>NC_138176.1:146170135-147458294 GCF_964165515.1 Mesoplodon bidens
TTTCGGCGGGCAGGTTGTATTTCCAACCCCTGAGCCCAAGCTGTCTGACGCGGCGATGCCCCTTTCCATTCCGTCCCCAGTTTATCTTTTCTCCAGCCAGATCACTTGGGGGTTGTTTGCGTTGAATTTTCTGCCCAGCAAGAAATAATAGGATTGGCAAGCCAACCGCTTTTTTTTTTTTTTTTTTTTTCTTTTTGCGGTATGCGGGCCTCTCACTGTTGTGGCCTCTCCCGTTGCGGAGCACAGGCTCCGGACGCGCAGGCCCAGCGGCCATGGCTCACGGGCCCAGCCGCTCCGCTGCATATGGGATCCTCCCAGACCGGGGCACGAACCCGTATCCCCTGCATCCGCAGGCGGACTCTCAACCACTGCGCCACCAGGGAGGCCCTAACCGCTTTTTTTTTTTTTTTTGGGAGTCCGCTTGTTTGTGCCTACCCACCCCTTTTTTCTGCTCCCTGTTCCTAGAGCAAGGGAATCCCTTCCTTACGTTGGTTCCTTTGCTGAGAGCCTAGAGGGAAGTGCAGTCCGGCCTTTCCCCGGCTGCCCGGCTGTGGGATCCAAGACCGACAGTCGGCTAAGCCACGGATTTACGGGAGAGTGGTACAGACTCCGGCCGCTCCCAAGCCAGCGGGAACCCTGCCCACCCCTGCCCTGAGTTCGCGCCCCGGAGAAGGGTGCAGGACCCTGGAAGCGGGTGGACGTCTGGGAGGCCGTGGCAGCCTGGGCTTTAGCCGGCCTGACTTGGCCGGCTTTTGACTCAGTATGTGTCCTGTAAAACTGCGACAGGTTATTAGCAAGGGAAGGGGCATGCAGGGTCACAAAGGTGCCTAACGCTCGGGGCCAAGAACGCTGCGGCTGGATGATTCCTCGTCCGGGCGCAGAGCGCTGGCCTGAGCGCAGCCCGCAGTCGTTTCGGCATCTACGTGGAAGTGGGGTTTGGCCTTGTTCTCCCCGCACCCTATAGCCGCCAGAGAAGAGTTATAGGCCAGGGAGGCGACAGGAAGGGTTTCAGCACCCGGGGCGCCGGGGGAGAGGGTATCCTCCCCGCGCCGTGAGCGGGGCAGTCTGTCTATTCTCCCACGCCCCGTTCCGGCTCAGTCCTCAAGCTGCCGCCCCTGGGAGACAAACTATGGGGCTTGCACTTAGATAAAACGACGGGTGTGAACTGATGTTGCTGTCCTCGAAAATACCTAGACGAGGGAATCTGTACGGAGGCCGTAATACTCAAGTGCGTGCTTGGTCGGACCCCTGATTCCAAAGCTGTTGGAGACAGAGTTCATGGCCACCAAACGGATAGTGGTTCATTAAAAGAGTCTGCGCAAGGATAACCGGGGTGCAAGAGGCCACATCTCTGCTTGGGGCTTTGGGCAAACCCCTCCTCGCCCCAGGTCGGTTGAGTGGGGGGAAACCACTGCCTTTTTTTGTGTGTGTGTGAGTGATGTGCATTGTGGCAGCAGCCGAGCAAAGGGGGGGAAATTAATTGCAGCCAATTAATAATTAATCCCCTTTAAACAGCTTTATTATCTCTCCCGAACGACAGGGATTTGTCTGATAACCCCCCGAAGACCAAATGTCAAGTTTAACCAAATAGTTATTGCTTTATCAACCCGAGTCTGCAAATAAATTAATCAAAAGCAAATCTGTCCTTTGTGCAGCTCATTTGCTGGTAATGGATGGATATGAAGATTTGCCGATATTATTGTCTGTCATTCAATCTAACGAAGTGAACATTTATTGCATATATATTAAAAATTATCCCGGAATCGAGTGGCGCCGGGTTGCATTTATTGGAGTCTTCCCAGGGGTGAAGTCCCCTCGGATGGGGGCTCGTGGGGAAGAGAAAAGTGCAGGAGCGCGCGTCCCAAATCTCTTTAAGCCTCTGCCCCCGTCTCTGCCCCCTCCCCGCGCCGTCCCGCTCCTCAGCCTTTGCCCTCGGCCTCGGGACTCGCGGGCCGCCGCCTGCCGCGCGGACAAGGCCAGCCGAGCCGCTGTCAGAACAGAGGCCCGGAGCCCCGACCACTCGCAAGGGGATCGACCCGAGGAAATTTGGGGTGTGAGTGGAGAGAAAGAAACGGGAGGGGGGACAGCTTCTCTTTGTCTTCTCTCTGGTTACATCATTTTCTAATTAGGCATAAAATTGTCTTCATACACTGGGATGGCGGCCTTCATAAACATCACCATTATGGTTCATAAGGACGCCATTGTGGGGAGGCCTTCCCAAAATAGAAAGAGCTGGGGAGGGAGAGGCCTGGAGTCCGCGAGGCCCGGCTTTGTCCTCCCCTGGGAGAAGATGGATGGCCAGTGTCACGCAGATGATGACTTGGGACTATTAAACTGTCAGAGGGGGAAGAATCTTTACCAGCCCCCAGCAATGAGGGAAGATTTGGGGCAGGATCCGGAGGGCCTAGGGTAGGCAGGGAGCGCCGGGCGGCTGGCTTAGCCGGGCAGGTTGGAGGACGAAGCAGGTTCGTGGCCGGCGGAAGCAGCGGAGTGCAGGGTGGTAGGAGGCCGAAGCTTGCGTCTCCTCCCAGGCACTCTGGCTACGGCTGCGCTCTGCGCTCAGGAGACACCCGATCTCGAGCTGCCCCCTCACCCCAACCCCATCGCCAAGGCTGTGGGACAAGTGAGACCAGAGAAAGGAGAGGGGCAGCGAGCCCCGAGCAGTTCAGGGTAGTGCCAGGCAGGGAGACAATTCTGCCTATTATTCGAAGCGGAGGGAGACCCAAGCCCGGCCTCCCACCCGGTCGGGGGGCATGTCGCTAACTGGATGGAGATGGATGGAGGCGCCCGGAGCCCCCGGCGTCGTGTCAGACCTGGGGCAATTACTGTCCCGCCAGGACGGACACACTGCCCACCACCCTGACCCCGGCGCGCGGGCCTACTGGCTGCCTGCGCCGCCTGGGCGATTCGCTCTCTCGCCTTTACCATAACCCGACTTGACATAAATAACTCCCGTGCGCTTGTCTACATCTGCTTGACCTCCTGAACCTTAGGAAAATCTTTGCTGCATTTAGCCAAATTACATTTTTCTTTAGAATAAAAAAAAACCCTTTAAAACCGTAAATTCTAGCCTCTTGTCTTGTCCACCGCTAGTTCGGGTTCTGGCGTATCTTGGTATTCACACTGTTGTCAGACAAACCAATTCGCTTTTGTGAAGACAGGTTCCTCCCTGATTATGCCTCGGACGTCGGTTGCTCTGTTCCAGGCATGCCGAGCTTTCCAAGGCGACCTGAAGGCACCTTGAGTTACGCCTTCAGTGGTCCCGCCTCCCAAATCCCCTCCCTTGGCCGGTCCTCCAGTGAGGGAGGGAGAGGGAGGCGTGGGTGCCGACCACCGGCTTGGTCCTGGGCTGTCTGGGGTCGCACTGGGGCCAGGCCAGCCGGCCTGAGCAGCCTGGCGCCCAGCGTGTGCTCCCGTTGACCTGATCTAGCAGGGGTGCGGGGGGCAGCCCCGGAAGTGCCTGTGCTGGCGCCACGCGCTGCGGTCACCAGGCGCCAAGACTGGAGAGGGCGGATAGTGGGGAGGGGAGGGGAATGAGTCCGAAGATTCCAGGGAATCGCCTGGCCAGGCTTGTGTCCAGCGAGGATCCCCAGCTGGAGCTGGCCTGAGGATGCCAGTGCCAGCCTTGTTCCCAGAGGCTTCCTCTGGGTGGGTTGGGTGAGGGGGGGGAGGGGTGCTACTGACTTCCTGTCAGTCATCTCTGGCCTACTTAGGCCCAGCTGGCCAGGAGTCAGAGGGTCAGGACAGCATCTCAGAACTTTCAAGATGGAAGAGCTCTTAGAGGTCTGGTGGTCAGAGTGACCTCCCAGTGTGAAGGTGTAGCAAGGTCTCATCTACCCCCCATCTAGGTGTGGCCTCCTGACCTCCTCTGATTTCCCCACCGGCCCAGGAATATGTGATGAGCCAAGACTTGGCTCTCCTAGCTCTAGAGTGGTGGGAAGTTGCAATTGCAGGAACAAGGCCTTGATTTAACAGCTGTTATGAAAACAAAACAAAACAGAACACACAAACAGTAATCTCCAGATTCTGAAGCTCCAGGGGCAGTTTTCCTCAAAATATGTTTGCTTTCCATTAAAAAAGGATAACTTAAATGTCCTAATTTCTGGAGTATGCTTTTCATACCATCACTGTCAATGTCATTGGAGGTAAGCCCAAGCTGGTGTCTCTTTGATTACTGTTCCTAGTCCCATCCATTCACTTACTAGTCATTAGTCATTCTTTAATAAATCCTACAAAAGCTTTGTGAGGGGATAGTTCCACATGAGATACAAGAGAAACAGAAAACACTGCATTCAAGGAACTTGCAGTTTCCTTGGAAGAAATATCAAGTGTAGTGGATACTGAAGGGTTTCTGATGGAAACTGGTTATGGAATCTCAGGACTCAGGTTAGCCTAAATTTGCCACTTCCTGACTCTGGGCCTTAGGCCGGGTATTGAAAGCCTCTGAACTTCAATTTTCTCAAGTTTGGAATGAACCTGCTTGGACACATGCTCTGGGAGTCCCCATAAATTATCTGGGTGCTCTAAAACAAGTAATAGCCACAATCCAGACAGGAATGAGCATCAAAGTGCCTGCACAGGCTTGAGGAAGACCTCAGGTTCTCACTGTGTCTCTGAATTTTGCATTCAGTAGTGGAGGCCAAAGTACAAGGAAGGTGTGGAATACACACTAGATTAGGAATCTTGACTGTGAAAAATGAGTTGGCTTATTTAATCTTTCTGTGTCCTCACCAAACAGTGGGAATAATAATTTCTACCCTATTCACTCCACAAAGTAGTTGTAAGGATCAACTCTGGTTAGGTATGTAAATGTGTTTTGAAAACTAACAAGCATCATGGGAATGAAAGAATCGGACCAGGGAGCCGTGGATCCCTCTGTAGAAGGCACCCCCAATGATAACTGCCGGAAGGTGGGCTCCATCTTCTGTCTCTACAGGAATGGGAGGATGCTGAGTCTTAGGCAGCAGCTGTCCACGACTGGAATGGCTTACCTCTTGCTGTGTTGCTGTCAGGATAGGACAATCCATCCTTGATTTTCATTGTCTACCTGTGGATACTAAAGAGAAGGGCTTTTCACACATAGGCAAAGTCCTAGAGATCTAGTGCATACAGCTGAAGTACTTGCTTCAGGAAGCTTCACTGAATTTTCAAGGCTCTGCTGCTGGAAGTTTCCTTAAAAATAAGATTCATTATTGATTGGAAAAAAGTGTGCAAAGTGAGACAGTCTTTTGAAGCTTTGCGACTGCACCTCCCTTCTGAAGAAATATATGCTTTCATTCTTAGCAGGAAAAATGAGACAAAACCCAAACCATTTTTTTCATAATAAGCTCCTTGCTAAGAACTTTCCTAGCTCACTCAGGAAGGTAGGTGAATTTTTAAAGAAACTTCATCTCCTTGCTGAAGTGGGAGGAGGACAGTCACAATGGGTTCCGAGAGAAAGGACTTTGACTTTAGAGACAGTGTGTGCTTCTGAGACAGAAACCTAGGGAAGGAGAAGTGGGGTGGGCATGAAACTTTAAGAAGGAGCAGGTCTCCCGATGGTCAGTTGATAAGGCAGCTAGTTAGCAACGTATTCATCCCTGGTGGCATGTGGAGATCTTCCAGCAGGTTCTCAATTAAGGGAGCTGCCTTTCCTTTCATTCTCTTCACTTTTGTGTTAAATGTTAACAACCTGATGCTATCTATTATGGCGCCATTATCCAGAATGTTGACTGAACTGGTTCTTTTATCTCTATTATGGGACTGCCTCACTTGCAGATTTATGCATTTTTTATATTAAATTCTTTATCTCATTAAGCCTAAGCTCTTGTTGACTTTTATTGACCCCCTGCCCTGGTCCCCGATACTTTTCCATATTTAATATTGAAACATTTTTCTCAATGCCCCTCTTGGCTTTGTTGTCATCTGTTTGACGGCTGTCCCTAATGGCCTGTGCTGTTTGCTCTGTTCTTGAACTTGGTGGGGTCACACAGTCTTAAACAGTGATGTCCTCTGAATGTCCACCCTTGCTGTCCAGCTAAGTTGCCCTGTGTCACAAGCTCTGCCTTTTTCTCCGCCCCTAACTACCAACTGCTCCTAATCACTTATATAAACACCTTCCCTCCTGGTACCCCAGGCCCCCTGAGCCTTTTGGGTTTTGTTTAGCTGAACTGCTAATGCTCGGCCTGGCCCACCGGCGGCTTGGCCTCCCTGACCCGATACATCGCAGCTCTTCTCCTTGGAGCGCCTGCCTTGTCCAGCGCCCCCTGGGCCAAAGGCCATGGTCCGGGCAGGGTTGACCAGCTGCTTGAGGTGGCCACAAAAGACACCAAAAGCCAACTTCAGCTAGGAGCGGGCAAATGAAGGTATTCATTTATCTTTCTTTCCCCCCAAAACCTACCCACAAACTCAATCTACTGCCCAGCTTGAAACAAGACAAAGAGAAAATATTGGAAAGGGGGCGGGTGTGGCGGGCGAGGCCCTCTCGCCCCAGAAATCTTAGCTCCCTTCTTGGGGCCGTCTGTTCAGTTTCACAACACTTACACAACCAATTTCCAGAATTGAAGTTGCCTGGTGTTTTGATTCTTCCTTTGCCTGTGCATTTGTGCCCTGAAGGTCCCTTCCAAATGGATACTAATTGTGAGGGCTGCACACTGCTGGCTGCTCCAGTGCCCCAGGGCCCCGAGGACCTGCTTCTCAAAGCCTTAATTGACAAGGACCTGTCTGTATTTAGGAGCAGCTGGTCCACAGCATTGGCACATCAGTGCAATCTTAACGCAGCATCCCTAGCCCGGAGGAGGATGAGGGTAAATGTGGTTAAAATGAAGGAAGATTTATAGCCGGCCCCCTTGGGTAATACGACAGAAGACAGCTCCCAAGATTTTCCCCTACGAGGGGGTTCATTCATCAGCTCCCCGGCCTGGTAACCGGGTAGGAGGCGCGCTCCAGCTATTATTACTAATGGGGGAGGGGAGGAGGGCCACTTCGAACAATTAGGCAGGTGACAATATTCCACTACAATGCATCGCCCCCCGAACTGGACCGACTGCCGCGGCTGTCTCCCGCCTCCGCGGGCCTCGGCGCCGGTGCCTCCGCCTGGCTCCGGCTCTGGGTTAATAGTGGCGCCGCCGGCGGGCTGGGGAGAGAGCGGGGAGGACACTCCGGCTGCAGTGCCCGGGAACACGGAGGGCTTCTGCGGCCGCTGGGACTCCTCGTAAGGGTGTCTTAAAGCCCCAAACGGCCCTTGGCAAGGGCGATTGCGTACGCTAGTTTCTCCTTCCTGCTCCGGGGCCGGCGCGCCGGGCTCCCCGGCTTCCCAGCTCCCTGTTCCACGCTGCCCTTCTGAGAGCCTTTCTGAATCCCGCTCGCTCGGTAGATACAGCCATTCAGCGGGTCACAAAGAAGGTTTATTGGTTCATGAGGAACCCGGTTTTGTTGCGATGTGTGGGAAATACTTTGATGTGCGCCCAGTTCGCACGTGTGAACAGGGATAATGGGTTTGGGGATCTTCATTGAAATTTGAAGTTTTAAAGCAGAAATTCCCTAACTTTTGCCTGTTTTTCTCAACTTTTTCTTTTTCTTTTTTTATTCCTTCAGGAACAATGCCAACATTGAAGCCCTCGGTGGGAGTCTGCACAGTTGGAGATCTTTGGTGCCATTTTAGACATCTTGGATTTCATCAATCAAACTGACTGCAATTTTCCATAAAAACCCTGAATTTGGGTCAGAAAGTGGGCAAAGTAGATAAAGATCGTTCGAGCTGTCTTATGAGATGATAAATAGATATCCTTTCAGGCCAACAATGCCAAAGTGCAGTTTTGTGATTCCCTTCCAAGGGTTCTGAATGCAGTGAGTCGAAAGGATTTATACATGTTTTCCCATGGTTTAGGAGGTGTCTTTACATACTTGTCTCTAGTAGCCTGACCTTTTTCCCTACTGAGTTGCTAAGTGTGTTGGTTTGGGTTTGTTTTTCTTTCTTTTTTCTTGGTGTGTGTGTGTGTGTGTTTTCACCAAAACACACAAGAAGGTTGTTTTTTTCTTCCATTGCTCAAATCAATAGAATATGGCTCTGATCTAGATAATTCTCTGCCAATAGACAGGCTGCAGGAGCGCAAGAGCTGGTGTGGAAATTCCATTTGCTCAGTGGTTGCTCACGAGGCACTTGAGATACCATTTTCGACACCATGCTGGGTGTAAACCCATTTTCCTAACAACAACGACACTCACTGGCACTGTGTCCTTCCTATTCTTGAACTTGACGAATAGCCTTTTATATAAGGTGAATAAAAGGAAACTCTAAAAGAAACCCCAAAAGGGTATTTAATCCACTACCTCCGGAGATCTTTTAACGTGTTAGCTGAAATAACTTCTAAGTGAAGAAGAATATTTTACATTTTTCCTCTTCATTATGAAGAAAATTATCTGTTTATTCAGCATGCATTACACACCACGGCCTAATCACTGATCATTGTGGTTTAAATCCCCTTCCTTTTAAATCTTCTTGACCCTTCTCCTCAAAATGTTTTCATTTTGAGAATCCCTTCACTCAGTGATTTTAGTTAACCAGCTATCTTAAAAGATTCTTGAAGAATAGTACTGGTTCTTCATTGAGAAACCATGCTTGACATTCTTATTTATTTATGAATTAATTATCTGGCATGTTCTCATGAGCTCATAGATCTTGTGCGGGTGTACACAATTATGCAGCAAATATATTTATAGTTCTTGTTGTAAGATTTTCCCCCCTATACTCATATGAACATCATCTCCTTTTTGTGCTTTGCTTTTCCATACTCCCTAACTAAATATCAAATGTATGTTACAAAGCATCTATAGAAGAGACTGTGGTACAGTGGGAGTTAATTACTGTCATTAACTTACGGGCTTTATTAGTTTTGAATGAAGCACATAGTTGTGGCTACAGTTATTTAAGCACTCTTTATTAGCTAAAATAATTTGCAATTTTTGGACACACTCTCACTGTAAAATATAGAATGACAATTGGAGATTCAGGAAAAAATTCCCACCTCTCATTTGTCTTTAGTAACTCCTGCTGTCAAGTAGTAAACATTTTAACTTAATGTATAGCTATCTGATGACCCTTTATATCACTTTTTCAATGTCATTTTATTACCACTTTTACATTTTGTAAGGTGGAAAACATATCTACTAAATCTAATATCAAGTGATATTTTAAATTTAAAAGTATATTCTGGAGTTGAGAAAGACCACTGCACATAGTAAATTCATGAAGGGAAAAATAATTATTTATCTTGTTTAGTATTTTCCCTAATGCCCTGTCATTCTCTTTTGCTCTTAATATTTATTTTAGATATATCCATGGTATCTATGAAATCTATTTAGTAAGAAGGGACAAGGGGAGAAGTATAGTAGAAAAACTAAAAGTTGAAATCTTATTACTTACTTCCAATGAGGATATCACAAAAGCATATCTGAAATTATTATCTAAATAAGTGGAATGGTAGAATTTTACTACTGAAGTCTGTTTTACTCATCTTCTTTCAGGAATCCACTTACCATGCCAAACAGTCACTGGTAAAATTTTTACTTTGGAATTTTGTCAGTTTTGTTCTGTACATACAGAACACTGTATGTATATACAGTGAAAGCATTTCATCATTGTCATTCTGGATGAGAACAGAGGACTTATTGATGAACAGAAAAATGTCAAGCAGTTCTATGCGGTGCACTATGTTCTATAAAGTATAGCGCAAAGGACAAAGGGTGAAGCAAAAACTCAAAGCCTCAGATTTGAAGGTTCATTCTGGAAACATGTGTTTGAGTTTACGACCAGGCAGAAAGTAATTTGGGCTTTGTCAGGTACTGGTTTTCCAAAGACCAGAACTGTAGACCAGAGAGGGAATGTCTGGAGCAATATAACTTCCCATTTTTTAGATGAGAAAACTGAGGCTGTGTAGATAAGATGGTGGTCACAATGTTCACTCATGGTAGGACAAGAGCAACTGAGCTTTCTCCCCACCTCCTCTCTCTGGTCCCTTACTAAATCAGGGACACATTTCTGCAGCATTCTTTTTTTTAAAAAAACATCTTTATTGGAGTATAATTGCTTTACATTATTGTGTTAGTTTCTGCTGTATAACAAAGTGAATCAGCCAAACGTATACATATATCCCCATATCCCCTCCCTCTTGCACCTCCCTCCCACCCTCCCTCTCCCACTCCTCTAAGTGGTCACAAAGCACCGAACTGATCTTCCTGTGCTATGCAGCTGCTTCCCACTAGCTATCTATTTTACATTTGGTAGTGTATATATGTCCATGCCACTCTCTCACCTCGTCCCAGCTTACCCTTTCCCTCCCCGTGCCCTCCAGTCCATTCTCTACGTCTGGGTCTTTATGCCTGTCCTGCCCCTAGGTTCTTCAGAACCATTTTCTTTTTTTTTAGATTCCATATATATGTGTTAGAATACGGTATTTGTTTTTCTCTTTCTGACTTACCTCACTCTGTATGACAGACTCTAGGTCCATCCACCTCACTACAAATAACTCAATTTGATTTCTTTTTATGGCTGAGTAATATTCCATTGTATCTATGTGCCACATCTTCTTTATGCATTCATGTGTCGATGGACACTTAGGTTGCTTCTATGTCCTGGCTATTGTAAATAGTGCTGCAATGAACATTGTGGTACATGACTCTTTTTGAATTATGGTTTTCTCAGGGTATATGCCCAGTAGTGGGATTGCTGGGTCATATGGTAGTTCTATTTTTAGTTTTTTAAGGAACCTCCGTAATGTTCTCCATAGTGGCTGTATCAATTTACATTCCCACCAACAGTGCAAGAGGGTTCCCTTTTCTCCACACCCCCTCCAGCATTTATTGTTTGTAGATTTTTTGATGATGGCCATTCTGACTGGTGTGAGGTGATACCTCATTGTAGTTTTGATTTGCATTTCTCTAATGATTAGTGATGCTGAGCATCCTTTCATGTATTTGTTGGCAATCTGTATATCTTATTTGCTCCCTAGCATTCTTTTCCATGTCCATAAAAAAAGAAAGAAAAAAGAAACCCCAAAGACATCTACATCCAGTTCAAGATCCTTCTCTCACTTGCAGCTTACCTTTAATAAGCTAATGTCTGCACAGGCCAAAGGAAGCACAAGGGCAGATAAATCAATGCCAACAGCCCACTTGGGGAGCTGGGCTACAGGAGTTCTCCTTTCATGGAAGACTTTTGTTCTTTAGAATTATCTGGGTAGTTCCCTCGACATTCCCATTTCTGTTTCCCTACTTGCAATAAAATGAAAGAAATGAAATTGCTTCAAATAGGAAAAAAGAAAGAAAGAAAGAAAGAAAGAGAAAAGGGGCTGTGCCTTTTTTTGTACATACAAAGAGGAAAAATGCCCCCAGGTGAGTGGAAAAGAAGGTATTTGGACCCACAGTTGCCCAGTTTGCCTGTTGACAAATCCTGAATTTATTGTGTGATTCATTTCACCCTTCACTTCTCTGGATAACTACCACCACATCCTAAGCAATTATATAGAATTTACTTATTTTCCTAATACTATAATATTTTAAATCCATCATTTGACACAAATCCATAATTTGACAATTATCAATTATGCTTTTCAAAAATCTTTTAATGCTTATGTTAACATGTGCAATAAGCAGGGATAGCATTCTTCTTATTTTCAATAATGACATTCATTAACTTGCTATCATCCCCTCTTCTATGAGGATGATTATTTTAGTGGGTATTGTCAAATCTTACAATTTCTGAAAATGATGTGGTTTACTGAAACATTTTTAGGGGTTTAAAAGGCAATACCAAGTAAATAATTTAAACCAAATCTACTTCCTCTCTCATTTAGTTGGGTAATTTGAACAGTAGGTGTCATGAATTTTCTGAATGATTTGACCCTCTGATCTTAGTCTACCGTGTACATGACTTAAAAAACTGTTAAAAATAGCACTTTATTGTTTCTTTACAAGTATGTGAGACAATTTTACTTTAGAACATTTTCAAGTTTTAATAAGGATTTAATAACCTCTGAATTTAATAGAGGAGGCTAACATATGGGAAGGTTTTTAAAGAGCCATTCACATTAAGTCCCCAAAATGGTTTCAATCAGCAGGTATCCTGATGTTTATTTAATGAAGAAATGTATGAGCAGCTGCTGCCTCCCAGTTTTAGATGTAGTTATCTTTCATTGTGCTGCAACAAATCAGGAAGAAGAACAGATTTTAGCTATAATTTGGGATCATTCTATTAGCTATGCAGGCCTACAGAAGTAGCTTCATAAACAAGAGGAAGGAGGCTAGTTTAAGGAAGAAAATCAAATATAACAACTCTGGGGATGGGATCTATGGGTCGTGTTTTCAGATCTATTGCTTAGTTTCTAGGTCATAAGAAATATTCAAGTTTAGATTAAGCCCTAAAAGGCCTTGTGTAGATAAATAAAAATCCAATCTGACACTGATTCTTGACTGACCTTGCGGTATTATTGCAGACGGACATATGGGGCTAATTTTTGTTGTCCAGTGCATGGTGGGCATTGACAATACCATAGTATCCCTCTAACTATGCCAAGGAAAAACAGTGGACAACTGAGACTATGATATGGTCTGGAGGGTTTATGGGGCAACAGCTCCCAGGACAGACAGGTATATCTAGCTGTGAATGCTTTGTTCATTTTACTGCTATTTAAAGCAAGAGATTTGGGGCTTGTAAATATATTTATTTCTTTGTTATATGTCTGCCTTTTGAACAAATATGAGCTGTGGGGACAGATACTGATTGCTCTCAGTATCAATACATATGCTTATGCTGGACCTCTTAAAAATGAATAAAGATAATATTTGGCAAACTTAATAGTAAACTCCTTACTTTAGAGAGCAGTTATGAGAACATTTTCATAACTTCAGCCTTGGGGTTAGGGTTAACTACAGCCTTACAACTTTTACCTAATATTTTTTGTGAACAGTTCCCAAGTTTGGCAGAAGGAATCTTTTAAGAAGGGTAGCTTGAATCTGCTATAATGGGGCCTACTGTAGTGGGTATTAAGGTTAAGTTGGAATTGTATTTTTCAATTATCCATCCAGGGTCGTTACAAGTGATAAATTTATTTGGGAAGTTCTCTGGGAAGGCAGGGTTTTTTCCTTCGTCTTTTCTCCCCCGCCCCTTTTCCCCACCAGTTTCACCACAGTACATATTCATTAATTTTTAATATGTTTTTCGTGACTAAGGTGAAGTATTTGTCTGATTTAGGCTTTCAGAGGCCCTAAGTATTTCATGCAAATTCCTACAGTGAGTCTGAAACGAAGAAGACAAAAGGGAGGTAACTTGAGCTATTATCTGACAGCAATGAGCTCTAATGACTGGGTGTAGGTGAGGACCAGAAATTTGGATTAATCTGTAATTGACCTGTATTGCCTGTTACAGATCTGGCAACTGGCTTTGCCCGTGAACTGACTGCCGTGGCCGAACACACAGCCAACATCAGGAAAGCAGCTGTTAGCTCACTAAAAAAGCAAGGACTCCGAGACTGGAATCTGGGCCCTCCTACTTCCCAGCTGTGTGGCCTTGGGCAAACAACTTAACCTCTCTGACTCTCGTTTTCCTCACTGGGTTGTTAGGAGGATTGAATGATTAATACTTGCTAAATGCTTAGAACAAAATAGTTCTAACCACGCTCGTTACAGTGAGGAGGCTTCCGCTCCATCTCCCTGTCTTCACTAAGAAACCCCTCACACCCAGAGTCTCCTCGCTTCCAGATCCCTGCAAAAGGCCTCCACTGGGTGTGAAGACTGTTCCGCCCGCCCCTGACCGCTCCCGGGATCCCCTCACATCTTAACACCTTGATCTGCCCTAGACCTGGCTGGCCGCAGGTCCGCCGGGCCAGAGCTGGAGTGTGAGCCAGGATGAGGCCAGGGACCTCGCACCCAGGCGGATGGCAGAGACTCCGAGGGGCGCAGAAAGGCCTGGAAGCGGGCGGAAGCGGGCGGGGTGCACTCGAGGTGCATGCTAATGAGCAGCGCGGGCAGCGCCCGCCGCCGCCGGCGCGCTCGCAGCCCAGTAGCCGCGCCCCGGCCGGGGCACGCGGTGCCACTCAGGCCGGCGGGGGGCGCGCAGCTCGCAGCAGCCGCGCGCCCGGGCCTCTCAAAGCCCCTTTCAGCAGCTCTGCAGGCTCCTCACCAGAGGAGTCTGGAGCGACATAAAAGCGCATTATGAAAATTATAATATCAGCCACAGAGCATGTCCACGGAGGCAGCTCTGCACCTTTGAGGCATTGAGGCTCGTTCAACTGGGCCGAGGGGGGGAAATATCCATTTGAATTCGGCCCCTGAATGGGGGCAGCGGCGGCGGCAACGGCAACAGTGCCTCCTTTATCCATCCGGCCACTTCTCCTGCTTGCTCATTCCCGGGCTGTTGCACCTTGTCTCCTTATGGGCAAGGGTGTGGAGCGGCAGGGGCACTGGGAGGACAAGGGAGCAGAAGTGGGGGGGGGGGCCAATTCACAGCCGCGCTAGGACAAGGAGTGTTGTCATTCGGGTCCCCAGGAGAATGATAAATGAGGCTTTCTGGGGCCCGAGGAAATTTCTGTTCTGCTGGGGATTGGAGGAGCGGGGGTCAAGGGCTGGGTGCATTTACCGGAGGCTGGAAGGGAGTGGATTCGGGGGTTGTGCCCCATTTCCTTGTCTTTGTGCCACGCCGGAGCAGCCATTTTTAGGGCATTCTCCCCATCAGAGCTCGGATTCCGGTATCTGGAATTACGGGGTGGGCAAGGGTGAACACCACTAGGCTCGGGGACCCGGGTGCAGCCCTCTGGTCTCTGTGTGAGGACCGCACACATCTTGGACTCCAGTGGTCCCGCGGACACCTGCAAGCTCGTCAGTGACGGAGCTGAGGTCAGAGTGGACCCCGCACGAGGGTCTCCTCCCAGCCTGCAGGGTGCGCCATTTCAGCTGTCTGTCTCCCAGTCAGGCCTTATCACGCCAGCCTTCCCCTCGATCCCCTCGGACTCCTACGGTTCCTGGGGCGGAATTCGCACGCTGGGGCCCCGAGGCGGGTGTGATCTATTATAGCAGCTGAGTTGCCTCACCATTCAGCGCCCTGTCCATTGTCTTGTTAATCACCTTTCATTATGGACTGCTCAGGACCATCATAAAGCTTTTAATATTAATAAGGCCCAGCGCACCAGCCCCCGCACCGCGGTGCTGAGCGACCCGGCAGACAGCGCAGGTGTCGCGCTGCAACCTGTTCAGCCAGCCAGGGCGGGAGCGGCCCGGGGTTAGCGCGCCGGGGCTGGAGGAGGCAGGTGGCGCCGGGTTCCAAAAGAAGATGGGGAAGAAAAACAAAACAAAACAAAATCCCACGTCCAAAAAAAAAAAAAAAAAGGGATTTGCTTGGCTCCAAAGTGTACGCCCGAAGAGTTTAACTCTAGGGGAGAGGGGAGGTGAGAGCTGGGGGTGGATAACGAACGGGTTCGCTTGGGTAGGGATGTGACATTTCCTGTGGTGAAGCCTGCATTGGCTGCTAATAGAGATCTAATTGATGGGTGAAGTCCCATTTCCGCGCGCTCTCCTTTATTGCTCCATCCAGTCTGTTGCAAAATATAACCTTAATTTGATTTAGCAATTCCTCCAGGATTCGGTGCGAGCTTCCAGCCCAGGAAAAAAAAATCGTTATTAAAAAAGTTAAAGTACAGACTTGGATTCGGTGCGTTGCCTTTTAAAAATCTTGCCCCAGCTCCTGACATTTAGCACTTTCTCTTTTTGTAATCGCCCGGTCTTTTATGATTATTAATACCCGCAGTGCTCCGGGATCCGCGCAGTGCGCGGTTATTGGGGATGCAAATTGGCGCGGAGGCGCAAAAGCCGGTGGGTGCGTGGGCTGCGGTCTGGAGCTACAGGCCCGTCGGGATTCGCGCGGCCCGGACGGTTTAGAGTTTCCGTAATCCCATCCCTAGCCCAGGATTCCCGCAGAGGCCGCCCAGGGACAGCGAGTCTTGCAGCAGGAGCTGCCTGGTGCCAGGTGGTGGCGCGCAGGTGGGAGGGGCCCGGTTGTTTTCACTCTCCCACCTTAGCTTCCCAACAAGGTTTAAAAGTAATAGCACAGGGCGTAAAGGTGCCTGGTCCATAACATAGTTGTTTGCGTGCATGAGGTGGTCCAGAGGCTATGACTCTGGGTGCTGTACAGAGATGAAACTTAGCTCTTGTTTGTGATACAAATTGGATGTGAAGAGGCCCTTCTAAGGTTATGGCTTCCTTCCTCACTTCTTCCCTGCCCCTGTCCCCAGACCCCAACCCACCCCTACTTCTGTCTCCTAAAAGTCAAATGTAGGGCTTCCCCGGTGGCGCAGTGGTTAAGAATCCTCCTGCCAATGCAGGGGACACAAGTTCGAGCCCTGGTCCGGGAGGATCCCACATGTCGCGGAGCAACTAAGCCCGTGCACCACAACTACTGAGCCTGAGCTCTAGAGCCCGTGAGCCTCAACTGCTGAAGCCGGTGCGCCTAGAGCCCATGCTCCACAACAAAAGAAGCCACCACAATGAGAAGCCCTCGCACCACAATGAAGAGTAGCCCCCGCTCGCTGCAACTAGAGAAAACCCACGCGCAGCAATGAAGACCCAACACAGCCAAAAATAAATAAATAAATAAATTTATATTAAAAAAAAAGTCAAATGTATACCCTCCTCAACTCCTGGTCGGTTCGAAGAGACTGCAGAGCAATAACATGTCTATCTTTTTTCTTTACGTCTTCCTTCTCTTCTTTCTCCCAGTAGGCTGGGGAAGCCCCTTAAGGAAGTCCATTTGTGTCTAGACATCCGAAGTCATATCGAAGACATTGTTACAAAAAATACACACAAACAATAGCGCCTTCCTGAATTGCTCTTTACCATGTCAGCAAAGTTGTGTAAGAGAAATGATGGAGTTCAAACCCACCCATTACCAGCCATATGATCTTGGTTTAATTCAATATCTTAGCCTTGGCTTTTTCACTTTTAAAATGACATCGAAAATAAAATAAAACACTTCCAAAGGTTGTTTTGAAGTAATGTGTGAGAAAACCCCTTGTAACGTGTTTATAAAAATAAAATAATCATCATAAAAACCTAAAAATAGAAGTCTGAGTCATTAGTAGAATAGAACTTCAGAAAATTGTAGAAGCCTCCTTTCCCCAAATTTAGAACTGGGTTTTGTAGAGGTTACAGCAGATGGTGCTTCATGATTCACTTTGCCTCAGAAGGCCCTAAATTTAGTGCCAGGCTTCTCTCTGGAACTTGGATCCCCCAGAATATATATTTTTTATAACCAGCATTTGCATCTGTCAGTCTTAAAACACTTCACTGTGTTGGAGACCAGCTGTGGTCTCCAGTTGCACTAGCAAATATTAAATGAGTTCTTTAAAAACTGATCATCGAATTTCTCAAGTCCAATTCCAAGAAATCTCCTGGAACAGCAAGAAGGTGAGGCCTGAGCATCTGGTGGTCACATAAGTCATCCTGTGCACCCTCTCCCCCGCGACTTTCATCCCTGAGATGTGGAGCAGTGGGAAGAGTGCTCAGGCATTCCCTGGCCGCACCGCCTCTCTGCAGCGCCCTTGATGGGTTTAATGAGGCAGAACAGCGTGAAGGGGATGTGAACTGGTCCAAATGATTGATGAAGCCAGGGGCAAAGCCCAGGCGTTTCCAGATAAAGCCCCATAGAGCCCATGATAAAGGCAGGATAGTGGCAGGGCTGGACTCCTTCAAAAGCGGTGGACCAAATGCATTGAGAGGAAACAGGGAGGGAAGGTGCTCTGTTGTTACCTAATCAGTTCAGGCACTAAGCCACCAGCCACAGAGAGCAGAAGAGGGCTGCAGAGGAAGTGGGGAGGATGAAAGGAGCTGATCTCTGTGCTGGTGCTCTCTCTCTCTCTCTGTCTCTCTGTCTCTCTGTCACACACACACACACACACACACACACAGTTGCCTCTCACTCTTTCTCCCTTCTGGCTTAGCCAAGACCAGATCAGCCTCAGCCTCCACAGATGTCCAGGTACTCAGCGTGGGACCTTCCCCCGGTCACAGAGAGAGGGAGCAAAGGTCCCAGAAGAGCAGAAGTAGCTTGGCAGGCCTTACTCAGTGTTAGGGCACCTCCTGGTTCCCTTCCTAGGTATTAGAAAGTAATGATTACAACAAAAGATTCTAGTCTGTGAAGGTGGTGGGGGGAGGTCCCAAACCCACTCAAGGATTTTAATGAAAAATTTTTTTCTATTTCTCTGTTAAAAACAAAGAAATAAAACAAGATTCATTAGCTTAAGGTAAAAAAAAACCCTAATTTTTTCTATACATATTGTTTTTGAAAGGTTGGTGTACTATAGTTCTTAAAACAAATAAATAAAGAAGATAACAGTCATTTGCCCAGAACTAATTTTGGAAATAGAGTGCTCAGTGACTGGGAAAGCAGTAATTGCCAAATGAACATAAATATAGCAGGTGACACCCTACAGTCAAGCTGCTTCTGCTCCCTAAGAAATCGAGTGAGAATAAGGCAAAATGTTACCTTTTTTTCCTCCTGGGCCTCAGGGCCTGGTGGATAAACACAGTCCCTTTTTTTCCCACAATCCAAAGTCAATTCATAAGTACTTACTTATAGGTATGGAAGGATTAAGGAACATTTCCATCCATGCAAGGGAAGTTTTGGGTTTTAGTAGGGGTATATTTGTTCACACAGTCCATTATATATAACTTCCACCTGTAAGTTTTAGTCATTGACTAGAACTCGTCTTCAGTTTCTCTTTCATGGATGAAGAAGCTATATCTTATGTTCTATGTTTCAAAGGGCAGGTATGATAATGTTGCTGGTACCCATGAAGATTTGAGAGCTCTGTAGATGAATGAGGTGGTAAGAACCCTCCCCCTCTGCAACTTCTGATTTTTTAAAAGGAACTTGCCTGGACATTAGCCTTCTACTTTTTCAAACCGCATTTGTATAATATAATGATTTATTCTGTCAATTTTTACTATTCACGCCTATCAACTGCAGGTCATTCTTCTTCTTTGGTCCCTGAGTCTTTAAGTTAGAAGGTAAGCTCCTGGAGTATAGGTATCCTGTCTATTGAATGATTGTGTATTGCATTACAAGCAAGTAGAACTTAATAAACAAATCATATGAGCTTATCATTTAAAAGAGAAAAGATGGAAAATTATCTTCTAGCACCTTCAGATGCGGAAAGGTATGTTAAAAATAATCTTTATCTCTGATTGCAGAGCAATATATATTATTCTTTAGAAAAGAAAATTTTATGATCACAACATTTCTTAACAACATTCCCTTGAAAACATTTCTCAATTTATTGTATTAAAGTGAATCCTATTCTTTCTTTCTGGAGCTCCTAAATATTATATGTTTACAGAAATCTTTCAAGGAAGAAGATGAGACCAGGCCTGAAAATTTAATCTTGAACACAACTAGGGGCTTGTTTGAGATTAGAGAGAAATCATAATCTTTTAAAAACAACATTTAACTACAGTCCATATCATCTACATAAAATCTTTGTGGCCACATCATTTGCCAAACTGGGTTGTAGAACCGAGATAATTCTCTATATAATTTGGCTGAATGGACATTTGGTGAATGTAAAAACTTTTCCCTAAAAGTATATTTATAATGACTAGATATTGTAAAGTATATATCTGCATGCACATTACTGAGAAAAAAAAGAGATTTTGATCCCAAACTCCCTCATTTATTCAAGTAAATTGATTTTGTTGATTAAATAACTGCTTAGCTCTCAACTTCTTGTCTATGAACAAAATAAACTGCAAGGTTTTTGGAAAAGAAGGCTGCTTTGTGTCTCTGGGTCCCTAATATTAAGTAGAAGTATCCAGTATTGTTACTTTAAAGATAGAGCAAATCCATTTCCCCCAAAGTTGGCCTGAATTTCTGATTGAGGGTCCCAGGAACTTCTATAGCTGTAATGGGAACCCTGCAGGCAGTTTGCTTACAGAAACTACTCAAGACAAAACACAGTTAACTTTTTATGCAATTATTTTCTAATATGTATTGGAGATAAATGCACCTGCAAGGTAGACTTTAATTAGCTGCTATATAGAAAAAGCTCTTGTTGTCTTCTTAATAGTTTTAAGTTCCTATTGTTTAACTGGATTTTAAGAAAAATTGTAAAAGAGGTTTGTGCAGATGAGTGAATCAGCACTTTTGTACCTTAAACGTTAAAGAGTGAAATGGTTTTATACTAAAAGATACAGGAAAAGATCCCAGCATTAACTTAAGTAGATATGATTATTTGTATTTAGGGAATATTTTTGTAGTTGTAATAAAGATAATTATGAGAAAAATTTCCTGAAAGTGAGTTTAAAAAAAAACCTCTACTAGACGTTGTAAAATGTCTCTTTCTATTCCCTTTCCTCTCCCACTTTAATTCAAGTTTTGTTTTTTCATTAAAAAAGAAAATAGTTGATTATTACCTCCTCATTTACTTTCTTTTAAGGAAGGTCAAGGAAATGAGATTAAAATCGCATTTAAATTTTGCAGGGTCTGAATTTTTACTTAATTTTCTTTTCATGATAAATATTATTTTATTAGCTTGTCCAAGTATCATTACTAAGGCTATGCACATATTTGCATAGCTATTTCTTTATGCTTATAGTTTTCCAGAAATATTTTATTTGCTTAAAAGTGCAGGGTGAAAAATTTTGCTCTTCCTCTGAAAACTGGCTGATTGTAGAATAAAAATGATGAAACTTTTTATGTGCTTAGGCCTCACTGGATCTCTAGGGAAATCTGGAGAGAAATGACAAAATAACTAGCTATAGTGACTGAAAAATTGCATTTGTTCAACTGTAGGATGGAATTTCATAAACATTGGAATTTACATAACTATTTATATGACTATAGAGTTTCATAAGCAGGAAGTATTGAAGTTTGATACTTACATGGCTATAGTTTTAGTACATTTGTTTGATAGTGTTGTGGGTGGATTTTGTTTGTGTATTTAAATGAGGCTGAATGCATAGTCTTTTGATTTTTATTTCTTCTATCTTCTATGGTAAAAGCAAATCAAAACAAAGGAACTTCATGGCCTTAACTCAAGTCCAAATTCCTTGGACCTCTTGATAAAGCTTTAAGGTCACTAAGTTAAACACACCAGGAAGATATAAAATTTTGGCTCTTAAGAGTCAAATATCTTTATCCATATTGTGAATAACAAGATATCTTCCCAGCTTTTATGATGTATTTTCAAATTAATTTATAAAAGAGGTTGGTGATTAGTAATGTTTCACAAAGACCTTAGCTATACAATTGTTTAAATATATCATTCATTCAAACTTGGAAGCTTAATGTTCACGAGATTCATCTTCCTTTGCACATAGAGAACATACCCCATATTTTCAAAGACCATCCATCTATTTATTGTTTTGAAAATAAATGTCACTCACAATCTAGCTTCCACACATTCTAGATACCCTTTTGTGAGACTCTTTATTATATAATTTCTCCACAGGTCATTATAAGAAATGCTATTGGGCTTCCCTGGTGGCGCAGTGGTTGAGAGTCCGCCTGCCAATGCAGAGGACGCGGGTTCGTGCCCCAGTCCGGGAGGATCCCACATGCCGTGGAGCGGCTGGGCCCGTGAGCCACAGCTACTGAGCCTGCGCGTCTGGAGCCTGTGCTCCACAACAAGAGAGGCTGCGACGGTTAGAGGCCCACGCACCGCGATGAAGAGTGGCCCCTGCTTGCCGCAGCTGGAGAAAGCCCTTGCACAGAAACGAAGACCCAACACAGCCAATATAAAATAAATAAATAAATTTCTAAAAAAAAAAAAGAAATGCTATTTACCTCATTTTTTCCATGAAATATGTTTTCTCAATAGGTCCTACTCTATCAACGAAAAATGTTTGTATATTCTCAGTCTTTCCTGTGATTTTCATTATATATTCTGGTTTAGGAATGGGTCTTTAAAATTTTTAAACAGTTTTTAAGGAAAAAAAAAAGCCCACTGGAAGTGAATAAAATGCACAACAAAGATTAGCTGGGAAGTGTTCAATGTGCCTTGTTTGCCTTGCTTTTTTCAGAAGCCACTCCTGTCAGTGGTCAGTTATAATAAAGGAAGAACAAAGTTCCTTGATGTATAACTGAAAAAAAAAGCTGCCTGCAGTTCCTTTCAATTGTCCCGTTGCCCAGGCAGGCCGGCCTCAAGCCAGAAGCCAGCAGGCAAAATTTAACAGCCACGCTTCAAAACGTTAGTAACAACTATCAATGCATCCATAACTCTTAGCCTTCTAGATATGGGGTCATCTTTCAATACTACCCCACTGTCATATACAACATTTGTCTTGTCCCACATTCAACTGATTGTGTCAAACTATGGGGGGACTATATAATACACATATACAATAGCACAATGAAAGCAATAATCTCCAACCCAGCTTCTTTATTTATTTGAGTGCTATTACAAAGTTTCCTGCAGTAAGGAGAAGCTGGGGAGGCCGTGACATGTTCCAGCCCCTCAGTGGATCTTAGAGGAGTGGAGGCTCTGGAGGGCTGAAGTACAGAATGCAGTTGCTTTGGTGTTATGCAAGAATCCAGCTTTTCCATTGCTTTGATAACCCACTTTGTTTTCCTAAATTCTGGTAGTCACGACTTATGTAGAATCTGTTTTCTTTTTTTACTTAAAAAAGTATATTATGCTAATATTTATGGATAGCTAGCAAAATAATAGGTTATTTACTCACCTTGATGTTTAAGTACTACCGATTCTTCGACCAAAACGAATCCTATATGGAAAAGTACATCTTATTTTCTTGAACTGAATCGTATATACAAAATCATAGTGAGAGATTAAAGGTATACTCGCCTTAGAGTTTTTTCAAGTTGTTTTATCCATGTATCAAAGCCTTCAAGAAAATAAAAGTAGGCTTTGGAGAATGATTGTATTTTTCTTTTGAATCTATACCTGCTATAAGGAGTGAAATGTCAACAAGTCAATGGAGAACATTTAATTATTTAGTCATTGGAAAGGTTGGCGAGGCATCTAGACAGAAGCCTGAATGGGTAAAATAATATTGAGAAGTACTGCACTCAATTTAGAAATATTACCTCAAGCAGAGATTTATTAGGCTAAACAATAGTAATAATTTAAAAGCTGTGATACAAATACTCTTGTAATTAGGATTTGTATGAAACTAGTTAATTGTTTTTAGACAATTATTTAATTGTGTGATTATATTGCAATGTTTCTGAGCAATAGAGCTCACTTTTGCTATGCAACATGATGAGAAAAATTACAAAGAAAGGAATGAGTTTCAAGAGAGCGGTGCTTTTTAAGCAATCAGAAGAAATGCCTTGTTCAAGAATATACATCAGGATAGGATTAATAGGAAAATGACCATCAAAAACCAAATTGCATGGGGAGGGAGAACAGGATCCTAACCCAGGTATAACAAATAATTTGTAGTTCTTATCCATCACAGAGCAGAGGAAGAGTCACTGAAAGCAGAGTCAGCCTCCTTCTGAGGATGTTCAAAAAGAAAAGGAATCTTGTAAATATCTTCACAAAAGTCAATTCTCTTTGAACAGTCAAACAATGCTCTTGCTTACATAGCTGCAAAGTACGTGGGGTTTTCCACCACACGGTAATATTTTTATAGCCCCGCAGTCACCATCTATTCCATATACACAAACATCCACGTACCCAGAAAATAATTGTGGATAATTCAATGTTCAGATTCGATAATGGATGCTCAAATAAATATGAGAATTCCAAGCAAATTTGTGCAAATGAAAAAAGATTTCCTCTGACATAATGGCATGGTGCAAGGCTGTGTGTAATGAGCTGTAATTTGTCTGGAAGAGCATTTTAAAGGGGTTGATCCATCCACTGGAAGGCCAGCAGCCGCTCCGAGTCTTGCAGCAGTGAGCTGGCCTGCCTCATCTCAGAGGAAATTACACCACAAGCAGGCCAAATTTCTGACAACTTCCATAAATTATTTCAGATTTTCATATTTCAAATTTCATCTGCATTCATCATGTGAGTTTGACTGGGGAAAAATGTCTAGGAGGAGTTCTGCTAGCATTCAATGCAGCAGTCCCAGGAGCCTGCCCTGGGACTAGATAATTTAATTTCATTTTGATTAGATTATTCTTGCTGCAGTCTACTGCCAATCTGAAGTATTGTGCCTTCTCTTCTACTTAACCTTCCTGCCCCATGCCTGCTCCAGCCTGCATGCAGCTCTCTGTATTGCAGAATATATTTGAACAATCAAAGTTAGGAGTTATTATTTTGCTTTCCATTGTCCATCCTTATAAAAGCACACATCTTTCACTGGGCTCCCTCTTCCCAGAAATCAGATTACTTCTTTTTTTTTTTTGGTTTGTAATATTGTTTACCATTTTCAGTGGAAAGTGCCCTGTAATTTAGGTGGAAAATCTAAAATCATTACTAAATCTCAGGATGATGCAATAGACCAGAAATGAGGATCATCTTTAAAACAACTATAATCATCACTAGGTGATACACAAGAGACTGAAAACAGGTAAATAATGAATACACCCATCCATTAAAGTAAAAATCTATTGTAAACCAAAGTTATTTTTCAACCCTTTACCTAATGGTCAATGAAGAAAACCCTCTGTAATCGGTCTTCAAAAGCAGGACATTAGAGATTCAGAATACAAAATCTTGTAAACATGCAAAACCATAAACCTGAATAACTTACGAAAAATATTGGCACAATAGCAAAATAATATGGGAAACAGACTCAGAAAGGTTTTAAAATATTCTCTTAAATTGAATTTGAATACATGAAATGATGATTAACAGTAAATATGGACTATGGTTATCTCAAAATGCATAATCACAATTTTTTCCTTATTTTTAGAAAATGACTGTACTTATATGAGATTCAATAACCCAGGAACACCAAAAATGTTTGTCACTTACTAAGTTAGAGGCAAGATTATTAGAAACATAGATAAATAAACAAAGCTAATGTTGTTCTTTAAGTAATATCTATAACTTCCTCCTTATTGAGTTATTTCTTTAAACAATATAAGTTTTTTTGATGCTATGTGTCTGAACTGAGGACTTTCGGTTCTTTATTGTTCTCCATTTCGATGAAAAAAATTGAATTGGGGTCTGTTATATTGAATTTTGTTCAGTAAATATGCTGAAATCATATTTTTGTTAGAAACTATCAATAAATCCAGTATAAGAAAAGTAATAAGATACAAATATGAACAGGACCTTTTGCAAAGGAAATATTACAAAGAGAGTGCACCCAGAAAATATATTAGGGAATGTGTTTTTTTCCTTGTGCTAGGAGAAAATACAGAAAGAAGGACATGAAACTGTGTTGTTTTTAATGCAGATTCCATGCTTGAAATAAAAACAATTCTAACCACTATTTCACATGGTTCAATAAAATCATTTTTCCAGTGCTGAAGTCAAAAAAATACATTAGAAACACACCTAAATCTTTTTTCTACATCAATATAACTTACTAAAAAGACATCACACTTGATAAATAATTGACTTCCCAGATTATGAAAATTCTGAAACTATTTTGCTGTCCATGTTCTAATAGATGTTATATAACAGTCTCAATTCTTAAAATCAACTTTAATGGCATATGTGGCTAAATCATCCATATTTAGAACCCCATTATATTCTATCAGTAATATCCTAGGAAAAAGGGGACAAGGACTTAACAAGATCTAATATATTATGGATACATGTTTTGAAGCAGTAGATCGTGTTTATTTCCTCTAGTTTTGGAGATGTTGGGGGTCAAGAGAAAAAAATTGAACGTGTTGATTGTTATTTTTTCCCCCTACTTGTTTATCTGACTTAATCCTCTGGGAAAGGAATGACATTGTAAGCTAAACTGACTTGAGGCAACTTCATTCTGTGAAGAGTCATAATTTGCTTAGTGACCCCTTGCCCTGTCATATGAAGTCAGGCACAAGGCATTGGTCAGTAGGGGTGCTAAAAGCTTCTGTGGTGTTTTCACTTTTATATGTCATCATGGAAACCAGCACCTTAAACCCAGAAAACTTTAATGACATTCCCTATTAGTTGAGTCCTTTGAACAGTTATATATCCACTTGGATATAGTGGCAGTTGTTAAATAACTTTCCAATAAATAAAATATGAAAAGGAAAAAATTGTAGTTTGGTATTTGCAGCTTGTCTTAAGATTCTAAAACTTGTTCTAATAAAATTAAAGGCATGCACTTTTAAAGTCCTATCTAATTACTCTCTTGAAAATCTCTGTGACTTAATGTTGGAGCCACTGTGCCGTTTGGCATGGAGAACTGGCAATTAAGCTTTTTGTACCCAGTATTCAAATTTGAGAATGTCACTTTATTACTTTGATTTTTAATTATGGACCATGTCAGCAGAAAAACTTCCACTGAGTGCAGTAAAAGAAAAAAGAAAAACCCTTTCCTGGAAATAGCAGTCAATGAAGAGAAAAGCAGCATTCCTAGAAATGTATAATTTATGATCAAAGCAAGAGGCTCCTGTGGGCTATCATCAAGGTAGTTTCAAACAAGGATGGAGACTTGTGGGAGTGTTCATATAGCTGGGTGCCTTTGGCAGCAGAGTTTTGGCTTCTGATGCTGGGGAGTAGCCTAACCACTTCAAACTTTGTAAGCTGAGCTCTGGAAGAAATGCAGTTCATTTTGTGTCTACACTGTAGAAGTGTCTACACTCATCTTTTTTAATAGAGCAAGGATTTTGTTGCTATCAAGAAGAAAAATTAAAGTCTTAGTATGGTGGGCCATTTTCCCAAAGTAGGAGCATTCTAGTTTTCAGTTAAAAACTTTAATCTCCTGCTCCCATAATGTAGAGGCTGCTATGTTGCCTGGATTGTGTAACTCCAGGGACGCCATTTATATTATTTGCTATGGAGTTGTGCTCTTGGGGGTCATTGTCATAAAATACAGTGGGAATTGTGCCCCCTAGTGTGGTGGAACTCAGAGGCTCCTGTGAAAGCCATTATTGAATGGCTTCTGTTAGGTTTCTTTCTGCAAAGGAGAGAAGACCGAAATGGGAAGAGAGGAAAGGACCATTGCGTTCCATTTCTTCCCTCCCTCACCACAAGCACAACCCCTAATTTTCTTTCCACTCCATGTAGACTTTTTCAAACAACTACGAAGAGGAACTTTTTACAGGTTCAGATCGGCCTAAATGAAGGAGTGGGAGAATGGAAGCTTAGCCTGGCTGCATTCTGAAGTTCTCTCTCATTTTGACCTCTTTCACAGAGTCAGAGAACCTTAGGTTGCTAAATCAGACAGGCATCTCTCCGTGAGTCTGAGTGGCAGCACTGCATTAGAAATGAGATCCAGAAGCCAAATTGACCCAAATGTATCCTCTCAAGGTGGCGCTTTGGGAGTCAAATGTAGGCTTTCTTACTCTTAGAGAGACATATTCAGGCCAGGAAAATCTAGTTCTTATCATGGAGATTTGGATTGCTGATAGAATTAGTTCATTATTTGAAAAGATCGCTACTTAAGGAAATGTGACAACTGGCTTAAAACCCAAATCCATTATGTTTAAATCTTTGGTTGAGAAAAGAGGCCATAGGGCAAGGAGCATAGGAGGCAGATAAAAAGAATCAACCTTCTTGGCCTTCACTTTCCTCACCTGTAAAATGGAGTGACTGGATTAGATTATGTCTTCAGTTGTGAAATATGTTGAAAGTAATTGGAAATGAATAATAAAGTACAGAAGTTTGTGAATTTTAATCTTATCTTAAAAATAAATTAGAACAATTTTGCATTCATGTACTCTCAACTATGATTGTTTTGAGTGAGGGAGACATAATGCTCTTTACAGTCAATATCCTGGGAATGGAAGTGTGTCAGCCGTGAGAGTATCATCTGCTAAGACAGAGTTAACTGCTGAACCGGGAGACCTATCAAGAGCTTCCATCTGTGACAGTGAGCATGGTTCCATTCCTAGATGCACCTGTAAATTAGGTAAATTCATCTTTGGTATTTCTCTGCTTTTTGCTTTTTTTGGCATTTTATCTGCCCTTTCCACATTATATCTATGCTCCCTCTTCTGTCTCTACCCTCAGCCCTCATTTTGCCCTTGCCTTTTTCTTTCCTCAAAATGAAATCAACCAATTCCAAGTGGTCTACTCCAGCCCAGTTTTGTAAGGTGTTGTTCATGTAACCCTGGTAGTGCTCAAGATTATTTTGGACAGTATCTACACAAATGTTTGCAGTGTAATAGTTAAGTATTTATTTATTTATTTTTGCAAAGCTATGTTCATTATTATTATTATTATTATTTTAACATCTTTATTGGAGTACCATTGCTTTACATTGTTGTGTTAGTTTCTGCTGTATAACAAAGTGAATCAGCTATACATATACATATATCCCCATATCTTCTCCCTCTTGTGTCTCCCTCCATCCTCCCTATCCCACCCCTCTAGGTGGTCACAAAGCACCGAGCTGCTCTCCCTGTGCTATGCGGCTGCTTCCCACTAGCTATCTATTTTACATTTGGTAGTGTATATATGTCCATGCCACTCTCTCACTTCATCCCAGCTTACCCTTCCCCTCCCCGTGGCCTCCAGTCCATTCTCTATGTCTGGGTCTTTATTCCTGTTCTGCCCCTAGGTTCTTCAGAACCATTTTCTTTTTTTTTAGATTCCATATATATGTGTTAGCATACGGTATTTGTTTTTCTCTTTCTGACTTACTTCACTCTGTATGACAGACTCTAGGTCCATCCACCTCACTACAAATAGCTCAGTTTTGTTTCTTTTTATGGCTGAGTAATATTCCATTGTATCTATGTGCCACATCTTCTTTATCCATTCATCTGTCGATGGACACTTAGGTTGCTTCCACGTCCTGTAAATAATTTTGCAATGAACATTGTGGTACATGACTCTTTTTGAATTATGGTTTTCTCAGGGTATCACAAATGTGATTCTGAGATATTATTGTTTAGGGTTAGGCTAAGGTAGAAATATGAATTTTCTCAAAATAAGTCAATTTAAATAAAATATTGAGTCTATAATCATATAATGGTACCACAATATGGAAGAAATCATGGAAGCTGGTCCATCACTGAAATTTGGAAATTTTGGATAAATTAATTTTTGCTAAAGAAATACAAACTCATTTAGTGAGCTTTCCTCACATTTCAAGTGACCAAAAATCACAAAATAACAGTGACCTTAAGTGATAGAAATGGAAATAATTTGCTATGGAAATTCCAATGATATTAAGGATATTCTATTTATCTTTGTGTGATAATTCCACTGCTGCTGTCCATTGTTTCTGCTCTCTTTTGCTCATAGTGTCTTGATTTCTTGTGTATTCTATGGTTTTTTTATTTAACTGTGTGCTCTTGCTCTTTGGGAATTTCTTTGAGGTATTGTTTGAAGGATGATTTTTTTTTTTTCTTTCTCAACATTTCTTGGGTGAACTACCCATTCAGAGCTACTTTAAATTCTAGGCTTGAGGTGCTGTTTTTTTTTAAATTAATTAATTAATTTATTTATTTATTTGGTCGTGCTGGGTCTTAGTTGCGGCATGTGAACTCTTAGTTGTGGCACGCATGTGGGATCTAGTTCCCTGACCAGGGATCAAACCTGGGCCTCCTGCATTGGGAGCGCAGAGTCTTATCCACTGCACCACCAGGGAAATCCCTAGGCTTGAGGTTCTTTGGACTTCTAAGGTAATATGAATTTGGGCTACAAACCTTTGTGAGGGCCAGCTTTTGGTTATGAATTATTATGGTGGATTTCTCTTTTCCCTCTGCCACTCAATGCCAAGGTTCAAGAAAGGCAATTTTCTTGTTATCTGCTTCAGGAATAAGTTTATTTCTGGCTCACCCTTACTCGGGCACTTTCTCTCTTATCGCCTATGTCTCTTAAGGCCATAAAATTTTCAAGCCCCAAATATTTCAAGCAGATGTTTCCTGGGGGAGGTTGACTACAAGGCCCTAAGCACTTTCCTGGATTTCTGCTTTATTTGTTAATTTTTGGCCTCTGAATATTCCTTATTCATTTTAATTATTTATTGATGCGTTAAAAAATTACTTGATACAGTAACTCTCATAGATGGTTGGAGGAATGAAAATTGGCATAACCACTTTGGAAAACTCTTTGGCAGCATATACTAAAGCTAAACCTATGTGCAACTTATGTATGATGTAATAAAGGTTTTCTTAACTATATAGCAAACAGAAATACATACACAAATTCTCCAAAAGACACTATAGGAATGTTCATAGCAGCCTGTTCACAATGGCCTTAAAAATAGAAATACACAAATTCACATCAATAGAATTACTATATAAATTGTGGCATATTTATACCATGCATAGTATATATGCTACTATAGAGAGACTGGGAATGGACAAATGGCAATTATATGCAACAATATGAATGTATTTCACAAGCATAACTAAAGACTCCAGATACAAAAGAGAACATATTATGTGATTTCATTTATATAAATTAATTCAAAATCAGCAAACTAATCTGTGCTGTTAGATGTCAGGGTGATTTGGGATTGACATATATACACTACTATATATATAAAGTGGATAACTAATGAGAACCTACGGTTTAGCATAGAGAACTATACTCAGTGCTCTGTGGTGACCTAGATGAGAAGGGAATCTAAAAAGGAGGGGATATATGTATACGTATGACTGATCCACTTTGCTATACAGCAGAAACTAACACAACATTGTAAAACAACTATACTCCAATATCAATTAATAAAAAAAGTTTTTTTAATTAAAAAGTTTCTAAAAAAATTTTAAAAATTAAAAAAAAAGAATTTGGGGTGATGCTGTTGGTGGGAATGTAAATTGGTATAGCCACTATGGAAAACAGTATGGAGGTTCCTCAAAAAACAAAAAATAGAGCTGCCATATGATCCAGCAATTCCACCCCTGGGCATATATTTGGACAAAACTATAATTTGAAAAGATACATGCACCCCTATGTTCAGAGTGGCACTATTTACAATAGCCAAGACATGGAAATGACAGACAAATGGATAAAGAAGATGTGGTACATATATACAATGGAATACTACTCAGCCATAAAAAAGAATGAAATAATGCTATTTGCAACATACTAAGTAAAGTTAGTCAGACAGAGAAAGACAAATATCATATGATATCACTTATATGTGAAATCTAAAATACGACACAAAGGACCATATCTATGAAACAGAGATTCACAGATATAGAGAACAGGCTTGTGGTTGCCAAGGAGGATGGGGATGGGGGAGGGATGGAATGGGAGTTTGGGGTTGGCAGATGCCAACTATTATATATAGAATACATAAACAACAAGGTCCTACTGTATAGCACAGGGAACTATATTCAATATCCTGTTGTAAACCATAATGGAAAAGAATATGAAAAAGAATATATATATGTACAACTGAATCACTTTGTTGTATAGCAGAAATTAACACAACATTGTAAATCAACTATACTTCAACAAAGTTTAAAAAAAATAGAGTAAAGAAGTAGGGTGATGATTACTCTTGGAAGGTTAGTAATTGGGATGAAGCACAGAGAGGCCTCCATGGAGCTGATCATTTGTTATTTCTTATTCTGGCTACTGGTTCCACAGGTCTGTCCAGTGTGTGAAAATTCGTTGAGCTGTACACCTGAGATATCTGCATTTTTCCGAATATATGCTTTTCTAAAAAAGGGAAAAAGTACTTTCTGCATCCTTTTGAATTCTTTCTCGTGAGGAGTGGTCAGAGTAGGTGGTCTGCCATGCTGTAGGAAAGGAAAGAAGTCAGTGCTTGTTTGGCTTGCCGTTATAGCTCTAGCATCTGGCACAGTATTTGGCCCACAGTAAGGGCTCAATAAATATTTGTGGGTGCCATACATTTGGAATCTAATTTTTAAAAAACACACAATTACTAACTGACCAGTTTTCTTCATTAAAAATCAACCAACCAAGCCAACCAACCAGGAAATAACTGATATATACCTTTAGTAATACAGTCACCTTACTCTAAAAAATGAGGGCTGAATATATTATACTAGTTCATTCACTCCCAGAAAGCTATAAGTGAAGGAGGCTCAAAATGTTTCTCAGTTTAAAAGAGAACAGAATGATCTTAGGATTCATGTATGGATCAAAGGAATTTTTAAGTGAGTTCTTTTTATTTTGGATGTTTTGCCGTATGAGATATCAATTCCTTGAACAAAGAGTAAAAGTAATTTCCCTAATGGGTAGAAATGGGAAAAAAAAGTCTTTAGAAAAGTTTAAATTATATTGAGACGTGAAGGACATTTTACTTGAGGAAGTTAAAAAAAACTTAGAAAAATGTTATAGCTCTGCAGGGAAACCTCAGTAAGTAGCTGTGTGACCTTGACCAAGCCTCCCGGCCTTCTCTGTTTCCAGTTTTCTCATTTGCAAAATGAGAAACAAGCACTAGGTTTCTTTCAAAACTAAAATTCTGTAATTGCGCAATTTCATCTAATGGTAGGAAACATTGACTCCAATTACTTTAAACGTATGAATTATAAATCATTAAAAAGGAAAGGTGGTTTTGTTTAAAGTAACAAAATACAGTATGATTTACAATAAAGTTCATGTTGTTTAGTGGAGGTCTTTTAATGGGGCTTGATTAAGTTATTAAAGAGGATCTAAAGAGTAATTAGAGTATTCATTGTTTAGAATTTTTTCTGCATTTTGCTAAGTACCACTGTGTCAGGGACTGGCCCCAGAGGCTGAGCCTGTTTCCTCTTCTTCCTGGGCACATAGCTAGACTCTAGTTCTCTCCTTCACAGTGAGCTGTGGTCATGTGTTCTGGCCGATGCAGCATTAGCAGAAGTGATACACGTCTCTTCCAGGCCTGGCCCAATAACACCTCTGACCCAGGATCGTCCCAGCCTTCCCTTAGGCCACAGCATTAGAAGCCACACATAGAAGATGGCAGGGCCACAAGGTGAAGGAATTCTGGCCCTGAATTATCGCTCGGAGGAGAGCTGCTGATAATCAGGAGCACCTGTTTTGGTCTTTCCATGAACAGGAAATAAATATCTAGTATTTGTTCGATTACATGGTTTGAGTTTACAACTATTAATGCATATTTAACTAAACAAACCCTCACAAAATGTTTCTTAAAAAGAGAAACTGCAGATTGAAGAGAATGCTAATTCTCAGTTTGTGAAAATTCATTGAGCTGTATACTTAAGATACCTGCATTTTTCTGAATGTATATTAAAGTTTTCCTAAAAAGAAAAAATGCTTTAACTTTCTGCAAGCAAAGCAAATAATAAGAAAATAGCAGAGCTGACATTTCTCCTACTAATAATATTTGTTTTTTTATAAAGAAGAGTTTTCCTAACAATATAAAGTATTACCCTCTCAATATTCTCCAGGGACTGGACCAATCATTACAATATTAACATTAGGAAGGCAGCAGGGTGTGGTGGAGATGGTGGAGACTGAGGATTCAGTCGGGCTGAGTTCAAGTCCTGATTTTACTACCCAGGGCTTCACTTTTCTCATCTATACAATGAAGCTAATAATAGACACCTAGTTAGGCTGTTAGCAGTAAAACAGAGTGGCTAAAAGCATGAAATTGGGGTTAGGCTACCCAGAATTGAATCCTGGCTCTGCCATCACTGGCTTGGGTGAGATGTTTCAGTTCCCTGTGCTCTGTGTCTTCATCCGGAAGGTGGGGATAATGGTATAGATGTTGGAGAATTAATATGAGAATGAAGTGAGTTAATTCATGCATAGTGCTTAGAATAGTGCCTACCACCAAGATGTATGTAAATGTTTATTTTACTGTTATTGTTGCAAGGATTCACTAGAATCTGGACAAAAATTCACCTACATTGTAGACACTCATTAGATGGCAACAGTGCACTATTCAAAGATGTTTGACAATACTTGTTTGTACATAAAAATGGCAGAATCTCGGTTTGATACCTTCTATATGCACAATACCCTATCGTCCAGAAATTACATTTTAACCCATTTCAGTTTATCCAATATGTGCTGGTATCCGATGAGAAATAGTTTAATTCCATGATTTAACAGGTTATTGCACTGAAAAAAAATAGAGCATATAGAAAGAAATCTGTCTTCTCTAAGACCAAGAGTTGTGGGCTTCTGTATCACGTTTCCCTACTCATATTTAGCTGGACATCAAGCCCTGTGCACCAAACTCTTAAGATTAAGGCCAGACGTGCTTGTCCCTTTAGCTGAGAAAATTTATGGAATCATCTTTCAGCTAGGATAAACTTTCCTTTCTGATAGTGTCCTTTATTAGTAAAAGGTTTTAAAGCATGCGCTTTCAAAATTAGTATTATATATTCACTTGTAAATGACATACACTTAGTATTCATATATATGAGTATACATATTTATATACTATACATCACTATAATACACGAAAGCAAAAGTTTTAGCACGATGGAATAAAGGACATTACCTATAGTTTAAAACATATTCCTGGGCTTCCCTGGTGGCACAGTGGTTGAGAGTCCGCCTGCCGATGCAGGGGACACGGGTTCATGCCCCGGCCCGGGAAGATCCCACATGCCACGGAGCGGCTGGGCCCGTGAGCCATGGCCGCTGAGCCTGCGTGTCCGGAGCCTGTGCTCCACAACGGGAGAGACCACAACAGTGGGAGGCCTGCGTACCGCAAAAAAACCCCAAAAACAGACAAACAAAAAAAACAACATATTCCTAATTGTGATGGCTTAATGCAATCATTAGCCAATACCTCAAGGCTCAATATATACTTGGGGTGGGTTCCATTGTTAATGGCAGTGTATGTTAACCCATTTTAAATAAGATAATTTCTTACTAATTTCAAAATTGTTTATCTGACTTATGCCAGATCCAATTAGATCATCTTTTTTTTTAAACTCATTATAACTGATGAAGAATCTTTCTAGAAGTATAAATTCTGCCATTTTCAAATTGTTTGTGCTTGCTTTATTAGGATGATCTTCAGTTCACAGTTTCTCCTTTTAAGCTACATTTCCACTTTCCTAGTTTGGTTAAAACAAGAAAGTATAACTCTTAATCCACTAAACTGGGCACACTCTAAATTATAGTGTTTCACTATGCCACCAGCAAACAGTTCTGTTTAAGAACCCTAAGGGTGCTCCTGCCCTTCTCTGGGAGAGACTATTGGACACATGAATCTCTGTTGGAGTCACTGAATGAAGGCAGCAATGTCCATACTGCACATATTTTACATATTACTTAAGTTACATGTCTGACTTTTAAAGCTAAAACTATAAATACAAGCAGAAGTTGTAATGTTTTCTTCCTGCGCATCAAAAGGATCACATGGGGCCCTCACCTCACTTTTGTCTGCACATGGTGTAGGCTGCCCTGAATCATTCTCTTGTAGTTGAATATTTTTCTTCCATGCCAAAGAATATTACCTTTCCATCTCAGGCAGATCTGAAGGTTTCTTTCTTAATGGGTAAGAGAATTTTACCTTCTGTAATATAGTACTTGTAATTGAAACCTTAGCAATAGAGCAAAAGAAAACTGGGCAGAAGGTGTAAATCCTGCCCTTGGGAGGCTGGTGAGTGTAGGGACACACAACCTGGCCTCGGGCATCATTCAACCCTTGATCCAAGTCCTGGCTCTACTGCTTACTAATGGTGTGAACTTGATGTAAATTAATCAATCTGAAACTCAATTTCCCCATCTGAAAAAAGTGATAATATCTACTGCATTAGGTAGGTATATGTTAGGTTGCTGTGAAAAAAACACACAGGAGGGATAGCTCAAAATACAGTGGCTTACAAAGATGCAGTTTTATTTCTTTTACATGTAAAAGTTCATGTACACTGGGCTCCCTTCTCATGATTAAATGGGTCTTTCGGTTACTGCCATTATGTCTGATTCCAGGAAGAAGGAAGGAGGAAAAGGAAAGGGAAGGCACACACTACTTTTCTTTTAAGATTCTGACTTGGAAGTGTTTTAAATCCCATTGGCCAGGCCTTAGGCACATGGACACAGCTAACTGCAAAGGAGCATGGAAAGTGTAGTATTTCCTGGTGACCAGGTGCCTAGCTCCAGGTTTCTATTACTAAAGGAAGACAGGAATAGGATAGGGATTAAATGACACCATTTAGCATAGAACTGGGGCCTGTGGCTATACTACAAACCCAAAGATCACTATTATCATTATTCAATCTCTAAGTCTTTTGTTTTGTCTTAAGCAAAGTGAATATTGATTGACTGTTTCATTCGGTAAACAGGCATTAAGTACTGATCTTAATATGGCAAGAGTGTCCTGCCTATCCCACTAGGTAGTGAGTATCAAACCAATAGTAACAGAAGTGGATGGGCTTTGAAAACTACATCATCTATCTATCTATCTATCTATCTATCTATCTATCTATCTATCTATCTATCTATCTATCTATCTCTGTATCTATCTATGTATCTTTCACTTGCAAGGGATCATTCTTCTTACTCTCATGTTGGGATCTCCTGAGGGCCTTGTATCACAGCTAGAAAAAGGATAAAAAGAAAATTTCTACAATTTTTGCAGAGAATATAAAAAATAAAAATACTAGGAAAAATAAGCTAATGGGGGAATCTCCTTGAAAGACTGGGGATGAGAAGCAATAGAGCAAAGTGGAAAAGGCCTAGAGTGTGGATCGAGACGATCTCGTGTATTAGACAACTTAGGCTGTAAGAACTCCTCAAGTCAGTGTCTTACAACAATATTTCTTACTCCCAGATCTACGGGTTGAAAATAGCTTTGCTTGCTTCTGCCAGGCTCTTCTTGGGTTTGCTTCCTATATCTTTTCATTCTGGCACCTCGGTGTAGGGCATGTTTTTGTGACAGATGGCAGGAGCTTAGGAAGTCAAGCTATATCATGCAAGTGCACTTGGTGCCTCTATTTTTTCTCCCCAGCTTTACTGAGATATAATTGACACTTAAAATTGTGTAAGTTTAAGGTGTATAAATGTGATGGTTTGCTACACTTACTGCACAGTGATTACCACCATAACATTACCTACTATCTCCATCCTGTCACATAGTTACCACTTCTTTTTGTGGTGAGAACATTTAAGATGTATTCTCTTAGCAACATTCAAGTATATGACACAGTATTATTAGCTATAATAACCATGCTGTACATTAGATCCCCAAATTTGTTAATCATATAACTGGAAGTTTGTACCCTTTGACAATATCTTGTCATTTCCTATCTTGTCATTTCTCCAGGCCCTGGTAACCACCACTCTCCTATGTTTCTCTGAGTTTGATTTTTTTAGACTCCATATATAGGTGATATCATATAGTATTTGTCTTTCTCTGTCTGATTTACTTCACTTAGCATAATGCCCTCAAGTTTCATCCAACTTGTCACAAATGGCAGGGGTTCCTTCTTTCTCATGGCTGAATAATATTACATTGTATATATATGTACTGCATCTTCTTTATCCATTCATCCATTCATGGACACATGTTATTTCCATATCTTGACTATTGTGAGTAATGCTGCAATGAACATGGGAGTACAGATATCTCTATGAGATTGAAGTCTCTGTTTGGATCTGGCATATCCACTCACATTCCATTGATTAAAAGCAGGTCATATGGCTAAGACCAAAGTCAATAGCATGGAGAAGTATTTTCCATCTTTTTTTTTTTTTTAATGTTGAGCCTTCTTTTAATTAATTAATTAATTAATTTATTTATTTATTTATTTATTTATTTTTGTGGTACGTGGGCCTCTCACTGCTGTGGCCTCTCCCCTTGAGGAGCACAGGCTCCGGATGCGCAGGCTCAGCGGCCATGGCTCACGGGCCCAGCTGCTCCGCGGCATGTGGGATCCTCCCAGACCGGGGCACGAACCCGTGTTCCCTGCATCGGCAGGTGGACTCTCAACCACTGCGCCACCAGGGAAGCCCCTAATTAATTTATTTTTATTTTTGGCTGTGTTGGGTCTTCGTTTCTGTGAGGGGGCTTTCTCTAGTTGTGACAAGCGGGGGCCACTCTTCATCGCAGTGCGCGGGCCTCTCACTGTCGTGGCCTCTCTTGTTGCGGAGCACAGGCTTCAGACGCGCAAGCTCAGTAGTTGTGGCTCACGGGCCTAGTTGCTCCACGGCATGTGGAATCTTCCCAGACCAGGGCTCAAACCCGTGTCCCCTGAACTAACAGGCAGATTCTCAACCACTGCACCACCAGGGAAGCCCTTTCCATCTTACAAGTAAGCATGGCAAGGGCAGGAAAGGAATAAATAATTGTGAACAAATAATATAGCCTAAAATCCCTGAGTTTGAATTCCCAACTAGCTGTGTGATCAGGAGCAAGGCTCTTAACTTTCCTGAGTCTCATTTATAAATAAAGATAATACAGATAGCCCATAAGAGTGTACTTATTAAATGATATAATCCCTATAAAGCAGAGTATCCCAGTGGCATGCCACAAATAGATTAAGTGTGTGGCATGATAGCGTATTTTTCAGTCCACAGACCAGCTGGGTGAGACTTGGGGCTACCAGATTCTCAGCCAGTGGCCTCCTGCCACAAACAGCCATGCCTGTATGTTGGCTGCACAAACAGTATCATTTTCTGTGTTCCATGATATGAAAAATATTAGAAGTCACTGGAAAGGAAAGCACCTGGATAGTGTCTGGCACTTGGTAAGTTTTAAACCAGAAGCAGCTGTCGTGACTGATGGATGGAGCAGAGGCTGAGGCAACAGTTTGATGGCAATGAGGCATCAGTAGGAACCACTGACATAAGAGAATCATGTCCGCCACCCACAGCAGTTTCGAGAAAACTCTACTTGATGCTTTGCTGTTTTCCCCTCTGTGACCCTGTGGGGGTCATGACCTCACCCCACCCCCAGCCCCCAGCAATTTGAGAAATCCTGGGAAAGAGGATGCAGAAGACAATGACCAGAGCCCATGCTCTGTGTGACCAGAGTTGAAAGTTGAATCTAAAAATATGTCTTACTATAGAACACCAATTGTGGCTGTTTCTATAGTCATTCCGGAGCTTATTACAAATCTACCCCAAAAGAAATTCCTGGAATTGTGCTCGTCTGTGAATTGCTGGGAAGACACAGCGCCATTCTTGGTCTGGCATATGGTCAAGGCTGACTTGCAGTGGGTCTGAGTTGGAGCTTCTCACCATCTGAGAATGGGAAGCCAGTGTTCTGGGTCTCTCTAGATTGGAATTGCTCCTTGCTGCTGAGATATGAGCTATATGAGATATGTTTATCTTACTACCATAAACATGAGTATTCTCAGCGTAGACCAGAAACTGAGGGCAACAGCCTACGTCACTGGAAAATGTTGCTAATCTTTAGCTAGTGGTACTGCCAGGTAAAGCATGTGGCTTTTGTGCACGGAGATGTTTTCCTATTATTTTAGTTTTATGTTTCCCCACTACCCAGCACAGGTGCAATCAGGGTCTAGTGTCCTAAGACAAATATAACAGTTGAGAAGATTAACATTGAGAACTGAAGTTTAAAAAATAAAGTTGGATCCAATTTTCGTGTTATTCTGAAAACTCAGCTTTATCCAAAGTGATTTCCATGGCATGATCATTGGTTTCTTTGACACTGATTTAACCCTTTATTCGTTACTTCAGCAGGCATTTATTGAAAGCCTTTTATGTGTGAGAGTCTGGAGATACAATAATGAATAAGGCATAGTTTCTGGCCTCAAGGAACTTTCATAGTAGGAATAGAGCATTAACGGAAATAAACATTATTTTGAAATTTCATCATAGTGTTAACTACGACTCCTCTAATATCTTATACAGAAGAGAAAAAAAAACTGCATGAACATTCTTTGGTAATTAAACAGTACTTCAGATACACATATGAAAAGTATTGTTAATGAAGTCCATCTCTCTCTCCAAACTTGTGTGTCATAATGAGAATTTCCTATTATCTTTCTGTGGAGGAAGGAAAAAGACTTAGCCAGCAATGTTGCTAAGGGAACAGGGAAATGGCCATTCTCATGTACTGTTGATAGGCCTGAGAGGGGTCTAAATTGGTTCATGCTTTCAGGAATGGCAATCTGGCCATATGTAAATGCCCTACAATGGGAGGGCGATGCTTTAAATAAATTAAGGAACATCGCACAAGGGAATACTATGTGAACCATAAAAATGATGCTCAGATGAATAATGAAATGGAATATGTTTTTGAACAAGAAAAATACAAAACAGTAGACACAGTATGATTCCAATTATATGTGTGTGTGTGTGTGTGTGTGTACATGCATAAGCAAAACTTGGAAAAAGATAATGCTGATATGTTAAAGGTGGTTATTTCTGAGTCTTGAGATTCCAAGTGATTTTTTTAAAAAGATTTATTTATTTATTTTTGGCTGAATTAATTAATTAATTAGTTTTTTACTGTATTGGGTCTTCATTGCTCTGCCCAGGCTTTCTCTAGTTGTGGTGAGCGGGGGCTTCACTTTTCATTGCGGTGCGTGGACTTCTCATCACGGTGGCTTCTTTTGTTGTGAAGCATGGGCTCTAGGCACACGGGCTTCAGTAGTTGTGGCTCGTGGGTTCCAGAGAGCGGGCTCAGTAGTTGTGGCACACGGGCTTAGTTGCTCCGCGGCATGTGGGATCTTCCCAGACCAGGGCTCGAACCAGTGTCCCCTGCATTGCCAGGCAGATTCTTAACCACTGTGCCACCAGGAAAACCCCCCAAATGATTTTTAATTTGAGGAGTGTTTTTCATCACTTTCTGAATTTTCTACAAAGAACACATATTACTAGCATAATCAGAGCAGGTTGGGGAGGATTGGGGATTTTTGTTTGTTGTGTGTTTTAAGAATCAAAAAAGTCTGGATCGGATCATGTCAGCTCCAGGGGAAAAGTGATTCCAAGTAAAAATATTTACCTTATGTGGCAGAATTAAAGACATGAGCTTAGGTAGCTGGTGGGATTTCTACTGATGTAGAATTTTCCACCTAGGCCTGTGGAAGAGGCACCTTTAGTTTTTTGGGTTTTTTTTGTTTTTTTTTTTTGCGGTACACGGGCCTCTCAGCGCTGTGGCCTCTCCCATTGCGGAGCACAGGCTCCGGACGCGCAGGCTCAGTGGCCATGGCTCATGGGCCCAGCCGCTCCGCGGCATGTGGGATCCTCCCGGACCGGGACACAAACCCACGTCCCCTGCATCGGCAGGCAGACTCTCAACCACTGCGCCACCAGGGAAGCCCACCTTTAGTTTTTTGTTTTGTTTTTTTGTTTTGTTTCTGTGTGTGTAAGCAATGAAATTAATGAAAATTTAGCACAATTACAAGGAGAAGGTGCAGCAGCTCTCTTAGACAAATCAAGCCCTCTTTGGCGATTTTTCACTGGAAATCTGGAAAACAGAGAGCTGGGAGAACTGTTTGCTGGAGCACTATCCAGAACTAGGCCTGAGTAAGGGCTGGTGTTAGAGTTACTGCATGTCTCCCCTCACTTAAGTTGTTGAATTTATGGAGCTCAAGAGTGCTGATTTCTCATTTCAGGTTTTTAAATAAAAGTTGATTCTTTTAAGCTACCATATGATCCAGGAATTTTACTCCTTGGCATATATCCAGAGAAAACTCTAATTTGAAAAGATACATACACCCCAATGCTCATAGCGGCACTATTTACAATAGCCAAGACGTGGAAGCAACCTAAGTGTCCATCAACAGATGAATGGATAAAGAAGATGTGACACATATATACAATGGAATATTACTCAGCCATAAAGAAGAATGAAATGATGCCATTTTCAGCTACATGGATTGATCTAGAGATTATCATACTAAGTGAAGTAAGTCAGACAGAGAAAGACAGATATCATATATCATTTATATGTAGAATCTAAAAATGTGATACAAATGAACTTATTTACAAAACAGAAACAGACTCAGACATAGAAAACAAATTTATGGTTATCAAAGGGGAAAGGGAACAATGAATTAGGAGTTCAGAATTAGCAGATGCAAACTACTATATATAAAACAGGTAAACAACAAGGTCCTACTGTATAGCACATGGAACTATATTCAATATTGATATTTAATATCTTATAATAAACTATATTGGAAAAAGAGTTGATTCTTTTAAACACTGTATTAAAAATCATTATATATTTTAAACATACTTGAAAAAATAGGAAATTATAGGAAGAACACAGTTTTAAAAATTGACCTATTTTCTTGACATTTTTCTCCTCCCCCCACTATAAATATTATAGATACAATGAAGCCATCTCTGAACCCTCTCCCCAATCCCATTTCCCTACCTTTCTCCTTAGAGTTAACCACACTAATTATTTCAGTGCTCTTCATTCCTATGCATGTTTCAGTAATTTTTCTACATATTTTGCATCAATAAACATCGAATCTTTTTTTTCCTAAACTTTTGCTAAACTTCTTTTGGGTATTTTTCCTAGACTCCTCCAATTTTCTTTTTTTGGTTCTTGTTGTTATTGCTGAGATTTATCTGTGTTGTTAGATGTCACTCTAATTTATTCATTCTGACTGCTGTATAGTAATCCACTGTCGAAATATGCAACAACATATTTATCCATTCTTCCACTGACAGACACTTAGGTTGTTTACAATTTTGTTTTTGTTTTTGCTATTTCCAACAATGCAACGGTGAACATTTGTGAACTTGTATCCCTGTCTAGCATGTATACCTTAGAAGTGGGATTACTGGATCATAGGCTAAGTGTATCTTCTACCTAAGTAGGTATAGCCAATGGCTCTTCCAGGTGATTATACCAGCTTACAGTCCCACCATAAGTGTATGAAGGTTCTTGCCAATGTTTGGAATTGCCATTCTTTAAATTTTTGCCAATCTGAAGACTGTGAAATGATTTCTCAGTGTCATTTGATATCCCTAATTAATCCTGGGGCTGACCATCCTTCCATACATTTATTGGTCATCAGTCTTTTTTTCTTCTTAGCTACTTTTTCTATATGTTGACAACTTTAAAAAAATATTCTTTTCTATTATTATGGTTCATCACAGGATATTGAGTATAGTTCCCTGTGCTATACAGTAGGACCTTGTTGTTATCTATTCTATATGTAATAGTTTGCATCTGCTAAACCCAAACTCCAAATCCATCCCTTCTCCACCCCCTCCCCCTTGGCAACCACAAGTATTCTCTATGTCTGTTGATCACTTTCTTAATGAGTTTTTAGCCTTTCCCTGTTTGGTTTATTCTCAGCTTTAAAAAATAAGAAAAAGAAATCCATTCACCTATCCATTCAGCTTTTTTTTTTTTTTAGTGAAAATTGGCTGTTAGATACTGTGACAGGATTATGAAAAAAGTAGTCTTTTACATGCAGATACTCAATTTATACTATGTTTGATGGTAAGAAGAGGACACTCTTCTTCAATATATTATATAAGTGTTGTATTAGGATTAATCTTTACTTCATTTGTATTTTGTTCTTAAGGTTTATTTCAGACTATTCCTGACAAAAATAAAAAATGATGTGGTTACACATATTGCTGTATTGCCCTTAATTGTCCAAATAAAACATCCATTCTAGACTCTAGAATCAGAAAATGAAGGAAGATGGCCATGCTCCCCCAAGGTTATCTTGCCCTCCTTATGCAGCCGCACATGTGGGATGGTCAGGGGTACACAGAGAATGACTAATGTATTAATAAGGCTTACATGTACCTCTCAGCCCCCTATAATTGCATTCCTTTCATTAGCTTTTACCCAGCTGGTCTGAGTTGCACAAACAAAATATTGTATAAGATCAGCCCACTGATGGTAAATTCAGAACAATTTTTGTAAAACCCTTGCCAAGTTACATACTGACCCCAGGGTCTTTAAACCAGCCAAAAAATGTTGAGCAAAAACTGAATTAAATCTATTATCACAAATTTGTGCCCCATAATCTGATGCGACTTCCAGATGTCCAGCCCAAGACCATCTGCTGAATGTCTGTGGGCACGCACTCCCAAAACATGCGCCTGGATAAGAGTAACAGACCGACAGCTTGCAGCTCTGAAACTCTGAGCAGTTGCTGCTTAGACATAAAAGTGACAAAGAATAAACCAGTAAGCGAGGTTTTTTTTGAGAGTTATTTTTTTTAACCATCATTTGCTTTCTGTCTAATTGACCAGTTGCTTTGTTCTTAGAGTCAAATGGCACATCTCTCTCAAAGACAGCAGACTGCGTGATTTCAAATATTTTTAAAAGCAACAACAAAACCTTTGAGAGTTAGCTGCTGACTTAGACTTGGTAATAATTCTGAGTAGCATGTTTTGTTTATTACAGTATCTGTCTTATGGCAGGATTCTGAGAAAACAGACTCTAAGAAGGAGCTGTATGGGTAATAGGTTTACTGGAGGGTGCTCTCAGGAACAATTTGCATGAGAGAGTGAGGGAAGTAGGATTGGGCAGAAAGAGAAACTGGACTGAGAGGCAGTGACAACAGAGGCCTCGTGCATTCCTATGGGGGGGGGACTTTAGAGCTTGGGTGGTGTGGCAATTAATTTTATTTGTCAACTTGGCCAGGCTGTGGTGCCCATTTGTTTGGTCAAACACCAGGCTAGATGCTACTGTGAAGGTATATTGTGTGGTATTTTTTGTCGTTGTTGTTAGATGTGAGTAACATTTAAATCAGTACACTTCCACTGAAACAGATTACCCTCCATAATGCGGGTGGGCCTCATACAAAAATATTAAACAGGGCTTCCCTGGTGACGCAGTGGTTGAGAGTCCGCCTGCCGATGCAGGGGACGCGGGTTTGTGCCCCGGTCCGGGAAGACTCCACGTGCCGCGGAGCGGCTGGGCCCGTGAGCCACGGCCGCTGAGCCTGCGCGTCCGGAGCCTGTACTCCGCGCCGGGAGAGGCTGCAACAGTGAGAGGCCCGCGTAACGCCAAAAAAAAAAAAAAATTAAACAATTATATTTTTAGGCTCTGTAGTTGGTACTAAGAATATGTCGATTAATAATAATAATAATGGTACCAATGAAAGATCAAATGGAAAAGAATGGTCTTCTTTTTCAAAAGACCGCTTTTAGTAGATCCAACGTATTCCAATTGGGCAATTCCTCTACTATTAGAGGAATAAGTCTTCTAATTTACCATTGCTCTTCAAAGAGCCGAGACTGGGGTTTCTTGAAAGAGAAGGAATACTCCTTAAGACTGCAATGTAAAAACCCTGCCTGAGTTTCCATTCTGCTGGAAATTTGGCCTCAGGACTGCAGTATCAACTCTCACCTGAATTTCCAGCCTTTCCTGCAGATTTCAGACTTGACAGCCCCCCACAATCATGTAAGTCAATTCCTTAGCCTAGGGGGTAAATCCTAGGGGTCTGTGTTATGACCCTTCTATTGGGGTTTGCCATAAACTGCACGTGGCATCAGCTGCCATCACAGTGTCAAGAACTGTGAAGGGTCTGAGATTTTATCCTACTGGCAAGCTAGCAAGTTAGCTTGCCACCGTTTCATGGGTACTGGTAGAAGACATGAGGCTCCTGGGTCAGTTTATTACTCACAGCTCTAGCCATAGCCAGAGTATCAGCATTTTTATACTGATTCCCTGAGCCCCAATGCCCATAAGGAGGATCATATCACACCTGCACCCACAGTGGATTGCATTACAATAGAGGGACCCTGAGTTTAGGGAATACAAATCTTTTATAATGGGCAGTAAGTATGCTTGTCCTTTGCTCCAGAAGGAGGTACTACCTCCATCTTCCATGGCTGTAAGAAAACCTGCCCTAAGCTTTGGAGGAAGACAGTATATCTTCCAAGTCTATTTGCTATACAAACATCCTTGAAATCATAGTTCAGAACAAAGGACAGACGGTCCCTCAATCATAGGACATGCAGAAAAGACCCATGGAGAATTGTCTCTCAACACAAGAAACCTCTAGCATATGGTCTGCCAGGTCACATGGTCCAAAGGACAGTGCTTTTAAGAAGTTGCTTTTTAATGAAACTCTAAGAATTTGGTCTCTAACTTTATGTTAAACTGTGCTGTCTTTATTTGGCAACTTTTGAGCAGTAGATTAAGAGTCAGACTTCCTGGGTTTGTGTGGGCTCTGCCAAACACTTGCTGTGTGACCCTGGGAAAGTCACTTAACCCCTCTGTGTCTTAAAGTCTTACCTGTATCATGATGATAATAAAAGCACCTCCCATGTAGGGTTGTTGTGAAGATTAAATGAATTAATATGGATAAAGTATTTAGAAGAGTGTCTGGCACACAGTAACACTGTTTTTTTTTTTTTTTTTTTTTTTGCGGTATGCAGGACTCTCACTGTTGTGACCTCTCACAGGCTCCGGACGTGCAGGCTCAGCAGCCATGGCTCACGGGCCCAGCCGCTCTGCGGCATGTGGGATCTTCCTGGACCGGGGCACGAACCAGTGTCCCCTGCATCGGCAGGCGGACTCTCAACCACTGCACCACCAGGGAAGCCCAGTAACACTGTTTTTATTCAATGCCTTGACATTTGTGCTTAAGGAAACCATTTGCCTCTTCCTCTTCTACTGCAGACAGGTCTATGGAGGCTAGATGGAAGGATCAATGCATTTTCCTTTCCAAACTCTATTGCAGAGTGTTTGCTAATGTGGCAGGTATTACTGTTGCCTAAGCCGATATCCATTCGCCCTCGTGTCCTTAGTGCTGGAACTTGAATTCCAGGAGTGAACAAAACACCGCATTTCCAAGTCTCTCTTGCAGCTATGTATGGCTTTATGACTACATTTTAGATGATAAGCTTCCAATCTGCTGAAATGTAGCTGCCCCACCTTACAGGGGCTCCCTTTTCATCCTTCTGCCTTCCTATCTTCTAGATTTTAATTAGGATGTGATGGTGGCAACTCCAGCAGCCATCCTAAATTGTGAAGGTACGAGCCACAGTCTATGAATAGCTGCAGAGAGAGAGGAGCCCGTGTCTCTGTAGACGGCATAGAATTGCTATCTATATCAGCCTTGTATGGTTTGACTCCAGACTTCTTTAACGTAATAGTGAAATCAACTTTTTCTTGGTTAAGCCATCGTGATTTTGCTTGTTTGATATCAGCTATTGGCAGTCAACCTCTCCTGACTCATAACTGCTAGCTGCTATATTCATTCATTCATTCATTAACTGATTCTTTATTCATTCACACGTTTATTGAGTCCTACTCTGTGGTAGGCCCTGTAGAGTTAAAACAACCTCTAGGAATATTTCCTTCCCCAGGTTACTGGGTCTCATGGAAATGAGTTATGGCTCCAATAAAACCAAATGGAAAAGTATACAAAATGACTATGTTTGTGTTAGAGTATCGTCCTGTTTTTGAAAATGGAGCTGTTTAATGATCTGCAAATTCACAAGTTCAAAGAAAAGAATGAAGCTGCACTAAAAAGACCTTGGTAATTGTGGGATTCAGAGAGTTCTGGAAACTTGTTTTGATTTTCCTTCCTGCTCCTGAGCTCTGAATTCTTCCCTGCTTCCATCTTTGGTTGGAAATGACATCATCTCTCACTCTCACCAGCCTGAAATGAGTTGTCCTTTATCTCTGCAACTACGAATGTTCCTGTAAAGCCTTCTATTTTTAAGATGCAGGGGAAGCAGATACGAAAGTATATGAGGGAATTGTGATAACAATAATCATACACTCTCCATCTTTAAAAACTTCCACATAGTCCACAAGGCTCATAAATCCTTTAGTTATCTCTTGACAGGTCAGGCTGCTATTAGTAGACATATTTAGGTTAGGTCTATCTATGCAAAAGGAAACTGACTGTAGAAGTTCTAAAGCTTTAGGTACTCATTCAATAAATATTTATTGAGTATCAACTGCAGACTTGGCACCAGGGATGGGGGTAAGCCACAAAATCAGAATGGTCCTTGCCCTCTTGTTTCTTAGAATTTTCAACAGCTCTCTTCCTTTTCCTGACAAAAAATTTTCAAGTTCCCACCCATCATTACTCTAAACATGCATGTATTCAACTTTTGACCCAGTGTAGACTCATTCAGATTTCTTTTCCCAAAGAATCCCACCCCCCATTTTACATGAGTCATGGTATATGTATTCTTTTTTATTTTATTTTTTTTAATTTTTAAAGATTTATTTATTTATTTATTTATTTATGCTGTGTTGGGTCTTCGTTTCTGTGCGAGGGCTTTCTCTACTTGTGGCAAGCGGGGGCCACTCTTCATCGTGGTGCACGGGCCTCTCACTATCGCGGCCTCTCTTGTTGCAGAACACAGGCTCCAGATGCGCAGGCTCAGTAGTTGTGGCTTACGGGCCCACTCGCTCTGCGGCATGTGGGATCTTCCCAGGCCAGGGCTCGAACCCGTGTCCCCTGCATTGGCAGGCAGATTCTCAACCACTGCGCCACCAGGGAAGCCCCGGTATATGTATTCTTATGGCAATATGGCATAGATTTGAGCTTCCCTAGGAGAGTGCTATACAATTAACATTTATTTACCTTTCCAGGAAACTACTCCCTCCTCTCATAAAAATTAAACCTGATGTGAAATACTCAGTAATCCTTTTTCTTTCACTTACCTTCAGAGCATCCTCACCTACTCAATGTAAATCATATTTACAAGGTAGGTTTTGTTGTTGTTGATTATTTTGTTTTTCAATATCTGGAGTATAATTGAGATAAAATGTAGGTCACTGAATAAAAGGCCTGGGACTTGTATTTTTCCTGCAACAAGCAGCCTTTTGATCTATTTAAATTCATCAATAATAGATTAAACACATTACCATTTTATCTATTTTCTACAACCTCAAATTGGTTTGAAACTTAACAAAAAGTAAAACTATATTTGTATGTTTGTATGTCTTTCACACAGTATGAACTTGACAGGGTGGCATTGCTTTAGAATTCTGATATGGGGGAAATTGTGTTTAATTGATGTGATAAAAACAAAGGGAAGTAACATAGACTTGAATAGCCAAAGGGAAAGGGTTGGCTTTTTTTTGAATGAAGGAAGTCTGGAAGTTAGATCAACAGTTGTATTTTTCAGTTCACTTTGTCTCTCATTCTCCCTCCCTGACTCCAATCTAATTTATTTTTGCATTAAATAATTCAGCTCCTTTCCTTTTGTAACGGGTTGGATTTGGGGAGAGGAAGACAAACTGCTTAGACCTTGAAAAACACATGGGCTCCTCGGGTAGATGGCATCTGGGAGGACTCAGAACTCCCTCCACATTCTATAGGGAAAAAACAGAGCCAGGTGCATTTCTTCCCAAATCAAATTAGCTGCAAGATGCCGCATCCAATTGTGGCAAATTGATGTGAGAGTTTGTGATGTCTGCAGCAGCTCTTCCAGCAAAGGTCACCACGAAAAGACACAGGCACCAGGCGGGGGGAGCAGCAACTTGTGCTAGAGCCTCTCTGACAATAGCAGGGAAGATGTAAAATGCAATCAGCTTTTGGAAAATTGCAAGAGAATCCAGTTGTAAGTATGTATTCTAATTGGATTTACTGTGCCATCATTTACCTCTTTAAGGATGTTAACATAACATTATGTTTAATTGAAAAAATGGGTACTTAACTATTCAGAAGAGATTCTCCAGCCCCCCATATAAGCCACAGTCTAATCAGGCACAAAATATAGGATGCCCTAATCACAACGCCAGACAGGTTTCACATCTCTTAAATAAAATTTGCTTATTTACCACTGAAAATTAACTCAAAATGTTGACATGTGACAAATTTGCCCATCTTGATAGTTGTTTTTAAAGCTCTCCCCTGACATTAACAAGTTTACATCATGCTTTATGACATTTAATTAGTCATATTTTATTTAATTAGCATGGTAAGACATCTAAAGCAATCCAAATGTTTTCTGAAATGCCCAAACAGGAGGTGGCAGTTCCATATATTGTGAGAGACCAGGCAAATGTCTCTTCAGACCGATTACCAGGCAGTTTGCATTTTTGGCTACAGCTAGCAGACTGCTCTTGCTGAGAAATGGGAATATTTTAAGGTTTCAACAACCATTTCAGGACCCCCCTCAAAATCTGTCTGGAAAGTGCATATATTTTTCCATGCTAACTTAACCCAGGACGTCTCTGCTTGAAGGTAAAAATAAAACTATGTACCTGGTAGGCTTGTGATCTAACTGTATTTATTAAATAATGAACGGATAAGTAAGTACGTAATCTTGGAGGAGATGGTTTTATGCGATTGAAATCCTTTCTTCTCACAACTTTCTTCGAGACTTCTCACATACTTTCTTTTCACAACTACTGATGAGTTTCAGGGTGCCAAGACTCTGCTATAAATGCAAGTCTTGAATACACTGAACGTTTATTGAGTGCTTATTATGTGCCAGGCAACTTGCCAACCACTCATGCATTATCGCTGCCATTTGTTAGATGATGAAACGGAGGCTTAGAGACGGTTACTAACAGCTGGCAAAAAAGTGACAAAGTTAAGGGTCAAGCCTAGAGCTTCTCACAGCAGATCAGGGCCCCTGCCAAAAACCACCACGTCCCTCAGAGGGCAGATCTGTGCTCATAAGTAACTCCTCAGCTCTTTTCACACCCAGGCTGCTCTATTCTGAATCCAAAGCTCGAGCACATAACCTGTCCACATCAGAGCCTAACTCTTTTGTGGCTAATGGTGGCTGGTCCTACTCCTTTAAAAATACAGATAACTCTAAACAATTCAACACGATTGTGGAATATCCATAATAAAGTACCAAAAAAAACCATGATGGAAACTTTATTTCTAATTCTAGCATGCAAATTCTGCTCCTCTCATACTGTAGCCTAGTAATAAAGCTGAGTCACCTATCCTGCCTTAGTTCTCCTAGTTCTAAGATTGCATTTCATTTTATTTATTTTTTTAAGTGCTTTTTTTTAAAAAAAAAATTTATTTATTTGGCTGCACTGGGTCTTAGCTGCAGCATGCGGGATCTTCTTTGTGGCCTGCCAATTGTTAGTTGCGACAGGCAGACGGGATCTAGTTCCCCAACCAGGGATCAAACCAGGGCCCCCTGCACTGGGAGCGTGGAGTCTTAGACACTGGACCACCAGGGAAGTCCCTATAGGACTTCATTTTAAACGCTACTGTAAACCCGAATGGTGCCTCCAAACTTAATATATTTTTTTCTGTACAGATATAAGTTAGTTCAACTTTTTAAACTGCAATAAGGCAAAGAATGGCCTTTGTTCCATGCAGGTGAGTAAACTAAGACGTCCAAAGGGAGGGGGCGGTGATAGGAGAGGAATCAGAAATCTACTCTCTGCCTTCACTTGACAATATAAAAAACTTGGGGGAGAGTTTTAAAAACACTCATACAAATCTGTTTCAGATTTGGACTGCTTGTATTGGAAAGTGAGATAAGTGTAACTTTAAAGCATTTACTTAAATATTCCAATGGATATGACTCCCCCCACCCAATATCTGTGGTTACTCCAACCACTTCCAAACTCCCCCTCCCCTACATAGGGAATGCAGATGTAGGTTTTCTGCTAAAATAGCAGAGCTCTAAGTGCATTAAGAAAATCATTTCAATAGAGCTTTTACTAATGCAGACGATTTTTTAAATGAAACACGGCAGATACAATAGCAGAGGCGCCACAGATTGAATAAATACCACTTAACCAATTACCAATTATCCATGCTAATGAAGGATGAGACAGAGCCCTGATAAATTAAAACCCCAAATAAACCGAATGTTGGTTTAACCAGTGATTCTCCCTCTTTTGCAAACGCGTCTAAGGAACAGCTATAAAATGACTGATCTGAATTTTACTTCCTCGCCCTTCCTCCACCTGCCCACCCTCTGACTGTGGCCCTGATGGGCAGGAAAACGGTCAAAGGGCAGACAGCTGGAGGGAACTCAAAGGGAGTAGGGGGGACCCACAGAGTAGAGAAGCTGCCCCTGGATAATTGAGAGTTGATTGGATGCACAATGGCCTCCTTTTGTCCACTTTTTATTTTGGATAAGGGGCCACAGCCAAGCCTGATAAGTAGCTCTTTCCTAGACCTTCCTCTCCTGGGCCAGCTGTGCGCATTCATGGGTGACACCCGTGTTTGGCACATTCCTTGTTTCGCTTCTCTCCTCTCCGAGTAATCAGGGATTGAGCTAGAAAACTCTAGCCATACCGGAAGTCTGGTTCTCATCATTTTGCAAAACCTCAGCGTAGGTCAAAGACTGGAAAGGACAGGACCGAAGGGGCTGCAGAGAAACATCTTCAAATGATCTGACATCAGGAGCTTCAGGCTACAGCATTCATAAGCCTCTGTCTTGCCCCCTGACATCCTCACGTTCTTCCTTTCTTCCGTTACTCTCACCCTACATTCCCTCATATGGATTCCTTCCCTCACTCCCCTAATACTTGAGTGTTCCATCTTGCCATCCAGGTCCTTTGCCTTACCTCTATTTTGTTGGTGGCCTCCCTCCCCTCAGCATCACATATCCTGCATGTGACTGGAGCAATAGCTGGCTTTCTCATGCTCCATGGGGCACCTTGCCCAGGACTAACACAAAGCTACGTGCAACTGTAAGGTCATATCCTTTACTAAAATATCTGAGCCCCTAGACTGCATCTCTGCTAACCTGGCCTTCTCAGTCCAAACCTTAGGACACCCCTCCCACCTTTCAATGTTTTAGCAACTAAAGGGTTAAAGCTGAGCACATCAGGGAATCTACTTGACCTCCATTCTATTGGTTGGTGCTCTTGCTGTGCAGTGCTCTTCAAAAGACACAGGTACCCCCAGGAACCTACCAGTGTTTAGACACAGTAGTAGGAGAATAAGTATAAAATGTTAAATATTTAGTCATTAGCAGAGTGGAAGTTGCTTTCCGGTCCTATGAGCAGGACTCTGGCTGATCTATGGCTGCGTGTGTTAGAGCCTAGAATAATTTAGGGAAAAGATTTTTACTTATTTTAGAATTCCCGAAATCGTTCACAGCTCCATGTTCTTGTACATACTCCTTGCTCTACCTGGAATGCCCTTCCCAAGCGTGCTCACCTGGCAAACTGCCACTGACCTTCTAAGACTCTGCTCACGTGTCTCCTCTTGTGCAGTTCTGATGACCCTTGTCTATTTAAGGAGTCACAGGCTTCCCTGTGTTCCCACAGAGGTTTGTACCATTCTCTTTTAGAGTGCCTAATGCCTAGTGCTGGAGCTGTTTGTTAACCCGTCTCTTTCTTCCACTAAACCAGTATTTCTCAACCTTGGCAGCATGTTGGAAGCCTCTGGGGAGTTCTAAGACTCACCAGTAGTGGAGTTTCACCATCAGAGATTCTGATTTAATTGGGAAGAGGGGAGATCTGAGGGCGAGAGATTTAATGCCTCCCCAGTGACTCTAACATGGAGCCCAGTTTGAGCTCCACTGCACTAGGCTGAGCTACCTGAGGGAGTTATTGTATCTCACTCCTCTTTATAACCTCTGCCGCTGGCACAGCACACAACAAGTGCTCACTGAATGAATGTATATTTGCATTAGTTGGCCTGCTGTAGTTGGTCAAGAGCCCTGTGGCAGAGACTGCCAACTTTCCACCAGTATTCATTCTCCCCTCTATGGGAGAGGTGGTAGAATTTTAGCTGCAGGTGTAGGGCTGCTTAGGAGAAAGACCACGTTTCCCAGCTTCCCTTGTAGCTAGAAGAGGCCGAGAAAGTAATTCTGGTCCATGGGATGTGAGCAGAAATAGTGTGTGCAATTTCTAGGTTATGCCCTTAGAAAGAAAGGTCATCCCCTTCGATGCCCTCTTTCATCTGTCCCTGCTGGCTGGAGTGCCAACATGGTGGTGGTGGGCCATCTTGGACATGGGGATGAGAGAAACGTAATAGAAGGGACCTGATACCTGACTTGTTGAGCCATCTTGCTGGCCCTAGAGAAAGACAGAAACTGAAGTCACTATTATTCTTGGTCTCTGTTACAGCACCCAAGTGTTTGTGACTAATTTGGAAAAACATTTGTACTATACTATCACAAAGCCTGTTACTTGAGTTTGATAACTCTAGCAAAACTTGTACTAACTCCACTCCAGTCTGGTAGCCAGCTCTGTGGCTTTACAAGAGCAACACTACTTGTGTTTCTGATGGCTTGCCATCACTCTTAGGCTGAAGGCCAGAATCCAGGTCATGGACCACAAGGCCTTGCCTCACCAGGTCAGGTCTGCCTCTCCAACATCATCCTGCCCTCTGCTCCCCTTGGTCTCTCTGCCGCAGTCTCACCAGCCTGCTCTTGTTTCCTCAAAGGAGCTTCATTCTCTTCCACCACGGGGCCATTGTATGGGCTGTTCCTTCCGTCTGGAATGATCTTGCCCCCTGTTTTCACCCAGTTAACCCTAAGTTGTCCTGCTGATCTTCAGATCTCAACTTGGTTGTCACTTCCTCAGGTCTCCCCTGACCTCTCTGACTAGGTAACCCCTATACTATACATCTTGAAACTCTCCACATTTATCACAGTTGTAATTTTGTAGTTATTGGAGGTGATTATAATTAGCAATTGTCTATATTACAAGACTCTTAGCTACACAAGAGCAAGGCCTGTGGCTGCTTTTGCTCACCACTGACTCCCCAGTGCCCAGGAGACTGTCAAGCATGTACTAGGAGCTCAGTAAATATTTAGTGAATGAACAGATGAATAAATGAGTGAGCCAAAGAGGGTTAACTGGGTTAACTTCCATTGCAGAACCTGGAAGAGGCAGGGAAGATGGAAATCATATAGTAAAGAGGGATTTTATTTCTTAGTACTTTGGCCAGAGAGCATCAGCCAACCATGGTTTGGCTAGAGGAAAGTTAGCCAAGTGTGATCTCACTAGCCTCAGCCTCAAATTAAGTTTTTTTGGCACTCTAACCACCAGATCACAGATAAGTGGGCCAGCTCAGCTCTGGGGTGCAGCATTTCTTCCTCGAGCTGTGATGAATGGGAGAGCACTAGTACTTACTCTTTCCTCTCCTGTTTTCAGGCTCATCTGCCTAAAGGTTCCTGGTCTGAGCTCCCCTAAAAAGTCATGTGCTCTTGGGACTTCCCTGGTGGTCCAGTGGTTGGGACTTTGCCTTCCAATGCAGGGAGTGTGGGTTCGATCCCTGGCCAGGGAGCTAAGATCCCACATGCCCCGGGGCCAAGAAACCAAGACATGGAACAGAAACAGTGTTGTAATACATTCAATAAAGACTTTAAAAAATGGTCCACATAAAAAAAAATCTTAAAAAAAAAGTCATGTGGTCTTATCCAATATGTTTCCTCCTTCCAAAGAATCCAAGTCCTACACTCCCTTCAAAGCCAGCTTGTTCTACCTCCTTCAGGAAGACTTGATGAGCTACACTAACTTGTGAGTACTCCTCCCACTACCCCAGACTTCAGGAGTTTTGTCAGGAGCATTCAATAGGCTTTTATGATAAATTGCTTAGCAACATTATTTGTTTTTATGTAACTATACTATCTCCCCAAATAGAATATAAATTCTTTGAGGACAGCAATATGAATCTTTTTTCTTAGTACCCAATATAGAGGGTGCTTCCTAGTAAGCAGCTAGTGAAGCATGAAGTGTTTGTTTAGGACAGTGATGGTGATGATGACATAAGGAAGTGTATATTCTCTCCCAAAAGGCTGTTGCTAACCTGTAATCCTGTACCTCAGAATTAGGCCAGAATTAGTGCACATGGGTCCTGAGAAAATATTTCACTCCAGGATTGAAAGTCAAGTCCCTTCCAGCACAACACATCATGAGGGCTCTAATTTACTCAGGCCAGAGTGGAATAGATGAGATCTGAATCTCAAAATTGCCCAGGGCAATGAAAACTCTAAATGAATTGAAGAAGTCTCTTTTAACTTTGGTTGTAGTGAAAGAAAAAAAAAATGAAAAATTTAGGTTAGAAGGGCATTAATCTTGGGTGCTAGCCCTGTGCTTTGTTATATTCACCCGATGTCGAAAAGCCACCCACATCTGACTACCTGATTTATTCATCAGAGAGAAACTTATGGTTTCTTTTCTGAGAAAATACCAAAGTATTTTTTCAAGACATGAATTATGTTTTTTTGCTTTTGTCTGTCCATTCATCCATGCTTCCTCCCTTCTGTCCTTTCTTCCTTCCTTCCTTCCTTCCTCCCTCCCTCCCTCCCTCCCTCCCTCCCCTCCTTCCTTCCTTCCATCCTTTTAGCCAGCCAGCAAAGATATATTGAGAGCTGCCCATATGCTAGACACTATGCTAGGCAAGTGATATAAGAACAGGTATTAGTAATAGCAGCAATGAAAAAAGTAGCTAGTTTGAGTGATTACCATGTGATAGACATGCACATTGCTGCATTTAATCCTTCCAACAACCTCTAATGTGCAGGGCCATTGTATGCCTCACCTTGTATCTTCTTGACTTGTCTTTTTAATTCCAGCTGCTGCCATGACAACCAGTTTCCTACAGGTATAACCCGGCAAAACCTTGCTTCAGCTATACCACTTAACTCTCACTTTCTGCTCTGGGGCTTCACTGCTGCTGCCAAGAACCCTACCTGTGGAACTGCTTAGCTGTTCTGATGTTAGCTCAGAAATGAGAGTGTGAGGTAGTCACCAGTGGGGCTAATAGGAGGTAGATGGTGGTGGACAAGTGCTCCCTCTTCTATCTCTCAACAGGACAGTTCTGAGGTCTACACGGTTCCTCAGAGGGTCCCAGCAAGATGGAGCCCCAGCAGACAGAGTGACCGGCTCAATAATGTGTGTATGTACTGATTTTCGCTCTTGCCCTGTTTCACTCTTCCTAGTTCCCTCTTGTTCCCTGAGATCACATACCCCAAAAGACCACCTGCATAAGTCCTTGGTCTCAGTCCTGCTTTCCAGGAGGGAAATCAAACAAAAACAACTAGCATTCACATTTCAAGACTTGGGAATGTATTGGTGACCCCAAAGATGTAAAGTCCTAATCCCTAGAACCTGTAAACATTACCTTATTTGGGAAAAGGGTCTTTGCAGTTGTGATTAAATTAAGGATGTTTAGATGAGAGATTATCCTGGCTTATCAGATGGTCCCCTCATATTTGTCATCAGATATTATTCATGTGATGAGGCACAGGGAGAGCTGATACACACAGAATAGGAGGAAGCAATGTGACCACAGCGGCAGAGTGAATGATGTGATCACCAGCCAAAGAATGACGGCAGCCACCAGAAGCTGGAAGAGGCGAGGAGAAAATTCTCCCGTGGAGACTCCAGAGGGAGTGGGGACCTGCTGATACCTTGATTTCAGCCTCTGGACACTGATTTCCAGCTTCTGCCCTCCAGAATTGTGAGAGAATGAACGTTCATTGTTTCAAGCCACCAGGTTTGAGGTAATCTGTTACAACACCCACGGGGAAATGAATACAAAGAAACTGAGGTTCGCGAAGCTCAAATAATTTGCCAAAGGACCTAGTTAATAAGTGGCAGAGTCAGGATTCAAACTCAGTTCTGATGACGCCCGTGCCCAAGTTCTCAATACTTTGCTTCCTCTCCAGAGGGAACAAGATTCCTGCTCTGGAGAGAAGGCAGAATCAGTTCTGATATTGTTAAGTCTACAATGGAAGGAGGTGGGTGTCTGGAAGTTGCAGGGAGAGGAAGGCTTCCCTCGACAGAGGTCATTATCTAGTGGCAACCAGGAAACACTGTGTGAGATGGGACCACACGAGCGGCACACCTGATAGAGTCCTGTCTGCCCATTTCAACCCACTAACTTCCTTCTTTAATTTCCTCTGATGCTGGCTGAAAGCCAAATCTCTACCCAGTCAGTCCAAAATATTTGCTTTGATTCTCCCACCCTGTTGTCCAGGGTGGACTGAGATGAATTCTCCACAGGAAGGGCTCCCTCCGTTCTGGAGACTTTTCTAGGTTCCCACTAAAGTAAGACATTCTGTCTCTGAAGCCTTGGGAGGGAATTTATTGTGGACTCACGTGTTCATTGAAGGCATGCCCTACCTCAAAATACAGGGTTCGCCAAATGGGACAGAAGACCCACTAGCAGTATGTGTTTCTCCACTCAGGAAAGACAGATAAACAGACAACAGGAAGTGGAAATGTACACAGGAACAAGCAAGGAATTTTTCAGGGTTTGTTTGATGGCGGGTGTTAACTCCTTAACTATGACCTTTCTAGTATGGTCACATTAAGTCATAATAAAGCCATAAAACATTCTAACCATTACCACTTAGCCTTAAATATTTCACTCCTCCAATACTTCTGGGGCTACTTCCCCCTTTCACCCAACAGTTTAACCCTGAAGACCTTCTCTGGGTAAGATTATGAGATAACCTTGCCTAATCCTTCTCAGGGTACTGGGTTGGCACTTCTGATGCTCTTTTATTTCAATTAATCAAGAACTTTCTACCAAACCCTGGGCAAAGTTCTGGGTATAAGAAGATGATACAATCACTGACCTCAGGAAATTCACAATCTAGGTGGCAAGACAGATGAATATATAACACTTACCAAATAATATTAAAGGCATGTACACAGTGGGGTGGGAGAAGAGAGGAGGCATGCCCAGCTTAGTATGGGAAACCAGGGACAGACACTTGCAACAGGAAACACTGTGCTGAATCTTAAAGGAAATGGCTGGAGTTACCCAGGTGGAAAAGGAAGATAGAGAGAGGGCATGTGGAGGGAAGGCAGAGGGAAACATGTTTTAGTCCATTTCGGCTGCCATAATAAACATCAGTAATTGGGTGGCCTAAACAACAAACATTTATTTCTCATGGTTCTGTAGGCTAAGAAGTCCAAGATGAAGGTGCCAGCTGATTCAATGTCTTCCTGGTTTGAACACAGCTGCCATCTTCCAGTATCCTCATGTTGGGGAGAGGGAGAAGTCTCTGGTCTTTCCTCTTCTTATAACGGCACCAATCCCATCATGGGAGCTACCCTCATGACCTCATCTAACTCTGCCTCCCAAAGGTCCCACCTCCAAATACCATGACATCAGGGATTAGGGATTCAACATATGAATTTGAGGGGGACATGTATATCCAGTTCAGAGCACACGTACAAAGGTAAAGATGTGAGAGCAATAACAAGAGAGTGAGAGAAACAACCGGGGAATTGGTAGGCACTTGGTATTGTTGGAGCCCAGGACACATGTGCATGCAGCTGGAGAGGTAAACATGAAAGCTTTGGCTGCCATGATGAAGTTAGACTCTATTATGAATGTAATGGGAGTCACTGAAGTATTTAAGTCAGGAGTGACATGATCAGATTTACCTTTTAAATGATCACTGTGACATCAGTGTGCAGAATATATTGGAGCAAGGCCTGACTGGAGACAGAGGGGCCAGTTAAGGAAATATGGCAGTGGTCCAGGTGAGAGATGATGAAATGGGGATGACAATAGGGGACAGATGCAAGAGCAATTTAGGATATAGAATCAACAGGAGAAGTTGGCCACTGGAAGCTGAGGGAGGGATTGAGGATGACTTCTAGATTTCCAGCTTGTGCAAGTTTGTAAATGAGTGAGAAGATTTAGGGGAGAAGGGAAATAATGAATTAAGTTGAGGATATTATGAATTTGAGAATATTCCCCATCATCCCAAGTGAAGATGTTTGGTAGGCAGTTTTTTGAAAGTAGTTCTCATCCCGGGCAATAATACTCTCTTCTTGACTAGTTTCATATGCTCACACACATCAGCTGCCATCTAACTGCTGATAACTCTCAAGTCTTTAAATTCTGTCTGAACGTTTCTTCTGAGCTTTCCTCCAGCTTTCTGGATCCAACCACCCATTAGGTATTTCTTCTTGGATATCCCATCTCAGAGGTTAAGTGACTGCATCCCATTACTAGGGTAATCTATTGAAAGCTGTGCTTGTCTAATACAGTACAGTAACCGTTAAGACTGTTGAGTACTATTTCTACTGAGTGCTATTGAGAACTGGAAATGTGGCTAGTCCATCAAGAAAATGAGAAGATGAGCCACAGACTAGGAGAAAATATTTGCAAAAGGCATATCTGGATAAAGGACTCTTATTCAAAACATACAGAGAACACTTAAAACTCAACAGTAAGAAAATGAAAAACTCAACTAAAAAATGAGCAAAAGACATGAATAGGCACCTCACCAAAGAAAATATACAGAGACAAATAAGCATATGAATAGTTGCTTAACATCATATGTCATTAGGGAATTGTAAATTAAAACAACAATGAGATACCACTACATATCTATTAAAATGGCTAAAATTCAAAACACAGACAACAGCAAATGCTGACAAGGATGTGGAGCAACAGGAGCTCTCATTCATTACTGGTGGGAATGAAAAATGGTAAGACATTTTAGGAAGATAGTTTGGTAGTTTCTTCAAAACAAACCAGTATTATCCAGCAGTTGTGCTTCTTGGTATTTACCCAGATGAGTTGAAAACTTATGTCCACACAAACACCTGTACAAATGTTTATAGCAGTGATAGTCATAATTGCCCAAACATGGAAGCAAGCAAGAAGTCCTTCATTAGGTGAGTGGATATATAAACGGTGTATGTCCAGACAATGGAATATTATTCATCACTAAAAAGAAATGAGCTATTAAGCCATGAAAAGATGTGGAGAAAACTTAAATGCATATTACTAAGTGAAAAAGCCAATCTGAAAAGTCTTCATACTATATTATTCCAACCATATGACATTCTGGGAAAAGCAAAAGTATGGAGACAGTAAATGGATCAGTGGTTGCCAGGGGTTACCAGGGATGAGTAGGCAGAGCACAGAGGATTTTTAAGGTAGTGAAACCACTCTGTATGATACCATAATGGTGGATGTCATTACATATTTGTCAAAATCCATAGAATGTACAACACCAAGAGTGAACCCCAATGTAAACTATGGACTTTGGATGGTAATGATATGTCATTGTCGGTTCATCAGTTCTAACAAATGTACCACTCTGATGAGGGATGTTGATAGTAGGGGAAGCTGGGGGAGATTGGGGCAAGAGTTATATGAGACATCTCCATACCTTCTGCTTGATTTTGCTGTGAACCTAAAACTGCTCTAAAAATAAAGTCTATTTTTTTATTATTTATTTTTAAAAATTATTTATTTATGGATGCGTTGGGTCTTTGTTGCTGCCCACAGGCTTATGGCAGTGGCTTCTCTTGTTGCGGAGCATGGGCTCTGGGCACGCAGGCTTCAGTAGTTGTGGCTTGCAGGCTCTAGGGTACAGGCTCAGTAGTTGTGGTGCAAGGACTTAGTTGCTCTGCGGCATGTGTGATCTTCCTGGACCAGGGCTCAAACCCATGTCCCCTGCATTGGCAGGTGGATTCCTAACCACTGTGCCACCACGGAATTCCCTAAAGTCTATTTTTAAAAAGTGTGGTTAGTCCAAATTGAGATGTTCTGTAACTATAAAATAGACCCCAAATTACAAAGACTTGTATGAAGAAAAGGAGGAAATATTTTAATGATTTCATTGATTACCTGCTAGGAAAACAATATTTGGGATATATTAAGTAAAAGGTATTATTAAAATGTATTTACTTTTTTTTTTACTTAAAAATGTGGCTACTAGAGAGTTTAAAAGAGTATGTGGCTTGTATTCTATTTTTCTTTTATTTTAAATTTTAAATTAAAAAATTTTTTTGGCTGTGCAGCTTGCAGGATCTTAGTTCCCCGACCAGGGATCTAACCCATGCCCCCTACAGTGGAAGCATGGAGTTCTAACCACTGGACAACCAGGAAATTCCCTTGCATTCTATTTCTATTGGACAGTGCTGACTTAGACTATACACAAGCCAGCAATAAAACCAAGACTCTTGGCTTCTATTCCAAGATGAATCATTCATTCAACCAACATATTTGAAGTACCTATTCTGTGATGAATAAAATAGAGATGGTCCCTGCCCTTGGGAAGCTTACAGTCTTTTTCTGCCTTATTATTGAGATCAGTATAAGAAACAGTTTTGAAAAGTACAAAGCACCTTAACAATACAAAGAATAATATGAATATAGTTTCCAAGCGGAAAGAAGACCTGCTCTGATTTCCAGAGGAGAGTTAGAGATATTTGGAGTCCTCGTGTGGGAAGAAAACCATGCAATCAGTCCAATAATTGTGACCAATTAAGTGACTTTGAAATGGCATTGGTGTTATACCAGAGGGTAAAAAGGAAAGCTATGAAGTCTATAAAAATTGTAATTTCTGGCAAAAGAAGTTCAAGTTGGGATCCCCTGAAATGTACATAACCAAAGGAGCTCTGCAGAGAGACTTGTGTATCGACCAATCTTTGCCTTGGTAGTAAAAGGAGAGGTTAGATTTTAAACAACTTTTCCTTGGTCAGTGCTATTGGGAAATCACGCCAGGAAGGAGTAGGGCAGAAGAAACAGTCAAACAAGGCCTCAAGGGAAGCTTAAATCACTCACAATTGCCAAGAAATGGTGGCAGAGTGGTGACCTAGCAGAGGCACCTATGTTTTGAAGGGAAGCTCAGTTTGAACCAAGCCTTTGGGAGGGTCAAGGAGCTAAGAGGCCGGTGCCCAGCAGCCTTGTCTCTGAATGGATGGAGGGGTGGAGAAAGCAGAGGCCAGGACCAAGCTTCGTGGTGTGCTCAGCAAATGCTCACTGAAGGGTCAGGGACCATGTGCCCAGGAAGGAGACCTTCAAGACCACGCCTCTCATTTTGTAGATGAAAGGGAGGGAGGAACTGGAGGGGAGAAGCAGGCACTGGCTGAGATCTTGCTTTGTGTCAGGGCCTGGGCTACCCGTGGGAGCCCAAAGTGAATAAGATGGTCCCTCCTTCCAGGGAGCAATTCCCGACTGGGAGCAGATCCCATTTATTTGGCAAAGTTTCTCCCACATCAGAAGCAGTCTGTAAAATGATTAGTTTAAAAATGTACATTGTACTATTTAAAAACTAATTTTGATAAAATACTCTGAACTTCTTTGTATGAGTCTGTAAAATTGGGATGGTTAGAAGAATTAATTATAAGAGAACATATTGTACTTCAAAACAAAACCAAAAAATAAAATAAAATAAAAAAGAAACAAAAGGAAAAAAACCATTTTGCTACCGTAGGAATCATTCTTTGTAATTTGCAAATTCTGCCCCAGTTCAGGTACGTGCCGGAGCTGGTGTCTGTATAACGATAAAATATTTAAGACAAGATTTAGAGTCACAGGCCTGGGTTCTGACACCAGTCCCACAACTTGCTAGCTGTGTGCCTTGGAGCAAGTTTTTCTTAAGGCCTTGACCTCATGTGTAAAATGGGGCAATGGCACCTGCCATAAAAGGCTGTAAAGAGGATTGAATTAAATAACTGAGCTTGCTGAAACCCATAACATATTGTCGGGAAGCTAGGAATGCTCAATGAAAGGTAGCTGTTATTGTTGTTGTTGTTATTTTTAATACGTAAACAAGCCTAAAATCTGGATTTTTCAAAAATCTCCCCTCCTCTCTTGCACGCATTCACAGATACATACTTATATGGTGAATGTAAGTGTCAGAACCAGAACTGGGGCTGGAAAACCTAAGACCTGGGTCAGTTCTCTCTGTCTCTTTCTTTTCATGTTATACTCTGACAAAGATCAGATCCTATTATTGAGAACTCCAAGAGATTAAATACTTTTTTACACTTGAAATCTTTGCATTGAATATTACTTGAAATATAGTTGTCATTGTACCTGGCTAGAAACATTTTTTTTCATTTATTGGACAAATATTTCCTAAGCGGTGACTATGTGTCAGACACAGTTCTGGGCCCTGGCGATACAGGTTTTTTTTTTTTTTTCTGCAGTACGTGGGCCTCTCACTGTTGTGGCCTCTCCCGTTGCGGAGCACAGGCTCCAGACGTGCAGGCTCAGCAGCCATGGCTCACGGGCCCAGCCGCTCCGCGGCACGTGGGATCTTCCTAGACCAGGGCACGAACCCGCGTCCCCTGCATCGGCAGGCGGACTCTCAACCACTGAGCCACCAGGGAAGCCTACGATACAGTTTTGAAGACCCAAATCCTTGCTCTGAGGATCTTCCATTCTAAACAAATAAGCATGGAGTGTGATGTCAGGTGCTCTGAGAAAACAAATAAAGCAGGGACTAGAGAGTGACAGGGCCAGGCTCTTTTTGAAAAGACAATTGGGAAAGGTCTCTTTGGGAAGTTACAGTTGAAGAGATGAGGTTGATGAGCATTAGGGAGTGATGATGCAATCCATGAAGACATCATGGGGAGGAGTGCTCCAGGCAGGGAAATCAGCAGGCATGATGGGGGCTTGGCTCTTGATGGTGACTCTATTTGTTGAAGTGAAATTTGCCTCTGTGAACATGGCTGTGTATATATTCCTTAGTGAATTTGCCATGTTGATGGGTCTTTCAATAAAAGCAGAAATTTGGAAGATTGCTGGTGAAAGGTGGGAGGAGAGTCTGGAGGAGTGGGGGGAAGGCTTAAGGGAGTGATAAGATGAGATCTTTAAATGGCTCTATATCTCACTGATCTCATTCTTAGGGTGTGTCTACATCAGAGTTTCTTAATCTTTGCACTGTTGATATTTTGGACCGATCATTCATTGTTAAGGGTGGGTGGCGGGAAGTTGTCCAGGACACTGCAAAATGTTTAGGAAAATCCTTGGCCTCTACCCACTTGGTTCTAGTACTATTCCCCATTCGAAGCCATCCAGAAGGTCTCCAGACATTGCCGAATGGCCTCTAGGGAGCAAAATCACCCCCAGTTCAAAACCACTGGTCTATATATTAGTGGAGCAAATGTTTGGAATTTCTTTACTTTAAAAAGCTCATCACGGGAAAGAAGTTTAATCAACATTTAATTCAAATTTGATTGGGAGGTTAGCTGCATATATCAAGCAGCCATGTGTCAAGTGCTTTTCATATACCAGCTTATTTAATCTTCACAATGATCTGATGAAGGAAGTATCATTAGTGATGATGCTTTATATATGGGGAAACTGGGGCTTCTGGAGATTGACTTGTCCAAGGTCATACAGCTAGTGAATGGTAGAGCCAGGATTCAACCCCAGGTTTATTTGATTCCAAAGACCCTCTTTTGCTCTAGATTTGCACTGTCCAATATGGCAGGTATTAGCCATATGTGGCTATTTAAATTAAATTAACTTTAAAAATTCGGTTAGACTAGTTACATTTCAACTGTTCAACAGCAACCTGTGATTAGTGACTACCATATCAGACAGTGTGGATATAACTTTCCATCATCACAGAAAGTTCTGTTGGACGGTACTGCTCTAGACCAATGGGCCCAAGAGGATGTGGAGGGATAAGATAAACGAGCAGACAGTCTTCATCTTCATGGCTGGCATTTTTCAGGCATTGGGATTCAATGTAGTTCTTTGTCCTACCTCACTGCCAACTGTACCAGTCCTCTCTTCCCCAACTCCCCACCATTACTTCCTTGGAGAATTCTTGCTCATGCCACTATATTCTGAAGCCTCCCCAGAGAAGGGAGACACTGTAGCTGCCTTTTGGTAATGACTCTCTCTGGCTTAGATCACTTCCGCAGCCTTACACAATCTACCTGCCATGGTGGGCCTTTCTGTGGGAAATACATGTAGGAGGCAGGCACGATCCTGGTGTTGCAAGGAGTTTATTTTTGTTTGCAGAAAAGGCTCTTAGAGAAAGAGATGAGCCTGGCTAGAATCATCATGAAGTCTGTTTTTAGTTCTAGATAAAACTTGCCCAAGAGCCAAAATAAAACTCTGACATCGACTTACTATACTTCACTCTGCAAGGCAGATGTCCTCATTGCTATGTAGCCCTTTGCCAGTCTTCTTGAGTTCAATCTGGGCAGCCCCACTGTGGCTTTGGTTGGCATGTATTTTTGCTTCCTGCATTATCAGCGCACTACTTTAACAACCTGCCCTGGTAGAAGATGCAGGGATGACGGGTAGGTGCGTGGTACCCATGAGAACATGGTACCCCATCCCAAATAGGAGGAAGAGTTCATAGTTCTTGTTTATTTTATTTTTTTAATTGAAGTATAGTTGATTTACAATGTTGTGTTAATGTCTGCTATACAGCAAAGTGATTCGGTTATACATATATACATTCTTTTTTTATATTCTTTCTCATTATGGTTTATCACAGGATACTGAATGTAGTTCCCTGTGCTATACAGTAGGACCTTGTTGTGTATCCATTCTGTATATAATAGCTTACATCTGCTAATCCCAGCCTCCCACTCCATCCCTCTTCCAACTCCCTACCCTTTGGCAACCACCAGTCTGTTCTCTGTGTCCATGAGTCTGTTTCTGTTTCCTAGATAGGTTCATAGTTCTTATTGATTATTCCATTGAGATCAATTTCTGAGGTCCAGAGCAGACTCTCATTTTGGAAGCATGACTCCTTAGGGGTTTCTACCTCTGGCTACCAATATTCAGGACATATTTATTGAGCACCTCCTTTGTGCCAGACACTGTTCTAGACACTGGGTTTATAGCAGTGAACAAAACAAAAAACTCCCCTGCCTATATGGAACTCGCCTGTTAGTGGGGAGAGATAGACACAAAAGATAATAAGTAAAATATATAGGATGACAGATGGGATACATGCTATGGAGAAAAATACAGTAGGGAAAAGAGTTAGGGAGTGCAGGTGAGGTGACAATTTGAAATAGAGTGTTCAGGGATGGTTTCATCGAGTAAAAACCTAAGGAAAGTGAGATAAAGAGCCATTTGGATATCTGGGAGGATCTGCATTCCAGGTAGAGGAACAGCAAGTGCAAAGCCCCAAGCAGGTAGCAGGAACAGCAAGGAGGCTGGAGGGGCTAGAGTGGAGAGAATAATGTGGAGAGAGGTAGGAGGTGAGGTCAGAGAGGTTGCAGGAGCACTAGAGCATGTAGGACCCTGAGGGCCTCTGTAAGGATTTGGCTGCTGTTTGAGTGAGATGAGAAGCCACTGGGCAGAGAATTGACATAAATGATCACTCTCGCTTCTGTATTGAGAAAAGATTATAGAGGTGTGTGAGGGTTTTAAAATATGTACCACAGATGCTTCAATACTCCTGTCTTCAAAGAGGGGAGCCTGATTTCCTCTCCTTGAGTGTGGACTGCATTTGGTGACTCACTTCTCACAAATAGAAACGGTGGAAGAGGGGTGCGGGACTTTAGAGATTAAACACAAGGAGAAATGCAGCCTCCTCCTCACCCTCTCATTCTCTCTCGGTTCACTTGCTCTGGGGGAAGCCAGCTGTCAAGTCAGGAGGACACTCAAGCAGCCTATGGACAGCCCATGTGGTGAGGAACTGAGAACTGCTGCCAGTGGCCAGAGAGGAGCTGAGGTCCTGTGTGGACAGCCATGCCGGTGAGGCATCTTGGATCCTCCAGTCAAGCCCTTGGAGGACACCTTAATTCTCACCTCATGAGAGACACTGAGCCAGAACAACCCTGCTAAGCCTCCCCTGGGTTCCTGACCCACAGAAGCTGTGTGGTAATAAATGCTTATTTTAAGCTTCTAGCTTGCTATGCAGCAATAGGTAAGTAATACAGGGAGCAAGGGCAGAAGCCAGGAGTCCAGTTAAGGGGCTGTTTCAGTTACGCACATGAGGAGGTGACTTGGAAGTGGTGAAAAATAGCTTTGCAGTCAGGATACAGTGAGTGAGAGAAGGAAGAGTCGGGCTTTCATCCTGAAAAATGGGAAGGTCAGCTCCCACTTGAGCTCTTAAAATTATTCAACACTTCAGTCTTCCCCTCCTTAGAAGAATATTTTCTCCTGGCTTCCGTGACACCACACTCTGACTCTGGTTTTCCTCCTATGTCACCAACTGATCCTTTTCATTCTTTGCTGATGCGTCCTCTACCCACGCCCTTGATGTTGGAGTAAGCCAGGGCCAGATTTTTGGCTTTATTCTCTTTTCAGTGTTTACAGTGTCTCACTGGGAATTCTCATCCTCTGTAAAGACTTTAAATACCATCCATATGACCCGTGATTTCTATTCCTCCAGTTGTGTCCTTCCCATTGAATCCCAGACTCAAAGATCCCCTTGCTTCTTGACATTTCCACGTCTCTCTCTAATGAGTTCTCAATTTTATCATGACCAAAACAGAACTCTTGATTTCCTGCACCAGCCCTACTCTCATGGCAATGGTCTCCATCTCAGTGAGTGGAACCACCATCATCCCAGTTGTTCAAGCCAAAAGTAGAGGCATCATTCTTGATTTCTCTCTTTCCTTCAACCCTCACCTTCAGCAAGTCTGACTGATTCTACGTCCAAAACATATTCCAAACATGTATACTTCCTGCTATGGCCGCGGATACCACCCTACTTGAAGCTATCATCATTTTTCACTTGTCCTCCTTCTCCTCCACCGTTGCCAGCATGATATTCAAAGAACACAAATCAGATTGAGAAGCTCTTACTCTTAAAACCCTTCAAAGACTTTCCATCGCAGTCAAAATCAAATCCAGGCTTGTCTTGTCAGGGCTAACAAGTTCCTACATGAAGTTGGCCCCTGTCTATCTCTGACTTCATCTGATACTACTCGCCTGCTTTATTTTTCCTCAGTCACTCTGACCTTCTCTCTCTTTCTTGATGATGCTAAATTCATTCTTGGGTTAAGACATTTGCATTCGTTGTTCCCTCTGTCTGGAATACTCTTTTTCAGATATCTGTGTGGCTATAACCTTCTTGTCATTTTGGTCTCATACAAATGTCATTTTCTTGGACAGCCCTTCCCTGAGTTCTAAGTCTCCTTCCGGTCGCTTCTTGTCATTTCATCCTTTTCGGTTTTCTTCATAGCACTTGCCTATCTGAAAGTATCTTGTCCATTTATTCGTTTACTTATTTATTTTCAGTCTTCTGGACACCTAGACCCTAACCTTAATCCTAACCCTCATTTCTCTTATTCATTACTACATGTATCCTCAGCCCCTATCACAATACCTGGCACACTGCAGGTATTTGATAAATAACTGTTGAATGTATGCATGCATGAATAAATAAATGATCTGACAAAGAAGAAAAATCCCGATCTACTTTTCCATCACCATCTGAACTCAAGGTAGCACAGGTAAAGGGGAGCCCTTCTCAGCTTTACCAAGCCCTCACTTGCCTCTTGGCCTTTTCATTTTCTGACTTCACATACTTGATTCTCTCCTTTCCTCAGATGTCTGCTCAAATGTCACCTTATCAAAGAGGCCTACCCTAACCACTCTTTTTTTTTTTTTTTTTTTTTCTTTTTGCGGTACGCGGGCCTTTCACTGCTGTGGCCTCTCCCACTGCGGAGCACAGGCTCCAGAAGCGCAGGCTCAGCGGCCATGGCTCACGGGCCCAGCCGCTCCGCGGCATGTGGGATCCTCCCGGACCAGGGCACGAACCCGTGTCCCCTGCATTGGCAGGCGGACTCCCAACCACTGCGCCACCAGGGAAGCCCCCCCCCCAACTATTCTTAATCAAATAGATCCCTCTGTCATTTATTTCTAGAGATTCAGGGCGATAATTCATCTCCATTTTCTCCTCCTCTTAAAATATTGGGCTGTTTTTTTTTCACTAAGTTGATGAAGTTGTTAATTACTGTGAAGCCTCTTTAAACTTAATGCTTGAGTGAGCTTTTACTGCTCCATAACAAGCTGCCCCCAAATATAAGGGTTTAAAACAACAAGTTATTTTCTCATGATTCTACAGTCTGGACTGAGCGCTCTGAGGCCTCCTCTGAGGGGCTGGCAGTGGGTGTGATTATATGCTGGGAGCTCAGCTAGGACTGTCAACAAGAGTGCCTTGGTTCTCCTCCACTGGCCTCTTCACGTGGATCAGGTTTTTCATGGCTTGGCGGCTGGCTTCTAAGAGGGAGTGTTCTGAGCCTGTAAACTCAGAAGCTGCAGATTGCTTGACACCCAGCTTTGGAAGTTGTACTGTGTCACTCGAAGTCAGTCACAGGGCCACACCAGAATCGAAGGGAGAAGATACGACCCTGCCTCCCAATGGGGGAGTAGGAAGGAATTTATGACCATCTTCAACCCATCATCTTTAATCAACTCAGAAAGGCAATCATTTTGATTTCAGTCTTTGTTGATGAAAATGTTTCTAAAAATACATTAGTCCTGCAAGTAGATTATAATGGACAGAGTCTCCTCAATGATTCAGTCTTTCAGAAACTCAGGGTCATTCCTATTATTGTCAACTTTGGGTCCTAGCCCCAGCTCTGTCACAGGCTACCTAATTTTGTTATCTTGGGAATATCACAGAGGATTTTGGTGTTTGTTTTCTTCTTCTTTTTTTTCTCTTTTTAAAAATTTTTAAATTTTTTGGCTGCGTTGGGTCTTCGTTGCTGTGTGTGGGCTTCTCATTCCGGTGGCTTCTCATTCCGGTGGCTTCTCTTGCTGCAGAGCATGGGCCCTAGAGTGCATGGGCTTCAGTAGTTGTGGCACACAGGCTCAGCAGTTGTGGCGCACGGGCTTAGTTGCTCCACGGCACGTGGGATCTTCCTGGACCAGGGATCGAACCCTTGTCTCCTGCACTGACAGGCAGATTCTTAACCACTGTGCCCCCAGGGAAGTCCCCTGGCGTTTGTTTTCTCATCCACAAAATGAAGGGATAGAGTTACATGATTTCTATTTTCATTTCCAGCTCTGAGACACTATGATTTCATAGTTTCATTTAAAAAGTACAGGAGGTTAGACTACATCTGTAATAAATTCAAGTCATACCCGCTATGCATAAATTTCTTGTATGAACTTGTGTTTGCCTGTGATTATGTTATTTTTTTCTTTTCTTTCTTTTAAAAAATATAACCCATAATTCCACCACTGAGAATTAACCTCCCTTAACTCCCAAGTTTCTGGGCCTTTGTATTTGACGTTAGATCAAACATGGTAATTTGTGTTTGGCTTTTGGTTGACATTTGCATTGCCCTCCCATTTCTGTGCTTTTATAGCTGGAAAGACTAACCAGCTAAAGATCACCTAATCAGTCGATCTTCCATGTTTAGAGATTGACAGGAAACCGGAAACAGAGAATGGAAGGAGAAAGGCCGAGCCTTTGGTCTCTTTTTCCTTCACCTCAACATCATAATTTACCTCTCATTCTTCACCTTCAAAATTTATCTTAACTCAAACTTCATCCTTCCCCTCCCTCTTCCCCAGGACATTTTCATCTTCTCCATGGCCATAAAAGAAGAGCAACAAGAACCACCTCAAGAGCTAATGTTTATTGAGATGATTTAATTCTCTCAGTGACATTGAGTGAGGTATCACAATTAGCCCATTTTACAGATGAAGAAGCTGAAGCTCAGACAGTCTGTAACTTGGCCAAGATCTCTCAGAGAGGAAGTGGTTAGATCTTGGATGTGAATCTAGACCCTGTAATTCCAGAGTCTTGATCCAAACACTATGCCGTCTGGCCATGAAACTAACCAGAATACAAAGTTCTGGATTCAACTGACTGGATTTGTGTGTTGAAGCATAGCATACATACCTAAAAGTATGAAAATCATAAGTATATAGATAGCTTAATGAATTATCCAAAGGGAGCTCACCTGATAAACAGAACATACAAAGAATAGAACATTACCAACTGTCCAGGAGCCCCCTCATGTATCCATCTCAAGTCACTGCCCTCTCTTCCCCGAGAATAACAATCATTCTAACATCTGAATTAGTTTTGCTTGTTTTTAAGCTTCCTATAAATGGAATCATATAGAATGTACTCTTTTTTTTAAAGTTTATTATTATTTTTAAATTGAGGTATAATTGACATATAACATTATATTTGTTTCAGGTGTACAACATAATGATTTAATAGCTGTATGCATTGTGGAATGATTATGTTATTCCTTTTGGAATGAAGGTATAGAACATTTGTTATACAGTTGAAGGAGGGTAATTGTTAAGTTCAGCTAATCTATTCATAGCAGAGACTGCCAGGTGTTCTCCAAAGCCCTTTTTCTTATCTTCCTAGACACACAGTGGAGCAGCATTTCCCAGCCTCCACTGCAGTTAGCTGTTGCCTTGAGACTGTGCTCTCACCAACGAGAGTAAAAGTACTGTATACCCTTTTCCCCTTTCAGTAGGCTGGATAGAGAGAGCCCCCCATTTCTTGAAGATGGCAGAGACTCCATCAGCATGAGTCCCTCGGTGACTGGTGGGGACGGGCTGACCTGTTCGCCCACCCATTACTGTAATAAATGAACTTCATTGTGTTTGAGTCATTATATATATGTATAATTATATATAATATCATTATATATATAATATAATTATATACTGGCTGGTCTATTTGTTACAGTAATTAGTCTATCATACATAAGTTTTACTGTGTTTTTCAAGATGCTTCAAAATACTTTAATGCTATTCTACTGGCTACAAAAAAGAACTAAATTATTTTCTATCTGTTGAGACATCTTCAATATTAAGATGACATCCATAATGTCCTATGTGTCTCAGGCCCTAAACTATCCTCAGAATATGCCCTGATGGTTCTTTTTATACCCATCCTCATCTCTGCCCATAGACTTCCCATCAGCCTTTGGTTATTTATTAAACAAATACCACTTTGGGCATCAGTTATGTACCACCAGTGTTACAGACATTGCTGAAAAGCAGTGAACAAAACAGAGAAAACCCTGCCCTCATGCAGCTTAGGGGAAGTTAGTGGCCTCAGGTGGTCCCTTGGTCAGCCACAGTAACTATCACTGCAGTCCAGAACCCCACACAGACAATAAACTTGTTCTGATAATTGAGTTTACCATATAATGGAGATATCCCACTGAAAGTTTTTTAAAAATTATTTCTAAAATGGGCCACAAATTTCCATTTTTTTTCTAGACTCAAGGTACAGAACACAGTTTTACCTCATTATCATTATAACTGTATTATGTGGTAATGTAGCAGTAAGTCAAGGGCCAATGAAGTGCAGAGAACAATTTGCCTATACAACACGGCCTCAGATTGCTACGCCTTTTGAATTCTCACATCTACCTTTGACAGTTTTTCTATTTCCTTCATCCCAGTTGGGTTGTTTTTACCCTCCCACCAGAATCCATTTTCACCTTGCAATTTGCTCCTTGTGGCTAAGAGAACTGAGAACTCAGGTTTTCTTGAATAGGGTTCTAGTAAGGATGAAGTGAGAGGGCACAAGGCCACTGGAACCTTGGTTTTGCAATGCAGCTTTGACTGCTAGAAACTTTCCTGATCATTTGTTGCTTCCTTGCTGAGTTGTAGGTAGCTGCGGTCGATGGATATTTGATTTTTGTACCTGTGCCAAAATTTTGCCTGATGTTTGCTTCATAATTCTGCTTTTGTCCTTTTGTAGAAATGTTCACACTTTGCAAGAGGGAAATAAAGAGATTAATTGCCAGAAACTCTGTTAGCCATTGGACTTTTAATAAAAACAGATTTTGGAGAAATTTGAAGAGGTTTTATTATGGGGGAAAGAATAAGAGTTCTGTGCTCCATGAAAGCTGGTGACCAGGGAGCTGGCCTGGAGAAGGAGGTCTAGAGGGAGAAGCCCTGGGGCCCAAACAGAAGGGTTCCAGGAAGTGAGTCTCCGGTGACCCTGAGGAGGGCAGGTTTGCCTTAGAATTTTAAGTGGGCCTGCAGTTCAGACAGAAAGGATTTTGCCTTCTCCCAGGGAACTGTGGTAAATAACCATGGCGTTGACATAGGGGAGACACTGGTAGTTAAACTAGAAAGTGGAACTGTGGTTGACTCTAAAAATCTAATTTATGGATTAACTGGTGCCCAGTCAAAATAACTAATAATTCTGAGACTATAATTACCCGCCTGTAGGCTTTCTATTTTTCCTCCAACTTTCTACTTTTCTGCATTTTACAAATGTTTAATAATGAACATGCATTCCTTTTATAATAAAAAATCCAATTAACTTAATTACAAAAATATTACCCACCAGGTGACGGGAGGTTTCTCTTTAATTTATCATTGGCTGTCATAGTCTGGCTTCAAGACCTCTGCCCGCTGAGGAACAGTTACTCGTGTGCTTTCAATGGCTGAATCCAGGTGTGTGTTGTAGGGGGCGTGAGGGAGGGGATGGAGGTGATAGGAAGAGTGAAGGGAAAAACAGTCCCCCAGAGCACATCTTTGGAAAAGAGAGCCACTGCAACTCCCTTTAAGTGGGAGCAGTGCCCATGGCTTTGGTGATTTCAAAAGGAGAGGGGTCTTCCCTGGTGGCGCAGTGGTTGAGAGTCCGCCTGCCAATGCAGGGGACACGGGTTCGTGCCCCGGTCCGGGAAGATCCCACATGCCGCGGAGCGGCTGGGCCCGTGAGCCGTGGCCGCTGAGCCTGCGCGTCCGGAGCCTGTGCTCCGCAACGACAGAGGCCACAATGGTGAGAGGCCCGCGTACCGCAAAAAAAAAAAAAAAAAAAAAGGGAGGGGAAGGAAGCAGAGTTTCTGCTGGGGGTGGGAGGAGCTCTCTGCGTGTCTGATTTAGTTACACTATGTCCACTATCACTGATGGCGTTACATTTGGAAAGCTGGGTTTGGTCCAAACGGGAGCCTGGAAGAGAAGTCTGCCTCTATGCTGTGTGGTTCCTGCGAGGGTGCCAGAGATGGAGCAGCCAGCTAGCTTCTCTCCCACCCAGGGCCATATTCTATCTCCCGCTGATAGGCTAGTTAGGTAGGCTTGCTGGGTAGATCTGCTTTGATACTGCCCGAAAGCTTATAAAATCATCATCATTTCTCTAGGTTAGACCTGATGTTGGTGTTCGGGTGACCTGAATGAAAACTTGGGAAGACCTGAAGTGATTTACTCAATGCAAATGGAACCGTTCATTTTACTTTCATCTGAGGAAGTCAACATCATCTAGTGAGCAGCCGCTCTGAGCTCATTAAGGAAATAAAGGATGCAATCCTTGCCAGCCCAGGCTCCAGATGGAAGAGTCTCCCATTTCTCTGAAGTGCAGTGCCATCCTGGGATTCCAACATCACACCCCACACGTGGGGGAAGGAGGAATTTAGTCACAGTTTGCACTGAGGGTCAGAGGACTGCAGATGAGAATTAAGGACACAATGGAAAATGAAAATGTGTCATCACAAAGGAAAAAAAAAATGTGTCTGGAATTGGAAAGGATGTTCATAGTCTGAAAGAAGCACACACGCACTAGGTATGGTTAATGCTTGACAGCTTTGTAATAATCATTCCATTATTGATTAACTTCACATTGTGGTGCCCGTAGTTAATTGTAGCCTTTTCCTGTTTTTGGCTCTGGTGTTTAAAGGCAAAATAGGCCCTTTGTTATGCTCTCAGAAGAACTATTTACACATTTTGATTTGGCAAAGAACAGCTCATTTTTTTCTGGGCCCTTCTGGCTTTTTTATTCCATATGGAATATGCAGGCAAAACTGGCTGAACTTTCAAACATCAGCTAAATCCTAATAATCACTACAGTGTTCCTTACCTTGCTCTTCTCAAATGGCTATATTTATTATAAACCAAGTCAACATTCTGCCACAGAAAGGTCAGTCAAACGGGGCCATCCGTCTGCTGCACTAATACTTCCAGAGCCAGAGGCCCTCTGACGCTGCTCGTTCAGCTTTACAGGCAGCCTGATCTGGAATGTGGTTCTCTCCCCAGGGAAGGGTCCCCAGGCACCATGTGGAGGAGGGGAGGTTGTGAGCAAAGTCATCAGCCCCTTAGAAGACGTCCTGACCTCCCCAGGACTGAACTTTCAACCTCTTGAGCTGACAGTTAGTGGTGGATGCACAAATTTTGTTTGCGACTAATTGCAGCTTATAAATGGAGCATTGTGGCCCTGGAAAAGAGTCTCTCTCCCCAGGGTCACCCAAGTGGAATCTGGACACAAGAGAGCCTGTCCCCTAATGGGCCTCCTCCGTGAGCCCTTCCCACCCTCTTGGGCTCTGGGCTTGCCTCCTTCATCAAGTTGAGAGCTAGAGGGCACAGCAGGAGACTCCTCTGCGAATCTTCTCTTCCAAATGCCAGGCTATTCATAGCTTGCAGCTCCCTCAGGAATTCCCACAGACTGACTGCCCAGAGCTGACTATTGTCTCGCCACCCAGCAGCAGTGGGGCCTCTCACAGACCCAAGGACACACGCCATCTCAAAGCACAAAATACTTTGCAAACCATCCATTGGGGGTTCATCAAGGAAACTCTGGGAAGTTGAGAGGAAGCAGAGGCAAGTTGGGAGGGTAGAGGGTGGATAAGATTTTCCAGCAGATCGACTGCTTCTTGTTAAGTTTCTCAAAGCAGATACAGTTTGTAAATGACAAGGAAGCAATGGAATGGTTTAGAACAAGAAGCCACATTTCCATCTATTGGAGGCGGCACTAGGGATGTGTCCAGCCTCTCTCTGATAGCACAGCGGGCTGCACGTGTGAATCACAGACCCCACGGACAGAAACCTTCAGCTGTAAGACGAAAGGGGTAGCCAAGGGTGACTCTCTTTGTTTTCTCCGAGTCTCATTGGACTGAGGAGATAGCTAATATCACCCTGTATCCTCAGACCATGAAAAGAACATAAGGAACTCTGTGAAAGTGTAGAGTGAGCTTCCCAGACCAGCGTCATATTGTTCTCAGTTAATCAAATTTGTCAAATTGTTCCCAGTGCCTTAGAGCTAAAGGGTGATACTTAGGACCACGGTAAACAAATCCCCAGCCATCTGCTCTGACAGCTGTTGGACCTTGAGCAAGAACTTGTACCCGTGGAGTCTTCTGAGAGCCCCAGGCGCAGGGATGGACTAGAACGGTTCAATCATCAAGTGGCCAAAGGTTAAAACTACTAATGGCCCCTGGGATATCTGCACCCAGCCAGTGGCACTCCCAGGAAGGAGCTACAAGAGCAAAATTTCTGCTCTGCCGGTCAGCCTCCCAACAGCCCAGTTTCTGTGGCCACTGGATATTTTCTCAATACCTTTAGCCTAGCCTTAAAAATCAATGCAGTTAGTGAACAGCTTAGTTGAAACTGAACACATCTATTGATGCTGGAACGAGAGCTGGGCACTTCCAGCCAATTTAAAGAAATCTGCTCTGATGATCTATTCGATTCTGTGGCTTTCAAGTGTGAGGGCTCAGAGAATTAGCTTGCAGTTACAGTAAATTATTTCTGTGAAAGTTGTTTGCTTCTAACAAGTTAGTTTTCGTGTCCCAATTTCATTAAGCCAACTGGGTTTCATAAATGATGTTAGAATAAGATGACCAACCGTCCCAGTTATCCTGAGACTGTCCTTGTTTTAAAACTGAAAACCCCACATCCTGGGAAAATCCCTCATTCCTGGACAAACTGGGATGGTTTGTCACTATACCAAGTCCTTTGCCTTCCAACGAGTCAGGATGTCCTGCTGAGTTTGAAAGTGTAGCAATGTAATAAATTCTGAGTTTCTGCGTTTAAAATCTTAGCGGGGTACAGATTGAAAGGGGGTCATCTGAAAGTGGGGAGGGGCTTCTCTCCTGGATATCTGTTTATTTTGTAATTATCCAAGAGTAAGGGGACCTTTTCTGACATGTGACAATTTTAAAAGGTTACTTTACATTTACAGTTACTGCAAAATACTGGCTATATTCCCTGTGTTATACAATACATCCTTGAGCATGTCTTATACCCAATAGTTTGACCTCCCACTCCCCCATCTCTGTATGCCTCCCCCCAACTGGTAACCACTACTTTGTTCTCTTTATCTGTGAGTCTGCTTCTTTTTTGTTATATTCACTTGTTTGTTGTATTTTTTAGATTTCGCATGTAAGTGATATCATCCAGTATTTGTCTTTTTTTTTTTTTTTTTTTTTGCGATACGCGGGCCTCTCACTGTTGTGGCCTCTCCCGTTGCGGAGCACAGGCTCCGGACACGCAGGCTCAGCGGCCATGGCTCACGGGCCCAGCCGCTCCACGGCATGTGGGATCTTCCTGGACAGGGGCACGAACCCGTGTTCCCTGCATTGGCAGGCGGACTCTCAACCACTGCGCCACCAGGGAAGCCCCTGTCTTTTTCTAAAAGTCAGTGCTTTTTAAACTTGAATGTGTCAACGAATCACCTTGGGGATCTTGTTAAAAATGCAGGTTCTGGTTCAGTAGATCTGGGGTGGAGCCTGAGATTCTGCATTTCTAACAAGCTCCAGGTGCTGCTGGTGGTCCGAGGCCCACATTTTAAGTAGCAAGGTCCCGGGTGACTGTACCTAAGTTTTCTTTACCTTTAGGACATTTCTAAAGAGAGACAGAGGAAAAAAATATTTCAAAGGAAGTAGAGGAAGAAAATTGCACTTTATACCCTCAAAAATAATGTCAGTTGAGAAAGAATCCTGTGAGCTTTAGTGTGCAACACAAATGCGATTAGAATTGAACCAAAACATCAGTGTACCTAGGAAAGGAAGGCAGATGGGAGGAAGTAAAGGGAATAAGGAGCGGGGTGGCAATTACAGTGTCTGTGGCTAGAGGGGAGCCACTCTTCTTCAGAGTACCAGCACTTGCCTTTTCTTCCATCACTCTCTTTGCTGAACTTTATAGCAGTCAGGCGTCTCCCTTCCAAAGGTTGCTCCGAGTGTAAGCGGTACTTTTGGTGCAAGGCAAGGAAATGTTTCATTCTCTTTCAACTGGTTGCAAGAATCCTACAAAAAGACCCATTAAAGATGAAAAATGAAATGTGCTCTGAAAAAATGTACCAGTCTTTTCCTGTTGGTTGTCGTTTATGGTGTTTCTGAAGACACAAAAACAGATAATGAAGTACATAAGTAAGTAGAAGAGGAAATATCATTAAGTCAAATGCCTGACAGGAAATGGATTATGCTAAATCACATACAGTTCTGATATTGTTTTACAATAGCGGTTGTTAACGCAATTCAGTGAACTGCTATTGTTCACACGGCCCTGGTTAATGAGATGACACATTTAGGGGCAGAAGAGGAATGCTGGGATGAAATGTTTTAATTATTTAAGAACAAAATATATGTGCCTCAGAAATGGATAAGATGTTGTTGTTCCCCAGATTGCATCAGTTGTGACCCTGGGAGAGTTCACATCCCTTTCCCTGAAGAGGAGCATCAAATGTGGATGATGAAATTGTCACTAAGCACCAAAAAAACCCCTCCAATGTATTTTTATGTTCCATGAAAAAATGTGCTCTACCCAGTATGACTTTTACTTACTGCTCTTTCAGGGGCTTTGGACTCAAATAGAAAACACTTTTTTCCTGACAGGTTATCAACACAGAAGTAGCCCAAACTATGCTCCAGATTTCTTTGCATTTCCACAAAGGAGGAATACGGAATTGGAATAAACAGATTTCACAGTTTTCCCATACCTAGGAGTCTGCCTCTGTTCAATTGTCTGTCATGTTTTTGTTTTGAACAGCCAGCTGCTCATAAATGTTCCTTTTGATCTGATGTCCTCAGATGCCCTTTCAGACTGTGCCAGGCTGGTGAGTGGAGCTGTTGATTGACTCATCACCAACACAGGTGGTTTCTCAGCCCAGCACACACCGCTCCAGTTCTTTAGAGAACGCTGGTGATGCTCCTTTGTCTTCACATGGATGAAAATTGCCCCGTTACATCTTAGGTGTGCTTCCCCCTCTTTTTCCTTGATATGGGTATGCGAGGGCTGGTGGAGGGAAGCACAGAAGAGGGACAGCGAAAGAGGGCCGGTTGTATTCTTCTGCTTCTGCAGCCCCCGTGTTCACAGCCTCCAGTGGGGACCATACACACACGTCTAGACGTCATCCAGGCTCCTCAGGTGTCCACACCTTGGACTTTGCTGCTGGTGGAGAGCCACAGCTCACAGGCAACGGTCTGTTTAAAATGTCCCTCCTTGCCTCCTTTCCTTTAATTTGCTCAGTCACTTGCACAGATTTACACACTCGTTCCTTTTATATACAGTTTGGGCATTTAACCTTATAACTGTCTTCCTCTCTCTCTCATATACGTGTGTATAGGTATATGTGTTCCGTAACAGCTTATGGAAAAACCTGAACGAACTTTTGGCCAGCCCAGTATGCGTATCTGGCTGAGCTGCGGGCGGCTCGCGGGATCTTAGTTCTCTATTTAAAGTCATAATTTCCCCCTCCACTCCCCCACCCGCCCCTGTTTCTTTCTATTCCCTACAACTGCCTTGTTACATCTGACTCTGCACTCTCTGCTCCTGAGGGCATCGGGTCGTTCAGACTTTCAGTCATGGAACAAATATTTTTGGAGTGCCTCCAATGTGGCAGTCACAGTTGTAGGTACTGGGGTACCACACTGACCGAAACAAAGCCCTGGCTCCTTTCATTCTAGTGGTGGGGCGGAGAGCCAGTCAACAAACACAGAACCAAATAGGTAAGCGCTACATTGGATGGTAATGAGTTCTAGGGAGGAAAATGTATAAGGTCAGGAGGATGGGAGTACAGCAGGGGACGTGGGGTGGTGCTCTTGTGCAAGGAATGGACAGCGGACCCCACATCCAGGGCTACTCCTGAGGGGTGGGTTTCATACAACTCCAGGCGGTGCCTTTCTCCTCATGGCTATTATACATCCATGTGGTTATGAAAATATTCTGGCAGATGGGATCAAATTGAGAAAGAGAGGAACTTTCTTCTGATTTGTCCGTTTGGACTAATGCTGGGGCTTGATAAGGTGATATTTTAGCAGAGACCTGGAGGGAGGGAGGGAGTCACACAGGTGTCAGGCAGATGAACAGCAAAGGTGAGGCCCTGAAGCAGGGGCTTCTTTGTGGGTTGGGGTCACAAGGCCAGCGGCTGGAGCAGAGGGAGTAACGGGCAGGTGGTAGGAGGTGCCCGTTACCTGGGGCACCAGGCTGGGGTGGAGGAGGGCAGATCACAGAGGGCTTGGGAGACCACTGGAGGGCCTTTGTCTTTCATTTTAATGGAAACAGAAAGTAGCTGGAGAGCTCTGAACTAAGGAGGGCTGTGACCTGATTTACATATTTTATGAATCACTTGGAAATATGGAGATCTTAAACTAGGGACAAGAGTACCAGAAGATAATAATGAGGTTATTGCAATTCTCCAGGTGAAAGAAGACGATGGTGTGGCCCAAGGTGGTGACAGTGGAAGTAGTAGAGAATATTAATTCTGGATATGTTTTTGGGAGAAGCCTTTCATGTGATTCCTGAGATCCACTGGCTTCTTGCACAAAGTGATGAGAGGCCCTTTCTTGCACACCAGGTCTATTTCACCAATCAATATCCTACAGAAAGTATGGCGGAACCTCAGCATTGGCAGGGCTCTTAGAGGCAGGACATCTAGTGGAAAAAGAGTGAGAACAGAGACACTTGGTTTGGTCTTCACGTTGTGGAGTCTTGGATTTTGATGGAGGTGGGTAAGAATGAGACTGATGCCTCATAATAAACGTTGGTTTATATGAAATTCACAGTGGTCCCACACTAATAAACTAAAGGTGGAGGCTGGATCCTATTGTACGAAAGCACAAGATCTGAAAGCTCCCAATCTCACCAAATTCTCCTCTGAGAGCGTCTATTCCAACCTCTCACACAATGCAGGGGTTCCTGGCCCAGCATCCCAGAGCATGTAAACCTGACTGTGACTACACCTCCTGGCAGAGTTCTCATTATTTCAAGGGCATTCACCATTCTCTTGGACACTTCCAAGCTTCTGGAAGTTTCTTCTTGGACAGGATTGAAATCCTTCTCTTTTCTACCCTTCTGCCCTCTGGAGCTATTCTGGCCAAGGAGAGACAATACAGTTGTATTGGTTAAGAGCATGGGCTCTGGAGCCAGACGGTCTAGGTCAGAATTCAAGCTCTTTGTGAACTTGAGCAAGTTACTTAACTCATCTGTGTCTCAGTTTCCTCATCAACAAGGTAGCAAATCTAAAGCACTTATAAGAGGACACGATACAGATTAAGTGCCCCAAAAGGGTAACTATAATGATTTATCCTGCATATTGATATGAATGTGAGAACCAGTTCCATATGTGAACACAGATCTCAAGAAGCTATACTTTCCCTGTCATTTACCAATTCTCATTAAGTTGTATAACCCCACAAGATTCCTGATAGCAACTATCAGTGAAATCTTACAAAAGCAAAGAGCCTGGGTTTGCCTTGGGGGCAGCAAGGAAAGGGGATTTACTCTTTACTGGTCTGAGGTTCAAGTAACAAGAAACCTGCTGTTGGGTCTCCAGCATTTAGAGGTTGACTCCATCTCAAATATTGATTCCCAAACCCCATTTCACTTAGGAAGCAGTTTTTCAGGATGCAGTGAAATGGTATTAGACTAGGTTTTATACTCTGATTTTGGGCATTTGAATCTGGCTCCAGCATTTCTTAGTCTATAATCATGGGCAACTTATTTAGTGATAGTTATAATAATGCTACATATTCCTTAGGTTTGTTGTGAAGATTAAAGGAGACAATGCATATAAAGTTCTTAGCACAATCTAGCTGATCCAGAAATACTAGCAATAATTTTAAGTTCTAGAAATAAGTTTCTAAGATGAAGTCAATTCTTAAAAATGACTGTGTTTGAAAGTAACCAAAACTACATTCTCTGGGCTTCTTAGGGCATTTTATGTAGAGAGGAAGACAGGAAAATCAAGACTTGCTGCTGCTACCTTCCTGCCAAGTGTAGGCTCACTGAGGTTCATGATTGGAACCTCGTGGAGCTGACCTCACCATCAAAGAAATGCAGGAGACTCTGAAGTCAGCTTACCTGACTGATACCTACCCAGCAACTGAAAATTAGAAATTTGCTTAAACTGGTTATTTGGTAGCAGGTAGTTTTTTTTTTTTTTTTGCAGTATGTGAGCCTCTCACTGTTGTGGCCTCTCCCGTTGTGGAGCACAGGCTCCGGACGCGCAGGCTCAGCGGCCATGGCTCACGGGCCCAGCCGCTCCATGTGGGATCTTCCCAGACCGGGGCATGAACCCGTGTCCCCTGCATCGGCAGGCGGACTCTCAACCACTGCGCCACCAGGGAAGCCCAGCAGGTAGTTTTTTTGGGCGTAGGAGATACATATATATATATAGTTGAAGTATCATTGATTTACAATATTATATTAATTTCAAGTGTGCAACATAGAGATTCAAAATTTGTGTAGATTATACTCCATTTATAGTTATTATAAAATATTGGCTATATTCCCTATGCTTTACAATATATCCTTGCAGCTTATTTACTTTATACATAGTAGTTTGTATCTCTTAATCTCCTGCCCCTATCTTGCCCCTCCCCCTTTCCTTCTCCCCATTGGTAACCACTAGTTTGTTCTCTGTATCTGAGTCAGTTTCTTTTTTGTTGTATTTGCTAGTTTGTTTTATTTTTTATATTGGACATGTAGATTTTTAACAACATTTTTTTTCCTGAAAACAAAAATAATACATTTTTTAGTGGAAATATAGGAAAGCATAGAATAACCCAGAGAAGCAAACCATGTTTATTTCCACTGTTCAGAAGTTTTCTGCACAGCACACCAGGTGGGCAAGCAGCATAAGGCAGAGTGAGTCTGTCTGGTCCACTTCCAAGACCCTCGCAGGTACAGCGCCTGGTACAGAAGAGTCCTTGGTAATAAGTTGTTGGATGAATGACATATAATCAGGTGTATAAATATATTTTTGTCCCCACTGGGGATCATAATTGTCAGGTAGATTTCTTTTCATGTTTCTTTCTCTTAATTGGGCCCTCTGAAATATTGAATTTAAAGCCAGCAGTGAGTATAAGTAGATCCTAAATGAGTCAAGAATCACAGGCTCCTGTTTTGCCCATCTGTTGATCCACAACCCAAGAAGTGCTCATATGAATGGATCTTGAAGGCTGAGTTTGCTGATCTTAAGTGAATGGACCCTGCCTTGGCTTCTCCTCTCTAGGCTCCAAGGGTCAGTTGGTTCTTTAGCCTGGCCTCACCCAGAAATCTTTCCTCCTGAGAGTTTTAAAATTGCACTTTCAATTATTTGGAGGAGTTTTGCAAACATTTTAGAGGATTTCCTCCCCCATCCCAATTCAGCATTCCTTCTAATTATGATAGATACCACTTATTAAATACTTACAATAGGCATGGTCCTATGCTAAGCCTCAAACAGGTATTATCTCATTTGATTCTCATAACAACTCTTTGCGTTGGTCATCACCACTTTTATTTTATAGCTGAAAGAATTAGAGACTTAGGAAGGTGAAATGACTTTCCCAAAGTCACACAGCTTGTAAGTGGGAGATTCTAGTCAAGGTCTGCCTGACTCTGAATTCCATGCTTCAACCACCTTGATTGCTGTCATCAGAGTTTATGTGTAATTTTGCATATTGTTCTTTATATTTAGCTTTATTTGATGAGCATTTACCCAAACTATTCTATTACCTTCAGCAGCATCATTCAAAATGTCGAAATAGTATTCTGAGTAGAATGTCAGAGCAGAAATGACCAACATAGGAAATTCAGACAGTCAAGAAGAGCATCCTGTTGTGGAGCCCCAGGGGGGTGAGATGGGGACAAACTAAAAGCCTACTAGCATAAAGGGACCAGGTGCTAGGAGACCTACAGCTTGGCAGATTCAACATTTGGCTCTCAGGAAATGATAGGAGCACTGAACAAAGGGGCTACAGAAGGGGGAAAGGGAGATTCTAGATTTTTACATTTTCCTATATCTGTTTTTGCCTATTGGCCCTATTTTTCATTGGACTGAACTCTTCTTATTACCCAGATTACATGACATATTACGAGGGTTTGACCATCAGAGGTCTGGGGGGCATAGGTGAGAAATATCATTAAATGCAGATCTGCTGCTACGATCTCTCTCTCTCTCATCTGAAGAATCTGGAGGATGACTAGCAAGGGGTAAAAGAGGCTCATCTTCTTCTCCCCCGCCCTCCCCCCTCTGGGGGCTGGGTCTTTCTGTCCTCAGAAACCTTGGTTCTGTCCGTGATTGTCAGCAAGGCTGTGAGGGTTGCTGCTGCTTCAGACACTGCCCGGGGCAGATTGCTGGACCCCCAGCCCAGCCCTGCCTTCCACACAATGAAGACCCTTCAGCTTCTCCCCAAGCTGTCTCAGGGCCACCCCTGGTAGGATGGGGGTGGGTGATTGAGTGGACCCCAGTGCAGGAGGGCAAAAGAGAGGGAGGTAGAAGGGCACGGTTAAAATCAGAGATTTTTTGAACGCTGGGTTAAAATCCCACCTCTGCCATTTATCTATGTAACTTTGATTTGTGTTACTTCACCTGGCAGAACCTCAGTTTTTCTATCTATAAAATGGTGATGATAGTCCCTAACTTACAGGATTGCTGAAAGGATTAAATAAAATTCAAGGACTGTGCTTGCTGTTCCATACATGTTCACTGATACTCGTGTTGTCAGCCTTAACAGCCTGAGGAACTATTTTCTTCTATTTTGAAAACAGTCCTATTTTGGTGTAATCTTCTTCTACTTAGTTAAACTGGTTCATTTATGCCTGGGTGAATTAATTTACTAACCTTCCCTTCCCTCCCCCAAAGTTTTTGTTCTTCTAGGTTCATGGCTTGGAGAAAGGACATGTAGGTCCTTTTTCTTTGAAGGATACTGGGGCCTGAGGCGACCCTCAGGTGACCTTCTGTTCTTGTCAGAGAATCTAGCTGGAGAGAAGTGTGCAGGAGGCACAGGAACCATCTGTGGTTTTTTTGTTCAGGAGTATTTAAAGGCATGTGTTATTCTTTGTAGGTTATGTACAGAAGCTATCCTAACATTTGCAGGTGAGAGAGTGAAATATTCCTTTCTCAGGACAAGACCTTCTGTTGGCATTATCTGTTTTTTTCTTTAAGTCTTGGGAACCCAGAAGAAGAAAGTGTGTGACCCTGAGAGGAAAGTGTGGCCTGAGAGAAAAGTGTGACCAATAATTGCTGATGGGAATTAACACTACTCTGTGACCTGTGTGGTTGTCATTAGTAACACAGTGAGGTTGCAGGGGGTTTAGAACAATGAGAAGAAAGAAAGAAAGAAAGAAAGAAAGAAAGAAAGAAAGAAAGAAAGAAAGAAAGAAAGAGAGAAAGAAAGAGAAAGAGAGAGAGAGAGGGAGGGAGGGAGGGAAGAAGGAAGGAAGGAAAGAAAGAAGGAGGAAAGAAAGAAAGGGGGAAAGAGAGAAAGAAAGGAAGGAAGAGTCTCATATTTTAGTAAAACAAGAAGGAGAAAACTTATGTCCCAATAGTAGGAAGGGATTTTAGGGTTAAATGGTGCCAGTTTGCTAAGAGTCTGCTTCTTCTTTATATTCCTCTAAGCAGTTCCTCAGTTCCTAGGCAGTCACCCTATTTCTACTTTCAAGGGTCATTTCTCCTGTGACTATAGCAAGTCATCATTTCTCTTTCTAGAATGTGGGTTCAGAAAATTGCAATTGTTAACAATTTTAACATTGAATCTTAGGACAAAACTGAAAAAAAAAATTAAGTGCTGGATTGTTTCTAGAAACTACTCGATTTAGGGGATTTTAAATCACCAGGAATAGTCACAGTTGATTATTCTAGAAGTGATTGCATTTACCCAAATCTCAAAATTAATCATGCATATTTGCTTGGATTGACATGTTGTTGCTGTTTACCACAAATAATCCCTCAAAGCTCAGGATCTGCTTTTAATTTTTACCCCAAATTAGAATTTAGCTTTTGAACAAAACTTGTTTACAGTTACTTAAAATTCCATGTAAATATATAAACTCCAACTTGTTCTCATTTAATTTCTCTGCCATTTTCACAGGCAATTTTTACATGAAAATCATGTCACCCTTAACAACCTAGACTTATTTCCTCATTTCCCTTTAATGGTTTTGTGTTCTGAGTTTCATTTAAGAATGGATTGCTTACATTTCACTTACAAATCTCCCTTCTAATCACTGTTATTAATATCACAATTTTGTTGTAATATCTCTAAGAGCACAAAATGTGTCCTCTTAAAGATGCATTTGCCACCCCCTGAATTGCATACATTTCAATTACAACTCTCCCTCATAATTATTATTATTAATATCACAATTACCATCGTAATATCCATAAGACTGCAGAAGGTGTCCTGTCATGGGTGCCTTTACAAACAGCTTGTCCAGTTTCCTCTTAAGAAAAATGTGGCAGACTTTATCTAAATTCGACTTCCCCCTATAATTTACATTAGACAACACACTCCATCAATAAAACCATCAAAATGATCTACTGCATTGTAGACAAAAGTTATTGTGTCAAGTTGACACTAATCAGTTAATTCCAGTAAACCTTCAGATAAACAAAAGCTTGTTGTCTATTACTGATGTGTGTGATGGGCCCCTTGTATGTTCTATGGTTCTGCCCATCTATAGAGATGTATCTGGCAGACACTTGCCCTGAGGCATCTATATGGAAACCGAGACAAGATCTATAGTTAATGATGTTGACCCTGACTCCCCCAACAGAGATTGAATTCAAATCCTCATAATATCTCGACAGCTGATATGTATACTGTGCTAATAATATTAACAATTACTCTGCCACTGGGATTCCCCAGGCTCTGACTTAAGCGATTTTAAAGCTTCTTCCCTAATATGAACTGATTTCCTTGTTTATACCCAACATCAGCACCGTCTCCCCATTAAGACAAGGATGTGTTTCTGAATGGGGAAAGGCTTTTCTTAATGTAAGTGTCTTATATTTCTAAGAAATTCTGTGGGAGTTAAACAACTTCTGGACAAACTGATAGTATAGGTGATAGTGTGAGAAAGTGTTTCTAGTCACCGTTTCCCTGGCAGGCTGGGCTAGCAGGACTGGGGAGAGAGCTAGCTTCACATTGTTACTGTTGACGTGGATCAGAGAGCATTCCAAATGTCAACAGGCCTTGTCTGGTGTGGCTCTCCTTTGGACATGAAGGGGCAGCCTGTCAATCCCTGCTTGGTGTGATCGGGTGGCTGAGGAATCAGAAATCGCCCTTGGGTCTCCTCAGCTCACTGCTGAGCCTTAGAGGAAAGTGAAGGAGCTGAACCAGACCTCTTTTCCTCACCTGTTCTCTCATTCCCTTCCTGCTTCTCTTTCCTCTGCAAAGACTGAGTGGGAAAGGCCACTGCCGACTCACAGGCCACGGAGAAGCTGAGGATGAAATGTTGACAGGGGGCACTGTTAGAAATTAAATTCTGCCCTATTTTGTGTACCATTCTTGTGAGTCACATTCGTGAATAGTAGCGAGAGATTTAATGATCGCATATTTTTTATCTTATTTCCCTTCGGTCGATGGCAATTTTTTTCTGTTAATGTCAACTTAGAGCTCAAAGTAATTTAGTAATTGATTCTAAGCACAGCAGTTCGCCAATGGCAGGTCTCCATTTGTGGGGAATATCTTTGCTAATTTTATCCATCAGAATGAGATTACCATGCTAATCTCTCCTATCCTCCTCTCTTGGTCATTTGGGACATGCTGATGCAAATGACTTATTAGACACAAGGCCTTCATCCAGCCCCGGGATCAGGGAAAGATGAAAGGAAGCCAAAATAAGGATGTTATAATGCCCTAACACACACAGATACTACCCACACAAATACACACACACATACACACTGACACACTAATACTAAAATGATAGGACCCTAAACTGGAAACCAGTATAAAAACTAGTTTTAACAAATGAAAAATGCAGTGTATCAAAATATATTAAATACCTGGAAAGGAAAGAACAAAAAGAATGAAGGCAGAACAAATGCATCTGGAGACACGTAATTGGAAACCTAAACATTCATTGGCTCAGGAAATCTAGAAAGTCGCAAGTCAGGTGGAGGGAGGCAGATGCCCTTAATGAGATTAAGTGGAGAAAACCAAAATGGCTGTGTTAACAAAAAGACTGAGGCTATATCTACAGACACAATCTGTCTGACTGTTTTCAGGGAATGGTTACTGACTAACTTAGTGATTGGTTGTTTGTCTGATTTAATTAAAATGCTCAAACCAGTGTGAGCGTGTGTGGTAAAAATAGCCTGAAACTAGTTTGGGTTACACACACACAATAGGGTATTGTATCACACAATGGGTTGAAAGGGCTTCCAAAGACATTTCTAGTAAATGGACACATTCTAAAATGCTTTGCTTTATGAAATAGCAAAATACTTAAAATGAGTTCAGAAAAGATCCGTTTAAATAATTCAGATAAGAGTGGATTTCAAGAAAGAAAAATTAGCTAATATAGTAGCTGGGCGAGTGTTTATGAAGGCAGAAAACCCCCCAGAGAGAGAAAAGATATTTAGCATTTAAGATGCCTGATGTGAGATCAAAAGAGGAGAATCTAGATATTAAGCAAATAAATAAATCCTGTCTTTATTTTCCTCAACTGAAGGGAGGAGCGACTGAAATTATGGCCATTTTATCTTCAAAAAGCCAAAGCCTTATTACCAAAATAACAAAAATATGTCATGAAAAATCTAAAACAAAACTATTTTCAAGTTCCAATCATCGGCCCAATTATTTCAAATGTTTTATACTCTAATGTTGTTACACAACAGTGTCAATAGCCTAACAATAGGACAAAAAACTCCAAGGCTCGTTGTCTGTCACGTACCCCTAACTTGAGACTGCCACCATCCCTCCCAAACCAGGATTTTCTCTAGACCTCCCAGTGCTGACTAAAGAGGCACAGTTCTGATAATTCAGAGTTATCTGCAACTCCTCTAAATTGTGGCGCTGTCTTGGGGTCCTGGCCCTTGTTCTTCTTCTGACCATGCAGTCAATTGCCAAGTCATATAGACTAACTCTGAAAATTCTCACCTTGTTTTCTATCTTCACTCCCAATTCCCTCATTTGGGTCTTGATTTTTGTTGTTGTTGTTGGGGGAGGGGATAATTCAAATAGTTTTCATCACGGTTACTTATAGCAGTGGGTAAAGACCAGGGTGGAAGATACAGAATTAGAAGCTAGATTTCTCCAACTATATATGGCTGTATAGATTTGACTTTGAAACCATGTAAATATTTTACATAATTATAAAACAAGTTTAAAAAGAAAACTAAGATTCAAAAGCAAAATTAACCAAATGGATCTAAGTATATATTGGCTTGATGACATAAGCACACAGAAGGGAACTGTTTCATAAAACTTGAAAACAGTAATTTGACAGCTTTCGATTCATTCCTGTCTATAGTTTTGCTCTAGCCTGCTCTTCTCAGCGCCCCACTCTGAATCATCATGCGTTAGGGCCAGATGACTCTTACTGAAAGCAAAGTCAGGCTGGGCTGGGACCAGGGTAAGACGAGCAAAGTGCTCACCTCGGGTATAAAATTTAAGGGAATGCCAAAACCCTCAGTAATTAAGATAAATATTATTTTAATGCAATATTTTTTTTAAAAATCAAAATTAATCCCAAAGAAATCCATGAGGAGCAAAATATCAAAATTTAAAATAAAGAACAGGATTCAACCATGTGCTTGCATAACCCTGCCTCCCCCTAATCCTCTCCCTGGTTTCAATCAAAATTTACTTACAAAAAGAGCAAAAAAAGGAGCTGGGCGCCAAGTTTGCTGATTTTATGTTTTTTAAATATTGCATTATAATATTATTTATCTTGATTAATAAGTTCTTTGGCACCCCCTTAAATTTTGAGCCCAAGGTGAGTGTTCTGCTAGCCTCACCCTAGTCTCAGCCTTGCTCTGTGGTTCATCAAATCAAGTACAAATTCCTCAGCCTGGCATTTTAGGATTTTTGACTTTGGGGAGGTAGTATGGTTTTGTGATGATCTTGGTGGGCTTTGAGCTAGCCAGCGCTAACTACAAAACCTGGCTCTGCTGCTCGCCAGCTGTGGCCAGCTTGGGTAAGTGACTTCACCCTTTGCCTCTTAGTTTCCTCATCTGTAAATGAAGATTAAATAATGTTCACAGAAGGCATCATCCTATTTTTCCAGTCTTACCAGTCCACTGTTACAAAAATGCACAACTCTTTACAAAGTGTTTCATATACATGATTTAAGCGTGATGATAGCCATGTTAGGGAGATTTGATGCTGCTTCCTCCAACCTGAATCTCCTTCCCCCTCAACTCTGCAGTTTAAAAGTAGCCAACTTTCGGGGCTTCCGCGGTGGTGCAGTGGTTGAGAGTCCGCCTGCCAATGCAGGGGACATGGGTTCATGACCCGGTCCGGGAAGATCCCGCGTGCCACGGAGTGGCTGCACCCGTGAGCCATGGCCACTGAGCCTGCGCGTCTGGAGCCTGTGCTCCACAATGGGAGAGGCCACGGCAGTGAGAAGCCCGCATACAGCAAAAAATAAATAAATAAATAAAAGTAGCCAACTTTCAAAGCCAGCCTCAAAATGAACACTTGCAGGAATGCTTTCTAAGTTTCCTGCAACCGTGCAACAATAACAAACACAAATTGAGGGCCTGCAGTGTGTCAGTTATCAGGACTCAGCGCTGTACATGACAGAGGTGAGCCCCACCTTCATGGATCTGGAATCTAATGGCGAAAATGAACAAATAAACTACTAAACAAGCATGTAAAATGACTTTAATTAATAAATAATAAATATCTTAAGTATTATGATTAACAAAATCAATATGATTATATTTTTAATTAAATTAAAGTAATTAAATTAATTCTAATATACTTAAAAATAATTCCAGGCAGAGGAAACAGTCATGCAAAGGTCCTGAGCCACAAGAGGTCGGTTTTTGTGTTCAGGGTGCTTGAAGAACTGGAAGAAGGCTAATCCAAGCTGAAAGAAGATAGCAACATGCAGTTCTCTATGAACATTCAGGTAACTTTCATGTATATTTCTTGTGACTACTATCTCTCCCCACTTTATGTTCTGGTCAACTGTACCCTGGTCTGGTTCCAGTATTGGAGAAAGTTAAGAGCTTGGGTTTCTTAACTAGATTGTCTGGCTGGAATCCTGGCTCAATTGCTTATTAGCTGGAAGACCATGGACAAGTTGTAATCACTCTAAACATTTTTTCCTTGAGTTGTAAAATGGGAGTGGTAATAATAGAACATAGCTTATAGGGTTGTTGTGAGGATTCAATGAAGCATCCATGGAAAGCATTTAGAACAACACCAGCACATAGCAAGTGCCATGTAGGGGTTAGTTCTTGTGATTATTATAACTAGCCTGTAAGATCCTTTAAGAGTTCTTGTTTTTGCATTAAAGCAGCAACTTGCACACTGATTTGCAAATAATAGGCTCTCAAAATATCTGTATTGAATCTAGTCATATATGAAAGACTGAAAATTTTTTTATAAATGCCAGTGATGAGATGTTTATAATTGAGGCATAGATTCTTTATTTGGCATCTTCTTTTCTGTACTTTGACTTCTTACTGACTGAAAGAAACTATCTGCAAGGAGGGTTCAGGCTGAAACAGCATTTAACAAGGACCACTAGCATATAAGCTTTTAATATGCACCTGAAACCAATACTGTTCAATGTTAATATTATTCTTTCTTTCTTCATTTGGGACTGTTTTACAGTTTAGGCTATGCCAAGTGACGATTTTTCAAAAAATTCTACATTCAGTAACACTGCTGATGGATATAGCCTGAGCTTTTGTGTTCATTTCCTTTAGGAGGCTGTAGAAATTTCCCACCATCAGGGGTGGGTTATAATTAGCCAGGAGGGCTAATTGTTATAGAGCATTTCTTACCGTGGCCTTTGCTGTAGGAGTGTAGGTGTGTGTGATACACTGTAGACTAACTTCTCAGATAATTTGGGATCTTAAAGAATATACTTACTAGTGTTTTGAAATTCCTTTTATAAATAAAACTCCAACAATCCTCCTGTACTTATTCTGAGATGCTTACCCAAACTCACTTTAAGTGGATTAATGACTAATCAGGGAGGGGGAAGGAGTATAGAGCAGGACTCAAACCCCAGTTCTGCCATATAATTGCTGTGTGATTTTAATCTCCGTAGGCAACCTCTTTAAGCTTCTCTTCCTTCATCTGTAAACATAAAATACTTATTTCATAGCATTAGTGTGAGGACCAGAGAATACACACACACATACACACTATGCACAGGGCATGACACATGAGTTAGTTTCTTAGGGCTGCTGTAACAAACTCACAAACTTGGTGACTTAAAACAACAGAAATTCATTCTCTCCAGTTCTGGAGGCCAGAAGTTGAAAAACATTAACACTGGGTCAAAATCAAGGTTATGACAGGGTTGCACTATTTCTAGAGGCTCTGGAGGAGAATCAGTTCCTTGCCTTTTCCAGCCCCTTGTGGCTGCCAGCATTCTCGCTGGCTTGTGGCCACGTCACCCTAATCTCTCCCTACAGAATCATATCGCCTTCTCTTCTGCCTAATCTCCCCTGGCTCCCTCTTATAGGAATCCATGTGATTCAGACATAGAGAGCAAACTAGTGGTTACCAGTGGGAAGAGGGCAGGGGAGAGGGGCACTATAGGGGTAGGAACTTAAACAGCACAAACTATTAGGTATAAAATAAGCTACATGGATATACTGTATAACATGGGGGATATAACTTACAATAACTATAAATGGAGTATAACCTTTAAAAATTGTGAATCACTATATTGTACTCGTGTAACTTATATAATATTGTACATCAACTATACTTTAATAAAAAAAAGAATCCATGTGATTGAATTTAGGGCCCATCTGGATAATTCAATATAATTTCCCCATCTCAAGATTCTTATCTTAATCATATCTTCAAAGATCCCTTTTCCATATAAATTAAAATTTACAGGTTGCAGGGATTAAGATCTGATATCTTCAAAAGACCATTATTTTATTTTATTTTAATTTATTTTTTAATAATTTTTATTGGAGTATAGTTGATTTACAATGTTGTGTTAGTTTCAGGAGTATAGCAAAGTGAATCAGTTATACATATACATTTATCCACTCTTTCTTAGATTCTTTTCCCATAGAGCAAAGGCCATTTTTTTAGCCAACTGCAGTACATAGTGTATATTTAATAAATTGCCTATTATTGTGATAATTATTAGTCATTCTTGAATTTTTAAAAATCAGAATTAGGAGTCTGGTAAAAATACATATTAGTGGCACAATATTAAAAATAAAGTTCAAAATATATTTAGAATTTCTCTTTTTTGTTTATCTCAAAAGGTGATTAATAGGTTAATTAAAATGGAAAATATTTTATTCTGCTTTGTAGAGTAAGATGTAGTAGTGAAGTACAAGGGTATTAAATGCCCCCCCATATGATTTTGGGCATATTATATAGCCTTCTGAGGCTCAGTTTCTTTTTTTGTTAACTGGGGACAACCATAGGCATAAGGTTGTCACAAGGATTAAATGAAATAAGCCTGGCACAGAAGAAATACTCTCTAAATGGCAGGTCTTATCAATTCCAAAAATAAATGTACAAGCAAAAATCTGGCCCAATCTCTCTCACTTTTTCCCTGTGTCACTATGAGGATGTATTAGAAGACATAAATGTCAGCTGCTTGAGGAATCATTTCAGTTTGCATCTATACTGACCTCACTTTTTATCTCAGTTTGACCAAGTTTCTTCCAGAGTTAAAATCTCAGATCCTGTTTTTCATTTGCTTGAGGACTGCTGAGCTTTCAGGAGTGGAAGTGCAGCTTCCTATTTATGTGAACTATTTCAGCCTCAAACCCTTAGGGAGCCTGAGTATGATTTCAATTCTTACAGCAAAGTGGACATCAGTTTAATGCTGTGCTCTGTAATTGACTTCTGCATGCACCTGATGATGAAATAATTGGCCAATTCAAAATCAGATTGCTAAATATTGCAACAATAAGTCTCAGGGATTCATTTGTGTGTAGATTTTGTAAGTTTCCCATTGTAAGAAGGCTTCCTGAACCAATTCATGTCTTACAAAGGAGAGCTATTAGAAATGACTGGTCCAGGGCATGCAGCTTGTTGGGGGTACCCTGCTTTTGTTCACTTCCAGGATAGGGCATTTTCTACTCTCTGGGGAGCTGCTTCTAATACTTTCTTTTCTTTTTTTGTTCTTATATATATCATCTTTCTTTGTCAGCTGCTGGCCATGGGCGAGATATGCTATGGCCTCAGCAGTCAGGTAATGGGAGCATGAATTCTCCTTACACTATGTCATCATACACCTAATATATAAAAGAGGGAAAGTGGGAACAAAGCAGGGTTTTAGTAGTTTAATTATACTGACATCTCTTGGGTTTAGTAACATTGCTTGTACAGAGTAGTCCATGTGGTGTGATTAGATGTTTTTATCTCCTTTTACAAAATACTATTATGGGGTTGAATTTTTGCTCAGTCCTGACCCAGTGCATATAAGAGGACTCCTAAGGACATCCAAGAGGGAATAAATCCTCAAAAAGCATTCTGAAGAGAATGAAATGGACTATTTTTATATCATGCCTACTGGGTGTGAAATTTCAGAAATTCTTGGCATGCAATTTTGGAGAATATTACAACAGTAAAATGTAGGCATAAGTAGTCCACAGTATTATGTGTGCAAACATGCTTGTGCATACATTTAATTTAATCTACAAGATTAAATTCCATTTATAGTTTTACCCACTAATATCCTCTGGGCAGGGGCTTAAAATCAAAACAACAACAATAACAAATAGCTACTATTTATTAAGCACTGACCATATGCTAAGGCCTTGATGACTTGTATGTTGTTTATTCTCACAGTAATCTATGAGACCATTTCTTTATTTTTAATATATTTTTAGCTCCATTTTGCAGGTGAAGAAACTGAGGCTTAGAGGGATAGTAACTTACTAAAATTCCTGGTGGGACTGGAGTTTGAACCTGAGTCTGGCTTTAAAACCATGTTCTTGACACTGCTCAGGACATTATCCTCCTGTGGCCCCATAACCAGTGTCCTCAACTCCCTCTGTTAGCTGTACCTGAGTCATTCAATGTTCAGTGATGCAGGCATTTCTAATATACATTTCCCAAAGTGTGTAGTGAAAACACAGCATGCGTTTCACGACGTCTTGATGGAGCACCCTGTCAGATAGGAAGTGTTCGATGGCCCATGTCAGAAGAGCAGTTTTGTTTGAAGCTTTGTGATCCTTGCACACAGGTCACCTAAGGCCTTTCCTGCTTCTGACTGGCCAGACTACATCTGCTGTCACCAACTTGCCACCCTGCATAGTTCTTTCATTAAGTCTTAAAGAGCTGAGAAATCAGAAAAATTACCGTTAAATATAGAAGAGGGCAGGAGGACATTTTTATTGTTATTTTTAAATGCTTTATTGAGTTCATACCAACAGAGGAATATTTTATTTATGAATTTAATATAAATGCCATGAAATATATGCAAAAATACATGAAGACTATGAACAAAACATTAACACTACTCAAGTTTAATTTTACCAATATCCTCTGGGTTCCATGGGAAGAATTTCAGCATAACATAATTATTTTCAGTTTGATGCAAAAAAATATTGGCTGAGCTTCGACTATGCGCTCAGCACTGAATCTACACGTGTGCAGAAGGCTGACACCTGCCCTCTCTTTTCTCAAACTACACATGATAGAGTCCTTATAAACCTCTCTAATATGGATTGAAAACCTATATGTAATTCTATATTTTAATAACTCTCCAACCCAATTAAGTAAAAGAGCTTTCTAAGTAGCCTTATGTACTAGGTTTTATTATACAAGTGAGAACTCGAGGGCCTAACGGCATTCCTAATGAGCATGTCACTAACTCCTGATGGGCTGAGACTTAGCCTCAGAATCCTTCTCAACACAGCACTCCAAGCAGTCACTATTGGACTTGGCATGTGAGCTGCCACCCCTCTCCTAAGGTTTTTCACTGAATATGTGAAATGCCATCCACTTAGAGTGGCTACTATTGAACCTTTGCTAATATTCAACATTCATTCCACAAAGATGTATTGAGGAATATAATAGCTAATTTAATAGTTAATGCTATGGAGTGCTTGCAATGTGCCAGCATTTAATTATCATAAAAACCCAATGAGGGGGCTTCCCTGGTGGCGCAGTGGTTGAGAGTCCACCTGCCGATGCAGGGGACACGGGTTCGTGCCCCGGTCCGGGAACATCCCACACGCCGCGGAGTGGCTGGGCCCGTGAGCCACGGCCGCTGAGCCTGCGTGTCCGGAGCCTGTTCTCCGCAACGGGAGAGGCCACAACAGTGAGAGGCCCGCGTACCGCAAAAAAAAAAAAAAAAAAAAGTGTACTGTTCGTATTGAACATGATAGCTGATGCTGGGTTTGAGGGCTAATTTCCAGACAGTGAAGGTTTAGCTGCAACATTCAAAATTGACCGTAGTGAGGGGGAATGCGGGCTGGAAGGAGATAGTCCCTGAGAACCCAGGGCCTGGACAAAGATCTTTGTCATGCTAAGGGAGAGAAGGTATATATTTCCATCTTTGATGGTGGCAGAGCTCTGAAAACAGAAACACTTTACCTTTGTTTGCGGCTTTGGGGCCAGAGCTTAATTTATAGACTATCAAAGAAGGAATTATTCTGTAGGTCTCAGGGCAGGTGGAGAGCTCACCAAAGGATTATTTTATTATTTTGAGAGTCCTTGATAACACAAGAACTACGTTTTAAGAAAAATCTGATAAAACCAAAATTCAAGGACATCATCTGACATGCTGTCATTTGACTTTTTCTCATAAATCATTTAATCCAAAGGGTGACAAGATATTCTTCAACCCTACATAAATCTTTGATCATTCTAGTAATTTCCCAGATAAGTATTAGCTAGTTTATACAGTCTTTTCAAATCCCCAAACTGTTAAATGCATCAAAACATATTTAATTCCTAGTGGAACTAGGAGGAAAATGCCCAATTAATCATTTATTACAATTTGGTTGTTACCAAAATAAAAAAATAAGATCCTTTAACCCAGCCCTCAAACAACTTAAATCATATTCAATATGTGTAGACTCAGCAGGTCTTACATGTAAAGTATACTCATTGCCTCATTTATAGAAAAAAAGAGATCCATGAAATATCTTCCTTCGAACAAGTTTCTCAGTATCTTGATCTTTTTGAATGTTTTCTAAAATAACTTGAATTAATTACCTTTTTTTTCTGGACTAGGATATCTGGAAAGATATAAAGAAGGTGGGAAGAAGTAATCCAATGCAGAACATATTTTTTGACATTATTTCTGCTGAGAATCAATGGGATGATAACCCATGCCTGAAGGGAGAGGGATGGGTTGGATGACTCCTTGAAGTCCTTGGCAACTGAATATGTCCAGGATTATGATTATGATTATGTTTACTTATTAACATTTATACTGGGCCATTTTAGTTGATTAGCACAATGCAATTACTAAAAATCTGCAGCTAAAAGTTCTGGGAAACATCTACATTGCTAGGAAAGTCTAGATATGATATCATTTCTGATTTTCAACAATTTAATTAAATAAACAAGCATATTACCTCCATGTTGCCACTGTCTCTCAGCATAGTTTCCAACATGATGAAGAACTCAGTCTAATTGCTTAAAGTGGGGGCAATGAGAGTTAGTAATCTTCAATTCTTTGCTAATCACTCATTAACCCTTCTCTGTCTATAAAACAAGAAAGATAGTATCTAAAATTGAAGAAGCCATGGATGACCTGAACATGACTGCGTGTTTGCTCTCTTCTTGTCCCTGATGGGTCTAGTCTTGTGGCCACAGCTTCTGGCCAGGGCCAGACTCAGTGGAGGCTGAGAGGGCAGAGACCTGTGAAGTGAACTGGAACAGGGGACCCTTAACCAAAGACCTCTCTGTGTTTTTGAAATGTGGCCATTAGAGATTGATCCTTCTGAGGAAGACTTCATTCCTTGTTAAAATACAAATTCCTCTAAAATTTGAAACTGTTAAGTGTTATCAGCCACAAGTGAATGAATAAGGATTAATTTTCCACATCATTTCTTTAGAGCAGTGTCTCTCAAAGTATGGTCTGGTGACCCCTGGAAATCCCCAACATTCATTCAGGGGAGTGTCTGTGAGGTCAAAACTCTTCTCATAGAAATATAAATACATTGTTTACCTCGAGCAGGCTCATTCTCCCTCAAGTGTGCAGTGAAGTTTTCTAGAGTTTACATAACATGTGATACTGCAACATCTCAGTGCAGAAGCAGATATGAGAACCCGGTTGTCTTCTATCAAGCTAGGTATTAAAAAAAATCGCAAAAATGTTAAACCATGCCACTCTTCTAATATTTTTTTTTGTTTTGGAAAATATTTTCATCAAAAGTATTTTGTTTGTGTTAATATTTAATAGGTTTTTATTATTTTTGTGTAAAATAATGAGTAAATATTTTGTATTTTTCTTAGTTTTAATTTCCAATGTGGCAAATATCAACAGATTTAACCCACATACACAAAAGTTCTTTGAGATCCTCAATGATTTTAAACAGTACAAAGGGTATGTCAATTATATCTCAATAAAACTGGAAGAAAAATAAATTAAATAAGTGGTTATTAAAAAGGTGTGTAAAGGAATGCTGGGACCACAAATGTTAGCCATAGAGAGTGTCAAAGTGGAAGAGGACCTTAGAACGTATTAGATTCTTTCACCCCATTTACACATTGAAAATTGAGTCCCGGGCTTCCCTGGTGGCGCAGTGGTTGAGGGTCCGCCTGCCAATGCAGGGGACACACGGGTTCGTGCCCCGGTCCGGGAGGATCCCACGTGCCGCGGAGCCGCTGGGCCCGTGAGCCATGGCCGCTGAGCCTGCGCGTCCAGAGCCTGTGCTCCGCAACGGGAGAGGCCACAACAGTGAGAGGCCCGTGTATCACAAAAAAAAAAAAAAAAAAAGAAAATTGAGTCCCAAAGAGTTAGGATGACTTACCTGATATTCTGGTTATCTATCGTTGTGCTATACACCACTCCAAAACTTAGTGTTTGAAAATACAATAATCATTCCTTTTTCTCTTGAATATGAAATTTGGACTGGGCTTGGAGGGATGACATCTCTGCCCCATGTGATGTCTGGGGCTTCAGCTGGGGTGCAGCGACTGGAGCTCAGTAGGCGTCTCTCTCTCTCTGGTCTTTGCTAGTGGCTATTGGGGCTTCCTCACATGGTGAGCATTCCAAGAAGCTGGGGTGACAACAGCAAGGCTTCCTGTGACCTAGCCTCAGAAGCCCCATAGCTCCTACCACATTCTATTGGTTAAGCAAGTCACTGAGACCAGCCCAGATTCAAAGGGAGGAAAGTTAGACTCCATCTCTCAGCGGGAGGAACATCAAAGACTTTTCCGCCATCTTTAACCTACCACACCTGAGGTCCTAGAAATACTATTAGAAGAACTAAAACTAGAATCCATCTCTCTTGAGTCTTTGTGCAGTATGGCAACGTTGACAGTGGTGCATAGGAGGAGGATGAAAAGAAAAGACCAAAGTGTGAGGGCACTGTGTGAATGAAGAACGTTTCAGGGTGGAGTCTAAGCAGTCATGTGAGTAGCATGTGCATTTGGGAGCCTGAAAGGGAGACTTCAAAGGAGAACAGGGGTCATGGACTCTCTGATACAGAAGAGAACTTAATTCTTTCTTATGATGGCTGACTCTCCTCAACGACTTCCCTGCTAGTTGTCTCTGTGTTTTTAATGGTCGGTTTGATTTGTGGGGCCGCCTACTCTGCCTCTGGGAAGCTTTGATTATTACAACACTTTCCCACAGAGCAGAAATCTGTTTCCCTCTAACTTCTACCCAGTGGTTCCAGTTGTATGCTTATATTGGCTTAGGGTAATATTGCGAAAGTCTTCTACATGCAGCTCTATAGCTATTGTAGCTCTTATAGTCCCTGTGAGTTCTTTGATTTCAGGTTTCCGACTCTTCATTATAAATTAAAAAATTCCCCTACCAGTCAGGACACTCTCCTATAAGTTACCCCAGTTTGCCAATTGCTCTTTCAAAGTATTCTCCAAGAGGGAGCTGAACAGCCCACTGTTGACAAGCACCGCTATCACACACTGTGCACCCTGCCATCATCCGTGCACATTAATAATATGTGATGCAGAGCCAAACTCCTAAATTTTTTCATGTATGCCTTACTAACTGTGCTTCTCCCAGGTGGTTGTGTGTCTGTGTGTGTCTGTGTGTGCTTGTTTTTGTTTTACTCAGCTGTGGAAATTTACATTTATCCCTAGAAATTTTATCTCAATAAATCCAACTTGACAGTATCTTTTTGGATCCAGACTCTATCACTAAGACTACTCATTGTCTCATTTAGCTTCATATAATCTGCAGATTTGTTAAGTATTTTTTCTATACTTTTATCTAAATCATTGATAAAAATGTTGAACTAGACAGAGCCCTATGTCACTCCACTAGAGACCATTCTCTATGCTGATGTCAATCTACTGATCAGCATCCTTTGGGTTCATCTATTCACCTAACTGTTGTTAATTCATCTAATCATCCTATCGTTTAGTCCATATTTCTCCATCTTGTCCAAAATAATACCATGATAGGCCTGGACAAATGTCCTGCTGAAGTCCAGATACATTATGTCGACTGCAATTGGCTGTTCTCTACATCCACTATCCCTGTCAGAGGAAATGAAGCAAATCCTACTCTTCTTCAAATGCACCACGCACTTTGATGATTCCAGGGCTTTGCTCATGTTCTTTTCTCTGTCCAGATTTTCTTCCATTCCACCTCACCTGCCTGCCTATTTCCATTGCTCAGATATCACCTCCTTGCTGTAGCTTTATTCCTTAACTCCGGGCATAATTATTTCCCCAAAGCTTTTTATACACAGTACCATGTCCTAGTTGTTTGTTTATGCCCATTCTCTTCTTTCTCATCTAGAATGAGCTATGTCTTATTTAATAAATGTATGATGACTTTAACTAGTCCCTGGTGTCTAGTGACCATCAGTTCCTTTCCAAAATACTCGTATATCACTCAAGCTAAAATCCAATCTAAGACCTGCAATGTGGTCTCTAAATACCAATTCCCACTAAAAAGAACCAGGGCTCCTTGGAGAAATGGTTGATTCCAGGTCTAGGCAAAAAGTATAAAAGAGGAACCTGGGCCATCTTGTACCAGCTACAAGGATGCTATCAAAGACAATTAGTGTCCTGTCAAAAGAACTGAGAAGCCAAATGGAAGAGGCTTCCACTGGTCACAGTTTGGATAATTTGAGCATAAATAAGAATAAATACTGTAATAAAAGAAAATACATAAAATATATTTAGACCCATGAGTACATAACCCTGCAAAACAAAACAAAACACAAAAAATCCACTGATGGTCTTTGAAGGACACCAGGGAACAAACTCACTATTCTGAAAACTAGTACATAAAGAGAAAGATTTCAGCATTTTCCTTAACTTGTCATACCTTACCATATCTCAGATATCCAGTAATTGATAAGGGAAGGGTTTTTTTCCCTTTATAGAAGTATTCTAGCTAATAAAATAACAAAAATGATATAATTAGAATATTACCATTTGCATACCCTAAACGAATAAAATCATTTAATCTAGGCAATGCTAATCAATAACTCCTAAAATCATTAGGTAAAAAGCTCATGGGGAACTTTATAATGGATAGTTCCAGCTGATGATACCCCAACCTTGCAGATCAAACCTGACATCGTAAAGAGAGAGACAAGGATATGGTGCAAGAGGAAGTACACCGCACCACCTGTGAAGTATCCTCGTTGAAAAATCGAACCTGAACCTGATGAAGCCTCTAAATTCAACTCCCAGTTTACAGAAATAAAAAGGGTTAGGATTAAACGCCACGGGGAGGCTATCAGCCAAATCCAGAATGTGGGTAATTCCACAGTACCTATGACCCATTTTCCTTTAAAATAAATTGTGAGGAGGAAAAAAAGGGGAGGGGGCAGGACCTGTAGATCAGAAGAGACTTCGGAGACGTGAAAACAAATGCAATGGGCAGAACTTGATTGGATTCCGATTCAAACAAAATAACTCAAAAAATACTTTTTTGTGACACCATCAGGAAAATGGAACACCAGATATTTGAAGATATTAAGAAATTATAGTTGATATTTTTGGTGTGATGATGGCACTGTGATGATTTATTTTTAGGGGAAAAATTCCTTATCTTTTAGGGATAATACTGAAATATTTAAGGAGGAAATCATATGATATCATAGAATTGGCTCAAAACCACCAAGTCAGGGAGGCAGTGGGGGTCAGAATGGCAGGGTGGAGGCGGGGTAGGGATGGAGAGACAAGGTTGGCCATGAGTGGGTAATTGTTGTGTCTGGATGAAGGTTCATGATGCTTTCTTTATATTGTTCTCTTTCCTTCATATGTGGGAAATTTTCATAATACGTTTAAAATTCAATCTAGCATTTTACCTGAATTTGTTGTTGAGTTCATCAGTCTGTTATCTTCAGAACCCATGGTCTTTCCTTTTCTGAAAATTTACGGATTTGCCAGAAGAGCAGTCTTCTCGTTTCTCTTTCATCCTTCACGATTCCACGGAAACCACCAACCATCGTTTGGTGATCTCACTGGTGCGTTCTCTCTGGCCCCTGGGACAGAGACCTTGCAGAATGCATTAAAGTGGACAGGACCCTTCACAATCACCAGTGGGGCTCTGGTCCCTGTCACTAGTGTTCACGCTAATCCTTTTCGTTCCGAAGCTTATTCTCTTTGATAGAAAAGACAGAATTAAAATTGGAGTTTTCTTTATAATTTGGTCTCAATGTTAAAATAAAACCAGCCCCAAGTAATGAATTTATCTTTTTTTATCATCTAGTTCTAAAGATAAGAAGAAGACCCCTTTGTCCATCATTAGATATTTATTTTTTAAAATAAAGCTGGACTTTGGCATTTTGACTCTATTTTACAGGTCTCTGTTATCCTCGAATTTACCTATTTCTGCTTTCCTTCTTTTCCTTAGAAAATAGCACAGTAAGAAGAGGGTAGGCAAAACTTTTTTTACGGGTACTAAACAATGCTGGTGAGTATTGGAAGGCAGATACTATCATATTCTGCTCTGCAAATAGAAACCAGTGCCACCTTCCTGGAAGGCAGTTTTGCAACATGTGTCCAAAGCTTTTTAAACAGTGTATACTCTTTGATCCAGGAATTCCACTTTTAGGGTTTAATTCTAAGCAAGAATATCATATGGATATGCACAGAGATTTAGCTAATAGGGTGTCCAGAGCAGTGCTTTTAATATAGTTTAATAATTAGAAGCAAACTAAACGTCCAACAGAACAGAGTTGACTAAATAAACTATGGCTTATCATGCAGTGTAATACCACATAGCCATAAAACTGTGTTAGAAGAATATTTCATGAAATGGGAAGGTGTTCATGACACAGGATTTAGGGGGGAAAGGAGATTACAAAGCAGTACGTAGAGAATGCTTCCCATTTAAAAAAAATTTATGTTTACACATGGAACAAAAAGACTGAAAAGTTATATTAAAAAGTTAAAGTATTGATTTTTATCACTTTTTAAGGAATACATTCCATAACATTTTCTATAATGGATACTAAGTACTTTGTAAAAAGAAAAAAGTAATTAACAATAAAAATAGGAAGAGGGCACCCAGGGCCAGCTCTGACCACTATGCAGTGCTTCCTTTGTGGGGTGCAGTCTGCTCTGGCCTGACCATCCCCCAAGAACAGTCGTGAACCTCCCTTGAAGGGTTTTTGCTGTCCCCTCCTGGTGCACAGAGAAGAGGGGCCAGAATCAATTACTCCCTTGGTTATAAGGGAGCTTCAGCAGCTGGTGCGAGGCTTGCTGCGCAATAGCTGCTAAATAAGGCGTCTGCCCCAGGAACACAGGCCTGGGCAAGGCAAGCCCGAGAAACCCCTCTGGCTTCAGCACAATCTCCGGAAGGGCACGGTCTGGCTCCACCCTGGGGTTGTTTGGTGCTTTGTGGCTCACCTCTCAGCGGTTAGCACTGTTCATTCAAGAGGTTTCCCTGGGGTTTGGGTTAAAGCTGTTGGCCTCTGCTCTGTAGTCTCTTGTGTGACTCACTGTGCTGTTTTGTCCATTATTATGTCCCATTTCCCTGCTAGCAGCCTCCCTGCCTCTTCTTTAAAAATCTCTCTTCCTCCTCCTTTCCCCCAAGTCCAATCTCAAATGGTGAAGGTTTATCACAAGCAACAGAGTTAGCAGTGAGCTTGTGATTGTAACCCTCAACTCATAATTCTCTAGGCAGCAGTTTAACTTACCCCAGTAAACAAGGGGGTGGAGAGAGAGAGAGAGAGAGAGAGAGAGAGAGAGAGAGAGAGAGAGAGAAATATGTGTTTAAAAAGAAAATTAATATTCTCCATTACATCTAACTGGGGAAATACTACAAACATGCATCACTGTAAGCATTTTATTGTCTTCTGGCTCCTGAGGTCTAGGACACGTGGTGCCTGTCCCTGAGTACTGGATTACATTTGCTTCTAAATTCTGAATCAGCTGAAATTCACATTAAAATGCATGAAGCTGCAGCATATTACTGGCAAACTCCACAAACTTCCTAAATAAAACAAGGTAATATAAACAAACAAACAACAACAATAGGATCTTTTGAAAACCCAGAAAGAAGAATATGTTTTAGAAGTTTCAGGATTCTCAAGCATTTTTATATGTATTTCAAGGCTGAGCAGTTTAAGTTAGTGAATGACTCCAGAGCTCCTGACACGGCTCTCACTTGGCTCCCTGGGCTGACTCAGATACAAGATGGTGTTATTGCCACAAATTCTGTGTATGCCAGAGGTAACATAGAGCCCTCAGCTACCAGGAGCTAGGCAAGCTTTCCTTGTGGGTGGAGGATATGGCTACCTACTAGATGCGACAGGAGTCACCCTGGGAGGTGCCACCTAAAAGAGCTACCTCCACTTCTAGAATGCGTGTTATTCCACCATCCGTGATTCTTTCCTCGGTGATACTTGGCTCTTGGCATCTTCATTTGAAAATACTCCCAGAAGGGAAATACACACAAAATCCTAAGACCTTAACAAAAAGGATGAGGAACGGAGGACAATTACCCTCCTCTCTCCTGGTTTCCGCGTTGTGCTCTTCCCTGAACTCCTTTGATTTCCCACTAAACTCACTGCCCCTTGTGTTCTCTCTTTCACAGAGAAATACTTGAGGGGGAGGTTCTCAGGCAAAAGAACCAAACCAAACCAGAACAAAAACAGAAATGTTAGGACTTAAAAGGACCACACAAATTCTTATCCCAATTCCTGCGGTAACTAAGGTCTTTCTCCGGATTGAGCAGTGACAGTCCAGTGTGCAGTCTCGACCCTGCAAACTCAGAGCCCGCGTGTTGCCACACTGCACCATGGGGGTCTTCACCTTCAGTCCACTGACTCCCACCTCCACTCAGAAACCTGCAGACCTCGGGTTTGCTCCATCTCAAAAGTTAGCTTTTCAGACACTATCTGAATCACTTCTACTCTAAAGTGCCGATTTCCAGAATATAGTATTTGACAAATACGGGTTGAATGAGTGAATGAATGAATGGTTGACAGTACCATGTGCTACCAAACCCAGAGAAGTAAGTGTGCTAATGAGGATCTCTAGGCCCAAGTTACAGAAGTGAAGATCTTGCAAGCAGATATGGGGGAGAGTCTTTGTTCTGAGGTGTCCTCTTGGACCCTCTGAGATCCTAGCACATGGCAGGACAATGTCCTCTGCCTGCCCTAAGACTCCACTTCTGTAACCTCTCTTGAATTCCTTTACTTCTCTTTGTCCTACGTTGCTATTCTCTTGGCTTAGATACCCATCATTTCTTGCCTAGAGTAGGGCTGCAGCCTCCTAATTTGTCTCCCGGCTCCCCTGCTCCCTCATTCCCCCCCTCCCAGATCATACTTCATTGCATCCGCAGTCCTGCAGGACCTGATTCCAGTCTATCTCTCCTATCTTCTCTCATCACGCCCTTCTTTGTGCGCCCCTCCCCCATCTCTCCTGTTCTAACAGAAAACTGAAATGAAATATTTCTGGATTCCAAAACACTCCATGCTCTCTCTGGCTTTGGAGTCTGACCAGCACTGGTTCCTCTACCTGCAACTTCCTCCTGTTCCACACCACCACCATTTTCTTTGCTCCCTCCTATTCACCCTTTAGTAGGAGGATGAGTCACCTCGTAGGGGAGGATAGAGGATGCCGCCTCTTCCAGAATCCTTCTCTGATGCTCTAAGAAACTACATGTTCATTATGGGTCTTCTGGGACCTCTTCTCCAGGTCATCCTCACATCAGAACTCAGGCTGACAAAGCAGCCACATCTGAAGCTCTGTCAGCTACTATTAAACAGGGCAAAAAGGAGAGGGTAGAGACTTGGACACCAGCCCTTAAGGCTCACCTGGAAGTCACACTTTAAACTTCCATTCAGTCTTCATTGGCCAAAGTCACATAGCCATATCTAACTTCTAGGGGACAGGGAAGTGAAGTCCTACTGTGTGCCCAGAAATGGGGAGAACTGGAAGTATTTGTTCAACAGCGCTAGCAACTTAAACATTCAAAGAAGTTAAAGCCCAGCAAATCCCCAATGGATTTGGTGACCTTAATGAGAAATGTTTAATTTGTTTGAGGGTGGTGGAAGCCATATTAGGGGAGGCTATGGAGTGATTGAGAAGTAAAGAAATAGAGACAATGAGAAGAGACATCTCCTTCAAGATGTTTGGCGGTCAAGGGGAGAAGGGAGATAAGTGGTGGGGTGGGGGAGTGTAGCCAAGGAAGAAAGTGGTGTTCATTGTTTAGTTATTAGTATGAGTGTAGTTTGAGCATGGTTAGATGACAACAGGATACATCCAGATGAGCATGAGAATTTGAAGATCCATGAAAGGAAGAACTGGGTAAGGTCTTGAGCCAGTGGAAGAGATTGGACTCCAAAGCACCGTGGAGGGATTGGCTTTAGATTGGAATAGGCTTTCCTCCTGCATGCAGCAGGGACAAGAAAGGAGCAAGTGGGTGCAGATATCAACTGGTTATGGATTGGGAAGTAGAAAGTTGAGGGAATCTTGTCCAGTGGTTTCTGTTATCACTGTGAAATTCCTTTATATAAAGCTATCATAATCTGTTCCACTTGGAGAAATTTAGGAGATCATTATGGTGGGGGGAGGGATGCCCCTTTGTATCACTGTGGTTTACTAGCACAATGGTTAGGAGGGTGTTGAACATTCTCTTTCTATACCACCCTCCCCTTCTAATTGAGCCTTATTTCAGGCATGTAGGTTTTAACTGCCAAATACAATCCTCTAAGCCCAGTAAAAAGTGGCTCATTCTTAGTTGTTGGCAGTAGGAGTTTTAACATAGCTATGAAATAAAAATCTGTTTCTGTCCAAACTCATCTCAAAATATTCTGTGCGGGCTTCCCTGGTGGCGCAGTGGTTGAGAGTCCACCTGCCCAATATGGGAGACGCGGGTTTGTGCCCTGGTCCGGGAGGATCCCACATGCTGCGGAGCGGCTGGGCCTGTGAGCCACGGCTGCTGAGCCTGCACGTCCGGAGCCTGTGCTCCGCAACAGGAGAGGCCACAGCGGTGAGAGGCCCGCGTACTGAAAGAAAATCATAATAATAACAAATAAAAAATAAAAAAATAAAAAAATTCTGTGCTATTATCAACCCAAGAGGCTTTGTCTTTACCTTCTTCCTGTCTTCAACCTGAAAATGATTTCTCAACCCATACTATACTGACACAGGTCAAGACATTCTCAGCTGAGAAGGACGATCTTACCTGACTCTATTCTTTGGAGCATAAAAAGATGCCTTTAAGGTTTCAGGACATTGCTACATTTGGATGTTGCTACTCCAGTTATTCTGGCAGCTACAGGTCCAGAACCTCACGATCCTCTCTGCAGGTGCTCTTCTGCACCCTGCAAGCTTGGTCAGGGCTCATGATTACTTTTTTTCCTCCTTTTTCAAATAGATTTTTTGGGGGCGGTTCAGAGAGGCCTCCCTGCCTAATTTAATTTTGTCTCTCCTTTCTTTGTTGCAAGCAGATGTCACTTTTACATCTGTGACTCTGATCAAATACCCGATGTCTCCTCCACCACCAGTCCAGCAGATGTTACTACTATTAGCTAAACTCCAGCAAAAAAGGTAATAGGCAGCCGCTTCTGCTAATCATAGCACGCGGGAGGTGTGGAGGAGAGGAGGAGAGCTGGCCTCTTCCATGATGATGTCCTTAAAAGGATGGATACTGGGGATCTGTACCCCACTGCCTATTTAGAGAATAGCACTTACACATGGAGTGCCTCCAAAGTTCATTCAAATACGGAGACACCATCTATGACTTACTCATAAAGCTTTAACCCAAACTCACACAGCTAACCCAGGGCAAGTGCCTTTTAAAGTGACATGACCCTGAACACACAATATTTACATATGGGAGTAAAGCACCACCTTAATCATGCATAAATACTGTGCCTAATGTAAGATAAAACATAGAATTAATTTATATACATACATGCTTTCTGGTGAATTCCTAAAAGATGGAAGTTTTCTGCCTGGTTGCCTTATTTTCTCCCATCTGATGTCCTGGAACATGCTCTATGATTTGTCCACCCTCTTCCACATGCATTATAAATATACTATAGAAAAGACATTGTCCATGCACCATCCAAACTGCAAAGCCAAGTATTTAGTGTGCAATTCAAGGAGACTCTACCAATGCAATTCAATGACTCTACCATCATTATTATTATCATCACCATCATCATCACCATCATAATCAGCATCATTATCATCATCACAGTACTGGTGGCTAACATTCACTGGATTCTTTCCAGGTGCCAAGCACTGTGTTAATTGCTTTGCATATGCTATTGTTTATGAGTTAATAATTGTCTCACAGTGCCAGAAATACAAAGAGTTTCTATTATGAAACATGTGTATTAAAATGTGGAAAATATGGTTAAAATTCTAAATGCTAGGAGAATGTCTATATCAGTGGATCTTCACATTTGGGGATGCTGTGGCTGGTTTCCTTTTATGTTCTGGAGAAGTAAATCCTGTCTATGTCATTTTCTTAGTGCAGGTGAGTGGGAAAGACTGCTGCCTGCAGCAATCTTTTGGAGAAACCCAAGGGCAAATTTGTTTTTTAATTCTCTGGTTCTGAGTTGAGACTTTGGTGGACAGTGGATTTACCGTGCTGGGATAATTTGGATGCAGCATTAAATAAAGCAATCAAAAAGAAAACTCCTCTGAAACTCTCACTGGTATTTCATATTTTATTCATTCCCATGTTATTGTGCTTTGCCTGTGGTAAAACAGCCTCCAAACAGCCTCCAAGGAGTGAAGCATTAGGAGGCTGACAAGCGTTTTCCCATGAATTGCTACTACAATACAATGGCATTTTGTTTGCTGTTTTGTTTCCTTGTCTTCTAACATTCTTTCTGACTTTCAAGGAAAAAAAGAAGAAGAAAAAGAAACCCTCCTATGAATGGCAAAGAAAAGGAAAGAAAAGTTTCTTTTAAACTTTCAACCTTTTTCATTTGGTACTGGGTAGCATGTAAACATTTTTTTTCTCATGGTATATATGCTGGTAGTCTCTTCCCTTTTTTGTGCTCTAAATGCCCTCCCCCCCCTTTTACCACATAGCATTGCCTTTCCATTATTGATTCAGAAAATCAGCAGGGGGAAAAAATCAACCGTGTACACATATTAAGAAAGAGAAGTCAGAGGAAGATGGATCAAACCATCCATCTATCCATGTGGTCATTTATCTATCAATCCATCTCGCTACCCACCGCCTCTATTAAAATAAATAGCGGGCACTGTACACATTGCTGGTTGGCTGAAGTTGTGATCTGGACAAAAGGTCTGTTTGGGAAAAGGATGCTGAAGCTCTAATTCTATTTGTGCCGGTTGAAAATCAGGAGGGGTTTTTCTACACTTCACTTTTATTAGATTATTTCTTATAGATGGTTTCTTTTTTCCTCCCAGACGCGTGGTGGAGGCTGCTGAAGCAGTTGGTCTATAGTTGGAATAATTAAATTAACCATTTGGTACAACTTTTAGGGGAGAGCTCGCGTGTAGAAAGCACAACTCGGAACAAAACAGGGCGCTGGGGCTGGGGCTCTGGCCTGGCCCAGCCCCTCACGCCTTTCATCTTCGGGTCAGAATCAGGACCACGGAGCACAAAAGACCCTCACAGGGGACGATGGGCCAGGGGTGATGGGGGGGGCGAAGAGAGGGACAGTAACACGGAACAAACTAAACCTACAGGGCCTACAAAGGGGAAAATGAAGTCAAGCGCCTTCGTTCATCGGACCGTGCGGTGCCGGTGCCGAAAGGTCTCCTGGTACAAAGAGAAGGAGGTGCACAGCATCCTGAGCCAGCAAGGCCAGGCACCAGGGGGCGCCTGCAGAGAGGCCGGGGCCGGGCCCGGCACCTGGGAGAGGGTTAGCGCGGTGGGTCGGAGGAGGCTGGGATTCGAGGCCGGTGGGAGCCTCGGTCAGCAGGGCGGGGAGAGACCCGGCCCCGGGCGGGCCCGGGGGCAGCGGAGAGCGCGAGCCGGTGCCCTGCACTGGCAGCTGCTGGGCCTGCCCCTCGGCGGCTCCCCCGGGCGCCCCCGCGGCCTCGCACTTCCCTCGCCCTCGCCCCTTGGCGGGCTCCTCCCCCCGGTCCTCGTCTTCTCCAGGATTCACCCTCCGACGCCTCTTCAACACCCAGCTCCCCTGAGCTGCACACCTCACTCCCCACGCCAACTTCCCCTGCACACAGGAACTGCCTCCAGGCACCGACTAAACCCCAAAGTTCTACATCTTCACCGAAGACTCATCCTCAAAAGAGGCCGAAATAAACCCCGCTCCTCCCAGCTCCCCGCACACTCCAGGTTCGCGGTCCGCCCCCGCCCCAGTGGGGTCTGGGGACTGTCTGCAAATTAGGACCCGAAGGGGAATTGGCCGGCACTCATATCGGGTGTACGGCCGGGCCCGGGCGCGAAGCAGCGGCGCGGGGCGCGTGCGCTCTATACCCAGTTGAGACACAACCCCGGGTGCGCCCAGGCGCGGGCGCCAAGAGCGGTGTGAGCCTGGTTATTGGCAAGCGTGGGCCTTGGAGCCAAAACGCATCCCCTCCAGGACACCTCATGTCTTTCTCTTCTCTGCAGAAGCGCTTAAACCCCATATAAGCGGGAGGAGCAGGCTAGCGGGGTGCCACGCAGGCCTGTGCTCCCAGCATCCACATCCCCCAAGTGTGCGCCTGGAGCGGCGGTGTCGCGTTGGGAGAGCCAGGAAGCTCCCCTGAAAAGTCCAAGAGAAACCTGGACAATTGCAGCCTTGTGCTTGACAACCTATCCCCCACCTCCCGGGGCGGGGGGGGCGGGGGGGTAAGTCAGGGTGGGGAAAGTCTATGTGCAGCGTCCGAAGGGGCACAGCCGCCTCCCGATCCAAAGGCAGATTCATATTCATGAGAGCGGGATAAATAAAGACAAATCCCCACAGTAATAACACTTGGATTCGCATCCGTCTTTGCTGGCCTTTAGGTTTAGGGGACTGAAGACAGATGTTTGCATCTCTTTTCTCCTCTTGTCTGGTGACCATAAAGAAGAACCATTTAGAGCGCTGCAATTTGTTTCCCGCCGCAGTACAACCTTGTACACATTTATTTTCATTTCACCCCGTGCACAAAAAAGTGCACAGTGGTCACCAAGGGCCCTTCTTTATCAAATACGCATTGTACAACATACAACTGCAATAAAACTATCAGCCCTTCCCATAAAACTATCACCAAGCTCCTCGGCGGGTCCCACCGCCTGCACTCCCGACTTCAGTGCTTCCTCATGTCCAGAGGACGCGCCATCACCTGAAATCAGCCTGAAACTCACCCAGCGGAGAAGCACGAGGTTGGGGGGCTGCTGTCCCTGTTTAATCCATTACGGCGTCCGCTGCAGTTTAGTGCGCAATAAAACACAGTGGCAGTGGAGAGCGGGCGCCCATCCACTCCCCGGCACTAGCATCGAATTAAACCACTTAGTTTGGCAAACACTGAGCGCCTAAATGCCCCTATAAAGACTTTATGAGTTTGTTACTTTAATTACTGACTTGTTACAGAGCACATAAAGGGGGTAATGAATGCAATAAAACTAATTATCTGCACATTTAATTCATATAAAATATCCAGGGTTGTTTACACCACACGGCGATTCAACTAAGCATTCCTCCTCTTGTCCACCGAGAGGAAGGATTTAATGAAATAGTTTCCCTTATTCTGCTAGAGCCTAACAAACCAAATGAAAATTACCCTCCGCTTAAATCATGGGGCCACCGAGGTCCACAAATCACCGCTCGTTTCTTTGTCTGTGCCTCGCTGCCAGCACCCAAGAGCCTGGGGTGTTGGACAAGAAAAGTTCCCGACCTGGAGCCTGGGCATTTAAAGAGCAAGGATTTCGTTCACTGCAGTCAGCAAACCTAAAGGGCGAGCAGACAGCAATCCTCTTTCGAAGGTTCGGGTCTTTAGAGAATTGTGGGTACCTGAAAAACTGGAGGCAAAAAAAAAAAAAAAAGGAGCGCACCCGAGAGGGATGGAAGAGGAGGCACATTTGGGGACACTTCATGCCCGCTTGCCAGTTAAACAGAGTAATTAAAAGCAACACCACACAAACCAACAAAATGCAAACCTCACGCTAATGCAGAAAAACCCAGAACTGAGTGCAAAGAAGCCATTGGTTGAAAATCCAGATGTATTTTATTCAAGAGCTTTACTTGGATGTTCTTTTATTTTTTAAATGGCTGGGTAAGCGGAGTCTCTAGAAAAGCACATTAAGCCAAGACAAGAAATGCAGTTTATAAGATGCTTTTTTTAAAAAAAACAAAACCCTCTACCAGGTGTATTTTAAAGAAATCCACTTATTGTTCACATACTTGGCCCACTTACTCTGTGTTACAGGGCGCCTGAGTCTTGCCAATGTCCTAGTGCTTTATAACATTTCATGCACTTCAGGGGGTAGGCTTGTTGTTAAATTGAGCGTGTAACGCTCTTACAAAACAGGTTTTCTATGACATCAAGGTTTGTTCTCCCTAACTGAGAAAAAGAGAGAGAGAGAGAGAGAGAGAGAGAGAAGAAGGGGGAAAACACACACACTATCTCAATTTATGCCTAAGGTATATGATCAGTTAAAAAGGCTTAAAAGCTCAGGGAAATTGGATCAGGGAGAATCGTCACCCAACTTTCATTATTTCCAAGTAGTGTGATTGAATTAAAGGGCAGGGAGCTGGTTAGAAGGGAGGATCAGGGGCTCAGTGCGTAATGGTGTGGTATTAAATTCTAATTAGAGATGCAGGAATCAATGATAGGGAGGTTGGACAGCTCAGTTCCCCAGTGCCAGCCCAATAGACGGATGAGTTATTGTCATGTAAAAAGCGCCAGCAATAAGACCAACCGCTTTGCTATTGTCCAAGTGGAAAGAGCCAAGTTTATTATGAGGACTATATGCTCTAGAGACCTCAGACAAGGCATCTCATAGGAGGCTTTTTCATAAAACTAGGCTCTGCTGGTAGTAAGGAGGCCAGTTTGGAGGCAGGCGTTGAGCTGTGCACATCTCCCCACTCCAGCCACCTTCTCCATACCCATCTTTTATTTCATTTTTCCACTTGGCTGAGCCATCCAGAGCCTTTTCAATGTATAAAATGGAATATTCTTACCTCAATTCCTCTGCCTACGAGTCCTGTATGGCCGGGATGGACACCTCGAGCCTGGCTTCAGCCTATGCTGACTTCAGTTCCTGCAGCCAGGCGAGTGGCTTCCAGTATAACCCGATAAGGACCACTTTTGGGGCCACGTCCGGCTGCCCGTCCCTCACGCCAGGATCCTGCAGCCTCGGCACCCTCAGGGACCACCAGAGCAGTCCGTACGCCGCAGGTAAGGACCGCCAGCTTTCTCAGCTGAGGAAGCCGCCTTTCCGCTCGTATATAGGAAGCCTTGATTGCATTTGAAAATGGAAATGTGTTTAGTATTTACCAAACGAAATTTGCTTACACAAATGAAAGAATTTATCACGTTAGAAGCGATTGCAGGGAGGGGTAATTCACTTACAGGGTTACACTATCCTAGTCACACCCGAACCGCCAACAAAATTATCTTAAGCTGCCAAAATGATAGGCATAATTTATTTACTTTGCGATGAGACGTAAAGCTTAGAAAATAATTAAATAACAAAGAGTAAAGCTCATTACTGGCAGTGTCTCTTTTTTTAAGATCCGACAGCGGCTCACACCTCTTTGGCGGGTCATTTTTCTGATTCTTTCTTTCTTTTCTTTTCTTTTTGCAGCGCTATTCCCCAACTTTTGGGCCGGGTCAACTTTTGAGAATTAAAAAGTTTCAACCGTGGGAGGGTTTGGTAACTTCATCCCTGGCTTCCTGATATTCCGACTGAGGTTTTCGGACTCTTTTTCCTCTCTCGTTCTTCCTCATCAAAGCATTCCCGTGTCCCCGGCCTTCAGCCGTCTCCAATGCGCTATTTCAACCCACCCAAAGGCGCTTGTGCCCGGAGGGACCCCACCACAGCCCGAAGTCTGCGCCCCTGTTTCCGTGTATAACTAATTTGCTCGGGTTTTTCTCGCCAGCTCCTCTCGGCCACTCACCCGCGCCGGTGTCGGCGGCGGCGGCTCCAGCACCATCTGACCTCTGGAGTCCCCACATTCCGGCTCTGCGGCTCGCGCGCTCCAGACTATTTTGCTCATACTCTGTCCCCTCTGTTGTCCTCCAGTTCCTTACAAGCTCTTCACGGATCACGGCGGCCTCAACGAGAAGCGCAAGCAGCGGCGCATCCGCACCACTTTCACTAGTGCGCAGCTGAAAGAGCTGGAGAGGGTCTTCGCGGAGACGCACTACCCCGACATCTACACCCGGGAGGAGCTGGCCCTGAAGATCGACCTCACCGAGGCGCGAGTCCAGGTACGCGCTCCAGGAAGCCGATCCGGCTTTGCAGCATCGCGCGGGGCAGGGGTGCAGTGCGGGTGATTCTACTGAAGGTCCGAGCTCTCCGGCCTCTCCTGAAAGGCCAGGCCCGGGGCGGCCGTGCGCGCGAGGAAGGGTTAGGGAGCGCGTTCTTGGCTATAAATTCACAGCTGCAAAGTGCTCCCACCCCAGCTAGCGCCGCAGAGGCATTCAGGGGCCATGGGAGAGCCATTTGGGGGACAGGGAGTGCCCTGGGGGAGGAGTGCAGACTTTGCCTCCGTAGTATAAGTAGTTTTGCCAAATCCCTCCTAACTCAAGAGCTTTTAACTCGGAGCTAATGGCGTAGAGGTACAGGTGAATTTTCCCGGGAACTGTGACTTGCAGCAGATTCGCAAAGGGTCTGGGATTCTATGTAGGTCAAGATCCGCGCGGTACTCTAACCTTTTAGGGACACAGGTGCGCTCAAGAGCAGGCCGTGGCGGCTCTGCCCGTGAGCCCCCCAGTGGAGGGGCGGTACGCACCAACGCTAGCTCTTCCAGGCCCAAAGGCCAGGATGGGCAGCAGGCCCCAAGCCCAGAGCTCCCCACCCCCCACCCCCGCCTTCTGTCTACCACTCAGAGTTTAACTTGAGACCTGAGGCCTAGAGGCGATGGCGAGTTTGGAGTGGCTCAGGAAGTAGACTGAGCAAAGGTCCGCCCAAATAAGGGCTTCCATTTTAGGGCCTTTCTGGGACCTGCAGCCTTTTCACCTCTCCTGCAAGCCACCATTTCCGGGACATGCTCAAGTCGCCCTAAGAAAGTTTCTCAAAAGATGCACCAGCCACAGGCGCGGGGGTATCCGCGGCGCGTGGAGTTTAAAACAAGCTGAAATGGAACGTGGGCCGCCCTAACCGCTTTTCTTTCCCGTTGGCTTCTTTCTCTTGCTGCTTCGCCGCCTCTCTTCTCCTCTCGGGCCAGGTGTGGTTCCAGAACCGCCGCGCCAAGTTCCGCAAGCAGGAGCGCGCGGCCGCGGCTGCAGCGGCCGCGGCCAAGAACGGTTCTTCGGGAAAGAAGTCCGACTCCTCCCGGGACGACGAGAGCAAAGAGGCCAAGAGCACCGATCCGGACAGCACTGGGGGCCCGGGCCCCAACCCCAACCCCACTCCCAGCTGCGGGGCGACTGGCGGCGGCGGCGGCGGGCCCAGCCCTGCAGGAGCCCCGGGGGCGGCGGGGCCGGGGGGGCCGGGAGGCGAACCCGGCAAGAGCGGCGCGGCGGCGGCGGCGGCGGCGGCGGCTGCGGCGGCAGCGGCAGCGGCGGCGGCGGCAGCCGGAGGCCTGGCTGCGGCCGGGGGCCCTGGACAAGGCTGGGCTCCCGGCCCCGGGCCCATCACCTCCATCCCGGATTCGCTCGGGGGCCCCTTCGCCAGCGTCCTATCTTCGCTCCAAAGACCCAACGGTGCCAAAGCCGCCTTAGTGAAGAGCAGTATGTTCTGATCTGGGATCCTGCGGCGGCGGCGGCGGCAGCGGGCGAGCCGGGGCCTGGCGGGCGAGTGGGCGAGCGGGTAGGCCCAAGGCTGTTGTCGCTGCTGCCGTGGCTTTTTCCTTGAGAGCCTAAAGTAATCGCGATAAGAATAAAGAGAAAACGGCGTCGCCTCCATTTCAACCCCACTCCTGCCCCCTTCCTTAACCCTCAAACCAAACCAAACCAAACAACACACCTCCCTGGCTTCGCACCTGCCTCAGGGCCGCGCAGACGGGCCAGGGCTCCGCTTGCCGCCGGGGACGTGTGAGCGGCGCGGCCTGGACTCGGGGGGAATCTCAGGGGGCTGCGTCTGCGTGTCGGTGTATGTCTGTCTCGGGGAATGTGTGTCTGTGGCCCGAGGAGGGTGACAGGGAGAGAGGGGTGGGAGGCCACAACCAACTCAGTGACTTGCTTAGAAAAAGAAAAAAGTAATCAAAACTCCCCCCAATTAAAAAAAAAAGGAAGTAACAATTTTTTAAAACCCGAAAGTTTTTAAAATCTAAGAAAAATAAATAAAACAAAGTAAAGGGGGTAAGAGGGAAGCTGCGGCTGGCACTGTGTGAGGGCTCCATCTTGCGAATCCCTAAATTCATCCGCGCCTCCCACCCCGGACAGCACAGACTCCCTTGGGGCTCCTCTTCAGGGAGAGTAGGAAGGCCTTCCAGACGCCCCGCTTCCCCTCTTGTCCTTGGATTCGGGCCACTGCGGCGACGATTCGTGCAGATGGTCCCCGCGGCCAAGGTGACTTCCTCGCGCCCGCTTGCCAGCCCCACCTCGTCGAACAGCATTCCGCCATCTGCGCATCCGAACCGCGCACAGTTGCAGCTCGCAACTTGAATCTGTGCAGCCACTCGGCCCTGAAAGATGCCCTATACATGAAATGCCTTTTCATCCTCAAACTCTGCAAACGATGTCACATATCTCGCAACTCTTCCCTTTTTTTCTCTCCTGACACCCCAACCGGCATTTTCTTCCACCAGCTTTTACTGAACTTTTTGGCACTGCTTTGGATTGGAGTCAATTGCAGTCCACGCAAATGGCTGCAGAGAATTCTACCCAGCAAGGAAAAGAGGCGCACACAAGTTTGCAGAAGTGTCTCTGCATTTCTGTTTGATCCGAAATGGACGCACATCCTGTATGGTGGATGGACTGTATATTGATGATTCCATTCTTCTCGCAGTTTAGACATCTCTGTTGGGATTTTTTGTTTATTTGTTTTTTATTTTAAAAGGCACAAACTATAGATATTAGTTGAATGTTGAGGCTTTAACTTTTTTGGTGTCTTTCTACAACTGTGTTCTGTGACTCAATTGTATCGTGTTAATATCAGTACAGACCGTCTCCTCTACGTGACCGTATAATGTTTTTCTCTTCTTGTAGTCTCTATGGTGTGTCTTTATGGAATAATAAGGTTCTCACGGGTTCAATTCCTTTGTGTTTAGAGAGACCACGGTTCAGACAATGGTATATATTTTTGTTATCAGGTGCATGTCTGTCTGATTTCTTTTTTATTTTTTCCTTCTTGTTGGACTATGTTTGTGAACATAAGCGTCATAAGTTATGTTTCAGATTTTGGAATTTATTTATATGTGTTAAATGAATGCTTCTATTTAAAAGGGAAATATTTCTACATGTGCATATAGTTTTCCAAGAGTGTACCATTAACTTGATTGTTGATAATAAAAACAAAAAGCAAGTCTAGCAACTGAACTATTCTGACTTTTTCTTGACTCATTTTTGCTTGATTTTTTTAAAAAATTAATTGAAAAACGATAAGAGAGGACAAGGAAATTGTACAGAATATCTAGAAGCCTCAGCGGCTCTGGAAAACTAGGTGGGTTGGGGAATCTAAGTTCATGCAGCTAAATCCAGCCAATATAAAATTTAGTGCTTGGGACAGCAGGCAGGATTCTTCTGGTCCATTTTTATTTCTTTCCCAGTCACAGAGCACAAAAGAAGACGAGGGCGTTGATAAAAGTGCTCAGATCCGTGCCTAGGCTGCGGCTCCGCGGACTCGGTAACCGAGGAAGCAGGGTTAGGCAGCCTTCTAATTCCCAGCTTTGAGAAGCACTTGAAAGTGCAGCATGCAGGTGCCTTCAGGACCGATGGTGTCCGGGGAGGGCCAGGAGGTCCAGCCTCCTTAAGCCCCCAAAACTGCTGGCACCCAGAGACACCGGGGTGGGTGGGTGGGGCCTTTGTGTGGACGGGTGCATCTGGAAGGCACCAGCCAGAGAGCAGCTCTGCCATGTTGGTGTGTTTGGAGAAATAACATCTACAACAACTGGAATTAGCGAGCACTTGCCTGTACTAGGTTGTGTTTTCCATACATTATCTCATCTACCCCTCAAGACAACATCAGGAAGCAGGTGTAATTCCTATCCCTATTTTCTTTTAAACAGATGAGGAAGCTGAGGCAACAGAGAGGTTAACTTGCTCAAGAGGTTCTCGTGTATGATGGATGGGGCCAGTCTTTGAGCCCAGGAAATCTGATTCCAGAGCCTGCCCTTTAACTATACCTGGACCAGCGGCCTCAGCATCACCTGGGAACTTGTTAGACCCATGAATTCTTAGACCCCATCTGAGACCTAGTGAATCAGAAACTCTGGGAGTGAGGCCCAGCCATCTGTGTTTCACAAGCCCTATAGAGGATATGAGAACCGCTGAACTACACTATAATAAACCCAAATGGGAAGGTTCTAGCATTGGAACTGCATTGGGAACAGGTGTGTTTGTGCGTGGTGGGGGTGGGAGCGGTTCTGGAAGCTTCAGTGACACCCTTTTGGAAGGAAGGAGTCATCACCACAGACCCAAGATGGAATTCTGCCTCTTCCTTGGACTGTTTGGCTGGGTCAACTTCTTCAAGCAGTTGCCCGTGTGGACTTTTGGTACTTACCTTGGTACCTTTCTGGTTGGGCTTTTTCAATGGAGGAGCCAGCTTCCCTCATTTGAGTGGAGGCCACAGTCTGCCAACTCTGGTCTGAGGATTAGCAGCTGATCTGGTTTGAATTTATCAGGGCTTCTCACTTTAAGAATCCAAATATAGTGTGCATCAGATTAGGCAGGTTTCATCAAAAAACTTGAAACCTTTGGGTCTTATCAAACTTCCAGTCGTTTTTCTAAAAAGCTTTTAAATAGTCTTTAAAAAATCTGTCTCTAAATGACCTTCAGTAAAGTCTCCAAGACAGTCTTCCATAAACAATGGCATTAATTGTGCTGGTCTAAAATGCCAGCAATTGCCAGATCCCTGAGACCCCAGTCTTCAGTTGTAAATATAACTTAGAAGGTCTGGAAGAGACAAAAAGAAAGGCAGGAGCGTATTGACAAAAAGGGCATTCAAGGCCCAGGTAACCCAGTCCTGGGCTTGGCTGGAGGAAAATTAGCCTTCCTCTAGGCATTGAGAGCTGCCAAGTAAGTCTCTGTGAGCTGACATCAGGCCAGTGGGACAGGCATTCTGGAGAAGACAAGACCAGGAGAGAGAAAGAAAACAATAAGGAGAGAGAGGGAAGAAGAGAGATAGAGGAAGAAGAGAGATAGAGAAAGAAGAGGAAAAACAAATCGCCAAAGAAGAGTTTTTGGAAACCCCAGGGAGGGCCCTAGAAATCCTTTCAGATTTGGATAAACTCAATAAGCTTCCCCAAATTCCCTTCTCCTGGCCTTGACCTGCTTTGAGCTACTTATCTCCAGGACAAGGGAAACTTTGGAATATGGTGAGGAAAACATGCTTCCCTCTCTCCACCCCCCTTCCCCACCAGCTTCTCATAAGACTGTATTTTAAATATCTGGAGGCATCCAGCTCTAGTATTTCAAATATCAACTTCTTTTTACTTTGGGTCACCTCTGCCTCTGGTCAACAAGCGAACTGTCGGGAGGCAAGTTTATGATCAAATGCAGAATAATGCTCCTGAAATATGATGGAATCTAGTGGCAGGACACTATGTCTCTTGTGTTGTGTCATTTCCTTGGAGCCCGGCACAGTGTGAACAAGCTCACTTTCACTTTTCCTCTCCTAAGGAATTTGCATTTTGGCTCATCAAGGCATCCCTTTTCCTGGCAACTCCGGGACCACATGTGACTTCACAAAACCTGCATGAGTTACTGCCAGACAGCCCTCTCTAGGCCAAGTCCCCTTCACCATGGCCGAGTACAGGGAACCAGAGAGTGGTTTCAGAGGGTAGCCCATAACCCAGCAAAGAGTAGCTGTCTGCTACTCACCTCATGTCCTTAGAAAGATGGCCTCTGGCTAGATAGAGATGGCCCTCAATTCAGGGAAAGGAACTCTGTGACCTTGGACAGCAAATAATTAATCCCTCTGAGCCTGATTCATTAACCATAAATGTGAATAATAGTACAGACCTGTGAGGTTGCTGGGGGGATTACATAAGATGTCCAGTAAGTACCTGGCAGAGCAGGGAGTTTTCAGCAAGTGTCAAATATTATTTTTTAACATTATTTTATTATGTAACTCCTGGATTCTGTCTTAATCTCCCTAGCTCAAGCCTCAGAAGATTAAAAAGATCCCTCAGTTGTCACTTATGTCAATGGCCCAGGAACACAGAGTGTGAGAAAATATGCAAAGTGGAATTGGAGAACTTTGCTGAGGGTGACAGTTAACAGCCTAGAATCAGCCAAAGGCTGACAAGTAATAACTACTAATATTTATTGAGTGTTTATTATATGCCAGGCGTTTTTAAGCTGACAAGCTTTAAAGCATTCAATCCTCACAACTACCCTACTGGAAAAGTGCTATTCCCACTTTTTTTTTTTTTCTTAAGAGGAAGGTGAGGCATAGAGGGGTAAGGTAACATGCCCAGGTCACACAGCTGGTAGTAACGCAGCAGGGACCCAACCCCAACTGATTTGTCTCCCAAGCCCATGCACCTTAACAACTGTTCTTTACAGTCTCTGCAAAGGGATGAATTCATTTTAGCCTATGAGGTCCTATACTGCCAGACCTGGGAAGAGATCTCCCCTTGCAAAAGGACTCTGAAAGGTAGGTGAGAGTTAGAAAGGGCATCAGAAAGAGCAGGACTGGGAGGCGAACCCCAACCAGATTCAGAATGAAGTCCAGGGCCTGAAAGGGAGCAGGCTTTGGGATCCCCAGAAGGAGGGAGAATGATTTCTGCAAGGCAACACATCTACGGTTCATAGTCCCTCTCTGGTAAGTGAACAAGGCAAGGAGTGGCCAGAGGCATGGCACATGAAAGGGGAAAGAACGGTTACACTGATGAACCGTGGAATGTTGGTAGGTAGACAGGAATGGATGTCAGGAATAGATGTCAACCTCTAGGCTCATTTAGCACCACCATGACAGACAAATCAAATGGCGCAAATGACAAAGCCCACCTGAATCCTTAATTGTTCCAGCCTTAATTTCAGAGTGGCCGCTCACAACTCTCTGTAGATAATAAAACCAAATGCCTTCACTCACTAGTACTTCCATATTGGAAAGCAAAGTACAGTGCAAAGACCTGTGACCTCCTCAAACCAATAGGCAGGTTATCTGAAGATGGTCTATGACTATGTCCCCATCACCACAGTAGACATCTTGGGTAGTGCTAGTCTTGGCTTAACTCAGGAGTTCTTAACCTTGGGTTCATGGATTGAATTCAAGGAGGAGAGAAAAAAATACATATATATATATATATTTTCACTAATCTCTACCTGAAATTTGGCATTTTTCAATGATGAATGTAGACAGCAAAGCCACAGTAGTAGTATTAGTACATACGACTGTCACCAGTGAAATCACAGATACTTTCATGTCATGTTAGAGGTTTTGAAACTATCTCAATAGGTCATTTGCATTCATCATTAATTTGAAATTGTGGTAATTATTAAACCAGCTACTAGATCTTGTTATTTAATACATTAATAAAAACGCACATACATGATTACAGCACCAATTTGTATTAAAACATTTTTCATAATTTTATTTTAATTGGCTCCTTTTGTAATACTATGCATTTTATTTTTTTACATTTAAAAATGTTATCTTGAGAGGGGTTCATGGGCATCACCGGCTGCCAAGGGTTCTGTGGTATGTGCACATGCGTGCTCGCGTGCGTGCGCGCGCACACACACACACACACAAGCTAGGAGCTCCTGGCTAATTGATGAGAGCCGGGTATTCCACCCCACTGCAAAGCTCTGACTTTAAGAATCTCTCATCAAGACCAGAGCATGTAATCATTTTACTCTACAGGTGGAAGAAATATTAGCCAAGTCCTATAACATGCTCCTTTAAAGCACAAAATAAAATAAAACAAGCCTCCAAAGCTGAACAAAGAAAATTCCAGGATTTTAAAGACCACTGCTGCGTGGAGGTGACAGACAGCACAGGAGAGCAGGAGGTGATTAAAAGGTTTCAACAGGATTTGAACATCCTCATCATATTTACTGAGTATCTTCATGGGCCAGGCACTGTGCTGGGTGCACCACGGAGCAGCCCCTACGATGAAGGTGGTGCTTTCCTTCTATTACACTACTGAAATCCAAAGCCATTGAGTCACATGTCCAAGTCACACCACTAATAATGGTAGAGCCAGGATGCAACCCACAGCCCTGAGTCTTAGCCAATATACTAAAAAGCTTAAAAAAAATGAGAAAAGGAATTCTTCATCTTCTGGGCTGTCACTCACTTTATCTTTTGTCTGAACCTGAAGCTATTTAGTTTGTTAAAATACCCCGAGGCCAAGTGATTGAACAACAATGTTACTTTAGCCTTGCATTTGATGTCAAAGACCTCCCTCTGGGGAAAGTCAGACATCAAGGGGGAAATAAAGTCTTCTTACCTGGACATAATTTCATTAGGGAACCAAGTGGATGACTGTTTGCTATTTGCTATCCAATGATTTAAGGGGCGATTTTCAGAACAGGAAGAGCCTGAGTGTAAAATTTAATTTCTTTAAGGCCCTAGAGGCATGGCTACCTCGGGCAAAAGTGAAGTGTAAACCTGGTTTGTCTGAGGCATAAGATATTGTGCTTTTGGAGTATTTACTATGTGTTAGGTACTTGGCTAACTGTTCAGCATTTGTTATGTATTACGACCTTTCAAAATTCCTAAGGTAGATAATATTGTTCTCATTTTTAAAAATCCAAGTAGCAGAGAGGCCGAGCAGCTTGCTTAAGATCCCAGAGCTGGTAAGTGCCAGAGCTGAGCTCCAAATCAATGTCCGTTTGATTCCAAAGCCCTGATCAATCTCCGAGAGGTCCCAGAGTCCAGAGGAATCACTGAGGCAATAGCCTAGAATCCAGCACTGCCCTTAGCCTGCCTGTTGACGCCTTAAGCCAATGTTAAAAAGGATAGAGAGTGTTATGAAAATGTTCTGGAATTTATAGTGATGATGGCTATACAACTTTGTGAATATACTAAAACCCACCTAACTGTACACTTTAAAAGAGTGAATTTTATGTTATGTGAATCATATCTCGATCTTTTAATTGAATAAATTTGACATGTAACATATAAATTTAAGGTGTACAGCTGTGTTACGTTGATACATATTGTAATATGATTGCTGATATAGTGATATTTATCACATTATATAGTTATAGTACAGTATTATTGTCTATATTCATTACACTGTGCATTAGATCTCTATGGTTCATTTACTATTCTTTACAAGTTTGTACCCTTAAACACCATTGCTCTTAACCCCCTCCCCGCCGATTCCCTGGTAACCACCATTTTACTCTGTTTTTAACAGGTTTCACTTTTTTATTATTCCACATTAAGTGATATCATATGATACTTGCCTTTCTCTGTCTGACATCTTGCTTAGCTTAACGTGTTCAAGGTCCAACCATGTTGTCACAAATGGCAGGATGCCCTGCTTTCTCATGGCTGAATAATATTCTATTGCGGGGCTTCCCTGGTGACGCAGTGGTTAAGAATCCGCCTGCCAATGCAGGGGACAAGGGTTCAAGCCCTGATCAGGGAAGATCCCACATGCTGCGGGGCAACTAAGCCCATGCGCCACAACTACAGAGCCTGCGCTCTAGAACCCGTGAGCCACAACTACTGAGCCCTCGAGCCACAACTACTGGAGCCCGTGCTCTGCAACAAGAGAAGCCCCTGCAATGAGAAGCCCGCACACCACAACCAACAGTAGCCCCCGCTCACCGCAACTAGAGAAAGCCCACATGTAGCAACAAAGACCCAAAGCAGCCAAAAAAGAAAAAAAAAATTTAAAGCAGAGACTAATACAGGAAGCCCATGTCTTGTTTTCCTCTGTGATATCCTTGATTTCTTGCAGGTATAATTCATATACACCTTCATCTTAGTCTTAAGTCAGAGCAAAATAAATTAACAAAGGGGGGAGAGAGTGAAAAATATTACCATTTTCTTAAGCAATTAGCCTTTTTTTTTTTAAGTCTGGTGAATGTATGTTCTCCAGTATTGATTTTAAAACAAAATGGGCAAAAAATTCTTAAGCTGAAACCTTACACTGTAGTAATTTTTTCAATCTAATCATTGAAAGTCCAGAGAGCTGTTAAAATAATCAGATATTTAACCATCCCTATACCTGACCATATATTCAAAAAGTCATGCATGGAAACTTCTTTCTAGGGGCACTCTTGCCTTCTTCTATTGAAGGAAAATGAGTCAGATTTAAAGGATATTTGAAAATGTCTCTGGGATTCATTCACTTATGCTGAGATTTTCTTCAAGTTCATTGAAACATTTTAAACAAGTCATTTCTTGAAAATTCGCAAAAGGCTAAAATTTCAGTACACGTTTATTAGCAGAAATTAGGGTATCCCACCTGAAAGGTTGTTTCATGTTTTGTTGTAAGGTCTTTTGAGACGTATAGATGATGCTAGAATATGAGTTTGCAAGAAGACAAAAGTTGCATTTTAGGAGTTGATTTTCTGGCCTTAAGACAATTGGGCCTTTTTGTTAACCCAGGATTCTCCTGCTCAGAAAGTTTCTACTTGGAAGGAGAGAACCACATCTAGATGATAGCCCTGTAGTTACTTTCTTTTTGGTGAGACGTCCTTCAGCACTGTTAGGACTAGGATTGGTTAGGACTAGTTTCCATGTCATTCACACCTACTTGCTGAAAAAGTAGTTTGTGATAATAGAACCATATCTGAATAATTCAGTGATTTCACAGTTTTTAAAAATTTTATAGGTAATACACGCACAAGGTAGAAGTTCAAATGAGTTAAAAGGGTCAATGAAAAGTATAGCCTCTTCCTACCTCTGTCCTCTCAAAGTAACCAGACTTACTAGTTTCTTTTGTATCTTTCTTAAGTATAATGGGACGGCTTACCTAATTTCTGTACTTTTTTTAAAAAGTCAACATATATCCCAAAGGTCACTCCCTATCAAAATCTGTTGATCTGCCTTATTTTTAATGGCTTCATAGTATTTGGTTTCCAAAAAGGAATGTAACACAGTTCCTATGCTCCTAATGGCTCCTTGAATGGAAAGGAAGAACGTGACAAGAGACTGCTAATTCTTGCTAATAAGTATTCTCCTCTTCTTCCAGTTAGTGAAAGAACCCCTTGACTTTTTGACTGGCTGCAACATGGGCATCCAGATAGAGGTTACATTTCCCAGCCTCCCTTGAACCTAGACATGGCCATATGCCTAAGTTCTAGCCAACGGGATGAGAGCTGAAGGGATCTGTGCCACTTCTACGTCATGCCCTTTAAAGAAAGCTGCTTGCTGTCAACCTCTTTTCCTTTTGCTATGTGAAAGAATGTAGATGTGGTGGTGAAATAGAAGGTTCCTGAGCCCATGGACCACTTCTTAGAGTAGAAGCCACCCTATTATCCTCTATTAATTTTTTTTTTTTTTTTCAGTACGCTGGCCTCTCACTGCTGTGGCCTCTCCCATTGCGGAGCACAGGCTCCGGACACGCAGTCTCAGCGGCCATGGCTCACGGGCCCAGCCGCTCCGCGGCATGTGGGATCTTCCCGGACCGGGGCACAAACCCGTGTCCCCTGCATCGGCAGGCGGACTCTCAACCACTGCACCACCAGGGAAGCCCCCTCTACCAATTTTTACAGAGAAATAAATAAACTATTACACCAGCAATTGTTTGGTCTGTGTTAAACAACTGAACCACTATCTTGATAAATAAGAGTTGTCCTGGATATTTGTGCTGAATGTGGAGTAGGACTCACCAGATGGATGGGGGTCTGAGAATGACATTTCAGGCTGTTACATGTACAAGGTTGGAGAGACTTAAATCCTTTTTTAAAAGAGCCAGTAAGTGGCAGATGGATTAGATAATTCAGGTCTGTTGTCATCAAAGTCCATAATCATTTCACAACACCATTAGTATGATATTCATTTAAGGTTTTTATTTTCCCCTGGAATATATTGATGGACTTGGGTATTACCCGTATGAATTGCCTAATTTGTTTGTGATTCACTGGGAAATCCCAGAACAGGTTTTTCCAGTAGAATGACATGAAAACCAGTCCTAACCAATCTTCGTGCTAACAGTGCTGAAGGACAGTCCCTCAAAGAGAAAGTAACCACAGGGTTATCATCTAGATGTGGTTCTCTCCTTCTATGTAGAAATGTTCTGAGCAGGAGAATCCTGATTAACAAAAAGACCCAATTGTCTTAAGGCCAAAAAATCAATTCCTCAAAATGCAACTTGTGTCTTCTTGCAAAAACATATATACAAGCATCATCTATACTTCTCAAAACACCTTACAAGGAAACATGAAGCAGCCTTCCCAAAGACTTGATTAAGTGCCCAGTAATAACCTCCTTGCAGCAGGTCTAGAAACATGTTTTACTTCATGACAAAGGAAACCCACTACTAACAGCCAATAATAATAATAACACTTAACTTCTATTCAGGATTTATCATGTGCTAGAAACTGTGCTAAGCACTTTACATGTGCTATCTCATTTTATCTTGGCGACTACCTTATGACATGGGTACTATGATTATTCCATTTTAGAGATAAGGAAACCAGGATTTAAAAGAGATTAAATAGCTTATTCAAGTTCCCACAGTTGGTAAGCAGCAGAACTGGAATTTGATTTGAACTCAAGTCAGCCTGATTCCAGAGACCACTTTGCTCTACTGTACCAGGTTATACACAGCACTCTTGTGCTTACTCATGCTTTTAGAGCATAAAAGCTTCCTCAGGGGCTTCCCTGGTGGTGCAGTGGTTGAGAGTCCGCCTGCCGATGCAGGGGACACGGGTTCGTGCCCCGGTCCAGGAAGACCCTACATGCCGTGGAGCGGCTGGGCCCGTGAGCCAGGGCCGCTGGGCCTGCACGTCTGGAGCCTGTGCTCCGCAACGGGAGAGGCCACAACAGTGAGAGGCCCGCGTACTGAAAAAAAAAAAAAAAAAAAAGCTTCCTCATGAAGGACCCTCTCCCTGTAAGGGTCATGATGGGGCACAAGGCAGTATTTGTGCACAGTTTTGTGTGTGATTAAATATTCAAGAGCATTTTGTTGCTGTGTGCATTCTGAACCACATCCTTCTGCCAGCGAATGCTTACTTAGTGTTTACCTGTGCCAGGTGCCTACTGGACCTGAGGAGTTGGAACAGGAAGGATTCCATGGTGCTCTGGACGTGGGTGAGATCCCATGGGGTCTACTTTGGATGCTCCTCTCCCTGTCCATCACTTCTCTTTCAGGTAGCCTTCTTCAGAGTCCAATTCACAGGAGCATCACCAGAAGCAGCCATAAGGGCTTGAGTTTAGGAGGTGGCCCCCAAATGACAAGGACTACACCATTAGGTCTTCCCTCTTTATGACTTTCTCCTAGGAGCAGAGGGTCAAGGCCTCTTCCCCAGCTCAGTGCCCACGTCACCATCTCATTTTGGTAAATACTACAGTAGGCTGATTCAGGGTTGCTAACACTTTCCAATCTGAGCCTGGAGACATCTGTTGCAGGTGGTAAATGGATTGTACTTAACCAAAGCCCAACAGTGTCCCAAGAAACTAACTGATAGGTCCACAACCTGCTGTGCGGCCCAGTTGAATCAGAGAATGTTATTTCATTTAGTTCTCACAGCAATCTTATAGATAGGTATAATTACTCCCATTTTCCAGATGTATAAACTGAGGCTTAGAGGGGGATGCAAAACTTGCAAGAGATTGCTACAGGAAAAAGTGGTGGAAACTTGCATTTGAAACCCCGTGCACTTCATTCAATGTTTCTGCTGCCTCCATTGAACCTATGTTTGGAATGGAAAAAATTATAGGAACGAGTTACACATTCGGGGAATACATGACATTCTTTGCCGCGGTCCCTTTGGCTATTTTAAACAAGGAAAATATACATGAAAATACCCATGTCCCCCAGCCCCAACTACAGCTGGATGCAGAAGCGCATTCTGAGACCACTGGTTGTTATTGAACAAGAGCCCTGTGGGAGTTAAGCATCAGCTCTGAGCCCACTCAGACCTGGAGGAGCCAGGCCAGACCCCAGAGTGTCAGAATGATCCGTTCTTTTCCCTGCAGCAGGATCATTTCCAACCACAGCCAGGGACGGCCGAGGCATTAGCAAGCCTGCGACATCAAAACGGCCAGATCAATTCGCAGAAGCACTTCTAAGAGAAACAAATCAATAAGTTCTTTCCCCTAAAGATTGATAACATCATCAGGAAGCAACAGATGCATTTTAGGGCACCATACACAGTGCCAGGGAGGTGAGGTCCCTGTGCTATGGTTCTGCCTCTGGAAAAGCAATTGTAAATCAGCGGCTGAACGTCAGTGCCTCCCACACCTGTCACAACAATCAAAGCTAACGTTCTCAATGCACTTGGCAGGTTTCAAGGTGCCATCACATACTTTGTCTCTTTGGATTAAGACCCCACAAGGGGGATGTTACTGTCCCCATTTCACGGATGAGATTCAGTAAAACTGAACTGCCCAACTGGTTCAAAGCCATGATTATTTATAACCAAGCTGAGACTTGAATCTTCTGCCTTGGAACCCCATGTTCTTCCTCCTTGCCTAGTGTTCCCCAAACTTCATTCACTTTTTACCACCTTCACAATTTTGCATATATCAGAGAACCTCCTGTGTAATTTTTCTTTTTCTTTTCATTAACCTAGTTTTCTTTACCTAAATAAATTGATGTTAAAAGGAAATTTCTTCTTACTATTATAAATGAAAACAGTATGATTAACTGTAAGTAGAAATCATAAAAAATTGCATGATCTGGGCTTCCCTGGTGGCGCAGTGGTTAAGAGTCCGCCTGCCGATGAAGGGGACACGGGTTGGTGCCCCGGTCCGGGAAGATCCCACATGCCGCAGAGCGGCTGGGCCCGTGAGCCATGGCCGCTGAGCTTGCGCGTCCGGAGCCTGTGCTCCGCAACGGGAGAGGCCACAACAGTGAGAGGCCCGCGTACCACAAAAAAAAAAAAAAAAAAATTGCATGATCTTTGAAAGGAAAAAACCATGTCTGCCTGTGTCTTAACCTTCACAGACCACACTCTATGAACACAATATTATACTACAGAACTTTATGAGGAATAAGAATGTAGTAATTTTAAGTTCTGAGGTCCTAAAACGTGAACTTTGTTTAAGTGAGCTGTGTTATTTTTTTTGCCAAAATCGATGGAACAAGATTCACTTTATCTCAACAATAATAAAGGATTTAGGGTTTTAGGGCAAATAAAAGAAGTTTTGTCTCCTCTCTCGCTTCCAGAGGCCTCACCCCTGGTACTGGCCCAGGGGAATGGAGGTGTTGGAAAGGGTAAATCAAGATGTGTTTCCTGAAACCTGGAGAAGAGAGATGGAAAATTCCAAATTTTACTATTTAAACAAATAAAAATCAGATCCGTGTCCTATATGTACAGAACAGGAATTAACCACCCTTCTAATTAAAATATCAGGAGAAGCAAGGATTAAATGGAAAAATGTCTAACTTCACCCCAGAGATTAACCTATCATTTAAATTTGTTTAAGACCCATTTACATCCTATTGTCAATCCTGACTCCTATGTGTTCTCCACTGCCTGTCCTCAAAATGTATCAATCCCCTCCCCGCGCTTTACGTGGACCTGCCTTTAATTAGCAGCCTCACTGAAGTGGTCTGAGCTCAGTAGCCCGCCTCATTCTCATCCCCCATTGTTGACCTGTGCTACTGTAATGGCCTCCTCATTCGGTGCCTCCCTTCCAGGCTAATCCCTTCCAATTCATCCTCCACAAGTTGCCTGCATCATCTTTCCAAGATATAGATCTCCATCACCCCACACAGCACTGAACGTATTTAGTGGCTCCCTGTTGCTATAGAATCAAGTCTAAATTCCTAAGTCCCACAAGGCCCTTCCTGAGGCAATACTTACATACATCCCTTTTTTGCCTAACCTTCTAAGCATTGCCCCCCAAAGCATCTAATTTAAAGGGATATGGTTTATTTGTAACATTAGAACTTAATGCTTGATTACATCCCTCCCTTTTCTCTAATGGTTTTTTGCCACCACCTTAAACTTCTCTGACAGAGTCCAGAAGACATTCAACAAATAACTTGCTGATGGATCTGTAGAGAAGAGGGGTAGTTTGCACCTCTGGGCCAGGTGTTTTAATGTGAGCAATGCTAAAGAAACACAGAAAAATCATTTGCAGATTCATGAATTATTTATAGACTTCTACTTCCCTTCCAAAAGGTAATTCTTTAAAAACAAAGTTTATTCATCGGTTACTTCCTTTTACTAAGTGAAAATGTTGAGTGAAATTTCGTTCTTGGTATGAAATGCAAGACTTTAGAAATTCAAATATACATTTAGGAAAGCATACATTTTCATCTATTAGCTGACAATGACTGAAGCAGCAGGCTCTTCTTAGAGCAATTACCAGTTTGAGGAGAAGTGTAAACTTCAGCATAATTCACGAGCTGGTTCATTTTTCTTTCTTCAAGCATCAGTCTGGGTTTGGTATGCAATCAGCCCACACGTACCTTAAGTACATTCTACTTTATGCTGCCTTGCCTTACAGAGTCAGTGGATTCATTATAAATCCATTCTTCTACTCAGCAAACACTGAGTGTCTACGCTGGGCCAGGCACATTCTGAAAGATGGGATCATTTGACACAAATGGCTGGCACATCTAGTATCACAGATCTTTGCTTTAATCCAGAGGTAATCTGAAATGTTTACTGTAGGTAGTTTTGCAAGTTATGTTATAGAAATGATGGCAATATGCATGGTAAGTTATGTAAATCTGTCACCTCCTTTTGCTCCTCTTTTTTTTTTTGCCGTACGCGGGCCTCTCACTGCTGTGGCCTCTCCCGTTGCGGAGCACAGGCTCCGGACGCGCAGGCTCAGCGGCCATGGCTCACGGGCCCAGCCGCTCCGCGGCATGTGGGATCCTCCCGGACTGGGGCACAAACCCGCGTCTCCTGCATCGGCAGGCGGACTCCCAACCACTGCGCCACCAGGGAAGCCCCCCTTTTGCTCTTCTTGACCACAAACAGCAGTCCTCCACATCTGTATCCTGCTTCACATTAATAATTTCATCACACAAGAAATTCTGCATAATCCCTGCTTTTCATGTGGGAAAACTGAGACATATCTATTAAGTGACCTGTTTGTGGTCCGACTACAAATTCCTGTGCAAGTGTGAGTTCAGGGTGGGGCATGGGGATGGGTAGGAGTAGGACAAGGGTGAAGATGGAGAACAAGAGAGGAGAATGAAGTGACAAGAAACATGGACTTACTTTGATTGAGTGCCTACTGCGTGCCCGGCACCCGGCACACACTAGTTCATTCAGCCCTCATAACGTTTTGTGGTAAATATTATTCTCTCTCCTTTTACAGCTGTAGAGACTGGTTGTACAGATTGTAATCAGGGAACCAGTCTACAAACCTGTTGTTTCCACTTTTCCAAGCTAGTACCAGGGCCTTCTGGCCCCCAATCCAGTGTTCTTTCCACTCCATCACACTCGTATCCCAGCTGGAAGAAGGATTCGGTGGTCTGAAGATGCCCTTGGGTGGCTATCTATTAGATGAATTCTGGCTTTCCCATATGTTAATTTCCTAAAGTCTTGTTTGCATTCTTTTGGGCACATAACTTGAGCCTCCCTTCCTCATGAGCTCAGCCTTTTTCTCCTCTAGCAAAATAAACATCTCCCACAGGGGTCATATTCACTGATGTTAGAGGTCTTGGAAATCTGACTCAATCTCAGGTTTTCTGTATCTAAAGCAAGATTTCTTTTTTTTTTTGAATTTTTGAATTTTATTTATTTTTTTATACAGCAGGTTCTTATTAGTTATCCATTTTATACATATTAGTATATATATGTCAATCCTAATCTCCCAATTCATCATAAGCAAGATTTCAAAAGGAAAATAAAGATGACGTTCCATCCATTGCACTTCTGTCTTTATTTTGGAGAGTATTCAGTGGCTGAGGAAGGCCACTGGATGTTAGACTTCTGGCCAGGGGTGATATCCAAATTATCAACAATCAGCATCAATTAAATGGGTTATCCAGCAGAGGGGGTTCAATCTCTTGGGTCTCTCTCTGTGCCAGGCATTAATCCTTTAGCTGCTGGATCATGGAAGAAGTCTGAGGATCCCAGGAGAGGAGTTGGGATGGCCAGGCTTGCAGGTAGGCATTTAGGAGATCTTAGAAGAGTGATTCTTTCCCAAGCGGTGTGGCTATGTTTTAGTATTTTAACAACCAGTGCAGCCATATTGGTGCTTACTGACTGAGTATTGGCCCTGCTTCTGGCCCTCTTCCCAACCTCAGAGGTCCTGACCCCACTGTCCTCAGCAGGTGACTTCCCTATACTGGGCTGGTGTTGCTTCTAAAGAAGGGGGGAGAAAAGGGGTTACAACTTGAAAAGTTGTTCAGTCTTTTTTTGGCCTCCTAGCTCATCTGCATGCCTTGGGGAATAATGGCAGCAGTGACTGCTGCCATTTGCCAATATTCATTCTTCTCTTCCTACAATAACCCAACTTGGGTTTTAGCTGGGTACACGTCTGCCTAGCTTCACACTACATTTCCCACACTTCCTTGAACCTCAGTGTGATCATTTGTCTGTTGTAGCCAATAGAATTGTACTACTTTCAAAATATGCCTTTAAAAGAAATGAGTGAGGGCTTCCCTGCTGGCACAGTGGTTAAGAATCCATCTGCCAATGCAGGGGACACGGGTTTGAGCCCTGGTCTAGGGAGGTCCCACATGCTGCGGAGCAGCTAAGCCCGTGTGCCACAACTACTGAGCCCACGTGCCACAACCACTGAAGCCCGCACACCTAGAGCCTGTGCTCCGCAGCAAGAGAAGCCACTGTAATGAGAAGCCTGAGCACTGCAAGGAAGAGCAGCTCCCGCTTGCCACAACTGGAGAAAGCCCACATGCAGCAATGAAGAACCAACGCAGCCAAAAATAAATAAATAAATAAATGAAAGAAATGGGTGAGCTCTTCTTTTCCCTTTGTTCTTTCTAATGGCTGGGGTGCATGCAAAAGAGAAAGTAGCCAGAGAGGAGCTGCACTTGAGGATGGCAGATCTGCTCTGCTAGCCAGGACTCCTTGGTTCTGGACCATTACATGGGCAAGAAATATTAAGCTCTTCTTGTTTAAGCTACACTATATTGGGGGATCTTTGTTTTAGCAGCTCAGACTCTACCCTAACAAATACTGCTCATTGGTTGTATCATTAGTTGGTTGGGTTTCCATAACTTACTACCTTTGAAAACAGAGGAGGGGGAGAGTGGGTAAAAAAGGCACAGCAGGGCTTCCCTGGTGGCGCAGTGGTTGAGAGTCCGCCTGCTGATGCAGGGGACACGGGTTTGTGCCCCGGTCCGGGAAGATCCCACATGCCGCGGAGCAGCTGGGCCCATGAGCCATGGCCGCTGAGCCTGCGCGTCCGGAGCCTGTGCTCCGCAACGGGAGAGGCCACAACAGTGAGAGGCCCGCGTACCGCAAAAAAAAAAAAAAAAAAGGCACAGCATTATACTGATATTAAGGCTGTAAGGTTAAAAAAAAAAAAAGCAAATTGCCTTAAGAGAACTGAAAGACATTCTGTGGACAAAGGATGGATCGTATGGGGAAACTGTCGAGAGAAGAGGTTGCAGAGATTAGACTTAGAGGCCATGTTCGGTGACTTTATTTTGAGTCGAGGCAGACTCACTGAAGTTTTGAGTAAGAAAGTAACACGATCCAGTGTCTATTTTAGAAAGACTGCCCTGGAGTGTGGAGAATGGATTGGGGTTGTGAGGTTGTCAGTGGGGAGGCAAAATTAGAGACTGGGACACCAGGTATGAGGCGGTGGTGGTAAACTGGGTGAGAAATAATGACGGACTAAACTAAACAAGAGAAAAGTAGGCAAAAGGAGAGACATTAGGAAGTGGAATCCTTGAGATCGGAGGTAAATGAGGGGGCTGGGTTGGTAGAGGAGAGAAGGAGTTTAGGATGATGCCAGGTTTCCAGTTTGTGTGGTAGTTTGCAGTGTTCTGAAGAGGGCATCCTGGCAAACAATAGAAATTGATAAAGCTATCCTGCAGTGTCTCCCGCTGTCTCTTTCCATTTATACCCTCTCTCCTTCACTAATTTCTTCCCCATGGTCCTGGCTGTGGATCCTATCTATTTCTGCCCTTTTCCAGACATGCCTTTCAGAAGTGGTTTTCCAGTCTTTTCACTAAGGACTCCTTTGAGTCAATCCCATATGTACCCCAAATTTTGAAACATTTTCTCCCACACATTACCTGTGTCCATCACTTTAAAATGGCCTTGGCCCATTTCCAAGGCCAACTGTAAACCAGATACCACCATTCACATCAGAAACCACAGCTATCAGATGAGGCTGCTGGTACCTCCCACCCGCTTCAAAAATGCCTTGGAATTGCTCAAAAGCCAATCAGAGCTTTGGATTCGCAATATCATCGCCACAGTTGAAGTCGTTCAAGTAAAAAGGGGGGAATGGGACATTTTAGAGAGTCTGTGTTGCTGGAAGTCAGGTGCATGTGGGATCCTGCTAAATGTTTTGAAATACTGAACCTTGGAGAGTGTTCATTACTAACCTTTTTACTCCTAGGGCTCTGGGTTGCCATGGATTCTAGACTTTTTTCCTCCACAGTAAGGAATAAGAGTTTTAGGTCTCTTCTATGTCTAGTAATGGTCCCGTTCCAGTGCAAGCATTCTTATTCCACCTTGTGGGACTCTATTTGGGTTTTTTTTTTTTTTAATTTATTTTTGGCTGTGTTGGGTCTTCGTTTCTGTGCGAGGGCTTTCTCTAGCTGCGGCGAGCGGGGGCCACTCTTCATAGCGGTGTGCGGGCCTCTCACTATTGCGGCCTCTCTTGCTGCAGAGCACAGGCTCCAGATGTGCAGGCTCAGTAGTTGTGGCTCACGGGCCTAGTTGCTCTGCGGCATGTGGGATCTTCCCAGACCAGGGCTCGAACCTGTGTCCCTTGCATTGGCAGGCGGATTCTCAACCACCGCACCACCAGGGAAGCCCTCTACTACTTGGGTTTTAATCATGGCGTCCTTCTCTAACCACAGGGACAGGCACATGTCCCAAATTGAACCGATCCTAGTGCCACCTCCTCCCCACAATCGTGGTTGGTCCAAGAGGTGGGTATGTGACACTTTGGGCCACTCATGGACTTTCCTGGGATTGATACATGGTTGCTAAAAGAATGAAGGAATCTCTCTTTTGTTGGTGTTGCTAAGCTAGGATAACATAAATGTAGATCTGTCCATATTAATCTTCCTTGGCTGTATGGAGAAAACTCATCTTCAGTAATCGAATATTGTGTCAACACCCAGAGAGAAAATGAACTGCGAGATGAGATGAGCAAATTCTGGTGCTGTCTGAGTTGTTGGTTCCAGACCACGTGCCCTTATTCCTGAGGCTCTCCCCTTAATCGCATGAGCCACTTTAGGTTCCTTCTCAGCTCTATGAACCAATGAGTTCCTTACTTGCTTAAGCTGGTTTGAATTGAGCTTTTGATACTTGCAGTGTTCTAATAATACATGGTCAGTTCCCAAAGCTTATTTATAACAAAATTACTACTTAATGCCCAAGCACTCACAGATCCATGTGAATTGTTCTGTTCCTCATCTGGTTTAACATTTGCATTAGAACGAATGCTTTGATGCTTTGATGCATGTTTGAACCCATGTCTCGCCCAATTATGTTTCACCCAAGGAGGGAACAGGTTTTAGGCAGTTTAGCAAGCCAAACGGAGAGAGATTTGCTGAGGGCACCTGGGCAGTCTGCAGACTCTCAAGTCATCTGAGGCCATGAAGCAGAGTCCTTCACCTGCAACCTCTACTCCATCTCTAGATCCCCCCTGAGGTAGCTGGGGGCAGGGGTTGGAGCTAATGGATGTCAGGAGTTTATTTTGATGGGCTCTCTTCCAGGTTCTGGTCCTCCCATGCTGGTCCTCCCTCCACTCCTCTGCAGTAAGACATGGGTTGGTTGTCTGGTAGGTCATTCACCACAAAATAACAATTGCAACCAATACCGCCACCCTTCAGGGAAGGACAGTTTGCAACTAATTACTTCCCATGAAAATACCCCAACATAATTTTGCTCATTATTAAAAATTTCCAATGATAGATTTATCTTCCCCATTAAATAATACATTATTCTCCTACAAAACACATAGTGCACTAGAATTACTAGGCATTGCTTATATTAAATTGCTGCTTAATAAATTAAAACTCCTATGGTTATGAATAAACTAGGTCATCTGCACGTTTTGTAAATTAGTAGTTTCTTGTAGTTATTCTCTCTTGGTCAAAGCCTAAAAGAAGGGGAGAGGAAAAATGATTATCATTATTATTTTATTGTTTTCAAGCCAACTACTGCTCTCTGCACTGTAGTTTAAAATAAGTCACTCAGTCTAATATGGTAGAATCAATGTTGAGTATCCATCAATTAGGATGAATTTTAAAGGCTATGGTCTGTAAAGTTTTAAAGTCATATTAGAAGCTAAACCTACTGGATGAATAACAAACCTCAGGTCATATTTGAAGATTCTTGAAGCAACAGGCACTCTCCAAAGTGATTTTAATTACTGGGCAAAATGTTTTCTTGTTACAACTTTTGGGTGTGTTGAGAGGCTTTTCTTTTTGATTTTAGGATAAGTCAACTTCTTCTCTGACATCTTTTCAATTTGAGATGATTAATAGAGATTTTCTATAGTCATATCCAAAATGGTTGACACTATTAAAGAATCAGCTACAAGGACTTCTCAGAGTACCAAGTCCTTACTTACAGAATTGTATAATGGAAACAGATGGATGCACTTTTGAGATTTTTGTTTTCGTTTTTAAATTTCCCTACCCACTCAAAGGTTCACGAAGGACAGCAACCAAGCCACATTAAGACAATTGCTCCACCTGCTGGCAAAACTTTGGGATTGTTTAAACCCATGTCTCACCCAACTATGTTTCTTGAAGAGTGAACATACTGGGTGTACACTGCCTCGTGATGCTTGTTTTTCTATAGCTATAGCTCAGTTATTTCTACTGAGATAATTTTCCCCCTCAGAGCTATACACAGATGTTCCTTACACACATTCCTCTTTGTTGTCAGTTACCTCAGGAATCTTTTTCTTTCCTGAGCGATTCCCACCTGCCCTTCCACATAACTTTCTCCACCTCCTCTCTCTTTTTCTCACCACGTGGCAAAAAACAAAACAAAACAAAAAACCAAACAACTTTATCCTGTCTAATATATGTAAGAATAGTGCTGGTAGTAATAAGGAACACAAAAGTCAGACATTGGAACAGTAGATAACACAATAAGGAATCAGTGTCACCAGGCGCTTTGCACTAAGTTTCCTTCAGAATCTCTACAATAAATCCTAGGCTTATCTGCTTCTAAGTATGCCATTTAAAGTTATATTTATTTCACATTCAGTATTTTTTTCTGTTGGCTCATTAATTTTAAAATGAATAATTTCTTCTCTATTTATTCCCCAATATATGGTAGCTCAGCTACATTAAATAGGTTAACATTATTTCTATGTGTACTGTAGGTTAGAGAGAACTAACTTTTTAGTCACAACATTCTGGAAGTTAAAGACATCTATTGAAAAAATTAGTTTTTCTTATTTATTTATTTATCTATTTATAGTGAGACACAATTGACATATAATATTGTGTGAGTTTAAGGTGTACAACATGTTGATTTGATACATTTATACATTGCAATATGACTACCATCAGAGTTCTAGCTAACACCTCTATCATGTCACATAATTATCATTTCTTTTTTGTGGTGGGAACAATTAAGATCTAAACTCTTAGCAACTTTGAAGTTTATAATACGGTATTGTTGACTATAATGCTATGTTGTACATTAGATCTCCGGGACTTTTTATCTACTGGTTGCAGGTTTAGTTTGTCTTTTAGAGATACTTCTTCACAATTCCCCTGGCCTCAACTACCACGGTTAAGTATTTGTATTTTTAAAAATTAAGTTGTGCTTAAGCAATTATCAAAGTAGTAATTATTCATAAGGAAAAGGCAAAACAAAACGAATAAAATAAAAAATGAAAATCCCATCCCCTGTACCCTTCTCCATCTCTCATCAGAAATAGTCGAGAGTTTGAAGTGATCCACCCTCAGCTGGTACTAAGTGATCATTTCTTCTTGTTGGAAGCAGAATCTTCTTTCTTGTTCATCACTACCTCACCTGTATTAGTTTTATATTCTTGGTTAGTTAAGTCATAAGGGGGAGAGCTGGTTTAAAAAGGAGATTTTTGGTCAGTGGCAATCCAACAATCCCAGGACTACCCTCTGAAAAAACGAGAAGAGGGGTTTTCATGGAACCTTTAGTCCCTCCCACTTAGCCTCTTCCTTGTGACAAAGTTACCTTGAAATCTGGAAAATTGCTCCTTTTTGGCTACTTTCTCCAATAATTAGTGTATTTTTAATAATACCACCGTCTTGCAATGCCAAACAACCAGTGAATGTTAAAGGGAAATAATCATTTTGTAATTCAGACTGGTAGAAAACAGTCATTTCTAATTACTTGTCATAAGAGAATACAATGCAATTAAAGATTCTGGCTTAGACTAGAGCCTCCACGCAGCCACTGTCTCCACTTGAATCAGAATATTTTTGACTGTCTGAAAAGGCAAAGTCAGAGAGATGGACCATACACTCATTCAAATTGGCTTTTACCATGATGGACGACATCTTACAGATGTTTTATATTTTTGATGGGTGTTATTACATAGACTGGGAGAGGTAATTATTGAAAGCCAAGGCCCTTAGGTCTAGAAGAGTTATTAGGGATTATTTCAGAATGGGTTTAGGCACATTTAAACATGCAGTAGGTGCTTAAGCATGTCAGGCAACATCTTTTTGGAGGACACATGGTGAGCTCCTTAGGATACAAAGATAATTTTGTTACTATATCCAAGACACTTTTCAGTCCTCACCCTACTTGATCTTTGGGGCAAAGACAATATTATGTATTCACTGGGTTCTATTTTATTTTCCTCTTCTTGGATGCACAGGAGGACTGCTTTTTCTAGTCTCCCCTGTAGTTTGAAAACTACTTCTGGCCAAAACCTCTACAGGAAAGTGATGTGTGTCACTTCTGTGCCAAGACACAGAAGAGTGTGTGTGAGCCCTCCATGTTCTCTCTTACTCTATTTTGAGGACTTATCTTCAGGTGACAGAGACTCAGGGTGGAACCAGCCTGGTCACTTTTCGGGGTGGGCTTCCTCTGAGTCCTGCAGCAGATTGAGTGTGAGAAGGAAATAAATGTGTAGTGTAAAGCCACTGTGATTTGGAGGGTTAGTTTGTTACTGCAAAATCACCTAGCTTATTCTGATTGACAGCCTCTTTGGAGGCATCTGACATCCCTAAACTTACTTGGATTACGCCACTCAAAGCTCTCCTGATTTTCCTGCTACTCCTTTGACTTCACCATCTCAGACTGCCTTTAAGGTTCTTCTTCCTAGTCTCAGTCTTTAAATGTTGGAGTTTCTTGGGCTTCCCTGGTGGCGCAGTGGTTGAGAGTCCACCTGCCGATGCAGGGGACACAGGTTCATGCCCCGGTCTGGGAAGATCCCACATGCCGCGGAGCGGCTGGGCCTGTGAGCCATGGCCGCTGAGCCTGCGCGTCCGGAGCCTGTGCTCCACAACGGGAGAGGCCACAACAGTGAGAGGCCTGCATACAGCAAAAAAAAAAAAAAAAAAAAAAAAAATGTTGGAGTTTCTTGGTTTTCTAACCTGGGCTCTCCTCCTCTCAACGTATGCAGTCTTCCTGTCTCCATTACCATACGATGAGGACTCTCAAAGTTATATCTCTAGCCCAGTCTTCCCTCCTAAGTTATAGATCCCTATACATATCTACCAACCTACTGGGTGTCTTATATGCATCTCAAGCTCAATCTACCCAAAATTTAACTTAAAAGTTCTCCTTCCCTCAAAGCTGTTCCTCTACCAGTTTTTCTATCATCAGTGAATGGTATCACCATATGTTGTAGCTGTTTACCAAAGATGACCCTGATGAACCATACCTTCCCATATGCATACTTGTATTTAGACTCTCCCACATTGAATCTGCCTGGCTCTGTGACCCATGTTAACCAGTAGAATGTGGCAGAAGTGAGACATGGCAATGGCAGCTTCCACCTTTGCATTTTTGGGAGCCTTGAGCTACCACCTAAGATGTCCAGCTACTCTTCTGGAGGGTCCCTATGAAGACAGAGAGACCCTGAGTCTACATGGAAAGAAGGGAGAGGCCCAACTCTCCTAACATTGCAGCTGAGCCAGTTTCCCAGCCGTCTGCACCGAGGCCCCAGACATGTGATTGAAGCCACCTTGGATGTTCTAGCCCCAGCTGCCCTCTGACTGAGAACACGTGAGAGAGCACAAGCAACAGCAGCAGAAGAACTGCTCAGCTGAGCACCGTCAACTGACAGAATTATGAGAAATAAGAAAGCAGTCGTTTGTTTAGCCATTAAATGTTAAGTGGTTTGATGATGGCCATTCTGACCGGTGTGAGGTGATATCTCATTGTAGGGTTTTTTTTTTGTTTTTTTTTTCAATACACGGGCCTCCCACTGCTGTGGCCTCTCCTGCTGTGGAGCACAGGCTCCAGACGCTCAGGCTCAGCGGCCATGGCTCACAGGCCCAGCCGCTCTGCGGCATGTGGGATCATCCCGGACCGGGCCATGAACCCGTGTCCCCTGCATCGGCAGGTGGACTCTCAACCACTGCGCCACCAGGGAAACCCCTCATTGTAGTTCTGATTTGCATTTCCTCTAATGATTAGTGATGTTGAGCATCCTTTCATGTGTTTGATGGCAATCTGTATATCTTCTTTGGAGAAATGTCTATTTAGGTCTTCTGCCAATTTTTGGATTGGGTTGTTTGTTTTTTTGATATTAAGCTGCATGAGCAGCTTATAAATTTTGGAGATTAATCCTTTGTCAGTTGCTTCATTTTCAAATATTTTCTCCCATTCTGAGGGTTGTCTTTTCGTCTTTTTTATGTTTTCCTTTGCTGTACAAAAGCTTTTAAGTTTCATTAGGTGCCATTTGTTTATTTTTGTTTTTATTCCCATTTCTCTAGGAGGTGGGTTGAAAAGGATCTTGCTGTGATTTATGTCATAGAATGTTCTGCCTATGTTTTCCTCTAAGAGTTTTATAGTGTCTGGCCTAACATTTAGGTCTTTAATCCATTTTGAGTTTGTTTTTGTGTATGGTGTTATGTAGTGTTCTAATTTGATTCTTTTACATGTAGCTGTCCAGTTTTCCCAGCACCACTTATTGAAGAGGCTGTCTTTTCTGCATTGTATATTCTTGCCTCCTTTATCAAAAATAAGCTGACCATATGTGCATGGATTTATCTCTGGGCTTTCTATCCTGTTCCATTGATCTATATTTCTGTTTCTGTGCCAGTACCATACTGCCTTGATTACAGTAGCTTTGTAGTGTAGTCTGAAGTCTGGGAGCCTGATTCCTCCAGCTCCATTTTTCTTTCTCAAGATTGCTTTGGTGAGGGAAGGCAGGAAGATGGTGGAAGAGTAAGACATGGAGATCACCTTCCTCCCCACAGATACATCAGAAATTCATCTACACGTGGAACAACTCCTACAGAACACCTACTGAACAGTGACAGAAGACCTCAGACCCACCAAAAGGTAGATGAAAAGCTCTTGGTGCTGCAGCCAGGAGTCAGTGCTGTGCCTCTGAAGTGGGAGAGCCAACTTCAGGACACGGATCCACAAGAGACCTCCCAGTTCCACATAATATCAAGTGGTGAAACTCTCCCAGAGATCTCCATCTCAACACCAGCACCCAGCTTCAGTCAACGACCAGCAAGCTACAGTGTGGGTCACCCTATGCCAAGCAACTAGCAAGACAGGAACACAACCCCACCCATTAGCAGAGAGGCTGCCTAAAAACATAATAAGGCCACAGGCACCCCAAAACACACCACCAGACGTGGACCTGTCCACCAGAAAGACAAGATCGAGCGTCAACCACCAGAACACAGGCACTAGTCCCCCCCACCAGGAAGCCTACACAACCTACTGAAACAACCTTAGCCACTGGGGACAGACACCAAAAACAACGGGAACTACGAATCTGCAGCCTGCAAAAAGGAGACCCCAAACACAGTAAGATAAGCAAAATGAGAGGACAGAAAAACACACAGCAGGAGAAGGAGCAAGATAAAAACCTACCAGACCTAACAAATGAAGAAGTAATAGGCAGTCTACCTGAAAAAGAATTCAGAATAATGATAGTAAAGATGATCCAAGATTCTATTTCCAAGATCCAAAATCTTGGAAATAGAATAGACAAAATGCAAGAAACAGTTAACAAGTACAGGTACTAAAGATGATTCAAGCATCGATTAAAAACACAATAACTGAAATGAAAAATACTCTAGATGGGATCAATAGCAGAATAACTGAGGCAGAAGAACGGATAAGTGAGGTGGAAGATAAAATAGTGGAAATAACTGCTGCAGAGCAAAATAAAGAAAAAAGAATGAAAAGAACAGAGGACAGTCTCAGAGACCTCTGGGACAACATTAAACGCACCAACATTCGAATTATAGGGGTTCCAGAAGAAGAAGAGAAAAAGAAAGGGACTGAGAAAATATTTAAAGAGATTATAGTTGAAAACTTCCCTAATATGGGAAAGGAATAGTTAATCAAGTCCAGGAGGCACAGAGAGTACCATACAGAAGAAATCCAAGGAGAAATACGCCAAGACACATATTAATCAAACTGTCAAAAATTAAACACAAAGAAATCATATTAAAAGCAGCAAGGGAAAAACAACAAATAACACACTAGGGAATCCCCATCAGGTTAACAGCTGATCTCTCAGCAGAAACTCTACAAGCCAGAAGGGACTGGCAGGACATAATTAAAGTGATGAAGGAGAGAAACCTGCAACCAAGAGTACCCTACCCAGCAAGGATCTCATTCAGATTTGATGGAGAAATTAAAACCTTTACAGACAAGCAAAAGCTGAGAGAGTTCAGCACCACCAAACCAGCTTTACAACAAATGCTAAAGGAACTTCTCTAGGCAAGAAACACAACAGAAGGAAAAGACCTACAATAACGAACCCAAAACAATTAAGAAAATGGGAATAGGAACATACATATCAAAAATTACCTTAAATGTAAATGGACTAAATGCTCCCACCAAAAGGCACAGATTGGCTGAATGGATACAAAAACAAGACCCATATATATGCTGTCTACAAGAGACCCACTTCAGACCTAGACACACATACAGATGGAAAGTAAGGGGATGGAAAAAGATATTCCATGCAAATGGAAATCAAAAGAAAGCTGGAGTAGCAATTCTTATATCAGACAAAATAGACTTTAAAATAAAGACTATTAGAAGAGACAAAGAAGGACACTACATAATGATCAAGGGATCGATCCAAGAAGAAGATATAACGATTGTAAATATTTATGCACTCAACATAGGAACACTTCAATACATAAGGCAAATACTAACAGCCATAAAAGGGGAAATCGACAGTAACACACTCATAGTAGGGGACTTTAACACCCCACTTTCACCAATGGACAGATCATCCAAAATGAAAATAAATAAGGAAACACAAGCTTTAAATGATACATTAAACAAGATGGACTTAATTGATATTTATAGGACATTCCATCCAAAAACAACAGAATACACATTTTTCTCAAGTGCTCATGGATCATTCTCCAGGATAGATCATATCTTGGGTCACAAATCAAGCCTTGGTAAATTTAAGAAAATTGAAATTGTATCAAGTATCTTTTCCGACCACAATGCTATGAGACTAGATATCAATTACAGGAAAAGAGCTGTAAAAAATACAAACACATGGAGGCTAAACAATACACTACTCAATAACGAAGTGATCACTGAAGAAATCAAAGAGGAAATAAAAAAATACCTAGAAACAAATGACAATGGAGACACAACGACCCAAAACCTACGGGACACAGCAAAAGCAGTTCTAAGGGGGAAGTTTATAGCAATACAATCCCACCTAAAGAAACAGGAAACATCTCGAGTAAACAACCTGACCCTGCACCTAAAGCAATTAGAGAAAGAAGAACAAAACCCCCCCAAAGTTAGCAGAAGGAAAGAAATCATAAAGATCAGATCAGAAATAAATGAAAAAGAAATGAAGGAAACGATAGCAAAGATCAATAAAACTAAAAGCTGGTTCTTTGAGAAGATAAACAAAATTGATAAACCATTAGCCAGACTCATCAAGAAAAAAAGGGAGAAGACACAAATCAATAGAATTAGAAATGAAAAAGGAGAAGTAACAACTGACACTGCAGAAATACAAAAGATCATGAGAGATTGCTACAAGAAGCTCTATGCCAATAAAATGGACAACCTGGAAGAAATGGACAAATTCTTAGAAAATCACAACCTTCCAAGACTGAATCAGGAAGAAATAGAAAACATGAATAGACCAATCACAAGCACTGAAATTGAAAGTGTGATTAAAAATCTTCCAACAAACAAAAGCCCAGGACCAGATGGCTTCACAGGTGAATTCTATCAAACATTTAGAGAAGAGCTAACACCTATCCTTCTCAAACTCTTCCAAAATATAGCAGGGGGAGGAACACTCCCAAACTCATTCTATGAGGCCACCATCACCTTGATACCAAAACCAGGCAAGGATGTCACAAAGAAAGAAAACTACAGGCCAATATCACTGATGAACATAGATGCACAAATCCTCAACAAAATACAAGCAAACAGAATCCAACAGCACATGAAAAGGATCATACACCATGATCAAGTGGGGTTTATTCCAGGAATGCAAGGATTCTTCAATATATGCAAATCAATCAATGTGATACACCATATTAAAAAACTGAAGAAGAAAAACCATATGATCATGTCAATAGATGCAGAGAAAGCTTTCGACAAAATACAACACCCATTTATGATAAAAACCCTGCAGAAAGTAGGCATAGAGGGAACTTTCCTCAACATAATAAAGGCCATATATGACAAACCCACAGCCAATATCGTCCTCAATGGTGAAAAACTGAAACCATTTCCACTAAGATCAGGAACAAGACAAGGCTGCCCACTCTCATCACTCTTATTCAACTTAGTTTTGGAAGTTTTAGCCACAACAATCAGAGAAGAAAAGGAAATAAAAGGAATCCAAATTGGAAAAGAAGAAGTAAAGCTGTCACTGTTTGCAGATGACATGATATTATACATAGAGAATCCTAAAGATGCTACCAGAAAACTACTAGAGCTAATCAATGAATTTGGTAAAGTAGCAGGATACAAAATTAATGCACAGAAATCTCTGGCATTCCTATACACTAATGATGAAAAATCTGAAAGTGAAATCAAGAAAACACTCCCATTTACCATTGCAACAAAAAGAATAAAATATCTAGGAATAAACTTACCTAAGGAGACAAAAGACCTGTATGCAGAAAACTATAAGACACTGATGAAAGAAATTAAAGATGTTACAAACAGATGGAGAGATATACCATGCTCCTGGATTGGAAGAATCAATATTGTGAAAATGGCTCTACTACCCAAAGCAATCTACAGATTCAATGCAATCCCTATCAAACTACCACTGGCATTTTTCACAGAACTAGAACAAAAAATTTCAAAATTTGTTTGGAAAAACAAAAGACCCCGAATAGCCAAAGCAATCTTGAGAACGAAAAACGGAGCTGGAGGAATCAGGGTCCCTGACTTCAGACTATACTACAAAGCTACAGTAATCAAGACAGTGTGGTACTGGCACAAAAACAGAAAGATAGATCAATGGAACAGGATAGAAAGCCCAGAGATAAACCCATGCACATATGGTCAACTTATCTTTGATAAAGGAGGCAGGAATGTACAGTGGAGAAAGGACAGCCTCTTCAATAAGTGGTGCTGGGAAAACTGGACAGGGACATGTAAAAGTATGAAATTTGATCATTCCCTGACACCATACACAAAACTAAGCTCAAAATGGATTAAAGACCTAAATGTAAGGCCAGAAACTATCAAACTCTTAGAGGAAAACATAGGCAGAACACTCTATGACATAAATCACAGCAAGATCCTTTTGGACCCACCTCCTAGAGAAATGGAAATAAAAACAAAGATAAACAAATGGGACCTAATGAAACTTCAAAGCTTTTGCACAGCAAAGGAAACCATAAACAAGACCAAAAGACAACCCTCAGAATGGGAGAAAATATTTGCAAATGAAGCAACTGACAAAGGATTAATCTCCAAAATTTATAAACAGCTCATGCAGCTCAATAGCAAAAAAACAAACAACCCAATCCAAAAATGGGCAGAAGACTTAAATAGGCATTTCTCCAAAGAAGATATACAGACTGCCAACAAACACATGAAAGAATGCTCAACATCATTAATCATTAGAGGAATGCAAATCAAAACTACAATGAGATATCATCTCACACCAGTCAGAATGGCCATCATCAAGAAATCTAGAAACAATAAATGCTGGAGAGGGTGTGGAGAAAAGGGAACCCTCTTGCACTGCTGGTGGGAATGTGAATTGGTACAGCCACTATGGAGAACAGTATGGAGGTTCCTTAAAAAACTACAAATAGAACTACCATATGACCCAGCAATCCCACTACTGGGCATATACCCTGAGAAAACCATAATTCAAAAAGAGACATGTACCAAAATGTTCATAGCAGCTCTATTCACAATAGCCCGGAGATGGAAACAAGCTAAGTGTCCATCATCGGATGAATGGATAAAGACGATGTGGCACATATATACAATGGAATATTACTCAGCCATAAAAAGAAACGAAACTGAGCTATTTGTAATGAGGTGGATAGACCTAGAGTCTGTCATACAGAGTGAAGTAAGTCAGAAAGAGAAAGACAAATACCGTATGCTAACACATATATATGGAATTTAAGAAAAAAAATGTCATGAAGAACCTAGGGGTAAAACAGGAATAAAGACACAGACCTACTTGAGAATGGACTTGAGGATATGGGGAGGGGGAAGGGTAAGCTGTGACAAAGCGAAAGAGAGGCATGGACATATATACCGTACCAAACGTAAGGTAGATAGATAGTGGGAAGCGGCCGCATAGCACAGGGAGATCGGCTCGGTGCTTTGTGACTGCCTGGAGGGGTGGGATGGGGAGGGTGGGAGGGAGGGAGACGCAGGAGGGAAGGGATGTGGGAACAGATGTATATGTATGACTGATTCACTTTGTTATAAAGCAGAAACTAATAAAAAAATAAAATAAAATAAAACAAAACCAAATTTCTCCTCTCTGCACCAAAAAAAAAAAAAAAAAGATTGCTTTGGCTATTGGGGGTCTTTTGTGTTTCCATACAAATTGCGGAATTTTTTGTTCTTTTGCAGCTCTATTTACAATAGCCAGGACATGGAAGCAACCTAAGTGTCCATTGACAGATGAATGGATAAAGAAGATGTGGCACATATATACAATGGAATATTAGCCACAAAAAGAAATGAAACTGAGTTATTTGTAGTGAGGTGGATGGCCCTAGAGACTGTCATACAGAGTGAAGTAAGAAAGAGAAAAACAAATACCATATGCTAACACATATATATGCAATCTAAAAAAAAAAGATAGGTTCTGAAGAACCTAGGAGCAGGACAGGAATAAAGATGCAGACATAGAGAATGGACTTGAGGACGGGGAGGGGGAAGGGTAAGCTGGGATGAAGTGAGAGAGCGGCATGGACACATATACACCACCAAGTGTAAAATGGATAGCTAGTGGGAAGCAGCTGCATAGCACAGGGAGATCAGCTCAGTGCTTTGTGTCCACCTAGAGGGGTGGGATAGAGAGGTTGGGAGGGAGACGCAAAAGGGAAGAGTTATGGGGATATATGTATATGTATAGCTGATTCACTTTGCTATAAAGCAGAAACTAACACACCATTATAAAGCAATTATACTCCAATAAAGATGTTTAAAAAAATGTTAAGTGGTTTGGAATACAACAGTGTAGATAACTGAAACACCGGATCCCCAGAAACCTGGAGATGATCTTTCATTTCTCTCCCTCATCCTCCACATCTAGTTCCCAGCCTCTTTGATTATACCTCCTAAATATTTTTTGAGTAGTACTCTTTTTTTCCATATGCCATTTTCCAGTCCAGATTACTATCATCCTTTTACTATTAGATTCCTCCTGTAGCAAGAGGGATCATTTAAATGCAAATTTGGTTATGATCTTGGCCAGCCACCTAAAACCCTCCATGGATCCCTGCTGTTTTTAGGATAAAATTCAATCTTCTTGACATTGCTTCCAAATCTGTGCAGGCTCTGGTCCTTGCCTATTTTCTAGACTTATGCAACTCTACATTTCAATCATCCTAGATTTGTTTCAATTTCTGCAGGGTGCCACTGTTGTCTCTTGACTCCCTGCTTTTTTATTTGTTCTTCTTTCTACCTAAAATACTTTCTCCTGTGGTCATCCCTTCTCTTTCTCCTTTTTCAAATTTCTACTCATCCTTCGGGTCTCAGTTTAAATATAATTTCCTCCTGGAAAACTTCTCTGATCCTCCAAGCCTGGGTTAGTTATCCTTGCCAAGCGTTACTGTGCAATTCATTAATTCTTTCATTCATTAAATTTTTAGTGAGCTTATATTATGAGTCAGACACTGTCACCCTTCCCCTATAATAACCTCATCATACTCCTCTGTAATTATTTGTTTGCCTAGCTTTGTTCCTAGCCTGTAGGCTCTTCAAGGAAAAGGACCATGTTTATCTCATTTCACTTTGTATCTCCAGTGTTTAGCACATAATACTCAATACATACGTAATGAATGGATGAAACTAAACTTAGTCTTTATAGGTGGTATAACCAGTGGAAGGAAATTATTATTCACTAGAGACTCAGTTCTGATAAACATACCCCTTAGCATTTTAGTAAATATTTGGCAAGACAAAAAAGTTCATGGTGTATTGGAGACAAAGCACAATTTTCGAAGACAAATTGTGATCAAAATTCAAGTCCAGTTTGATTTTCTGAAATCATAGTTATCCACAAGTTGGAGGGCCATAGTAGAAATCATTTAGCATTAAGCCAGCAGCTTTGATTCTGAACAGTTGCAAACATCAGGCTGAATAGAAAAGCTAACCCCCAAAAGTCACCACATCATTTATTTCACAGAGAGTTGTTAGTAGTGTCTGAGTACTCTGAAAACAGCTTGAATGTATTTGCTTCAAAGAGACGTAGTGCTAGGAATATCCTCATTTATTCTGGAAGGCCTAATATGCCTCAAAGATGAGTGGTTTCCAGGGTGCTCAGACCTTATAATTGTGGTCATCCCCAGCAATGACTGCCCCTGGTTGACTGCCATAGGAAGCCTGGAAAATGCTAGGTAGAAGAGTTTCCTTAAATAGCTTACCATCTTCAAAGGTCTTCAAATAACTGCCTCTGGCTCTTAGTCCCATTTTAGGGAAATTTCTGCAGGAAACCTGGAGTAGCCACCAAAGGATATAGAGGCACACAAACAGGCAAAATCCCGCTATCTTGGAATACTTATTGGTGATCACCCTCAGGCATTCCTGTTAGCATCACTGTCTCTGGTCAAAGAGGTCCTTGCATTCATTACAAAGCCCTTCTACTTTTAGCCTAATTTCAGTAGCCCTTTTGAATATTAGGCGTTTATGCGAAGCCACCTCAAGTCCTTTCTGAAAGTATGTTGAATGCAAATAAACATTTCATGTATCAGTTGTTTATTGAATTAAGGTGCAGGCTATATTCCAAAGAGTGGTTTCTCTGGGTGCTTGAAATATGTTTGAGCTTAATTCTTTTAAGGTTTCTGATATTTTTTTGCATTGAGAATATTATTTTACAATAAGAAGTGACCGTATAATAATTAATAGGCCACAGAGGTAGAAGAGAACTTAATAATTATTTTGTCTAAGCCTGTCATTATACACTTGAGGAAGATGCCACTCACAGAAGACGTGATTTACTTGATTCCTGATGAGATATGCAAACATTAGCCACTAGTGAGGTTTTGTTCAGTATTTTCAATTAAATGTCAATGATAGCTCTATCCGCAAGAATAGAGGAGAACTTTGGCTTTCTGGCCATACTGTTTTATCTTTTTCCTCCACCCCAAACATGACAAATTGGCTCATCACTAAAGATAAACATGTCTGACATCAGTATTTGAACTTGGAGTATTCATGGTTCTATTGGAGCATTTGAATAAAAGTGTTTGAATGACTCCTTATATTAAAAATTAAAACTTTTGAGTTACATAATTGCTATGAATTTAAAGCATGCTGGTGCTAGCAACGGTGGGCAGGTAAGGTTATTTTGATGTTTTCTTCTTTTTAAGCACTTCCGATCTAATTTTAAAACTTTTTGGATCCTACAGGATCTTCTCTTGTAAAGCAGAGGATGTGTAGCTGTGATTATCCACTTAGCCCAGATCCATTCTATGGTTTTAAAAAAATGTTATTTGCTAACACATACCAGACTTCACACAGGCAAAAGGTAAACCCACAGGTCCAGTAACAAGATTTGCTGTGTTAAATGCAATTGGTTCTCAAATTTTAAGCAGTTAAATGTCTTAATTTGTCCTTTTCTTCCTACCATAATATAATGAGGATAAACTCTGACACACAGCAGCTCTGCAAAGAGAAGATTTCTCCTTGTTCATTGTTTGTCAAACCAATCTTCTCTTCTGAAATTTGATTTCCCAAGTGCCTTATAGTCCTTAAGCCAGGTGGCTGCAGTGAGTCCTCTTGGAACGTTCATAATCATCTGAAATAAAAGCACACCCTAGAAGCCAGAAACACTTAAGACAATCAAATGGGCTTAGTCACCAAGTGGAAATAACTCTTTGAACCTAGTGCTAACTCTGCCCTTTAGCCTACCCACCGACTCCAGCCCAGGTTGCTGAAGGGAATCACCTTGGCTCTGAAATAAATAGTACGAATATCCTCTGGGTTAAGTACTTATGTGTCCTCTTATACACACAATTCATTTTTCTGGTGCTTGGTTCAAATACTGTCAGCTGGAAGTTTGCCTTGTGGCTTGAAGAAAGAAAACTGTAGTGTGCTTTCCAAAGGACCCTGTCTATAGAGACCCCTCAACCCCAGGCTTCAAGATTTCAATATTAAATATTGTAATCTTTTTCCATAGCAATCAGTCTTCCATCTAGGAAAGGCCAACTGATGAGGTGATATGGTTTTTAGAAAATCAAAGAAATACAGTGTTAAATTTGTGGGGGAAAAGCATGGATTTGGATTTGACTGTACCTGGACAATTCTTGTTTGTTTATTTGTTTGCTTTTTAACAGAATTGTGCTGGGGCATGTATGTTTCCTTTTACTTGGTTAACCTGAGCAGTAACGGGACTTCATTATGTATGTAGGCCCCTGATAAACAGGAGAGCTGCTGAACCCTGTGAATTAACCCAACTTTCTAGAATTTTTATGAGATGATAGTAACTACATTGACTTAAAAAGAGATATCAAACTTCTTCTACTTTTTTTTTCCCCCAAATGGGAAAGTCAGGAGATTGGTGTTGAAGAAGAGTAAATAAGAAGAAAGGCAAATCAATGATATTAAAATCAGGGAAGTTGTTACTAGGAAAAACTATGGAACCTATTAAATTTTGACCTTAAAATAAGCATCATAATAATTTTTTAAACCTGAAGTACTACCAGGGATAGAACTATAGGCACCTATGCTCATTTCAATGTGATTTTATTGCTATGTTATGGCCTAGTATGTCTGCCTGTGTTAGGAAGCTTTCCATTCCAAGGGACAGAAAAATCAACTCACACTGGATTAAATAATAAAGGAGGAACTTCCCTAGTGGTCCAGTGGTTAAGAATCTGCCTTCCAATGCAGGGTACGTGGGTTCGATCCCTGGTTGGGGAAATAACCACATGCCGCGGGGCAACTAAGCCCTCACGCCACTACTGAGCCTGCGTGCCTCAACTAGAGAGCCTGCGTGCCACAAACTACAGAGCCCACGCGATCTGGACCCCGCGCCACAACTAGAGTGAAGCCTGCGCACCACAACGAAGATCCCGCGTGCAGCAACTGAGACCCTACGCAGCCAAATAAATAAATAAATAATTTTAAAAAATAAATAAAGGAATTTACAGGTATTATGAAAATGCAGTGGTGTGAGTTCCGGAACTGGTTAGTCTAGAGCTCAGTAATGTCACTGTGGACTCTGTTTCTTCTGTTTTTTTGTTTTTTTTTTCTCTACATCTGCCATCTACAGTGTGGGCTTCACCCAGAGGCTGGGCCCTTTGATGTTAGAAGAGAGCTGTCAGTATAATTAGGTCCACATGTTTCCTCTTTTTTATCCAGAGAAAGATAGAGTCTTTCCTTAGCTATCTAACAAAAATTCTGAGATCCCTGTTGATTGGACCTTTAATTGGTTTAAACCTAGGTCACTTTAACCAATATCTACGGTGAAGGGGTGGGATTATCCTGATGGGTTATAGCAGTAAGACTTTACCCCTGAAGCTGATGGAGGGGTTCATCCTACCTAAAAACATGACTGCTGTAGAATCGATGTTGGGAAGGTGACGATTTTCTATTATATGTACTCTGGGGAACAGTGAATTCAAGGTTCCCCATCCTTGAATTGTCTTTTATGTTAGGCAGTAAAGGATACAATAGTAAATTTAAAGCTATCAGAAATCTTGGTGTTTTTACTGAGCCCCATTTCTGAGAGCTATTAGAGAAAGTAAGATTGTGAGGTTACCCCTCAGAGTCTTCTCATTTATGTTACTCATGCTTTCCTTCTATGAATCACATAGAAATATACTGATCACATACTGGTTCAAGTCAAAGAGTCAGAGAATTCTTCAATTCTACACCAAATGATGAAGATCAATGACAATGAAGCTGGGAACTACCACAAATGTTTTACTCAAACTACAAAAATGTTGTATTAAATGATTCATTAAAGCAAAAGATATATCCTTACCTTATTTTTCCCCCTTGTTTACAAAGATAAACTAAGAAGTTAGACAAGGGCATGTTTATCCCATTCAAAAGATTACCCAAACAGAAGAAACGATGGCATTTGTTGCATACTCTTGAATCACCAAACAATATCATCTTTGGGTCCAGAAGGGAATCTGGTTGCTGGTCAAATAGACAACCAATATCAGAATTTACAAGCATCCTTGTACCGGCTTTCTGAAAGACAGTACATTCTTAGTCTATCAGAATAGATTGTCTGATATGCTTTTTCTTTCTTTTCTTTTTTAATTGGGGTATAGTTTTTTACAATGTTGTGTTAGTTTCTACCGTACAGAGAAGTGAAGTAGAGTTCTTGTGCTATACAGCAGTGATATGCTTTTTCAATACTGGGACTTCCCCAGCAGTCCTGTGTTTGGCATTCCTCATGACCACTGCAGGGGGCACAGGTTTGATCCCTGGTCAGGGACCTAGGATCCCACATGTTGTGTGGCACAGTGAAAAAAACAAAACAAAAAACCACAAAAGGTCAATACTAACTCATGTTAGTTGCCTAGTCTCCTGAATTCAGCTTAAGGTGTTTATACACTTTCTAAGATTTCAGCAGCCCTCTGGAATCTTTGCTCGTGGTGCAATGCTTGAGATCTTTGGATACTAGTTTTAGAGCTTTCCCCCCTGAGTGCTGGGAGAAGGTAGGAGAGAGAAAGGCATGTTAGATATGGACATTATAGTTTCCTTTAATGTTCAGTCTCTTGACACCCTACAAAAGTTTTATTTGTCCTGCCCTGAGAAATGAGTACCTCAACCATATTCTTGACAGGGTTCCTAATGACAGCATTACTTTCCATTAGAAATTTCTTAGGAGAAAACCTTGACTAAAGAGTGCTAATGAATTCCAGCCATTCCCACAGCTGCCTTGGTCCTTATCTCTCACGAGCCTCCACTTCCTACTTTCATAGTTCCAGATGTTTCCCATTTGGTTTTAATGTTGCCATTCTTGTAGTTGGGCATCACGAAATTTAAAATGGTCTAAGAATTAAAAAAAAAAGTCTGTATATTATCAAGATACTTGTGTGATTTCCCAAATGTATTAATTGTTCAGTCAATACTTTCCAAAGTGGAAGAGAATGTTGAGAAGAGTATGGAATAGTTTCTTGATGAAATATATTTAGGAAAATGTGGGTTTAACAAATTCAAATGGACTACTCCAGAATTGTTCAGGCCTTTAATATGCATTCTTTACCTCCAAGAAAAACGATATCTGGTGCTTTCTACTCATGGTTGACCATGGAATCCTTTTCCTGAAGAACATTTCATATAACACATCTGAGGAACACACTTTGCAAAATGCTCATTTATGTCAAGTTACCATGTTTTTTGGGAGTCTGTTATCTGCTTTCCCTTTGTTGGCTTTTGTTATTAGACGTTCCTAGGATTCTATTCCATGACAAAATCCAGTAAGGAAAGCTTTGCCATTATTTTTCAAGGAGAAGTAGGATGGGAAAAGGCCCCAAATCTATTTTCTCAAGGAGAGCAGATCTGATTCAAAATCAGGAGCCTCTGATTCATCTTAATTGTTGTATTTCTGAGGGCAGAGGGCATTTGCCATTAACTTCTAACAGGATCCTTTTTCCTATCTTAAAGTACATTCTGCTATGTAAATACAAGGTCATACTAAACTTGGAAAGTGCCAACGCAATGGTTTTAGACAACTGACGTAAGTTTTATGGAAGCATTTTTGCAACCCACTTTTAAGGATAGGGTGAATTCTCCACATGTAAACTGCAAATGGGGATGAGCATCTGGTGTCAGCTACAAGTTCATGTTCAGATCTGAGTATGCCCCAGGGGAACAGAATTCTAATTATCTGAGTTAAGAGGCTGCAGCTGAGAAGCTCACAGGCCACTCCCAGAGCAGCAATATGGTCACATGGTGATGGCCAGGCTTTGCCAAGACTCAATATCCAGATGAATTCTCTCTTTATTCAAGCCTAGACTACATTTCATTGTAGAATTTTGGTAATTGAATAAATTCTAATAAACTCTTATCTGGTATGGATGGCTTTCTTTCTATATTTTCTACTGTTCTTAATTTTTCATGTTATAAAAGCAATAGATGGCCAGTGTTGGCAAAACACACAAAAGTGTGCAGTTAGGATAAAAATCATTCATAATCCCACAAATCAAAAATAACTGCTACTGATATTCTGGTTTATCTATTCCAATATTTTATTTCTTTTTGAGTTGTTACATAGTTCCTTTGCAGGATGCTTTGAAACTATCTCTGTACTCTTTGTGGCCCTAATGCGGTATGCTGGAATTTATTTTGGGGGCAGACTCTCTTTTCTCAGAAGAGCTGCACTGGTGAGACTGTCAAGCTATAGAGAAACAAGTTCAGCAAAAGTTTTTTTTTTTTTTCCTACTGTAGCCCTGAATATCGGTAGAGTAATTCCACTCCTACAACTTGTACTGTATTCCTACTAACACATGGTAATCCCAACACTAATGGAAACTGCTAACATTTTCTATATGTTAGAATATGTCCTGTTTTAAATGCAGTATCCTATTTAGTCCTTACAATAACACTATGTGTTACATTCTATTATTATCTCCACTGTGAAGGTGAGGAAACCAAGGCACAGAGAGGATAAACAACGTGCCCAAGGTCACAAGTATGAAGTGGTGGAGTTGGGGTTTGAACATTGCACCTCCAGAGTCTGTCTTCCTTCTTCAGACTGAGATGTTAACTGAGGTAAAGGCTGCCTTCACTGTGGGCTGAGTGTAGCCCTGAGAAATCATCGTGATATTAGCTGGCTTGATTCTGATTCCTCTAGCATGTTGGAATACAATGGTGCACTCCAAGGAGCAGGGGTGGTGGGTGAGGGGAGGAGAGAGTGAGAGAATATGAAAAAGCAAAGTCTAGTTGAGAGGAATGTGTCTCTGAACACGGCAGCAGGCCAGAGGCCGGAAGCTAGGGAGGAAGGAAGACATGGCTCCCTGTGAACAGGCTTGGCCAATGGATTTTAAGTGCAATGGTACATGAATTCCAATTTGATGTTTTTCTTTCTTGCCTTGTAATTTGGCTGTGCTATTGTCAACTTTATTAAACTTATTTAAGTTTATTAAACCACAGGAGTCCTCTCTTAGCTGGTCTCTGAAGAATAAAGGAGTGATGGCTTGTACTCATGCTTGGGGCTTAAGTATAGAAGGAATGCTGAAATGGGCAAAAGTGACAGAAGCAGCAGCCTGGGGCAGTAGTCAAGCATGGAAGGTGGGAAACAAAAACCAGGACATGCTGAAGATCACCATAACTAACTGCAGAGAGGACCAGACTTCTTATAGTCCTGTGGGATGGGGCATGGATTTATATTTGGATATCATGGGTAAGCTCAATCCTGTAGGCATTGAAAACTGGTGACACTTGAGTGACATACACAATACAAAGCATATGTTATATAATATATTTTACTTATAAAACTTGAACCATATTTAATTTGATAAATGGCTTTTTATGTAGCATTTTATTGTGGGTATTTTAATAATTTAAATTAAAATTTTTGAAAATGCTATTTTTTAATGGCAGAAATGTCATTATAAGGAAGTACCATAGTATTCACAACTATTTCCCTATTGTTAGACATCTAGGATGTTTTCCAATTTTTTTGCCTATATAAATAGCAGTGTGGGATAAGAATGCCCATTATCATCACTTACTAGACATCTTAACAATAAAATAAGACATGAAAAAATGAGGACATAATTGGAAGGAGATGAACTTTTTTTTGTAGATGATGATTAACTACACAGAAAATCAAAGAGAAATGATAAACAATGCATTTATTAGAACTAATAAGAGTGTCCAGCAAAGTTGCTGTGCCCCAAATTAACATTTAAAAAAATCAGTGGTATTCTTGTATACTAACAATACCAATTAGAAAATTATAGTCTGTAAGTTCAATTTTGCTTAAAATCCCAGCAGGCATTTTACAGCTATTCCTAAAATTCATATGGAAGGGTAAAGGTCCAAAAATGGCCAAGACAATTTTGAGAAAGGAAGAAATTTGCCCTTCCAGATATCAAGGCTTGATATATAGTAATTAAAACAATGTGATACTGGTGTAGGGATAGTCAAATAGATCAAAGAGATGGAATTATTGCCCAGAAACAGACTCTCAGATATTGCAAGACAGTCTCTCAAAGAAGTGATGTTACAAATCAGCAGGAAAAGGATGAGGTATTTAATAAGTGGATCTGGGAAAATAGACTATCCAAAGGGAAAAAAACACATTAGATCTGTAGTTCACTTGATAAAGATCTAAATGTGAATTTCAAAACTTTAAAAAATTTTAAGAGAGTAAGTAGCAGAATACCTTTATAGAATTGGAGTAGGGAAGGATTTCTTAAATGAGGCTCTAGAAGCACAGAGCTTACACAGATGTTCATATACTTACTATGTTAAAATTTAAAATTGTTGAAAGACAAAATAAAGTTTACAAGACAAACCACAGATTGAGAAGAAACATTTGCAATGTGTGTGACTGATAAAGGATTTAGGATCTAGAATACTTACAAATCCTTATAAAGTAATAAAAACAAAAGAAAAAAAATTCAACAAGGAAATTTGCAAAGGAAATGAACAGGTAATTCAGGGAAGTGAAACTGGGCTGTCCAATAAAGATATAAAAATATGCCCAGCTTCATCAGTAGTCAGGAGGATGCAAATGAAGGCAATGAAATACCATTTCCTTTCCACCAGAGAGGTAAAAATTAACAAGCCTGACTTAGCCAGTTTTGGGTGTGATGGGGGAAATAGGGTCTTCCACACACTGTTGTCAGGCTCCTTGGAACAATCACCTTTGAAAGCAGTTTGGCAATATCTCGTGGGCCTGAAGGTACTCATAACAAAACAGCACTTATGAGTGGATGATAAAAAATAAAAAGGCAATCAAGTTGATACTTTCCGGTGTGCCCTCCCTGACAGCTTTCCCTTCCTTCAACCACAAATCCTGAATTTTGTTTATATTATTTCTTTGCTTTGCTCTTTTACCATATATTATGTACCCACAGAGACTATAATGCTTAGTTTTCTACTGCCTTTGGACTTCATATCAATGAGTATCATACTGTATGTAATCTCTGGTGTCTTGCTATTTTAACCTAATGTTATGTTTTTTGAGATTCATCCAAGTGTATATGTGCACTCCGTGGCTCACTAATTTTTCACTGCTAAAACGGAGTACTGTAATTTATATAAAGCAGTGCTGTGAGGGACATCCTTGAACCTGTCCCATGGACATCTGTGAGAGTTTCTTGAGCTTCTCTAGAGTTTAGGCTAAGGTGTTTATGTTCTAGAAGTGAAATTGCTACATCAAGGGGTATGAGCTTCATCAACTTCACTAGATAATGCACAGTTGTTTACCAATATACATTCTCATCAGCAGTGTGTGAGTTCCCATTCTCCACATCCTCACTGACACTTGATATCATCAAAGTTTAAATTTTTATCAATCTCACGGGTATACGATGGCATTTCATAATTGTTTTAATTTGCATTTCATTCCTAATAAAATTGAATATATATATATATATATATTGTTATGTTTTCTGTGAAGTGCCTTTTCATGTCCTTTGTCCATTTTTCTATTGACCTGTTCTTATTGATATTTTGCAGTTCTTTATATAGTTTGTATGCTAATTCTTTGTTGGCTGTATGTGTGACAAATAACTTCTCTTGGTTTGTAGCTTTATTAAAAACTTTCTTTTTGTGATATAGAAGTTTTAAAATTCTTAATATAATTGAGGACTTTCTATTTTTGGGGGGGTAGAGATAGCCTTATCTTACTTTTAAAGTTTGCATTTCTTTGATCACAAGTAAGGCTGAGCTTTTTTTCATGTTTATTGGTCATTTATATTTATTTTTTGTCAGCTTTTTCATGTCCTTTTGCTCATTTTCTATTGATTTGTAAAGGACTTCATATGTGAAGGATATTAACCCTTTGTCATGTTTGTTGAGAATATTTCCCCTAGTTTCTTATTACTTTTAAATTTTGTTTAAAATTCTCTTTATTGAGTATGTTTTTAAGCATATTTAAATCCTAATTCTTCCTTTTCCTGTTTGTGTTTGTTTTTCACACTTGACAAAAATTAACTCATCTGGAATTAATTTTGTGATGAAGAGATGACATTAATCAACTGTCCCTCCTTTATCTACTGATTTGTGTTATCATTATTATGCACTAACATTTTTATGTTTACTTGGGTCTGTTTCTGGGCCATATACTTTGTTGTGTTAATTATAATTAGTTTATCCATCCTTGCCCAAGATACCTACTTTGTTTATTGTTCTCTTTCTCGTAAAGTTTACCATTTGGTAAGGCAAATTCCTTTGTTCTTTTCAAACTTTCTTGGATCATCTCAGAATAGGCATTCTCCATTTCTCTAATCAAATATTTCACTTGTTTCCCAGAGTGTTAGCATATAAACAAGACGCAGCTTCTCAATTTTCAAAGTGTTAGAAAACGTGAAATACTTTCATCACAACTTTTCATGAATTCAGGAGGAACTGTTGAATGTTCCAAGGTCAGAGCTTGGGACAGTAATTAATATTGTACCATTGAGAGTGAGGGTGTAGTGCTTGACATGATGTTTGACAGGGGCTTCCTATAGTTATACTTCAGTCACTTTCAGCCAAGGTATTTTCTTTTTTCTTCTTCTTCTTCTTCTTTTTTTTTTTTTTTCTTAATTCCCTGGCCAGGGATCGAACCCGGGCCCACAGAAATGAAAGTGCCACATTCTAACCACTGGACTGTAGGGGAACTCCCCAGCCAAGGTATTTTCTAAACCAACAGGGCCTGTTATGATTATTCTCTCTCTCCTTGGTGGACAATGAAGAAAACAGGCTTTCATGGACAATGTCATTATTCCTGCTGAAAAAGTGAAACGCCTTGATTCCTGTATGAATGAATTCGTTTGTGGTGAAATGATACTGTACTATAGGAATCAATGAGCTGGACCCTCAGTGTCTTCTCCCCAACAGAGTGGTTAGAGAGGGACCTTTCCTTTGTTCAGGCCTTGGCTGTTGAGTTTGAGAAAGTGGAGGACCAGTTTAGCAACACAAAAGTTGGGTTATCTATCAGGCAGAACTGGTATTCCCCAGTTCTGGAGATCAGACTTGGGGTTGGGCGGGGGAGGCTTTGCAGGTGGTGTGTGTCAGGAGAGAGGTCCCTGCAGCTCTGGCCAGAGGTATGGATGGTGTGGAGACACTCCTTGGCCTCCTCTCCAGCAAACACCAAAGTGTCCAAGGTCATGCCAAAGGGGTAAAAATTGGATACTAAGTCTATTGGAGTATTTTATAAGTGTAAGTTTACTATAAAAAGAGTGTTCTAGTCTCCGTTTGAGTGCGGATTAAATCCTGCAAAGTCCAGCTATGCTCAGGGGTCCCTCTAGTTGGCTCATGTGGGGTCCCAGACATGAGGACCAGGCACAGTTGAATATGAGCTTCACCTAATCCCTCCTGACTGGAGCCAGTTGAAATACACAATTATGTAAAATCTTACACTCGTTCAGAATAAGTCACTTATTCCTCGTATACCTCTATTCCTCATCTATAAAATGCGGAGGCATACATTTATCTTCTCATGTGCCAGAACTGCTTTTTGACAAATAAAACAATGCTTGCAAAAGTACAGTTGATAAAATGGTGCTAAACAAGTTCAGAAAAGATTCTGCCTTGTCTTTTGAGTCATTCAGAAGAAAGAAGGAAGGGGAAGGGCATGGTTCTGCAAAATGCTGAACATGGGTGCTTGTAAAAGAGCAATTTTTTATGATAATACACAAATAATGCTGAAAAGTGTCATGAATTGTAGCGATACAACCTGCTGATTAATGGCTTTATCAGCTTCTTTCTCTGAATGACCCAAGACACTCCAAAAGCAAAAATCTGGGTGACAAATCTCGACATATTTGTCAAATGAAAGGACACACAGCAAGTTAGTAGCAGCTGATAGAAAAGAGATTTAGTTACAGGTTGTGGCCTGAGAACAAAACTGGACTTGTGGGTATATTTTGTGGAGCCTCACAATTTTGGTTGGCACTGTGCTGGAAAATGCTTTGAATTGTCAATATTTAAAAAGCTGGGGATTTCGTATGAAAACAATTGGTTAGAGCTGGGTACCTGCCTCCTTCTTTAGACAGGACTGCTTTTTTTTTTTCTTTCTTTTTTTTTTTCTGTGCACCAGTGCCAATGTTTATTATTATTTAAAATTTTATTGAAGTATAGTTGATTTACAGTATTATGTTAATTTCTGCTGTACAGCAAATTGACTCAGTTATACATATATATTCTTTTCCATTATGGCTTATCACAGGATACTGAATATAGTTCCCTGTGCTATCCAGTAGGACCTTGTTGTTTATCCATCCTACATATACTAGTTTGCATCTGCGAATCCCAACCTCCCAATCCTTCCCTCTCCCACCCCTCCTCCCCCTTGGCAACCACAAGTCTGTGCTCTACGTCTGTGAATCTGTTTCTGTTTCATAGATATGTTCATTTGTTAGACAAAACTGTTCTTTTTTCAGTTTGCCATAGTCTATACCACTCTCTTAATACTGTCCTCTTCTGGTTCTCATTTACAATACCTAGCTGGTCCCTCCAGTCATTTAAGTTTGTGACCCCTGACTTAGATAATGCCAAAGGATGGGGAGAGATCCTTTGTGGTCCAGATTCAGACCTTAAAAAGGAGTCCTTAGGTCTTGAAGAAAGTCAATGGAAAAAAAGCTAGTTCAACATTATCCCAGGTAAAATGTTCTTCTTTTAATAAAGACGTTATTCATAGATCACATGTTAGAATAACAATCTTTTCTTTGTTTTGAAATGCATTGTAGTTGAATAAACTTTCACTTAAATAACAAGGGATATATTAAACTACTTCAATAGTTGCTAAAATTCTCTTACAAAAGGCAAATAATTCAGTTTTATATGGAAACAGCAGCAACTACTAACTGCATACCAAACTTTGCAAAAAAAAGAAGCAGAATACAACTTGCAGTAGCAATTAGAATATTGCGTCTTAAAAGGGTGGAAACTTTCAAGGAATTTGATTGTTATTGCAATCACCTACAAATTAGAGACACAGTGCCAGGCAAGATACATGTGTATTTTGCTGATACAGTATCAGCAGGATGCCACCTTTTCAAAGGATATTCCCAGATTCAACAATGGAGAGAAAGGCCCTCAGTGAACAGACTGTATGTATACAGTGAGAGGGAGCATTGGGTCAGCACTGGAAAAAGCGGCAGAATATAGCGGCTTTAAAGGGTTTGACAGAGCGCGCTTGGGAGCGCGGCGTGGAGCGGTGGAGGTGGGCCGGCGGCATGTGGCCGCTCAATGGCCTCCCCGAAGAAGAAACTTCAAGGTCTTGTTGCTGCGACCATCACGCCAATGACTGAGCATGGAGAAATCAACTTCTCAGTCATTGGTCGGTATGTGGATTATCTTGTAGAAGAACAGGGAGTGAAGAATATCTTTGTGAATGGCACGACAGGAGAAGGCCTGTCCCTGAGCATCTCAGAGCGCTGCCGGGTCGCGGAGGAGTGGGTGACAGAAGGGAGGAACAAGTTGCTTCCCATCCAATGGAGATGTCAGACCATGAAAACTAGCACTGATCCTTCTGATAAATAGTGTAAACAGGGATCAGAGAAGGGTGACTGACGGTGCCTTAGGTGGAGGCAAAGATTGGAGATTGGATCAGATAGTAATTCATGTGGGAGCACTGAGCTTGAAGGAGTCACAAGAACTGGCCCAACATGCAGCAAAAATAGGAGCCGATGGCATCGCTGTCATTGCACCTTTCTTTCTCAAGCCATGGAACAAAGATGTCCTGATTAACTTCCTAAAGGAGGTGGCCGCTGCTGCCCCTGCACTGCCGTTTCACTACTATCACATTCCTGCCTTGACAGGGGTAAAGATTCCTGCTGAGGAGTTGTTGGATGGAATTCAGGAGAAGATCCCCACCTTCCAAGGGCTGAAATTCAGTGACACAGATCTCTTGGACTTCGGGCAATGTGTTGATCAGAATCGCCAGCAACAGTTTGCTTTCCTTTTTGGGGTGGATGAGCAACTGTTGAGTGCTCTGGTGATGGGAGCAACGGGAGCAGTGGGCAGTACCTATAACTACCTGGGAAAAAAGACAAATCAGATGTTGGAGGCTTTTGAACGGAAGGACTTCTCCTCGGCCCTGAACCATCAGTTTTGTATTCAGAGATTTATCAACTTTGTGGTCAAACTAGGTTTTGGAGTGTCACAGACCAAAGCCATCATGACTCTTGTCTCTGGGATTCCAATGGGCCCACCTCGGCTTCCACTACAGAAAGCCTCCAGAGAGTTTACTGATAATGCAGAAGCTAAACTGAAAAGCCTAGATTTCCTTTCTTTCACTGATTTAAAGGATGGAAACTTGGAAGCTTGTAGCTAGTGCCTCTCTATCAAATCAGGGTGTGTACGTTGAGATATAATCCACTTTGAATACTGCATTCATTTCTCAAAAACTTTTTAGATGAGTTTGAACTAAACTTTCCTAGCAAATGAAATCTTGCATCAATCAACAAGTATTTAAATACCTACTATGATCTTTTAAGAGTTTTAATTTGTGAAGGAGCAAAAACTCTAAAAGGAGTTATGAGCCCAAAGTCATTCAATATTTCACAGAATTTTGGTTGGAGAAGTTTTTGCATAAATGGATAATACGGAATCAAGAGGAAAATTGTAATTGATTAATTCCATCTGCCTTTGGGAGCTCCCGTTATCTTGATTTCTGGTTGTTAATCCTATTTTAAAGTTTTCTACTTTTAAACCACCATAGTGTACTTTCATTTTAATAAATATTCATTTGAAAAAAAAAAAAAAAGGGTTTGACATGGTTTTCTCTAGCCAGTACTGGAAATAAGCCATCATTTGGTTGTTTTAGACAATTTCCTCTGGTATTTGCAGGGTCTCTCCTGGTTATTGTGATTCTCATCTCAAGGAGTTTGAATCCTTCAGTGGCAGGCAATTCCTTGGTGACTCCTACAATCAGCTAGTAAGTTTGATTTGCCTTAAATAGCTGACCTCAAGATGCATCAATATACATATGCAAATATGCATCATTGCCATCAACTGACCCTGTAACTCTGGACCAAAAGCTGCAAGAGAGAGACAGCCTGATTATCTCTTCCCCAAGTAAGAAAACTGGCCCCCCACCCCTCAAAAAAAATCAATGAAATACAAAGTTGATTTGAGTATTTTATTTATAAATGTACATTTACTATAAAAGCTGTTGCATTTTAGACAACTTTTTTTATGTTTATTTTTTACTATTTCTCAGAGGCATTTTAGAATAAATATTTTAAATGAAGGTTAGTGTAACTGATATAGAACATTGGCCCACCCAGAACAGTAACATCTTTTGGACGGACTCACATATGAGGTGGATCATTTCAGCCTGTTAAGTCTTACACTGTGTATAGATAACTATAATATGTATTGCATTAGTAACACTACACAGAAAGAATGAACACATGTCATGAAAGTTTGCAAGTGAAAAACAAAGAGTTACCCATTTTCTTCCTTAAGAAAGAGAAGGGACAAGCTTTTGAAGTATAAGAAAAAAAAAGATATACTTCCTCAGGAACAATAAATCACTCACTTGCCTCATCTGTTTTTTAAACAAACACATTTACATTGTAGCTCAACAGAGCAGGGCACTTTTTTTTTTTCCTGGGATCTCAAAGATTATTTGAAAAGAAATAGATCATACCCATTATGCTGCATTGGAAAAAACAAGATGTAGTCTGCTTGAGCTGCCATGTAACAGACTCCAAATGAAATATAAATCAAATATAAATAGAAACAGTTGGCAATTAGAATTTAGAAAATGTTGGAGATTATTCTGTGCTGGTGACTATTGTTCATTATGGAAAAGCACATTTCGCAGTTGGAGAATGGGGCTTGATTTTTCTTGACTTGATTCTAGCTTCAATACATGTACAATGAGTCTCACTAAGAAATATGTATAAATGAGTTTGTGAAACCAGAAGAGAATGTGCAATATTCATATAATCCTTACATAACAGATGGAGTTCCACATGTAAAAAGTATTCTATAAAAATTGGTTATGAATAATCATATTGTACATGTTTGTGCATTACTGGTGGTAAAGTACTCTGCTAGTATCATGCAAAGTGTAAACATCCACATTATCAAAATATTTAATAAAACATGCAGGTGGTTAATCAAAATATTGGACTTAATCTGTACATTTTCAAAACTTTCTTTTTTTAAATTTTTCTATTTTTCTTTTTCTTTTTTAAAATTTTTTTCCTCCTGTAAAACAGCGAACACCTCCATGAGAAGTCTTGAGAACTTGGAGGTGACTTCATCTCTCTTCAATGTACTGCATCCTTAATTCATCACTGACTATGTGCAACAGCTTTGCATTTTCTAAGGCACAATTTTAAATGAAATGATCTGTAAATTTCAATCTAACAACAGCTCATCCAAATGACAAAATGGTCAAAATACCTCCAGTGGCTGAGGAAATTTCTGTACTTACATGGAACCCGCATGGCAGAGAACCGTCTAGCATGTAAATAAATAATTGCTAGTCATACTCAATAAGACACAGAAAAAAAATTATTGCTTACATAACAGAAAAACATCTACTTGATTTCCTTTTATGACTACATTAACCTATTAGGAGTATATCCAGAGTCTACATTCACAAAATGTCATCTGTCATCATCACTTATTTGCCATCATTTTAAGGCAGAATAAATAGTCCCCCTTTCCCCAGTCTTAAAGAAAACAGCCTGGAGATCTAAAATGTGATGCTTTATAGTAACTTGCTTCCTTTCTTAGCCAGATGAAATTCATCACACAGGGCAAAAAATAAACCAGCTCTCCACAAGAGTTTCTCGCTAAACTTCTCCATGAGCAAGGTCCAGAATTCTTGGTAGTAAAGAGAGTTGGTGATGTAGGGCGTGAGGAGAGCAGGTAGGTATCCAGGAGGGTGGACAGGGCACGATGTGAACAGTAGGTTCTTGTCGATCACATGCTGGTGGCTTCTCACATCATATGTCATTCAGATTCTATTAAGATGGACTTAATGCTTTACTTTAGCCACCTGGGCTTCAGACCCCCAAGGAGAACTTGCAGGCAAGGGTGAGCAGTGGTCACACCTAATGATGGGCTGATCTCAATGAGAGCTTCCATGTGTCCCACACTGAGCCTCTTACTGAATCTAGAGCCTGAAGAGAAGCAAGCAACAAAGCCCTCCTGGCTATCATTGACCCACCACTCTTTGGAAGATTAAACTTCCTCACAGATTTTGGTAATAACTTTGGAAATGATGACTGAATTATGTCCCTCTGGTTTCTTCCTACCCTTGGGCAATGTCCCAGAGTGTAAGCCTAGCCCGTATAGCAAGGGTTCTCTCTATTTGATGGGTCAGGCTACAGCAATGGCGTAACTTCCAAAGGACACAGAATCTAACACTAACGGTGCAATAATTTATTGGTATGACTTCCACCTCAAAAAGTAAGTAACACAAATGTTTCAGGATTACAGTATATATTATCAGACTAGCATCTTTGCATTAAAAACAAGTTATAGCTCAGAGCTAGATGGTGTGATTTTTAGTTTCTGAAATGCATTAATTGTATGCTCCTGTCTCAGAAGACCACATGTCTCAAATTGGCATGTCCTGCATTTTCTGCAGCTCAATTCTGTAAACATAAAGTTTTTAATTCCTAGAAATGCTAAAAAAAAAAGGTTTATTGCATCATTTATCTCATTAACTCCCAAAGAAGAGAATAACACATTTTAAACTGTAAGCCTGTTTGACCATGCTAAGACCTTTTTTTGGAACTATTCAGGATCATTACAATTCAATATTCTTTTGTATATACTGTGCAAATGCCAAAAAAAAAAAAAAAAGGAAAGCAGGAAAAACACAAACACTGTGCTACAAAAGAACAGATACCATCTTTTAGAGTAGCCTTTCAGTAATTAGATGAATGCTGAGGAGCCCCTGCACTTAGGGTTTTGTTAAACGATTGCCAGGGGACACCCTCAGTAAGGAAATGGTGAGTGATCTGGAAGCTCGAAAACCACGTCACAATGTTGTGGGTTGGCCAGCACCTGGGACAAAGAACACAGAGCAACATTTGGTTAAAGTAGTCAACCATTCTGGCTTCAGATGTTTAAACATTTCCAAAATTAGCAATGCCCTTTGCCAAAGTCTCTTCCCTCTAGGGAGGGGAAACTTGTCCCACTATACTACTCAAAGTGTGGTCCGGGGACCAGCCATATTGGCATCACCTGGAGCTTGTTAGAAATGCAGACTTTTGAGCCCCGTCCCAGAACTGAACAAGGTGATTCATATGCCCTGTCAAGTTTGGTTGAAGTCCTCTGGATTTCACCCTAAACCAAATGATCTCCACCAAGTTTTCTACCTTGTCTTCTGGGGCAAATAAGCAAGAAAATAATCTCTCTTCTTTCAGTTTCTCTAGGTTGTGGTTTCTCTAAGAAAAAATACATTGCAAGAGGAGGAATTTGACATATGATCTAGACATAAGGATTGTTAGATTTAGCAAATAAAATACAGAACACCCAATAAAATTTGAATTTTAGATAAACAACAGATACATTTTTTAGTATATATCCCATGGGATATTTGGGATATACTTGTGCTACATCCTGAGCAGGTGATGTTTGGGACACACAAACTAAAAAAAATTCACTGTTATCTGAAATTCAAAAACATTTAACTGGGCATCTTGTATTTTATCTGGCAAACCTATCTGGGAAGGATGGTTTGGGTCCCATATTTCCTGCTGAAACCTTCACAAAGTTTCTCCTTCATTTTAGGCACTAGAGTTGTGATGAGGCAATCGCAACATTGGAAAAGGCCCCAGGGATTTTGCATTAAATGCATCTCACAAGAGTGAATGATGGAACAGACACAAAGACATGCTCATCTAACACCCAAGCACAAATGGCACCAGTTAAACATGTGGTGGCTTGATCCATGACAGGTAATTTGTTTTGCACTTCTATTCCCATTTACATACGAACTTAAAAACGGTTTACATTGCTTTTAGGAATTGCATTTTAATATGCTGTTATGCTCTTTTTCCCCTCCAAGAGAAAAATTTCATTTAAACGTGGCTACTTACTTAAAGAAAATAGGCTTATATATTCAGGTTTTATTATTCTACACAATGAAATTATTTTGTTTCACTTAGAATGCTTATGATGTAAACCACCCCTCACATCTATCCATCTCCTCTCTTCTCAACTTAGATCAAAAGAAAAAAAAAAAAGAAAAAAAATTTTAGCCATTTTTCCCATTCTGACTCTTTTAATGCATTTGGGGTATATTCAACCAATTCAAGTGTATTTCTCTAGCCAATTATTAGCCTTTCCACCTATTCACTCTGAAGATATAGTTTTTCCTTATGACACCAAGAAAAATGAGCAGTACTCTCAGATGTACTGGTCATTCTCCCTGTCATGTGGTAACTTAATTAAAGTTTAGCCTAAAATGATATTAACATTTATCTGGAAAAATAAACAGGAGAGTTAGGAAAACTCAGAAAAAATAATTGGAGAGAAGGTAGCCATTCTCTCTTTCAATATTTAAACATAATATGAAGCTATAATAATTAAAACTGATACTAGAGAATAAATAGTAATAGAACATAATAAAACATAATAAAATATCCAGAAGAAGACCCAAATATATATGGGAACTTAGTTTAAGAGAAAGCTGGTATTTCAAATTAACAAGAAAAAATGGGATTATTCATTAAGTTACAGACATACAATTGGTTAATTGGAAAAAAAAATAAAGCAGTATTTATCTTATTTCTTGTCCCCAAATACATTTCTGATTATCACATGTTTACATGCCAAAAAAACCCCAGAAAATATTTCTAGGAGAAATCTCAGCTAAATTTATTTATACCCTTGGAGTAGTGAGAGTTTTTCTAAGTAGGACACAAAACCCAGAATCCAAAAAGGAAAAAAGAGATATGTTTAACTATTTAAAATGAAAATCTTTTCTATGAAAAAAAATCATTAAGTAGAAAGACCAATGATAACTGCCCAAAGCAGCAAATATAAAATAAAGGGAAAATTTCCTTAATTTACAAAGAACTCGTAAAAATCAACTGCCAATAGAACAATGGGCAAAAGATAAAGAAATATAAATGTCAATAGAAAAAGAAATATAAATGGTGAACAAACATATGAAAAGATGTTTAAATTCATTTATAGTTAAAAACTACAGATCAAAGCAAAGAGGTTTTTTTTTTTTCCTCCCCACTTAGCAGAGTGGAAATTTTAAAAGTTTGATGATATCCAGAGCTGACACAGGCATGGAGAGAGAAAGAGGCTCTCTTATATACTTTGCAGGGAGCATACACTCTTCTGGAAGATAATTAGGCAAGTTGCCTGAAAATTTAAAAAGCACATGCCTTTTTATTCAGCAGTACCACTGCTCAGAATCTACCCTGTGAAAATGCTTTCAAATGTTCATCAAGACATACATACAAGGATGTTCACTGGAACATTTAAAAAATAATATTAAAAAACTAGAAATAACTGGAGCACTCATTCATAGAGCATTAGTTTTAAATTACAGTTAAGTCCACACAATGGGATTGTATGCAGCTATTAAAGAGCCATTAAAAAGAATGAGGAGAAAGAAAATGCTATATGGAAAAATTCCCAAGATATATCATTAAGCGAAAAACAACAGCAACAAAAACTAAGTACCACTGTGGCTATGTCATTACCTTTGTGAAATAAAAACCAATACAGGTAGATGTGTCACACATATATGCATCTGTGTGTGTGTGTGTGTGCACGCATGTGCGTGTATACAAACACACATTCTGCCCCTCTCCCCAAGAACTTATTAGAAAGTGATTACGTGGTTAAGGTTGAAGAGGTTCACTTTTAATTTGGTATCTTTCTAAACAATCTAATTTTTATAACCTTTTACCACTTATAACTTCTATTTATTTATTCTTTTGAATATTGATATTGGTTATCTAGGCAGAGAGATATTGAGCCTTTTTGCTTTCTTCTTAGTACCTTAGTATTCTAAAAAACATCCTAGTAAAATATTGCATCAAAAACATTAAAGAAAAAAATCATGTCTTTAATCTACCTCCAATCACCTTATTTTTCATCTTACAGGACAATTACAGGAGCTCTGTGGTTCTTGTCTTTAAATTTGGAATCAAAAGCAGTTAGTGGCCTTTATATTCGTATACACAACAGAAAAATTGCTGGACTAGATCTGAAAAGCTAATTTCCAAAGAAATGACACCAAAACACCCAGCTTCTCAATTAAAATGAAAATCTGGATGAAAGCGGGTCACTGTTTTCCAGAGGTGAGTTCAGGTTTGTTCTCTGCTGGCATTCTTCAAGCACTTCAAATTATGAAAGAAATTCAGATTTACAGCACTTTTCAAATCTGGTTCAAGAGGCCCTCAACCTAACAGCGCCCTCTTCTGGTTCCATGACTCACATTCAGCAGGTCATTGAGGTTGCAGGAAAAACTCCAATTTATGTTAGATGATAGGAAAAAAATCACTTTGAATCCTGAGACAAAAGGGTTTAGTTTTCCTTTTTAATGACTAATAAGAACCTGCTGTATAAAAAAATAAATAAAATAAAATTCAAAAATTAAATAAAGAGAAGAGCATTGGCACAAGAAGAGAAAATCAAAGAATATTCTTCTTCAAAAGTAAAAAAAAAACAGAAAAAGAAAAAAGAGGAAGCCCTCAATTTCTCCTAACATTATCATTTTTTTAATTTGCCAAAAATGTTGGATACATGTATATCTATAACTGATTCACTTTGCTGTACACCTGAAACTAACACAACATTGTAAATCAACTATACTCCAATAAATTTAAAAAAATAAATAAGTAAATAAAATAGATAGCTAGTGCAAAGCAGCCACATAGCACAGGGAGATCAGCTTGGTGCTTTGTGACCACCTAGAGGGATGGGATAGGGAGGGTGGGAGGGATAAAGAAGAAAAAACCCCAAACAAACAACAAAACAAAACAAACAAATATAGTTTAAGTAAAATATAATTATTATATACTATACATGTATATATGTATTTGTATATACCTGTATATATATTTATGGTATATATATGGTATACTATTATCCCATATTTTATATGTATAATACATAATATAAAAATTAATATCAATACTTTGTATATACATATAAAATAGTCCAGGTTGATGGCAGCAGCTCTAAGTTGGAACCGTTTTGACCTCAAGTCAAATGTTTATCATAGATCAAAACCACCTGGGTTTAATTTTTATTTCCCATCATTTTGTTAAAATAGGCATATATTTCTCTGAATTTACAAAATCTATAGCTATAAAACAACTTAGTTTCAATTTTCACTCTTAAAATCTTCAGTCTTGCAGATTTAGAAACCCACATAAAAAGACTGTAAACATGCCACTTCACTTACTTAGAGAAATAATAAAAAATTCTTGAATTTCAAATTCCAGATCTTCGCTCATATTTTTTTTTAAAAGAGTTTTTGACTGACGAATTTGCATAGAAGAATCACCTGCTGTCTAGGTCATGCACCAGAAGGACTATACTTAGGATGGAGAGCGAGGAAGGATTCAGAGGCTAGCCACTGGCTAGTTTCAGATTTTCTAAACAGCAGCTGGGCAACAGCACCCCCTGGTGGCCCCCCCCCAAAAATAACATTAACTTTCTGTGGCAGGAGACCCAGACATGAGATGCGAGAGCAGGCTCCTCAAGGGGGCTTCTCTGATTAGTATGTACTAAGGTATTTTGGAGGGGGCAGGGATTCACAGAGAAGTAGAACCCACCATTTGTCTTTCAAAGAATTTTAAATTTAGTTGGGAACAAGCCCACATTATGCCATGAAACTCCTGAATGGAGGCATGTAGATATTCAGGAGTTGGTGCTTGATTTGATGAGCAGTGGAGAGCTATTCTTCATATGTGAAACATCCTCCAAATGCTACTGGTCTTCTAAAGAGATGCCTCAACAAATAAATAGGGTTCCAGACTTTATAGCATCCCTGCATCTCACTGAAATCTCTATGGTGAGCTCAAGCAATGTCTCAAACTTGGTTTACATTTTTACCTGCTGGTGTATTAATGCACTTCTGGATAAAAAGAATTAGTCCATGTTATAGCAGTAACTTCCAGTAAGAAACAAGCGGTAAATACGGGATTATTTCATTATCATTTCTTTTACCTGGATGCTAATATATCTTTCCTTCAGTGTAGGAGTATCAACTGATGGGGAGTAGCTGAATTCCTAAGCTAGGTCTATGAAAGGCATATATGGTTGCACTCATTCATCTCAAGGTATTTCCCCTCAGGACTTACTTCTGGATCGCATGTAGCAGTCATTACAGTTTAGAAGACCATTTCGAATCCTAACATCTGTCCCACTCACTGCATCTCCAAGCTGTCCTTTACAAACTCCACACTATAGGGTAGAAAGAACAGAAGTTATAAGGTGCATAAGGAATTGTTTCCTTATAATGTTTAGTTATTGTTCACATGAATAGTACAGTAATCACTTCTCCAACCTCCACATTTGTTGCATATCTACTATGTATTAGATGCTGCACCACGACTTGACTTCCAGCAACAATATACTTTTAGCATTTTATCCTAACTCCTGGCATTTTTCAGAGGACACCAGTTCAGAGAGGTTAGCTGACTTGTCCAAGGTTGTGAAGTTGGTAAGTGGTAGCGGGTTGATCCCAAAGCCTACGCACACTGATTCTCAATCAAGATGGAAGAACCGTTTTAAACAGGTTAAATCCTAGTGGTTTTAAATAAACACATGGCCAAGGAATGATCAATATATATTGAAACTTGTCTCTGAATAACCTTCAAATGCTTTTTAGCATTTTTTGTTGGTAAGTTCTACCCGACCAGAATGACTGGGAAATAGCTATTCCACTTTATGTTTCCACGTTAAAGGCAGTGATACCAAGTCAGCCTGAGAGCAGAAAGAGACTGTGGGGTACATTGTACTGGCTGAATCAGAGAACATGCCAGTTCTCTGGCATGTTGGTTCATGCCAGCCTACTGCAGGGGGATCTTGACCCAGCCCAGGAAACAAGGGCCAGCCCCAGACTGATGCTCTAAGGTCATCTCAGGCAGAGGGAGGCTTCATCCAAATTATGTTACAAGCTGCATCTACACAGAAGGGTAGGGGATAAATCTAAGAGGTGATGTACCTTAAAGCATCAGGTCAGCTCCAGGAAGTGAGTGACTTGAGAGAATAAAGGCCTTGACAGCTAAGAAGACAAGTCCCCTATCTGCTGAGAATCTGCAAAGACTCTTTGCCACCTTGATTATTCTGAGTTCTGGTAAAGTTTCTGAGAATAAACTGTGGTGTTGGAACATATTATCTTGGTATTATATGAATTTTTTAAAAGTATGAAGCTTCCAGGGACTTCCCTGGCAGTCCAGCGGTTAAGACTCCATGCTTCCAATGCAGGGGGCAGGGGTTCGATCCCTGGTGGGGGAACTAAGATCCCACATGACACACAGCGTGGCCAAAAAAAAAAAAAAAAAGTATATAGCCTCCAAACATTCCCAGACAATTTAGGATATACATTACCTATGTCAATTTTACAATAAGAATATTGATAAATGGAGTCTAATTAAGTATCCATATTGCATTTTGTCCGTCAGTTTTGCTTTCCAGTGATTACTGACATTATTAAATTAATAACTTTGGGACAACCTCACTCACTTTCTCTTTGCTTATAGGTAAAGTGGAAGTTATTTTAAACCCATGCAAGTTTACTTTATAGCTGAGGGGGCTACTAATGAGAAACAGGACAAATCCAAGAAGGACACAGAAAGCATGTTAGGGTTATAAAGAGAAAGAAATGACTCTTTTTCAGAGACAGAGGTTTGGCTTCACAATTATATATTATCTGAAACATGTCCATGGGTGAAAAAAGGAAATGCTGATATAGTCTGACTTGTAAATATTATAATAAATCAGGCATAAGTGGTTCGTTCACCTGCTTGTTGGCAGGAGATTTGGGACTAGAATTTAGTCCTCCTCATTTTCAGTTAGTTATTAATTCATTCATCTAAAAATATTTATTGATACCATCACCACTGGGTACAGAGGATATAGTGGTGAGCCAGACAGATGTGGTCCCTGCCCTTATGGAGCTTGTAGAGAGCAGATGATAATTAAACAATTCAATAGTGAGCGATGAGGACCATGAAAGGTTCTATAAGGACCTGTAACAAAGGCAACTTGACTTAGTGTGGTAAGTAGGTCAGCTTCTCAGAGGGAGTGATATTCAGTCTGTGACTGTAGACATACTCATTTGGAGACCTACAAGTCAGCAACTAGCTGTAACTACTTAATTGACAATCTTCCATTATGTCAAAGACCAAAAATCTTTGAATTGAGTCTCAAGAGTTTGAGAAGCAGCAACAATGTTACATTCCAAATAAATCCATCTGGCCTTAAAAGATTCAGAAGCATCATCGTCCTCCAGGGTGGCTTTCTCAGCTTCTTGCTAAAGTATATGCTCTTTAGCAACGAAAAATGGTTTTATAAAGACACGTCCCACAAATCTGTTTTGCCTCCTCTAACCCGACATTCCAGAGGGATGCATGATAGGAGAGTTTCACCCTGAAGGATGGACTCCACGCACACTTCTGTACAACCTAGAGTCAGGAGGCTCTCACAAGCAAAGGCTGTCAGGATTTCCAGGAGGTAGTCACTCAGCACAGAACGAGGCCAAAAGACATTATGAGATTGTACTTAGGCAGAAGAGAGATGAATACATACCCTAAAGCACTGGATGTGAAAATAGAGATTGAGGGTCTCGATGATCATTGCAGCTCCTTTACCCAACGGAAGCCCACATGAAGAACACAGCTTCTTCCCACTTATAGACCTAAGTTGCAAAATATATGTCATAATAAAATGTTCCATTTAGAATCATTGGTCAAACACACTAATATGGAGCCTCATGCAAAAAAATAAAAAAATAAATAAAACATGAGTTTTTAAAATGTTTATACCGTAAGTGAAACAATTACTGAACTGATAATGAGCAGGAATTAAGCATTAGGTATAAGATGCAGACAATTGATAGATTAAATACAATAGGTCTCCACTGTGGCATGGAATTCTGTGTGTGTGTGTGTGTGTGTGCATGTAGGTGTGTGTTATTATAAAAAGTTTGCGTTGTAGTCTATTCAATCACAGTGATCAAATGCCTTGAAATGATTTAATGTATTTATCATATGTTTTCTCACGTCCTAAAAGACAGTCAAGTTTAGCTTTATTAAGGTTTTAATGTTGTGTTAAATTTTTCTATAATTGGTTCATTGGCCCACTAGGGCATTTCTTTTTCCTTATTAAAATTTGTTGTTGTTGTTGTTTAAAAATAAAGAGGAAATTGTGATACAGCCTAACAGGTATCAGGCAGATGTGGGATCAAATCCCTGCTCTGATACCAAGTTCTGTGATCCGGTATGAAGAACTCACATTGGGTTTCCATTCCACCTGGCTCAGACAGGATGGCTGTGCTCTAAGGCAGCTTTCCCACAGCTAAGATCAGATTGCAATGATGCCGATTGTCGGGAAAGCTCTTGGAATTACACAAGAAATTTTAAAATGTGCAACGTCATTTGGAAGCAAAGAGAGGGACAGAAGAAACAGAAAGACAAGAGAAAAAAGGAAGAGTTGCCCTTAGCAAACTCTATTTATTAGGATTTCCCTCTTATCCAGTAGTTAAATGAAATTTCGAAATCAAAGAAAACCTTGGAGTACTCAGTCATTTGTCTCTCCAGGGAATGGGAGCTCAGGCAGCTTTTAAGAATATCATGGGGCCTAATTAATGTCCAGAAGCAATCATTAGAGAGCTCGAGTAGAGTAAAAGGGAGGATGAAGTTTCATTTCTCAGCGCCCGCCTGGTTCACTGTAAGAGCCATCAGCGGATCCCGCCTAGAAGGTCCGAGCCGTCTTGGAGGGAAAGGCGCCGACTTAGGAGCCCGGCAATTGTCTGGTGGATTTTCTTATTAGATTGCAGGTTCTGCACAATGTAATTAAAGCCCTATGGCCACAGCCGCGCCAACGTCACACACTTGGCTCTTTCGATTGTGGGCTGATAAAATCTTTAGGCAGATGGGGATGTTTTCTCTCCTCCTGCCTATGTGTGTGTAGGAAGAGACATGGATGGACAAATCCCTCACAATCCTCTGGCAAGCACTAATTTGGTTGCGATTGTGCTCGGCAGGCTCTAGCCAAAACAAAGCAGCCTCAGAAAGGCTTGCTGACCTCTTGTACCTGTTTGGTGACTGGCCAGGAGGGGTGGAGGAGCAGGGGGACAAGTGCCCAGCCTGGAAGTTCTCTCGAGGGCTTTTCCTGTAACATGGGAAAGGAGCCAAACATCATGTCAAGTAAAGAGAAGTCCAATCCCACAAGGAAAGGCTTTTTAGACAAGGAAAAAAAAACCACCCCACTTCCTTGGCAACCAAATAAAAGACCACAGTGTGTCCTAGGGGTCATTTTTTTTTTACGAAGGACAAAAAAGGTTCCATCTAGCAGACTGTACAGACATTGGATGTATGATATCAAAACCAGGCTGGCATTGTTGAACAGAAAGACAGAATAGTTCTCTATTCTTTATTTTGGTCAGGCTCTTTGCTAGTGAAAGTTGCATTCTAAGTTAGATATAAAAATTATGGATGGGGTGGGAGGGGAGAGATGAATGGAGGTGTAGGGAAAAGTTCTTAAAGAGAGCCCAGAAATAAAGGGCAGCGCTTAATGGAGGTATCTTTCAGTGAGGTGCCTTCCACCCCTATTCATAAATTTGTTACGTGATTAGGGATGATGTTCAAAACGTCTCATGACTGCTATGTCATTGGGCATCTACAAAGCAGAATGGTTCCCAGCCAGAAGCCCCCAGAATGGTTTTACAGGTGCTGTTGGTTACACATGAGACCTGCCTGTGATTAAGCTGTCAGTTCTGGGCTCTTGATTTTAAAAGTTAATTTCATTGGTAAAGAAAGGGACAGAAAAGAACAAGGAAAAGAGAAATGCCAGCATAGACCTGAACAGAGCATGAGGCCATCTGTCTTGTAACTGCTTTCAGAATAACTCCCTGAGCCCCTGACCCCCCAAACCTCCCTCCTCAGACAGAGCTTGTCTTCTCCAAAATATCAGCTTTTCATGGAATATCCTAAAGTATAAGGACCATCACCTTGAAAAATGGTGGAAAATCACCACAATAATCAATAAAAATAACGACTCCTTCTATGTGATTTTACCTTCTATTAATTCTGCATGTCATCTAGACATAGAGAAATGAAATTGGATAGACATAAGGGAAAAGGGGAAAATGGTTCAAAAGTGTATTGAGAAAAAATGTAACACGAAAAATAAGATAAAAGGATGAACTTATAAAACAAGTTATCATCATCATCATCATCATCACCATCGCTGTCATTATCAACACCACTGCCTACAATGTATAGTACTTATTACTTGCCAGGCACAAAACCCTATGAAGTAGGCACTACTATTATTCCCATTTTATACATGAAGAAACTGGAACAGAGAAAGATTAAGTATCTTGCTCAAAGTTCCATGCAGGCAAGTGTCAGAGTCAATATTTTGAATCCAGGTGGTCTGGCTCCAGGTTGAATTATTGGTTGAAGTATAATGAATATTATCTTTTTAAAACTGATTACAAGGAACCTCTGGCTCAAGTATGATCTTATCATGGAACTGTGGGTTCATTCTGAATCCCTCTACCACTCATCCAGACAAGTACTTTGGATAAGTTATTTAATTTCTCTGAGCCTCAATTTCCTCACCTGTAAAATGGGAACAATAACGCAATAATGTTATTGGGAGAGTTCAGTGAGTTAATATATGAAAAGAAGAGGAAAAAGATATATGTAAACCTTTCAACACAGTGCCTATTATATTGACATGTTTCAAAAATGATGCAAACTATTATTACTATAAAAAATACAATTGTTACAAAATTAGAATAGAGCCTGGGGTAGTTAGTTAAGGGGAGAGAATGATGAGGAAACATTTTTTCCTTGAAAGAACATTTGTCCATAGGCTCTGAGACAATTTAACTCACTTAAATAAATTGCTAATACAACAGACCTGCACAATCTTTCCAATGTTTAGATTTGTGGGTTAAAAACATTACTTTGTCTCTTTTAAGTTGCCAAATTCAGACTAAATATTTACTTGCCAGAAAGATTGTTCCAAACTTCCATAAATATTTGTTACCTTGTCAATGACAGTCAATGGACAGAAAGCACAAAAATGATGCTAACATCCAGCCATCTCACACTTTTTCACTTTTCCCCCTTCTTAGTCAATTAAAAAAAAAAAAGAAATTCCACACCCATCTTATTTGGTTACTCACTTCCGCCTTTCACTCGGAGACTCAATCTGATGATTAATGTTTTTGTCCAATGGGAGGGTTTTTGGCTTCACATCTTCTAAAATGTGCATTGGTGGGTTTGATACCTGCTGATTCCGGGATGGATCTGAGTCCAAGTAAAGAACATACACTTAGTGCTCAGTAAAGCTGCCGCCTTAGTGCTTAGTAATCACATTTCTTTAAAGTGCTAATGCCTGCTGAGGTCTCACAGTGATTTCATGGAGCCTCCGGACCCGTGCTGTTTAGCATAAGCTGGAAGATAAGCTTGCAGCCAGCAGAGGTCATATCTGTCTGGACGATGGGGTGGGGAAGGGGTCTTACAATAACTGAAACATGGGGTTTGGTTTTCTCCATTCTTACCCTGAGCTAGCTGTGGGTTTATCCCACAGGGTGAGGCCCCAGCTTCTGTATCCAGCTGGAGGTCCTGATAGATTCCTTTCAATGCAGGGTTCTCAGAATGAGTCAAGACGCCTTGAGTTAGGCTGTTAAAATAACAAATATATTTCAGAACAGGAATAAAAGCAACTGAACTAAAATTATCGATCTTATCCCTCAGGACCACTTACTTACTATACGAAAAAAGAAATGGGGCTAAATAAATATTTATTCTTTTTATTTTAAACTAGATTTAAAATGGATTTAGAATACTGTAAAATGCTACGCATTTTCATTATCCAGCAGTTTAACAAACCATCATTTCTGATGTCCTCTCTACCTCCTTGTCCACAAAATTCTTCATTCTAATCATTTCAAGGGGTGCCAGAGCTAAATGCAATCTCCCAAATTTTCACAAGAGAGGACTTATTGTGGAAAATATTTGAGCCACATGGGGCTTCGGCAGCCTATGGTAATTCACTGGCCCTTTAGTAGCTTCTATGTGCAAAGAAAGGAGAGACAGAGGAGATTTTTTTAAAGGTTTCTGGCAACAACAGGGACTGTCTGGAGAACGAGCAGTAATTCATGGAAAATGCTTATTAGCATCCTTCAAATATTCCTGACTAGTGGCTTTCATTTCAAAAACTGGAAAGTCTCTTTAAATAGTGCTAACTGGAAACAGATGTGCTGTTCCAAGGGCTCTGCAGGCTCTGGACATGGGTCCCAAGCTCTAATATCTTACAATTCACTGAGTCTCCTAGCTGATGAGCATAGGAGAATTCTCAGTGCAAATCCCATCAGAAGAGCTCAGCTCCCAGCCAACCTTTCAAATTGGCCAGTCTTTGAAAATGATACTTAGATAGCCTTTTGTGTCTTTGGGTCCCTCTGAGGGCGCTGTGTGTGTACCCAAGTGTGTATGCGCACACACACATGCATGCACACTTTCCAACATCTATCTGATATATCGGAGCCCTAGAGGCCAACATTTGTATCATAAAGAACTTGCTGGTGGCAGAGCCCTGCCAGCCTCTTGGGTTTCTGCAGGTCCCCTTTAGGTCAGGCATGGGGTCCCATCAATAAACTCACTACAGTCCGTACCTACAACCAGATTCTGCTCCAGTCTGAGCTAGCTCTGAATGCTCCAGGAGTTTCTGGGTATCCTGTTCTGATCTCCCATGGAACATACCGGAACCCATGGGGTAGGGGAATTACCCATGACCAAGGGGTTTGTTGGCTATCCTTTATATTATCACCCAGAGTAAACATGGCTTCTCACAGGTCAGAGGATACTAATGGCAAAGTTCAGGTCCATAGTAAAACCACAGTGAGTAGGACACCACGGCCTCATTTTTTTTTCTTCCTTTAAATAAACTTTATTTCTGTGGACCAGTCTTAGAGTTATTTAAAAAAATTGCAAAGATAGTACAGAGACTTCCCATCTACCCTGCACACAGTTTCCCCTGTTGTTTTCTGTGAGTATGGTACTTTGGTTACAGTTAATGAATCAGTATTGATACAATATTTTTTTTCTTTCTTTTTTTTAGTTTTAATATTTTTTAAAATTTAAGTATAGTTGATTCACAATGCTGTGTTAATTTCTGTTTTACAGCAAAGTGGTTCAGTTTTATATATATATATGTATATGTATATATATATATATACACACACACACACACACACATATACATTCTTTTTTAAAATATTCTTTTCCATTATGGTTTATCATAGGTTCTCTGTGCTGTACAGTAGGACCTTGTTGTTCATCCATTCTATATATAATAGCTTACATCTGCTAATCCCAGCTTCCCACTCCATCCCTCCCCCAACCCCCTCCCCCTTGGCAACCACCAGACTGTTCTCTATAACCACACCACAGCCCCATTTTAAACTCTATCCCTCCAGACACATTAACCATTTCAGGTGAGTGGTATTTAGGTTTGGGACTTTGAATTGACAACATGGTCCTTTGGTGATCTATACTGTCTCCCCTCATTTAAAAACAGGTTTCACCTATTTAAAAATAAGGCTATTTATATTCAATAGTATAAGGACACTGACTTTAGAGCCATTAGAATGTCTTCAAGCAATAATATATGTATAATGTATTATTGGAATGATAATTTCAAAGCTGAATATGATTTGCATTAGTGATGGGTGCCCTTCCTGGGAGTGAAGGGGCGCAGCCCGGCTTTGCGCATATGGATGGACAGCCTGGAACGGCTCATACCTGCCCTTTTCCTCCAGTGGATCACCTTCCTTAGTCTTAAGCAATGAGCCACTGTTATCCCCCTGGAATGGTTTCTTCTGTCTTGTCTTTTGTTCTTCCTCTCGACAGTTTTCCAAGTCCATCTTATTCTAATGGGGAAAACAAGGATAATCTTGAATATAATTTTTAAACACACTGGACAATACTCATGTCTGGCCATGGAATATCTGAAGCATTTTCTCAATCACACTGACTACAATTTAAAGAACAGTCTTCAAATTAACTGAATAGTAACTGATTTCCAATGATTTGAAATGAACATGTAACCTGGATCTCTCTCAGAAGTTATCATAAAAGGGAACTGGCTAGAAAACCCATCTTTCAAAATAAAACAAAGTCATAGGATTGTTTATTTCAAGACAAGTGGCATTTGAGTGCCCGTGGGTTATTTCAAAATGCAGATTATGTAGTGTAACCTTTAAAAATTGTATAAAAAATTTAAAAAATTTTTAGTCTTTAATTTAAATTTTTTAAATTTAAGTAAAAAACAAGCAGAGGGCTTCCCTGGTGGCACAGTGGTTGAGAGTCCGCCTGCCGATGCAGGGGACACGGGTTCGTGCCCTGGTCTGGGAAGATCCCACACGCCGCAGAGTGGCTGGGCCCGTGAGCCATGGCCGCTGAGCCTGCACGTCCAGAGCCTGTGCTCCGCAACGGGAGAGGCCACAATGGTGAGAGGCCCGCGTACCGAAAAAAAAAAAAAAAAAAAAAAAAAAAAAAACCAAGCAGAAACTGACACACCATTGTAAAGCAATTATACTCCAATAAAGATGTTAAAAAAAATAAAAAACAATACACTTCCAATTTTGATATTTGAAAATGGCTGGTAAATATTGAAAAATTGTTGGACAGTGTAGAATTCCTTTGATGATGATACATAAATAACTTATTTTAGAGTCTAGAAAATCTTTCATAATTATCATTGTAATATATGAAAGAGACATGAAAGATTTGGCTTTTGTGATAATCTTTGTATATAATAGCAAAGATAAGCAATAATCTGAGTTTCCTGAGTGACCATGCAATATCAAATTTGGTGAATTACTTTTGTACAATCTTCATTTGTATTAAGTTAAAATTGGATAATTTAAAAATTTCAGTGTATTGCAGCTTATATTGACTACAGAAATGACTAATATGACATATACCCAAGTGATATGTTTATTGCAAAATGAATTTATTCTGTTATTATACCATCAAAAACTAAAATGCAGATTATGGACTATCCAGGTGTTGGTATGACCTCTGTCCACTACCTCCATGACCTTATTTGGGGGATATGGAGGTTGACCAACCTTTCTGGACTCTCTCCAGACCTTGAAGACACACACATATATATATATATATATATATATTCATGTGGAATTTTTTTTTTTTTTTTTTTTTTTGTGGTACGCGGGCCTCTCACTGTTGTGGCCTCTCCCCTTGCAGAGCACAGGCTCCGGACGTGCAGGCTCAGCAGCCATGGCTCACGGGCCCAGCCGCTCCACGGCATGTGGGATCTTCCTGGACCGGGGCACAAACCCGTGTCCCCTGCATCGGCAGGCGGACTCTCAGCCACTGCACCACCAGGGAAGCCCAATTCATGTGGAATTTTAAGAGTGATTCAGAAGAAACTTTCATGGAGGCCGGTGAGAGTGTATTGTTGGCATCCTACTGCTAACATCCAGTGCAAAGAGACGTATGGTCTGGCAGAGAGAAACATATGTCTGCTAAATGAATGAATGATAGGCAGTTAGAAAGACATTCCAGCACATGGCATCACTAACCAGGGTCTTGCCAACCAGTGCAGAGACTTTGGTTTCCAGCCTGCGGGGGCAGGGCTGGCCCTAGTAATACATTTACTGCTCTCAGGGATTGACTCTAGGGTTTCACCGCGGCAATGACAGTATGATGGGGTACAATGGCCACGTAGTAGCTGACATAATTCTAGAGAAACAGCTAGTCTTGGCTTCAAACTGGTGGAAAACTTGGCCTTGTGGTTTAGTACTTCTATTTTAGTTTTCTTATTTCATGAATTCCTTTTAATCTATGGTCTTACCATTGTCCCACTGCCTTCAGTCACAGAGGAGGATGTAGATAGCTGGTCTGCAGAACTTGAAGAAATAGTAAATGGAACCACAGTGTCCTCAATTATTTTGCGCTCCTGGGGGAAGGACAGGAATTAATGAAAGGGAGAGAAAGGATAAATCATATTTGTCAAGAGAGAAGTGTCATTAAAGAAATTTAGGGACAAACATCAGAATTATGTATAAACAAGCACGGCATAAAAAAAGGTCTTACTTTTAAAAAGCATGTAAATCAGATAACATGCTCTATGGGCAATGATTTAGAAATTAGCATTTAATTTAGAAAAATAGAGTCTTTGCAAGTTAATTAGTTCAAGAGGCCAAATTAGAAATGCTATTAGGGAAAGTATTATGCACAAAAATTATTGTTGAAGAAAAAATTCACAACAATATTAATCATAAACAGATTTTGGATAATATACATAAAGTGTAGTTTCAAATTCTCGAATATGGTCTGGTTTGTTCATCTAAAAATGAAACAAACAAAGCCAAATTCTCCTCCCTTCTAAATCTCTTTAGTACCATACAGTGAATGCAGTAGTAAGGATTCACTTAGCCTTGATATCAAAATTATCCTCATAAAAATTAATACTAATTCACTACTACCAAACATGCTCGCCTCAAACAAACACACAAATAAACAAATTGATACTTTCATGTCATCTAAGACAAATCAAGAATCTGACCTTTGTGACTAAAGAACAGATACAACTCTATTCTCCCCCTTGACCATGACTCAACACACCCTTACCACAAGCTAAACTTGGAAGAGTAGTAGTCTTTTACAGCCTATAGGATAGGACTCTTTTAAAAGGTTGATAGGGCTCTGTTGTGAGTAAAGAAAATCAGACATGCCCCAAGGGTACACATAGCACAGACAGAGAAAGTGCTGATAGACTTTGAGGAATCAGGGCTTCAGGGTCAAATTCCTTCCGGGGAATTTCCTACCTCCTCATAGTATCTGCGTTCTTCCTCTTCCACCTCCTTTTGGGCCTTTTCCCACTCTTCCTTCAGCTTGTCCTGCTCCTTCTGGTATCTCTCCTGTTATGGAATTTCCATAGATTGTTCTGAACGGACCAGTGCATACATCATTGGGACTTTTCCCCCCGCTAAACCATCATGTACAATGTGTTGCAAGACTCTCTTCTTGCTGTAACGTTCTGAAGCTAACCCATTCATGCACCAAAAGGGGAATACCATTTCGTGGTACTCAGACATGATAGGGACATAAAAATCCAACAGAGAACGATCTTTTCTGCTGTGGGTGTTTCATAGAATTGTTCTTCAGATATATGAGTAGGCATTTGCTTATGGAAAGAGAAAAGATGGAAAGATTCTAAACTCTTTCTTAACTTGGGTTTTGTCCTTAGAGGTAGGTTAAACCAATAGTTTGCTTTTACCGGGCCCTTCAGAGATGAGTTTTGCCATTCCACTGACAGAAATACGTTGCTGCTGGGACAGTTTAATAAAAGATTTAAAAAAAAAAAAACCTTGCAGGTTTACAAGATAGATGATGGAGAAAGGTCCAAAGTGGACAAAACGATAATTAGCTGAGTGGCTGAATTACTCTTTGCTTGTGGCCATTCTACTAAAATGGAATCTTCCTAACTTTAAGTCCTCTTGAATTAAGAGTAGCTTTTAAACAGCCCATTAGAAGGCTTTGATATCAGAACTGCTATTATTGTTTTCAGAAAAAAATAGGACACTAGTCACCACTTCCAGAGGAAAAAAAAAAATACTCTGAATAGGATAAGGAGAGCTTTAAAAATGTGACTGGAGTCCCTGACAGCTGACTAGAAGAAATGAATACATGGAAATTAAAACGAATGCTTAAGATGCGAACTGACACCCCTGGATGCCTTGAGAATGGCATCCCTGACATGACAGAGAAAAAGGAATTGCTGGAGTATGTTATGCACAGTCAAATATTTTAGGCTGATTACTGTCAGTCTTCTCTCTGAGGCTAACATGAGTCTGTGCTTCCATCTTCTTGGGGAAGGCACCGAGAATTCCTCCAGGTATTACTTGTTATGTTATTATCTTAGGAGCAAAAGGGCTTTATGGGATTGTCTGGAGCCTAATGTTCCTATTAATGCTCTGGCCAAACCACTGTTGGGTCAACCCATGGTAGGCTTTTAAACTTTGGCTAAAAATTTTGTTATAAAACCTAATATTGTAAAGTTTTAGAGAGGGACTCCAAGGGTCTTCAGAATAGAGGAAACAGACCTTAAAACTTTACAGAAGATGAAAAACAAGCAAAGCTTCTTACATTTATTGGTTCTAGGAGCTTATATCAAATGTTTCCCTCACCAAGAGGATGAACTGATGATACAGGGGCCAAAGATATGGTATATCTGTCCACAGACACACACACACACACACACACCCTTCCTTCCCCATAAACACCTTGCCCCTAAGCCCACAACCCACACCTAAAACCACGGCCACCTTTCAAAGTATAACAGACACAGCACTACCATGGGAAACACAGGCTGTCTTCTTTACTCTGTGGAATTTCTGACTCCTGGTGGAATGGGCATCTGACTTCCAAGAGAATAGCAGATGACCAGGGCTGGTCTGGGGTCTCCCAATGGACCTAAATGTCCCAACAGCTCTGGGACTTTGCTGAACCTAGTTCTTACTAAGAACTAGATTTTGGTATTGAAGGTTTACTCCTATGTAATTTTGAAAAGTGTCAAACTTAACAGGCAGACCTAGAGCCACACTACAATTAATTAACTATCTAGCTGACTCTTGCTCCCCACCCCTGGGAATTAAGCCAAAGGATTAGAACAAAAAGATAAGAAAAAAAAGTAAAATAAACTTGCATTAAGCATTGCTTTCTACACATCAGCAGAAAGTCACAAAAATAAATGAGATTTAACATTCTTTTTCTTTATGACTTTTGGTAAAATCAATACCATTGGGAGTATAGGGGAAAAAACATGAGTTTTAGAGTCACCCAAGCTTGGATTTGAAACGAGGCTCAACATTTGTTAGAGGTATGACCTTGGGCAATTATTTAACTTATTTTGAGCCTTAATTTCTTCAATTGAAAACTGAGATCAATAAGACATACTTTGATGAGTTTTATGAGAATGAAGTTAGGTAAAATATGTCAAGCACCTACAAATATGCCAGTTCTGGCACACCCCAAATGCTCAGCATAGGTTAGTTTCTAAGGTTACTAGATTATTTTTTGAAGCTCTGTTGCTCCACAAAACTGGGATGAAACAAGTAGGAGCATGATAAGTTAACTCCCAGAATTTTTCTAGAATTGAAAATTAGGAGCTTTTGCTCAAAGATGGAGCAAACATTTCTACTTAAGGAAGAAGACCCAGGTCAACTTTTATTTCTCATGTAGGCTATAAATAACTTTCCGATAATTCCTTCCCACTCCTAGTTGGACTGGAATTTGATTGGCAGCGAACAGGGTGATGAGTGGGTGGATTGGCCCTTAATCAATACTTGGATTTTTTTCTAAGTGAAATGCTTTCTCCTTATGTTCATCAGTGTAACCTCTGGTGGGAGGAATTAGACTCAGAGCATTCTGTCTCATGGACACAAAATGAACAGACTTAGACTCAACGACTTCTGAGAAGAAGCTGATTCCATGTATTCCCTGGGCTAAACATCTATTTATTTAATTAATTTATTTATTTATTTTGCAGTACGCGGGCCTCTCACTGTTGTGGCCTCTCCCGTTGTGGAGCACAGGCTCCGGAGGCGCAGGCTCAGCAGCCATGGCTCACGGGCCCAGCCGCTCCACGGCATGTGGGATCTTCCCGGACCGGGGCACGAACCCGTGTCCCCTGCATTGGCAGGCGGACTCTCAACCACTGCGCCACCAGGGAAGCCCTAAACATCTATTTAATACAGCAGAAATTAAGAGAGCATCACCAAAAAGAAGAAAAAAATAAAAAGCAGCAAACCCAGTCCTACCTGGAGCAAACGTTCCTGCTCCTGTTGCCATTTTTCCTGTCGCCTGCGTTCCTCTTCCGGGTCCCATGCCCACAACTTCAACTGTTTAGAATATAAAACCCATGATCAGAACTGAGCCATGTCCTCAAGGCCAGGCCAGGACAAGGGCACAATTAGCTCACGGTTTGACACCCAGATGGACACACAGAAGCAGAAACCTTCCCGTATCTAAAGGTGCTCTTTGTTGGCAGAAACCACTTTTTTTTTTTTTTTTTTTTTTATTTTGTTTGCAGTACGCGAGTCTCTCACTGCTGTGGCCTCTCCCGCTGCGGAGCACAGGCTCCGGACGCGCAGGCTCAGCGGCCATGGCTCACGGACCCAGCCGCTCCACGGCACGCGGGATCCTCCCGGACCGGGGCATGAACCCGTGTCCCCTGCATCGGCAGGCGGACTCTAAACCACTGCGCCACCAGGGAAGCCCCAGAAACCACTTTTTAATCTTAGTCCCTCTTTGGTTTACTTCCAATATGCTGGTATGATTCTGTGAACCTTTTCCGGAGCTAATGAAAACGCGAAGTAATTAGCCACTGGCATGGGAAGGCTTTTGCTTTGTTTCCCTTAGAAGTGATTTCTTAAATGTATTCACGCTCCTAAGCATAAAATACTCATTCTGCATATTGATCCTGGGTCCAAGCAAATAGGAATGTTTATTTCAGCAGAACTGCATTTTGTGAGAAGTGGTGTTTGCTGTGCTATAGAACTCATCTTTTATACTGCTATTATTGCTTTTCCATCCCAGTTTTCTCTAAAGTGGGATCATTTAACTCACCAGTGTTCACCAGCATCACCAGAGATCCAGGCAAGGGGAGTCCCTGATCAGGGCCCACAAAACAAACATTCAAACCCACAGACTTTGGTGTTTTTGGTCTTTTAAAAAAGGTTTTTGTGATTTTGAGAACCAAGTAAGTAAATGGGAATAATGGGAGAAGGATGCATGAACCAAAGTGGGCACCCAGGCCTCGGAATATGAATGGGATTGAGAGGGTCTGAGGGGGAAGAGAAATCACAGCTAGTCCCTGGGAAACCAGCAAAAGTGGGGAGGCTGATGTGTTTAAAGTTGGCCTCCCTTGTCACCCAGAGTAGGTGCTGAGGCAATCCAGGCTCCCCGATAACTGTGCTTCTTCCCTTCTCTCTGTTCTGATGGGACAGTTTTGGGAGGCACTTAGAACGGTCTGGGAATCCTGAGGGAAAGAGCAGGGTGAGGGTGAAGGAATTAGGGAGGAGGGGGAGAGTCTGGGGCAGGGTGCGGGGCAGGCAGACTCTACCTACTCTGGCTGCCTGCGAAGCTGGACAGAGTCAGTCCCATCCAAGGTTTAGATGGGTCTAGCTACTGCCCAAGATAGCTGGGCCAGCCCACCTCCCCTGCCCTGCCCCCAGTAATCCAGGCTACCACTCAGGTGCACAATGGCTGGCCCATCCAGAGAAGTCTCCAGGCTGAGAATACGAGCCAGGCCATGGCTGTTGCTCAATTTTTAACATTATAAATATCTATAGCTTTAATGTATTTAGACATGTGAAATGTGGGCCTCGTTGGATACTCTTGCTGTGGTTCCTGCAAATGGTAGGGATGGTCACAAAAAGTCAGAGAAAGGTGGCCAAATCAGGGAGGGAAATGTATTTCCTATATGCCACTCTTGGGATTCATACTGCATATCTGCATATGAAAGCCTCTGACAAGTTATGCAGGAGAAAAACTATTTTATTGTATAAAATCCAGAGTTTCCCACATTTCCTTGGATGACCATAAAATGTCATCTAAATATGGATCCCAGGTTGAAAATTCTCCTGGAATTAATGGAGTTGGATGTTGGCTCCACTTGGCATTTTCCTAAGACTTGGAAGCAGTTTAAATGTTCAGACCCTCTCTCAGGGGCATGGCTCTTCTTTGACTTTTGAGGAAAAGGGTGTGGTAATGTGAATAAAGCTATAGGGAGCCCAATGGGGAAAGTCCAACAGCAGGAAAATAAGAGCAACAATTAGAAATTATTTAGTTAATTTTCAGGTTTCCCTAGGTTGTAATGGCAAGAATAAGTCAGGAGTAAGCAGAAACAGGAGGGAGAAGTGTGGGATATGGGGATTGAGCACAGAAGACAATATGGAATATTTGTTAGAAAGCAAGAAAGAAAAACAATGAGCATTTTCAGAGGAAGATAAAGAGGAAGAGACTATTGTGATAAACAGGAGGGCAAGAGAAGTGGTCATGCTCCTTTTTCAGTGACTATTTGCTGAGCACTTACTTATGACCAGGTGGCATAGCAGGCGGCCAAGAGCCCCAGCCTCATGGAGCTTACAGCTGAGAGTGGGGATGGGGGTGGGCTTGTGAGGGAGTGACCCATATATAAACGATCCCCAGGAGACAGTGGGATAATTATCATAACAGAGATAGAAAAGTTTCCAGAGAAAGAATGCAGAGCGTTTGGCACACTTTGTTCTATAATTTATCTGTTTACAGATCTGGATCTTTCCCTGGCCTAGGGGTTCCTTGAGGGCAAAGAGGGCCCTTTATCCTGCCTAAGTATCTCAAGACCTTGAATTTTTAGGTCTTCAGGAAATGTTCGTTGAATAAATAAATGGAATAACTTCATGCTGGCTGGGTAATGGATCCTCTTCTCTCCCCTTCGTAGACCCTATAGCTTTGGGCCACTTCACATCTGAGCAAAACTGCCCCGAGTCTATTGAGTTCAGACTAATCGAATGCTTACTTCCCCTCAACCTTCTCTTATTTTCCAATTTCTTTTAATTTTCCATTCTATGAAGAGCTATTTATCATCAAAAGAACATCAAATTTAGGTGGGTATTTTCAAGAATTCACCTATATGGGTCAGTAATTTCTCTCTTTCTTATTCTATTTTCCATACACAGAAATAAGAATGTATCTCTGTAGGACGTCCTTCCTCTCCAGCCCTGCCAGGCGGGACTAGAACAATTTGACATGGTTGTTCCCATGTCATTTAAAATGGAACTCAATGGGTTATGTTATACTACTCTTCAGATCTGTGCCATGAATGCCAGCCTTGGGGTCCTTCTGGGGGTCCCATCCTCTGTGGATGTACTCAGCTTCCCAACAAACTCAGGATTCCCAGTACTGGCTTAAGACTGAGCCTCCACAAATGGCTGGTAGTTCTGGAACGTGGCTGGAGATATTGGGGAGGGGTTGTGATGGGTGATGGGTCCCTTCTCCATTCTGCACAGGTACTTAGGAATTCCCAAAGTGAGACAATTTACCTATAGATAAGAATTGGTGTTGGCTATGGTGGGCCTCTTGGATTAGCCACTGGGGAGGATTCGTTCATGTATTGGGCACTGTGCTACAAGCTTCTGTGTAATTATTTCAAATAAAGCCCACAACACTCTGAAAGTGTTATTATCTCACTGTACTACCAAGGAAGACAAGGTTCAGAGAAGTTATACAGCACTTTCAGGGTCATATGGTTAGTAAATCTGTAATCAAAGGTGCAGCAGTGATTATGCAGCTACACCTGGGGGCCTCAGGAAATGCTACAGTTGATTGTGCCATAGAGGAAGGCTCCAAACCAATTCAAATTTCAGAGGGTGAGTATTCCAGGCCCAGCATTGGAAATACTCAGTTCAGAGAAGAGTCAGGTCTATGAAGAATGTCCAGGTATAATTCAGCAGCAAGGAATTTCTACAGTGTCATGGGTCTTGACATTTTAATTAGCAAGTGCTCTCTTTATTTCATCGAAATAAAGAATTGAAAACTAAATGTACAGTTAATATTATTCAAGATACTGATATTCAAGATGGCAGAGGAGTAGGTGGACGTGGAGTTCATCTCTCTCCACATAGGAATACATCTATAGATGCAACAGTTCTCACAGAACACCAGCTGAAAACTAGCAGAAGACCTTGGACACCAGAAAGGACTATAAAGATCCCTTCATGGAATGGAAGGGAAGCATTTGAGGCTGTCAGAAGAGGGTGAAGCAGCCGATCTGTGGCAGAGGGGACAGAGAGAGAAATACACAGACGGTCAGTACCACAGCCCTACATGCCCCGGACTGGGATGTGTGTTCACAGGCTGCCCCTCCAAGAGCAGAGGCAGTGAGAGGACGTGTGAGCACCGGTCTGCACGGGGAAGCAGTAGGGACAGAGCCTGGCACCACCTCCTGGTTCTCCCTTTCAGGGAAACCAGGGAAACAAGAACTAGCAAGAGCTTGACAAATGCCTGGCTTTGAATTGGAGACCATTCACCTGCTTATTGTTTCATTCCTGGAAATTTCACTGAAAATAAGTAAGAAAAAAAAATACCTGAAAGAAAGAAAACAAAGAACAAAATACCCCAGAATTCCTAAAAAACAGGTCTTGGTGCTCTGGCCATGTGTCAGGCCTGAGCCTCTGAGGTGGGAGAGCCGAGTTCAGGACATTGGTCCACCAGAGACCTCTCAGTCCCATGTAATATCAAACGGCAAAAGCTCTCCCAGAAATCTCCATCTCAGTGCTAAGACCCAGCTCCACTCAACGACCAGCAAGCTAGAGTGCTGGACACCCCATGCCAAACAACTAGCAAGATGGGAACACAAACCCACCCATTAGTAAAGAGGTTGACTAAAATCATAAGTTCACAGACACCCCAAAACACACCACTGGACTTGGTCCTGTCCACCGGAAAGACAAGATCCAGCCTCATCCACCAGAACACAGGCACCAGGACCCTCCATGAGGAAGCCTACACAACCCATTGAGCCAAGCTTACCCACTGGGGGCAGACACCAAAAACAACGGGAACTATGAACTTGCAGCCTGCGAAATGGAGACCCCAAACACAGTAAGTTAAGCAAAATGAGAAGACAGAAAAATACACAGCAGATGAAGGAGCAAGGTAAAAACCCACCAGACCAAACACATGAAGAGGAAATAGGTAGTCTACCTGAAAAAGAATTCAGAGTAATGATAGTAAACATGATCCCAAATCTTGGAAATACAATGGAGAAAGTACAAGAAACATTTAACAAGGGACTAGAAGAACTAAAGAGCGAACAAACAATGATGAACAACAAAATAAATGAAATTAAAAATTCTCTAGAAGGAATCAATAGCAGAATAACTGAGGCAGAAGAACAGATAAGTGACCTGGAAGACAAAATAGTGGAAATAACTACCTCAGAGCAGAATAAAGAAAAAAGAATGAAAAGAGTTGAGGACAGTCTCAGAGACCTCTGGGACAACATTAAACACACCAACATTCGAGGGGTCCCAGAAGAAGAAGAGAAAAAGAAAGGGTCTGAGAAAATATTTGAAGAGATTATAGTTGAAAACTTCCCTAACATGGGAAAGGAAATAGTCAATCAAGTCCAGGAAGCACAGAGAGTCCCATACGGGATAAATCCAAGGAGAAGCACGCCAAGACACATGTTAATCAAACTATCAAAAACTAAATACAAAGAAAAAATATTAAAAGCAGCAAGGGAAAAGCAACAAATAACATACAAGGGAATCCCCATAAAGTTAACAGCTGATCTTTCAGCAGAAACTCTGCAAACCAGAAGGGAGTAGCAAGACATATTTAAAGCGATGAAAGGGAAAAACCTACAACCAAGATTATTCTACCCAGCAAGGATCTCATTCAGATTTGATGGAGAAATTAAAAGCTTTACAGACAAGCAAAAGCTAAGGGAATTCAGCACCACCAAACCAGCTCTACAGCAGATGCTAAAGGAACTTCTCTAGGCAGGAAACACAAGAGAAGAAAAAGACCTACAATAACAAACTCAAAACAGTTAAGAAAATGGTAAAAGGAACATACATATCGATAACTACCTTAAATGTAAATGGATTAAATGCTCCAACCAAAAGACATAGATTGGTTGAATGGATACAAGAATAAGACCCATACATATGCTGTGTACAAGAGACCCACTTCAGACCTAGGGACACATACAGACTGAAAGTGAGGGGATGGAAAAAGATATTCCATGCAAATGGAAATCAAAAGAAAGCTGGAGTAGCAATTCTCATGTCAGACAAAATAGACTTTAAAATAAAGACTATTACAAGAGACAAAGAAGGACACTACATAATGATCAAAGGATCAATCCAAGAAGAAGATATAACAATTGTAAATATTTATGCACCCAACATAGGAGCACTTCAATACATAAGGCAAATGCTAACAGTCGTAAAAGGGGAAATCGTCAGTAACACAATAATAGCAGGGGACTTTAACACCCCACTTTCACCTATGGACAGATCATCCAAAGTGAAAATAAATAAGGAAACACAAGCTTTAAATGATACACTAAACAAGATGGACTTAATTGACATTTATAGGGCATTCCATCCAAAAACAGGATATTACACTTTCTTCACAAGTGTTCATGGAACATTTTCCAGGATAGATCATACCTTGGGTCACAAATCAAGCCTTGGTAAATTTAAGAAAATTGAAATTGTATCAAGTATGTTTTCTGACCACAATGCTATGAGACTAGATATCAATTACAGGAAAAAATCTGTAAAAAACACAAGCACATGCAGGCTAAACAATACACTATTAAATAACCAAGAGACCACTGAAGAAATCAAAGAGGAAACAAAAAAATACCTAGAAACAAATGAAAATGAAAACACGACGACCCAAAACCTATGGCATGCAGCAAAAGCAGTTCTAAGAGGGAAGTTTATAGCAATACAATCCTACCTCAAGAAACAAGAACATCTCAAATAAACAACCTAACCTTACTCCTAAAGCAATTAGAGAAAGAAGAACAAAAAACGTCAAAGTTAGCAGAAGGAAAGAAATCATAAAGATCAGAGCAGAAATAAATGAAAAAGAAATGAAGGAAATGATAGCAAAGATGAATAAAACTAAAAGCTGGTTCTTTGAGAAGATAAACAAAATTGATAAACCATTAGCCAGACTCATCAAGAGAAAAAGGGAGAAGACTCAAATCAATAAAATTAGAAATGAAAAAGGAGAAGTAACAACTGACACTGCAGAAATACAAGGATCATGACAGATTACTACAAGCAACTCTATGCCAATAAAATGGACAACCTGGAAGAAATGGACAAATTCTTAGAAAGGCACAACCTTCTGAGACTGAACCAGGAAGAAACAGAAAATATTAACAGACCAATCACAAGGACTGAAATTGAGACTGTGATTAAAAATCTTCCAACAAACAAAAGCCCAGGACCAGATGGCTTCACAGGCAAATTCTATCAAACATGTAGAGAAGAGCTAACACCCATCCTTCTCAAACTCTTCCAAAATATAGCAGAGGGAGGAACACTCCCAAACTCATTCTACAAGGCCACCATCACCCGATACCAAAACCAGACAAAGATGCCACAAACAATGAAAACTACAGGCCAATATCATTGATGAACAGAGATGCAAAAATCCTCAACAAAATACTAGCAAACAGAATCCAACAGCACATGAAAAGGATCATACAACATGATCAACTGGGCTTTATCCCAGGAATGCAAGGTTTCTTCAATATACGCAAATCAATCAATGTGATAAACCATATTAACAAACTGAAGGAGAAAAACCACATGATCATGTCAATAGATGCAGAAAAAGCTTTTGACAAAATTCAACACCCATTTATGATAAAAACCTCCAGAAAGTAGACATAGAGGGAACTTACCTCAACATAATAAAGGCTATATATGACAAACCCACAGCCAACATCGTTCTCAATGGTGAAAAACTGAAACCATTTCCACTAAGATCAGGAACAAGACAAGGTTGTCCACTCTCACCACTATTTTTCAACATAGTTTTGGAAGTTTTAGCCACAGCAATCAGAGAAGAAAAAGAAATAAAAGGAATCCAAGTCACAAAAGAAGAAGTAAAACTGTCACTGTTTGCAGATGACATGATACTATACAGAGAGAATCCTAAAGATGCTACCAGAAAACTACTAGAGCTAATCAATCAATTTGGTAAAGTAGCAGGATACAAAATTAATGCACAGAAATCTCTTGCATTCCTATACACTAATGATGAAAAATCTGGAAGAGAAATTAAGGAAACACTCCCATTTACCACTGTAACAAAAAGAATAAAATACCTAGGAATAAACCTACCTAAGGAGACAAAAGATCTGTATGCAGAAAACTATAAGACACTGATGAAAGAAATTAAAGATGTTACAAACAGATGGATATACCATGTTCTTGGATTGGAAGAATCAACATTGTGAAAATGACTATCCTACCCAAAGCAATCTACAGATTCAGTGCAATCCTTCTCAAACTACCAATGGCATTTTTCATAGAACTAGAACAAAAAATTGCACAATTTGTATGGAAACACAAAAGACCCCGAATAGCCAAAGCAATCTTGAGAAAGAAAAATAGAGCTGGAGGAATCAGGCTCCCTGACTTCAGACTGTACTACAAAGCTACAGTAATCAAGACAGTATGGTACTGGCACAAAAACAGAAATATAGATCAATGGAACGGGATAGAAAGTCCAGAGATAAACCCATGCACATATGGTCACCTTATCTTTGATAAAGGAGGCAAGAATATACAAGGGAGAAAACACAGCCTCTTCAATAAGTGGTGCTGGGAAAACTGGACAGCTACATGTAAAAGAATGAAATTAGAACACTGCTTAACACCATACACATAAATAAACTCAAAATGGATTAAGGACCTAAATGTAAGGTCAGGCACTATAAAACTCTTAGAGGAAAACATAGGCAGAACACTCTATGACATAAATCACAGCAAGATCCTTTTTGACCCACCTCCTAGAGAAATGGAAATAAAAAGAAAAATAAACAAGTGGGATCTAATGAAACTTAAAAGCTTTTGCACAGCAAAGGAAACCATAAACAAGGCGAAAAAACAACCCTCAGAATGGGAGAAAACATTTGCAAACGAACCAACTGACAAAGGATTAATCTCCAAAATATACAAGCAGCTCATGCAGCTCAATATCAAAAAAACAAACAACCCAATCCAAAAATGGGCAGAAGACCTAAATAGACATTTCTCCAAAGAAGATATACAAACTGCCAACAAACACATGAAAGGATGCTTAACATCATTAATCATTAGAGAAATGCAAATCAAAACTACAATGAGGTATCATCTCACACCAGTCAGAATGGCCATCATAAAAAAATCTACAAACAATAAATGCTGGAGAGGGTGTGGAGAAAAGGGAACCCTCTTGCACTGCTGGTGGGAATGTAAATTGATACAGCCACTATGGAGAACTGTACGGAGGTTTCTCAAAAAACGAAAAATAGAACTACCATATGACCCAGCAATCCCACTACTGGGTATATACCCTGAGAAAACCATAATTCAAAAAGAGTCATGTACCACAATGTTCATTGCAGCTCTATTTACAATAACCAGGACATGGAAGCAACCTAAGTGTCCACTGACAGATGAATGGATAAAGAAGATGTGGCACATATATACAATGGAATATTACTCAGCCATAAAAAGAAATGAAATTGAGTTATTTGTAGTGAGGTGGATAGACCTAGAGTCTGTCATACAGAGTGAAGTTAGTCAGAAAGAGAAAGACAAATACCGTATGCTAACACATATATACGGAATTTAAAAAAAAATGTCATGAAGAACCTAGGGGCAAAACGGGAATGAAGACGCAGACCTACTTGAGAATGGACTTGAGGATATGGGGAGGGGGAAGGGTGGGCTGTGACAAGGCGAAAGAGAGGCATGGACGTGTATACACTACCAAACGTAAGGTAGATAGATAGTGGGAAGCAGCCGCAGAGCACAGGGAGATCAGCTCGGTGCTTTGTGACCGCCTGGAGGGGTGGGATGGGGAGGGTGGGAGGGAGGGAGATGCATGAGGGAAGGGATGTGGGAACAGATGTATATGTATGACTGATTCACTTTGTTATAAAGCAGAAACTAATTAAAAAAATAAATAAATAAACTTAAAAAAAAAATGAAAAAAAAAAAAAAAAGGTTCTGAAGAACCTCGGGGCAGGACAGGAATAAAGACACAGATGTAGAGAATGGACTTGAGGACACGGGGAGGGGGAAGGGTAAGCTGGGACGAAGTGAGAGAGTGGCATGGACTTATATACATTACCAAATGTAAAATAGCTAGCTAGTGGGAAGCAGCTGCATAGCACAGGGAGATCAGCTCAGTGCTTTGTGACTGCCTAGAGGGGTGGGATAGGGAGGGTAGGAGGGAGACGCCAAAGGGAAGAGATATGGGGATATGTATATACGTATAGCTGATTCACTTTGTTATAAAGCAGAAACTAACACACCATTGTAAAGCAGTTATACTCCAGTAAAGATGTTAAAAAATATATATTATTCAAGATACTGATTGTGAGAAGGAATATAACCCAGACAGCATGGGTCTCCCAGGGAAAGTCCAGGCTGGGCCCTGTCTGCTGATGATACACTGTGTTAAAGTATTGTCTTCATTTAAAAAGCTGATTTTGAATGCCTACAGAAGTTGCATATTTTATTACTAATTCCTTATGTCACATTCATTTTGGTTGTTTCTTTTAGATTTTACTTTCCTGACTCACCATTTTGCTTCCAGGCATGATAACAACTGTGCAAAATGATAATCTATCTCTTTCTCCATAATTCAACTGACAGCATTATATGCGACAAAAATGTTCTTTTACAATCAAAAGTTTGGAGACCGTTTTTGATCGAATCCCCTTTAAGTGAATCAAATACCTTATAAATTAAAATCACACTAAATGCATGATCTTATTCCTCAGTAGGAATTACTTACAGGCGTAGTTACAGGTGACTTTTCACTGCTTGGAGAATCCACTGTATAGAAAGAAAGGAAAAAAGATCACAATGTGAGTAGCTTCTAATTGTCTTTCTTTTTTGATCGTCTCAGTGGAGTGTGGTTCCTATGTCAGCTTCAAACCAACTTTTTTTGGTTAGCCAAGAGCATTAGAAAATCATGATAAAGCAGACCCCTGAAGCAGCTTGTACCCATCACCAAGAGAAGTTATGACCAGTGTAATATGATTGATCCCATCAACTAGCACCAGGTACTAGATTATAGGAAGCAAAATCTATTCCTATGAGTGCTCGTTTTAAGGCACCTTGCACTCTGGCTTGACTGACCAGTTCCCTCACTGTCTGACACAGAGAAGGATCACACAGAGAGAGGCCAGATGTCATCCAGGAAGTAGAGAAGGTGACACAGTTAACAAGAGGACCGTTACCAGTTCCAGGTAAATGCGTCTAATCTTTGTTTTTTTTTTTTTTTAAAAAGAAGAAGACCATAAAGAAAAGGTGAATATTATTTCTTTGGATTTTCAAAATCAAAGTAAAATTCTGCGAATTTCCCCCAATTTTAGTACTGATAACTGGTACTGATATCAATGAACCAGCTCTTTGCTAACTGTGTGCCCCTGGAATCAGAAATGAAGAAAAGTACCAAATATAATTGGTTGCCCACAACATGGATTTTGCAAAAAAGAAATAGAGCTCCCCAGTATGCATTTTACCTGACTGGGAGAAAAACTGGGAACGTCGCCAAGAGTTCTGAACTCTCAGCAGAACGCTGGCAGTGCCAGGCGACTCTAGATCAGATGGCAGAACAGAACAAATAGAAAAACCATGAAAACAGGGCTGAGACTTGAATAGAACCACACTCCCAAGTACTAATGGAGGTTCGGCTGTCATCAGAACAAGGATTGAGAGTGAAAGAATCCAAAGTACAAAATATCTCAATAAAATGCACACAAAACCCGAAGATGTGGTCAAAAGTCCATAGATGGGCCAGTTTATGCTATTGTTTGGTGTTGGGTGGGAGTTTAGGAGCTCATACTTAAAGGTGATATTGTTAAGATGCTGAATCTCAAAAATGATGGGATGATGTGTGATGTAAGGGCAAAATGCACAGTTTACATTGCTTTTGGAAAGCACTAGAAAAGTATAAAAGACAGCAGAGATGAGTTCAATTATTCTTATACACTTTATAAATGTTATTATGGAAGTCTGTGGTGGCAGTTATATACGTGTGTAGTAAAAAGATGTGTATGTGTGTATCTGTAATGGGGTGGCATCAAGCAGACAGAAGCTGAAGGCAGGCATTTGCATCCTTAACCTAAATGCTATGCTCATCTGTCATCATTCTCAATGCAAATAAAGACATCGGTTTTTAAAATGTGCACATATTTTCCTGAAACATCAATTCAAGATATCTTTCTACTATTGGGAGACAGTTGAGAAAAGAAAATCTGTCCTCTTTAAATGTTATTTTATGAATGTTTTCAGAGTATCTAAAGACTATTTGTGCACATGTGTATGTTTAAGGGAAATCTGTGGAGCATCACTAGGGCCCCCAGCACATCTGCAGTAGCCTGTCTGAGCAGTCGAGAAACAGACCACTTGGTGGAGATGGTGGCATCATCACTGTCCTGGGGAGAGAATGTTAGGTATGGCTCCAGGATTCCTGATCCTGGCCCTACAGCTTCTTTGGACTTGATGTGCAGCCTCTGACTAGTCACTTAAATGTATGCTGACTTTTTTTTTTTTTTTTTTTTTTTTCAGTACGCGGGCCTCTCACTGTTGTGGCCTCTCCTGTTGCGGAGCACAGGCTCCAGACGTGCAGGCTCAGCGGCCATGGCTCATGGGCCCAGCCGCTCCGCGGCATGTGGGATCTTCCTGGACCGGGGCATGAACCCGTGTCCCCTGCATCGGCAGGCGGACTACCAACCACTGCGCCACCAGGAAAGCCCCTATGTTGACTTTTTATAGCTGGACAAAGCCCTATACTCCCCCGCCAACCCCCAATTAAAGACAAATCATGTCTTTTAAGACTGCATTTATTAGAGGCCTTTTGCTTCTTGAAAGATAGGAACTTTATACACTCCAAACAAGTATTAATGTTATTTTTACATCTACCAGTGATGTTTTTGGTACACAATTTAAACACATACTTCAAGCCAGTGGTTTCCAGAGTGTGGTCCCTGGATCTGTAGCATCAGCATCACCTTTGGGAACTTGTTAGAAATGTAAATACTGTGGCCCCAGCCCAGACCTACACAATCAGACGCTGTACGGGTGGGGTCCAGAGAGCGGTGTTTTAATTAATCCTGTAGGAGACCCTGCCACATCTCAGGTTTGAAAATTACTGCTATGTCTCTACAATATAAACACTCCTATTTTAAGGAGAGCATTTAAGAATGCTTTATTCCTGCCTGGCACCTTGCTTTATACTCCTACTCCTACTGCAACTATTCTGCAGCTACTAGATTATACTGTAGTGCTTATTCTAGGTCAGATGTTGAGCTAAATGCTTTTTTTTTTTTGGTTTATCTCATTTAATTCTTCTAACAACCCTATGAGGTTGGTACTGTTATTATTTCCAGTTTACAGGTGACAGAGATTAGAGAGAGCTTGGTGGGTACGATCATACAGATTAGAACTCGAAGAGCCAGAATTTGAAGCCAGGCCTTCTGTCTCCAGAGCCTGCAGCTGTAATTACAGCTTCCATGAGCCAGACAAGAGTATGGAACAGGTGTATGACAAATATAATCCCATCTTGAAGAATGATTTTGGAAATGCTCTAGTGCCACTGAATTTTATTTTTCATTCACCTTAGATAAAGCATGAAGTAAAGTCCCTTAATTCAACAGCACATTTTACAAAATCGAAATGCCTTACAACAGATAATTAGATGTAAAAATATCTAAGACAATAAAACTAATTAATATGGCTTAAAATATCTATTTCCTCTCTATATTACTTATATATACAATTAAAAAGTGCTAGAAATAGGGCAGAATTAAAATCTAAATGTGACCAATTGCTGACCCAGTTAGGAGAATTTACTTTTGTCACTTCCCATCAGGACAGTAGGGCTGACGAATTTAAATCAAATGCTTTGAAGACAGTATTGAACTTGTTTCCACATTAAGAAGCTAGTGATCATCAGTACAGGTACCAATTAATTCCCTCCCGAGTACTTCCTGTTATGTAGATAGAGCCCAACTTATCTCCCAGCCGTCAACAAAGACTAATGGAAGCCAAATAGCATTCTGCCAAAGAGCTGCCCATCCTTGAAAAGAAAAGTAGCAACAAGTCCCCAGCCACAATGACCCTGTACATCTTCTCTTTGCCTGGCCTGATAGATCTATAAAGTGTACTGGGGAAAGCACATTAAAAAAGAAAAACAAGAAACCTTATAGTTCTTGCCCCCTGAACTCTCACCGTTTTCACATCACATCAGTAAAGAGAGAGAACTCACACCAGTAAAGCCCGGTGGTCTGTCTCTTGTGAAGCATAGTCGCTATGGATCATGGAATCCTCAGGACCCATCCCCCTACTGTTCACAGCCCTCAGACTCCTTTCTGGTGGTTGTGGGCGCCTGGGGTTCTTACCAAGATAAAGGGATTCAAGTTGGGCTCTTAAAGAGTGAAGGGGTGAATTCACAACCTATACATGGCCTAAAGGTACTTGGGGAGTTTGCAGTGGCCATTGCCATTTTAAGACCTTCAGAGGCCCTAAACGCCCATATTTTTTGAGGCCATCCCTCCCTAAATTATACCAAACATGTTAAAATGTATCAAACATGGGACAAAGTGAGAGAGTGGCATGGACATAGATACACTACCACATGTAAAATAGCTAGCTAGTGGGAAGCAACTGCATAGCACAGGGAGATCAGCTCGGTGCTTTGTGACCACCTAGAGGGGTGGGATAGGGAGGGTGGGAGGGAGACGCAAGAGGGAGGGGATATGGGGATATATGTATATGTATAGCTGATTCACTTTGTTATGCAGCAGAAACTAACACACCATTGTAAAGCAATTATACTCCAATAAAGATGTTAAAAAAATAAAATAAAATAAAATGTATCAGACATATGAAATATATTAAGGTTTATCCTCAGCCTGTATGTATGTGTTCCATATAACTATATATTCTAACTGTAAAGAATTTTTGGAAAGATTAAAGTTTTTGGCTATGAGTAACACATTTAATCTATGATCATGAATGTTTCTTGGTAATCATCATGCACAGCCAGGAACTATTATGGGGCAAGAAAATCTGACTTTCTTCCAAAATCACTGTCAAATTAAATGAATATTTTAGGAAGACTAGGCAATTAACAGTTAATGAACTTGATATAATATTAAGATCATAAACTATTAAAGTTATTGATTTTTTATTTTGTAATTTTTTAAATATTTAAGAGCCAATAAAAATTATTTTCGGGTATCAAATACTTGTATAGGCCCTATTGTGCCTACAGTGCCTGGCTGACAAAACGGTCTTGGCAGCTGGGGTTCCTGGCTAAGCCAAATAGAGACTGTAGCTCCAAACCTCCATTCTGAAGTGATTAATTCAGCCATCATGGACTCTGGCAAACCCAATGGCTAAAGGTACATCAACATAAAGGAAGTAATCTCCCTTGAAAATGAAGAATATTTCACTACAAATGGGCCCAGCAGAACACGTAGAACTAAAACAAAACATTTCTATCTTTTTACCTTGAGAACTGAGATTTGGCAAAGGTAATTGGCTGCTTTCAGGCATTTTGTCCAGAAATGGAAACGTCAGGGTTGCTTCTGGTTCTGGAGATTTTGGCTTTACCACCTGGATCATGGGCAACAGACATAAACATTACAAGTATTGTCCATTAATAAATGCACAGGTGAAATAAAATGTAAGGATCCATGGATACAATAAGTCAATAAGCCCAAACATTTAAATTGTAAATGGAAAATTTTGCCCCTTCTCTAAACCCCTTCATGTTTTTCTACATTAATATAGAGGTCAATTTTTCAGAGAAATCAAACTAGAGCATAAAAATTTGATGATCATGTTTCTTCAAACTCAGAGGACAATATTTCATATTTGAGATAATACATCACTCTGTCTCATGTTCTTATTGGGATCAATCACGGTTTCTCTTCTTGGTACTACATAATACTGAATTTGTAATGTCAGGAAGTGAGATGTTCCACTTAAGATTAAAAAAAAATTCTTACTATGTAAGTATTAAATATTAAAGTAATATTACCTTCTAATGGGCATTATTCTTGAGACACTACATAGCCCCCCAACAAATTTACGCAAAGCACATTACAGACAATATACTGTGCTTGTTGACAAAGAAGCATTATTGTAAATAACCATTATATCAAACAGTGCCATAGTGATGATGCCCTTAAGGGATTTTTGAAGCATGTTAGACCACGTGACCTTATGGTAAATAGATCCCAAATTACAGGCTTTAAAAATTCTTATGTTTGCTTTGTAAAAACAGATTTTTCTTGTTATTGCTAGTTAATTTTATTTTGTTTCTCCCCAATCGGAAGGGCCTTTGGTAGAACACCCTCCTTCCGATTTGTTGCTTCTAATCAACTGATTCCTGAAAGACCAGATAACCAAACTAATGACCAAAATAAAGAGTCAATAGACTCTGAGCAGAGATCAGAATGAGGAGTGTGGCTGTATCAGTTCCGATGTCCTTTTAGCTGCTTAAAGAATCTTCTCTGATTCACTGGCTGGTGGCCATGAAGAGATTAATTTTATGGCCAGTGGGCAAGTGAGGCTCCAGAGCACTTGTTTCATCATAAGCTGATCTCTTATTTGGTCCTCAGGACGATTTAATGTCTAGAATTTCTCCTCAGTAAGATTTTATTTTTCTTGATGAATAATATATTCAACCCTAACGGAATCTTGAAGAAAAATACAGTTAATTGTTCTGCATTACAGAGGTCAACCAGATGTCCAAATGAACTTCAGTGTTAAACATGCAGCAAAACCTAAGGCCTAGATTTACCAAAGTTGACAACTCTCAAATCTTAAGCTCATACCATTTCCTCCATAGTGGAATTGACAAAAATATGTTTCAGATAATGCCTGGTTGTAAATGAAACAGTTAATCTCAGCAGAAATGCTCAAAATACCCACTATGTAAAAAGTCAGCCTGTGTGCATTGGTACTTCGTTTTATAAAGGTAACACTCTCAAGTGAAGTCAGAAAATAAAAGCTGTTGCAACCACTGTCATCATCTTTCTTTCTTTCTTTCTCTAAAAGTTAACTGTAAAGTAGAGAAAGGAGAAAAGGAGAAATTCACATGGTGTGAAAAGCATTGGGTTCAAAGACCATTATTCCGGGCCTCCCTGGTGGCGCAGTGGTTGAGAGTCCGCCTGCCGATGCAGGGGATACGGGTTCGTGCCCCGGTCTGGGAGGATCCCATATGCCGCGGAGCGGCTGGGCCCGTGAGCCATGGCCGCTGGGCCTGCGCATCCGGAGCCTGTGCTCCGCAACGGGAGAGGCCACAAGAGTGAGAGGCCCGCATACCGCAAAAAGAAAAAGAAAAAAAAAAAAAAAAAAAAAAAAGACCATTATTCCATTTGCTAATCATCTAGCAGAGATTCTTAACCTGGAGTCCACAGAAAAGAAGTCATGTGGTTATACATATTTTGTACTACCTGATACCAAGGAAAACTTGGTAATGCTGTGTATTTTATGGTTTAAACAATATTATTCTGAGAATAACATTTACCAGATAGACAAAGGGTCCATGGTGCATGTACACACGTGGGCACACGTGCAGCGTGTGTGTGTGCACACACACACTCATACACACAGAGTTAAGAACCCCTGAAAACAATTTTTTCCATAGTAGGGTAGCCATGACACTGGGGGTCCAAAGATGGATCACATAGATGAGGTTACGCAGATGAGGAATGCAGATGAATATTTTTTATGTTATGGTATCCATTTTGTTTGATTTTAAAAATATTTTTTTCTAGCAATGTTATAGAGTTTTCCTTTCATTTTATATTTACATAGGATAAAAGGTCAATTTGCAAGAAGAATAAATAAATAGATTACAAGTGTAATGTGGATCAGGCACAACCTGCAAAGGCAGGAAATCCTGTCTGCCCCCAACACTTCTCCTACAGTTAGGTTCTTCTGTTCAGACCTCCAGACCATTTTTTAATTCTCTATGTATAAAAATGGGGGAGTAGCTAGAGTCTGAAATCCCCAAAAGGCATCAGGGAAGCAGGCATTTTTGGGCTCCACCAGGCATACAGCACCCTCAGCATCTTAAGGCCAGGGGCTGTGTCTTATTCACCGTTGAATATCCAGTGTCTGCAGAGTACCTGGCACATAGTAGGTGCACAACCACTATTGGTTGAGTAGATGATAGATGAACCAGAACTAGAAGTGGTAAATTTTTCACTCTAAAGTCAAATCCAAATTTAGGTTTAATTTTTAAAGTTGGAATATCACCTCATAAAGTATCTAGTACGCAAGTCAGGTGTACTCTATCTTGGTGACCCATCAGAATCACCTGGGAGCTTTTGAAAATACAGATGCCTGAGCCCTGTTCCCAGAGACTGAGATTTATATGACCTGGTATCTATTAAATTCTAAAGGGTAACCAAGGTTGAGGACAACAGGTACAAAAGATGACTTTTAGACTGTGCCTGAAAACAAACTAAATTAATATGAAAGAGATTAGACTCCAAACAAAGAAGAAATTTAATAAAAACAAGATGTTAAAACCCATTATATCAGAATAATAATTTTCTAGTTTCCTTGTTATTCAAGTTCAGAGGCATCAGAAGTACCATTACTGTAAAACAGGTAAATATCGGAAAGAGAATATGGAGTAAGTTACAGATAAGCAAGCTCATGCATGGCAAACTAAAACCTAACTGCAAAGCTTTGTAACAGATATCTATACTACATTTTTCCTTTAAATGTATATAATTCTTCATAATAAAAATTAGCCATTTAAAATAAATTTTAAAAGATGTTGAAAGAATATATTTACCACTTATTATTAATAGAGAGGTAGGTTTCAGTGACTTTTTCTCTCTCTTGCTCTATTTCTGTTTTTTATTTATATACTTTATGTATATTTACACATATTATTTGATAGATTTGTTACATATTTACATGTATATCACTGTAAATATACATTAAAAATAAATAGCTATAGGCTGAATGTTTGTGTCCCCCCAAAATTCATATGCTGAAACCCTAAACCCCCAAGGTAATGGTATTGGGAGCTGGGCCTTTTGGGAGGTGATTAGGTCATGGGGGTGAAGATCTCATGAATGGGACTAGTGACGGTATAAAAGAGACTCAGAAGAGCTCCTTTGGCCCTTCTGCCAAGTGAGGGCACAACAAGAAGACAGCTGTCTGTGAGTCAGGAAGTGGGTTCTCACCAGATGCTGACTGTCAGTGCCTTGCTCTTGCACCTCCCAGCTGCCATAACTGACAGAAATAAATTTCTGTTGTTTATAAGCCACCAAGTCTATGGTTTTCTGTTATAGCAGCCCAAGTGGCCTAACACAGACATCTTTCTATATGTAGTTACTTTTTTTTTTTACAATGAACATGTATTATATTTGTATTAAGAAAAAAAGAATACAGATCAAAGGTAGGAAACAAGATCAGGAGAGACAATAAATCTTCATTACAAAATGGTGCCACCATAGCAGCCGGCAGTAACGTGAAGCCACATGAATCGTGGACTTAACGGCTTTAGTCCACCTCACCTTTTGTGACAGCACCAGTTCCACCTTTCCACTCATTTCATTTTCCGGTTTCTTCTGGTCTTTCTCTTCTGGCACCTCGTTCTTCACCTGGGGGCTGGAGGAAAGCTCCACAAAGGCCACGGTTGGGCTGGATCGAGTCACAGTTGATGTAAAATACTGCGGCTCTGAAATGGAGTTACATTCAGAAACATAAAGAACAAGATGAAAACCATATAAAGGCTCGTTGGTGCTGCCACGCCAGGAAGTACACTGAGTACATATCTTGCCCGGGGCAACACGGAGCTGGATTACAGTGTGATGAGAGGTACAAAAGAGCTTCAGGTACTAGAATTCTCTAGGCTCTTTCATGATATTATTTAAAAATCAAGCAACAAAAAACACATCAAAGAACCCCACTATGAAAAACTTAAGTTCTGAATAAGAGTCCCAGTTTACATATGAATAACACTACATGAAACAAAATGCTGGCAGGAAATATTACGAGAGGTGGGTTGGACAGGTGAACATTTATAGATAATTTCTATCCAAATTTCTTTCCAAATGAGGGGCAGCCTGACTCTTCCTTTTGTATTTCGCTGTTCCTTTTTAACATCATGTTTTCATAATTGGAATGTGTTAAGGATTGTGTGGTTAAAATCAATATAATGCAATGAAAATTAAGTGTTCTCGTATATACAAAGAAGAATTTGGTACAGTCTAAAGTGGGTGGAAAAGTCACCACCTGAGGGGGCATATCAGAATGTGGAGGTACAGTCTAGTTTGAAAAAGTATACGCTATAATTTTTAGTAATGACTTTTAATTTACTTTACAATGCCATTTAAAAATAACTTGGGGGGCTTCCCTGGTGGCGCAGTGGTTGAGAATCCGCCTGCCGATGCAGGGGACACGGGTTCATGCCCCGGTCTGGGAAGATCCCACATGCCGTGGAGCGGCTGGGCCCGTGAGCCATGGCTGCTGAGCCTGCGCGTCCAGAGCCTGTGCTCCGCAATGGGAGAGGCCACAACAGTGAGAGGCCCGCGTACCGCAAAAAAAATAAATAAATAAATAAAAATAAAAATAACTTGGTATTAGAAGAGGGTGAGAGGTTTTCATGTTTATCAAAAGAAAAAATGTGTTAAAAATATCGAGAAATATTACTTTAGGGAAGAGTGGGTTTCTATTCATTCTCACTGTTCATATGTGTGGCATTACTTTATTCTTTCAAACTATTCATTGGGTTTACCACTTCAGCATCTATCTATCTATCTACCTCTCTCTCTCTCTCTCTCTCTCTCTCTCTCTCTCTATATATATATATATATATATGTATATATATATATATATATATATATATATTTTTTTTTTTTTTGCGGTACGTGGGCCTCTCACTGTTGTGGCCTCTCCTGTTGCGGAGCACAGGCTCCGGATGCGCAGGCTCAGCAGCCATGGCTCACGGGCCTAGCTGCTCCGCGGCATGTGGGATCTTCTCGGACCGGGGCACGAACCTGTGTCCCCTGCATCGGCAGGCGGACTCTCAACCATTGCGCCACCAGGGAAGCCCTCAGCATCTATTTTGATGATATATTTTTAATCTGTCTTATCTATTGTTGTTACTGTGTGTTAAATATAACCCTCAGTTTTTAGCATTATTGATTTGGGGAAATATAACTCTTTTATGATGACTGAGTTAAACTTTCAAAAAAAACCAAAACGAAACAAGGTAGCAAAAAAGCATGGGTTCCTGTTTTTTTTTTTTTTTACAGCAAGATAAATCACTTGGTCAGAATTTCCCCCAGGAAGTCACTAGGTGGCAGCACAACCACACCAGTCACAGAGCCTCATTCACTACCTTTTCTATTTTCATTCTCTTAAGAGTTATCACGCTTTACCTTAAAACTAGTCTGTTATAAAAACAAACCTGATGAGGCAACTTCTGTATTCCCCTTTTCTGTTTTTTCACCATCATTCTCATCTTCTTGACTGTTTGTTTCAGTTTCTTCAGTGGTTGCCTAAAAGAAAAATATTTTTCCACCTTGAATACATTATCCCCTTGAAGGTTCTAGAAGGTAAAGGATTTCTTTCTCTTTTTTCCAGTAGTAGTTTTCAGGCCAACGAGGTGAGCTGCCTATATGAATTCACTCTTCTATTTCCAGTGGTGAAAGGCTGGGTTTGTCAGAAGGAGATGTTCCGTGAAGGAGAACATAAGTGCTGAAGCAGAACCATGTTATGAGGGCACACAACCCCACTACCTCCCCACCTCCTCTGACTGCCTCTTCTTCCTTCCTTTCACTATCAATTTTTCAAAATCATAGTTACCACTCTCTTGCTCCCAAATGCCTTTACAGTTGGCTTAGGGTCATATCACCAGTGAAAAAAAATATTTTTTTCAAGTTGCAATTAACCTCTCAGTAGCTTGTCTTCAGCACAGATGCTGGTGGCTCCTAGCATTGTGCATTTTATTCTTGAAGTTCTCTCCCTTTCTGGGCTCTCAACAACTTTCTGTTACCCAACTTCTCATATTTCACCCCCACCTCCCCATAATTTCTGAAAGAAACTGAAGAAGACAAAAAGATATGGAAAGGTATCTTGTATTCATGGATTGGAAGAATTAATATTGTTAAAATATCCCCATTACCCAAAGCAATCTATAGATTCAATGCAATCCCTCTAAAAATTCCAATGGCATTTTTCACAGAAATAGAAAAAAAAAAACCTAAAATTCATATGGAAATACAAAGGATCCCAAATAGCTAAAGCAATCTTGAGCAAGAAGAACAAAACTGGAAGCATCACATTTCCTGATTTCAAACTATGTTACCAAGCTACATTAATCAAAACAGTTTGGTACTGGCATAAAAACAGACACAGAAATCAATGGAACAGAACATCCAGAAATCAACCCACGCTTTTATGGTCAACTAATTTTTGACAAAGGCACCAAGAATACAAAATGGGTAAAGGATAGACTTTTCAGTAAATGCTGTTGGGAAAACTGGATATCAACATGCAAAAGAATGAAATTGGACTCTTATCTTATACCATACACCAAAATCAATGTCTAAATGGATAAAAGACTTAAAAGTATGACTGAAAACCATAAAACTCCTAGAAGAAAACAGGGGGAAATCTCCTAGGCATTGGTCTTAGCAATGATTTCTTGGATTTGGCACCAAAAGCTCAGGCAACAAAAGCAAAAATAAACAAATGGGACTACATCAAACTGAAATGTTTCTGCACAGCAAAGGAAATAAATAACAAAATGAGAGGGCAATCTATGGAATGGGGGAAAATATTTGCAAATCATACATCCAATAAGGGATTGATATCCAAAATATAAAAGGAACTCTTACAACTCAATAGCAAAAAACATCAAATAAACCAACTTAAAAATGGGAAGAGGACCTGAATAGACATTTTCCCAAAGAAGATATACAAATGGCCAACTGAAGTCATGTATATGAAAAGATGCTCAACATCACTAATCACCAGGGAAATCAAAACTACAGTGAGATATCACCTTATATCTTTTAGGGATTGTTATTATCAAAAAGTCAAAAGAGGGACTTCCCTGGTGCAGTGGTTAAGAACCCGCCTGCCAGTGCAGGGGACGTGGGTTCGAGCCCTGGTCGGGAAGATCCCACATGCCGCAGAGCAACTAAGCCCGTGCGCCACAACTACTGAAGCCCACGCACCTAGAGCCTGTGCTCTGCAACAAAGAGAAGGCACCGCAATGAGAAGCCTGCGCACTGCAACGAAGAGTAGCCCCCACTCGCCACAACTAGAGAAAGCCCACATGCAGCAACGAAGACCCAATGCAGCCAATAAATAAATAAATAAATAAAAATGTCAAAAGATAACAAGTGTCGTTGAGAATGTGGAGAAAAGGGAACCATTGTACACTGATGGTGGGAATGTAAACTGGTACAGCCATTATGGAAAATAGTATGGAGTTTCATCAAAAATTTAAAATAGAACTATTATATGATCCAGCAATTCCACTTCTAGGTATATATAGCCAAAGGAAATGAAATCACTATCTCGAAGAGATATCTGTACTCCCATGTTCATTGCAGCATTATTCACAATAGCCAAGTTATGGAAACAACCTAAATGTTGATGGATGACTAGATAAAGAAAACATGTATATATGTATATATTATTCATATATTCTGATACATAAATATTACTATATGCACAAATATCAATATTATACACACATATACAGTGGAATATTATTGAGCCTTTAAAAAGAAGAAAATCCTGTCATTTGTGACAATATGCGTGAACCTGGAGAACATTATGCTGAGTGAAATAAGCCAGACACAGAAGGACAAATATTGCATGATCTCAGTTATATCTGGAATCTAAAAAATTAAAATTAAAAAATGCCAGACCCGTAGTAACAGAGAGTAGAATGGTAGCTACCAGAGGCTGGGGCATGGGGGAAAAGTGAAGGGGAAAAAAAAGTAAAATGATTGTTGCCTGGGTCTGAGGGGAGTGGGCCATGGGCAACTATTGTTTAACGGGTACAGAGTTTCAGTTCAGCAAGATGAAAACAGTTCTGGAGATGGATGGTGGCAATGGTTGCACAATATGAATGTACTAAATACTACTAAACTGTGCACTTAAAAATGGTTAAGATAGTAAATTTTATGTTTTACTTTACCACAATAAAAAATGGAAAAAAATTTGGAAAAAAATTATTTGGAAATTTTCAAAGTTAAAAAAAAGACACAAGGAAACTTTAAGCCACTAGCCTTTCAAGCTGCTAAAGAATTTTATAATAGCATCTAGTGGCAAAGATATGCTTTTTATTTTGGAGGATGGGGTAGTTTTGACATCTTCATAACTAGATGAGCACTTTCTAATGACAGATAACTGTGTATCAATTCTGGAAGAACAAAATATTAAATTAACATGCACCTTTAAAACCCTAGGAAGGAAATAAGCATCATATTTATACTACTTAATGGATTTTGTAACTTTTTAATACATCAAGGAGCCTGAATTGAAGCCCTTTAAGAGACTTAATGAGTGGAAATGGTTAAATAAACCAAAGTCTCTTTTATTATAGTGAAGTTACATATATATGTTCTCTGTGTGTGTGTCTGTACACTGTTATATGAACAACTGACACGAGAGTAGCATTTGAAGACCCACCAGCCTAGTATTACAACAGAATAACCTGGGTTTAATAATTTAAAGTGTCCCCCACACACATAGAAGTATTAATACATAGTATTTTTTGTTTTATGATGTTAATATATAAATACTGCCAGAGATACTGATTTTTAATATATAAAATACTGTCTGAAATACTGATTTTTAGGTTTTCTCCTCAAATGGATTAGATTATGGAAAACTATCTGAGGTTGGGAAACGAATTTGCAGTTAAATATTGATGAATGATGCTCTTGAGAACACTGGTGTTTCCAGTGACTGGAAATAAATAACTACAAAAACTGAGCCAAAGCCTTCCCGGCCCAAACATGAACAAAGAAATGGACATATTTTATTAAATCTTAGATGCCATCAAGTTTAAGCTGTATTATTTTAGGTACTACTAAGAAAGAAAGCAAACTACCTGTTAAATAGGACACACTATTTATTATAAGACATATCCTGAAAAAAAGACATGTCCTGATTTAGAGATGCTCAAGTGTGGCAAGTGTGCCCCTTGGAATCAATGAAATAAGATAATTCATGAAGTCCTTTAGACATAATTTTTTTTAATTTATTTATTTTTGGCTGCATTGGGTCTTCGTTGCTGTGCGCAGGCTTTCCCTAGTTGTGGCGAGCAGGGGCTACTCTTTGTTGCGGTGTGTGGGCTTCTCATTGCCGTGTCTTCTCTTGTTGCAGAGCACGGGCTCTAGGCGCACAGGCTTCAGTAGTTGTGGCACGTGGGCTCAGTAGTTGTGGCTCACGGGCTCTAGAGTGCAGGCTCAGTAGTTGTGGCTCGTGGCTCTAGAGTGCAGGCTCAGTAGTTGTGGCACACGGGCTTAGGCTCCGCGGCATGTGGGATCTTCCCGGACCAGGGCTCGAACCCGTGTCCCCTGCATTGGCAGGCAGATTCTTAACCGCTGCGCCACGAGGGAAGCCCTAGACATAATTTATAATGCAGAAGAGACAAAGTTCTCAAGCACTACTTCAATAAGGATGATTTTACTAGCACACCTCATTTCAGTAATATTTTACTTATGCGTGACTAATGCAGAACTTCGATTTTCAAGAATACTCATGTTTCTGGATGCATTTCTATGTGGCTTAACACTCAAATACTGAACTCCCAGATGAACCAATTTATCTTCCCTTAAAATTATGTTTTAATGGTTATACACTGTTGTCACTGTAGCCATGGTCAACATTTACTAGATTTCCCACATGTCAGCACTTGATGTGGATTATCTTCCTTAGTCCTCAGAGCAAGCTTGTAAAGTATGCACCAATATGATTCCCTTTATACAGGTGAGGAAGCTGAGGCCCAGGAGGCTAAGTGACTTACCCAGAGCCACATTGCTAGTAGGCAGGGGAGGTAGGAACCTTGACCTGTGCTGGTAACCTCAATGCTCCAACATCTGGACTTGGAGTCACACCCACTGCCAACTTCTCCCCAGGTATTTAAAGGTTTTGACCCATAAGATGCAATCCAGAACCTGAGTGTCCCAAGTTTATTGCTGAAATGATTCAAACTGCCATTTCCATGCCCTTTCCTTCTCATCCATTCTACCTCATCCTTTCCATTCTACCTCTCATCCATTTATTTATTTATTTATTTATTTTATTTTATTTTTTGTGCGGTACATGGGCCTCTCACTGTTGTGGCCTCTCCCGTTGCGGAGCACAGGCTCTGGACGCGCAGGCTCAGCGGCCATGGCTCACGGGCCCAGCCGCTCCACGGCATGTGGGATCTTCCCGCACCGGGGCACGAACCCGTGTCCCCTGCATCGGCAGGCGGACTCTCAACCACTGCGCCACCAGGGAAGCCCTCATCCATTTATTATGCAAAAGATGAGAACTCTCCGGGATCTCTCGGGACAGGGGGCAAGTTAGCCAAGTCTCCACTTCCCAGGGCAGCTTGAGACCGGACCACCCCCAGCCATCACCCCATCTTGAGGCTTTTGATCCAGTCCAGGTTCTTAGCGGGGCAGGGACCCAGCATGGTATCTGACATAGAGTCAACATGTAACCCACGATAGGGAAGCAAATGTTAGATGCAATATTTACAAAATTTATACTGTCAAGCTTAGTTTAAATGCATACTAGTCATCAAAATCAAGCTATTACTAACAAAATATTCAGGATAAATTAAGAGAAAAAGCAAGTTACAACACAATTTGAATAACATGAGCCCCCAAAATATTTTATATACCCTGAGAAAAAGAGAAGGATGCACATTTTAAAAAATCTTAATTTCTGAGTGGCTGGAGTAATAACTAGTTTATATTTTTTTATGGTTTTCTATATTCTGTTATAGCCAGTTTAATTAACTTGTCTGATACTCCATTCTGAAGTCTTGTTACTTTTGTACTCACATCATTACTTCAAAGGTAGTGAGTTCAAAATTGGCAGTTTTAACCAGTGCTGATGGACTCAGAGATTTGCCTGAAACAAACCTGTCTTGCTGGAAAATGTGCTTTATGGCCCACGCTTTCCTTTGGTTATAGCTGAAAAGAGGAGAAGGCTTCCCTTCTCCAACTGGTAATACTGTCTCAAGAATGAAAATAAAAACAGATCCCTGGACATGAATGAATGAGAGCACAGAAAGGTTACAGGGGCCTAAGCCAGGAGTTGGCATCTCCTTGACTAAGAACACCATCTAAACTGGCCCTGGTGCCAGACCGAGCCCTGAGGCCACCGGTGGGAGGTGGCAGTTTCCTAGCTTGAGAGGGACATGGTCTAGCCACAGAGCTACCTGGCTTTGGGCTGTTCTTTTAACAAGAATCTTACTGGTGAACCAGCCCAGAGAGCGTCTCTGTGGAATGAATTGGAAATATGAAGCAGGAGAGGACAAATGGTCCTGAGACCCAGGGTCTGAGTGGCCCTGTTTCTAGGACAGAGGAGGTATGAAAGCTTGGACTGATCATTTAACCTCTACGGTTTGGAAGGTGTGATGTCCAAGGTCCTTACCTGAGCTGCTATTTGGTGACTCTGACTGATTGTCCGGCTCCAATCCTGAAGAACTTATCTGGACGAAAGCCTGGAAAATCAGTCTATTTATGTCTTGGCAGCAGGACCCAGGTGCCACATATGCCATGCATGTGTTTCCCTTTTTGCTTTTACATCACCAAATATCTATTTTCACTGGTTGAAAGAGGATCTACGTGGAGAATCAGCCTTTCCACTCCTTAAACTTTTTCTTTTTGCCTTAAACTTCTCCAACCAACAATGTGTGGGTCTGACCCAGGTCAGATGGGCTAGGTTTGATTTTTTTATTGTTCCTGATGTATACTATCTTGAAGTCTATAAACACTTTCATACCTAAATATCTTTAATGACTTAATTAGAGTATTAAATCTAATGCTCTTGCAACTACTTCTGGATGGAGTAAAACAGTTTCTAGAGAAATGTCTGTTGACATTTGACATCTAAGAGGAATCTGCAGTTGGTCACAGTTGTAAGGAAAACAGCACCTACTCAAATGCCTTCACCCTGCTCTCACTGAAAAATGAAATGTTTCAAGAAAGATCTGATTGTCTGTTTTCCTGGATCAGAAAACATTAGTAAAGCACTGAATTTTCAAGAGGAAGGCCTAGAGCTTTGTCAAGGTGGAAAGATCTTGTTACTTAGTTTGAGAAACGCAGATGAAGTTGTTTAGATCCCTCAGAGCTGAGTTTGGCCGTTGGTCCATGAGGGAGAATTGCCACAGACCAGGTGGGAGGGTGCTGCCAGCGCAGAGGGCATGCAGGACATCGGTTGGGGTGAGCTGGCAAGAGGGCGCTAACAGGAGGTCAACGGGTGAGAGTCCTGGGGGTTTAGGTGGCAGAGGGAAGCCAGACTTGGGAAAGAGTGAATAATAGGAGAACCAAAAAGAGCTGCTGGAAGAAGCATGTGAGCATCTGCAAGGGCAATTGTCTTCTGGAAAAAGCTGTTCATGTCTGTTTGCTTCCTAGAGAATTACAGCTGGAGCTACTGACGGGCTGAGTTGGAAGACAACATGGAATTTATCACATTTGTTTGAAATTCACATCTGTTCAATATGGTGATTCTGATGACCTTACTTTAACCTAAAAAACTTTGCACCTCTCACCCTTCCAGGCTTCTGAAAAATATACGGTAACTTTCTTTCTCCCATTTGTTGAATGACAATGTTAAAACTAACTTAAGGGCACCTCTATGAGTCACTGTGACATCATGCTAAGTGCTCTATGCATATGAATTCTCATGATAACCATCAGATGCCTATACTATTATTATCCTTATTTTAAATATAAACTGAGGCTCAGGGGGGGTTTTGGTCTTTGACCTAGTGCATGGGGTACTTTAGGTATTTTAGGAAAGGGTCATTTTTGGCAACAACAAGGCAGGAAGAGATTCAAAGACTCACACTGGATCAAGAAAACACTAGACTATCTTGAAGGGAGACATTTCTCTGTAGGTCACTAAACAGGATAAATTAGTCCTTAGATTAAAAGACCTTCCAAATTCTTTTCCAATCCTGGATTCTACAAGTCCAGTATTTGTGCTATGATATGATTTTCTTACAGAAGCCAATATTTTAAAATGCAAAAAAAAGTGAGTGTTAGATTTCCACTGGGAAATATCTCAAGGATAACTGGGAGGGGCCATGGGGGCCCCCATCCCTCTGGTTGGAGTGTATGGCATCTAGTCACCCTCATCACCTCTTAGCCCTGTGATCCCCACTTCAGGTCTTTGCTTCTGCTGGTTGCAACATGTGGAACAGCTTGCTTCCCCGCTCCATTCCAATGCAAAGCCTACAAGTTGATTTTGAAATTCACATAAAACCTTCCCAACTAGACTAACTCCAGCCTACAATGATCTTACCTGTTCCTTGCCATTTTATGTCCCTCTAGGCTTCTAACCCTGTTTTCTAGCTCTTAATTAAATACTATGTTATATACTTTGCTAGTTGCTTTATGAAAATTGTTCTCATAGCAAGTTCATGAGTTTCTTTTTCAATTTCAAAAATGGGCCACAGAGTAGGTCATTTATTCATGCTTATCAGGTAACGGACAACCATCAGCACAACTGCTATCATGATCTCATTACCTTAAAGGTGATTCAGTTGAGGATGATCTGGAGTTTGTTGGTCTCAATAGATATAACCAGAGTATTAAAAATTAATAACAAGCCAAACTTAATTTAGGATCTATTTCTAAAGTAAGAGTCGATGGTCTCAAGAGTTTCTAATGAGAAAGATAAGGTAGAAGGAACCTAAAGACATGACGTCATACGCAAAAGTGGTTGTGCTGATGCAAGAGGCTGACCCTCCCACCTCACATCCCATGGCCCATTGCAGTGTGGTGCCCACTCTCCTCTGCCACTCGGCCTCTCCTTCTGAGCTAATGCTCCTGCCTACTGGTACTGTGCCCTTTGAATAGTTCCAGCTCACCCTGAAGGAACCGTGACATTTTAGTGGTGGGTGAGGCTACTCCTTTGTAAAAAGTATATCTGTTGGGAATGCAGTTTTGGGAAGAAAGACACTATTTAAAAAGAAGAACACTATTCCTTTGACAGCCCCACAGAATGGGCCAAATGAATTAGAAACAGCAAATCAAGTGCAAGCTGGTAAAAAGGCCTGGGAGGCTGTTGAGTGCAGCCTCCTGTTTCAAGCTGGTCACCATATTTTGCCATGACCAATGAATTCTACCATTTCAATGGGAATATACTGGCTGAAACAGTCAAGAAATGCTTTTCTTGGAACATGGAGAAGGAAGTAAAATGAGGAGTGGGTTTAAAAATGTCTCTTAGGGGATTTCCCTGGTGGCGCAGTGGTTAAGAGTCCACTTGCCAATGCAGGGGACACGGGTTCGAGCCCTGGTCCCGGAAGATTCCACATGTCACGGAGCAACTCAGCCCGTGTGCCACAATTTCGCTCACCACAACTAGAGAAAGCCCACGCGCATCGAAGACCCAACACAGCCAAAAATAAATAAATAAATAAATTAATTAATTAATGAAAAGAAAACGGCTCTTAGGATAACATATTCTAAATGGAAAACTTTTGGTGTCATAAGTTGTAAGCGAGTATGAAGAGTGTTTTAGCCAAAATTTCGTGAAGTGCAGCTAACAACTTGGCTCGAAGTCTGATACATACAGGTAGTTATCTACCCAGAAAATAACGTAGTAGCCCCTGACATGGTTAATTCAAGAGCCTAAAGTACTAGACATGAGGTAAATAAATGCTATGACCCCTTCAGAACCACTAGGGTTTATTGAACTAGAAATCACTCCAAACTAGGCAGTTTTTTCCAGAGTAAGAGACTCCCAGGCTCTTCCATGAGATTAGACCTCAGGCTGCCCAGGATCAGGATGGTTTCCAGAAAAAAGTCCACAAGGCCACCTTTTGACTAGGGCTTTCCTTGTTATACCGTATATACCTCTGAAATAACATGATTTCTTTCAGATCATCTAATTTTACCTCTCTTGAAACAAGATACTTTTGGGGCAATGTAACCAATGTGACATATTTCAATCCATCTTCTCTTTGCCATTAGAGAGTATAGCAGTACAACTACTGTTAAGGTGGAAAATGCCTGGCAGTAAGAGACAATAGGCTATTTTCTTTTTACGTTGCTCATTGTAAAAATAAGAAAATTAGTAACTATTGAGAATGAGTTTTTTGTTGTTGTTTTTTTTTTTTGCGGTACGCGGGCCTCTCACTGCCATGGCCTCTCCCGTTGCAGAGCACAGGCTCCGGATGCGCAGGCTCCAGACGCGCAGGCTCAGCGGCCATGGCTCACGGGCCCAGCCACTCCGTGGCATGTGGGATCTTCCCGGACCGGGGCACGAACCCGTGTCCCCTGCATCGGCAGGCAGACTCTCAACCACTGCGCCACCAGGGAAGCCCCAAGAATGAGTATTTTTTAAGGGAGGTTTAGTAAAACCCCAAAACAGACAAATAAAACCCCCTTTTCTTCTGTTTACGATTCCATATAAGATTGATAAAGCTTTTTCCCCAAAGGGTTAGAAGCTTCGAACAAGAGAGATTAAATAGTTGGTGTGGGAAGTTTAGACCTTATACCGTCTGGTCTCTTTACTTATTCCTTTAACTTCTGCTGGTAAAAAATCTATTCCGCCAAGGGCAGGGTTCCTCCCAGATTCAAACAACAAAATGGTCAGAGGGCAGAGGTAACGGTAGAGAATGGACACGTGCCTGATAGCAGAGCCCTTAGGATCTGTTCTTGGAATTAATCTACTGGGCCTGACTAAGCCCTGTGTACCTCTGTTATGGGACCAGTGGCTCCTACACTGTTGCTTCTCCAAAGTACAGGGACAAAGAACTGTGCTCAACAGTATGTGCAAAGGTCCTGTGGCCTGATGGACAGAGTAACCAGATTGAGTCATGGAAAGGTACTTATGAAGGGAACTTAGGAAACACTCATTATTAAGTGTGGCAAAAGAAAAATAAGAACAGAATTACTAACTGTCCCAGAAAAGCAATCCTACCACTGCAATGTCTAATTAATTGGGGGAACTTCACATTTAAATTTAAGAGCATAAGTTCATGTTGACTCTACTAGTAATGTTCCCACACTCCTAGCAGAACTCAGTGTCCCATCTCATGATAACACATAAGAACTCTTCAGAGGTGGTAACATTCATGCAAATGAAAAGTAGAATTAAATTCCAGGTTGAGGGATTCAGCCTGTGCCTTGATCACAAAACTTTTCTCCTAGAGACCAGCAAACATGTTACCATGGTGAGGAAGTTATTTTGGTCTATTCCACTTTGAATCTCTTTCTAGGGCTTGAGCACTGTGAGGAAGAGTTAAATGCTCTCAACTCCTCTGCGAAAACATATTTTATTCTTCAAAAGACAAATCCTGGAGATAAGAAAAATAATATCTAGTCCTCTGGAGGGGTTTAGGTAGCTGGGTCATTTAACTTAGCCCTGGAGCTGGAAGACAAGTTTCCCTCTGGACCAAACTTTTCTAGGTGCTGGGGGAAAATTTTTGACAGTTTCCCCCTTCCTTTATAATACCAACCCAAACACTACAAATTAAAACCACAGAAATCAGCCTCTGGTGAGAACAGATAAGGCTGAACAGAGTCCGATTCTACCCCAAAAGCCGGCCTTTATCTGTGGTACTGACAGTTGGGGTTTGATCAGCAAAACCAGCACGAACCCTGGTGAGAGATCTAAGAAAAAGTGTAATCTTCTTGATGATGTTTTATACTCCAAATAAGCAAATCTAATGTTATTTTGAGTTCTCTCTTCTGCTATTCTTGAATTACCCTACATTTTTCAGCTTGGCCATTCAATAGTACTTCTAATTACACTGGATTTCAGGGGCTAAACCAATACAAAAGTTAATTTGATTTTTAATGAGTTTTTTAAAACTAATAAGAAAGATACGCTTTTATACAAATTGTCAAGGATGGAAAGTCAGGTTCTGGTGGCACCAGTTATTTTCAAATTATTTTAACAAGTCTGATGGGGTCCTGAATAAACAAAAATGAAGGTATTTCAGAGATTTATTTCTTTTTCTATAACACTAGACACCAATCACAGGGGGACAAGAGAAAGGTTTTTACTCATAACACATGACACCTTCTGCTATATTCCTCTGTTAGGGCTGAACTGCGTCCTCCCCCATATTTATGTGTGGAAGTCCTAAACTCAATTACCTCAGAATGTGACTTTATTTGGAAACAGGATTTTTGCAGATGTAATTAAATTAACACGAGGTCATACTGGAGTGGAGTAGGTCCCTAATCCAGTATGACCTGTGTCCTCATATAAAGGGGAGACTTGGACACAGACAACACACAGGGAGAGTGTCATGTGAACATGAAGGCAGAGATCAGGGTGGTGCATCTATCTCTTCTTTGGCAGAGAACGCCAAAGACTGCCAGCAAACCACCAGAAGCCAGGACCAGATTCTCCCTCATAGACACCAGAAGGAACCAACCCTGCCAACACCTTGACTTTGGACTTCCAGCCAGCAGGACCATGAGACAATTAATATCTGTTGTGTAAGCCACTCAGTTTGTCACTTCGTTATGGCAGCCTTAGCAAACTAATACATCTTCCTAGAAAGAAATGATTATTATCCGGACCTACTTATTTTTTTTTAAATAGATTCTTTCACACTGAAATTATCCCAAAGAGGAAAAAAAAAACTTTGCTTCTTACCGTCAGCTCTTGGGGAAGAGAACTTGGCTTCTTTATGTTGATCTCAATGCTACTGTTGTCTTGTTTCAGCTCCATGGGGGACCCATGCACTCTGGCCACACCTTCAAACATCTGGGATTTGGTCAACGAGGGGGCAAGTGCCACCGGGGGACACTCTCTTTCCTTCTCCTCCTCGTCAACGTGAACTGTCTCTCCATTCATGGTGACTTTCCCATCTACCTGTAAAAACCGGAATGAACAAGAACATGCTATTCCCCAGCAAAAGACTGTAACAAAATAACACGTTCAGAATCACCTTAAATCATTAGCATTTAATAATCATGGTCTAACAAAGAATAAGGTCTTTTATATGCTTCAGTCAGTTCTAGAAACTAGGGCTCCTCTAAATGCCATCTTTGAAGGCTTCTTTAAAAGTTGGTCTGCCTTCTCAGGCTGCTTCACGTTAGAATACATTTCATGTTCACCTTACTGTGGGTCTGTTTTTATTTTGCAGTATAGAAAATCAAGGGCATATTTGGGTTCCAGTAATTTTTCATTTACTTTCTGACTGCTAATCCACAACTTTGAGGGGTTTTTTTTCTGATTAGCATATTAAATTAGGTGGAGCTCATCTTAGATCAGGAATATTTCACAGGTTATCCTGTCATGGTCAGGAGCAATGGGTACTTTTTGGAAGCTATCATGGAGGGCAGGGAACCTGGTGCTGTGCTATGTGACAGTAAATTCCTATTTCTAGTTAACCTGACCATCCCATTTTCTTCAAGAAAAAGAGGCCATGCACATTAAAATATTTTTGATTTGCACCCATGTCTAGGGAGGGTAGTGGGAGCGAGAAAGAAGGAGTGACAGTGGTTAGTCTGGCTTATTAAAAGGCATCTAGAAATATCTGTCTTAAGGTCTGACAGTATGTAGCGTGGTCCTGAAAAGAAGCTCTGCAGTGAGACAGCCTCAGAGTGAGTCCTGGCTCTATTGCTTAACAGCCATGTAATCTTCAACCTCGGTTTCCTCACCTTTATTATTTATTTATTATTATTTTTTTTGCGGTACGTGGGCCTCTCATTGTTGTGGCCTCTCCCGTTGCGGAGCACAGGCTTCGGACGCGCAGGCTCAGCGGCCATGGCTCACGGGCCCAGCCGCTCCACGGCATGTGGGATCTTCCCGGACCGGGGCACGAACCAGTGTCCCCTGCGTCGGCAGGCGGACTCTCAACCACTGCGCCACCAGGGAAGCCCTCCTCACCTTTATGATAATAGTATTTCTTAATGATGCTGTTATGGTGATTTTATGGATTAACATATGCACAGAATTTAGAACAGTATCTGACACATTGTATGTATGTAAATATTAGCTATTCTTCTTACTAAACCTTCTAAAATCTTTTAAAAGGAATAATAGAAGGGCAGATGCTAGTTATAGTTTATTTACCCTAAGTCAGTGGCTTGTATATCTATTGTCTGTGATCCATGAAGTTGAAATCACAACTGAACGCACACACATAAAGATAACTGAAACGAAGTTTTGCAAAATCATATTTACCTTTTTTTATATGTGATGTGCTAGGCTGTCTTTTAAACATTGTATTCTATTCTACCTCCTTTTTAAAAAAAAAAAAAGAATGCTGATTCCAAACCACTAAATTGATTTCATAACCTAGCAACAGGTGGCAAGTCTCAGTTTGAAAACACTGCCTTAAACCATTTTACTTGCTCTTCCTTTACTCTTAAATCTGTTGTACTAAGAAACTGAGCCTGTATTCCCTGTCTCCCGTGCCCACCTCCTCCCCACAAGAAAACACACACACACACACATGCACACACACACACCCCTTAGCTTCAGTTCTGGCATTATCTGGCAACAACTGTTCCATTTACATACTACCATACAAGTGGGTCCACCCACTCAATGGTGGGGCTGTGAACAGGGTTGACAGCCATCAAGACCTATGATGAGTTGAGGGCTCATTGGTGAGCCCCAGCTCTGAAAGGATCTCTATCCAGTTCCTCAATCCACCTCGCCTGAGGCCTCCACACTGTCTTGCCACAATGGCAAGGGACTGGGTTTTCTCAGGGCCAAAGTCTTGCCATAAAGTCATCTATCCTAATTCTTCTGTTTAAATGATCACATTGTGCTGTTTATATTAAGGATAGGAAGTGGACATCTGGATTAATTGATCAGCTGCCTTGGATACCAACTTAAATAAATGTATTCCCTATCCCTGTGCTGGGCCACCTCAACATCAAACCTGCCTTCATGAAATCTCAGACAGTGCATCACCGTGGGCCCTAGGTGAAGGACAGCTCCTGAGGTACTTAGGTGGCCTGCCGAGCACATATGATCATGTGTATATCTGTGTGTGCACGAGTCTGCATGATGAGTAGCTCATCTTCTCAGGAAAAATTAGCGTATTTATTCAATGAACAGTTGCTGAGTGCCTAGGCACCTATGCCAGGCACTCAGGATGAAGCTATGAACAACAAGGACACAGCCCCTTCCCTTGAGGGATAAACATCGCAATTCAACCCAGATGAGACAGCCAGGACATTTTTCTTTTGTTTCACCAAAGCCTAAGGCACAGATTTTGAAGATACATTCAGAGTTATCTAAGCAAAAGTCAGAAAGTGTGGTTTGGTTCCCTCTGAAATTCAATAGGAAGATACATGGCATCCCACTGCTCAATTAGTTTAGTTTAGCAAACTTTCTTTACAGTCACATGTCCGTGTCTGCTACTGATGAATTCCACCTGTCTTCTATTATGAACCCATGTGGTGTGCAGGGACAATCAGAACTGATTTTTCTTTATAGTCAACATAGCTTGAGACAAAGGATGAGCACTTCCTCTTGATGTGAGGGAAAATGTTAGAATTTGAGGAAGAAAAAAGACGTTTGACTGTCATAGATTCTTTGGTTCTGGTACATCACTTTACACATTCATTGGCAACCCCTCCAGCCCCCAAAACAACATAGTTTCTTCCCACTTAAAAAATAAAAAAAATCTGTCTCATCTGAGAACCAAGTACATCCCATGTATTCCTTGTATTATTATTTTTTATATTGTAGCATCTTTTTAGATATGATGGCAGTTTCTTCCTAAAAGAGAGGTAGCTGTATATACTTCTATTTAAGCCAAAGGCAATCAAAATTTTGTTTTGAGGAATTTGCAATACCTCCAGATAGCTGGAGATACCTAGGGTGCTGCTAAATTAGGGCTTGTTATGACTACTATAGAGAGACCATGCCATCATATCCAACTATGAAACAGACATTGCTCATGGAGATGACTCAACCACCAATCTCACTGAAGCCCATCAGTATTAAAAACAGGAATTGAGGGGAATCATCTATCCCTTAACTATTTGCAAACCAATTCTCAGAGACACATAAACTTCACAATCATACATGTTAACACATTTTGCTTTTGTTTGATAAAAACAATTGCATCTTCTTGAGGCAAGATGCTTCCTTCCAGTGATTACCTGGGGTTCAGTTTTGGTTCTACCCTTAAGGAACTCATCCTACCTTGAAGGTCTTCAGGACCTCTTGAGAGTTTTTGGGCTGGGAGTAAGGCTTGGGTGTCAGCATAGGCACTGCTTTGGGAGTGACAGTTTTGCTTGGAGACCCACTGCCTGCTGACATGCTGGCATCCAGTACACTGGTACGAGCGATGGTGGTTTCCACGGTGGCAGTGAATTTGGGTGGAGACAGTGACTGTTGCCGCAGGTATTTCATGGGGTTGGGGTCATTCAGGAAGGAGGATAAGTTTGGCTCTGTTGAATGGCTTCTTTCCAGAATTTTTGGCATCTCCAAGCGTTCAAGAACAGCTTCGCTGATGGTGAACCTCTCGATGTACTGTTGAAGGATCCCTTCCGCCTCCTCCTGGGACCGTGCATTCTTGTATGCCTCATGCAACTCCCTCTCTCTCCGCTCCCTAAAGGATGGGCATGGGAGGGGAAGCAAGAACAAGGCAACGGTCACAGGAATTGCAAAGCAGACCTTGTTAGAGCTGAAGGAAAGTATACAAACAGGAAGTGTAATATTGGTGTCAGAGCCGTCATGATAACCAACAATTTTTAGGAAAAGCACATCTAGATAACACTGTACATTCAACAACAAGAACAACCAGAGAAAGAACCCACTTTTCCTGGACAATTTCTCTGTAGGTTTTGATGCTTTTCCTGCGTTCACTTGTCCCATCCTCTCCAGCCAGTAACTTCTCCATTTTTTTCCTTTCTTCCTCTTTCTTGATTAAGTCCTGAGAAGCACTTCTTCTACGGCTCTTCCAACGAGCCAGGTCCTGCAGGGGTGGGGGAGGGAGATAGAACATTTTTCTTCAGACTTGCACATAATTCCATTTCTACTCTTCAGGGATGAGTAAGCACTGACTATCGGCCAGACTAAGACATTTCTGTACATGCAACGTAAGTCTGGTTGGAACAGGACTACCTCAAAGGCAGGAACCCTTCAGAAATATCTACATTATCCATAGCAGGGCAGCACATTTATTTAAACATGGTAATGTAAAATTTGTGATCAAATTCCATGTCAGTTGCCAAATTTTAAAGTATTGCCTCAGAGGGTATTGTAAGAAACTTCATTTATTGCTGTTTATGACCTCTGCATTGTGAATGGACTCGCTGACAACAGAATGGTAGGAGTTAACCACAGACCTACAATTTCCTCAGGGAAGGAAGAAAAGACAGAAAAAAAAATTGGCTTTGGGGTCTTACAGAACCAACAATTCTGTATGTATTAAGTCATCTGATCCTTTCAAGAACCTCACCACAAATCCTATGGGCAGTTAGAGCATAATGTTGAAGACTTAGGATTCTGGAGTCAGACGGGTGGGAGTGCGGCTGTGAGAAACAATCCTAGCTCTATCCCTTCCACGCTTTGGAATCTCAGGCACGTTTCTTAGCCTCTCTGCACCTCAGTTTCCTCATCTCTAAAATAGAAATGATAATAATACCTACTCTTACAAGCCTGTTGTGAGGGTTAAATGAGGTAGTGCACATAAGGTGCCAGGCACAGACGTAATTATTACCACATTTTATCAACTTCAGAAAAGTTAACTTTTTTGACTAAAGGTAGAGTCAAATCTGCAGTAGCCACCTCAGAGGGCTCTGTGAGGATGAAGTAATCCACTCTCCCTCCTCTCATCCCTATCTTTTTTTTTTTTTTTCGGTACGCAGGCCTCTCACTGTTGTGGCCTCTCCCATTGCGGAGCACAGGCTCCGGACGCGCAGGCTCAGCGGCCATGGCTCACGGGCCTAGCCGCTCTGCGGCATGTGGGATCCTCCCACGTGGGACCTCCCTCCCATGGGACCGGGGCATGAACCCGTGTCCCCTGCATCGGCAGGCAGACTCTCAACTACTGCGCCACCAGGGAAGCCCCTCTCATCCCTATCTTTAGGCTTCTCCCCTGCCCTGGTTCTTTGCTCTTAGCACACAGATGATCCCAAGGCCCCCATCAGGCCCTGGAGCCTTCCTTACTGGTTATAATCCTGGCTCTCTTGCTCACTAGCTGTGTTACTTTGGACAAGTTACTTAGCTGTTCTGGGACTCATCTGTAGAACTGAGGACAATAATAGTTGCTAGCTCATTGAATTACTGAGAGGATTAAAGAATGATTACATGCAAGGTACTTAGAATAGTACCTGTTACTGGTACGCTTTCAGTGTTGGCAATTATCATCGTCATCATCATTATTATCATCGATTCCAAATATATAGCCTCAAAAGACAGTCCCTCCTCGATTCTGCATCCCATGACAGTCGCCTCCCTTCTGCTCCCCTCTTTTTTGTGGCCAAACTTCAGCAAGGGTGCTTTCCCTAATGCCCACATGGGCTGTCACCGTTTGAAGCCCTCTAGGGGCCCCCTTCCTCTGCATGGCTGTCCAGCCCAAGTCTGGTTTTCCAGCCCCACCTGATTTTCTGCTCCAAAGGGCCTCTAGCCCAGCGGGCAGAGCAGTCTCCCCACTGCCCACGGCCCTGGACGGCACTCACATCTTGCCATTTGTCATCCTCTTCGCGCAGCTGGTTGTTTATCAGCTGCAGCTGCTCCTGGCGGGCCCTGCTGTGCGGCTGCACTTTGGCCTCCTCCTCACACCGCATGTCAAACATACTCGTGCTCCTGCGTGTGGAGAGAGCAGACGACGGTGGTCAGGGATCAATGCTCCGCAAGTCTCCGCGCATTTGCAGCGTCCCGCCGCGTCGGGGCGCTACCGCGTTTGGAAAAACTGCCCCCTTCCCTCCACAGCTTAAGGCGGTAGCGTGATTTGCAGTCTATTCATCCCTCGGCCTGCAGCAGCGGGCATGCTAGCAGCCTCCCCTCTTCTCCTTTTGCGGCAAAAAGCGAAAATGTGACCATCTTTGTCTTCAGTGATGGCAGAATCAGGCCAATCTAATTTTATATGTAGGGGTCAATATATGTTTAAAGTAAAGGGCTAGAAAAAGGTATTTGAAGCTCTGGGCTCGTCTCACTTGTATTAGAAAGTAAAATGAAGAGAGTTAAAATGTATGACTTGGGGAGAATTTATAGGGAGGGAGAGTGGTGTCCCCTGAAGTGAAACGTAATTGCAGTAAATGCTTCTTTGTGTAAAGAGCTGGCTTAAATGCTTTCTCCGTTAACTGAGGCAATTTCTCCATTTTCAAAAAGAAAAAAAATATATCATACAGCTTCAAGTCTAAGGCATCACTTTTTCCTGTTGTATTTTCTGAATTTTGGTTACATCCAACAGCTATGTATTAATGATACATACGTTTGATGTGGTTTATTTCTATGTCCTGTAAAACTGTCTGTAAATTGATAGTGCGTTGATGGCATCTTGGAATCAAGAAAATATTTTATGGTAAGATTAAAGGATAAAATATATAAATCAGTATATGCTTTGTATCCTAAAATTCTCACAATGATTTCACTTTATTTTTGTCAGGACACCTCTGAATTTACTCTTTTAAAAGCAAAAGGATGGGGAAAGCAATTAAAAAAAATTTTTAGGCTGTTCATATAATTGATATATTCTATAGGAGCTTATTAAATGTTGGGCAAGTCCATAGGGCCTTTTCTGCGATGCTTATGTAGACCTTTGCTACAACGAAAGCTGAAGCAGCAAGATGAAAATAGAAATAAAAACCAAAGCAAAATCTTCCCTTTTTTTTCTCTCAAAGAAGTGACTAGCTCTGGGAACCAAATGGGTTATAGAGCGCTCAAATCAAGTGGAGGGCTGTTTAAGAACAGAAGACTGATAGTCCATTTTTGAAGCCAGCTTAACACAAAGAAAAAGAAAAGCCATGCACTGAGACACCAACTAGTTCCAGACATCATCAGTGATGTCCAAAATAGTCATCCCCATGGCCAGACAGTGCACAGCAGCAGCATCACTGGATGCTAGTGGGTTCCTTAGCAGGCAGCTCTCTGGAAGGAGAAGATGACCCCAAAGCAATGGCTGCCCACGTTCATTTCGGTCCACTCAGATGAACTTGCATGGATGTGTGGGTGCCTCTCCCCTCTCTCTGGATGTTGCACAATTTGAGTCTGGCCTAAGAGAGCTAAAACTGAAGATTGCACTTGTAATCTGCTTTCCCCAAGAGTATTCTAATAATCTGCGCCAAGGGACTTTCTTTGATCTGAGGCTTCTATTTGCATGGATATGACAAACCACATGAGGAGCTGTCCACAAACTCAGGGGACAGTGTTGATTGTGGCAGCTGTACCTTCCTGAAAGATAAACTGTAGCCCTCAAAAGACAGGAGGGGCTGCGATTTTTCACCTAGTTTATGCTATTTATTAATGTGGTTTAAGGAAGATTTAGGAATTTGCAGAGTTAGGTAGAAAAGTCTAACCCATGGTTTTTAAACTTCATGGATCAAAATTCCCTTAAACAAGCTTTCCAGAAAGGGACCCAAACTCATCCCATTCTTCCTTTCAGAGTTTAAAAAAGTCTTACCTTTAAATATGTCTGATTCAGTCAGTTCATCTTTTAAGGCAATTTACAGGCTTTGTGAAGGTCTTAGAAGATATAAACTCCTTTGAGCTGGGACTCTCTTGTAACCTACTAAATAGTTGGCAGATTGTGGGAGAGGAAGGAGGTCCCTTCCTTCAGCTTTGCCATCTATAATTTTGAAAGGGCAGAATTTTGGTTTAGGCCACAGTGGGTGGCCATAGAGCAAAGACTTCTTCTGGGACCCTGGGAAGAAAATGGCAGCTTTCTCCAGGATTTGAGAATTGCTTATCTCACTCGACTGGCATGGAGAGGATGGGAGCAAGGCCTTCAGAATTGCCTTCTTCTGTCCCGGGTTCCTATCTCTGCTCCCACCATGAAGTTTTAACTACCTCAGCTCGAATGTGGCCAAAAGCTGGTTAGTGAAATAAAAAGAGAAACACTTGCCTGCCTTCTCATATACCAGGAAGTACTATTTTTTCCTAGAGTTTTTTTTTTTTAAAGAAACACCAGCCAACTGGCCCGAAAAAGAAATAATAAAACTATGAGCAATATCTTTACACCATTTCAAAAAAAGGAACTAAGCAAGCTGAGAACTGATAATAGTCGACAGAAAATGAGCTGAGTCACCACTCAGAAAATGTTCCCTAATTCAGAGGTTGGACTCAGCCTCCAAAATGAAGAAGTGCCTGTCTAGGGATGGGGTGGGGGACCCTGCAGAAGCCTAGGTTCCAGAATGTTAAATGGACTTGCACCAAGGCTATGCTTCTCAGCACAACAGGCTGTGTGCCCTTGGGCTGCTGGGACAAGGGGCCCTGGCTGCAGGGCCCAGGAGCCTCTCTCGGTGATGGGTTGGCATTTCTGAGGGCCAGGATTAAATTACCTCAAGGGGAGCCTGGAAACTGTTTCTGGACCAAGTCTAAGGTAAGGGAATTAAGAACAAAATGGCCTTTGGCTCTCACAGTGTCCAGCCTCCTCGGAGGGGACCGCTGGGAGAGGAGGCATGTGGAAGTAAAGGGCAAGAGGTGAAACTAAATCCATGGAGCCATTCGTGGCTTGCCAGGAGGTGGAAATTTCTGTTTGCCTGTGTGGTAGGTCTGCCCCTGACCTGCATTTTCCTTAAAGGGCACATCTTTTTTTGATTGGGTTGCATTTTAAGAATGTGTCAATTATGAACAAATAGAGCCTGTGCCAATAGTTGTCCTTAAAGGTTTTGAAAAAGGGAGATAGTGGGGGAATGAACAAAACATATTATAAATTTCTGTTTAAAAAAAAAAACCCTGACATAAACTTTTCTTTTTGTTCTCCACATGGTTTCATATAAATTATGTCTACTCCAAGAAAGAAATTCAGCCCTTTGGATGTTCCTAGATAAGACCCTTGGAAAAGAAGCTCTGTATACTCACCCTGGCCCATAAGGCTGCTTTTTTGGTAAATTTAGAGGAGTCCCCACTCCCACCCCTTTTAAAAAAATCATTAACTTCTCCTAAGGGTGAGGTTTCATATTCAGGTACAAGTAAAATTCAAAAGCTCTTTAATGTAGCTTCTTTTCTTTCAGCTTTTAGGGTTTTTTAGAGATCTGTATTAGGCAAATTGCACAGCAGCTTTGCAATGATGAAGAGTAAATCCATTCTATCAAAATGTTTTTGCTAACCAAATCAAAGAAGTGTTTTGCCTATCAATCTTATATAACCCTCCTTTCAGTGAATGTTAAATACTGCCACTGTAGATTTTAAAAGCAACCACCAGGGCTCAATTTTATAGACTACTTAGCTTCATGCAGTCAGTCAAGCTCCGGCTAAATTTGGTTTTGAGACATGAATGTTCCATGTGTCAGGCCACAAAGCAATTGCGCATCACACATCGGAAACTGATACCCTTGGCACACGAGTCAGACTGCTTCGAGCTACAAGTACAGACTAAGCTCACCTCTTGAACACAAACATGGAAAAAGCACAATTCAAAAACAGTAAATTGTGGCCTGATCTCGTTGTCATTGGTGGAAATGATATTTGTCTGTTCTACACTGTTATTTAGATTCCTCACTTGGTGACTTGAAACTATGGATCACGCCAGGAAGACAGGCAGGGGGAATACTAGGGTCCACTCTTATGATGGCCCAGATTCCCACTAGGCCACAAAATCCCTCTCCCAGAGGACAGACATCAGGCTTAGTGGGCCACTGTTGTTGGAATGAGATATTAATCATGTTTCTTAAATCTGAGCATTCTGCAAAGAAAACTTCTGCCTCGGATATCAGTTTCAGAATGCTCTGCCTATGAGAAATCCATTTTTGAAATGGAGTTAATGTGGTCACAAACAGGAGAGAGTGGATTCTTTTCAAATTTGGATGTGAGGCCGGGGATGGGAAATGCATCTCTGAGAGGAGCGGAAACCAAGGAGAGGCAGCCCAAGTCATGTTGTACATTTTGACCCCTGACTATGCCACGGAACTTGAACGAAATCCCAACGTTTTGGTCTCAAGCATCCCACAGTTTATATTATTCCAACCTGGGAGGAACTTGGGCTTCTGAACCTGTCATTCGTGGTTTAGGATTTATTTTCTTAGCTTAAAAAAAATGTAGCTACGAGAATGACCACTTCATGGCTAAGCCTTTACACATCAAGAATTCAATGCAAAGCTCAGAAAAGCCTCTTAACAATTCCGTGGTTCAGAAGGGGTTCCAACGTCCGAACGCTAACAAGAATAACTTTCACATGCCCTGTCTATAAAAAGTAAATGTTAACTTTTAAGCAGCAGCTGCATATTAGAATCATGCTTCAGTGGCTTTTTCATTCATCTCTCCTGCACAGAACATATGTCCTGCATTCCAACTTCAAGTTCTTCTCTGAGGCTGCAGAGAAGAGTCAGTTAGCTCTTCAATCCACTGTTATATTAATTGCATTTCAATTAGTGGTGAGTACTGGAAGCATGCAGTTTAGGCTAGTAATTAATGTATTCCTACAAATACAAGACAACTTACTCTGCGTCATCAGACACAGGAGTTCTCGGTCCGTATCTATAAGACCAAATACAAAATTAGAGGATTGGTAAGACGGAGGTTAATGCTGTAACCAAGCTGGAAATAAAAACTACAAGTGAAATGTATGTGTGCCAAACGTTTTTTGCTGATCATACTGGAAGAGAAGTGTCATTATACAATTAGTAATATTCATTAACTGCTGAAAATGAAAGCAAAGTCTTGACATTTCTGAAGAATGCAAAATTTGTAGTAAAACCCAGAGGAGAAATGAAAAAAAATCCCCATGCTACCCACAAAGAAAGAATCTGTTCAATATAAACACAAAAAGGCTTAGGTGCAACCCACAATGTTTACAGAAGGCAGCTTAGAAAAACCCAAACATGTATTAAGATGGTTCACAAACAGCTGAACTGTTCTTTGCCTTTCTGTGCAGAGTAATGGGCTGTAATGGACACCCAGCATAGAAGCACACACTTACTGACCCTTTCCCTGATGTGTTAATGCATTTGCACAAATAACATCAAAGAGTGTTTCTGCAGTTTTCTGAAAGCAAACCAGAACTCCAACCAGAACCCCAATCAGTGCCTTCCGCATGCATTTGACAAAAACCACAATTCCTAGAAAACTGGCAGCCTTAATCAAAACCAGACGTGGATGATATTCCACAACTCAAAACAAAATGAAGTTTTTTTAAAACAATCTTTTATATTCTTCTGATTATTTTGATCTACAAAGTTTGATCTACAAAGTACCTTCTTCAATATAGGCATTTTAAGTTTTAATGCATCTGATAAAACAAAGAAAAAGGTCAAATTAGAAAATAAAAACTAGAACATTATGAGGGCATATTTTAAGCACATTTAAAAAAAAAGCAGCTCCCACAAATGACTATTTCAGCAAAGGAGAATATAAAGAGAAGGTTCTTACCTATGCCCTGAAAGGCTGTTCATTCATGCATTCTGATGGCGGACAAAGAATTTTTTGAGTAAAGAAAAAATGTCCTGCTTTCAGTCCAATAAATTAAATTTGCGGGTTTTCAGCAAAAATTACCTGATCCTGTGTTCAGTTTATAACAATTTATAGGGAAAAGAGTAATTTCTAAAGATCTCTTCCAATGATCTTAGAGAAAACACTCCAAAGCACATGGGTGTACACACACATACACCCTTCTCTCTGATGCCTTCATCATTCTACAACAGTCTGATTCATTAATAATTATTTTCATGCACAGTGTAGGCAACCACACTAGTTAAAACCCAAAGTTTCTGTTGGAATGGCCAAAATCAAGAAGAGGAAAGTGTTTGTGAATGTCTCTCTTCCAGAAGTAAGACCCATTTTCTGTTCCTCTGGGGAACAGTTTCAGAAGGTGTTAAAGGTTAAATTAATACCCTCAATTTTCCAAAACCATCACTGCATGGAGGCAGATGGATACCTTCACATCAAGCAAGAGTGCATAATCAGTGCTAATTTTACCCAGAATTAACAGTGTTAATTCTGAAGCCTCGGTAAAATGTTTCCCAGTTAATTCACAGGCCTACTAGAATAGACATTCAAATATAGTGTTTTCTAAATTATCTATGGAAGCGAGGAGAGAAGTTATTCTTAATGGATGGCTAATCTAGGAATGATCAATATACTGTTGGTATGTATTTCTGTGTCTATTGGAATATTTTAATTCATGTTTTACTGAAGTAAGATATACATATAGAAAGTGCACAGACCATACCCACACACCTTGATGAATTTTCACAAACCACAGATTAGTGTTGAGTTTTGTGCTATATAAATACAGTATGGACTCTTCTGAGTTTGGCTTCCTTAGCACATTTCATTTATGAGGTTCAGCTATGTTGCTGCATGCAGGATATATTTAAATTTAGATTGCTTCTACACAAAACACTTAACAGCATTTCGTGGACAGTTCTGCCAACAAATATAGATTAACACTGCAACATAAGCTCCATGATGGTAGGGATTTTTCTTTTGGGGTTCTCTGAACAGTGACCAGACTAGGCCCTCAATAAGTACTTATTGGATGCTCTGGAAATTGAAAAGAATAGTGCAGTCTCTGAAGATGACCTTCATTTATCTGTTTACTATATACATATGGGTTTAAGAAATTTCCCCTCAGACTAATTTATTAGCTTTAAGAGGGCACAAATTTCATCAGAATTGCCTTTGCTGTTAGGGAGAAGATAATTAGAATTTGGGCTTCAAATGGTTTTCCCAGTTGTCCTATGGAAAATAGAAAAGTAAAGATGAGTTTAAAAAATCACTAACTAAGAGATTTTTTTTAAAAAAAATGCAAAGTAGGTCAGTCAACAGACTATCAAGTACAAAATTGGCCAGACAAATCACAGTTGGTATAAGCATCCTACAAAAAAAAAAAAAAAAAAAGCAAGTAATAAAGTTTAATTGTGACGGTGGCGGTATTTAGAAAGACAAAAAGAATACTCTATTCACCTATTGATTGTGTTTATGTAACTTTCAGCACTAATAAAGCACTTCAGGATCAATGATTAGCAATACTGTGAACTAGCATAAGCTTCATCTGAAGTGAGAGGGAAGAATGGATTTACTGCTCATTTAAGATTATCCCCCAGCACCCAGCACAGCGTTTTACACATAGTAATTACTCAGTAAATACTTGTTGAAAGGAAACATGAATTCCCAATGTGTGTGCTTGCTCAATCACACAATTACGTCACAGAGTTAATCTCACTATATCTCCTTATGCTCAAACCAGCCATTCAGTCCCATGTGAATATAAAGAGGTCTCTTCCCGAATCACAGGTAGAGGGACAGATACAAGTAACAGGGGAGTGGTCAGACCGCCACAGTTTCCTCTGGTAACCTGGTAGGTAATGCGCTGGCGTGGAACGGCGGCTCCCCCTTCAGACAGAGGTGGGTTTGGATCTTGGATCTGTGATTACCAGCTGTGTGAGACCAGGGCCTCGGTTTCTTATTGTAGAATACAGAAGAAACTGCTTAGTCTCAAAGGCTGTGTGAGAAGTGAGTAAATGGGCCGCCTAGAATGTTCTAGTAGGCAGCCTATAGGCCTCACTTCCTTCTCTCCTTTCATGCTAACTGCTCTCCGGCAGCCCATGGATGCAGGGTCCAGCACCACATCAGGGCATCTGGGGAGAGAGTGAGCGTGGTGGGCAAGGCTGTCCCTCTCTCACTAACCTGCCCTCACCTGCCGGGATGCAGGTGTGATCCAGGTGTAACTTTTCTCTACATCAGGCTTCCCATTTGTGAGTTGGAGCCAACAGCCATTCAACCTACCTGTGAATTCCCAGGAGAAGGTACGCTGGAGGAAGCAGAAGCACTTTGAAAGGGTAACAGTCATAAAGTGGAGATGGCTACTACTCTGAAACCAGTGTGAAACCAGTGTGACAATAAGGCTCTCCTATGGTAGTATTATGATTCAGAAGAATGTAAAACATACATTAAACCCAGATGGGAATGATGGCTAGGATCTTAATCTTAAAATTTGGGGATTTCTTAAGATTTTCTGTACTCCCCACTCTACCCACTGTCCCACTACCATCAAGGTCCTTTGTGAAGCAGAACTTCATCACTTCCTGTTTTACAGTGGAGCTTTAATTATGCTACACACTCCTTACTGCTCTGCCCTGCACTGATCAGGCAGACCACACTTCTCACAAAAGTCTATCACTCTTACTAAATAGCAACAGAAGCTTCAACATATAGGACCTGAAACCAGACCATGAACCCCAGGATTACTATTTCCCTGCTTTCATTTTATTTTTTTAAATTTGTATTTTACATTGGAGTATAGTTGATTTATAATGCTGTGTTAGTTTCAGGTGTACAGCAAAGTGATTCAGTTATACATATACATATATGCATTCTTTTTCAGATTCTTTTCCCATATAGGTTATTACAGAATATTGAGCTCCCTGTGCTGTATAGTAGGTCCTTGTTGATTACCTTTTTAACATATTCCGTACTTTCATTTTAAATCAAGTCAGAGCACGGAATGGAGATCCTACCTCTAGAAAGCACTATTTGCTGATGTTAAAATTAAATTAAACTAATTTTATAAGTAGTATATATCTTCTTTGGACCTGAAGACCCTCCTGGAATCAGAATGAAATCAAGTAGGTCAGAAAGAAGTTCAACTCCTTTACCCGATGGCTCCTATGTGAGCTAGGAAGAAATAAAAGAGTTTCCCATTTAGGCTGCTCACAAAATGAGAGTCAGAAAGAATGTTTAATAGGACAATTCACAACTGAACTATTCTTTCCACACCTGCTCACATGCAAAAAAAAAGAAAAAAAAATCTTGGCAGACTAGGCCAGTCATTTAATCATTTCATTTCTGCTAGCAATAGCAGGTAAGTGGCACTGATAAACCATAAAGCATTAATGACACATTCAAAGCATGTATCAAGGCTCAGACTGGAGAAACAAAGTCAAAACAGCTTAGGATAATCTTCTGGCCTCTTATCTTTTATTGGTGGACCCTTGGCAGATTCCTCCACAATGTGTTGCTTTGCAAATGGAACTGGACGGAACTGGTTTAGCTTGGATCCAATGTGTCTCAGAGACATCCCAGTTCTCCTGGCCATCACATCATCTTTTTGTGAATCATACAATTTTCTTTGGCCTTTCAGTCCACTGCCACTCCAGGCAGGAGCTGTCATCTTCTCTGACTTCTCTTCTCTCTCTGAAGCCTCCCATTCAGAGGTCAGAGGACATGAACTAGGGCACATCAGTCCAGCCAGTCAAAGGCACTTATTGCTAAAGATGTTTTCAGTAGCATCACTCTCTTGGCATTAACTCAAGACGGAAGAAGCCAGTGATCACACAGGCAGCAGCACATATAGCAACTGAGGATTAATACCTTGGACCTCCATCATGCAGCTGATACTTACATGGGAATGGGTTTCCCTTTCTGGTGTTCACGATTCCTGAGAATGAAATTTGGCCAGCACCCAACCACATGCAAAGTCTAAAGTCTCTACCCAGGAAGGGCACTGAAAGCAGAACTCTGACCCTGGGATGGGCGCACTCCTTTAAGGGGCTCCACGCCACATCAGTCATCAAGCGCATACTGTGGCTTTAAGCTGTTTGGGGGGCCCCAGCAGCCACAAACAGCAGAGGCAGCGCACCCTGGAAAGCGGGTGAGGCGCTCACAGTGGCTGGCCGCTCTCCTTGGATCTTTCAGCCTTTGGCACCGTCTCAGAACCTCTTTGAACAACTCCTTCAGTCGCTTCTTTGTCATCCTGAGGCAGTTGTTTGCAGGTAACTAAAGCCAGACAGGACAGCTTTACTACTAGGAAAGAATTCCCACCAGAGGCCCTGGGCCCACCTGTCAGCCTTCACGTCCTCACCTTTCTCTGTCCTCCTCGGGCACTCACCTAAACTGCAGCTATGCTCTTCCTGGGACTCTGGCACCACAGCCAGCCGGCAGACCCTTTCACAATGGTCATCTACACCAGACGTCACTATTCTGTTGATGATCAAGTAGCATTGGCAGCAAGAGGGAAGAGGGAAAATAGTTAGGAAAGGAGACAATGTAAGTCACGGAGACTGAAAGGTTAAGAGAGAAGGTTCGGTTGCTATTCCAGAAGCCGGTTAGTAAGGATGACATACTCAGAATGAGATAATAGAATACGGACCCTGGCAAGGGCCTGAGAAAGTCAAAGAAGGCTAGCCTGACTCTGCCACCATGGGGCTGAGTGATGGCCCCTTAGTAGTCAAGGACTCAAGGATGCATTTCTTACTAATTTCTTAGTCCCACCCCTTCCACCCCCCCAGTCCCCATCAGCCTCTGAAACCCCAGCAGAGCATTGCTGGTGTACCAGGGTTATTTCTATTGACAGCCTCTAGGGTATCATCCACAGTATGGAACCAAAGAAACCCCTCTCTATGTCATGGGCCATCCACTGTGTGCTTTGGACATCACGAACAAGGCATGGAGGAGACTGTCCTGAGCATTTCCTCCTGCCGTGGAGGGCTCTGCTTTGCTCCCACCATGCAGGTGGAGTGGAGTTTCCTGGGAGAATCCAGAATCTTATTATTATTTTTTTTTAACAGAAACTCAAACAAATTTTGATAACATGTATACCTGGAGGAGTCCCAGGAAAACTGAGTAGCTTACCAAAATGGCTGAAACCCTCACCTTAAGTACCATTCTTCAGCTAAAGACAAAAGAAGACGTGTAGGTAGTGGTTTGGGACCTCAAAGGGGAGGAAGGCAATTCACACGGAGATGGCAAAGCAAATGTTTAGTAAATAAATGTTTGCTGGGCCCTGCGTAGACAGTGGGGTGCAGAGTGGACTCTGATCTCTAAGTTTCCCCAAGCACACCTAGCGCATGGAGAATCCAGAACTTTGGAAATGCCCTATACCTGCTTAATGGACAAAAGACCAGCCTGCAGAACCAAATCCCCAACAGAGGGCTTGGGAATTCACAGCTGGAAGGCCTCCAGTGAGGATGAGGGCTGGTGACAGCTCTACAAGGTCTTTTCCCAGGTGACGCCTCACAAATTTTGATGGTGATTCATCCAAGGAAACTCCTGACTCATAGGAACCCTCAGAAGAAGAGTCTTTTTCCACTCATGTTCTGTTATATAATTTTAAAAACTGGGCAGGAGCTGGTGGGGAGAGATGTTTACTTTTTTGTGTGTCTACTTAGATGTCCAAAATCTGAACTTAATGACACTAATAACAATTTTTTTCTCCCTCGTGGGATAAGAAAGAGGGAGGGTATAGATAACCCAGATCTTTATCAATATATCTTTAGGAGAAACATGAAGGGTATCATTAAAGCATTCCATCTAGTTTGTTCAGTATCGCCAACAAATAAAATACTGCTTAATGCAGCCAAGGGAAGATGAATCATTTGCCAAAATTATTGGCATTCCCAGGCAGTGATTCTGGTGACAACAGAATCAAAGTGGATGTCTGTCATTTAACTTCACACACGTTTCCCCGCGGGGAAATCTATAGACATTACTTCTCTGCTAACCAGCAAAAGAGGCTGTTAAAACTACGTCATCTCTGGCGGTTTCTTTAACGTGCTTCAGCAAACTCTTTAAAAGCAGCAGGGATTCCCATGCAGATCTCCTTGCACATGTAACGGCAAAAAATACCTGCAGTCATTTTGTGGATTAAGCCTGTGGTCTTCCTGTAAACTGGACATGGCCGCCAAGGCAGGGGACACAGAGTACGTCTGAATCTTGTGGCTGTGACTGATGACTTCCTCTGCATCCTCCTTCGGCCCAGCCCTGCCAATGCTGAGCCGCTTCCATGTCTGCTGATCTATCTCTGTCACTGGTCCGAAGTGCACGAACTTTTGCCTAGGGCTGGAAGCTTTCTTATAAGCCCTTGCCTTGCGGCTGGCAAAGTCATCACGGATGGCAGTTTCTGCTTTAATTTCTGGTGAAGGCTCAGGGGCACACGTGTGCTCCACATCTCCATCCCTAGTCAGAACCGGAAATAAGTTCCAAAGGTTTCTAAGGTGAGTAAAATCAATGAAGAGTTTTGAAAAAATACTGGATGTATGAAATATACTTCAATGTCTAAAGCAGAATTGCTTTTCCATTAATCAATCAAATGAAGAAATGATCATTGTCTTGCCTAGGTAAATAGCACTTTAAGTTTCTGTAGCTTTCTTAACATCATAAATGATGGCATAAGAAAACCTTGGGTACAATGAAATAATTAAAATTATTTAAAAGTCAAGTTTAAATTCCTTACATGTAAATAAGTCTATCAAAATAAGCATTCACAATAAATCAGTTGAATTAAAGAGGATGTTTCCTGTCCTTGTGGCTTGTAATTTTTAGTATTAACAAGTTTCAACTCATGCAGAATATGCTCTGTGTTTTGAGGCAGTTTTTCTGGCCATGAAAATAAAAAATGATAGAAGGATAAGTGATTCCTTCAAAGTTAAATGATACCACTGTTAGGAGAAATCCAGGGAAAAACATGACACACCTCTTCTTTCCTGACACTTTGAGCCTCTCCCACGTCTCCCGGTCGGCTTCTGTTATATTGGTGACCGTGACAAAGCTCGGAGCCTCGCGGTGAGGGCCAAGCCTGCCCTGAATTCTGCGCTGCGCCAGGTCATCCTTGTGAAGATCCGGCACCTGCCTGAGCCCCTCTTCCGCAGGTTCACTCTCCTGAGCCCGCACAATACAGGTCACCCTCGACTTCACCTCTTCCGTTTGGCCTTGGTTTCTGTCAATTTGATCCAGGCCCCCACGTTATTGGAAAAATCAGGTTCCAGGAAGGGGAGCAGACAAACAGAATGTCAAGCATGGAAATTCAGAGGCTGAAGACAGAATGGAATGATGGAAGCACCTCTCCCTTTCTCAAAAATATGGAATCAATTGCAGCCTTGATTACTTTTGTCTATGCTACCCTTTTGACACTGTAAAGAGACAGAGTTTTTCCACCAGATGACAGACTCTAGTTTAGTTTAGGAAGAGAAGCCAGGGCTCGCTGAAAGACTATTAAGAATGGTAATGAGATTTCAGTTTGACAGTAATGATGCCCAATTCCCACACTATTCAAGTTACTGTAATGAATTCAAGTTTTCTGATTGAATCCCTGAGCCTTCTTGGAACGTCTTTTACTGCAGCAGTAAAGTGTTAGCAATGAGCTCTGCATGATCCAAATTCTAGAATCAGTTTGGAGATAGTTGGAACATTGTTCACATATTGAACACCTCAACCATAAACCTTCATACTGCCACAGAGTATGATTAGGTCAATGCTGAATAGAAAGTTTCAATGTTCAAACTCAGTCTCTGCCTCCTGATAGCATTACTTAGGTTTGGCTATTGTAAACTTGAAGAACAGAGAGGGTATCCTCTTTACCTGGATCCACAGAGGCAATACCCATTTGTTTCTTGTGTCAATAACTGTTCACCTTTATTAACGCTGAATCTGATATTTTCAATTGTTTTCCTAAGAAGTGAACGTTAGATGGCTAATGTTGACAACAGCATAATTTAAACCAAAGTTGTGGCATCTATATGCGTAAACATTATATCACATTAAAAGTCAGTTTCTAACTAAATATGTTTCTTGAGATAGAAAATTTCAGAAATATACATAAATAGGGCTATTCATTTTTTTTCAAAATAAATCTTCCAAGCCAGAAAACCAAGAAGCATTCTTTTGTTACCTGGATGACTTGGTGTATTTACAGAGCCTATGCAAATAGGAAGGCGACAGAATTTTCTATTTATTTTTAGTTTGCGGAAGGGGATCAAGGAGGGCATAGCAAAGAGCCACCAGGGAGCCCTCTTGTTTTCATCAGTTCTTTGAAGCTCTCTAGAGAGATCATGGGCTGTGTCCCCAAACACAGAGTCAGGTGACAACAGACAAATGGGGCTGGAAATATCAGGAATTAAAATTGCATGCAGGAGAAGGGAAAAAAGGGAGGTACAAAAGCTACTCCTTTTCCTAACTCAAGTTGCTGATCCCCATCAATATGCCTTGATGCTACTCAGTTATCCAGAAGTCTTTGTTTCACTGGCAACAACTGATCCCTCCCACAAGGCCCTCTGAGAACAGTTTGTTACAAGGCATGCCAACAAGGACTGCAAAGACCAAGAGACTCCTGAAGCTAGAATGTGTCCTATAAAAAAATGTGCCGGGTCTTCTATGCTCAAATCCCTGTTCTATGTCCAGAGATCTTTCATGTGTTTTGTACCTGGTGCTTCCTAAATAAAACAATAGAAAACACTAACTGCTTCACTGATCTCAATGACTCTGCCCAAAGAACCACTTTAATTGTGTAAAACACAGTTTAGACATTTATATTCTTAGTTCATAGATTATAAACCTCTTAAGTGATAGGCAAATATGGCAATTAAATAATAAAGATGCGAACTCTGATTTTGATGTAAGGAAAAATACAAGAATGATGAACTCTGTACACTGAAATTTAGCAGGCTGATGGCTTGAATGAATTCATATCCCTCTTAGGATAAAAATCACTGGCCAAATTCCATTTCATTAAGCTTTCCTTTCCCTAATTAAGAAGATGGGAGAAAAGTTGGGAGAAGGAAACTCACTTAAAAATAATTTCTATGACAGAACAAATAGAAGTGTGTTATATTAGATATTTGAGGACTTTTTAATGAGAAATCTCCATCATCAGATGTCTAGGTGATCGTGTTGGTGTGAGGGAAGAAACAGCAAGCCTCATTTTTCCCCCATATCTCAAAGGCGCTAATAAGATAGAAGGGCTCATAGCTAAGGAATAACTATGATTTCTGCCTGCTATGGATGGACTGGAGCAACCTTGAGAGGTGGCTGTTCCCTTATCAGCAATAGCACATGTCTATTTATGCCAATAATGCCCGGCCCTGACACCAGCACCCATATGTGGTGATGTGCCCACATATAGCACATCTGCACACTTGAGCTCCATATTTATTTGGTGAATTCAGCCCTATTTTGGACAGGACCATTCTACTCCCTGCCATCTGAACTTAGGAGAGACTGGATATCTGGGGTTCCACTTTAAAATAAACCACCGTTACTGATTATATGTAATTAGGGCAGGAAACAGAGGAATGGGGAGCTTTAATACAAATCACCTTTGCCGAATTATATTCTCTCTCTCCTTCATAGACACACACACACACAGAGCACACCTTTTATGTTCTAGACTTTTCTTTTCTGAGATTCCCTTTGAGGGTTGCTTGCTGCCACCTGATTTCTCTGCCTCTTTTTTTCGGTAAGGCCCATAGAGGAGTTGATTCAGTGGCACCACTGGCTTGGTCTGGTTCATCCTTGCTCTCCTGGCAGCAAAGTCATCTTTCTCAAGATCAGGCAGTCGACATGCAACTTCATCTTCTGATTCTGAATCTCTGCTGTGTTGGTGGATCAGGAAAGGATTTTCTTTGCGAAGGATAATATCTCGAACAGCTTCTTTCTCATCACTTAATTGCTTTTGACTGATAAAGCAAAATTAAATGGAACTCCACATGTGATCAGACCAAAACAGTTCTTAAATCCCCATCTCCAGGCAGCCAACTGTCTTGTTAGTGAAAGGTCTTCTCAATATCATTAGTCCAGATGACATCTGTTTACTATTTTAGTCCAGAGTTGCAGCAGGGTTAGGGTGGGTTTCAGAACCTGGAATTTAGTCAGCTACTAGCAACACTAAAATTTCACTTAACTTGCAGGGCCTCATCAGCATCAGAAAGGCAGGATCCTAAATGGCTCTGAGAGTGACAATCCAAATTCTTTTCATGAAATTGGGAAAAGTAAGAAGCATTTTGTTATTATTTTTTCTCTGGCACATTAATAATGTACCCAATAGGTACTCAGTTTATTTTGACTGACAGGGCAAAAATCTGAGCTACCAAGAATCTGATCTGGAGGAATGCTAATGAATGCAGCTACGTGACAGCGTACCTAGGACGTGTACCAGACTGCGAAGTGTAAGGACGGTCTTTCTGCAGAGCTGAGCTAACCTGAAACATCTGGAATAGTTTATGACCATTGACAGGATGGACTCAGGCACAAAAGCTTAACGTGTTCTGCACCCTCCCACCAGCAACCTTTGCTTCGGTCTTTTACCCCCACGACTCTCCACTGCCCAGCTCTTCCTCTTTGTCATATGCTAGCTGTCAAGTAAATCCTATTAAGACATTTTGCCAAAATGTTTACTTAGGGCTATTTTCATTTTCAAGGAAATCTTGAAGGCACCAAACTTTAAATTCTTTAGAATTTAAAGAGGAATGCAGTTTAATGGTGGAATATTAGGATTTTTTATGCTTTGTTTTTTGTTTTTGTTGGGGGTGGGTAGGGTGGGAATACAGTCGATGGCGCCTTTCTGATACTCAAACAAACTCCTCCCCCCCACTCATAAGATCAGCCTTGCTTCTAAGTCATAACAAAATATTAAAACTTTAAAAATGTCATTTATTATCTTCTCAGTTCATAGAGATGGTGAGTAGATAAAGCATCTTGACTTCTAAAGAAAGTTCACCTACTTTGTATCCGATTTCTGAAGGAGGATTAAGGGTAAATTCTTCATGGTCATGGGACAGGTCGTCTCAGAAATGAAGACAGGAGGAATTAGCCTGGCTGAGAGTCATACAAGCAAGGAAACGCTGTCTACTCTGGCTGACCAGGTGGCCTGCTGTCTGTTGCTTACCCTGTACTGCTGCAGAGGAGGCCTATCAGCCTAACATAACAGCAGGCCCTCACTCCTGAGTTTTGGAAAAATCAAACCATCATTAGTCATGTCCAGAAAACCCCTTCTCCCTGCTGACCACTATTCTCAATAAAAGTTTAAATCATGGAATTTAGAGGTGGTGGGTGGTGCTTTGCTCTCTGAATAAAGTTATTTCTTAAAATATAAAATTCTGCCCTTTGAGTTGCACTCCGGCTCTTGGTCTCCTGCTTGGCCACTCCTGGACCATGCTCACTCTCCTCCCTGCATCCTTAGCCAACAAGTCTGGCAAGAACCGACTGGTATTGGTTGACTGTGGCCATAAAGAATGGTCAGTGGGAAATGATAGGCCATTGAATTAATCTCTTCGAAAACGCATTATTTAAAAAGCACATTGATGATGACAAAGAAGGTGGTTAACTATTACTGAGCGCCCACAACGTGCCAGAGTTCCTGCTAGTGTTAATTTGTTTAACCTTAATACTAGCCTGGCAATGGTAGTGTGATTAGCATCCCCATTTTATAGAGTGGAAACTGAGATCAGGTGAAGAAATTTGCCCAAGCTCAAAGTGCCACTGCTGAAGTTAAAATTCAAACCCAGGGAGTCTGGCTCCAGAGGTCCTGTTCTTAATCACTGCACTATTCATTAAACAAAGGACACGGCCAGGAACAGTTTTGAAAGCAGAACATCATACAAAAAATAAGGCATTATCATTACTATGGGAGTAGGAGAAAGAGAAATATTTTGGTCACTAAATAAAGGGATCATATGAGTTGTGCTTAGAATGAAGTCGTGATTTGCACTGCTGGTTACAGACAGCAATGTTCAGCCAGGATTAATGACAGTAGAATGCTAACTAATCATACCTTACAGTGCTTGCACAGCACTTTACAGTTTACAGAGCCCTTTCAAATGCATTATCTCATCTCAGCTGATCTGACTCCAATTCTAGTAAAGCAGCAGATCCTGAGCTTGAAGCTTTCAAGTCCAAAAGCAACACTCCTTCCATTTTTTGACCAGCGTCCTGGGTTTCAATTTTCCCCAACTCAGGCAGAATACTATGGAATAAAACATATGCATTTATGCAAATAGCCATGCCAGTTTGTGATGCCAATTTGAGAAGGGAGGATCTCGTGCATTATGCATCATGTGTATCCAGCCAGGCTACAAATTCCCCAGGGTGTTTCTTTTCAGGCTAAACGCCCAGTGTAGCAGGACTCATTTCAAGTGATCTCAATTTAGATATGTGGACTTAAAAAAGGGGGGTGAAGAAAGCTTTCCATATCATTGGCCTCTTAGAGCCACTCCCTGCCCACTTGAAAAAACGATCATAATGACATTCTGCTAATTGCTTGAATCCTGTAAATTCAGAGCTTCCAGGCAGACTTAGAGAGAGCAAAAATTTAATGACATAAATTCTGGGCCGGCACTGTTGGCTATGAAGTAATAAATAATGTGTATAAGGCAGATATGTAGGATTGTGTTCGCAGGTGTCTAGTTAGCAGAATATTTAAATGACTTTTTATAATGAGCCCTTCTTTTCTGAAGGTCAGTCTATTGTAAAGCTTCAGTATATTCTACTTTGTTTTTCAATAATTATAATAGCTCTGAAGAGCTAGTATATTCCAGATACGCTAACTTTTATGACAACCCTGCAAGATCAGTATTATCATGCCCACTGAGGTTTCCAGTTCCAGGCATCTGAATGTAGGTAAAGTAAGTAAATTTAAGTGGCAGACCCTGGCTGTCTGGCTTGATATTCATGGGGCGGTCTGGCACTTTTATTTTGTCTGAGTCATTCACAGACGAGTTAGTTGCCTTGGGAAGTAGGGGTTGCTCGGTGGACCCAGATCACTGCTTTACTAAGAAGGAATACAGGAACTTCCCTGATGGTCCAGTGGTTAAGAATTCGCCTTCCAATGCAGGGGACACGGGTTCGATCCCTGGTCGGGGAACTAAGATCCCATATGCCGCGGGGCAACTAAGCCTGAGCGCCGCAACTACTGAGCCCACGTGCTCTGGAGCCCACGTGCCACAACTAGAGAGAAGCCCGTACACCACAACGGAAGATCCTGTGTGCCACAACTAAGACCTGAAGCAGCCAAAAATAATTTTTTTTTTAAAGAAGGAATACAGTCTAATGTGAAATGAGAAATGCCAAGCCTTGCCTTCAACTTGGCAACCCTGTCCTAAGACAAGTAAGGTTATCTTTGTAGGAGAGATTGTGGGTCCTAAGCAGGTGAGGGGGAGGAAAAGCTCTTGTCTCAAAGTTTCAAAGGCTTATATATTTCAAAGTGAATGAGATAATGATTTAAACTAAGGAAGAGCTGGCATTTTCTTTCACCCCCTTTTACTTGGTAACACACAAGCAACCAGCTCAGATTGGCAGTCAGTTTGTTCTATTGAAAGAAACTGGGCTCTCCAGAAAAGCCTGTTTGGCCTCCTGGGAATGTCACAGGCAACACCAGGGACCTCCCTGTTCACACAGTGTCCCAATAGGGCAGCTACATCCAGAGTCACAAAGGTTCATGCAAGTTATGTGTCTGCCTGGTCCCTGATCCCCAAGAATCTGTACAGCAAGAAGCAGTGACACAGGCATCTGGTAAGGAGGGATGGAGAGAAAACGTTCCTGGCACTTAGCTGCATCTGCTCTTCCTCTAAAGATTTCTAAAATGTCTATTGTTCCTTGGAGGGTTTCCCCCCCTCTGTAATTAATTACTATGTGCTTGAGAAGATCCACAGACTAGCAGAAAAGACTGAGTGCTGAAACATATGAAAACAATTAGAAAAGAAGTCCAATCACGTGAAACCTATAATTCAGTTCAAAAAAAAAGTTTACTTCTCCAATGGGAAACACCAAGTCAGAGAACTCAAATCTCCATGGCATTTTAATTCAGGGGAAGTGAATCTTGATTCTTATTTTATCCTCTTAAACGCAGAAATCTTGGCTTCTTTAGCAGAGTCTCATATTTAGGTGGGTAATTAGGCTAACTTAATTATAAACTATAAGAGAAGGAAAAGTAGTTTATGTACTTCTGACTTCAGTGGCAACTCTAATAAATATCAACTCCACATATTTAATAAGAAAGACCTACTTTCTGTCCCTTGGTGCTAAGATACCTCCTAATATATTCTTTGACAGGAAGCTTGGGACTTCTAGGCTTCTAAACTCATGTGAAAATGGACTAACATGCACTTTTGCTCCTTTTTATATATTAAAAATAATTTAAGGAGGTGTTTGAGAATACTTGGGAAACAACAGCCAAAAAAAAAACAAAAACAAAAAACCAATCTGTAAAAGTACAGCCTTACTCTTGTCTACATGCCTCCTTCCTTGCCTATGCCTCATCCTCTACCCATCTCTGCAAACACAGACTTTCCCAGCTAAAAAAAATGGGCTGCAAGAAGTATCTGGGGCCTCTTGTTGGGTTCCAAGATGTGGTGGCCAGAATTCATCTGGATTGCAAAGATAGGAGACTGAGGTTACAATGCCTTAAGAGACATCAGCATATTTAAATGTTTTATATTCTTATTTTCCAGACACCAAGAATCCTTTTCTTCTTCATGATATGCATTTCATTCCAGTTAAGCTACTTTCTGCCACATTAAAAGCAGGATCCCAAATGTGGATAAACTTAGAATGACTGTCAACTCTGCTGTGGGCTGCAAAAAGTAGGTGACAAAGACACAGAGAGGCCAGGCTAGTGGCATGATATGTATAAAACTTTTATGAGAGAGCTAGCAGCTGAAAAATCTATCAACAAATGAATTCTGGGTGTTTGGAGCAGCTGTGTTGTGTTGCTATTGGGAACATTCTCTGGGAATACGCATGATTTTCCTGAACTCCGTCTTAAATGCTAAGTCAGTAGCTCTAAGGTGTGACATTAACTGACATTTGCAGATATTAACTGACCTGCGAATTTCTGCTTAATAGAGCTAACTTGGATAAAATATGTAAAAATTAAGGCAGATAACAGGAACATGGACAGGAGCAAAAATTACCACAAAAATATACTACTCATCAATTAGAATTACGTTTGTAAACTAACCGTGATTCTAGGTTTGTACACAGAATGGGAGATGTCATAAAAGACTGTACTGTTTTATCAGAAAATAAACCTCCCAGTTACTGAAGAGGCACAGTATACTCGTGGAATCCCCAGCCTTTGCCCACTCTTTTCTTTTCTCTACGTCATCATGATTCCTGGGTGTGCTGAGTTCTCTTAAAGTATCTGCCCATTTGTCTCCCCTTGCTCTTTTGGATACTCTAAAGATGATATGGAGTTTCCTTAAAAAAATTAAAAACAGAACTAGCGTGTGATCCAGCAATCCCACTTCTGGGTATATATCCAAAAGAAATGAAACCAGGATCTCAAAGCGATCTTAGCACTCCCATCTCATTGCATCATTATTCAAAAGAGCTAAGATGTAGAAACAACCTAAATGTCTATCAAGGGATGAATGGATAAGGGTAATGTTGTATATACATACAAAGGAATATTATTCAGCCTTATAAAAGAAGTAAATTCTGTAATATGGGACAACATGGATTAATCTTGAGGACATTAAGCTAAGTGAAATAAGCCAGTCACAGAAAGAAAAATACTGCATGATTCCCCTTATATGAAGTAGCTAAAGTAGTGAAATACATAGAATCAAAGAGTGGCATGGTGGCTGCCAGGGGCTGAGGGAGGATGAAACAGGGATTGCTGATCAACAGACATAAAGTTTCAGTTAAGCAGGATGAATAAATTCTAGAGATTTGGTGTATGATATTGTATCTGTAGTTAACAACACTGTACTGTACAGTTAAAGATTTGTTCAGAGCGTAGATCTCATGCCAAGTGTTCTTACCACAATACAATATTTTTTTTAAAAGGAACAAATAAATGGCAAAGGATATGAGGGAATTTATAGAAGAAGAAACCCAAGTAGCCAATAAACATGGTATAATAGTCAGCAGCATTAGTAATCGTGGAAAAATCAATTTTTTAAAATGAGATTTAAAAAATCAAGCAGATTGGCAATTTTTGAAGATAACAAGAAAAAAACATCATAAAGATGATAGTGTCTTCAGTAAATTTTAGTTAAAGACTTCACAGATGTGATAAAAAAAATGAAGGTATGCGTGTCAAGGGTATTAAGATTAAAGATTTTTTATAAATTCATACTCTTATCTGTATCACCTATTACCTATTTCCACTGTGCCCTAGACTTGAAGACAGAAGCAGGAAAAATCTGAAAAACGGTAAGGGGATATATTTCATTTTTGTATTCTCAGCATCTAGCCTGGTCTTTGATATAAGTAGAAACTCAAATGATGTTGAAAAAGCATGTGTCTCACAAGGTCTCTGAACCAAAATTTAAAGAATATCTGGATTTATTTCTCTTTTTAAGATTCTGTGATATTACCCTTCATTATTTCAGAAACCCAGAGAGTTGCTTGTAACATTAGCACAGTTTTATGTTAGAGTTTTCTAGAAGCACATACATGTTTAGGACAGACAAGCCTGTCTGTGGGATACCACAGACAGAAAGAATTACATCCTTGATGTTTTATCAGTACAAAGCTACTCTAGGATTAAATCCATATAAGTCAGTACTGGAACTTTCACTGAAGACCTAGACCACAGCAATTATCACACATGGAGTTGTATGGAGGAATGGAAGACATTCCATTAAATGTGTGTGACGCAGCTGTGGTACTATGGTCAGAACATCTGAATCTGGCCACCAGGTCAGTGGTAACCAGCTTTGAGATGGTCAAGTAACTTACTTTCACTGATCCTCAGTTTACTCTGCTTGAAAATGGGCATATCACCTACCTTTTAGGATTAAATGGAACAGCAAGTGGCAAAGGAATTTCAATTGTCAAACTGTTATGAATTTCAATTTGTCAAATAAATTTTGGTCTCACTATTATTTGTTAGTATCTTTGTGGCTATTATATGAGAAAAATTAATCAGCTTCCCCAAACACTACACAAAACTGTAGAACTACAGTTCTCTGTGACTTCAATTGCTAAAGGTCTCTATCTCACATGTAATATGAGGCCACCAGGACTGTATACTAGTGCCTTTGTTACAATTAAGAGAAGTAATTACTCCATTCTTTGTTTTTGAATCAACGAGCTTTAGAAAATGAGTCAAATAAACCTAATCTTACTTACTATTCCCTTGGGACAAAGAAAGTAAGTGGATTTTTGTCAGCCAGCCACTCTTTCTAAAGAGAGTGTTCCCCGTTCCAAAGAACTATTTTCTAGTGATGTGTAAAGTAAGATAAGAGCCATTTAGGGGTAGTGTGAAAATTAACAAGCCATAAACAATTGAAAAATAAGATGTTATTGCTAGATAAATCCTGCAGCCCACAAATGACTGACCACACATACTTGACCAGGACAAGGTCTACTCAAGCAGCACAAAGCTCCCTCTTCACCTCCATTTAAAATAACCAAAAACTCAGCAGAGACAGGCCTGAAGACAAAGACTATTAGCTATTTCTATTTGCTGCAAGTAGGAAATAATGATGCAACGGATAAAGCAGGAAGTGGAAAAACAAGATGGAAACTCCATCACACCAGACAGATTCCAAACCTCCAGGCATGCACAAAGCCAGCCAGGCCTGTCCTTGGCCCGCAAAGCTAACCTGGCAAAGCGCTGTGCTGCTGGCATGACCTTGATTCCAGCTTGCTCTAGCCTTCTGCGCTTTTGGATTTCAGCAGCATCTTCCTCTTCAGACTTGGGAGCTGGTGCCACCACAGCCCCCTCTGGAGGAGGCTGCTCCTTCCCACTGCTGGTGGGTAATTCTAACCCACCACCAGGAGGCTTTCCACCAGGGTCCATTCGGCTGACGGGGTCCTCTTCACAAGGAGACCCCACTTCACTTCCCTCTTCCTCTATTGTTTCAGGATAGCTAGTGAGTTGGACAACAAAATTGACCAAACTAACAGACTAGGCTGGGGAGCAGATCCCATGTCATCTCCTGGCCATTCTGATATTACTTCCACTTAAAAAAAAATCATAGCATGCAATATGATCCTGGTAATGTGAAAAAAATTAAATGCAGCCATTTTTAAATTAATACAATGCATCATAATCTCGACATTGATTAAGCGCTATTTCAGAATTGATATTGAAAGGCAAAAACCTTTTGTTCTAGAAAGGTAAAATTCATGTTTTGTCCAATAATTAAAACTTGTAATGTTTATTCAATGGGAAATCATAGATAATAAAGATGGACTATAAGGAATAACCATGCAATGATAAGGGTGGTTTTGCTGAAAGGGATTAGACGAGACTGTAAGTTTCTTTTACTGGACTATACGGCTCTTGAAGGCAGGGACTCTATCTTAGCTACCACTGGGTCCCCAAAGCCTAAAATATAGTACCTAGCATGTAGTAGAAGCTCACTAGATGCATACTTGCTGAATAAATGAATGAATAAATACAAAAACATAATCAGAGATTAGGGGAAAGACTGCTTGTTTCTCTCAAGAGATGAGAAGTCCAATGTTTCTTCCATTTCATTATGACTGTTTCTACATGTTACTCAAGCATGTTCATGCATCCCTTCAATAACGCTTGAGCTCATATCTAGATAAACTTACATCTAGATAAAAGGTCTTACTGCACCTCATCTAACAGGAGTGGGAGTCAGACAGTCTCCACAGAGGGCCATGGATGACAGATGTTCTCAGTGTCCTGTCGATAGAGCTAGTTTCAAAAATCTGCTCGTTAAAATCGCTCATTAGACCAGTATTGGTTGAATACCTACTGTGTGCCAGGCACACCTAGAACAGGTGCCTTCACGAAGCTTATATTCTATCATGACAATCCCTCTCTGAAGATCTGTCCTGCCCACCTCCATCTATAATCTGACATCAAAGTTCTAAAATGGCTCTTTGAGCTCATTCTTGTCCTGGGGCCATAATTCCTGTACCACAAGCCAGGATGGGAGCAGCGCAGTCCAGGTCTTACCTGAAGGGTCTCTCCCCACCCAGTGGGGAGGTGGCAGTACTCCAGCTCTTCCGATATTCCTCTCGCTCTGCTTTCTTCTTTCTCAGAGGTGCAGGGACGTAGGCTGTCTGGTTGCTTTTGTTGGGGAGGTACTGGTTAAAAGGCACTGCTGATTTTGGCTCACCGTGGGAAGTCCGCCTTGCAGACATGTCATCCTTCTTCACATCCGGCAGCTTCCGATGGGGCAAGTCGGATTCTGAGTCGCTTCCTCTCCCTGGGAAGAGAGGATGGGTGCTGAGAAAGTGTGCTGGGCTCGCAATAAAGTTCCCAATGGCAAGTATGCAGTATGGGGGATGTGGTTACATCTGTGGGTTCCGGGGAATACTTCCTTAAATTATTCACTTAACAAATCTAAAGTATCAGTCGAAATTAATCCACTCTGGGAAAAGCTCTCCATTCTAATCAGGAAAAAAAAAAGTCCAATTAAAAAAAAAAAAAGAAAGCTTAGCTGTATCTGAGAGTTACAATTAACAACACATTTGCAATAGAACTATACGCCTGCTCAGATTCTTCAACTCTCAAAAGAAGAAACATAAATTTACCAATGGCGTTTTTATTCAGCACCTGTTGTTGCACGTCTTACACTGTGCTAGATATTCTGACAAATAAGAATTATGAAGGATTTATAATCCTTTGTCTTTGAGGTACCTTTAACCAACTCATGAAACACCTGGAGAATATCAGTTATAATCAAGGAGCACAGACATATAAGAACTATAGGAATTCAGAAAAATGATCAGTATGGATTATACCAAGGGTTTGCCTTCCAGGAAATAGCTTGAGTTATAATAAGTGCATATTCCTCTACTACGGAGCCCTTCCTGGTACCCATAGCTGGAGGCAATCTTTGTTTCCTATGAACACTGTGGTCAGAAGATCTATTTCTCTTCTGACTCATTATGCTTTCCACCTTGTATTTTGAAAATAAGGACTTTATATCCTTCACACTGTACTTATCACAGTGTCTTTGCGCACAGTGGGTACCCTCAAATGATCAGATGAATCAATGAATTAGTTTGGCTTAAACAGTGTTCTACACAACACAAAGGAATTCAACGTTACCAACATCAGTCTTTTGTTGGTCAATAGCCCCCATAATTATATTGTATCCTTGTTTCCTGAGTCTCATCTCACCAGATTTCTAAGATCCATTAGAGTGAAATTGTCATGAAAACACACACTACTGTGACAGGCAGCCACCATTTGAATGCTGGTTGAAAACTCTTAATCCCTGAGACCATTATGAAAAGGTTCTTCAGCTCCACTGATAGCAAATAGAAATTGACCTCTTTACGCTCGTGAAAAGAACCTTAAACTAAGAGTCCAGCGATGCGGCAGCCTAGCAGAGTGGGTAGTGCAGGGGGTAAAGTCAGATCCACTTCATTTTGAGCTCTGGCACTCATTAGTTTTGTCATTTGTCACTTCACCGCTCCAAACCTCAGTTTCCCAATCTATAAAGTGAGGATAATCATATCACCTACTTCATAGCGCTGCTGGGAGGATCAGATACATGTAAAACTCTTGGGTACAGTACTTGGCCCCGAGCAAGTGCTTAACAAACACTGACTACTCTTTATGCCATAATAGCTCCAGATCTGCCACTGATGACCTGTGGGCTCCTAGGCTTGCCTCTAACACACTTGCCTGTCCTTTTACTGTAAAAATAGGAATGAAATGACTTGCCCTGGAGATAAAATGATTTAATGGCTTTTAAAAAATGGTGAAAGTTAAAGCATTGACCATAAACAAGCTGTTCATTGCTGCAGATGAAATATTCAGTTTATGAATTATTCATGCCACTTGCTTTCAGCCTCCCTTCTGAAGTTTTGACCATTTCATTACTTGTTGGTTTTTGATTCATAACTTAGCTCCCTTCTCACCCTGTCTTTTATCAAGTCTATCTGTCTCAGTGTCATAATAAAATATTTAGAGCCCCCCGCGAATGCTTTATAACAAACACTAATACTACCTTAACTTGCTAAGCACTTGGATTTGTTTCCCTATTTGATATTATCTCCATTTTACAGTGGTGGAAACAGAGGCCCAGAGAGACCCAAAGAGCCCTTTCTCCATGGCTGGTAAGTAACAGCTCCAGACTCCAGTTTCTGTTCTACAGATTCCAGCCCAAGAAAGACCCCTAGCTGCTGGAAGGGAGAGAAGCATAGCCCTGGGGAAAGGAAGGATCAGACTTTGATAAAAGGATGTCGTCATCATGATGTGCACTGTTGCAGTTTCCTAACTTTGGGCACAAGTAGAGAATATACAGTTCCTTCCTCTGCAACACACTTCTCTTGGAAAAATGTCCTTTGCTTAAAGCATCCTGACTAGGGGAAGAACTGTATTTTGCTGAATAAATGAATGAAAGAAAATGCTTCTTCAATCAACTATGAAGGCTTAGTATGGATTAGAGTTGTCTCGGTTCCCCCCCTTCTAAAATCCTGTAATCTATGAAACTTATTTTGGTACAATATCTAAAAACATATTATCCATAATATACTGAGAGAGTCTCAAAATAGGTTGTTTAACACATAAACTGATAACCTTTTTTTTTTCCCCAATTAGTCTTTGATGAATGTCTTCAACAGGCACTTCAAGAAAAGTTAATTTGCAAATGCCCTGAGGCAGAGTGGCTCAGTTGAAAGAAGCGTAACCTTCTGGACCTAGAGACCAGGGTCTAATTTAAGCTCCATCATCTACTAGCTGTGTGACTGGGAAATTTAAGCCCTCTGTACCTCAGTGTCCTCACTGGAAATAAGGAGGTGATAATACAGCTCTTGTAGGTTGTCGTGAGGATTACAAGAGATGTAAAGCACCCAGATAGTGGCTGGTGAGGTAGACTTTCCATAAGTGTTAGAACTCCTCTTATCTCAGGCCAAGACTTCAAAAGATTTTGACTTGACTTCATCCTGAAGACATGAAAATGTACTAGGGTGGCATCTCCATCTATGCCCAACATTGCACGTGATGATGATGACATCCTTTTATCAAAGTCTGACCCTTCCTTTACACCTGGGCTACATTTCTCTCCCTTCCAGCAACTAGGGTAGGGGTCTTTTTTTATGTATCTTTACCATACACACTGCCAACCCATTGCTTTTTCATCTCCTCTAACACTCTAATTTCTCTCATTCCTTATTTCTCTCCCTTAACTCATCTTTTCTATAAAAGATAAGAGTATTTATTTAACAATATGCATTATGTTTATAAAATATGTTCTTAATTTTAAGAGCAGCTGAGTGGAAGGTTTTGTATTTCCTGTTCAGGGAAGCTTATTAGTGGCCTCAGAAGGCATGCCAGTGAGGGTGAGGGAGGAGCTGGGCACCTATTTATTAGCAAGACAGATTGGCTGAATTGACCCTGGAGATCCACAGCCTCCTTACCAGGTGGCTCTCGTGTCCAACCCATGGAATCATGGCGCCTATTACGAGTGTGGCTCTTGATCATCCCTACTGAATGGGTCAGTGGACCTCAGTAATAATAAAATGAAAACTCTCTCTATTGACCCAATATGTTGTTGGAGAATTTCATGGTAAGACTTTCCCTAATTGATTGTGAGTCCTAGGAAATAAGTTTTCAAGAATTAAAATGTTCTTCTAAATTTGGAAGTGTTTATTAGGACCAGCAATCTTCTTGATTATCATCACTTAAAAAATATACCATAAACTCTAATGAAATACAACATCTATTTGGATAAAATTATACCACATTTTTTTAAGGCAGATAAAAAAGTGTTGTTTTTCTTTAAAACCTCATTAGGTCTTGATTAGTTTACAAGAACATAAGCCTGAAGGTATCGGGCCGATTGGTGAAATCTGTGTGTTAAGATGCTCTTTCATGGATGGTGTTTTGTGAAGCTCAATTTCATGTTTTTCTTTACATGAGAAAACTTTTATGAAAAGACTCTGGCTTATCGATCTTAACTGCTGCAAACGAAATTGTGCCTCAGCACATATTAGTACAATATTAGTAATTACCATCTCAAATCCCTTCAAGATGTGGCTCATTATAAACTCTGAACCCCTCGAAGCTGGTGGCAGAATAAATAAAGGATCTGCATTACCAGTTATTAAAAACTAGGATGAGACAATAATAATTTTTTAAAACAATCAAAATAATATGGATGAAATAGTTTGGTTTAAAATATGTTTCACAAAAGTAAATCTCCCTTTCAGTTATGTTAAAGCTCAATTAGATCATGCAGTTGGTATTGTAACTTCTAATACTGTGGGTGGGACTTAAGATGTCATGTAAATTTTTAGAAATGTTTTTCAAGCAGTTCACAACACACCATGGAATTCTTTAGGAGTCACATACGATGTGGCCCTGAGGCTAATCTATTTGTTGGAAAGTTTAAGTACTGAACAAAAGTGTTAGTTCAGTCATGCTAGAATTTGAAAAATCTATTAGGCAAACAGAAAGACGTGTGGGTAAATTAAGCTTTAGGGTATAAGTTTTGGACTCACGCTTCTTGAGGCTAACATCGTTACACTACTTACAGCAACTTAGGGCACTTAAAAACAATGTTAGGGGACTTCCCTGGTGGAGCAGTGGTTAAGAATCCGCCTGCCAATGCAGGGGACACAGGTTCGAGCCCTGGCCCGGGAAGATCCCACATGCCGTGGAGCAACTAAGCCCATGCGCCACAACTACTGAGCCCGTGTGACACAACTACTGAAGCCCATGCACCTAGAGCCCGTGCTCCGCAACAAGAGAAGCCACAGCAATGAGAAGCCCGCTCGCCGCAACTAGAGAAAGCCTGCACACAGCAACGAAGACCCAACGCAGCCAAAATAAATAAATAAATTACTTAAAAAAAAAAAAAGACAATGTTAGGATGATTATTTAACCTCTCTAAGATTCATCTGTAAAATATGACTAAGGAATGTTTCACAGCCCTGTGAGAGGACTAAGTCAGATGCTGAGTATCTTGTAATATGTACTGAGGGTTAAATGAGATACCAGGGGTCAAGTAATGAACTCAGGACCTGGGCATGTTAAATACCCAAGTATTTTGGTAACATAGAATTTTATAGCTGAAAGGGATCTTTTAGCTATAAAAGATAATTTTCATCTCAGACAGAAGACTTAAAGTCTCTAGAAACATTAGCTTCAGTCAAGCAATACATGAAAAAGAAATAGACACAAAAAAATTCCCCACCAGCCTTAGTGTCTTTCTGCAAGTTTATACATGCAGAGCCAATCTATCTTCCCTTCCTAAAAGCACAAAGGTGCAAGATAAGTAAGGTAAACAGCTCTTGGAAAATATGTGTTAAATTTACATCAGGTTGCATGACCATACATTTTTGTAAAGAAAAATGATCATTCCTTTCAGGTGACATAAAATGCATGGGATTTAAATCAAACCCAGCCTCAGAAGAAACAGGCAGCCTGAGTTGTGTTCTATACATTAATGGCCATCTGCATCGCTCTAGTCAATGGTCAGGTATCAAAAGCATTGCCCAAACTGTGCCAATTACGGTTTCACAATCCCAACCTTCAGAGCTTTCATAAGTGTGTGCAGTGTGTTTCCAGTTTGCTGGAAGTTGATCTATTTTCACTTACACAGTGTGGTACTCACTCAAACATTTCCCTTCCTCGTACCTGGAGCACATAAACCTTCGGCACACTTTATGAGCTAATGGTCTGCACAGCGTCTTGGTTTACTGAGACCCAGGGAGGAATGATGTAACACATTTTCCAACAGAAGATACGCTCATTGAGGCAGTGTTCAAACCAGCTGCTGGCAAAGCCAACCAAAATTCTAAGGACTACGAAAAACAACATTAAGAGATTTTTTTCCCTACCAGTTTAGAGTTACCAGATTCCAGCAAGGTGGACATGGAGTCTACCTTCCTAGGGCCAATCTCTCGGCCGGTGACAAGGCAGCCCTTGTTAATGTTTGATTCTAAGATGTGCAGTTTATTAAGGCTCCAACCTACCATCACTGCTTCCCCTGAGGACTACATCTGGCGAAGGTGTCTGCCGGGAACGGGAGCCGAAGGAATCCAGGCTATCGAAGGAATCATCTCTGCCGTGTCGAGGGGGAGAGAGGGAGTCGCTGCGCTCAGAGTCCCAGCAGTCGATGTAGCCACTGTCTCGAATACTACGTTTAGGGCTCTCAACGTCATCAGTCTCCTGTTCAAGAAGAAAACGAAAGGATTACAGACATCACAGCAACAGACACAGAGGCTACAAATATCAGGAAAATGAGTCTCCAACGGTCTCCGAAAAATCCTGCATATACAATCAATCTGAAAAGGCTACGGCAACCAGTTATCAAACTGATCATCATCTACACAACACTTCATTCTTTAACCCTTCCCTGCTGCAACTTTTTCAATCAGAAAATCACACATATTAAAAAAAAAAAATCCCCAAGCATCTCGTACTCCACAATGTTGGGAAAAAAAAGTCCAAGGAGCTGAGAATAAAAGATCATCAAGTTTGGATTCACAAGAATATAATGACAGATAAAAACAAAAATAAGAAACTAAAACCTTAACCTTGACCCATCTTTCAGGATCCATAACTGCATGTCTGTTCTGGGACCCAGCCCCTAGTTTAGCTGCACAACTGCTTCTGTTTATGCTGTCTGGCTAATGCACACAGCATCTGTTTTTTTGCAGCAGAATCAGTTCCGTAAACTCCTGGAGCAGCATGCTTCCATCTTCTGCTACCTTGAAGGGAAATGCCTGCTCTGAAAGGGAGCTGTCTTTCTGGGGCAAAAAATTTTTTTAAAAAGCAGTGAAAAATATGTGAAATGATTTTCCTGACGCCTCGGAAGAATCCAGGCACGCTCTCGCGCTCGGCCGGCTCTTGGCACTGGGGGAGCTGAAAGCACTTGTGGCTGACCCACATGGTCAGAGCAGGGAGAACAATGGCTGCCTTTGACAGCCCGTGATTATAAATTCTTTCCAGCGCAAGCAGCACATACTACAACACTGAGACTCCGGCAGAAGAAAGGTCAGTCAAAGCCATCCTCACCCTCGAATTATAATAAAAGCCTTGTTCCCGCCAGTGTCTTAGCATTAATTACAAGAGTCCAAGCTGACGAAAACAGAAATAACTCCGGTCACTCAAAGATAAACCTCAGTTTAATCTCTCCCAGACTGCTGCTTAAAGTCAGGGCTGTGAATGACATCCGCAAAGACTGGAAGGTCCCACTGCACATTTCCTGGGATTCTCAGGCAGGTCGCCTCCCCATTCCCCATAGAAAAGAAAAAATAAATAAATATTCTCCGTGGTAGCACTTTTGGAAACTGTCTACACTGACTAATATGCTCGCCGGAGCCAAAGCCTTTTAGGAAGTGCCTTTGCCAGCTGCTTCTATCAATTATAACCAGATCCTCTGACACACTCCCCAGCAGGGGACCCTTTGGGGGGACGGAGCGGCTGTAATTCACAAGGCACGCACAGTGGTCTTGCATCAGGAGAAGGAGTGGGAAAAAGGGGAAGGGCGGGGTTGAGGGGGGTACCCTGCTGCAGCCACACCGAGGACCTGATTAGTGCCCCTGAAGAACAGGTTGTCAAACAGCCTGGGTGAGTACACATGACATGACCCTCCCGAGGAAGGCAGAAATTCCAGTTATGGAAATTAAGGTATTTTAGTTTACTCGCAGGTCAAAATTAACCAGGACTTGTACAAAAGCCAGGCCTGACTAGCAGGAAAAAGAATTCATGACTAACTGAAAAGTATACATCTAAATTGGATATGGTTTTGCATTTAGTTTCTTTGGAAATGCAAGTAATTATCTTGGATTATTTATCCACTGAGAATAGGCTAAATGGCTAACGTTATTGAACACTCACTATGTGTCTGGGGCTATGCTTGATGCTTTCTCTATGCTCTATTCTTTAATCCTCACAACCTGCTCCCCAGTGATGGGGTTAGCATTGCCCCTATTTTATAGAGGAGAAAAGAATCAGAGAGGTTGAGTAAGTTGACTCAGGTCACACAGTAATCAGCAAAGCTGTGATTCTAACACAAGACTCTGTCTTCAACTACCAAATGGTAAAACCTGACATTTGATGAACTTTGGTATAGTTACAGCTGTCAACATCAGCATCACCTCTCCCAGCGGCTGGACACTTACTGCCTGCTTACTCAGTGGATGACACTAACCTGGATAATGTCCTTTCGCTAAACACTGTTTATGCCTAGATCACCAACCTATACATGCTGCAAAAGAGAGACAGTTTAGAGTAGGTTAAAAGCATGGTCTTGGAAGCTCACCTGACAGTTTAAATCCTGGCTCCACCCTTTGTCAGCTGTCTGACCTTGGGCAAGTTATTTTACCTTGCCCAATTTCAGTTTTCTCATCTGTAAAATGGAGCTAATAATATTTATCTCATAGTATTGCTGGGAGGGTTAAATGTATTACTATATGGAAAGCATTCAGAAAAACACCTGACGCATAAGTGCTCGAAAAATGTTAGCTGTGTTATAATCACTACTATGTATTCACTTGGCAGGTAAATGTCAATATATAAATCATAGAAAATTTATAAATGCAGTTAAGGACATAATCTTATATACACACTGATACTCTTCTATCTCCTTCTCCATTTATATCCCATAACTAGATGCCTTGGGCCCAATTTCCCATCAGGGAGGGCAGACACTCAGGAAGTTGAGCCACTGGTAACATCTAGAAATGACACAATTTTACAAGCTGCTTGGCACAGAATTACAAAACTGGATTTTCAAGAAAATAGTATCAGGCAAGTTTCCCCAGACACCCAGATGTCTCCCCCACCCTACCCTACAAACCACAGGAGAACAGAAAGGAAAAAGAGAAACTTGACATGCTTCTTGGAGCTTCAGCTGCTTTCTCACAGCCAGTTATGGGAAAGAAAAATAAAAAGGCTGTTCTGTTCATGACTTTGTAGAAAGCCAAGAATTAAACCTTGGGTCAAGTGAGAGCTGGAAGCTGAATGGCAGGGTCGGCTTGACAAGTGAAAACCAGGCCACCTGTGGCCATCCTTGGCCAAGCTGGTCCCTTAGAAACCCCAGGGTGAAGCAAGAGGCTGGCTCTTTAGCCAGAAATAAAGATTTGGACATCCGCGGGATGAACAATTTTATTGGATTCCATCAAGTCACCCAAAGGCAAGCTTTGGGAGAGGGGTTAGAAGATATAAACCAACACAAAGGCTAGCACAGTCTAAGTGCCCTGTACTCGGGGTCTATTACGTCGTCTACGCTTTCCATCTAGATGCCCAGTAGTGGCATCCTGTCTTCTACAGAGAGCACTCCAGGGAAAGGGGATAAGACTCAAATCTGTCCATCGTGCTAATTGCTGGTTGTTCTAGTAAAAGTGTGTTAATGAATGGGGTGTGAATTACTAGCTTCCACAATATTTTTGGATTATTTTACTCATCTGTCCTCTTCTTATCCTCCTTTGTCAGAGATAATGAGAACCAGCTACAGTTGGTGACTGACTTCTGGTATCTGAGAAACTCCAGATGCCTCTGTTTTACCACTCACCATTTTCTGCTTCCTTTGTGATTTATAAGGTGGCTAAATCCTATTCTGCAGTGTGTTAGGTTCTACTTTTCCAGCCTGATGAGCCATCTCCACTCACCATACTCTGGTTGGTGAAGCAATTCATTCCACAGATACTGACTGAACATCGTCTATGTGCCAAGCACTGTCTCAGTGCTGGGGACACAATGTTATGCAAATTCGATAAATCCCCTGTCCTCATGGGCCTTATGCTCTAGCAGGGAAGGCAAAAAACAAACAGAAAAACGCTTACATTGAATACAAAGTTGAATGGTAAGTATCATGAAAAAATAAAGCAGGTTAAGGGAAGAGAAGTTGATGATGGCTGCTGCTCTAGGCCAAGGTCTTGTACTTGTTTGCCCATCAAGCTCCCCCCTCTTTATCCCCTTGTTCTGATAGCACCCTCTGAGACAGTAGTGGCTTAGGCCCATCATGGTATACCCTGTCCCTGGTCACACTGACTGGTTCAGGGATAGGACCCACACTGGACCAGAGTACACCCTAGGAATTTTAAAGCTGGGGCCAGGGAGAAGAATTCCTTGCCTTCTGGGCAAGAAGCTAGGAGCAGATAATCCCGGGGATGCTGTTGGCCATGGTCTCTGCTATGAGAGAGTGTTTGCCTACTGGAGGAGAGGATGAATTCAAGAAGAGACCGGAAGAGAAGAGAGACAGAAAGAGAGAGGAAGAACCTAGAATGTTGACTTTCTAGTTGCAGGCCCTGAGATCTCTAGGGCCACCCTCGTCCCTACAGTGCTCCCTTTAATCTCACTATTCTCGTAGTAATTCCCCTTGGTTCAGCTTAAGTGTCCCTTCCTTTGGGAAACTTTCTCTGACATATCCAGGCCCAGCGAAAGGCCATTGTCATGATGCTTTCAGAGACCTTTTTTGTCTATAGCAATAGCAACCTACTATGAACATCTACTATGTGTCCGTTGCTTATGTTAAGGGTTCTACATGTGCTCCTTGCACTACAGAACTTAACAAGTTGTACCACAGTTAATCATTTTTATGCACATTTCTCCCACTAGAAAAAAATGAATATAAAAAAATTTCGGGCTAGCCTCCTTTGTGAAAGAAAAGCTTTTAATTTCAAATTTATTTCAGTCTGTATATGAGCAGAAGAGATTCCAGTTGTCTTTCAATATCTGTTTTCCATTTCTTCTCCAGTGAAAATACACACAGCTTTTAAATGAAATAAAATCTACTTTCCCCAAGTCTTTCCTTGCAGCTAGGTATGGATATGTGACCAAGTTCAAGTCAATAGGATGTGAGCAGAAGTGTGGTGCATGACTTCCCAGAAGTGTGTTTAAAGGAAGGCATAGGCCTTTCTTCTCCTCAGCCTTCCTTTCTCCTGGCTCAAAGGTGGACGTGAAGGCTAAAGCCTGTGCAGCCATCTTGGACCAGCAGGTGAGTGGCCATGAGTTGAGGACAGTAGAGTAAAAAGACAGAAGGAGCCTGAGCCCTTGATGGTCACGGGACCCTCACACTAGCCCTGGACTGCTCATGTCCAGACCTTATGTGAGTTTGATATAAAACTCTATCTTATTTAAGCCACTGGCAGAGTTGTCTGCATTTCCCAGTTAAACTCAATCTTAATTGATAAAATGAGATAGTATACACTTTAGATAAATCTAATATTTTCAGGCATTGGATAGACCTGTGAAATTCAGGTCAATTACTCTCTTTATATAGAGACATGGGAGCACCACAGCTGGCCATTTTTAGTTAAGTCACGCTTTGGCCAGTGATACTAACTACTCCCTCATGTCCTGTGATGTCATCTATAGTCATTAAAAAAAAGTAACAGCTGTTCACAACAACAGGTCATTTCAAGGCAGTTGTTAGTAACCAACTGTCTCACTAGAAAGAGAAGTTAGGAGAGCTGCAGAGAGCAATAGCTGCTCAGATTATAGAGAAGCTGGACTAGTGATAAGAAACATCAATAATGAGAAGAAATCAGATTCCAAGAGAAATCAGCAGGGAAACTATGAGGCAGTTAAATAGTTTAAAACAGATAATCCACCTATCATTATCCAAGTCCAAATTGAACATAAGACCAACAAACATTTAGATTTCACAAATCCATACTGAAACTTACCTTTGTATTTTCCCTAAGTATCCTTTATTGAGAGAGATGAAAGATTAAAGGACAAATAAGAGTTAAGACTAAGAAGCAAAGTGTTGTGTTTGATTGAGTGGTGTGTTTATTTTATTTTTCAAGGAATTTAGCTTCAAGGACTTTGTTTATATGTGTTATGACCAATATGAAAGCTTTGTCCATTTATACATATATGAGCCAGCCTGGTTCTAGCCAAATGCAAAGAATTATTAGAACTATTAGCTTTAAGGAAAAAAGAATAAATCATTAGAAAGTTGGAGCAAATTCTTGCTTTCAGTATTAAAAGAAAATCCGTAAAATACAGAATGTCTCTCAACGAGGTCTCATTGGTGCATTTAATTTGCATGTTAGAGAAAAGAGGAAGAAGAAGGCCTTAATTATATATGCTGCACTATGGGTCTTATCCAAAACCCATGGATGCTACTGATTACAAATGAGCCTTACCTATTCACTAAGGCCTGTTGGGTGAGGCTGCTCCCAGGGAATACTGTATGCTAGTACTTTGGGTGAGTTAATGTACACTGCTGAATCCTAAAAAGGAACACATAGGCAGCCACACACAAAACACTGCACTGTTTCTTGGACAAATTCCTACCTTAGGTCAGTCTCTCCCATAATTAAATACACAAATAAAGCTTTGACTATTACTAAACATGTTTTCCAAATTTCCAGGCCATTCAAATGCAATGGTCATAAAATATGCATCTTTGAAGAGAATGCTTCTAATTTTTCAGAGCCCATCCAGAGTGGGTACCCAGGCAAGAACGTGGCTAATGTTACTTCACCCACACCAAGGCCCTGATGGGTAAGCAAAATAACCTTTAGGGTGAAAGTGCAGAGCAAGTCTTCATTTTTGTATAATGCTGTACTGTTTAATTCAGGCATTATTCCCCCAAGAAAATAAGCACTGAGCTCTTTGGTATCTAAAGTCATATACTGATGGATTGAAGTTTCCCTTTTGGAATTAAAATTGGATAAAGCTCAGATCTCCCATTCTCAGAAGGGAATAAAAGTTCAGGTAGGCGTGGGTGTATGAGGCAAAGATGTCATTGGTAAGACAAGCGGTCATTTCCTTGAGTGCATGACATATTTAGTCTGTGCAATTTTACCACGTGAAACTGTAAAGATCTTAAAATCAAGCAAATGTGTTGCTTTCCCACCTTGTCTGAACATCATGGGATGAAGAAGAAAAGTCAAGTTACCTTTCTCATCTGAGCCAGCAAGCCTTCAAACTCCTTCAGGTTTAGCGTTGTTCCACTGTAAGATGCACAGCTATTTGCTGCTTTGCCCAGCCAGTAAATAGTCACTAGTACCTGGGAAAGAGAACCATACACAAAGAATACTTTTAAACTAAGGAATCAATAATGCTTCCCTAACAGGAAAGCAGGAGGAGAGAATGTGCAACATTAATTTACAAAAACCACCATCCATGAGGTATCCATTCTAGGTAAAATCACTTTAATAAGAACCCAGTGTTGCAGCGGTCAACACAAACACGATTCAGTAGTTAAAATAAGACTCCAGTTTTAGGAAGAATTTGGTTGTGAGAATGTGATCTATAAGACAGCAAGAAGGAAAAATAAATCCTCCAAAATTATTTTCATGTCATGAAGGTTTCAAAACCAGGAAGCAAAATTTTTCAGAAACTCTGGAGTCTTTCCCCAGACCAGCAATGAAACAGGTTGTCAATCCCTTTTGAGAGAGGTGCTTTTAAAGGCCCATAATTTCTACTTGTGGGCACAGAGGTTCTGCTAAGACCACTGGCAAAGATTTTTCAAAAGAGTGATAAAGGTTAATTAGTGGTTTCCAGCACAAGATCAACAAAATATATCTAATTAAAGTCAGAAGACAGCAATGTAATGAAGAATGCAATCTGCAGAGACCTAGCTCTGGGGTACAGTTAGATTCCTATTAATCTGAGATGGGAAATTTTATCCTGGTCAAGACTACTGCCAATTAACAACCTTGGATGTTTAAGAATGTCTATGAATATTCACTGGTCTGAAGCTCCAGTCTTAAGTTAATTTTGTTCTGTCTTTCCAAAGAAACTGTCCGCAAAAGCAAAGGTTCTTTACATTGACTTTTCCATAGAACCCAGCGGGGTCAGCTGAAGATGAGCTCCTTAAAATTGAATTATTGGGATCTGAAGCCTATGGAAAAGCTAAGACTATTATTTTGTTTTCACATTTGGTCTTATTGCTTCAACTAGGCTGGGAAGTATTTATTGTACCTCCCTCTACTTGCTAGGCCAGAAAATGCTTTGGACAATGTGATATGGATACATGCTTCCAGATGGCAACAGGCCCAAGATATGGTCATGTGCATCATTGCTAGGATGTGATTTGGTTTTCTACCTCTGTGGGAAAATGTTACTTTAGGAATAATTCAAAACTTCCAGAAATTCTTTTTTAACTGATTGCTTACAAATAACTTTCCAGAGAACAGAAAATTGCGAATGTCAGGACAAGAACTATAGACATAAAATAACTAATGTGTGCTAAGAGTATGAGGCTCTCTTGAAAAGTGTAATAGGAAAATGGAAGATAGAACTGTGTTGTTTTAGATTATGGGGTTTCTGTTTAAAATTGTATGATGAAAAATGTCAAATATCCCTGGTTTTATAGAGGAAGAAAAAGAAGATAAGAATGAGAATGTCAGTCAAATATAATAGCACCCTGAAAATTTCTTTAAAAGGGGAGGGTCACAGCCAATTTTCATATTTTATGTACAGAAGGTCATTTCTTACATTCTTTAATTTAAACTTAAAATAAAAGAGCACTAACATACTTGCCTTGGAAAATAAGATCTAACTCTAAAAAGTTGATTTTGGAAGGTACTAATAAAAACTCAAAAGATTAATAGGAAAAAAACCACAAAAGGTACAGGCCCACAACAGTCAACACTATTTACATTATGCTAATCTTTTCCCCAAAACAACTTGCCCAACTGCTTAATTTAATAATCCCATCTGTGCCTACCAATGGCAAGGAAGTAATGTTAGTGCTAAAACAAATCATTCTGTGTTTAAGAAACCAAATTACAAATGGAGTGCAAGCTTTCATTTATTTATTTCTGGACTAAGCCCTTATCTAGTTAAAGAGACCACCCCTCCCTGCAAAATCTACCATTTTTATTTCTATCAGAGTCATTAATTATTCTATCAGAGGCACATATAATTGTTTTCTAAGAAAGATTCTTTCTAGCAAGGCATTCGAGAGGCATTGAACTTATGAGCTAAATTTTATACTTGAACCATCAAAGTTAGAAGGAAAAAAGTTTGGAAAGTGAAATTAAAACACTTACATTTTTCAGCTTCCTGCTATAATCAAGGCTCCTAGTTTGGAAAAAGGAAAAGAAAATATGATCAGTTTCTTCACTGTGATCTTCCCTTCAACACCTTTAAGATGTATTTGAAAGCTAACATATATAATGAAATCAGCAGAATATATTACTTTTAAGGTCTATGATTAGTGATTTCAGGTACTAAATAAAATTACTTAGAAAACAAAATACAGAAGGATAAGGTGGGATTAAAGTTCCATAGTGCACCATGGAAAGATGAATGCTTTGTAACATCTGGAAAATGAAGAATTCCATTTAAAACTACCACTGTTTATATCTGTATAATCAAAGCTTAACTGTAAAAGTAAAATTTTGCCTTGGTTATGTATCACTGTCAAATTGAAATCTGACTGCACTTCCAAAATCTTCTTTATACAAGTACTTTTAAAGAAGTTCTAAAACCTTACCTAATTAAAGAGACATGAAAATATATGTAAAAGAGGCAATGCTATCCTAATACTTGTTCTTTTCTGCTATGGACATAAATCAGTGCTGGGGAACTAGCCATAAGCAGGAAAATATGCATGCTATGTTCAAATATACACACATGCATTCTTAAATATACATAAATGTTTATTCTCCAACTATAAACAAAAAAAAGCTACTTGGTGGTACTTTCTACATATTCATACAGTGAAATATATAAATTTCTCCCAAATTATTTCAAAGTTTCTTTAACATGTCAACAAATAAATACTAGGAAAATAAATGCTACATTTCTTTTTTCCACAAAACTTCAGTGGGGGGGAGTTGGGGAGGGAGAATGTAATTCTATTATATAAACTAGTCAAGAATTCCTCCAGATATTTAGATCCCAGTTACCTTATTGCTGCATACTCTGACTCAAAGTACATATTAATGAATAGATGCACAATTTTAAGTCAATTGAGACTTGAGGGACTAGAAAACAATGTAGTCTATAGTCTATACTAATCTAGTCTATACTAAGGAGATAAACCATCAACAGAGACTTAGACTGTAAGAAGCAGTGGTCCAATTTGGATTTGATTAAGAGCATGTTTTCATATTCCCCCCTATTAACAGAAAAAAAGATTTATCATTATCTGCTTAGATATTTGCTAGGATTTTAAAAAATTTAACAACAGTAACAACAGCAAAACCAGAAGAAAACAAAAATCTATAGAAGATTTGAAATTTTCGTGAAAAACAACTTAAGAACAGGGAACATAAGACTTTTTCTGCACTGCCAATGACTGTTTTTTGACTAAAATTGTGACCCAGTTCTAAAAAAAATCTTGCATGGCACACAGTAGGAGCTCACAAAATATTTGTTTGAATGACTTCCACATAACAACCAATTATGTGAAAATGCTTCCACATTTTTCAGAGACATCCTCGGGAGCAATCCAAAGGCTTTCCTCATTTTCATCCAATTGCTGCGATTCCCTGGAATGATACTTGCTGCATGCCCTTCTGGATTATGTTTTCATGTCCCATCAAGGTCGTCTGGCACCCATTACAGTAGAGTTCACGAAATTACACACAAAGTAATCATTTGCAGTTTTCCCTCTTTCTTTCTTTATAGTCTACTCAAGTTACTTCTCAAAAAAAATAAGAAGAAGAAAAATTACCCACAATGAAAGCTAATCTAAAGAGTATTTTTCAAAAGACAATTTCAAAAAGCATCAAAATTTCCTCTTTGGGATCTACCCCTCTACCTATTGCTTCCACTATTAATTGGTGTCAGTAGGGGGTTCTCCATCTCTGCTAATGTTCGGCTCAACTTTCAGAGGGGAAAGTAGAAAAATATAGCAGTTCTACTTTCATCTTCCAAAGCTATGAAATCTACATATGTTACAAATGTCCCCTGGACAGTGCCAAGTTAAACCAGCATCACTTACAGAAGAGTTGTGAAGCCGATAGCCCATTCCATGTCCCAATCTTCCCTAATACTAGAAAAGATTTTCTAAGTACCAGAAATGAATTTATGGCATAATTTTTAATATAAAGTTCTTTGTGTGCTTCTAAATATTCATACAGTGAAATAAAAATGTTTTCTCCATAATTATGCCAAATTCAACAACCTACAACACTTGTGGACCACCCCTCCCACCACACTCGTCCTTGCTCATTACCCTTCTACCACACTGGCTGGCCACTCTTCTTTCTCTTTCTAGACATCAAGTTTGTTTCTCTTCACAGCCTTTCTACCTGATTCCTCTGCCCTGAATACCCTATAGATCTTAGCATGTCTGGCTCTTGTTTCCCATTCATGTCTCAGCCCTCAGCTGAAATGCCATGTCTTTAGAGAGACCATTATTGACCACCTTTCTCTTTTATTTCCCCCCTGTTTGACTGAGATATAACTGATATAAAACGTTATATAAGTTTAAGGTATGCAACACAGTGATTTGATATATGTATATATTGCCATGGTCACTATTTTTTACACCATCTATTTTATTATTATTTTATTTTCTTCTCAGCACTTATCACTCCCTGCAATTTTAAAAAATTTACTTATTTACTTCCCATTTCTTGACACAGGGTATAAATTCCCTGTGAACAGGGGGCCTGTTCTCTAGTGACTGGAAAGTATCAGACACATAGTAGCTGCTCAGTAAATCTTTGTTGAATTAATGAAAAATGACAGTCATAGGGGAAGGTGATGGGCAAGTCTTGCTTAATGAAAATAATAATCTCAAGTGAAGGAAAAACTTAAAAGGGAAGAAAATGAGGAGAAGAAATGCAAAAATGGGAGACAGATGGAAAGGTATGATAAAGAAGGGAAGGGAAGCATAGGGAAGAGAAGGAGACAGAGAAAAGAAGCAGAGAGAAAGAGAAAAAGAACAGAGAAAAGAAGAGGAGAAGGGGAAGATTGTCCAGTAATTGAGAAGTGACTGTGTGCCACTGGTCTAAGTGACTTTTTTTCCTTTAGGTTGCTTTCTGTGCCTTTGAACTAAAGTTGCCTTCTTTAGAAGTTGGTTGAACCATCTTCCCAGATCTGCACTGAGAAAGCTTTAGCTAGAATCATACCTGAAAGAACATTCTGTCCAACATCAAACATGCTAACATTCTCATTATATGGGTCCGGGAAGGAGAAAAGAGGGAGAAAGGAGCACCTAAATACATAATGTAAATATTTACTGAAATAAAAGGAGAAACTGAGAGTAATACAATAGTAGTATGGGACTTTAATACCTACTTAAATCAATGGACAGATCATCCAGACAGAAAATCAATAATAAAACATTAGTTTCAAATGACATATAAGATGGACTTATTAGATATATACAGAACATTACAACCAAAAGCAGCAGAATACACATTCTTTTCAAGTGCACATGGAACATTCTTCAGGATGAATACCACACACACACACACACACACACGAAAGAACATTCTGTCCAATTCCATTTTATAGATGAAGACACAGAGCCCTACTGAAGCAAGGGAGCTTGCCTAGGATTATAGACCTGGGGGTAGCAGATGTAGAGGTAGACCTGAGATTTCCTGATGCCCACGGTTTTGTAGAAAAGCAATAAAGTGATACGAGTTCTGAATTTCTAAAACCAATCAGTCTCAGAAGCCTCCTGGTTTAGTAACATATTGATTTAAAGTGACTCTTTAAAAAAAATGAATGCAGCTGCCAACAGTGTCAAAGTGAGCTTTCCTTCACACCCTAATCAATGTGTGTGTAACAAATGATTACCTACCATGTCACACAGTTACTATTGTTTCTGGTCACTTGCCACCCAGGTGAAACTATGAATGTGAGATGAGGCAGAACCTGAAACAATTTCCTAAAATGAATAATGATTTATAGAGGCTGGATTTAGGTATAGAAATAAATGGAGCATGTGAGGACTAAAATGAGGTTTATGGTGGTTTACATATTCAAATATCATAATTTTTATTCTGTTCTTTTTACACTTAAGTAAAAATTTTCCATGAGAAATATTAAAGAGAGGTCAAAAGGTACAAACTTCCAGTTATAAAATAAATAAGTCATGGGGATGTAATGTACAGCATGACAACTATAGTTAATAACACTGTATTGCATATTTGAAAGTTGTTAAGAAATTGCTAAGACAGTAGATCTTAAAAGTTCTCATCACAAGAAACATAAACTTTATATGGTGACAGATGTTAACTAGACTCAATGTGGTAAACATTTTGCAATATACACAAATATTGAATCATTATGTTGTACACCTAAAACTAATATAATAGAGATGTTAATTGTACTTCAAAAAAGAAAAGGCACATTGACAACAGAGAAGTGATTTTTACATAATCAATCATGGCTGACTTTCCCTTATTCCCAGTCATAAATCATAAAATCCAAAAATCATAAAATCCAATATGAACTCCAACTTGATTTCACTTAGTAGTTTCAACTATTTTTCCCCATCATTAAGAAAAGCCAGTATTGGCAAATAGCAAAAAATTAACAGCTCTGAATTTTGGTTTCTTTCTCTTTTCTGTCCTTCTATGATAAAATGACCCAAAAGTAATCAAAAGGAGAAGTATAGCCAGTCCAAAGATGCTATCTATATAATTAAGCTTATTATTAAAGCATATTAATGCCAAATACTGTCTGACTAATTTCAAAAATGTTTTATCTGAATTTGGTAGAGTCTAAAGAACTTTTAAACTACAGGAAAGTTACCTCTACCATCTCAAAAGGACTTTTCATCTCATTACTCTGCTCATGAGCTATTTCTTCACAGAGAAGTACATTGCCTTTTCTTTTACTATAACATTCTTTCCCAAGAATTCTTTGGCCCCAAACATGGCTCACTGAGTAGATAAGTCAACAATAGCCAAATGGCCAATGATCCATCTTCAAAGAACTTGATCGCTGACATATATGAGAAAACAGTTACAAATGTAAATGAAGAAGATATTTTTCCATAATCTATTGACTTCTTTGCATAATAAACAGAGTTCAAATCTGTTTAGGAGTTTGCAGTCTTCCAGGAGCCTATTCATATGCCCAAATGGAGCCAATAAAAGCTTTTTGTCTAACCCAAACAGATTTGTGCATATTTCTCCCTTGCCTCTCCCTCTGTTAAGTTTCACTTAACATTTTCCTCCCTTTCTCTAAAATTCTAACTCTATATACATGATTTTTGCATTTCAAAAAATTATGTTTGATCAGAATGAAAGCTATACACAAGGGAAGGCCAATGTGGTTTATTTTGAAAGCTAGGTTTTTAACCTTCACATTTTAATTTTACTAGGCATGCCCAATTCTCTGCCTCTTAGACCTCACATCATCATCACAAAACTGCAAATCAAACCATAAACGGGTTTCCCTTGAACATAAATCATGCATTACTTACTTGACTGTTACTCTGTTGGACGTATCCTGTAGGTCACTCGGGTCAAAAAGTTGAGATTCTTTAAGGCCGAGCTCTTTACAACCTCTCAAGAATAATATGATATTGTCCTGGAAGGAAGAAAAGAAATCCAAGTCTATATTATTTTATATTATTTTATGAAACAGCCTTTCTTCTTTAATAGTCCAAATTACTGGAGGGATGTCAGTCATTAAGGCAGCGAGAGTCAGGTGTGAGTCATGGCCTGTTGGATAATAAAATCATACCTCATTAGGAAATGCTGGAATAAACAGACACTTCAAACTTCTAAACCGGCAGCTATGTCAAATTCATTTTTTTCCCTTTATCTTTTCACATTTGTATAAAACTGTAAGTTAAATGCCACTGGAAAGTAGAAATTAGCAATTTGGGGGAAATAGTACTCAAAACCCATGAATTCCCTATTGCTTCAAAGTTTTGTCCATGTCTTATTGCCTAGAATCTGGTTCAAAATGGATATATATATATATTTTTTAAATAGGTTTTACTACCCAAGTGTCATCTTCAACAAGTTTTTCTTTTTAATTGATCTTCAAAAATATATCCTTATCTAAAAAAAGGGTACAAATGAACTTATCTACAAAACAGAAATACAGTTTGTAGAAAACAAACTTATAGTTACCAGGGTAAGGGTGGGGGAGGGATAAATTGGGAGACTGGGATTGACATATACACACTACTATATATAAAATAAAATAGATAACTAATAAGGACCTACTGTATAGCACAGGGAACTCTACTCAATACTCTGTAATGGCCTATGTGGGAAAAGAATCTAAAAAAGAATAGATATATGTATGTGTATAACTAATTCACTTTGCTGTACACCTGAAACTAATACAACATCATAAATCAATTATACTCCAATAAAAATTTTTAAAAATACATCCTTTATCAATGGGTTTTGACCAATAATACCTCTTTGTGGACTTATAAACTGAATTAAATGGGGTGGGGAAATCTAGACTTAATTGGAAAGGGAAAAATGAGGGGGCAGGGAAATCTTTTGAATATAATGTCAAAGACCCTCCTCATGGAGACAAATTTTTCTAGCAGGTACAAGTTTACTTTGACCTGGCAGAGTAGCAGACACAATTGACAGCTGAGGAGGGTTCTGGTCTTCATCTGTTGGGAGTCATTAAGAATAAATAAATGGCTCTGGAAGGAATTGCAAATTGTGAGTCATACTTTTGGAACTCTAGGATGTTAGCAGCAGGTTCATCAGTTATAAGTCTCCAATTATCCTCTTCCTAAAAGACTTCTGATGAGCTAACTGGTCCCATCAGGTAGTTCAAACTACAGGAAAGGAATGATGAAGGCTGGTTCCAGGAGGCAGATCAATGTGAATCCATCTAAATGCTCTAAGAAAGATGCTACAAAAATCTGAAATAATGGTGGTGGTAAATAAATCATATATTCACCTAAGTGCAATTTAACAAAGCGAATAAAAATCATAGTATTTCCCAATGACCAGTGTGTAGGTAGGATTCTAAGATGGTCCCCAAGAATCTCACCCACTGATGGACACACCCTGTATAATCACCTCCCCTTGAGTGCCAGTGGAACCTGTGCATGAGACGGGTTATCACTCTGTGATTAGGTCATTAACCAGTGGCTTTGAGTTGATCAAAAGAAAGATGACCTGATTGCACCTGACCTAATCAGGGGAGCTTTTCAAAGGTGAAGTCAGAGTTACTGCTGGCCATGAGTTCTATAGCTGCAAGGAGATGCCTTCTATCAATAACAATATGAGCTTGGAAGAGGCTTGGAAGAAGCTCAGCTTGGACTTCAGCCGCTGCCAACACCCCAATTTCAGCACTGTGAGCAAAGTATTCAGTCACGTCATGTCCATACTTCTGATTACAGAAACTAAGATAATCAGTGGGTGTTGATTGAAGATGCTAAGTTTACAGTAATTTTTTATGCAGCAATAAAAAAATAATACATCCAGGTTCAAAATAACAAGAGCAATAGCAATAAATTGCTAACGTTTATATAGCCCTTATTATATGCCAAGCATTCTTCCAACAATTTTACATATATTAGCTTACTTAATCTCTGCACAACCTTATGAGGTAGGTATTATTATCATCCTCATTTTGCAGATGAGCAGTATGAGGCACAGAACAATTAAGCATCATTAAGGCCACACAGCCAGCAAAGGATGGAGGTGCAAAACAACATGTCGTGTATGAGGAATTCAAGCATCAAATCTGAGGCCGGTATCAAAGGAAGATGAGGCTATGGAGTCAGGGTCTGATCATGGGGTCCTTGAAGGCCATGGAAGGCAGGCTATGGAAGTCACAGAGGGGTGGTGATCTGAGAAGTAAACGCCCAGGTCTGCAGCAGAAGTAGACTGCTGGGGGTAGGCCTGGGGGAAGGTAGAGGGTGTGAAGGAAGGACTTAAGAGGAACAAGACAGGAGACAGGGAGACCAATGAGGAGCTACTCAAATCTCACTTCCCCCCATGGAGGGTGGCCCACCCCAGAATGTTTTCTTTCCTGTGCCCCTGGATTTTTCAGTAGGTAAGAAGTACCATCATTCATAATATCTGTGTCCTTCACAACACCTCTTGTAGACTGACCATGAGCTGGTAAGAGTCTGAAGTCATCCATACCCTTCACAGTCTCTCCTGCAATTACTTTGCATGTTTTTTTTAAAAATTAGTTTCTGCTTTATAACAAAGTGAATCAGTTATACATATACATCTGTTCCCATATCCCTTCCCTCTTGCGTCTCCCTCCCTCCCACCCTCCCTATCCCTCCCCTCTAGGTGGTCACAAGGCACCGAGCTGATCTCCCTGTGCTATGTGGCTGCTTCCCACTAGCTATCTATTTTACGTTTGGTAGTGTATATATGTCCATGCCTCTCTCTCGCTTTGTCACAGCTTACCCTTCCCCCTCCCCATATCCTCAAGTCCGTTCTCAAGTAGGTCTGTGTCTTTATTCCTATTTTACCCCTAGGTTCTTCATGACATTTTTTTCTTAAATTCCATATATATGTGTTAGCATACGGTATTTGTCTCTTTCTGACTTACTTCACTCTGTATGACAGACTCTAGGTCTATCCACCTCATTACAAATAGCTCAATTTCGTTTCTTTTTATGGCTGAGTAATATTCCATTGTATATATGTGCCACATCTTCTTTATCCATTCATCCGATGATGGATACTTAGGTTGTTTCCATCTCCGGGCTATTGTAAATAGAGCTGCAATGAACATTTTGGTGCATGACTCTTTTTGAATTATGGTTTTCTCAGGGTATATGCCCAGTAGTGGGATTTCTGGGACTTTGCATGTTTTAAAATTATCCAATTCTCCTTGGAGTTTTTCTATTTTCCCTCCCATCTCCAGAGGTTTGTAGAGGTTCAGGTGAGTCTTTTCTAGGCATGCAACTCTCTTTCTGGTTGGCCTAGGAGCTCTGAGGGCTTCTTACCCAGAGGAAAGCAAAGGATGGGTTCCAGAATTCTCTAGGAATCATTTGGGACCCCATTAAAAGGACAAGACTTGTGACTACCATGTGGTAACATCAGAGGCACAAGACTGTGGCACGTCAGATTCTCAAGAAAGGCAAGAAGGTGCTCTTCCCACGTGCATTCCCGGATGCGCCCCGAGTGCCACGCTATCTTCAGCACACAAACTGCAAACACAGAAGCATTGCGTCACCAGCTGGGCTGAACATTTTGGGCTGGGAGATTTAAATAACGGCAGGTCTCCTTCCAGCTCCGTGCTCCAATCTAATGATGCTGGAAGGGAGCCAGACCCCAGTCAGGAGAAAAGCCCCACCCCACCCCACCCCCCTGCCACCAGCCAAGAGCTAACAGGGGCAGCGACCACAGCTGGCGGGGAGGCTGTGCCTTTAATTACCTAAAATACATCCTGCAAATTCCCACCTGCCTTACTCTTTTTTTTTTATTAGTTTCTGCTTTATAACAAAGTGAATCAGCTATACATACACATCTGTTCCCATATACCTTCCCTCTTGTGTCTCCCTCCCTCCCACCCTCCCCATCCCACCCCTCCAGGAGGTCACAAAGCACCGAGCTGATCTCCCTGTGCTATGCGGCCGCTTCCCACTATCTATCTACCTTACGTTTGGTACGGTATATATGTCCATGCCTCTCTCTCGCTTTGTCACAGCTTACCCTTCCCCCTCCCCATATCCTCAAGTCCATTCTCAAGTAGGTCTGTGTCTTTATTCCTGTTTTACCCCTAGGTTCTTCATGACATTTTTTTTTCTTAAATTCCATATATATGTGTTAGCATACAGTATTTGTCTTTCTCTTTCTGACTTACTTCACTCTGTATGACAGACTCTAGGTCTATCCACCTCATTACAAATAGCTCAATTTCGTTTCTTTTTATGGCTGAATAATACTCCATTGTATATATGTGCCACATCTTCTTTATCCATTCATCTGATACTCATTCTACGAGGCCACCATCACCTTGATACCAATATCACTGATATTCCAGGAATGCCTTACTCTTCACACTGAGTTTTTTCCACATTTACAACTCCAAGCAAAACTAACATCTTAGTGTCTTAGCTTCAGAAGCCAAGCAACACAACTGGTTCTAAAATCTGGCAAAGAAGAAGCGAAGACACCGATTTACCACAATGACTATTCAATTTAGCTCTTACTAGCATAGTATTGCAAACTCATTAAGACTTAGGCTTCAAAAGAAGTTTTTAAAGGACTCTTCAAAAAGTCAATGTCATGCTAAAACAAAAATTAGAGGCTAAAGAGACATGATGACATAATGTAATGTATGACCTTTGATTGGATCCTAGATCCAAAAAAGGAAAAGTAAATAAGGCTATGAAAGTCCAGTTTAAAAGTGGACTGTTGTTGGATAATGTTATTGGATGAATGTTAATTTTCCTAGGCATGATGATGATGATGGTATTGTGGTTATATGAGAGAATGCTTTTATTTTTAGGCAAATATATGAATTATTTAGGGACAAGTTATCATGTCTATAACACAATTTCAAATGGTTCAAGAAAAAAATGTGTGTGTGTGTGTGTGTGTGTGTGTGTGTGTAGGCATGCACAGGAGAGAGGCAGAGAGAATGACATCTGCTTGTTATGGAGAAAGAAATAAAGCAAATATGGCAAAATATTAACAATTGGTGAATCTATATCTCAAAGGCTGGTAATTTTTTCCTGCAAAGTGCCAGATAGTAAGTATGGCTTTGTGGGCCTGTGGTAGTCTCTGTCAAAATGACTTAACTCTTTCATTGTAGCCAGACAAATACACAAATGAATGGAAGTTGTCAGCATCTCTATACACTTAATTTACACAAGCAGGCATTGGGCTGGATTTGGCCCACAGGCTGTAGTCCACTGGCCCTGTTCTAGGTGAACAGTATTCGGGTATTCATTATGCCATCTGTACATTTTAAAACTTTCCAAAAAAAGTTTGGAGAAAAGGCTTTTAAATTTGTAAACATGTATTCAATTCCATAGGATTGTGAGTTCACTCACAAAACCAGTTTCATAAAATTCAAGGAAAAAATAATGGTCACCTCAGAGACAACTACTGCAAAATTCCTAAGGTAAATGCTCAAGTGCTACTGATGGAAAGTTACTATTTCTGGCTAATGGGAGAGTGCTGTAACATGAGCCTCAATTCAACACAGATGGGGAATATAAAGTTCCTAAAAGAGTTCATTTCGTGCTCGACTAATAGTAATATACGGATTTATACCCCTGTTTACCTAACTACTATGCATTCTCTCCTCCTTGTTCTTGGCCCAGTGATTTCCCATTTCACTAACTTGTGGGCCACCCCTGTTTATGAGAACATCCCCTGGGGGCCCACAGTTGAGGCCTGAGCTTTCCGCCCTCCCCTGGGCCTCTTCTCTGAAGAAGTCCTGGTACTTCTCTGCCCTTCTCGCTCCAAAGGCAAGATGAAGGAAGGCCCAGGATGGTCTCTACCCCCAGAGTTTTACCGGCATATAGTAGGTACTCAGTAAATATTTAAAACAAATTAAGCACTACATTCTAGGTACCTAGAAGAACAACAACAAAAAAACCCCCACAAAATTCTAGTAGATGAAATAATAAGGACTTAGAAGTATCTTATCTTCAGGATTAATTTTCATGATCCGTCAATAGCTGGATTTGTTCAAGATACACATAAACAGAGGTTTGTTTATGAAAAATTGTCTAATATGACAATGGAAATGAGAGAAGAACAAATGTATCTCGGAATACATAACATAACATAACAGCTTTGGAGTCAGGAGGACTCCAGTTAGAATCCCAGCCTTATCCTTGTACTAGTTATGCGGCCTTGGGCATTTCCTAACCTTCTTGATCCTTGAATTTCTAATTTGTGAGGTGGGGGGGTGACATCAACCTTATAGGGATTACAGAAACTATATATAAAGAACACAGCCCAGTGTCTGGGAAATTTCAGGTACTCATTCTATGTAAGTTATGTATTATCATGGCATTATTGTCAACTCAGGTCAAGAAGGGACCATAAAAGGTGAGATGAAGAACAGTTTATCCATCTACAAAAAACCAGACATGGTGTGTATTTATAGCCCTTGCCAGTTACATGGCAGATTTGTTTTTTTAAAGGGTAGTTGCAATTATTGTTGTTTAGTTACTGTTATAAATTGCCAACTTGATACTTTTATACAGGCAGCCTCAAACTTAGGTGCAAGCTATGTACCAAAAGCCCACTTGTAAGATGGCGGTTTGTAGGTCATCATTTGTAATTATCTCACAGAAATAGTCTTTGTATGGTGGTTCCCAGTTCAAGTCAGAAAGGTCGACTTAGTCCAAAGCGTACCTGAAGGGGAGTCCTAATTACACCATGGAAACTAATGGCTTTGCAGAACAACATTTCAGTAGGAAAGCGTATTCAGAAATGCCTGCCCGACATATATACAATGCAATATTACTCAGCCAGAAAAAGACACTAAATTGAGTTATTTGTCGTGAGGTGTATGGACCTAGAGTCTGTCATACAGAGTGAAGTAAGTCAGAAAAAAAACCAAATACCGTATGCTAACGTATATATGTGGAATCTAAAAAAAAGAAAAAAAAAAGGTTCTGAAGAACCTAGGGGCAGGACAGGAATAAAGATGCAGATGTAGAGAATGGACTTGAGGACATGGGGAGGAGGAGGGGTAAGCTTGGACGACGTGAGAGAGTGGCATGGACTTATATCTACTACCAAATGTAAAATCGATAGCTAGTGGGAAGCAGCCGCATAGCACAGGGAGATCAGCTCAGTGCTCTGTGACCACCTAGAGGGGTGGGATAGGGAAGGTGGGAGGAAGACGCAAGAGGGAGGAGATATGGGGATATATGTATATGTATAGCTGATTCACTTTGTTATAAAGCAGAAACTAACACACCACTGTAAAGCAATTATACTCCAATAAAGATGTTAAAAAAAAAAAAAAAGAAAGAAATGCCCAACCGTGCTCTAGGCTGTAGTCGGGTGGAGGATTTCAGAGGCCATAGAAAAGGCTTCCTTAGCCCAAGGCAGCACCTCAGGAGGGAAAGGCAGGAGTGAGAGAGGAGAAAGGTGGGCCAGCAATTCATTCCAGTGCAGCCCCCTGAGACACATCACTGTCTCATCTAGGTTCTCCCTCCTGTCTTCAGAAGGCGAGCAAGGACCTGCTGGCTACCTTTCCCTTTCTCTGCTGTCATTTCCCACTGGCAAGGGGTTTCTCCCTTTCCTTGATTCACTGTGGAACAGCGTGCAGCTTTCTGGCTCTGAGGAAGGCACCAGCACTTAGTGGTTCTCTAGGGAAACCAGTCAGGTAGTGGCGGGGGGGCCTCTACCCAATCCCCTTGGCTTTATTTCCTTTACAGCCAACAGGGAAAGGGCAACACGATGATGGATTTGGAGTTCACAGAAAATGAACGTAACGCTCATTTAGGTTTCAAATGAACCCAGACGCTTATATTGCCAGGTATTTAAAATGCAATATATATATAAAGCAACATATAATTTTCAGTTTCTATAAATGAAAAGACCAGGTGGAGGTAGCAAAATGTAAACTGAGATTACATCTGGTGAATTTATTATTTTAATACATTTTCTATAATAAATACTTGCTTCAAAAATCTTAAGGATTAGGATATCTCAGAAAGATTTGCAAGCATATCAGAGAAGATCCAGACTTTTTGGAAAATCGATAACTAACACCAATGTTACATTTCTGTTCTATATATAAGGCTTAAAAAAAAAAGAAAAAAAAAACGTGGTTTTTGTTAGGTTTCCTGCCTTTGAAGCGAACAAACTCCCTTTAACAGAGGTGCAATTGTGAACTTCAGAACTTAAGGAATACATTACCAAAATATCTCTAGGAAATTACCCTACAATTAATAGAATTTGGGGATTTCCTGTACCTGCTGTGTGTTCATGGTTGCTCTCCTAACCTGTACAGGTTCCAGCCTGGCTCCATTAATTGGCCGATGTCCGGCCACAATCACCACTCGCCAGACTTTCAATGCATTTGAGTTTGCCAGGAGCACTTAATGAGGACACCAGGCCTTCCACTGAGAGGCGAGACCTGCTCGTTCTGCCTGGGGGAATTCTGGGGAAGCCTGACCCAGAAGGTGGCAGCTGGGTGGCTGCTTGAAGGCGAAGAAACCACTTTATGGATAGGAAATGAGCAGAAGCACAGCGGATGCCAGGGAGAGAATGTAAGGTTGGAGAGGGGAAGAAAGTTCTAAGAGGTAAGCTTGGGAGAGTTGTGAGAGCCTTGTGAAGGATTTGGACTGTTCCTTAGACAGTGGGGATCAAGGCCAGTTGATGAGGACAGAAAGAGTCCTGGGAGCCGACCTTTCTCTTAGGAGAATATGTCAGGTGGCAGCAGGAGAGATCCACTGGGTGGAGGAGAGGGTCCGTTTAAGAGAGAATTACAAGAGCTCAGGCAGAGATGTGGAAAGCCTGAACTCATCCAGAAGCAGTAAGGGCAGTAAAGGGGGAGGATGAAAGCACCCCTTGTTGGCTTGGCGGTTGAGTGGATTTAGGAGCAGAGGGTGAGGAGAAGGAGGAGGTTTTGATTGATGATAAGGTTTTTAGCCATTGGGACCATCTTAAAGAATAGAGGAAGGGGAGATCTGTGAGAAACAGAAATAATAAATTAAGCTTGGAACATTCCATATTCCAATAGCCACAGCTCATTGGGAGCTTATATTTGGGTCGGCTAGTTAGTGGCTGAATGACCTTGGGCAAGTTACTTACACGGTCTCTGCTTCAGCTTTCTCTTCGAAAGCCTAGGTTCTTACAAAGGCCTACAAGGCCCTACAGGAGTCACTGTCCACTAGCTCTCGGACCCCACCACCCCTCGCCCCCTGCAGCCAGGCACAGCTCCTTCCTGGCTGGTCCTCAACCAAACCAAGTAGATTCCTGCCAGGGCTTCTGCACTGCTCTTTTTCTTACCTAGATGTGACCTAGAATGATCTCTTGTATATAGTAAGTAAACATTCAAGAAATATGCATGGAATGAATGAATGAATGACCATAAAAACGGGGATACTCACAATGTCATAGGGCTGTCCTGGAGCTAAATATGAAAATATATGTCAAGTGCTTAGAATAGAACAGTGTTTGGTGCAATAAATGTTTTCCATTGTGATACTTATTTCTATTATTAGGATAAAACTGTTAAGTCAGCAATGAATGGATTTTCTGATTAGAAGGACATTATTGACTTCGGGGACAACTTCAGGGCAATTATAGGGTGAAAAGCTATAATTTCAGGAAGTTAAGAAATCAGCGTAGAATAAAAACATAGAGAAAACACAAAGAGACACTTTTGGGAAGTTTAGCAGAGAAGAGATTATGAGAAAAGGTACGGTGAGTCCAAAGAAGGTTGGCTGCTTGTTTCTTGTAGGAAAGCGGCAGGTAAGGAGAAACACAGCTCCCTGCTTGTCCTAAAGCTTCCTTGCCAGCCCAGACCACTGACATTATCATCCTCATGAGGAATCCTCACCATGTGTGAGGTTTGAGCCATCAGTTTTCACCATAATCACCTTCCATCCTACTCACTACTTCTGTCACAATCATGGAGGACACTGGCACCAGGCTTACCGCTGACTACAGTCATCATTCTAGGTGCCTTCACATTCTACACAGCAACCTGTTCGACGGCCTGGCTTTACAGTTCTTTGATGTCCTCAATTCCAGTAGTTTTCACTCGTACACTCCATTTCACGATCATAGTCCTCACCCACACCTGCCCTGAGGAATCACCATTTCCAACATCCTACTCCTGGGCCTGAGTCCCTCTCCTCCCAGGTTTCTCACTCCTTCTCTCCCACACACCTGCTCTTTCATCTCCAGACTCTGCCTTTTCCTCTCAGTCCATTTCCCTCTCCTCTCATTGTCTTCTTTCTTTCCTGATTCAGTACAGACCAGTCTATTCAACTGCTCCAATGCCTGCACCTTCAACAGCCCCAGTTCTCCGCCTTTCCATTAGGGAACAGTGACGAGGAAAAGGAAACAGCAGAGGTGGAACAGTTAGCCTTAGACATGAGCCTTGGCGGCTAAGCACCACCACTTGTCTCTACTTGAGATGGGATCAGTCATGCCCACTCCTCATGTTTCTCCATGGAGGAACAACACTCCTGGCCCCTCACTCTTCCTCTCCTAGGTTGGTTTGGGAGAAGGAACGGGGCATGCTCAGCTCAGCCAGTTTGGGATTTCCCCTCTGTGGAAACATGCGTCCCGTCTGTCTCTGCCGTGTGGGAAGGGGCCTTTCTCTGGGGAGGGAGAGGCCTGTGGTTGTCCAGCTGTGCTAGGAATGGGTGGATGAATTTGTTTAATTCAGGAGCAGGGATTAGCAAACCCACTTGGCTCTAAACCCACACTCTCCGATTTGTCTCATGAGAAGTAAAGCTGATGTTCTGACCTCTGATTCCTGTGTTTATGTCTCAGCTGGGAGGAGAAGAGAGGAGTGCTATTTACTGGTCACCCCAGTCCCTAATGCTCTGCTTCTAGTGCTACTGGAAATGATGGTGCTTTATTGGGTCTGGAGCTGCTAGGCATTTATAAGCTCCCACCTCAGTGGGCCCCCTGGATCCACTTGGTCATCCTTCTGGCATCCCTGGCCAGCCCTTCTCCCCATCCTTACAGAGGGTTTTACAAGCCTCCTCTGCTTTTTAAAATCTCTCTGTGGGATCTTCCCGGACTGGGGCACGAACCCGTGTCCCCTGCATCGGCAGGCGGACTCTCAACCACTGCGCCACCAGGGAAGCCCCCTCCTCTGCTTTTTAAACTCTCTCTGCCATGTCCTCACCTTCTTCATCAACAGACAGATGTCATTAACCCCCAAGAGTTTTATATCCCTTCACGTTAACCATCCCAAGTTCTGTATCTAAACACTTTTTTGAAAAGAATATAAAGCTGTATATATCAAAGCATCTGCAGCCAATCTGTTAACATGTTTTCGTCAATGGGGGTCTGTGTCAGAGTGCAGAGCAAACAGCCAGCAATTAGGCTCTATTATCTTTAGTTTAATTTTTTTAATTTATTCAAGCATATTAATTGAATACTTATGGTATGAAAGGCAATGTGCAAAGTGTTTTGGGCAGGAAGGCGTGATGATAAGAGCTGGCACTCTTATTTGCAAGTGAGAGAGGCCCGGATGGACCTAGGCTCATAATGGATTACAGAGCCCAGTGCATCACAGCCACAAGCGGGTAGAGGGGCAGCTGACCCCTTGAAACAACTACAAACCAGGGCTCTTGTGTTTTGGGAACCTGGAATTGCTTCATCTCCTAACCACTCTCTCTGCATGTTGGCTTACTTGCTTTCACTGCACCCAGGTTTCCTCCACATGGATCCCCTAGTTTCCAATCTCATACATGAAGGTTGTCAGCCCCCGAGAGGACTAACTCTCTTTTTCACTTGCAGTTTCAAAACATCCCAGGTAAAGGAAAAGACTCTTATTGGCCTGCCTAGGGTCAGGTCCCCTCCCACAGTGACTAATGGGATGGGGTGAACAAGACCATGAATCATTTTAATCAACAGTGGGGAGGAATAGGGGCTGGAACCGTTTCCAAAAGAAGGAGAATGTGATTCCCTAGGAAGGGGGCCCAGGGCAGATAAAACTAGCAACACTGGCTACCTTCACAAAACTGGACCAGATTTGGGTTATCCTCTCAGAGTCTTTACAGAGTAGAATACAGAATTACCACTGCCATCTTTCACATTCTAAATATAACTGATCAAATTTAGTTTTCCTGGGCTTCCCTGGTGGCGCAGTGGTTGAGAGTCCGCCTGCCTATGCAGGGGACGCGGGTTCGCGCCCCGGTCCAGGAAGATCCCATATGCCGCAGAGCGGCTGGGCCCATGAGCCATGGTCGCTGAGCCTGCGCGTCCGGAGCCTGTGCTCCGCAACGGGAGAGGCCATACCAGTGAGAGGCCCACGTACAGGAAAAAAAAAAAAAAATTTAGTTTTCCTTTAAAGATGTTCTTTTGAAAGGATCTCTGCACTAAGCTGCAATGCTGCCTCAGTTTCCCAAAGGTAACAGGCTTGATGCCAAAGAGGACCAACCACAGAATGAAGCAAGCCCAAATTACCTAACTAATTCTGTTGGAAGAGCCTTTTCAAGCACGGTTACTCGTCAATACAGCGGTTGGAGCCTAGCTCTTCTTGCCTCAGAGCATTTACAGAAACAGAGTGCCAGACCCAAAAGTTCCAGCACCTTGATTTTATCTCTCTCTTTCTGGATTCCAGACTCACGATTGTCTACAAGGCAGTTGCTTCTCTTTTCAAGGACTTGACATTCAAGCCTACTTGAGGGTCAGTGCCACAGTGCTCTATCAGGAGAACTCGGAGGCCAGCCTATTCAGAGAAACTGTCTAGATTCCAAAACATGACCGAACTATCCTCCCAGCCAAAATAACATTATTATGTTATATTGCCACATTATTTTCAGCATAATTTACAAGTTGTATTTAGGAATTGAACGAAAAATAGCTTTCAGTTATGTTAAAATAAAACTGCTTAAGTCATCTATCACACCTCATTAAATAATACTCGTATATTTGACATGTAATATAACTTCTCCGTTTCTCACAGCAGTGATAGACAAACTGTGATCTGTGGACTGCTGTGGGTTTGGTACTAGTTCATGAAGAGTAAATGCAGAATTGGAAAAGAGTCTTTAGAAACTTTTTTTTAAATTAATTAATTTATTTTTGGCTGCTTTGGTTCTTTGTTGCTGTGTACGGTGAGCGGGGCTACTCTTTGTTACGGTGTGTAGGCTTCTCATTGCGGTGGCTTCTCTTGTTGCGGAGCATGGACTTCAGTAGTTGTGGCACACAGTCTCGGTAGTTGTGGCTCGTGGGCCCTAGAGCACAGGCTCAGTAGCTGTGGCACACAGGCTTAGTTGCTCCATGGTATATGGGATCTTCCCGGACCAGGGCTCCAACCCACATCCCCTGCACTGGCAGGCGAATTCTTAACCACTGTGCCACCAGGGAAACCCTAGAAACTTTTATAACAACTTGGCATTCTAACCACATCCAAGGGTGTGATCACTGGACACATCTCAGTGAACAGGGTACACATCATTTTGGATGTTGTCCTAGCTGCGTATTGTGTGCACTGTGTAGTTAGTTAATGGCACTAGGATCACAGATCAGCCCAAACTGGATCAGAAATTAAACAACAACAAAATGCAGATTTAAACCATAATGAAACACCACTTTACACCAAGCAGAATGGCTATTAAAAAAAAAACCCACAGAAAATAACAAGTGTTGGCAAGGATGTGGAGAAACTGGAACGCTTGTGCATTGTTGGTGGGAATGTAAAATAATGTAGCTTCTGTGGAAAACAGTTTGGCAGTTGCTCAAAAAGTTAAACACAGAATTACAATATGAACCAGCAATTCCACTTCTAGGTAAATATTCGAAAGAACTGAAAGCAGGGACTCAAGCAGATACTTGTACATCAATGTTCATTTCACAATAGCCAAAAGGTAGAAACAAACCAAACCATCTGTTCATAAACAAATGAATGGATAAACATATACACATATAATGGAACATTATCCAGCCTTAAAAAGGAAGGAAATTCTGACATACAGTGCAACATGGATGAGTCCCAAAGACATTATGCTAAGTGAAATAAGCCAGACATCAAAAAACAAATACTATATGATTCCACTTATATGAGGTACCTAGAATAGGAAAATTCAAAGAGACAGAAAGTATAATGGAGGTTACTAGGGGCTGGGTGTTCTGGGGAGTGGAGAGCTGTTGCTTGACCAGGACAGAGTTACAGTTTGGGATGATGAAAAATTTCTGAAAATGGTTAGTGGTGATGTTTGCAAAAGCAGTGTTATTACACTTAATGCCACTGGATTGTACACTTATAAATGGTTAAAACGATCAATCTTATGTATATTTTACCATAATAAAAATGCAACCGCCTCCCCCAACAGCAATAAACCTTGTTCTTTATCACAATAGTATGAGAATCCTTTCCCTAGAGTGTATGTCCTAGGGGGTTCTGGATCAAATAAAACTTGGAAAATGCTACATAAATGGCCCCACGTGGAGTTCATAAAGCTTAGACTAACAGTTCTGAGAAATTCCTTACTAAGAAACTCATAATTTTAACTCAGCATTTCCTAAACACATGGACTTCAGAACCTTTCTGTTACTGTACAACTAATATCTCACAAAACATAGTTTAAGAAATGCTGAGCCAGAAATACTGAAGCGTGGTTTATATTTTCACATCACACACAAGTAAGAGTGAAATAGTCATCACACTTAGGTTGTAGCCCACTGTCTAAAACTGTCAACCTGTGGTTAGACCCTCCCGTTAGTTCCTGCACTGGCAATGCCAACCCCCAAGGCATGCCAGGTTAGCAGGAGTCAAAAAACCAGGGTCTGCTTCATCCCTGCATCGTTTAAAGCTTCACAGTAAGGACACATTTCACATTTGTCTTTATAGGGCTGCAAGTTAAGACAACGATTTACTAGTTAGAGGTGACCCCAGGAACAAAGTACTTCATAGTCTAGGTCAGACATGTGGATGACATTAGAAAAAGAAACAGGCTTTTAGAGTGCAAATGAGTGTGCAAAAGCAGGAGCCATATTGATAGATCCAAATACCATTCCCCCTATCATATTTAAAGGTCACAACCTCTCTGCTGAGAAGGCGAAAAAGTCAGCGAGAAAGGAAATACCAAAAGGTAAAAAACCAAAAGCAACTTTTGCACTCATCAAAATATACCATAGACTGAAGGATTTTAGTATTTTTAATTTTCTGGCTGGAGAAAAGTTCACTTAAAATGTTCTGCTGATATTAAAACATATGTGAAAAGGAAGAAGAGGTATTCAGAGTAGGAATTTGAAGAAAAAAAGAAAAATCTGGTGAAAACATCACTGCCACTCCTTTTATTCTTTTAAGTATATTGGGTTCTTAACCCAAGTTGGGGCCGCCTTTACTCTTCCAGTTTTTTTTCTCTGTAATTCAAAAAAGGTGTGGAGAAAAGATTGTCTTCAAATAACTCTAGATTCTCGACTTCGTAATCATGCACAAGTGGAAACCACATTTCATCTTCAAGGAACATTTTTTAAAAAGGATATTCAAAATAATAAATTTTCCATGGGTACTGGTTTCCTCTTTCCAAGTTAGTGTTTGGACTAATTCATACAATAAATCTAATGGGCAAGTTGTCTCTCGCAAATAGCACCTAGCACATTCTTGGCATCTGAAAAGAGTTAGTTAACATGTTGCATATGCTCTTCATGTTCACAAAACAAGATATGTGAGAAAAAATATCACCGGGTGGGAGGGTGAGCATAGAAATGTCGAGGCCACCAATCATCTGCAAAGGACCCTCTCCTACACACTCAGGGTTTTGAAAGTGTATCCATGGGGCTGGAACCAAAGGACAAAAAGTACCGAGGCCCTCTAAGGTGTCTGGGACTTGGCAATTTATAACATATTTAATTTGAGCAACCTAGCTCTAAGTATGTCTACCTTAACAGGTGTGGGAAAAGATGACATTTAAAATCAGTTCAGTTTTTTAAAGGGGTGCAGAGTTTCAGTTTGGGATATCAAAGTTCTGGAGACAAACGGTGGTGATGATTGCACAGTCATGTGAATGTATTTAATGCTACCGAATTGTACACTTAAAAATGGTTAAGGTGGTAGATTTTGTGTTATATATATTTTACCAGAAGAAAAAAAGATAAGTTTAGTAGTTTCCCAAGGTTACAGACTGTGTCCATGACAAAGCTAAGAGGTGGCAGTCTGATTCAAAGACCATTGTCTTTCCTTATATCTCTCAAAAATGATGATATATCAATAGATGAGGCGGTAATTATAAATTAGTTATAAATATCATCATCCCCATTCTCATTTTCACTTTTATCATTGGCTTGATGACTGCTTATTTTGTGCCAGACACTGTTCTAAGCAACTTATATGTATTCATATGCTTAGTCCTCACAACAACCCTGCAAGGTAGATACAATTATTATTCCTATTTTCCAAATGAGAAAGTGCAGTACAGAGAGGTAATACAGCACCTCAAGGGCACGCAGCTAATCAAATCCAGGCAGTCTGATCCCAGATTCCCTGTTCTTTACCACTTACTGCATTGCCTCCTGGTATGTAAATTTATGTACACAGCATATGAAGACACAAACCTCATTAGTCTCAAGATGATTCACAAACCAAAAACGTCAATAGGTTATAAATAACGTTTAGACAAAATTCTAGTGCACGAGATGTGAGCTAGTCTAGTTCACACCTAGTTTCTGAAGACATCTATTTTAAAGATAGCTTAGATACAATCATCCATTAAATCCTCCCCGTGACTCTGGACCATGTTCCCTCGGCACTGCCCGAACCATGATGGTGGGAAGATGCACACTCGCTCTGTATCATGTTTAGAGTCTACGACTTACTTCCCCACTATGTAGGCCATGAGTTCTCAGGCATGAATTCCCCATGTATGTAACCCACTATTTTAGGATTAGCACCATGACTAGTACTCTGCATGTCTTCAGTAAATTTTTCTTAATTCACTTGAAATGGTTTAAATATTGTTACTATCTGTTTTTTAAGGGTCAGCTCTGTAACCATCAGGTTCTGGAGTCTTTATCAATGGTAACTCTTTAATTATCTTTCTAGTCCGTTCATGGTAATCCAGTATCTTCAGGGTTTCCACTGTTCCTGGGGTCAATTTTGAACATTTGCATTTTGCTAAGAAATCTTCCTTTTCCACTGGTTTTCACACCTCTTACTAAAGGGTTATTTATACACATCTCAACATGATTTTAATTTTTCTTGTATCTATTGTTCTGTCATTTATTTTTATTTGTTTTGTATTCTTTAGCTACCATGTTTTTTCCTTAATTGGGCTTCCAAGGGGTTTATCTATTTTATTGGTTTTTCTAAAGAACCAGCTTTTGGATTTATTTATCCATTATTCTATCCCTTTAATTTCAGCTTTCATCTATTAATCCCCTCTTACTAATTTTTTAGGGTTTTTTGTTCCACTTTATTTTGTAAGTAGTAAGTTGAACTATTGATGTTTTTCCTTTATTCTTTACTAAAGAATAAAACATTTCCTCTGAGTACAGCTTTTATTATCATTAGAAATTTTGTTGTTGTTGTTGTTGTTTTTGCAGTACGCAGGCCTCTCACTGTTGTGGCCTCTCCTGTTGCGGAGCACAGGCTTTGGACGCGCAGGCTCAGCGGCCATGGCTCACGGGCTCAGCCGCTCCGCGGCATGTGGGATCCTTCCGGACCAGGGCACGAACCCGTGTCCCCTGCATCGGCAGGCGGACTCTCAACCACTGCGCCACCAGGGAAGCCCTCCTTAGAAGTTTTGATAAAGAAATGTTCTTTTTGTTTTCATTTCTTTTCCAGTAACTTTAACTTCCTCACTGATTTCCTTCTGATCCCAGAGTTATCAATGAGTGTGTTTTATAATTTGCAAGTGGACAAGGTTTTTTAAATTGCCTTCTTGCTTTTTCTTTCTATTCTCATTATACCATAATCAGGGAGTATGCCCTTATAAATCTCTCTCCTCTCTTTGAGTTTTTGAAGGCTTTCTTTGTGGTCAAGTATGTGATTCAGGGGAAGGAGATGGCATTAAATGATTCAGGGACATCTACCTGTCTATTTATATCTATTCGACTATGGTCTTTGAAAACTGACATGAAATTTGTTCACTTAACAATTGTTCTACAGGACACCTAGTATGATTATGATGACAAAAAGCATGAGATTTGGAATTTAAAACTCCTGTCTCCTCCCTTCATAGGCCTGGGTCTCAGTTACCTGACCTATAAAATGTAAATCACACTTAACCTGCTTTACTATGTTACCAGTGAGAAAATTAAATAAGCCTGGTGTGCTCTTCCTTCCTACACAATGTCTTCCTAAAAATCCCAGTTAGTTATCAAATACTGCTCTTAAGAAGCGGCTCTCCGTAGCCCTGCTAGGCAACAGAAAAGCCTCCAAGTGAGGTCATGCCCCTCGGACCACACAGTGTAAAGAAATGGACACACAGGGAGTTCCCTGGAGGTCCAGTGGTTAGGACTCGGCGCTTTCACCGCCATGACCCGGGCTCAATCCCTGGTCGGGGAGCTAATATGCCGCAAGTCGGGAGGCACGGTCAAAAAAAAAAAAAAGAAATGGACACACTGCTGCATGTACATTACACAGGGCCTTGTATGTTGCACGGAGCGGATCCTAGAGAAAGGCAGCCATCCCCGCCTGTGTCTTTTGAAGCAGTTAAGTGTTTTAATTCCCTTAAAACACTGTGAGCGTGTGCGATGGGGGGAGGAGAAGGAGGACTTAAAGCAATTTTGCTGTTCTGCTCAGCACTGTAGAGAATTTTTTTGAAACTAAAGACTGATTGAGAAGGACATCAAAAGAGTTTGATTTGTTTGATGTTTGGACATATATACATGATGCAGATAACTGCTGGATTAATGATGACCGTCTGTACGCCAGATGGACCGTGTGACTGTGTCGAGACATCTGACTCAGCGCCATTTGAAAAGCAGATTAAGGTTAAACCATCCTAACACAAAGGATTCTCCCACCCCATGTTTCAGGGCACAACGTTCTATGGTTACTTTAAAAAATTCAGCAAATTACAATTAACTTTTAAGACATCTCCTGCCTGTGTCAACGCCGCCATGTAAGAATCAGAAGTGAGATTGTTTATGCCTGTCACTTTCTGTGACTGGGCAAGACTCTTCCAGGACAGGCAGCAGGACGTGGTGAACTGCCCTGGCACTGAGAGGTCCATCGTTGGCTATAACATAGCAGCTGCCTGTAGACTTCCACAATCATTTTAGGTTGGATATTTCTAAAAGCAGCTTTAAATCTGAGTAGCTGGACAAGCAAAAAGGAGAAAAAAAAAAAAAAAAAAGCAAAATCCCATCCTCCCAGAGCATTCTTTTAAGGGCTTTGTTCCACAAAAAATTGTTTATTTTTCTTTTGTGAGCTTTTATTTATAAGAAATACAAATGGCCAATATGTGGGAGAAATTTTAACCTACTAAAAAGTGTTAATGCAAGTTAAAACAGTTTTACCGTTGGATTGGCCAAGAGGAATACAAACAATAAGATCCGGTGTTGGGTAAGGTATGAAGAAGTTGGCAGTCTTAAATCCAGCTAGCAAGAGTGTGAATTGGTTCTCCACTACCTTTCAGAGGGGTGATTTAGAAATAAGAGCCAAAAGCCTTAGGATTTTGCATTTCTTGGATTCAGCAATTCACCTTTCAAGAATATGTTCTAAAGACATAAACATGAATCATTCACAAAGAGTTTTGTAAAAGAAAGCCCACTGGAACATTGAAATGAAAAACTGGAAACAACATAAATGTTCAACAACAGGGGGCTGCTTAAATAGAACTGTGGTATGTACTCATGTTGGAAACGATTGTGGTATATGCCTATGTTAATCATGTAGATGATCTGAAGAATCTAGGCAGTATAATCCTGAAATCCAAATTATACAGGTTTTTAAAAGATGACTATAAAAAATGATTTGCAGTGGAACTACTCAGAATAAGCATTGTTAGCATTAGGATGTATAATTTTAAATCAATTTTCCTATGTAGATACATAATTTTTCCTCCCTTCTAAAATTCTTCTGAGTGTTTGGAGTAGATGCTTTATTCACATGGTTAAAAAATACACAAAAGAGTATACTGTGAAGTTTCCTTCTTATTTCTGTCCTCCAGCCACTGAGATTCCCACTCCCAAGACAACTAATATTTCCAGTTTCTTATATATTTTTCCAGAAGTATTTTGTGTGTATACAAATCTATGTACATATATTCTACATCCTCTCCTACCTTTTTTAACACAAAGTATGTAAACCTTGCTTTTTTTTTAACATCTTTATTGGAGTATAATTGCTTTACAATGTTGTGTTAGTTTCTGCTGTATAACAAAGTGAATCAGCTATATGTATAATATAAAAATTATTATTAATCAATAGATAAAGTGTCACCATTCCTTTTTTTATGACTAAGTGGTATTCCATGGCAGAAGTAGACCAAAATTAGGATAAACATATAATTTATTGCCCAAATTAAGACACTTTTAAAAGGGATGCTATGACTAATTACTGTGGAACAACAGACAAAAACCAGGACTGTCACAGACAAACCTGGAAGTAGGGTCGTTCTAACCATAAATGACCACAACTTATTAACCAGTCTCCTTTAGATGGAACTAAGGTTATTTCTAATCATTTCCTGGAGCAAAACATGCTGCAATGAAAAACTTTATACATGTGTCATTTCACACAAGTGGGAGTGCATCTGTAGGATATAATACTTAGAGTGAAATTGCTTAGTCAATGGATATCTGCATTGGTTTTATTTGGTAGATATTTCCAGATTGTCATCCAGAAAGGTTGTAATTATTTTCACTTTTTTTCTGAAATAAGCAGGTATTGCTGTTACAGCAAGATGGAACAATAAGTTGCTTTTAAAATTAAAAGTGATGTGAAAAAATGTAGATTTAGCAAGTTTAAAGTATTCTTAATCATAAAAACATATAGAAACACCAGACTGGAAATAAAGTTAAGTGTATTTAGATTATATGGAAGTTTCAAAAACAAACATAAACCCTACCGGAAATGTTGCACAAGAATAGACTATGCAGTCAGAGGGTAAACAAAAAAGCACTTTGTAAATACAATGCTTATTAAAGTCACAGTGCACCTCTTACCCTCCTTTGATTTTGTATCTTACACGTTCTTCTTTTTGTCCAACTAGGCAAGTTAGTTTTCATTTGAAGTCAGTAAGTGACAACAAATGGCTGAAAGAAGTCTGTCTTTTTTTTCTTTCCTCAGAGAACAAACAGTTCCAGAAAGGCAGTCCTACTACTTAGGGGCAGCTATTGTAGTATCAGCAGTATCTGTTTCAGCTGCTGGACCTGAAACCCAAAAGTGGTAGGGAAATGTCCTGTGAGGGCCAATGGTTTGGGAGCATCTGCTAAAACTGTGGCGTCTCAACACCGCAAGAAGCAAATATCCACTACCTCCAAGATAGACTCATTCTTGCTTCATGTATATAGGCTCTGAGAGAAAAGCCACAGATTCTTTCACTTATGAAATGAAATCCTCACTTGCCAAAATATGTTTTCATAATCTCATATATTCAGGCCTTAATCCTAAACATCTTCCTGCTACTCACAAGACATCCCCAATATGAGCTTTATATTTATCATATAAATTTGTATGCCAAGAAATTACAAGACCAAGTACAGAGTGTTCTCAAATGTATAAGGGAGGATTTCATATCCACATGATGAAACAGTATTTGAAAATTATTTCCAAAAGACTACATGCCAAAATGAATACACTTTTAAAATTTGGAACCTCTAATGAGTATGTGAAACCATAGCATCACGCTGACATATAAGAACTACTTCCTGAATGACTGCATTTGGAGTGAGAAAGATATTTACCTAGTAAATCCACACCTTATACCGTAATTCTGAGCTAACAGGCAAAACTTCACTTTTTCAATCACGATGCCTTTAAAAATCAGAGATGTTAAAGAAATGCTAATTTTGTCAGAGTCTTCATACTTAAAGCAGTAACAACTACTGGTCACGGAATAATTAGTCTTCTATTGATGGACATTTAGGCCGTTTCCAATCTTTTGCTACTTCAAAATATGCTGCAGTAAATAATGTGTGTGTGTGATTTCACACAAGTGGGAGTGCATCTGTAAGATTAAAACATTTAGAAGCAAAATTGTGCTATTTCAAAGACACTATTCTCTTCATTCTCACCCTACAAGGTGGCTCAGGTGCTCCTAATTTACAGATGAGGAAATTAAAAGTAAGGCCCAGAGTGGTGGAATGATTTCCCCACAGTCATAGAGCCACAGTGGTAGAGCTGGGACTCAAACCTAATCTCAAATGCCCATTACCCTCCCTTACACAGTCTCATAGATGTTTTTCCATAAAGCCCCAAACAAATAGCATAATAGAAATCTCAAGCAACACTTGAAGTCTTGATAACTTAAATTTAATAAATTAAAACAATGACAGTAGTTATGGATAAATAGATAGGTCTGTGGCCTGTACTAGTCTCCCAGTCATAGGTCTGGATCCTGCAATATGAAGATAGACCCTCATGGGTATTACTGAAATCCAGAAAGGACCCCACACACACCCTAAACACATTTTGCCTTATTTAAATTTTCACTCAATGGCCCCTGCCAAATCCCACCTGCAATTGTACTTAAGACCTGCCTGGAATAAAGCTAGGCCAGTGAGGGACTTCCCTGGTGGTGCAGTGGTTAAGAATCCACCTGCCAATGCAGGGGACATGGGTTCAAGCCCTGGTCTGGGAAGATCCCACATGCTGTGGAGCAACTAAGACCGTGCGTCCCAACTACTGAGCTTCTGCTCTAGAGCCCACAAGCCACAACTACTGAGCCCGCATGCCACAACCACTGAAGCCCACGCGCCTAGCGACAGTGCTCCACCACAAGAGAAGCCACCACAATGAGAAGCCTGCACACTGCAATGAGGACACAAAGCAGCCAAAAATAAATAAATATTTTAAAAATAATAATAATAAATAAAATAAATAAAGCTAGTCCAATGAAACCCATGGTAATTCCTGGGTTTGCGTTCTAAAAACAGGCATGTTTGTTTAATTTGGCACAAATCCCCTCACAGATGGCATATAAGAGAGATTTGTCTTCCTAATTATATTATGTATGGGAGCTTATAGCAAAGGTCCAGGGCTCAAAAATTTTTAAATAGTTCTTAGAGCTAGGGACCAAATAGCCATCAGCCTTTATCAATCTTTTTGAGGGGGATTTGACAATATGTCTCAAAAACCTTAAAATGTGGGTTTTCTTTGATCTAACAATTTTACTGTGGGAATTTGTTCTTTAAAAAGGTCAGGAAATGGGCTTCCCTGGTGGCGCAGTGGTTGAGAGTCCGCCTGCCGATGCAGGGAACACGGGTTCGTGCCCCGGTCTGGGAAGATCCCACATGCCGCGGAGCGGCTGGGCCCGTGAGCCATGGCCACTGAGCCTGTGCATCTGGAGCCTGTGCTCCGCAACGGGAGAGGCCACAACAGTGAGAGGCCCGCGTATCACACACACACACAAAAAAAAAAACAAAAAAAAAAAAAAAAAAAAAAAAGGTCAGGAAAAAAGACTTATGTACACTATTATTCATCACAAGTTTATTTATAATAACTTAAAAATGGAAATAAACCAAATGCCCAACAAGGAGAGTATACTAAAATAATTTATTGTATGTCCATATGGGGAAAAATATACAGCCATCAAAATGGTGTTTTCAAAGAATACTTAACAACATAGAAATCCTCATGATCAAGGACAAAGGAAAACAAAGGATAGAAAATGCATGTGCAGTAATAACCTCAACCATGTCATCTGTATACATACTCATGTACAGAGAAAAAAACAGAGGACCGTAACCCAGAATGCTCACAGTCTCTGAGTGGACTGCTATGCATAATTTCATCTTCTCTTCCATATATTTTTTTATTTTTATGTTCATATGGTGACTATATATTATTGTTAAATCCAGAAAAAGATGAAAAAATAGTAGTTTTTAAAAAAGATTCTTTAAATTGATCGTTGATGCTGTTGACTCTCTCAGCCATGGGGCTTCTCCAGTTACAGCCAAGCCAATTCGGTGTGGGCTATTTCTCTCTTGCCTCCTGCAATCTGACCAATTCACTGCTTCCTGTATCACCACTGGTGTAGAAAGAGGGAATGCGATAGTGAAACTCAAAGCCATCTTTTTGTAGGAGAGACTGACTGCCATATATTTGTTTGGAGAAGATTTGAAAGCCCAACATGGGCTAAAGTTACTTAGAGATTTCCTTTATCTGTATAACCCCTGATGTAGAAATTGTTCCATTACTGTAGACAACTCTATCTTGGTCTGAGGAAGAAAGAACCCCTCAACTAAGAATTTCCATGATGTCACTGAATGGCAACAGCCCCTGTGAAGCACTTGAATCCTACTATGTGAACACCCGTCTGCCTCTTCCGTCAAGTTCCACACTCCTGATGCCTCATGACTGCAAAGTCCTTAACCAACCAAAGATTCAAGAACTAGGTCCTTCCCCAGTTCTAAGCCAAAGTATTATCTAACTGTCAAGATACCCAAATCAAAACACAAAATCTGTGTGTGGCAATATTCTGGTTATACACTGTCACAAATTCTAATTCCAGTTCATTTCAGTCTGACCTTGAATTATTCGTCTCTGTGTTTTCTCTTCCTTGCTTATAAAAGAATCTGTTCCATGTTATTTTTCTTAACTGTGCTCATTTAAAATCTGCTATTAAGAGCCTTGCTTTCATTTGCCAGAATGTCTTATCTCACAGACCCTCTTTTATTTATTTCCCTGTCAAATTCTATATCACTCAAACTCCACTCTTAATTTTGCTCCAGGAATTAAGATGTCTCATATTTTCTTTCCTTACGTAACAAACTAGGACTGTAAAAAGTTGTGGAATTTTCAAGCTGGGGCACTGAGATGTAGTATTAATATAAAACCAACTCCAGTGGTAACCTACTTAATTCCAATGTATTGCTGATTGTCACATCTTTGTTTCTTCATGATTCTAAAACTGCATGTATCTCTATATAATTTATAATAATTTTAGTGGGGCGTTAGCAAGACCATATTCCTGCATCTGTGAAGATACTATTATGTTACATTTACAGATGGATCTGTGCTTGGAAAAGGAAAAGTCCGAGGAAGTTGAATTCAGTTTAGCAGCTAAAGTTTCTCTCTTTCTCTCATTGTCAGAGCTCACACTCATTCTCTCCACTTGCTCCTACCCATATCAGCAAGCCAACCAATAAATATTTCTGAGAACTGTCCTATTCATCTTTCATCCATGCCTCGGTACAAATCATTATAGATTAAAATATCACTGGTCTCATTCTATTTCTGTTTTACTATAAAGGCAGGTATAAAGCATCCTTATAGATGTTCAGGCTCCTATAAATACCTACTTGGGGTAGGGGTGAATTTTTGAGGTGACTTGGCTTTTCAGCTTTCTTGACATCAAACCACACAGGAGTCACCCACTTCACCTTCCTATAAGGCCAGGCTCCACTTTGGAGATCCACTGTGAACCTTGTCATGACCTGTGGTGATACCTTGGAAAAACCAGTACCATATTCCATGGTCAAACACATCATCCATCAAACCCTATCTCACTTTCAAAATGCACTCGTTCTTGGACCTCATAACCAACTTCTAACCCCTTGATCACTCAATGGAACATGTTGGCTCCATTATAAATTCATGGTTTCCAAACTCTACGGAGTCCTCCCTGAGACCCGTGCTTTTCCATTTCTTTCAGCAAATGATCCAACCTCCCATTTCTCTCTGTGTGCTTTGTATGCAACACTGCTCTCACTTGTTTTTAGATGTCTTTGCCTGCTGCTGCACAAAAATGGTACTGTCACACTCCATTCCTCAATCACATACCCATGTCCACCTCCTTTCCCCTGGTCTGCGGACACAAGAAGTCTCCCCCTCCTTGTCAAGGTCATCCCTTTCTATCTTCCAAGACTTCATCCTACCTATTTTACCCTCTCTCCTATCCCCTCTTTTTCTCACCAATCTTCTTCTCTATGTCCTATAAGTAAAACAAACAAAAAAAAGTTCCTACCCTGCAGATAAGTCCCACAAGGACTGCGTGTCTCCCTCAAGTTAACACCCATTCTCTGCCCTTCCTTTTCAGCTCTCATGAGAGTTGTCCCCAGTCACAGTCTTTATTCTCTCTTCCTGTTTGATCCTCTACACAACTGACTTCAGTTCTCACCATCCGGTCCAAATGTTCTTTGCACAGTCATCCTGTACTTTTTAATTCAAGAGAGACTTTCCAGTTCTTACAGCTGGCTAATTCTCTACTTGTGTTTGACACAGTTCATTACCTTTTCTTTCTTGAGACATTTTCCTTCCCATTGATGCTACAATGTTCACTTTCTAATATTTCTCTGCCCTCTTTTCTCAATCTTCTTCCTGAGTTCCTCTTTCTCTATTATTTATTAAATGACAGTTTCCTCAAGTCACACTCCATGACTGATTAGTCTTCTCAGTCTGTTCTTGGGCAATGCCATTCATCATTTTGGTTTTAACCTTTGCCTAAACGTTTATGATTCTTGAATCCTTCTAGACTGTCCCGAACTACCTACAGGACATCTTTATGCCAGAAAATGCACAGAGAATGGACATTGTTATGGATGGTGCTAAGTGACAATTTCCTCCTTTCCGTGGTGCTTAGATCCAAAATCATGACTCATTCTGTCTCCAAAACTATTGCCTCTACCTAAATGTATGCATGCAAACAGAAATTAATATGGGTTTCTATCTGCTCCACCACCAACACTAATGCACACCACATCACCTAGGAAAAAGTGGGCTGAATAGAACCAAGGCAAGGCTTAAACTTCAGATTCAACAGCTCCTGTTGAAACCACACAATCTCTGAAGCGATTAAGCAGAGGTGGGGCCGCATGTTTTGAGATCATTTACTTAAACCCCTTGGAAGACAAAGTTCTCTTAGAGTTATATCCAGAATGCCTCAGGTTGGAGCTTCGCTTTAGGACTATTGTTTAAAGCATGGAATGGCCACAGAATTGTGAGTGCCAGCCAGGCTTACCATTTTCCAAAGTTCAAAGTGATGCAGGGACCTGACATCACACCACCATTCTGCAAGCATATGGCTAATGCTGTGCTCTCGGCCATGTGCTATGATGGCTGCCTTTTAGTCTTCTCTTTTCCTCCTTCAGGAGAAATTCAGGCACAATAGTGAGAGAAATGCTAGATAGATTAAATAGTGTAGGGACTTTTCTGCATAAACCCTTTCCTGATGAGGAGGAGGAAGAAGACTTTGCTCTAATCAACAGATTCTCTCTCAATGGTGAATTTGATGCACAGGCAGAATTGGGATTCTGCTTTTCAGTAGCATTTTTGGAGTCCTTCTTATGTAGCATTATCTCTGAAACCATCCCCAGTATTTTTTTTTTTTTTTTTTTTTGCGGTACGCGGGCCTCTCACTGTTGTGGCCTCTCCCGTTGAGGAGCACAGGCTCCGGACGTGCAGGCTCAGTGGCCATGGCTCATGGGCCCAGCCGCTCCGCAGCATGTGGGATCTTCCTGGACCGGGGCACAAACCCATGTGCCCTGCATCGGCAGGTGGACTCTCAACCACTGCGCCACCAGGGAAGCCCCATCCGCAGTATTGAATGTGGCTCTGGACTTTATGACCTTGACAACTCATCTCTAGTAATCTGGGTATGTAGGATACATTAATCATACTACTTGGTAAGCACGATGTACTGGAGTTAATGTGTTCAGTCAGGGTTGAAAAACAAAGTCCTAGATTTCAGCTGCATCTTATTTTAGAGTTTATCACTGAGGGCTGACCTTTTATTTTTATGCTCCATGTTTCTAGGTAGGGGAAGCTCCATTAGAGTAACACTCCTGGGCATTTACTGCCACCCTGCTTGTGAGTTATCTGAGTGCTGAGTACAGGAGAAGAGACAGCATTTTCAGCCAGCTCCCTACAGCTGCTGGCAAGAAGCATGCTTTCTCTCCTACTCCAGACTGTACATCTTACAGGCACAGCTCCTACAGGGGAGATCTGCATTGTGAGTTCTCCCTGGGGCTGCCTGGATGAGTCTAGCGTAGTCAGGGCTGAAGCACACTTTCCAGCCCAAAGTCACAGTCTTCAACCCAGCTCTAATCAGTTAGAAAGTGAGCATTGTGATTTTTTTTTTTTTTTTTTTTGCAGTATTTGGGCCTCTCACTGTTGTGGCCTCTCCCGTTGCGGAGCACAGGCTCCGGACGCGCAGGCTCAGCGGCCATGGCTCACGGGCCCAGCCACTCCACCGCATGTGGGATCTTCCCGGACCGGGGCACGAACCCGTGTGCCCTGCATCGGCAGGCGGACTCTCAACCACTGCGCCACCAGGGAAGCCCAAGCATTGTGATCTTTATCTGTCTCACTCCTGCATCTCTCAAGCAAATTAAGAGGTGATATTAATATGACTCATTATTAGTCATGAGAAACAAGACCAGTTAATAAACAGTATCTATGCTGGTTTGGGTTCAGACATTTATATAGTCAATTCTTATTTCTTTCCCTTGGTGGATAATTCTTTTTTAGTACAATGTTAAGAAGCACATTTTTTTTTTTTAGCTACTTAGCACATTTCTCTATGATATTCAGTTTGTATTTTCATTACACCCTTATCTGGAAGGTCAACAGGATGAAAAACTGGAAATATAAACACAAATAGAGAAGAGAGAAGAAAAAGTTAGTGAGACTGCCAGTGAGCAAAAACAAGCAGGGTAACCTAAATAGGGAAGTACATGACACGTCTCCAAGACCTAGAATTTGGGAAAACACTTTTAAATGTTTATCCTTGCAATCCATTTCAAAGTCAAGCATCTTCTTTCAACAGTTCCTTATTCTTTACAGGAAATGCCAACACCTAGACTTGTAGCCTGGCTCTAATTTATGACAAAGAAGACAATTTACATTCAGTCATATATCCTACAACATCCATAGACATTTCATCAACATTTTGGCCCATTTTAGCGGCATCATATTTTTCTTACTCAGTCTTTCTGAAGGAAAGCCAGAAGAAATAATCTATTTTAGGGTATTTTTCTAGCATTGGTGTTTGAAGAAATTTAGATCTAAAAATAAGGAGAACATTATGTCACCAGAGTTTTGAATATACAAACTCAGTGTCCATATGGGTCGAATTCCATGACACCCCATTCCAAGGCACTGTGAAATTCTTCTTCTGCTGCAACTATTCTGACGAGTACTCTGGGGCACTTACAAGAGCATTGCTGGTTGGCAATCAAAGAACTGTAGGACTGATAATGGCTGAATCCTCACCAGGGAGCTGTCCAGCCTGAGCCTGAAAGGCTTCAGTGATGAGGAAGTGACTGATTTCTGATGCATTTCAGTCCACTTTGGGGTAACTCTGAATGTGAGAGAAAACTCTTATGTTGTGCCCATATGGTGCTTCCGACCATTTCTCCTCATTGGTTCTAATTCTACCTCCATGAAACTGCCTACATCATGCTCAGACTGTCTTCTACCCCATGGTCCTGCAGCATTTTGGTATTTCCTCACCTCTCTCCTCAGGCTTCCCTTCACCACAAAGCCTCACAACTGCCTCCATCCATATGACATGACCCTTAGTGTCCTCTCCACCAGGGATCCCCATTTTAGTGGGTAAGAGTTCAGGGATGGGGTGAGACAGACATTGGTTTACACCCTGGTTCTGTCTTACTAATTCTGTAGCCTTAGACAAGTTTCCTTATCTGTGAAATAGGAGTAAGGATAGCTACATATATTCTTGTGAGAATTAAGTAAGAAATTCCCAAGACCATAGTGCTGTGCCTGATACACAGTATATGTCCCCAAATGGAGTCGCTTGTAGCTGTGGTCATCATCATCTTGGATGCGGGGACAGTGTAGGGACACAAATGGGAACGTGACACCTACTCTGGTGCAGAGTCAGGACAGCACAGGTGGTGCTGGAAAGATGCCGATTCCTAAGCTCCCCCGCACACATCACAATTCCTCTCCCAGCCATGAGAGCCCAAATGCCTGCTTCTCCCTTTCTCAATATTGCTTCTCTGAGATTTGGAGATTTAACTGTTTGCCACTCCAAGTATACTAGTGCTAACAGATAGGTGGACCTTGTAAAACATCATGGAATTCTTTTTAGTGAAAGATATAAAAGCTAAGTGGTATTTTTTACTATGAGACAAGGGAAATTCTGAGAACCGTAAGACTGTTTGGCACAGTGAAAACAGACACAAGACAAATACCAGCTTGAAAACAAAAATTACCGAAATAGCTAAATCCCTCTTGGGAGTTGTTACTTCCAACCTTCTTTCCTGAGACGTCAGCCCTTAGGATGGAGAGCAATCAAACCACTAGGCGTAAACCAAGGAAATCTTGGCTTAGATGGCTGATCCTCACTTAGAACAGAACGGCGACAACTTGAAAACAAAATCATTGTAAACTCACACGAGCTTTTAGGCACAGTCCAGTCACTTTTACCATTGTCCCAAGATCTAATCTGGGGACATTCTTTATTTATATATTATTCTCTTAGTTGTCTTTAATGGAAAGAATTTACCCTTCAGGTAATTCAGAATTCCTAAGGACTCACTGGTTTATAGTGAAAACTGACATCAGTCATGTTAACTCTATTCAAGTCGCTGTGAAGTTTCAGGAATGCAATACATTAATGTCTTTGAGGACAAAGCAGGGATCATCTCTCTCTGTGGTATTCCCCCACAGAACCTAGCACAGACCTTTAACCATATTATGCACTCAATAAGTATTTTCTGAATAAATGTTCCTGAAGTGCCAAAAAGCAGGCCTTTATTTTTCATTATATTGACCTTGAGCAACAAGGCTTTCACAGGGAACCAGGAGTCCTCTCTATAGAAAGCTGGTAATAGCTTCTATCTGAGTTCTATCCCCAGTTCTGCCAGCAGAACAAATGAGTGAGGGAGGCCCCTGGAGTCAGCTGCCTGAGTTCTAATTTGAGGTCTACCATCTTGGAGAAGTTACCTCACCTCTCTGTGCTGTTTTCCCATCTATAAAATGGAGATAATAATATTATCTGTAATATTATTAGAGATAATAGGCTTTTCATGTGAAGTAAGTATAATATATAAAGTACTTAAGGAGAGCTTTTGACCTGTGAATGGTCACTCAATATAATGTGAGCTATTGTATTATTTGCTAGTTGAAGGGCCTGGGGTAAGTCACTTAGCCACCCAGCTCCACCATTTCCTCACAGGTAAAGCAAAGAGTATGATCACAGTTGGAAAGGGCCTCCTGCTCTAGGATGGAGTGAAGGGGATTGATCAGGGGTCCAGCACTCCTGACCTAGAGGGAATCGGCAGGAGGACCTTGATGGAAAAGTTTCTGATTATTGGTACGAGAATGAGGAAGTAGGCAAAATGTAATGGTCTTCTGTCTCCATCTCTAACATAGATATCTTGGGACTCAAGAAATAAAATCTGATGATAGCTGGCTAGTGTGAGGAAAGCTGTTATGTATTAAACCTGACTTGGAGGTGGGCGGTTTCTAGGGAGGGAAGTTGGAGCACAGCTGTGCACGACATTCGCAAGCAGTGTTCATGCATCTCTGCAGGATGGGAGAGAGGGAGACTCTGTTCTCCAAAGCATAGCTGCTTTGTAAGCCATTGGCTTATTGAATTTCCCAGAATGTCCCCTGAATTTCTCATATTGATTCAGGACAACGGAGAAAAGAAATTTGCTCTGCTTCTTGGTATCTATCCCTCTGAATAATTTAATTCTGCCCCTTTGTATAGGAAAAATACTAAAATCCATCTGAAAACATCTGGGCTGGTGACTTGCATTTGGAAGATACTCCCTTCACCTCACAAGCTATTTGTGGGGCTGTGATTGTCTGTGCTCTAGGTATATCTCTGGAGGAGAATTACATACATGGAGTATGGATACCAGGATACCGAGGGCTTACTGTGTGCCCACATAGTGCTGGCCACTTTATGTGTGTCACCTTTTATGCTACAAGAACCTCTGGAATGTATTACCACTAAGTTTCACAGATCAAAGACTCTGAGTGTTTAGCGAGGTATGTGATTTGCACATTGTCACAGGTGATAGCACTGGATTTGATCCAAGGTCTCTACTGTCCACAGTTCATGCTATAGACCTTCAACTTCTAAAGGTAGAAGATAAACCTTCCCAATTTAAATACACCGAAGTTTACAAGACAATTCTTCCCAGTTTTTCATTTGGAGAGGAAAAAAGATCCATCCTCATTAGAATTGGTGCTGCTCAATTTAATCTAGCTAAGAATGCTGCAATTGGGGGATTAAACCCTTTCATAATATTCTGCCAGTGTTTATCACCACCCATGTCATTTTGAACACCTTTTCTATAAAATGGCTATCAGTTCTAGTAAAAGGGAAAGCAAGAAAACCCCCCAGTGGCCCAGTGAGAGCAATATATTCTCCCTGGTACAGGTATTCAAATATCTATCTAATAAGAAGGTAATTTGGTCAAAGCCCCACAGAAGAGATCAACACTTATTTCCAGACTCTAGTCTGAACCTTCCCATTTTAAATGTTTCCACACCAATAATCATGGCCACAGTGAAATACCCCTAGTCTAGATACTAGGGTAATACTCTTAAATTTTGCTGGAGATTTTGCCATCTGATTGCACAATTTATTTGACAGCTAAATTTATTTCTTTTAGGACAGAATGACTGAACCCATCCTAATTTTCATGCTAGATCAAAAAATAACTTCCTTTTTATTTAAGCATTTCACCAAAACTGTTATCCTACTACCATACTTATTGACATTTTCCTTTCACTTCTGGGTAGAAACTTCGTTAACGGACACTCTCTCTGACTTTATTGAATGGGGACAAAGGAGAGCTAAAATAACAACTCAGAAAGGCTGACTGCCCTCACCACATTGAAGAGGAGCAAAACTCCCCGTACCTGCTGATCACTCAACCTGGGGTAAGATAAGAACATTTTTAAAGGGAAGCAAAGAGTTTGCAGAAAGTTCTGACTAAAAAGTGAGGAGTGGTTTATTAATCACTATGCCAAGTGGAGGGGAGGTCTGAGGGCCTCTTTTTCAAAAGAAGTGAGACTGGACTTCTGCCTCGTCCCCAGGCCCAGGCCTGGTGCTGGCAGCATCTGGAAAAGGCAAGGTTGCTCTGGCGACTTTTCAAGCGGCTCAGAGGCTCCCAACAGAAGCAAAAGTGAAGTAAAACCCCAAACCCACAGCAATCATGACACTGCCTGTAAAAGCGGGTGAGACGTGCAGAAAATGTTTTATCATCAGAATTTTTCTCTAGACAGAAGGCTTTCTAGAGGCCTTTGGGGAGATTTCTGAGGATTCTTAAATACCATTTCAAGCAAATGTTTATTGAAGTGCATGCTCTTGTGACATCCTCCTGTTTCTTCACTGTATAATTAGGAGGCATAAAGGAGAGCATTGTTGGGTATTTTTCCCATCCTGCTATGGCTTTCGTCTCTTGTTGATCAAATTCCTGGTAGGAGTTTAGTTAGTCAGTGTCAGTGGAATTTTTGAAGAAAATCCTTTTTTTTTTTCTCATGATGCTTGTTCATTATTTTAATGCCCAAGAATACGAATTTAAGATTAAGAGAGATTTAGAAAATGTTATAGACTAGTTTGGCACACAGGATAAAGCCCACAAACTCCCTCTTGAAAACCATAAACAAGACTTGAAAGCCCCGTATTTATTTACAGGCTTCTTCTCAAAACCACACATACAAGTGCAGCGACTATACATCCCAATTAGTTTATCTGTATTCTGCTCATGCACTGCCATGCTCAAAGAACTTTAAAATTTTCATCATCATTTACGAAGCAGCCCTGACTCACCAAGATTTACAAAGCAATCAGTGGCAAAGTTAATTGGAATCTAGACTTTCTAACACCTACAGAAAAACCCATGCAGTTCTGAAAAAAAAGAAAATACAGCCAAGGAAGCAAGATTTCAGTATGGCATTTCTAAACCAGAGAGAGAGAGAGAGAGAGAGAGACAGGAAGAAAGAGTAATTTACAAAGGATTTAAATCCATACTAAGACAGTCCCGTTTCTTTTCCTTTTGCCTTTAGGTTGGCTGGATTAAGCAATTCAGGATCTGAAGAGCCTGACAAATTCTACAGATCCAGCTCACCGCTTGCATCTTCTCATGGATCTGAAATACACTGGAGAGGAAACGAGTCAGAATAGTTGCGTACCCAAACCCAGGAAAGACAGTAGAGAGGGAAGTAATAAGGATGAAGCTTGGGGAGGGGGCCACTAGATTTGAGGGAGGGGAGGACCGAGGTTTTTGTTCATGTCTACATGCCTCAGAAGCCTGGACTTTTATCGTTAACAGGGTGTTGCCTTCACTTGTGCCCTTATAATTATACAAGGTAAATTATAGTCAGACTTGTGGGGTCTTGAAAGCCTTGTAAAAGAATTTAAGGAATTTGAAGTCTTTCAATGTTGTTCTGAAGGGGCAAGAGAGTAACATAATCCCCACTGTGTCACAGGAGCTTTGACAAAGGCCAGAAGGAATGGAAAGGAAGAGATCATGGATGTGAGAGAGAGGACTTGGGTGGAATGTACAGGACTTTGGAATGACTGGGTGTAGGGGTGAGTACTGGGAATGCCTTCAAGCAAGATGGATGAAAAGGGTGCTGCCATGAAGAGAAAATGGTAATTAAGGGAAATAAGGTATGCTGATGTGGAGACCAGTTATGTTTTTGACGGAATGAAATTGAGGAACTGTCAGGAACACAGGAAAAAAGGAGACAAAGCCCTGGAGAGAGGTTGGGACTGCCCATACTTAGGAGCCCCTGGCACAGGGACCTGGGTCCTCAGAATGTAGACAGTGGTTGACACAAAGGGAATAAGCAGGATTGTCAAGAGAAATGAGGTAGAGGGAGGTGCACAAAGGACCAAGGACAGTCCTGAGGAAATGCCTGCATTGGGCGGGGTCAGGGGCCATATAAAGGATACAAGGGAGAACTAGGAGCTGTAGTGTCACGACGTCAAGAGGCAAGGTAATTTCCAGCAGGCACTGATCAATGGTATTGATCATGTGGAAGGTAGCTGGTGAGTGCTGGTGACTCCGAGAGTAGGTTTAACCCAGGTTAGAGGTGGAAGTCAGTAAAGGTTAAGTTGTGAGGAGATGCCGATGACAGGGATGATGTGAATGCAGAACAGCCTGAAGAAAGGATGGAGAGAATGGAAGTTGGAAGATGCAGCCAGGTTCAGGAAAGGGGGTGTTAAGAGCAAGAAGGGGCTGAGTAGGTTTGTAGACTGAAGGGAAGGAGGTGGTAGGGAGGTGAGGGATGGAAAATGTAAGAGGGATGGGCTACAATAGTGGGGCCTGGTCCAGGAAGATTCTGGAAGAAAGTAGGATCAATCAGGATTGCGGGAAGAAGGACAGGACACAGGCTCCAAGGAACACTTGAGACAGAGAGGAAGGAAATTGAAGGTGCTTCTGTTAAGACGACTTGAAGCTGGACTTGCGATTTATTTTCTTTATGTTTTAGTGGCAACAACAGCAAGAGTATCTTATTTGAAAACCTACTATTCTCAGAGTACTGTATTTAAGACAAATTTTTAAAACCCTGCTTTCCAGAACATACCATCATAACCACGCCCCTGCCCTGCAGAACTACCCTGCTAAACTAGACAAAAGATTTATCTTTCTTCAACTACAAAAATGATGTTTTGGGGGGTAATCCAAAATAAACCAACCAACCGAAAAATCTACATGCATTTGACAAACTTAAATTTCTGCATCAGTAGATCAATGTTCATCATAATTCTAGCTGGTGAAGACATGTCTGTTGAAATGAGGTTTAACACTGAAAAATCCAGTAATTTTAATAAAAAAGTGTGCTTGCATCGAGATTGTATATAGGAAGCTGCCTATTTACGGCATTTATAACATTAGTTCAATCATTCTAAATCAATCATTAGAATTATGTCACACTCTGAAGGGATTGATAGCAAATGGTCCCTAAATTCTATAGAATTTACTGTCTCAAGGAGGAGAAATACAAACACAACTTTCCTAAATAAAACGTACTTGACGTCCTTGTAGAGAACTGTGAAAGGGCTGTGGGCACCCAGTTGGAAGCGCCTAGCAGGGGCTTCAGAGGAGTGATGTGAGCTGGATCTCCAACAGGGCTTCACACCTGCCTCTTCTCTGAAAAAAGAGGGGCACTGGATGGTGGGGAGAAATGAGGGGATGGGAAAAGACTGTGGAGAAGAATATGGATTATACCTTGCTGGGAATGGAACCAATACAAGAATTTGAACTGGGAAGGAGCATAATCAGAAATCACTGCCTAATTTGTTTCAAGCCATTTACTTAGCCAAAGGCTCAGCCCCTTTTCATCCTTTCTTTAGGGAATTCCCACAAGACTGAAGGCAGCACAATGCTGTCTCATTCCTGCCTTTACAAATCTGAGAGGTGAGTTTTGAACCTCTTTTATGTTTTTAAATGTTGGTATTCATTTTTTATGACTCTTCAGAGAAGAGTGAAAGGGTGTAAGAGTTGTCACCAAAATGTCAAAGAGTGTCCTTCATGCACATATCGTTTATGGGTGGCTTTTTATTTGGTCCCCGTGTATGTAGCAGCTATTCTTAAAGCTTTAAATAAACTTGATGGCTTTGAGTTGTCCTTAAGGAACTCAAAACACCAGGCTGGCATGTGTGGACACCACAGTCAGGTTAAGTTAGAATCTGCAACCTTAAAACCTATCTGTTGAACCTCAATTTATAGGGGAGGTTGACTTCAGCATGGGGAAGGTTAGAAAAAGGGAATGTGTTGGTTCCAAGTTCAGCTCTTCAGTATTTCTATTCAGATCTTAAGCTCACAACTGAAGCCCCATAAAAGCCTCACACTGATGGACTCACCTTCATTGGAGTGTAGTTTAGAACCTCCCTTGGGGCTTCAATTTGCCACGCCACCTTCACCCAATGGGGCATATCCAAGGATCCCTTCCAAGCATGCAGGGCCTGGAGAGAATTCCACTAAATCAAGTTTTCCTCAACATATTAAGTTTCCAGTGATGTTTTAGCACCTTGGTGACTAAAATTGTACTGGTTCTGCCCAGCTGGTCACACCTTATTAAAGATTCAGACCATCATTTTATTTATATACACATACACACACACACACAAACACACACACAATAGCAGCTATAATTTTTATAAGATATATGCTTTCATGCCTTTGTTTGATTTGGGGCTACTTATTGAAAGAAAAAGCATCAGTTTAAACTTCCTTGGATATCTTTTTATTTTTTATTTTATTTTTTAATTAAAAATTTTTTTAAACATCTTTATTGGAGTATAATATCTTTACAATGGTGTGTTAGTTTCTGCTTTATAACAAAGTGAATCAGCTATCCATATACATATATCCCCATATCTCCTCCCTCTTGCATCTCCCTCCCACCCTCCCTATCCCACCCCTCTAGGTGGTCACAAACCACCGAGCTGATCTCCCTGTGTTATGCGGCTGCTTCCCACTAGCTACCTATTTTACCTTTGGTAGTGTTTATATGTCAGTGGTACTCCCTCACTTCCTTCCAGCTTACCCCTCCCCCTCCCAGTGTCCTCAAGTCCATTCTCCACGTCTGCGTCTTTATTCCTGTCCTGCCCCTAGGTTCATCAGAACCTTTTTTTTTTTTTTTTAGATTCCATATATATGTGTTAGCATACGGTATTTGTTTTTCTCTTTCTGACTTACTTCACTCTGTATGACAGACTCTAGGTCCATCCACCTCACTACAAATAACTCGATTTTGTTTCTTTTTATGGCTGAGTAATAGTTCATTGTATATATGTGTCACATCTTCTTTATCCATTCATCTGTCAATGGACACTTAGGTTGCTTCCATGTCCTGGCTATTGTAAATAGAGCTGCAATGAACATTGTGGTACATGACTCTTTTTAAATTATGGTTTCCTCAGGGTATATGCCCAGGAGTGGGATTGCTGGGTCATATGGTAGTTCTATTTCTAGTTTTTTAAGGAACCTCCATACTGTTCTCCATAGTGGCTGTATTAATGTACATTCCCACCAACAGTGCAAGAGGGTTCCCTTTTCTCCACACCCTCTCCAGCATTTATTGTTGGTAGATTTTTTCATGATGGCCAGTTTGACTGGTGTGACGTGATACCTCATTGTAGTTTTGATTTGCATTTCTCTAATGATTAGTGATGTTGAGCATCCTTTCATGTGTTTGTTGGCAATCTGTACATCTTCTTTGGAGAAATGTCTATTTAGGTCTTCTGCCCATTTTTGGATTGAGTTGTTTGTTTTTGTGATATTGAGCTGCATGAACTGCTTGTAAACTTGGATATCTTTTTAAAAAGAGACCTGAGTTTTCCAAATCATCTCTCCTAGACTCTTGTAAATTCTAAATGTATGAGTGGAGCTGTATTTTTTTTTTTTAATGTGCTGCAAGTACACTGAATAGTACATGGGACTCCCAGGTATAACCCTTTATAAGTTCCCAGGCTTGGAACATAATTTTACATTTATTTTGCTTTTATGACATTGTTGGTCATGGTGACTACTCGATGCCTAGTCCTTATAAACACAGGCAACTCCTCTATTCTCATATTGTTGCTGTGGAAAAAATGAGAACCGCTTTATAACAACCCACATGATGATATACTTTGCAATATTAGAGCATGAGGAAGTTCTGTGTTTATTATGTGTCAAGGTTGTCAAGCCATCACTAACCAGAGATATACACCAACAACAGTCACTAATGATAGTAAAGATAAACAGAATTCCATGCAGGAGGGCTGCCTTCATAGTAAATAGGTTATTCAAAGAGCTCTATTAACCTAGCTGGACAATCAGACCAAATACTTTGCCTCGTTGAGGGGAGGTTTCCTGGAAAAAGTGGCTCCTAAGGCAGATTTTGCACAGTGTATGAGTGATGTAATTTTCTCTCTTAGAAACCTGATCTCTTAGTTCCAAGGCCACTCCCCAGATTGCCTGACCCAAAGGGTAATTCCCTAGTCTGTTCCCACCAAGGTCACATACATGAGGGAAACCACAAGGCAAGGGGGAAAACGCTCAGGCTTTGGGAGTTAGAGTTCAAAGTCATATGGATTCAAATCCCATTTCAGCTGATACTCAAGGTATGGGACTTGGACTTTGCTTAATTAATCTGAGTCTCAGTTTCCTCAACTATAAATGGGGATTGATAATACAACCTACCTCCTAGGCAGATTCCCAACAATTATACATAAAGTATCCAATGCCTGGGTAGATCATGGGCACTCAAAAAGTGCTAGCGAACTTTATTGGCTAACTGGTAGCAGAGTTAATGACAAAAAAAATAGACCCAGGGATTTCGATACTGGCTGTTATCTCTGCATGTTATGATATTTTCCCAATAGCTGCATGACTAACTTCTTATTTAATTCAGATCTTTGCTCAAATACTACCTTCTCAAGAAGGCTTACACTGACCATCCACTCTCTCTATTTCACAGGACAACCTATAGCCGTATCTCCGAATATTTTATGGTCACTTAACATATACCATAATTTTATTATTTATTAGTTTTATTAGTAGTAGTATCTGTTTTCCCATTAGGATACAAGCTCGTCAAGGGTAGGAGTTTTGTCTGTTTTGCCTATTGATGCATTCCCAGCACTTAGCAGAGTCTTGATATTTGTTGAATTAATGAAAGAAGAACTTTGGTTAGGTTTGTTTTGCATTTGAATATTGGGTCGATTGAAGAAGGGTAATGCTTCCTCATAATCCTTACAGATCAGCTTTAGAGTCAGGGCAAGACTGAGGGCACCTCTAACTGGGAGCCCAGAACCAAAGGAAGGCGTCTAACTGGCTCTGGCGCAAGCACACCCGGCGTGTGAGTGACAGAGGCTCTTCTGAGATAGCCTTAAGGATTCACAACATGCTCCCTTGCCTCAAATTCTTCACACATTATGCCCATCAAGCAGCACAAGGGAAAGATGTTTGAGCTTTCCATGAAAACAGTAGGAAACTCTTGCTAAATCAACATCACCATGAGTGTGATGTCGATCAAGTTCACAGTGTCCAACAGAAACCTGCTTTTTGAAATTTGTGAACAGCTCCACATCCGCTAACTATTCATGCCTTGTTCAAACAGATGTGTCAACATCTCACCAAAATATCAATCAAATGGCAATGACTGGAATTTTAATCAACCACAGGAGCTCCCAAATAAAATGGAGATGCTTCCATAGCAAAAAGATGTTACAAAGTCGATAAAGTCTTTTAATCCTGACTGCGAAATCTTCAGCCTCCACCCTACCCTGCTGCAATTACAGCATAAATTACACAGGAGCAAGGACCATGGCAATGTTTTGTTCCCTGCACAGTGCCTGGCACCTCATAGACACATGAGAAATATGAACTGAATGAATGAATCAACTTAGTTAATTCAATCCGTATTTCAAAGACCCTTTACAAAGCCCAACTGACACAGTTCAAGGACTAAAGATTTTGCTCAACAGGATGGATGAGACTTGGCCACAGTACATATGGAATGGAAAAGATCTGAGAGGTTTTGCTTTTCTCAAGCCTGACATGAGATGAGGGCCAACTGTGCAATTCATCTGCTAAATAAGCTCATTTCATCTGAGCCCAACTTAACAATTAACAGAGGCAATGTGTCTGGAGGATAAGAAATCATGATTCCTCTGCACTTCCAACTGGTCAAGCCACATCTAGAAGAGAGTTGTCCAGGTGTGGGTGCACGTTTTAAGAAAAATTCTGACGTAATGGTGGTAGTCCAGGAACTAAGTCTCAGAGGTAATAGAAGGAATTGGGTAGCATGAGAACATGCTTAGGATAGCTAACAGGAGCAAGGAAGACAAGGAAGACAAGAGCAGCACTGGATTACCCCCATCACCTTGGCTGACAGCCAGGCCACCCCTCTCACATACAAGAGGGTCTCACCAACCTCAGCAGTCCACCAAGCTGACCATCCTGGTTGTCTGAGCAACAAACACTTGTTTTATACCCCTGAGGTTTTGTGCCTGTTTGTTACATGGCTTAATTGCAACAATAGCTAACTGATACAAAGAGAAATAGTGGAAGGTCTATCTTAGATAAGAGGAAGCAAAATAGTTCTATTTCCTTAGAAGATGAGAATAGAAGAGATGAATTAAATGCTTAGTGTCTCTCAAGAAGAAAACTTCTGGCTCTTAGAAACTTAGAGCTTTCTAAGGATTGGAGCCATCCATCAAATGAGTGGGCTTTGCTGAATTTGAGCTTGGAAACCAGCAAAGCCAACGATGCCATCCCAGTTTCACCAGGCTCAGGCTGCTGCATTGGGCCTGCCCTGGCTTAATATTAAAGAGCTTGAGAACTCACTTAGATCAGGGACCTTATCTGTTTTGTTTTTTCATCCTTACACATTTAGATAATGGTACAGGATCTAGCACATAGTAGGTATCCAATAAATATTTGTTAAACCAAAAATGAATGGAAGACGGCAAGGTTGGTCCCCAGTCCCTGAATCCAAGAGGGTAAATTGTTGAAACTGGGTGGAAAAAGCCACACATATCTAACCAAATATTTAGAAAATATTTAGCAAAGCTATTTCCCAAGCTCCTGAGAAAAGGAACAGGTGTAATAAAGAACAGGCTGAGAAGTAGAAGTAGGGTAATTTGAATAATTTATGGCACAAAACTCTAAAATATTCATTTTTATAATTTTTATGAATTAGTGAGAAGCGGCCTAGGGGAATAAGATGCAAGGAACAGGGAAAAGACGCTGATTCCAAGAGAACAAAAGCTGGTAAATGCTTCAAGGGCAAGGTGATGGTATTCATAAATATATTGGGCCTTAAGCTCATGAGTCCAGTCTTCTGGAACATTCTTCCTCTCAGGTGGATCCTGACGCAGGCTTAACAGATGCCATGTTTTAAAGATCAATGCATGAGGATATAAGGGATGAGCCACACAGACAGAGGCCCCTGGCCCTTAGAGAGGACAGCTCTTCTTTTCCCAGACTCTTCACACAGCTCATGAACACATGGAAAGTACTCTCTCCACCATAACAGGAGTAGGCAAATTTTTTTTATTAAAGGTGCATATTTTAGGCTTTATGGGCCATATGTAGTCATAGATATTATGTAAATGAATGAGCATGACTGTATTCCAGTATAATTTTACTTATAGATACTGAAATAAGAATTTCACTTAATTTTAATGTGTTACAAAATATTATTATCCTTTAAGTTTCTTTCAACCATTGTAAAGACATAAAAAAACATTCTTAGCTTACAGGCTATGATAAAAAGGCAGCAGGATGGTTTTGGCCAACAGGCCATAGTGTGCCGACCCCTGCTCCATATTTGCCCTTTAATTTTATCTCATATTTGTGTCCTTCTACTGCCCAATGCTAACAAACAGACTGTCCCTAAAAGATTCTCAGTAGTGATCATTTTGATTCGATAAGAGTAACTTCTAATTTTATGATACAGTTGCATAAAGAAAAGTAGATCCTAAAGTTTTTGAAGGAACCTCCATACTGTTCTCCATAGTGGCTGCACCAATTTACATTCTCACCAACAGTGTAGGAGGGTTCCCTTTCTCCACACCCACTCCAGCATTTATTGTTTGTACACTATTTTTTTTGCGGTATGCGGGCCTCTCACTGTTGTGGCCTCTCCCGTTGCGGAGCACAGGCTCCGGACACGCAGGCTCAGTGGCCATGGCTCACGGGCCCAGCCGCTCCACGGCATGTGGGATCTTCCTGGACTGGGGCACGAACCCGTGTCCCCTGCATCGGCAGGCGGACTCTCAACCAGTGGGCCACCAGGGAAGCCCTGTTTGTAGACTTTTTGATGATGGCCATTCTGACCAGTGTGAGGTGATACCTCATTGTAGTTTTGATTTGCATATCTCTGATAATTAGTGATGTTGAGCAGTTTTTCATGCGCTTTTTGGCCATCTGTATGTCTTCTTTGGAGGACTTATTTACAAAACAGAAACAGACTTACAGATATCGAAAACAAACTTATGGTTACCAAAGGGGAAATGTTGGGGGGAGGGATAAATCAGGAGCTTGGGATGACCATACACACACTACTATATATAAGATAGATAACCAACAAGGACCTATTGTATAGCACAGTGAACTCTACTCAGTATTCTGTTATAACCTATACCAGAAAAAAAAATCTAACAAAAGAATGAATATATGTATATGTATAACTGAATCACTTTGCTGTACATCTGAAACTAACACAACATTGTAAATCAACTATACTCCAACAAAATTAAAATATTTTTAAAAAAAGAAAAAGAAAAGTAGATCTTACTAGGATTACTTTGTCCCAAGTGACTCCTTTTGGAAATTTCAAGGATCAAGCACTGTTTTGCATGGTCTCTAATGAGCCTGGCAATGTATGGTAGAGCTATTAAAGATATTCATGATTCAAAGTTCAACCAAACTCATGAACCCTATGGATAGTGCTGAAGAGATAAAAGGCACACATTTTCTCCTACGGGCCATCTGTATTCTTATCTAATTGTACAACTAACCCAACAATGACTTCAAAAATTTGCTTCTCATCTTGAATGTTGTCAATTTCCTTTCATGTAGGTAGAAAGATAGAAGAAACACGCTGAGTATTTGGAAACAAAGAGTTACTCTCCTACAGAAAGACCTATAAAAGGAATTTTATCTTCTAAACCTAGATGTTAAGAATAGACTGTTTCCTCAAAATAAATTAATATGATTGTGTTTCATGGAAGTGAAAACCTTAATAATTAATCATGTTTTCCTTTTTACTGTGGGTGCCAGGAAACTCAGAATCAAGTTTGTGCCCCAAATACAGAAATTAAATAAGATATTTATTCTTTAGTTACACTGATATTTTCCATGATCAAAGCTTTTATTTTCCCCCCCAATGACATCTTTGTTTTTCCTCACAACAGAATAAACCATGTTAGCAATACATTCATACCAAGATAAACCAAATGAAGCAATACACTCATATCGATATAAGCCAAATGAAGCATTTCTTTCAAATATCCTCTTTTTTAACATAGTCTTCCACTTTTCCATATGTTTCCATTCTTCATCTGGCTGTTAGTTTTTTGTTGCCATGGCACTTAATATTTATATAAACAATAAAAAGCAAAGTAACAATTCCTGCCCACTTCCTGTCAACTCCTAATTAGAATTTCAGATCAAGTGGTGTGTGGTTGATTCCAACCCAATGCACCCAGAGATGGTGAGGTGAGAGAATGCCTTGAGCCATTCACTCCAGGTCATTTAGAAAGTTAAAGACTCATTTTTTTTAATGCCTAGGAGAGTAAAACAAGATAAGGGTATCAAATTATTTTTCCTTATTAAGTCAGTCAATAGGCATTAATTGAGCTCCTACTACATGTCAGACATACAATAAAAATTAACCAATTAGATTCTATATAAAATTTTGGGTCTCACCTTCCTATAAACAGGAAACAGATGTTTAAGCAGCAGAGTGAAGAACTGAGGACATAAGTAATCAGAGCTGCACTGAGGATGCTGGGGGTGAAGTCTGACCTCTTTAGCAATTCGGGTACATGGTGAGGTTTTATTAAATCAGATAGCATTATTTGGAATAAAGACAAATCAGACAGGAGCCAGATTAAACTGTAATATCTTACTAAATAAAAAGACTCTATTTGCAAATAAATAACGTGTTGATTACAAAGTGATTCATACCTTACTCTTCAAGCAAATCTAATCTCTTAGTACTTAAAAGCCTCTATCTTATGTGTTAAAAAAAAAAAGTATCCTTCTTTTTAAAATGTACCATAACTTAGCTTTTCACTAATCACAAAGGTACCTGTGGGAATAGTGAGAAATCTACTCAGGCCATGGGATGTGGTGGTTAAGAGCCAGGCTTGGATTTGAATCCCAGCTCTGTCTAGCTAGCTAACTAGCAGGGATACTTTGTCTAACCAGCTGGGTTACTTTGGCCAAATGTTTAACCTCTCTGTGCTTAGTTTCTTCATTTGTAAAACAAGGATATTATTCTATCCTTCCCTGTGTTGTAGGAAGGAAAAGGGAAAAAAATTAAGTGCTTAGGAATGTTGTATAATAAAATGACTAAGGGCAAGGGTACGGCATCAGACTCTGGGTTCAAATTCAAGCTTGATCCCTCATTCACCTGATCCCTCATTCACCTTGAGCACGTACCAACCATCCCTGTGTCTCAGTTTCCTCATCTATAAAAGGAGGATACTAGTTGCATCTACCTTGTTGGGTTACTATGGGGAGATGTAAATTTATAGATGTTATTTATAGATGTAAAGTGCTTAGCATACAATGAGCACTCAATTAATGTTAAGTTATCAGAGTAATGTCTGACATATTGTAGGTACTAAATAAGTCGTAGTTAATATTGACAGTATGAAAATTATGCTTGACATCACTAATCATCAGGAAAATGCACATCAAAACCACAATGAGGGCTTCCCGGGTGGCGCAGTGGTTGGGAGTCCGCCTGCCGATGCAGGGGACGCAGGTTCGTGCCCCGGTCCGGGAGGATCCCACGTGCTGCGGAGCGGCTGGGCCCGTGAGCCATGGCGGCTGGGCCTGCGCGTCCGGAGCCTGTGCTCCACGGGGGGAGAGACCACAACAGTGAGAGGCCCGCGTACCGCAAAAAAGAAAAAAAAAAACCACAATGAGCTATGACCTCACACCTCTCAAAAGGGTTATCATCAAAAAGACAACAAATAACAAGTGTTGGCAAGGATGTGGAGAAAAAGAAACCCTCGTGCACTGCTGGTGGAATTGTAAATTGGTGTAGTCACTATGGAAAAGAGTATGGTGGTTGCTCAAAAAAAAGAAAATAGAACTACCATGTGACCTAGCAATTCCATTTCTGGGTACTTAGCCAAAGTAAATGAAACACTAACTTGAAAAGATATATGCACCCCCATGTTCACTGCAGCATGATTTATAAGAGCCAAAATGTGAAAACAACCTAAGTGTTCATCAGCGGAAGAATGGATAAAGCAAATGTGGTATATGTATACGACAGAATATTACTCAGCCATAAAAAAGAATGCCATTTGTGAAAACATGGATGGACCTCGAGGACTTTAGGCTAAGTGAAATAAGTCAGACAGAGAAAGACAAATACCATTTGATCTCACTTATATGTGGAATTTTTTAAAAAAAAGCTCACAGATACAGCGAACAGATTGATGGTTGCAAAGGCAGGGGGTGGGGCAAAATGGGTGAAGGGGGTCAAAAGGTTCAAACTTCCAGTTTTAAAATAAGTAAGTAAGTCATGGGGATGTCATGTACAACATGGTGACTATAGTTAATAATACTGTATGGCATATTTGAAAGTTTCTAAAAGAGTAGATCTTAAAAGTTCTCATCACAAGAAAAAAAATTCTATAAGTATATGTGGTGACAGATGTTAACCAGACTTACTGAGGTGATCATGTTGCAATATATACAAAATCAAATCACTATGTTGTACACCTGAAACTAATATAATGTTGTATGTCAATTATACCTCAACAACAAAAAATAAAAATAAGCCAAAAAACCCCCCAAAAACCAGTATGGGACCAAAGAGGAAGGGATAGAGACCATAAAGCTTCACTGGAAGAAAAATTCTAGGAATCATTCTGTCTTATCTTTTTTTTTTTTTTAACACCTTTATTGGAGTATAATTGCTTTACATTGCTGTGTTAGTTTCTGCTGTATAACAAAGTGAATCAGCTATATGTATACATATATCCCCATATCTCCTCCCTCTTGTATCTCCCTCCCACCCTCCCTATCCCACCCCTCTAGGTGGTCACAAAGCACCAAGCTGATCTCCCTGTGCTATGCGGCTGCTTCCCACTAGCTAGCTATTTTACATGTGGTAGTGTATATATGTCAATGCTACTCTCTCACTTCGTCCCAGCTTCCCCTCCACCCCCTGGCCTCCGTGTCCTCAAGTCCATTCTGTTCTATCTTTCATCTGACAGATGGGAACACTAAGGACTAAAGCAACAGTAAGCACACTGTCCAAAGTCCCTCTGCTTTGGAGGCAGAGCCTGGACTGCAACGCAGGTCTTCGGGCTTGCAGTCCAAAGTTCTTAGCCTGAAAACACATGGCATACTTAGTCTTCCTGCCTCAGGGGTGATGAGATTGTAATGGAAACCAGTTTTTCATGTCTACTCTCCAAATGGAAAAAACTGGATGAGGATTTTGGGGGTAGAGCAAAGGGAGAGCAGCCACTGGCAAAGAGACAAAAATTGAATCTTATTCCTCAATATGAGGTATATCTGCAAGGCATCAGGATTTAATTTTTGGTGAAACTGGCCAAGGGTTTATAGACTAAAAATATAAGCATGAGAAATAAGAATGGCTTTGGAGAATTATAGACTGATCAGTTACTCTTTTGGATGGGGCCACTTGATGAAGTCATTAATCATATAAACAAAACAGCCTGGGTTTTTAAATAAGAGAAAATTTACTATGGGCCTAAAACGATTAATTTAGTAAGGTCTTTGGTGGTAGAAGGCAAAGAAGTTCTTTCAGATGAGTTTCTCAATAACAGGTATTTTTCAAAATTGAGTTGAGTGATGGAGGGGTCATTGCTAAAATACTTTAAAGGAAGAAACTATTCAGAGCATTTAGTTCAACACTGTCATTTTAGGATTAGGAATTAGAAACAGAGCAAGTGGGCTTGCTCATAATGACTTGGTTAGTTTAGTTTCAGGTCCTCATGGATGGGTTTATGGCTTAAAGTATATGCCTTAAACAAAGAGTAGAGTTAAACAGGAGAAGTATAATGAATCTACATAATTGCAGAACTCTCTTCCTCCGCTTACTGAGAGCTTACGAGATGCCAGAAAAGACACTGAGTTGATCCATATACCTTTATTCCTCACAAGTCAATGAGTTAGGTACTATTATTATGCCACTTTGCAGATGAGAAAGTAGAGGTTTCCAGAAGGCTGTGAGTGACATTAGCACTTGCATCAGAACCATTACCACTGCTACATTTTCCTGAGCATGTACCATGCTCCAGGTAAACATTCTAATTTACCTGCATAAATTCATTTAATCCTTATAACAGTCTTATGAGGTCAGTACCGTAGTTAATTCTCATTTTACAGATGAGAAAGCTGAAGCTTAGAAAAGGTTAAATAACTGGCCCAAGGTCACCTAGCTGGAAAGTGGCCAAACCAGGAGATAATTCTGGGCCTCTATGACATCTTTAAGAATAATAGCATCGGTGGTTGCCAGAGGCAGGGGATGGTGGGGGGGTGGGCAAATGAATGAAGGGGTCAAAAGGCACAAATTTCCAGCTCTAAGATAAATAAGTCATAGGGATGTATATACAACATGGTGACTGTAGTTAACAATACTGCACGGCATATTCAAAAGTTGCTGAGAGAGTAGATCTTAAAAGTTCTCATCACAAGAAAAAAAAATTCTGTAACTGTGTGGTGATGAATGTTAACTCAACTTGCTGTGGTGGTCATTTTGCAAGGTATATAAATATTGAATCATTTTGTCGTGCACCTGAAACTAACAAAATGTTATATGTCAATTACCTCAAAAAATGTAAAAAGAAGAATAGAAAGGAGAAAGTGCAAAAAAAAAAAAATCCATTTGCAAATCTTTGACTCTTCCATTGTTAAAGGCCCAAGGTGACAAGGAGATATAAATACTATAGTGAAGAGCTTAAGGAATTCCTATAGATAGGGGGAGGGGAAACCCTTGGCATTTCTGTGGCTAACAGAACACACTGTTGAGTGGAGGAAGAATGGGGCTGACCCAGGAGAGCAATTTTTTGCTCCGATTATACTAAAGCTCACTACCATTTCAGTGCTATCATCTATCACAGCGGAAGCAATCCGTCCATTGCCTGGAATGCCATGTAGTGGAACAGTAAATCAGGCAAGGAAAGAGCGTGCTGAAAGTACCTGAAAGATTCAGGAGTAAGGAAACTGAGTGAGGAGGGTTAGGGGAAGAAACACAAAGAAAGTTGAGAAATAACAGTCAACATGTTGATTTCATCCATGGACAGACAAGTGTAACAGAACAACACAAACAATGTCTCCCAGGGATTTTTAATTTAAAAAACTAGAAAGGAGTGAGGGCGTCTTTCTACTCTACACAGCAGGCAGTCTTCTATGCATTGATAACAACATATCACTATATAACTGCATAGAAATCTATTGACAAAGTCTGGGAAATCTAAGTGAATGAATAAAAAGGTAAGCCAAGTAGGAATAATTCCTTATTTTTTGTAAAGCTTTCAGTCCATTGTTAATACTTCATGTCCGCAAATTTAACCAACATAACAGTGGGGCCGTTTCAACTGTGGCCAAAAAATTAAAATATCAAATAAGTATGAAATGAAATAGATATTCTTGACTGAATGCATTATTTTGTCTTCCAACTGCTTACGTACATAAGCTCTGTGTGTACTTAACTTTTTGAAGAGTCAAACCTGTGACTTTTTAAATTAAGATTTTCTGATCAACCATAAGAAATTATCAGTCACTCATTTATTGATTAAATAACCATTTAATAAAACACACTGTAGCTCCAATACCCTTCAACTCAATTTGCAACAGTTTCTTTTCAGGGATATAGATGAGCAAAGGAGCCTTTGAACTAACCTGGGGAGGGAAAGTTAAAGCCACCCGTCAAAGTCAATGTTAAATTTAGAGCCAGACGACATGGCAGCTCCCCAATCCCTCTTGCTACAATTTTCTTAGCAAAGCTCTTTGTTTTCCATTCCTGCGGATGACTGCCCCTCACTTTCCACAGTAACTCTCCCCTCATACTGACAAACAGGAAAAAAACACTCAAGTTCTTTCTTACATAATGGTTTGGGTTTTTCTGTTTTTGTTTTTCTGGTTTTTTGGTGGGAGACCCAGAACTCAAAGAGCCTTGATGCTTTTTATCAATTCCACTAGTTGTCAAGGGCAGGAAATAAAAATATTTTTCTCTTCCGACTCAAAAACAATACCCCTTTGTGAAGTTGCTAAGAAGCTAGAAATAGCAAATCTGGGAAAAATTTCAGGTGAGAGATATGCATCAAAATATTTCATTTTGCTAAAAATATCTCTGAGTTGGTCTCAGCATTCCAACTCACATCATACTGCCGTTCAGGATGATGAACAAAATCTGTTTCCCCCTTATATTGGCAGTAACTCTGAGGTTCTACAAAGGAGTAAAGTAACCTGTCCTATGACGTCAAAGTTCCCGTAGGCATTTGTCAGTTCAAAGAAGTTGTTTTCAGAATGGAAACAAGAAAGACAGAAGAGGGAAGAGAGACCAATTCAAATTGCTACATCTTTACTACCTGGCAATTGGAGTTTAGAGCAAGGACCCAAGAGGTAACTTAGGCAAGCTGGGGGGTCCCACAAAGCTGAATCCATGACAGCAAAGAGTGTGGGGTCCTAATCAGCTGCCCCAGCACAGATAAACGAGCCCCCCTAGGAAGCATCGCCAGCCTAAAGGCAGTAGGGCTCATCCAGTGTCAGAGATGAACCTGGTGACAATAGGAGATGTGTGTGGTCCAGGGTAAGCTCCAATGTTCCAGCCCCACAGCAGTGGAGGCATATGAGAAAATATAAAAAGAAAAGAAAGACTTGGCCTTGGGGAGCAGGGTGAATGCAGTGGAATAACGATATAAACCCTCAGCACCCAGCAGCTCCTGGGCTCCCCTCTCCTCCATGGGCTTCTCCCTGCCACCCCAGAGTCTCCCAGTCCCAACTTCTCCCCTCAACAGGAGCAGAAAGTAGATGACAGCTAAGTTTTTTTTCCAAGTCCTGCCAAGAAAAACACTGCAAGGTTAAGAACACAAAAGGCTTCGAATATCTTGCTACTCAGGTTCTTTTTTAAAATAAGTTTCGGTATATACACACACACAGAAGAAAATTCACTTTCAGTCAAAGGGTTCAAGAATGTTGACAATCTTTTCAAGGAGCCACTATGTTCTTAAACTCTTTCAACAGCTCTATTTGTTCTAAAAAGGGTCATAGATTTATTTAATAGCTGTTTATCTTTCAGCTGGCTCACTGCAAACCAAAGCATAACAGAAAGCATCCAGCATAATCACAGGCTTGGAGCTGAGGGGGCTCGAGGGGCAACGATGGGGAGTCAGAAGTACAGTAACAAGAGTTCATTGTGTGTTTATTGCGGGAAAGCGTGCCCATAGGTGGAAAGATTGAATTTCAGATAAAAATGCAGAAGTAAACATCTGGAGAAAGAATATTTCCATGGCAGTCTTGTCAACATGTCCCCTAAATCTGTCACCCATGCAAAAGAAAAACAGCCACTAGGATCTGTGAAGTGATGGCGTGAGCATTCACTTAAGGTACAGTACCATCTTTCTACCAAGTGATAAAAACCTATCACAAAATAGGTGAGAAACCTATATGTTTTTTAAGAGAAACCTGGCAAAGATGTCAGGACTCTGGAGTATAACACTGCTCTGGGACTCAGAGGCCTGTCAGGGAAGCTGAGATCTGGAGAGAAAAAGAAAATTGTGATGCTTCCTTTATATGCCATCCAATTAATCGTGCTTATAATGCAGACAGAGTGACCACAAAAATACATTTCAGTCTACTGGATAGCATGCCAGCCTTGATCCTAGGCTCAAAGAAAAAGAAGAAAGCTCCAATTTGGGACAAAATAAACCTAGGGTTTAATTGTCATATATTTTAAACTTGGCCTGTTGTCCTGCTTGAGTAAATTTCATGAAAAATCCAAGTTTCTTAAATACTAGTTCTTTTAGGGATGAAACACTACCTATGCAGTAGTTCAAAGATGTCCCTAATACCACACTCAAATGTATTTCACATGTTTTATGTTTTTATATTTAAATCTACAAACATAGTTTAACATATTTCTATTAAAATACATAATATGTATATATATAGTAAAAACTAAATACTTTTAGCTGAGTTAGACATTCTGTGCCTTGAAAGATAACACTTGTCTTAGGGACAAGTACTTCTCACTGGGGAAGGAACTGCTGGATCCACCAATAGAATTAACCCCTGAAACTCTTCTTTCCCTCACAAATCACAAACTCTCTGCAATTAGCTTTCTTTGAACTGTGTTATTTACCAATAAAGATAAGCCAGTTAGTTATTTCTTGAAAGTCAACTGATCCCTTGACCATTATATTTACTAATCAGTTTTGCCATCATCAAAACAGATTAATTCTTTAACAATAATGTGAGGAATATTTGATAATTTATTTAGTCCTTATTTTCAATGTGTTGAAGTTAATTCATATAAACACACTATAGTAAGTTTCTCTCTTAACTGTTAATACCTGCACTGATGGAAGACTCTCCTCTGACATAAGAAAATATCTATATCAGTTTTGCTCCCAGTATAATAGAATGTATTAGATGGGATGGATTTCTGGATACGACTGAAATACCAGTGTGGCAATAAACTGTATAAATACTAGTTTTACGGCAATAGAAGAAGAGAGAAACAGGGAAAATAGGTCAACTTCAGGAAATAGGTGGCAAATGCTATTTAAGAGCAAAAAAAGAAGAAAAAGAAAAAAAAAAAAAAGGAGTCAGGAAAAAAAGGGATCCTCAGTTGCCAGACAATCAGATCTTTCTTTCTTTCTTCCTTCCTTCCTTTTTTTCTTTCTTCCTTCCTTCCTTTCTTTCTTTCTTTTTTGTTTTTAACAAATCTATTTAAATCTATTTTTCTCTTAGGACTTTCTTTTTTGTATGAGTTTTTACTGCTTAATTCACATATTTTAATCTTCAATCACCTTGGTTGAATAGTTTGAGAGCAAAAACCTCTTACCATTAGAATCTTCTCAGGAAAAAAAATATATATACACACATATTTATATCTATAGAATATATATATCCATATACATTTATATCTAGGAATTTACTAATTTTGTGCATATTCCTAAAAGCAAAATGCAGCAGCGGCAGCCTGGATAAAATCAATAAATTGAGAACTTCAAGGCTGGTTATTCTGGGAGTGAAAACTTGAAATAGAAATGACAAAGATGAAATGAGATTCTATCAAAATGACTTCAGCAGATTCAGGGCTAGAGTGAAAATCCCAGGATGTGTAATAAGAGGAGAGGAAACTCGATGCGGTCAGAACTCCACTCCATCACAGGGCAGCCAAGAAGAAGACAGCAAGCAGACCAATTCCCGACCACTGCTCACACCACAGTATGGCTGGGGCAGCTCTAGGAAGGGCAGGGAAACCTCAGAGACTTTTCAAGTTGTATCCTTTATGGTATTTGCAGAGACCCAGCCAACAACAGCCAGGGACCTGTTTACCAAAATCATTCCCTGGCACCACCCACAGAAACGCTGTGGAAATCACTGCCAAAGCTTACATGGGAATCAAACAAAGGAACTAAATACAGCCATGTAAAACATGCCCCAGTCATTTCGTAAGCACGGTTTCTTCACAGATGGCTGTTGTGGAAGAAATGGCTGCTTCCAGAAAACAGAGACCCCAGGAATTAATCCAGCAACACAGATGAAAGCAGAATGAAAAATTACTAATTATCCCATTCTACAATTCACACTGGTGACTTACTGCCTCTGGGCTATAAGGCACCTGAGGTTAAAACTGCTCCTCAAAAACAGATATGACAAAAGTGAGTGAATGGTGTAAGGGGCAGGTCTCAGATCACTGTTGTTCCCCAAAGTAAAAAAAAATAAAATAAAAGAGATTCACCAAATTAAAATATCAGAACATTCCACAGACCGGCAAAACCAGATGGAGATCAGCAGTTCACACATATCCTTGTATTTCCAAGAGATGTGAAGCTCCAGGTTCTGAAAAAGACCAAGCAGAAGCCCACCTGCCATGGCAGTACCAGGAGCTAAAAAGAGAAGACAACCTCGAAGAAATCCAGCCTTTTTCACTCTACACTCTCAAAGCTGGGCGTGGGGACTCAGGATCTTATGACTCTTACCTCCCATCTTTATAACTGCTTCGGTTTTCTCATTCTTTTACTCCTTACCTGTGCTCCTTTATGTGTCAGAGGTTGATTATACACATCACTACTTTGGATCTCCCTCCAGTTTCATGGGTCAATCCAATGCCCATGCTACTTATCTTTCACTACCTTTATATTACTGTGGAGTTGGGCTCTGTACGCCACTCCATACACACACTACTCTCCCTCTATTTCCTCACCCCTCGCTCACTGCTGGAAGCTAAGTTTGAAAGTATCATCCTTTTATGTCTACTCAACACAGAGAAAAAGAAACACAGCAGCTGTGTTCACTGAGTCAATAGATTCATAGTGCTTAACAGAGACTAGACTGTAGCATCCACTAAGGCAAGAACTACGACTGTTAGTTTCAACACTCAATATCCAATGTTTAGTTTGGTACCTGGCACACATTAGGAGTTCAAAAACTGTTTTTTGAGAGACTGGAAGTAATTTTTTCTCTAAATTTCATTTTATTCTTTCATTCTCAAATTATTTTCTCTATTGAACAAAGGAAGATTTGTAAATCACTGGAATCATGGTTTAAGGGAATGAATGAACAAAAAAGACAGGTTAAAAATCTCAAAAGTTCCCAAATTCATTCCAATAACCAGTCCTCCTCCACCACCTCCTCCTGTTTTTTTTCCTCTTCATATCTTGAACTTTATTACAGGAAAACGTCTAGGTTCTTTATGTATATTAACTAATTTACTCTTCATGAAAACCATATAGGATAGTTACTATATTATTCCCATTTTGCAGACTAGGAAACAAAGGCCTCAAATGACTGAGTAACCTGCCAAAGAGCACACAGCTAAGAAGTTGCAAATCCAGAATTTAGGCCATCTGACTCCAGAATGTCAGCTCCTAATGACCCCCCTGCACTGCCTCCTGAAGGACAGCTGTTAAGAAGGCTAACTGATGCCATTCATTCAGTAAAATATTTATTGAGTGCCTACTACATGCCAGATGCCAAAAATACCCGCCACAGCCATGAATATTGTCTGCATATAGTCAACATTCCTTCTGCTTTCCTAGTCGCCCTTTGCCATATCTCCCAAACAGTAAGCATGCAGAATCTGTTGGACAAGGAAATTTAATAAGAATTGGTTCTTTTTCTTTATCTCAGTCTTTTAAACTTTCTTACTGAAAACAATCACTAATCCTCTCAGCATTACATGGGACTCTAGCAAGAGCCAGTGGGAATATGCAGCAGCCTGGAATGGCATAGGTAGAGACCTAAACAGAAACAGGGAAATTAATAAAATAGGGTTTCTGCTCTATTATTAGACCAAATGTATTGGCAACCTTTTCACACCTTGCTTAACAGTCCAAAGTCAAGCCACACGGAGGGTACTGGATTCTTGCCCCTTCTTCCCACACTTGGAAAGGTCTTCTAGGCAAGAAGAATTACGGTCACCCAATCACCCTCTATACACCTGACACAAAAGGCAGGAGAGTGGAAGTGGCACGTACCCCTGGCAGAATTTCTGAGTGAAAGTGTGCAGCCTCTGTGTGATCTGACCTTCACTTTGCTCTGCACCCACCCATGCCATGCAGACCAATCCCCTTCTCCCCGAGGCTGCTGAATCAGCCCTGCTGGGAACAGCCCAAAGAGAAGCTCAGACTCCTGAGACATTTGGTCTATTCAGCACCATGAAGGAAATAGCAGTCGTTCAGTGAGGGAATAAAAATGAGGAGTTGGCTGAATAAAGGTGATAAAAATAGATTTTCCAACTCCATGAAGATGAATCATTTTGCCATGGGGATTTGCCAGGCTCTGTTTCAGCTTCGTTTTCAACCCAGCCTCATAAATTTGACTAAGGAAAATTTCCTTCCTCTAGATAACCAGCGTTAGCATTAGGACAGTTCTAACGGGACTTTATTAGAGAATTGTCCAGAAATAACCTCCACTCCTTCCCTAGCCTGCAGTAAATATTGGCTTTCAAGGACAAGAGTGGGCTGGGCTGGGCTGTGCAGCCCATGACCCCAGACTCACTGCCCCCCTCCATCTCCCCTCAATTTTCTCCTCAGTTCTTTCCCTCCTCATTTTAAGAAATGGAGATTTTTAGAAAGTAACAGGGGTGGTGGAAAGGAGCAGAATGTGAGGGGGGCTCAGGTAGGACAGCACCTCAAGGTATGCAGTCGCATTTTCCCCAGGACACCATGTGCTGCTGAGGAATACATCTTTAAATGTAGCAGAGTTGCTTCTAATTCACAAAATTATCAAAAATCCTCTTTATTTTGACTAATGTGTCTATGTGCCTTCCATGACATACCCCAAAAGAAAAAACAATGGCTTTCCTTAGAGAATAAAAAAGGCTTAATTAAAAGCAACAGGTGGTTAAAAATATCAAGGAACAAGGTAAACTCCAGAGAAAAGTAATTTTGGTGTATTTTAGCCATACCATAGTGTATAAAAAGGACCTTTAAAAATAAAAACAAGTGATAAAATCTAAATAGCTTCCTTCCTTCACTCACGGACACCCATCATCGTGCATTTTTTTCATAATGGGTTTTACTTACCCCTACATGGCCTCATAGTCCACATAAAACTCCAGCATACCCACACTTAGGAGGTGGATGGGGCATCTCTCCTGGGTGCTCCAACAGTCAGCCCATACACAGCAGCCGAAGCGCCCTTACATCCTCTTTCCCAAAACAGTCCTCAGCACAGCAGACCCAGCTCTGCCCCAAACAGGCTGCAGCAGCTGAAATGCTGATGCAGTGAAAGAGAACTAACTGGAAGAGAGCGTGATTGCCACACCTATTGGGGAGGGAGGCGGGGAGTTCTGCTCCCACTGAGGAAGGGGGACAGAATCCCCAAGACGTAGAGACGTCCAGTGTGATTCTGCAGGAGAGCTTTGTGACAGCTGCTGCTGCATAGTTGGCACCCAATGCCATCAGTAAACCTGCATTTGGAACAGGACCCAGCAGGACCTGAGGGAGGAGAGTTCAAGTCCCAACTCTGGAAGAAAGTAGCCTTGTGACCCCAGGCAAGTCATTGCCCTCTGAGTCTCTGTTTCCTCATTTGTAACAATATTCTGTGATAACCTATATGAGAAAAGAATCTGAAAAAGAATGAATATATGTATATGTATAACTGAATCACTTTGCTCTACACCTGAAACTAACACAACATTGTACTCCAACTATACTCCAATAAAATTAAAATATAAAAATATAAACATTTTAAAAATTTTAAAAAAATCTCTAAATAGTCTCTAGTTCTGAAATTTTAAGGCCATCAGAATAATCATGAATATAATAAATAATAAGCACAGCTACAATTTCTTGAAAACAGACAATGTACCATCCACCATATTAGGCATTTTACACATATTATCTCATTTAATCCCATGATACTGAGATAAGATTTATCAACCCCATTTTATAGATGAGGACCCTGATGAACTCACTCCATGATTCCCCATGAAAATAAAGGATCAGCATATCCATTCAGGGTTTTGAATTTAAATGGAAGTATTTAATCTTTGTGCCTGAAATTGAGATGACGCCTGAGGATGGAATTTCTCCACTGTTGGGTGATTAATGTGTTTACAATCCTCTGCTGGGATAATTCTGAGGTACTAGTATTTATGGTTACGGCCATTCATGCTACTGCAAAACCCATTTCCCACCTGTTGTCTTTTATTAAACCTCCCTAAAGGACATGAAATATTTCTTTGTGCAGATTCTAAAAACAGGGATCATGAAATATGTGAGCAGAAACCTCGTGTGTGGATTTCCTGTTCGGAATTTTCAAATGCTATAAAACACAGTGTTTATAGCCAATTCATCATTTATAAGAGTTTATTAGACTGATATGCCCACTGACTCACTGGTATCCTGCCATGTATGGACACCAATCCTTCAAATGGTGGGCTGACATTTAATATTTATTAATAACGTCTGTGTTTCCTTGCCTATTTTATAGTATCTTTGCATTATGTTCTATTTTATGTTTATCGTCAATCATTCTAGCTTTCAAGTAAACTTTTTATTTTAAAATAGTTTTTAGATTTACAGAAAATTGCAGAGATAGTCCAGAGAGTTCCAGTATAACTTGTATGCTGTATTTTATATTACTAACCAGTGGTTAGTACCATTTATCAAAACTAATGAACAAACACTGGTACACTACCACTAACTAAACTTCAGGTTTTATTTGGGTGTCATTAGTTTTCCATTAATGTACTTTTTCTGTTCCAAGATCCATCCACGATACCATATTACAGTCATTTCTCTTAAGCTTCTTCTGGACTTTCCTCATTTCTCAGACTTTCCTTGACAGTTTTGAGAAGTACTGGTCAGGTATTCTGTATCCCATTTGGGTTTGTCTGATATTTTTCTCATGGTTAGACTGGGGTTATGGGTTTTGGGGAGGAAGACCACTGAGATGAATACCATTCCCATATCACCTTATCAATCATCCTTTTATTACCTATAGGGAAAATATTTATGTCAAAACTTTAAACTGAATAAAGTTAATTTTAGAAAAGATAAATTAAATACCAAACTGTTTACTCAGAAATACAGTATTTTATCTTGTGGAGAAAATGACAGAGAGGGAAACTAATCTTTGTGTCCATTATGAGATAAGGGTAGACCTAAGATTCTAGCAGGAAGCCTGTTAATTACAAAAGAGGTGTCTAGCAAGTTCTTTTGAAGTGCTTGCCAAGGTAAACTTTCTACAAAACAATCTCGGATGATGGCACATTTTAAGAGAAGTTGTTTCAACCAAGCATGATCTCACTCTTTCATACAATACTTTTAGATATTTGGTGAAGTTTTTTTCCTGTTGTCAAACCACAGAATCCCTATGAACCTGGGTTTGGAGTGCTAAAACTTAGTTGCACAGAAATTCCTTCTTTAGGTAAGCTATGACTATGAAAAAAAGAGGACTTAGGCTGAAATATGTATTTCCTGCTATTATATATTTTTCCCTCACAGTTCCTAATTGGAGGTCTGTTCCTCAGGGGGAAGAAAGTAAGGAACTGATGTAATGTCACAAACTTCTGCTAAATGCCGTTCAATGAAAGATAAGGGAGAACAAGTAGTTTCTTTCTTTAAAGAATGGTATTTTTTTTTTCAGGGACAGGAAGGGGAGAAAAACAGAAAAAAAAATGTTTTACAGCACTGCTATATATAACCTTCCACCTTTGCAGAAGCATAAAATAATTAAGGAAACAAGCTTGAAAAATAGTTTGTGGTGGATAAAGAGGATACTAGACTTCAGTTAGCACGTCTAGGCATTCACAACACATGCGAATAAGAATTTCAGTCCTTGGCTGGCTTACCCACCGTTATGGGCTGAACTGTGTCCCTCCCTAAATTCATATGTTGAAGTCAAAACCCCCAGTAACTCAGAACTGTGACTGTATTTGGAGGTAGGGTCTTTAAAGAAGTGACTATGTTAAATGGGGTCATTTAGAGCAGGCCCTAATCTAATGTTTGGTGTCCTTATAAGAAGAGGAGATTAGGATACAAACACACATGCAGAGGGAAGACCATGTGAAGATCCAGGGAGAAGGTAGCCTTCTGCAAGCCAAGGAGAGAGACCTCAGAAGACAACAACGCTGCCCACTCCTTGATTTCAGACTTCTAGCCTCCAGAATTGTAAGAAAATAAATTTCTGTCCTTTAAGGCACCCAATCTGGGATACTTTGTTATGACAGCAAATTAACATGCTTACCTAGCACTAAGAGTGAAGAATCAAGGGGTATAAGAGAGGCTAGAGCATATGAGATTGGTTGGATATTATGTCTCAATAAATTGTCAATAATATGAAGATCTTTCTAAGTCACTCTCTCTCATGATTTTCATAACTAAGTGTAATTGCTAATGACTCCTCCTGTGTTCCCAAATTCCTTTCATCACCCTTCTCTCCCCCACCCGTCTCTGCCAGTGAAAGTCAAACACTCCAAAGATCAGACTATAATTTGAGGAGAAAAAAGCTTCAAAGTTTGCGTTTATAGAAAAACAAATAATTTGTCTTCATATACACTTAAGCATAAGGATTTAACTTTAAAATCAGCCATTCATTAACTTAGTCCAATTTTTTATAACTTTTTCCATGAATTCTGAACCAACATTTTCCAATCGTCTGCCAGACATCTGCACATGAATATCTCTTAAAGGTAGCCAACTCAGTACGTCCAAAACAGACTTCATCTTTTCTCTTGGAACCCATTTCTCCTTCCTTGCTCCCATGATTCCTATTAACGGCATCACTATTCGCCAAGTTGCTCAAATCCAAAATGGAGATGTCATCTTCCTAAGATTATTTATCATATTTCATCAATTCCAAGTTGTACATTTTTTACCTCTAAAATAATGAGGCATCTTTCCATTACTGGTATATTAACATTGTGTCATAATTTAATTGATGGCTTTTAAAAAATTAGTTATACTTTTTAAAAATGGTGTGTCTTATAATTGATGGCGTATTATTTTTAGTGAAAAACATAGAACCATAAATCCTGTGTCCACTTCTCCACTCTCACTGTTTCTACTGAGGTTAAGTAGTAGACATTATCTCTCATTTGGATTACTTGTCTCCTAATTGACTTTTGTTGCTGGTCTTTTCCCATAATCTACTTTCCACATGGCCACCAGAGTTATCTGGAACATGAGATTCCTTTGTTTGCAGTGGCTCTTACTGCATGTAAAATGAGTCCAAACACCTCTAGACGGCACTTCTGGTCTCTACCTACTATTCTTGGTCCACTTTCCACTGTATTGATTTCTTTCAGGGATTCTGGGCTCCAGCTGCAGCCACATACAAATAATAGCCACTTCCAGACAAGACCCAGGTTCCTGTGGCTCAAAGCCTTTCTTATTCCATCCTCTGAGGCTAGACTGTCCTCCCCCAACCCCAATGGTCTTCACCGATTGTAAATGCATGTTCAGATCCCAGGCCTTCCAAAGTTCTTACTCTCAAATAGAAACTGCTTCCTTGTTCTTCCTTGCATATTTCATTAACATTTCACAGTCCTCCTTTATTAGACCTTATTTGTACATTTTCCTCCTAGAAGGGGATCCCTTGAAAGCAGGAATTATGTCTTGAGTCAAAGTGGATTTTCACTTGGAAGGCAACAGGGAACATACCATCTCTTTTTAGTGTATATGTGCAGAAGAAAACTGGGAAACAGACCTTAGATGTCATGCAAGGGTCCAAGGAAAATTGTATTACCACTAAGGTACTGTAACTATAAAGGACACATTTTCAGGAGAATAAGAAATTCATGCCCTGCTTTCTCAGCAGATTAAGACAATCATTTCATTCACTGTGGAAGCACCTTTTAATTGGCTTCCAGTGATCCCTTCCTCCTGTACACAGGTCCCTGCGTAATCTCCTCCCCCTGAGTGTGGGCTAGACCTAGTGACTTGCTTTTGATTAACAGAATATGGCAGAGGTGAGGAAACGTCACTTCTGAGATTAGGTTATAAATGATTGTGATGTCCATCTTGTTTGTTCTCTCTCCCTCTCTCTCTCCTTCTGGTTCTTCTTGCTTGCTCATGAAGCAAGCTGCCACACGGTGAGGTGTTCTACGTAAATAGGCCCATGTGGCAAAGAACTGAGGATGGCTTTGGCCAACATCCTGCAACAAACCAAATCTTGTTGACATACACCTGAGTGAGTTTAGAACCAGATCCTTCCCTAGTCAAGTCTTAAAACGACACCAGCCAACACCTGATGGCAGCCTTGTGAGACATCCTGAAACTCTAACCAAACTAAGCCAAGCCCAGATTCTTGACCCATAGGAACTCTGGGATAGTAAATGTTTTAGGCCACTAAATTTGGGGGTAATTTGTTACACAGCAATGGATAACTAATACACTCACCAAAGAAAATCAGAAAACAGATAATAAACATAGGATGAGTAGAAAAGACAAAAAAACTCTCATTGAGTCTTGCCAAGTACTCAAAAAAGATGGACAAGGGGACTAACTTATTGGTCTGATCCAAGCACTCAGTAGATAACCAAAAGCCAGCCTGTTCCAGTGGCCATCAACATTCCCCTTTACCCTGGTACAGCTCACTGTGGAGCATGGCTCTCACCAACTGACATACTTTTATTTTTGTATTCACTATGTGCCAAGTCTTTTGGTTTAGGTCATAAATTAACTGTAGTCCTGTTTCTTAAGAGTAATAATATGTAGTGGGAGATACACCTAGAACATTCCTTTAGCTGGAAAGGCCTTAAACGCCTTTCTGAGCTGTTATATGCAGTGGGCAGCTATGTAAGGTTATCTGATAAGGACCAGAGATAATCTGTACTTTTAGAAGGTACCTGTGGAAGCTGTTACACCTGGCAGCATACAAACCATACTCACTTGGGAGGCATTGAACAAAGTAACCACCACCACCACCCCTGGCACGTTCATAGTCCACCATTCAACTAAAAGCAGGATCAAATGTACCAAAGACCATATGGGTTTTGCTGTTGTTTTTCCCTCCAGTTTGTGCTCTTTTATGTCTAAACCTACTAAAAGGCTAACCACCATCCCTGCTGCGGCTCGGTTTTGGCACCAAACTCGAGAGTAGCAAATTGAGCATTCCTTCTGTGTGTGGTGTGGAAACACAACTGAGGTTTCTCTCCCCGTGCCAGGGATGAGGATAAAGGAACGTGTGTCATTAAATTTAATTTTGGCTGAGATTCTTCACAACGTCTATTCATTTCCCTCAGTGAAATGTACCTCCTTTGCACAGAACATCGCTCAAACACCATTTTCCACTTGGCCCCCAAAGAAGAGCAAGACCACTTCCAGAAGCCCCCTCCCCCGATTGCACCATGCAACTACAGAAGAGCAGAGTGTGGCAGGAAAAACACACTGGGTGGGTGTGTTACAAGTCTCTCCTCCCCACCTGCCTATGAAGGAGAATTGTGTCTGCCTCTTCCTGAGCCTTTGTTGTCCAGAATCAGAATCATGATTCTGGGGGGGAATTGAAAGGAGCTAAGTCTAGCTGGATGGATTTGCACCTGAAAAGGCTGGGGGTTAGTAGCGGCAGAGAAAGGGGTAAGAAGCAAGAGAGACAAGAGCTAGTATAGTGTGAGTCTGAATGATTATAGGTAGTTGGGGCAGAGAGAGATTTGCAGGGGAGCTGGCAAGTATAAGGGGTGTGTGTGTGTGTGTGTGTGTGTGCACGCACGCGTGCACCGTGTGTCAACACAGAAAGACAGAGAGGAGAGAGAGAGGAGGACATTTCAGGAAGTTTTACTGCATGTTACAAATGGAATAAGTCTATGACATTTTTTGGAAAGACTTCAGTAAAGATGTCTAATGTTCCCCTATTAGTATCCGTTGTTGAACTGGTGTTTCATTGACTGGGATGCTTGAGGTGTGGCCACATGGAGATTGCTTTTATATGGGTGACAGTAGAAATGTTACATTTGCAGTGCCTTTTAAAATAGGCCACTGCCTCAATTTGGTGAACTTAATAGATCTTAAATGAGAAGGATGAGAGGTTGTCTTCTAAAAACATATGAGATCTCCTTAGAGGTTGATGCCTCCGAACAAATGTTCGGGAGTGTTGAGGTTCAAAGATCTATTATAAGACCTGATGGAGATAGTGTAACACAGTACAAAAGGCACAGAGCCTGGAGTTAGGCTAATCGGGGTGCAAATCTCCATACTGCCTCTTATTTATTGGAAAGCTGATAACTTACTTCTTTGCACACTTGTTTCCTGAGATTAGTAAAAATACAGCAATAACTACATCGTAGGGCAATAGTAAAGATTAAGAAGGATCATCAAGCACTGCACCTGATACCTAGGGAGGTATTAATATACGATGGTTGTCCTTATGGTGCCTTACGCCTCTGGCCTCCCTCTTTGCCTGCTCGGCCTCCCTCCTGGCCTAAAACAACCAGGAAGAAAAACAAGCAGAGAACAGAAGCCTGACCAGATTTTTCTGGGGGAACCTATATGATAAACTGCTGAAGGGAAGGTAAATGCTCTAGAATGTCTACATGAAGTGGTAAATATAAACCTAAAATATAAGATATTGATAAGGATGAGCTGAGACAGACAAGAGCTAATCTCCAGTTAGGATTTGCAGGAAACTACTTCTTGGCAGGTAGACACCCAAAACACCTGGGACTCAAATTTACTGCGTTGTCATCTTCCTAAAATTATGACGTTTGGGTAAAGGCTTTTCACTCATACTACTCAGTTTTCAACAGCTTCATATGTCTAGCTTTGTCCAAAACAATATTTTTAATCTTCACATAATGTGGAAATCTCCACTGCCTTTTCAGCCTTTCTCATTCTCTGACATCCCTCAAACAATGAAACATCAACTGTTCTGGTATCAGTTTCATAAAATAAAACAGATACCTTTTGAAAGCTTCCTAAAGTCCACAGAGTTTATGGGAATTTACATTTTTATCCATTTCAGAAAGCTCAGCTCTGAGCATATTTGAAATCTTATCTTTTGGTTAAGGGAAAATACATCTTTTTTTTCTAAAGAATAAGTTTTTGAGTGGGTTAGAGTAACTAAAATGGTAGGATAATTCTACCAGGTACATTCCTGCTATAGCCTACTGAACTTCAGTTAGTGCAAATTTCCAGCATGCATCAGGTGAAATGAGCCCTTTCACAGAGCTTGGAAAGATATTTTTGAAGCTTTTGGCCAAGAGGAAGAAAAGAAAGAGGTGAACTGAAAAAGTGAGTCTTTGCTTTCCCCTATTTCTCACAAGAGGTAAAATAATTGTCATTTACATGTGTTCCATTTTCAACTGGGAACACTTGTGAGTGATACAACCAAGGAGAAGGGTGGCCTGTGCTTTGGATTCATCTCAGCTTTTACTGTTTGTGTGATCTTCCCCTCTATGGACCCACATGTCCTCATCTGTAAAACAAGTATATCTAAGATGTCCTTCCTGCTGTAAAATTCTTTTTTTCTCAGATTGCTTTCATCCTCATGGATTCATATGCAAGATCAACCAAATGTTTCATGACAGCCCTAGGAAGGTTCAGCACCCAAGGACAGAATCCCCAAATATCTATTTCCAATTATACTTCACACGTGAGTGCACACACACACACACAGTGCTGTTACAATTAAAATCTGGGTGAGAAAAGACTTAATCCCCAAATTCCTATTGTAAGCAAGGATTTCATACATTTGTGTCTCTTGCACAGAGTCTGATGTTTCTGGGATGAAATGGAATTTAGTACGATCTCTAATGACCATTAAATTGAATTTCAGGATATGGCTTGATTATGCAATACTGTCAAACTGGCCAAATAAAGGGCAGCATTTTTAAAAGTTGTTGGTATGCCAAGACCTAAATTTGAGGTCTTTCTCTCTGGCAAAATCTAACAGTATCACTAACACCTAAAAAGAATGCAAGCATCTGCAGGCAGTCACCACACGGCTGCATATGTCAGCAATCATTACAGAAGAAACACAGACCTGGATCCAGGGTCTTTGCATTCTTGCCAGGAAATGATTTTCAACTACTTTGTTTTAACACCTTCACCCCTGAATTCTTTGTAACCACAGCTCAACTCAGGGGCTAAAATACACCTATTCATGCCTTTGTAAATCTACACGTGTTTATAATTTGGGATTGCTATGTGAAAACACACTTTTCTATTTATCTTCAAGTCAAGCAGCTGGGCCATCTTAATGGATTCTTCTCAACACCAGGCCATTAAGACACACAGGCATGGGTTCCAGGCATGGAAAACCCTCTGGCCATACTTCTTAGATCTCCATGGCCTCTGCTACTGAGGGCTGCTTGATCAATAGAGGGTCAGTGACCTGTCAACCCCCTGACAAAGTACAAATCAACCTAGAAGTCTGTAGATGCACTTGAGGAATGCTGCAGTTCTTTCCTGAGTGTCACAAATATGGATGGAAGAACTGTCACGTGAAGAATATACTCACACAAAAGGCTGCATCACTACACATCTTCAAATCTACTGCTTAACATTAAAAGGATTATACACCATGATCAAGTAGGGTTTATCCCAGGAATGCAAAGATTCTTCAATATAGGCAAATCAATCAATGTGATAAACCATATTAATAAATTGAAGAATAAAAATCATATGATCATCTCAATAGATGCAGAAAAAGCTTTTGACAAAATTCAACACCCATTTATGATAAAAACCCTCTAGAAACTAGGCATAGAGGGAACTTTCCTCAACATAATAAAGGCCATATATGACAAACCCACAGCCAACATCGTCCTCAATGGTGAAAAACTGAAACCATTTCCTCTAAGATCAGGAACAAGACAAGGTTGTCCACTCTCACCATTACTATTCAACATAATTTTGGAAGTTTTAGCCACGACAATTAGAGAAGAAAAAGAAATAAAAGGAATACAGATTGGAAAAGAAGAAGTAAAACTGTCACTGTTTGCAGATGACATGATACTATACATAGAGAATCCTAAAGATGCCACCAGAAAACTACTAGAGCTAATCAATGAATTTGGTAAAGTAGCAGGATACAAAATTAATGCACAGAAATCTCTTGCATTCCTATATACTAATGATGAAAAATCTGAAAGAGAAATTAAGGAAACACTCCCATTTACCACTGCAACAAAAAGAATAAAATACCTAGGAATAAACCTACCTAAGGAGACAAAAGACCTGTATGCAGAAAACTATAAGACACTGATGAAAGAAATTAAAGATGTTACAAACAGATGGAGAGATGTACCATGTTCTTGGATTGGAAGAATCAACATTGTGAAAATGACTACACTACCCAAAGCAATCTACAGATTCAATGCAATCCCTATCAAATTACCAATGGCATTTTTCATAGAACTAGAACAGAAAATTTCACAATTGCTATGGAAACACAAATGACCCCGAATAGCCAAAGCAATCTTGAAAAAGAAAAACGGAGCTGGAGGAATCAGGCTCCCTGACTTCAGACTATACTACAAAGCTACAGTAATCAAGACAGTATGGTACTGGCACAAAAACAGAAATATAGATTAATGGAACAGTATAGAAAGCCCAGAGATAAACCCACGCACATATGGTCACCTAATTTATAACAAAGGCAGCAAAAATATACAGTGGAGAAAAGACAGCCTCTTCAATAAATGGTGCTGGGAAAACTGGACAGCTACATGTAAAAGAATCAAATTAGAACACTCCCTAACACCATACACAAAAATAAACTCAAAATGGATTAAAGGCCTAAATGTGAGGACAGACACTATAAAACTCTTAGAGGAAAACATAGGCAGAACACTCTATGACATAAATCACAGCAAGATCCTTTTGGACCCACCTCCTAGAGAAGTGGAAATAAAACCAAAAATAAACAAATGGGACCTAATGAAACTTCAAAGCTTTTGCACATCAAAGGAAAACATAAAAAAGACGAAAAGACAGCCCTCAGAATGGGAGAAAATATTTGCAAATGAAGCAACTGACAAAGGATTAATCTCCAAAATTTACAAGCAGCTCATTCACTCAATATCAAAAAAACAAACAACCCAATCCAAAAATGGGCAGAAGACTTAAATAGGCATTTCTCCAAAGAAGATATACAGACTGCCAACAAACACATGAAAGAATGCTCAACATCATTAATCATTAGAGAAATGCAAATCAAAACTACAATGAGATATCACCTCATACCAGTCAGAATGGCCATTATTAAAAAATCTAGAAACAATAAATGCTGGAGAGGGTGTGGAGAAAAGGGAACCCTCTTGCACTGTTGGTGGGAATGTAAATTGATACAGCCACTATGGAGAACAGTATGGAGGTTCCTTAAAAAACTACAAATAGAACTACCATATGACCCAGCAATCCCACTACTGGGCATATACCCTGACAAAACGATAATTCAAAAAAGTCATGTACCACAATGTTCATTGCAGCACTATGTACATTAGCCAGGACATGGAAGCAACCTAAGTGTCCATCGACAGATGAATGAATAAAGAAGATGTGGCACATATATACAATGGAATACTACTCAGCCATAAAAAGAAACGAAATTGAGTTATTTGTAGCTTACGTACATCTAACATCAAGAATATTCCCCTGTTACTACAACTACCTTAGACAAAATAGTTATCATGTAAAAGAAAATCAACACAGAGAAAACACTATTATCTAATATTCAATCTACACTCAAATTTCCCCAACCATCCCAGTAATGTCTATTATAGTTACTCTTTCTCAATCAAGGATCACACATGGCATTTGGCTGTCATATCTCCTTAGCCACCTTTCATCTGCAACAGTTGTAGGGGATGGGGATGTGTCTTTAATGACACTGACAGAATTAGGGAATGCAAGCCAGATGTTTTATGGGAATGTCCGTCAATTTGGACTTGGCTGATTGTTTCCTCAGAATTGGATTAGGCTAATTATTTTGGCAGACACTCCATCAAGGTGATGCTGTGACTTCCTAGTACATCACTAGGACACCTGATATCACTGCACCCATTAAAGGCATTGGTAAGTGTGAGCATGGACTTTTACTATTTGTGTGATCTTAAAGCTACAGTGCTTGAATGTGAATACTAAATCATTTACACACCTTGAATTTTGAACTGTTAACAATAGTTATTCAAAAGTCTTACTCCCCAAATCATACTTCAGTGCAGCTTTTATGTCTCTAATATAGTAATTCATTTTCTCATAAACCAGGAGATGCTAACTGCATTCTATAATAAAAGATCACGTGGACCATAAACACTAAAGGTTTCACAAAGGAGGTGATTTTGCATTGGGTCTTGATACATAAATAGGATTTAGTCAAGAAGAGCAGAGAGAGAGTACCATATTCATAAGAAGTGTCATGAGAAAAGGCTTCATACATGACAGTGAATAACATTTGAGGACCTATGAATTGACTGTAATAATCCAGGCAAGAGATGAGGAAGACTGGCTCTACGCCTTACCTAGTGGCCAAGGAAATGCAGACAAGTAGACAGAATGAAGAAAGTTGCCATATTCTCTGACAGCTCAACTAGGACAAGTCCATGTTTATGATGCCTTTACTGACACTGGTGGGTGTGAGTGGTCATTTAAGTCTAATTTTAATATGTTCAGTTCAAGGTGCTGGTAGGACATCCAGATGGAGCTGTCCAATACACAGAACAAGAGGCCTGGAGTTCAGGAGAAAAAACTTGGTGAGAAGTGATGACTTGGGTCATCCTGTAAAGAGTTGAGGTCATGAAAACAGACAAGAACGTGAGAGTAGAAAGGAAGCAGACAATAGATTTGAAGAGCAAACTCTGGAAGAACATTAACAGGATGGGGGAAGGGAACAGAAGGGTGGTAGTTCTGTTTCTTGTTGGGACCCCAACTAGTGCGCTGGATTTTGGAAATGTTGATCTGAAGGTAATTGGAGGAGAGGAAAAAAGAATTTGACCAGATCTGTAGATTTAGGAATCATGAGTGAATGGGCAGTAATTAACTATACATAGATAAGTATTTTTTTGGTCTAAAGATAACTCCGTTGTGTGTTTTTTTTCAACATCACCAAGAAATTAACTCAATTCTGACACTATTTACCTGGAGACAGTGTCAGATGGCCCAGGTCAAGGGCTCAGTCCCATTAAGACTGCCCCCACTTCAGATATCAGTCTCAAGTCCAGATTGGTAGCTGTGCTTCTGACTAACTAGCTATAAATCAGAGGTTCCCAAGATCCCCTCCTTGGATTTGATTAATTTGCTAGAGTGGTTCACAGAGCACAGAGAAACATTTACTTATGCTTATCAGTTTTTTGTAAAGAATATTATAAAGGATCCAGATGAACAGCCAGATGAAGAGGTATATAGGGCAGGGTATGTGGAAAGGGGCACAGAGCTTCCATGCTCTCTGGGTGCGCCACTCTCCTGGAATCTCCATGTGTTCACCGATCTGAAAACCCTCCAAACCATGTCCTTTTGGGTTTTTTATGGAGGCTTCATCACATAGGCATGATTGATTTAATCATTAGCCATGGGCAACTGATTCAACTTCCAGCCCCTCTCCCTTCCCCAGAGGTCAGTGGGGTGGGACTGAAAGTTCCAACTCTCTAATCATGAGGCTGGTACCCCTGGCAACCAGGTCCCATCCTTGGGGCTTTCCAAAAGTTGCCTCATTCAGGTGGGGCTGAAAGGAGCTTGTTATAAAGAACAAGATACTCCTTCACCTTTATAGAACTGGAGCTATTTCAGGAACTGATGACAAAAGACCAAATATTATAACAAAAGATGCTCCCATTGTTCCTATCTCTTAGGAAATTCCAAGGGTTTTAGGTGCTCTCTGCCAGAAACAGACAAAGCCCAAATATATATTGCTTATTATAAATCACAATATCACAATAACAAATGAGTAAAGAAAATATAAGTGATATAGGAGGGGGTAAGTGAGGAACTATTAGTTGGAAAAGAGCAAGAGCAAGAAAAAGGAGGAATGATGGAAAGGACAAAATGGAAAGGAAATTCAAATGAAAAAGGAAAAGAGAAGAAAGAAAAGTCAAGGATATACATGGGAGTAAATCAAGCAGAAATCCGCTGGTTTTCTTGAATCACATTGCCTGCCTGTCCCAAAGTAGAGGCAATAGGTAAAGAACAACACTTGATCTGCTGTAAGAATCCAACATAAAGTTAATGCATGAGTCTCAAACCCTTAATTTTGTAAAATTATTTACGATTCACACTTTAAATTAATGTTTCAAAAACCCTTTTCTCGGGCTTCCCTGGTGGCACAGTGGTTGAGAGTCCGCCTGCCGATGCAGGGGACACGGGTTCGTGCCCTGGTCCGGGAAGACCCCACCTGCTGAAGAGCAGCTAGGCCCGTGAGCCATGGCCGCTGAGCCTGCGCGTCCGGAGCCTGTGCTCCACAATGGGAGAGGCCACAACAGTGAGAGGCCCGCGTACCGCAAAAACAAACAAACAAAAAAACCCTTTTCTCCTTAGCTTCTGGACTGAGGGCTGTTTGTCTCTGCTCATGTGGATTTCACTGGAGCCTTCCTGACTTCATGCTGCAGGTTTTGCTCTTATAACAATAAATCCCAGACCTCCAAGGTCTGGAGATTCCACAGGCTTGGGGCCAAAGAGCCATTTGTTAGCATCATTAAAGCCGTGGCCTTAACATTTGGAAGAGATGGTTTTAGTAAAAAGTTTTAAAATAACTAATATATGTACACATTCACATATATAATATATAATATACATACATAGATTTTTAAATAAAATTATTCAAATCCATTCCTTCCAAATTTAACTATCTATCTATGTATGTATTATTTACTTGGTTACATGATTCTGACAAATGAAATTAGAAAGACTTTTATCGACTAATCACCAATGCACTACCAACCAGCATGGCAACTAAAATGCATCTGCAGAAATAGCAATTCTTACAATTTAAAAAAATCCATTTTATTCAACTCACTGAAACCATGTACCTAACTACGTCACGCCCACAGTTCTCAAACGTAATTTTTTTGTTGGTGTGCATCAAATTTCAATTAGTCATCGTGATATGACTACGAAACTGTTTAACAAATCATCAAAGGTCTAAGGATGAACCTGCTTAAATTCCTGACATTTTTCTAATTGTTTTCTGGAAGACCACATGCACAGAAGGCAGTCACGATGGAAAGACTGCGTTGTTACTAGGCCACATACGCCCTCAGCTTTCTGTGCACACATGTGTCTGTACACGTGCTCGTGCGTGTGAAGGCTCGTGTGTGAGCTCATGTGCATGCACCTTGTTCTTTCCAGAACTAAGATTTGTTTGTCTTTTGATCTTCCACCTTTTTCTTCTTACTACTACAAGGTAACGATAATTAAGAAATTACAATTAGTGTCAAGAATTATGAAACATATCAAGGCATGAAAAAAATCCTGCATCTGACTACATGTGAACATTTGAGTTTTACTGGGTTTAGATGGGTAGGTTCAGAAGACCCAGGGATTTGCTCAAACAATTCTCCAGACGACCTTAGAATCACCTGTGTCCATTATGTCTTTAGAAAGTTGGTCTACAAATGTGGTACTTAAATGCAGGTAGATTTTTAAGATTGAAAACAGCAATTTATCATGAAAGTCCTGCTCGTTCAACATGAAATTTCTTTCTCTCTACTTCTTCTCCCCTTCATTCCAAAGGAATGTAGAGAAGAACTGAAAATGAGAAAACCGTAATTACAATTGCCTTCCTCCCCTGGGGTCAGCCGAATTACCAGCCTCTCACCCCAAAACGAACCTACCTCTTTAAGAATGAATGTCATCCTTATCACTCATGGGAAAAATACAAACAAAGATTAAGATGCCATTTAGGCATAACTGCAATCTTTCATTTTTAAGTGACCTCTCAGTTTAATGGCTTCAATGCGTTCTCATTCACATGGAATATAGGAGAAAACTGTAATAAATGGCACCGTCATGACCCTTAGGTTAGAGCAAAGGAATATTGGAAGATAAATCTCAATTCTGGATACTCACCAATCCTGCAATGGGGGTTGGCAATCTATTGATCTTTTTAACAAGTCCTGGCTTTATAGCATTCAGCAACCTGTCATGAAAAAGGCAGAATGTCAAGTGAGACATAAAGCAAGATGGATCACACAAATCTCCTTTATCCGAGGCTACAACTAAATTGCTAAATAGGAAAAGCAGCGAATTTAAAGCATGTAGTAAATCTCACTAATCTATGAGCCTTCATGCATCCAAGTGAAGAGCTGTGCCAACACCAAGTTTGTCTGTGGCAGGTGAAGTTTTAGAATTTGGAAATGTTGGGGGAAAAGAAAGGATGGAGGCTGGGAGGAGCTTCAGAGGAAAGGACAAAAATGTGAGCTGGTTTGAGGCTGGGAGAGAAGTGCCTAGTTTTGAAGCCAGGTATTACTACACAGCAAGGCTCGTTCCCAATTCTCCTGGCTAAGGCAGGGGTCTCTCCAGGGATGCACTAAGTTCAGAGACCAACATCTATCTTTGCAAATGATTTGCCAAGACTAATTCTACTTCCAGACCCTCTTGCTCTTTGAGGAGCGTGGCTTGTTAAATGTGGTGAGCTTCACTTAAGAAAGGAAAGAATATGTTTAGCAGGAGGTTAACCAGTCATATCCTGAAGATTTTAAACAAGGCTGACCACAATTCCCTAGGTATAAAAGATATGTGAGCAAAACGTTTTCGGGGTAAAGGTTGAAATCACGTAAAAATGGTAATACAAGCAAAGGAATGCAAGAGAAACAACCATAACTGTTTGTCTTCAGGAAATATCAGTTCAGAGTGAAAAGAAATAAGGAAGGCAACTTGTAAAATGAAAATAGGGTTGGCATCAGGGTGATGTGGTAGAATTGTAGCATTTGCCAACTAGGTTATTCATAAAGGAATTATTGAAGGTACAGGGTTGTCGAATGGAAGCATTTATTCTTACATTAGGGAATTAGAGGCGAGAAGATCAGGTAATTTATCTCAGGACACATGGCAAGAGAAACTTAGGCAGGGGTTTAGTATAATTCAGGGGTCAGCAAACTATGAGCCATGGACCAAATCTGGCCCAATGCCTGTTTCTGTAAACAAGTTTTACTGGAACACAGCCCTGTCCATTCATTTACATACTGTTTACTGCTGCTTTTGTGCTATTACAGCAGAGCTGAGTCGTTACAACAGAGAACCTATAGCCCAAACAGCAAACAATTTTTACTATTTGGCCCTTCACCAAAAAGTCTGCCAAACTCTGTTACCATTCATGCAATCTAAGGTTATAGTAAATTCTGAAGAACCTATGCTTGATAGATTTCTTCAAACCAGTAACAAAAGATTCTTTGAAATAGTTGAATAATTAGTCTTGAATTCAGCCTGTATTTTACTTTGACACCTCTATGTATTGATATATTGAGAAATGTCACTACAATGGTTACAACAGACAGGATATTTCTGGTTTTGCACTAAGAATTGCCTGTTCTTGGTCACTTTCACTGCAATTCCAAATGCTGCCACCAAGAGGTAACACCCAGTGTAGACACAAAAAAGTAGTGCCTTTTGGCCCATTGAGAGCCAAGATGGTGCTCCTTTCATGAATGCACTTAATTTTAACCATGAATTTATAATCTTCTCAAAAAGTGCTTTTATATAGCTTATTTTGGAATTATTGGTTTTTCAAGTTAGAAAGCAACTTGTTCACTCTTCTCATTTTACAGTTTAGAAAACTGAAGCCTGACGATGATGAGCTGATTAGTGGTACAGTCAGGCCCAGCTCCCAAGATCCCTGAATCAACACATTCTCTGGCAGGGTTAACATCCCATAGCACGTGATTCAAAATAAACAGATAGATATGATGTCTCCAAAGCAGATTTTAAATGTACAAAATTCTTAACATACATTACTTTTCTCATTAGTTCTTAACAGTGTCATTTTAAATAGTATTTGTGCACAACTGTTGAAAAAGGTCCTTGCGTGGATATGACTGCCGGTTAACCCAAGCTGGCCCCAGGCAGTCGGAGGCACTTCACCCTCTCCCCTGTCCTAGGAATGTACGTTCTGTCCACTATTCCCACAGTGGGAGCCATCGTCAAGCATTCAGCCTTGAGATAGTAGTGTGCTGTTGAGACCATCTGGACTGAATATCTACTGAACCCAGTTAAAGCATCTGTATAAACTTTTAAGATTCTGGCAAGATTCTCCTCATCTTTCAGCCGCCCAAGACAAGCAATATATGTAAGTTCTCTTGCTTATTAACCCTGCCACCTACAAATCTGGAGCTATCTGCCTCTTTCTTCGGGCTCTCCTTGCCTTCCGTGTCTGGGGACCAGATTTGAATTTCATGCTGGGAAATCCTGAGGTTGCCAACCAACAGCAGTGCTGACAATTCAAAAGGAACCAAAAGGATATCCAGTAAAACTTAAGTTTCACTGTCACCAGGATCCCACGGGGCCCTAGACTATTCCCTGAAGGTAACCTTAAAGACTTCCAAAGAAAATGTATAAAGATATTTGTAATTTTTTAAAAAAAGACAGGTGTAGCATATCATATGCACTGTCCTACACCTTATTTTTCCACTTAGCAATGCATAATGGAGATTAAATAATTTACACTGCAGAGCATGCCTTATCAACACGTGTGGGCCTATGTCCCTCTTAATACCTGTGGACAAACTGATGAGGAGCTGAGAGAGGGGAGTGACAGCACTGGCTCTGAAGTCCAACTGGCTGAATCCAAAGTCCAGCTTGGTCACTCATCAGGGGAGTTAATTTGGGCAAGTCTATTAACACCAGTTTCCTCAACTGTCATAGAGAAACAATGGTAGCAATTGCATAGGTGTCAGTGAGGCTTAAATGTGACAAAATATGAGAGACGCTAGCACGGAGCCCGGTGCATAATAAGTTCTCTATAAATGGTTCTCTACATCTGTGTATAAGTATTTATATATACTAATTCAATTCACAGCATTCTAGATCAACTACTTACTCTAATACTTTTAGCTTTTTCTAATGAAATAAAATACCATTATATCAGGTCCCTGAACTTTGTTTCTAATTATCCAAAGTAAAACAAAAATAACAAATACCCTACAAAAAAATTCATAAATTAAGAATCTTTTTTAAAAGAGGTACCCATTTTGTCTTCTATATCTAAGAATTGTACTATTTTTAGTAACAATGGATCCATCAACTCCTCTTTTATACATGTTTAGATTTTTAAACAGTTTTAAATGCTTCATTATATTCATCCGTTGTAGAATTATAGTTATATAGCAGAAACCTTTCCTGTCACGTGAAGTTGTAAAAAAAATTTTAATGATAGACCTTAATTAAAAGAGCAACCAAAAAAATTACTATGATGTCTATCCAAATGTTTAACAACAAATTAAAAGATAAAAAGCCACAGTGCTCTTAAATATTTGGGATATTTTCAAGATCAAGGCAGCTGTATTTTTTCATGTAAACATTGCCCCGGTTCCATACACAGTTTACAGTACATGGCAATAAAAGATAACATTGAATTCACATTGTAGAAATGCCCACCACCTGCTTATCTTGTATTCTGTATTAAACTGAGGACATTTTTTGTATATATTAGAATCAGATAAGAAGTTCAACAAAACAGCTATGAGCATGAGTCAAGGATATTTTATTCACTTGAAATTTTATTAAAAACCACTGTTGCCCTCCTATCTATTAAAATATAAATATTTTCAATAAATATTTATTGATGACATGCTTTAAAGTAATGGTGATGATATTAATATTTTATTATTTATGAACCTTCTGAAATGCATTGTTCCCTCACTCTCCTGTCCTGCAGAGACAGGTCATGTATTCACTCTACCATTTTTATAGAAGAAAAACTTGAGCCCCAAACAGGTGTGAAGCCTTCCCCAGAGACATGCACAGCTAGTTTGCAGCCCCGTTTGGAAAGCCTACTGCAGCTTGGTGCTTTAGAAAGTCCAGCTTCAGTATGTATCATCAAAGCACAAAACAATAACAACAACAAACCACAGAAAACAAACAAAACCCAATAAAAAACTATCTAAATACAATGTGAGAATATTAACACTAGGTGGGAATAAAAGGAAAATGGAAGCGGGTGTCTGCTGGGAAATGGTCACGTTTCATCTATGGATGACATACAACATCCTCAGGAGGAATTCCAGAGAAAAGGAGGCGGTCCCTCACTTGCGGCAACTCCCCACTTAGCAGAACCCCACACCAGTTTCCCACGTGTGAGCCCCAAAACCTATAGCTAGAAGGAGAACAGTCTGCCCTCTCTGTCTGGTAACAGATTAAATTTGTACTCATCTAAAGACATTTCTGGGACGTTGGCATAATTTTAGATAACAAAAAAACACTGGTGTCATTCCACGTCTCCTGCATAAATTTACCCACAAAATAAAGATAATTTAAAAACTGGAGATTTGAGAGCTAATTAGGATGAACTGATATCCAGATATTTATTTATCCAGCAATTATTTATCAAGTGCCTGCCGTGTGTTGCACACTGCTCTAGACCCAGAAGGCAGTAGTGGAGAAGACAAATGAAGGACCTGCCCTTTAGAACTTATCTTCTTAGAACAAATGAGTATGTGGGGCAGTGGGAGGAACAGAAAATAAACCAGTAAATAAATGAGAGGAAAATTTCATATTGCATAAGCACTGGGAAGACAAGCACAGTAACCCACACGGGTGGTACTTGAATCAGGTGATCAGAAGGCTGCTCTGGGGAGGTAACATTTGGGGAAAAAATGGGAAGATACAAAAGTATTAGCCAAAGAGAGACTGGAGACAAGAGTTCCAGGCAGAATGAACAGTAAGTAGAAAGGCCTGGAGACAGGAGTGGGCTTAGTATATTCAAGGGCCAATGTGGCCAAGCAGAGTGAGTGGAAGGAGGAAACACATGACATGACAGCCAAGGTGTAAACAACGTCCAGGCTCAGGTAAGATGTCTAGATTTTTTTCTAAGTACGATGTACTTAGAAGTACATCAGATTTTTAAGATGAAGACTGAAATTATCTGATTTATAGTTTTAAAACAGCATCATAGGCAAGTAGTATTAAAACAAATTTATAACTATATATAGAAAATTTGTGCTTATTAAAAAATCATGGGTATCAGATAGATGAAGAAAACATCATAAATAACTTATAACGCTCAGCAGTGTTATCATGAAGAGAGTGTAATGAATTTGGAGGAAGTTGTCTAGGTTTTAATGGGTAAAACACACATTAGCTATGAGCTACTGGGAGGTCGCTTGATCAAAGTCTCAGTTTTCCCCTTAATAAAAATGGGGATTTTGAAAACCTAAGCTTCCATCCAGAACTGTGGTGAGGAGCCAGAGGGACAAGGTGTGCTGCTAGCATTTGGTAAATGGAAACTTGCATATTCACACTCATTTGGTATACTGAGCATGTCCCTTTTTGCTAAGTAAGTGCATTTTAGTTTCAACTTTTCCATTAGTCAGCTGCCAAAGACTAAAATAAGTTTCACTTATTTTCTGGCCACCTTTGGATAAAAAAACCTCACATAAATGAATCAAGTCAACAGATGTGCATAGCTTGCTCTCTCTATATATACATATATATATATGGTAAGAAACAACTAAAAACAGGAAGAAAAGTTTTAATCTTGGATAATCCTCAATTACAAAAAGTTAATGACACTGAAGGTAAGCAAAAAGGCATGTGTTTCTGATATGATAGAAATGAATTGGTGTCTACTAAACTCATATTCCAAATCTAAAACACACTGTGACCTATTTCAAGTAAGGCTGTCCATGTGTTCCTTTATGTACTCAACAAATATTTATTGGGCGTGCATGATGTCCTGGCCCGGAGCTGGGCACGGGGAACACAGAGTAGGACAGGGCTGACCCCAGGTCTATCCCTCACGGGGCATGCTCACTAAGAGACTTAAAACCTACAGGAAGACCAAAACTGGGCACATGTGTAGTTCATTGTCATGCTACCTAATGCATGGCCATCTTGAGTTTTTGAGAAGGTGAATTAAAGACATACTCTGCACACATTCTGTGGAATCCAATTCTTAAAAGATTAAAGATTAGATTCCTTAAAGAAACAATTGTTGAGACATCCAGGAATGAGGCTGATGTTCTGATTCAACCACAGGCTGTATTTTGTAATTCTTTTTTCTTTTTTTTTTTTTTTTTTTTGTGGTACGCGGGCCTCTCTCTGTTGTGGCCTCTCCCCTTGTGGAGCACAGGCTCCGGACGCTCAGGCTCAGCGGCCATGGCTCACGGGCCCAGCCACTCTGTGGCTTGTGGGACCTTCCCGGACCGGGGCACGAACCCATGTCCCCTGCATTGGCAGGTGGACTCTCAACCACTGCGCCACCAGGGAAGCCCTGTAATTCTTTTTAACACTTAATATCCAGCTTGTGGTAGCCTCTCAATGATTGTTTAATGGTTATGAAATACAAACTGAAGAAATCTGTGTCTATCTGTAATTTAAAAAAACCCCTCAAATCCCTATTGTGGGACAGAGGGGTTCTGTTTCATACCGACTCTTCCAACAGCTGATATAATAGCTCTTCAAGGGGCACAATACTGTGACTACTGCTACAAAAGATACAAGACCATCCAAATGTTAGGAAATATACCAATGGGCAGCTTATTTTTTTACTGGACTGTAATAAACATTAAAGGTAAAATTTTTAAAGGGTTGCAAAATCCAGCTTGCTCTATACATCATTCAATTCAGAAATTCAAGTCTAATAATTACCCTAGAGTTTGGGGGAGAGCAGAGACACCATCTAGACCTTGGACCCAGGGTTGGGAAGTTCATGCTTAATCTCATGGGAAATCACTTTATTCTTTGCAACAAGAGATTACATCATCATCTCATTTAGCTTGGTTTGCACAGCTGCAATAGGCAACTATGATCACAAAATTACCTACTTTGTGTCCCTTTTCATTTGGCTCAAGAGTGTTTTCCTATGCAGTTTCCTTGATAACTTTCTGGTTTGACGCTGTACCCTGGACAAAGGTGTGTGCACTTTCATTTAATCTAACATGGCAACTGTTTTTGAACCTAAGCAAGAGATCAATTTAATCTTGACTACAAACCTGTTACAGATGTCATTTTTAGAGATTTCTTTTTAGAGTTGCCTTGGCAAAAGCAGGCAAGTTAATAAACCTTTTCTGAGGTCAAGAAAAAATTGACTAAAACGTGGGGGAAAGTGAAACCTGAACCAAAGGGGAGTTTCATTTGAACAAAATAGTGATGGAATGCAAATTGCCGTCATTAATATCTACCAAATGTTTGTGGGGTGCTATGCCTTGTCAAGACTGTGTGAAGTATAGGTCTATTGAAGCCACTTGCCTTTAACATAACTAAAGAAGAGATCATAAGGATTTTAGAAGGTCTTTGTAGACTTGAAATTCCAAGAAATTGGGCCTAACTGTGAATTCTAGGGCTCAATGGTGCTGTTACTATCTTAATACACCTCCCAAGGCAGCAGCTGCTCCCCAAACTCAGCTCCTTTCTCCCCTAGACACACAGCTAGGCTACCTCTCTCAGCCTCTTTTGAAGTTTTCTGTAGTAATATAACAGAGTTCTGGCCAATGGAGTGTGGGCAGAGTAACATATGTCATACCTACGCCTGTCCCTAAAGCCTCCCCCAAGCAATTCTCCATTCCCTCTCTTGCCTCCCCCCATTCACTAGTTAGATGTCAGCACCAGGGAAGACTTTCGAAATCACATGTTGAGGATGGAGTCTCTGTTAGCTGGGGTCCCTGAACAACGACCGGGAGCAGTCATCTCCACCCTTTCTTGCTGCCAAAACTGAGCTACACGAGAGTGAGAAGTACATTTTCATTGCATTAAACCACTGAGAGTTAGGAGTTTATTAGTTACAGCAGCCAGCATTACCCTAACTATTAAAGCTCTCCAGGAGGTCTTTTCTCATTAAAAAGGGACCTTACTTGGCCAACCTGTACCCAAGAAAATCCTGTCCTGAAATGCAAAATTAAACACCTGGGCACATCCTTTCCCCTGGGTCTTGTTGGGAGGCAGCAGGATGCAGAAGAGTTAAAATTCGGGTCACTGTAAGCAAATGGACCCATTTTTATTTTCCTACATTTGCTAGGGGTAAAAAGTCTTCTTGCCTATCGCTTCTGCTCTTAATACTAAAACAAAAAAAAAAACCCCAAAAGCAAACCCAAAAACCCAACCGTAATGAAATAATCTATAAACATGAAAGGGAAACTCCAGCAATTATCTGAATATCTTGGAGTCCTTTTGATTCATTTTCAACGTCTCTCACAGTCTCACCTTTGCATACCATCCTTGCTGTCTAGAAATTACAGAATTTTTGGATTAGAAAAGGCCTAAAAATCAATTAAAAATCTAGGAAAGGAAACTGTCACCAGGCACATATCTGAGATCAGAGATCCTAAGTGGTAGAGTTAGGATTACAAACTCAGGTTCCTACACCGAGAAGAGTGCTTTACATCTTGCATTTCAATAACTAATCTTTAGCCACCAGTCTCTACTATCTTAATCAATCTGCCCAATGCACCCAAACCGACCCCATCTAAACCCTGGCTTTGGCCATGTTGCTTCCTTCCTCCAATGACTCCCAGGCTCCTGAGTGCCCACAGGATGCCCTCCAAATGCCTTCAGCTGGTAATCAAGCCCCTTCACGCCCAAGCTGCCTTTCCCACTGTGCCTCCCACTCAAGGTCCTCCCCACTTTTATAAGCTATAAGTTTAAGATGGCACATGTGATCAGTGAACCGTGAAAGCTGGCAATACGTGAAGAGAGTTTAGTGTAACCAAATAAAATGGAGACTGAAGTTACACCGACACAGGCAATGATACATGTAATCATCATCGTGCTATGTAGTAACTATGTATAATTGAGTGTAATTAGTATTTCTTTTGCACAGCTAAAACCTGGTACTGCTGGGTTTACTGTCAGGAGGGTGGGAGAAAACTTGGAATGTGAAATTGCTGGGATGCAGCTCGGAAAGGCAGCCAGTTCCTTGCTCTCCATACTTCTTCAGCAAGAAGTGCTCAGAACCAAGAGTTCCAGGATTGAGACCCATAAAATCCCAACAGAAATAGGAACCTCCAGAGACAGAAAGACCTGAGGTGCAAATCCCAACTTTGCAACTCACTAGGCAAGTTATTTAAGTATTCAACATTGAGTCTCAGTTTCCTCCTCTGAAAAATGAGCACAATAATACTTATTGGTCATGGCATGAGAGTGTGAAATAATGCGTGTAATACATTTGGCACAGGCCTGGTGTACAGTGTGCACTTCATAAATGGAAGTTATTAACATCTCCTCCCTGCCGCCCTGCCATCCCCTTCCCCCGGCTCCCAAGCAGGTTTGGACCCCAGCCCTGCCCACAAGTGGAAATCTGATGTGTTAACTGTTGGCTCACTTCTGCTCCCAAGCATCCTGTCTGTGGCTAAAGCTAGGCTGGGAGTTGGGAGAGATGAAAGCACAGAAGTGAGGGAATGAGATAATGTTAGTCCTTTTGGAGGGCAGGCTTGCAAAGGCATGGCTGCTAACACTAGGAATGGGGAGGAAGGAAGGGAGAAAGCAGCAAAGCAAAGGCAGTAAGCAGTCCAAGGACAATCTTGGCGGCACTACAGCCGTGTCCACAGCTGCCTCTGGCCCTGCTTCACTGCCAAAGCCTAGCTATCCTTTAACTCTTGCCAAGGTTCCTGTCCCCCCATCTCACTTGCTGTCCTGAGGGTGATGGGGAAAAGGCAAGTACTGAAGAGGCCCTTTGCTATCCTGGAAAGGGGAGGTCAGCTCCTAATGTGGCTAGTTATAATTCTGCATCAATTTCCTATTCATTCCACATGTTGTTATCAAACACCCCACACCAGGTGCCAAGCTAAGCCCAAACCCCACCAGGAGACTGGGTTCTACAGTGGGCCCGACACTAATGCCGATGTGATATGGGTTACATAAGACGTTCCCCCCATAGAACACTAGTCTATGGGGAAATAGTTCCCAAGTTCTAAATGAGTGACTAGGAAAAGAACTTTGGAAACATAGCATGTACATAGTAGGGTGGTAAATTAAGGATAGACATAGCAAGACAAGTGTAGGAAGCATTTCTGCTTCTCCCCGGGAAGCATGACATTTTTTTCAAATATTCGTGTTTGGTGCACAGCAGAAAGTAATCAAAAGTCTCCACTGCCAACAGATGTAACTTCCTAAAAAACAACCTAATCTCATTGAATCTCCTCTGAATAGAGACCATGCTGGCTGTCTACTGCTCACTGGATGCTGTTTAAACTCCTTAACATGCTATTCCAGGTCTTGTGCAAATGGACCTGATACCTACCTTTCCTCTCTGGCCTGCCCCATTTCATCCTAGGCTCTGGCCACAGTTCCTTCCTTGAGCGTGCAAAACTCCTTCATATGGCTGAGCACTTTCACAAGCTTGCTGCTCCCGCTGTCTGACCTGCCTTTCCCACAGGCCTCCCCTCTTTCTTTATCCCCTTCATATGAAGAGGGAAGTCTATTTCTGCATGGTTAACTTTAGAAAGGAATCATTTATAAACTGGGTCCTTGGTGGGCTATTTAAGAAAAGGTCCTCTCCTGTGGGTAACCGAAGGGAAACATTTAGAATGGCATGCTTGAGGCAAGAATTTTGCACACTTCACTGTGGGAGGCCAGCGCACCCAACCTGATAGCCCAGTAGAGACAATCAAAAAATGGATTATTAAGGAAATACAATTAGGGAGCTACTAAATCCTCTCAAATACAAGCAAAGCCTAATCCAGCAGGTAAGCCCACAGGCAGCCAGTGGGATAGGCCGGTTTCTCCTCTGCCACACAAGCAGCCCATATTTAAACCTGTTGTTATATATACATATTTTTAAGTCAATTGATCATTCCAATAAATGTGTGATAAATTTGTTCAGGAAGAAAGAGATTAAGCCTGTGATTTCCATGAGCATAAGTTTAATATTTTTCAAGGCACAGATTGATAGGGTGAAGGAAATCACATTTTGAGGGAAGTGGTTCCTGAACGATAAATATGCTAAAATAAGTTTCAAACAGTTTTGGAAGCGTGAAAACAAAACATACTTGCCATATATATTAAGAGAAAAGAAGTTGCGACAAGGATTATATACTTTGAAACGGAAAAATTATTTGCAAAGGTAGATGAGCTTGAGAACGTTTCAGATGCACACAAAAGTCCCCCCTCCCACGAGTAGATTCTTGTAATTGATACTAGTGCACAGTTTGAACGGGAACAGTTGAATCCCCCCCTACACGCTGTGCTGAGTCCCTCTTTTAAATAGAAACCAAGGGCTGTTTATTTGGTGAGGATTCAAAGAAAAAAATAAAAAGGCAATACTGGAAGTCCATTTTGCTCATCATGAATCCTACAAATTCTCCTTCCACATCCTTCATCCGTTTTCATCTTTCCTGACAGAAGACTGTCAGGGATACTCAGTTCTTGCCTAAGTCCCTACCTAGGCCATGCCAATCTTCAAACAAAAAGCAGCTTTTCACTGGAGATCTTTACTAAAAGAGTGGGTTGAAATGTCCTTACTTGAACCTAAAAGCTTAATGAGTCTTGGTGCCAAAGAGCTGGGGACAGGCCAAGTCAGTGAGGCCAGCTGTGATTTGGCAGAAAGACAAGAGAGAACCCTACATAGGAGGCCTATCAAATTCTTAACCAGTCCACTAAGGCCAAAATCAGTAAGGGAAAAAGGACCCAAGTTTGCTGAGATTTAAGTGAGCATCTGGGTTAGAGAAAGAGCTCTAGATGAAGAGCCGGAAGACACTGTGCTCTACAACCTGGGGTCTCCATCTCAACATCAACAAGGGGGTGGTGGGATGATCTGATCCGGGTTGTTCACCTACTGTAGTTACAGAGAGGATAAAATAAGGGAAGGGTTTGTGAATACTGAACAAGGTAATGGTGATTGGAAGACACCAGTCTGGAATCGCCAACCACTGGGGTGACCATGCACGCACACACACACCGATGCACATGTGCATACATACATACATACGTACCTACATGGAAGATCCTACATGCCGTGGAGCGGCTGGGCCCGTGAGCCATGACCACTGAGCCTGCGCCTCTGGAGCCTGTGCTCCGCAACGGGAGAGGCCACAACAGTGAGAGGCCCACATACGGCAAAAAAAAAAAAAGTCTCCAGTGCCTCCCTCTACCAGTGAGACAGGACTTTTTGGAGCTGACCTCTGCCAGGGCCATGCAATACAAGTGACCTCCAGCTCCTTAGAAGTCTTCTTAGCTCCCTTGGTTTCCATGACACCACGCGCCCTGGGTTTCCTCTCATCTCTCTGATAGCCTCTCTGTGAGCTTCTCTTTCTCTCATCTCTGACCAGGGAGAAGAATTCCTCAAACTGGGACCTTGTTCTGCTGCTCTTTCTTGATGTGATGTTTCCCTTAGAGAGACTGTCATATATCACAGCTTAACCTGTCCACCAATGGCTGGCAAGTCCAATTTGAATAAGTTAAATCCATCATGTCACCCCTAAGTTCTGCCTTTGTCCCCAGTAGCCTACAGGACTCTGCCTGAGTGGACTGTCTGTACCCTAAACTCAGTCTGCCCAAACTGAAATCATGACCTCTCCCACCAAATAAAGGACCCCTTCCAACTTGCAGCAAGGGCCTGCTTGTCATTAACAACTGAAATGCTGAAGTGATTTTTTAGTCTTTTCTTTCATTCGTCTATCCCTATACCCTACCAAGTCCTGTTGATCTCTTTTAAATTCCTCTTGTTTTCATTGCTCTGGAGATCACACCCAAAACTCCTTTTGTGGTTTCAAGGCCCCGTGCAATCTTTTTTTTTTTTTGAGGTACGCGGGCCTCTCACTGTTGTGGCCTCTCTCGTTGCGGAGCATAGGCTCTGGACGCGCAGGCTCAGCGGCCATGGTTCACGGGCCTAGCCCCTCCGCGGCATGTGGGATCTTCCCGGACCGGGGCACGAACCTGTGTCCCCTGCATCGGCAGGCGGACTCTCAGCCACTGCGCCACCAGGGAAGCCCGCCCTGTGCAATCTTGATCCTGCCTACTTCTCTTCTTCATCCATCCTCATCTCATATCATTGTCCTCACTGTTTTCTACATTTTCACCAAGTAAGTCTTCTTGCAACTCCTCTAGTACATGGAGCTTCTATCTTAAGAATCTCAAACATGTTATTCTCTCAGCTAGAACATGTTTCCTCCCTCCTTTCACCTCTCTTCCCTCTTTCTGGGCCAATTTCTGCTCTTCATTCAGGTCTCTACCTACATGTCACTTCCTCAAGGAACTCTGAGGTTAACATAACACATGGGGTCAGGATTTAGATTCCAGATCTGATCAGGGTGCCCCTGTTACACGATGTTATGGCATAGTTTACTAGTGTCTATAGTAACTTACCACACCTGTAAGCAGGTTCTTAAAAAGGCTAATTGGATGAAGAAAGAGACACCTCCTGCCCCGACCCCCTGCCAGGCAGATCTCCCCTATGTTTGCCAAACACATCATCCTCATTCCTGTCCCCAAACCTTTCCCCCGCTCTCGTTCCTGTGTAGTCTGCCCTCTCTTTCCCTCAGCCTATTCTCACCTTAAGTAAAGATGTAACATCTCTCCAATAACTGTCTCCCAAACTACAACAATCTCCCCTTGTTTAACTTCTATTAAATTTGGGGAGTCAATCTTAGTCACTTTTGCATTTACTCATACACTGGTTTACACAGTAACAATTGCTTTGTGTGTGTGTCAACGCCCAAGCCCATTATAAAACTCTTGAAGATCAAGGATCAAGCCTTACATTCCCTTTTTATGCCCCTCGGTGCCTAGCGTGGGGCTGTGCAGAACAGAGTTGGTTTCCAGTCAGTCCTCCATGTGACAAAATGTCTCCATGGAAAGCTACGCCATCAACTCCCAACCTGTCCTAGAAGATGAGTGCATATCCATGGCACACCACATCTTATGTTGAAATCAGGACAAGAATCTAAGACAAGCCCTCCTTCTTACAATAAGCAGCTCATTCATCAGCAATGATATAGACAAGTATTTGCCAACAGATTTCTTATCTTCAGAAAACTACTTCAGCAACATAAGAACTGAGACAAAAATCCACTGAGACATTCTTTATTGGTCACTTATTTGCAGGCCAACATACTCGGACTTTGCATTCCATCAAAACGTGTCTGCAGAACAAACCCCAGAAGTTCACTTCTATGACTCCTAAGAAGATAGAGTTATAATGGAGAATCTTATAGGTAAAGAAAGCAGATACTTCCATCTGTTGAACTCCCAGTCTTCAGCGATGGGTCCATTCTTTATGTAAAATTGTGTGTGTGTGTCTGTGTGTGTGTGTGTGCATGTGTCTGTGTGTGTGTCTGTGTATGTGTGTGTGTCTGTGTGTGTGTGTGAAGGAGAGGGAGGGGTAGAGTGTGGAGGGAAGGAGAGAAGTGGAGAAGGGAGAGAAACAGAGGATAATACTGATGATGACAGCAAAAAAATTGGGAGAAAGTTAATGATCTAATGAGGATTAAATTGCCAAGGTAGAACTCTTACTACTGGACTCAATTTATCCAACAGCTGTTTGTAACAGATGTATTGTGTGCCAGACCAGTGTCCAAGGGGGGAAATCCAAAGATAAATAGAAGAGGTCTTCAGGAAGCTTTCAATCTGGTACAGGAAGGAGACGTGGGATAAAGAGGTCGAGCACTGTGATAACAGCTAGTGCGGAGGCTGTACAGGTACTTAGACGCCAGGGAGGGACCCACGAACTCTGCCCAGAGGGTTCTGGAACAGCTTCCCAGAGAAAGAAACCACAACGTACTGGAGGAAGCAGGAGGAAATGACGTCACCACAGAGGTCCAGGCCACTGTTTTCAAAACAATCGCTCTCAGCCTTGAGCTCTGCCAGCCAAAGTTCATTATTCACAGATGATCAAGTTTGTAAGGGACCCAAATGTTCTCGCCCAGTTTTTGATCACAGGCTAGGCAAAAGGAGCTAGGAAGTAAGCCTCCAGTTGGTTCATCCTGTGGCTTGTTGGCAGCCCAGTGAGAGAGCTGATGGGTGCACAGTGACACACAGAGTTGCACTGACTATGTCATATTTATAATTGACTTTAGGCCTATTTCCAACAATAATAATGAAAATGGCGAGTGATCCAGGGTGCCAGCCCAGCACCAGACACCGCTGAGCGGTTCACATATTCTCCCACTGGAATCTCTCAAGTATCTTATGAGGTATGAATTTCCCCCATTTCGTGGACAAAAGGAGAAAAGCTAACATTTAAGTGCCTGCTATATTGCAAGCACTAAAGAGTTTATACACATTATCAATTCATTTACTCCTCTACAGCCCAATGACTTAGGTATAATTATATCTGGTTTTATAGATGAGGAAACTGGGGCTCAGGGAGGTGAGGTAACTTGCCTAAGGACACACAGGAGGCAAATCTAGGATCTGGACTGGCCACTAGGTTGAAGCATATGAAATCACACTATCTGACTGGTTTTGTTCTACTAATACAACAATTTCATTGGATTCAACCTAGGAGTTCCCAAATCCATTCACTTTCCACTATGCTCTCCATAAACAGATTTGAACTGGCTTTTGTTAAATGTATATTCTTGGATAATAACCAAAAAGAATGAAAAGGGTGAGGCAAGGATGTGAAACCAAACCACAGAGAACAAAGGAGAGCGTATACACTGCAACTAGATGCAATTATTATTATTATCATTTTACTATACTATATCTCTTTCTGTCTATGCCTCTTTTTTCCTGAAGCATTTGCATATAGTTGTAGGGTATATGGATTATCATTACATTATTCTTGTCTCTTCTCTGTAAGTTTAAAATTTTTCAAAATAAAAAGTTGGCGGGGTGGGGTGGACTTGTAAAGAGACTCATGAGAAAACCCTTCTTGAAAAGGTATCTGATTTCCCCAAATAGTGCTTTGCACTGCCCAAACTACTTAACTTTATGAGGGTAAACAATTCACATCCAAAATTAAGTCCATAGTCCTCATGGGCTGGCAAACTTTTTCTGTAAAGGACCAACAGGTAGTAAACATTTTTAGGCTCTGTGAGCCCCATACAAACTCTTGCTTTGTTTCGATTTGTTTTGTTTTTTGTTTACAACTCTCTTAGAATGTAAAAACCGTTCTTAGCAAGAAGGAAGGCCTGCACAAAAACAGGACATGGGCCAGAATTTGCCAACTCCTGATATAGATGGAATTCCATAGCATTCTATCTACATAATAAAGACTTAGGAAAACAAGTCAGAAACTTTCCTTTCTGGATTATTTCACAACAGTCTCTCTGATCTGGGTGCAGGGAACTAGATGCCAGTCATCACTGGCTCCATACTGGGAGTGGCTTCCTTAGGGAATAGTCTTTGTAGCCTTTCTTTTAAACTCTTAAGTCCCCAAGTACACAATGCAGTATTCATTTAACATTTCTAAAAGCATGACACTTGTCACACATTTGCAGCTTTGTCAAACTTTGACCCTAGGCCATTTATTTAATGCTCAGCGGAGAGCTCACATCCTTTGAGCGTTTAACCTCCAAACTTCAACTGCACACACTCGGCAGAAACAACAGAGGAAGAGAGAGACGGTTAGAGCAAAAATACATCTATTATAATTCTATCTGGCACGTGCACTCTATTTTATTCTTGCTATTAGTTATACATTTATGCATAAGTATTACTGTTTTCGGGGGTACATGTGCAAGGGCAAGTGTTCTGCATTTCACAGGCGAAGTAAAAGAGCTCCCAGGGCGATTCTGAGGCTACTCAATTTCCATCTTATATGCTGCCTGGAGGTGCCAGTATTTTCTCTCTCCTATCTCTGTAGTCTTTAGTACAGGTCCACCAACCTCAGTTGTCGCCATCAAGTTTTGACAGGTCTTACCTAAGAATACTGAAACCCCTACACTGTCCGCCGACCATAGCCTCTTACCCCCTCAGCTCTCTCACGCCCTCCCTGTCACTGGACTTGCCTTCTTGTCTTAAGAGGGGCCACCAGGCCCTTGATATTTTTCCAAGACCACCAACCCCACACAGTCCTTCTTCTTCCTCTGTCCAGATGAGACGCCGTGGTTACCCTCTGTACTGCATTTCTCCCCAAACTCTAGGTTTTCTGGCACCAACTCCATCCCACCGCCACGACCCAACCTCTTGCTTTTCTCTCCCATTAAAATCCCAACTCTGGACACAGGACAATGATTAAGAGCAAAAGCAAAGGAATCAGACTTCTGAATTTAAATCTTTCTCATCTGGTACAACCTTAGCCTAGTTATTTAATCCTCTGTACCTCAGTTACTTGCTCTGAAAAATGGGTATCATAATAGTCCTTGTAGGCCACAGGTAAGTTTAGAATCAGGCTGGTAAGAGGAAAACCAGACCCCAAGCCCAGAATATGCCCTTCTGTCTGAGAAGAACTGTGAGGCTTTTTTCAGACTCATATACAACCACGATATATTTTTTTTAACATCTTTATTGGGGCATAATTGCTTTACAGTGGTGTGTTAGTTTCTGCTGTATAACAAAGTGAATCAGCTATATGTACACATATATCCCCATATCTCCTCCCTCTTGTATCTCCCTCCCACCGTCCCTATCCCACCCCTCTAGGTGGTCACAAAGCACCAAGCTGATCTCCCTGTGCTATGCGGCTGCTTCCCACTAGCTATCTGTTTTACGTTTGGTAGTGTATATATGTCAATGCCACTCTCTCACTTCGTCCCAGCTTACCCTTCCCCCTCCCCGTGTTCTCAAGTCCATTCTCTACGAACCAGGACATTTTCAGTGAACAAAGAGCATGGTGTTTCTCCACGATTGCAACCAACATTTAGAGCCAATCCAACTCAGAAGAGGTGAACTGCTAGTTTTCAAAATTTGAAAATATAGAGAGTTCTTATGTTTTCAAGTATTGCTATATGGGTGGTGGTTGAGAGTTAGAACTTCTTAATCACCAGCATCCACAAAACTCTCTCTGGTTCTAGACAGTGGCACAGCCTTAGGTATTCTCATCTACTCTCCAAAGAGAACCCTCACTTTCCTGAGACTCTCCAAACTGGGTTTCCTGTCTTTCAGGCCCTGCCATCAGCCCACCCCATGCCTGGAACAGTGCAAGTCCCCCTCCTTGTCAGATTAGTCTCTGGATACAAGTCCTGGCAAAATACACTTGCTAATCTCAGTCTGCAGCAGCCCAATACGCTTTGGTTCAGATCACACTTAGCCATGCCCCCATCCCTGACAAAAAGGAGAGGGAGATCTTCTTCCCCCATCGTCCCGACCTTCAGTGCATTCAGCTCCTGAGTCACGCTTCTGTCTCTCATTGTGCTGTGGGCCCTGCACGTAGAACTTTGTCTGCATCTTGTTTGTCTGGCTGCTGTCCCAGCCTTCTCTCCAAGGCTCATCCGGGACTCATGCTGCTGGCTTTCAGGCCACCAGTGCAGTTCATTCCACCTTCACAAACTCTGCACCAGGACTGCCAGATGGAGTCCCACGGGGAAGCCAGGATTTGACCCTGGTCCTCAGACTCCTTCAAATATGCCAGGGGGTCTAATCCTCTGTGGTTAGAGGAGTTAAACAATAACTCACTTGTCCTGGGTTTTATCTTACCTACCCAGACAGTAACATTTGTCCACATCCTCTGTGTTGGCCATTTCCCTCAGCTCACCTGCAGGCTGTCAGCAGTCAAAACCCTTTATTTATTTAAAGAGGCTCCTGGTTATAATCTGTGCCTCCATGCTGTCTAACCATACTATTTCCTCACCATGGCCTGGACCTAAACCCCACCTCTCCACCTCTAAACAACCCAAACATTCATTAATGTGTTTGTAAAAGGCCAACAGTTCGTGCCACTCCACATGAGAGACTCCATCCTCCAACTCAGCACCAACTAGGTAAGAAACAAAGTCCATGTGGGCAGATGTCTCTGGATCCAAAGCCTTGTCTTCAAACAAGCCTACCTAATCCAAAGGTAGGCAAGCGATATTACTCTATAACAGATTTACTCATATGATGGAGAGGTGGACGCCTATAAGAATCTTTGGAGCTAATGTTAGGAAAACAAAAGTTGGTACCAAAGACCCACTTTAACAGACTTAAGAGAGCATGATGCACATAAATTACATCGGATTCTGGCTCATCTGTTAACATCGGGAAAGGGCTAAGCCCAGAATCATTGGAGGAGCAGGTGCTAGAACACAAGAGAAGTATTTAGAGCCTGTCTGAGTTTGTTTCCGTGAGATGCTAAACTAATTATGGTTTACCTAAGAGATGAGCTCTGCTTTAGATTTAATAAAGGGAAAAGAGGTGGTGAGGAAAGTAAAGTATGAGAAGAGGGGAGAGACTCCACAGGAAAGAAGGTATGGAAACAGAAATCAGGGGATGTACAGGCTTCCCTGGTGGCATAGTGGTTAAGAATCCACCTGCCAATGCAGGGGGATCTTCTGGGAAGATCCCACATGCTGCAAAAGCAACTAAGCCCATGCACCACAACTACTGAGCCTGCTCTCTAGAACCTATGAGCCACAACTACTGAGCCTGCGTACCACAACTACTGAAGCCCGCGTGCCTAGAGACCGTGCTCCGCAACAAGAGAAGCCACCACAATGAGAAACCCGTGCACCACAACGAAGAGTAGCCTCCACTCGCTGCAACTAGAGAAAGCCCGCATGCAGCAACAAAGACCCAACGCAGCCAAAAATAAATAAATAGATAAATTTATTCAAAAAAAAAAAGAAAGAAATCGGGATGTAAATTTCTCTTTGAAGAAAGAAAGGCAGTGGAGAGCAGAAAAAATAAACTGACGTAAACTATGTTGAAAATTGCTGCATAATAATCAACGTTTGTACAGCAAATGTAATTTTTTAAAGCACCTTATCCACATTATCCTTTTGAAATTCACGAAAAACTTATGAAGTAGGCAGGAGTTGTAAACTTTTTACTACCCCTTTAAAGAGAAACAAATGAGACTCAAGGAGGTTATATGATTTAAGGGGTGAAGAAAGGATTTGAGGCTCTAAAGCTCAGGCTCCAAAACCCTTGCTCTTTCAACTACATCGGTGGGTCTCAAACAATATTCTGCAAGTCACCAAGATAAGAGTGCATTCTATGTGATTCCATTTACATAAAGTTCAAGATAAGGCAAAATAGACGCTAGGTGATAGAAATCAGAACAGTGCTTTTCTATAGGTGGTTGACATTGACTGGGAAGGGACATGAGAGAGATTTGTGTTCTATATCTTGCTCAGGGTGTAGGTTACATGAATGTACACAGTTTACAGAATCCATTGGGTTGCATATCTAGGAGCTGTGCATTTCATGCATGTACATTTCAACTCAATAAAACAAAAATCAGCATCCAAATGACAGAACCTATCAAATGAATTCAAAATACAAAATCTTGATTTGAAGTTTATGTCCATCCCTCTGTAAGTATTAAGGCTCTAGCTTATTTTGTGTCTGGAAACACTTCACAGAAAGCTCTTGAATCCATCATCACAGGAGCACTCTATGACAAAGCCCAGGTTCAAAACATAAAAATTGAACACTGCAGTTATTTTGTCAACAGCACAAATTAAATATATTCAAAATACCTCAGGGAAGTAGGCTTAGTGAGGAGGATTGCCTGGCATGTTACAAGATGTTGTCAGTAAATAGAAGCCCTGCTTTTACTTGGCACAAGCTGTTTTTGTTTGGAGGGAATAAGGGGAGAAAAGCTGCTTTTTTTAACACAACTTGGTCCACAACCTTCCAATTACTTGGGCCCGAATTCCTACATTGTAAAAGTTGGTTGGAACTGAGTAGCAGCTACCAGATATTCTTTCTTTAACTAATTTGAAATTGCCAAGGTCCCCACCACTCCCTACTGCCCCAAGACTACTTATCTTTACTGCCTAACCCACCTAAGTGATTTGTTTTTGAATTTCAGATTCAAACTGTGAATAAATTCAAAACAAACACTAGAAGTTTTTCAGACAAACTGAATAGCATTAATGATTTTTCTTGAATAAAACCAACTGAATATAGGCTATACTTACTCGCAGAGAAGGATTCCATTTTCTAACCCTGTCCGAAAATCTTTATCACCAAAACTTCTGCCAGTTACTTGCTGGAAAAGAAAAAAAGAAAAACAGAGCATAAATTTTTCTTTTTTAATCAGGAAGCTCAGTGATTTTTTTCCAAGATATTTCAAGAGACTTGAAATAACTGGTGGCACTCCAAGAATGGGAAAAATCCGTTAGGTCTGAATTTCCTTTCCATGTGTAGCTTTGCTTAGATCAGCTAATCTAAAATTTAGACCATTTCTTTGAAGTTTTTTTCCTATCCAATACCTTAAAAAATATCTGTTCTTCCTGATAAGGATATTACTTTTGGGGTTTGGCCATGATAAGTCAAGGCCACAGCCTCTTTCATCCTGAGGGTCCAACACACACTTTCAAAAAAGCCTGCAGAAAGCACCACCTAAGGGTAAAGTATCTATTTGTTAAAACATTAAGGGGGCAGAGGAAAGGAGGACACAGACCCCCTAACCTTGAGAGACTAACGTCAAGACTGGATGGAGAAAAGCCAATATCCATACTAACATGGTGTGAAAAAGGAAAATAAAAGCTGACAAAGAATGAACTGTGCTGTGTCTGATAAAAACACAGTACTGATGGCCTTTCTTGATGCCTCTGGCTCTCAGCAGCCCTTTGGTCTGGGCACCAGGGCATTCATTTTTTCATTCAGTAAATATTTATTGAGCATCTACAATATGCCAAGTAAATATGCATGCTATAAATCCTAAAGCAACCTCTAAAATAGCAAAATTTTAAAATATAGCTAATAAGCCAAGAAAGGAGATTAAATGGAATTATAAAAAAGATACTCTAACCATAAAAAGGAAAAAAGTAAAAGGGAATACAGAATAGGTGGAATAAATAGAAATCAAATAGCAATATTATAGACTTAAACCTAACCATGTCCATCAAAGCATTAAACATAAATGGTGTAAATATCCCCAATTAAACTAAAGAGATCATCAGATTGGATTAAAAAAGCAAGACCCAACTATGTGATGCCTACAAGCAATGCACTTTAAATACAAAGATACGAATAGGTAAAAATGGAATATAATAAGATATACCATGCTAACACTAATCAAAAGAAAGCTAAAGTGGTTTTATTAACTTCTACAATAAAGAATAATACCAGGGACAGAGAAAGTCATCTTAAAACAAAGGGTTTAGGTCATCAGGAAAATAATTCTAAACACTTTTACACCTAATTGGTTTTTTTTTTTTAAAGCTTCAAGATACATAAGCCAAATCAGATAGATCTGCAAGGAGAAATAGACAAATTCACAACTAGAGTCAGAGATTTAATATCTCTCTTTGATAACTGATAGAATAAGCAGATAGAAAATCAATAAGGATAAAGAAGGCTTGAATAACACTATCAACCAAATTGACTTAATTGACATTTCTAGAATATTCCACCCTACAACAGCAGAATGAACATTATTCTTAAGTTCACAATGAACATTTATTAAAATAGACCAGTTTCTGGGTCAGAAAACTAGTCCCCACAAACTTAAAAGAATTTAATACATAAAAAGAAAGCTATCTGACCACAATGGAATTAAATTAGAAATTAACAACAGAAATGTCTATGAAAAAAATCCCTAACCCCAAGTAATACAATTCTAAACAACCCATTGATCAAAGAAGAAATCAAAAGAAATTAGAATGTATTTCGTAGTGAAAGAATATGGCAATATAAAAATGTATGGAAAGATGCTAAAACAGTATATGGGGGAAATATATGGCACCAAACACCTATATATCAGAAAAAAGATCTCATATCAATGATTTCTGCTCTAACCTTAAGAAAATTAAGCCCAAATTAATCAGAAAAAAGAAGAATTTATAAGAGTTGAAATCAATCAAGCAGAAAACCAAAGACTGACAGAGAAAAAAAATCAATGAAATCAAAAGCTATTTAGGACCGGAAACTGCTGCAGTTCACAGCCATGGTTAATAGTTGTTGTCAAGAGGATCCCAGGGCTCCTTGCTGGAGGGATGAGGAGTTGATGGGGACCCATGGAGGGTTTCTCGGAGTCTCTGTGGAGCCCCTGGGCCAGATCTCATAGTGAAGGCTGTAGGATCTTCCTTCCAGCCCCAGAAGCTCTGCTTGAGTCCACAGGTGCCCACCTGACCTCTGGTTCCTGGGAAGAGTGGAGTTGTCAGCAAGAGACCCCAGGTGCTGAGGCCCAGGGGGAAGATGCCAGCCAACTGGAGTGCTCCTGGGCCATCCCTGGCTCTGACTACAGGTGGATGTGAAAACTCCTGTAAGCCGTGTGGCTGACAGAGTCTTGGTGCTCCAGCCTGGTGTTAGGCCTGAGCCTCTGAGGTGGGAGAGCTGAGTTCAGGACATTGGACCACCAGAGACCTCATGGTCCCAAGTAATATCAATCAGTGAGAGCTCTCCCAGAGATCTCCATCTCAATGCTAAGACCCAGCTCCTCCACCCAACAGCCAGGAAGCTCCAGTGCTGAACACCCCATGCCAAAAAACTAGCAAGAACACACCCCTACCCATTAGCAGATAGGCTGCCTAAAATCATACTAAGTTCACAGACACCCCAAAACACACCACCAGACATGGTCCTGTCCATCAGAAAGACAAGATCCAGCCCAACCTACCAGAACACAGGCACCAGTCTCCTCTACCAGGAAGCCCTCACAAGCCACTGAACCAAACTCACCCACGGGGGACAGACACCAAAAACAATGGGAACTACAAACCTGCAGCCTGCAAAAAAGGAGACGCCAAACACAGTAAGTTAAACAAAATGAGAAGACAGAAAAATGCAGCAGATGAAGGAGCAAGGTAAAAATCCACCAGACCAAACAAATGAAAAGGAAATAGGCAGTCTACCTGAAAAAGAATTCAGAGTAATTATAGTAAAGATGATCCAAAATCTTGGAAATAGAATGGAGAAAATACAAGGAATGTTTAACAAGGACCTAGAAGAACTAAAGAGCAAACAAACAATGATGAACAACACAATACATGAAATTTAAAATTCTCTAGAAGGAATCAATAGCAGAATAACTGAGGCAGAAGAACAGATAAGTGACATGGAAGATAAAATAGTGGAAATAACTACAGCAGAGCAAAATAAAGAAAAAAGAATGAAAAGAGTTGAGGACAGTCTCAGAGACCTCTGGGACAACATTAAATGCACCAACATTCGAATTATAGGGGTCCCAGAAGAAGAAGAGAAAAAGAAAGGGTATGAGAAAATATTTGAAGAGATTATAGTTGAAAACTTCCCTAACATGGGAAAGGAAATAGTCAATCAAGTCCAGGAAGCACAGAGAGTCCCATACAGGATAAATCCAAGGAGAAACACGCCAAGACACATATTAATCAAACTATCAAAAATTAAATACAAAGAAAAAATATTAAAAGCAGCAGGGGAAAAGCAACAAATAACATACAAGGGAATCCCCATAAGGTTAACAGCTGATCTTTCAGCAGAAACTCTGCAAACCAGAAGGGAGTGGCAGGACATATTTAAAGTGACAAAAGTGAAAAACCTACAACCAAGACTACTCTACCCAGCAAGTATCTCATTCAGACTCAAAAGAGAAATTAAAAGCTTTACAGACAAGCAAAAGCTAAGAGAATTCAGCACCACCAAACCAGCCTTACAACAAATGCTAAAGAAACTTCTCTAGGCAAGAAGCACAAGAGAAGGAAAAGACCTACAATACCAAACCCAAAACAATTAAGAAAATGGTAATAGGAACATACATATTGATAACTACCTTAAATGTAAATGGATTAAATGCTCCAATCAAAAGACATAGACCGGCTGAATGGATACAAAAACAAGATCCATATACATGCTGTCTACAAGAGACCCACTTCAGCCCTAGGGACACATACAGACTGAAAGTGAGGGGATGGAAAAAGATATTCCATGAAAATGGAAATCAAAAGAAAGGTGGAGTAGCAATTCTCATATCAGATAAAATAGACTTTAAAATAAAGAATGTTACAAGAGACAAAGAAGGACACTACATAATGATCAAGGGATCAATCCAAGAAGAAGATACAACAATTGTAAATATTTATGCACGCAACATAGGAGCACCTCAATACATAAGGCAAATGCTAACAGCCTTAAAAGGGGAAATCGACAGTAACATAATCATAGTAGGGGACTTTAACACCCCACTTTCACCAATGGACAGATCACCCAAAATGGAAATAAATAAGGAAACACAAGCTTTAAATGACACATTAGACAGGATGGACTTAATTGATATTTATAGGACATTCCATCCAAAAACAACAGTATACATTTTCTTCTGAAGTGCTCATGGAACATTTTCCAGGATAGATCATACCCTGGGTCACAAATCAAGCCTTGGTAAATTTAAGAAAATTGAAATTTTATCAAGTATCTTTTCCAACCACAACGCTATGAGACTAGATATCAATTACAGGAAAAAAATATTGCAAAAAAATACAAACACATGGAGGCTAAACAATACACTGCTGAATAACCGAGAGATCACTGAAGAAATCAAAGAGGAAATCAAAAAATACCTAAAGACAAATGACAATGAAAACACGATGATCCAAAACCTATGGGATGCAGCAAAAGCAGTTCTAAAAGGGAAGTTTACAGCAATACAATCCTACCTCAAGAAACAAGAAAAATCTAGGGCTTCCCTGGTGGCACTGTGGTTGAGAGTCCACCTGCCAATGCAGGGGACGAGGGTTCATGCCCCAATCCAGGAAGATCCCGCATGTCGTGGAGCGGCTAGGCCTGTGAGCCATGGCCGCTGAGCCTGTGCGTCCGGAGCCTGTGCTCCACAATGGGAGAGGCCGCAACAGTGAGAGGCCTGTGTACCGCAAAAAAAAAAAAAAAAAAGAGAGAAACAAGAAAAATCTCAAATAAACAACCTAAACTTACACTTAAAGCAATTAGAGAAAGAAGAACAAAAAAACCCCAAAGTTAGCAGAAGGCAAGAAATCATAAAGATCAGATCAGAAATAAATGAAAAATAAATGAAGGAAATGATAGCAAAGCTGAAGAAAACTAAAAGCTGGTTCTTTGAGAAGACAAACAAAATTGATAAACCATTAGCCAGACTCATCAAGAAAAAAAGGGAGAAGACACAAATCAACAGAATTAGAAATGAAAAAGAAGTAAAAACTGACACTGAATAAATACAAAGGGTCATGAGAGATTACAATGAACAACTATATGCCAATAAAATGGACAACCTGGAAGAAATGGACAAATTCTTAGAAAAGCACAACCTTCCAAGACAGAACCATGAAGAAATAGAAAATATAACCAGACCAATCACAAGCACTGAAATTGAAACTGTGATTAAAAATCTTCCAACAAACAAAAGCCCAGGACCAGATGGCTTCACAGGTGGATTCCATCAAACATGTAGAGAAGAGCTAACATCTATCCTGCTCAAACTCTTCCAAAATATAGCAGAGGAAGGAACACTCCTAAACTCATTCTACAAGGCCACCATCACCCTGATACCAAAACCAGACAAAGATGCCACAAACAATGAAAACTACAGGCCAATATCATTGATGAACAGAGATGCAAAAATCCTCAACAGAATACTAGCAAACAGAATCCAACAGCACATGAAAAGGATCATACAACATGATCAACTGGGCTTTATCGCAGGAATGCAAGGTTTCTTCAATATATGCAAATCAATCAATGTGATAAACCGTATTAACAAACTGAAGGAGAAAAACCACATGATCATGTCAATAGATGCAGAAAACGCTTTTGACAAAATTCAACACACATTTATGATAAAAACCCTCCAGAAAGTAGACACAGAGGGAACTTACCTCAACATAATAAAGGCTATATATGACAAACCCACAGCCAACATCGTTCTCAATGGTGAAAAACTGAAACCATTTCCACTAAGATCAGGAACAAGACAAGGTTGCCCACTGTCACCACTATTATTCAACACAGCTGTTTTTTATCTTTTTTTTTTTTTTGCAGTACGCGGGCCTCTCACTGTTGTGTCCTCTCCCGTTGCGGAGCACAGGCTCCGGACGCGCAGGCCCAGCGGCCATGGCTCACGGGCCTAGCCGCTCCGTGGCATGTGGGATCATCCCGGACCGGGGCATGAACCCATGTCCCCTGCATCGGCAGGTGGACTCTCAACCACTGTGCCACCAGGGAAGCCCTATTCAACATAGTTTTGGAAGTTTTAGCCATGGCAATCAGAGAAGAAAAAGAAATAAAAGGAATACAAATCAGGAAAGAAGAAGTAAAACTGTCACTGTGTTGAGATGGCATGACATTATACATAGAGAATCCTAAAGATGCTACCAGAAAACTACTAGAGCTAATCAATGAATTTGGTAAAGTAGCAGGATACAAAATTAATGCACAGAAATCTCTTGCATTCCTATACACTAATGATGAAAAACCTGAAAGAAAAATTAAGGAAACACTCCCACTTATCACTGCAACAAAAAGAATAAAATACCTAAGAATAAGCCTACCTAAGGAGACAAAAGACCTGTACACAGAAAATTATAAGACACTGATGAAAGAAATTAAAGATAATACAAACAGATGGAGAGATATACCATGTTCTTGGATTGGAAGAATCAACATTGTGAAAATAACTATACTACCCAAAGCAATCTACAGATTCAATGTAATCCCTATCAAACTACCAGTGGCATTTTTCATAGAACTAGAACAAAAAATTGCACAATTTGTATGGAAACACAAAAGACCCCAAAAAGCCAAAGCAATGTTGAGAAAGAAAAACGGAGATGGAGGAATCAGGCTCCCTGACTTCAGACTATACTACAAAGCTACAGTAATCAAGACAGTATGGTACTGGCACAAAAACAGAAATACAGATCAATGGAATAGGATAGAAAGCCCAGAGATAACCTATGCACATATGGTCACCTTATCTTTCATAAAGGAGGCAGGAATATACATTGGAGAAAAGACAGTCTCTTCAATAAGTGGTGCTGGGAAAACTGGACAGCTACATGTGAAAGTATGAAATTAGAACACTTCCTAATCCCATACACAAAAATAAACTCAAAATGGATAAAGGACCTAAATGTGAGGACAGACACTATAAAACTCTTAGAGGAAAACATAGGTAGAACACTCTATGACATAAATCACAGCAAGATCCTTTTTGACCCACCTCCTAGAGAAATGGAAATAAAAACAAAAATTAACAAATGGGACCTAATGAAACTTAAAATCTTTTGCACAGCACAGGAAAACATAAACAAGACAAAAAGACAACCCTCAGAATGGGAGAAAATATTTGCAAATGAAGCAACTGACAAAGGATTAATCTCCAAGATATATAAGCAGCTCATGCAGCTCAATATCACAAAAACAAACAACCCAATCCAAAAATGGGCGGAGAACTAAATAGACATTTCTCCAGAGGAGATACACAGATTGCTGACAAACACATGAAAGGATGTTCAACATCACTAATCAGTAGGGAAATGCAAATCAAAAGTATAATGAGGTATCACCTCACACCAGTCAGAATGGCCATCATCAAAAACTCTACCAACAATAAATGCTGGAAAGGGTGTGGAGAAAAGGGAACCCTCTTGCACTGTTGGTGGGAATGTAAATTGATACAGCCACTATGGATAACATTACGGAGGTTCCTTAAAAAACTAAAAATAGAGCTACCATATGACCCAGCAATCCCACTACTGAGCATATACCCTGAGAAAACCATAATTCAAAAAGAGTCATGTACCACAATGTTCATTGCAGCACTATTTACAATAGCCAGGACATGGAAGCAACCTAAGTGTCCGTCTACTGATAAATGGATAAAGAAGATGTGGCCATAAAAAGAAACGAAATTGAGTTATTTGTAGTGAGGTGGATGGACCTAGAGTCTGTCAGACAGAGTGAAGTAAGTCAGAAAGATAAAGACAAATATCGTATGCTGACACATATATATGGATCTAAAAAAAAATTGTTCTGATGAACTTAGGGGCAGGACAGGAATAAAGATGCAGATGTAGAGAATGGACTTGAGGACACAGGGAGGTGGAAGGGTAAGCTGAGACAAAATGAGAGAGTAGCACTGACATATATACACTACCAAATGTAAAATAGATAGCTAGTGGGAAGCAGCTACATAGCACAGGGAGATCAGCTCAGTGTTTTGTGACCACTTAGAGGGGTGGGATAGGGAGGGTGAGAGGGAGACACAAGAGGGAGGGGGTATGGGGATATATATATATACATATAGCTGATTCACTTTGTTATACAGCAGAAAGTAATACAACATTGTAAAGCATTTATACTCCAATAACGATGTTAAAAAAACTCTTTATATGAGATCAACAAAACTGATAAACCTTTAGCTAATAAATTTGATAACCTTTGGTTTTTAGCCAAAAAAGAAAGACACAAATTACCAATACAAGGAATGACATTATATCATTACAGATTCTACATACATTAAAAGGATAACAAAGAAATATAAATAAATCTGTGACAATAAGTTCACCAACTTAGATGAATTGAATAAAATTTTTGACACAAGCATCCATAGTTCACTCAACAAAGAAATAGATAACCTTCCCAAAAGAAAACGCCAGGCCCAGAAGGCTTACCTGGTGAATTACAGCAAATATTTAAGAAAGAAGTAATGCAATTCTACACAAACTCTTCTAGACAATTGAAGAGGAAAGAATACTTCCCAGTTCATTTTATTAGGGCAGCATTACTGTGATTCCAAAATGAAAGACATTATAAAACAGATAACACACATACACACACTCAGAGACACACACACAGGGGAAATATGTCAACACCATGGTGGGAATCAGCTGTGATCTTTATTTTCTTCTTTTAGAGTTTCCCTCTTTTTCTAAAACTTTCTCCAGTTAATACATATTACTTTAACCATCAGAAAAACCAAACAAGGTTTTTTCTTTTTCTTTTTTTTTTTTTGAAGAGCAGCCCAAGGAAACTAAGCAGTCCCAACTCTTCCTTGTAAATCAGAGTTCAACTTCTATTATAAGACATCCTCATTACCATTCCCACTAGAAAGGCAATCCACAAGCCAATATAACATACCACCTCAAAAAAATTCCTTTGTTAATATCCTCTCATTCTTATCTGAGGAAAGGTGAGAAAATAGATAAAACATAGTTCCTTACAGTTTGCAAATATCTAGCTTTTTCCACAAAATAAAATATTAAGAAAGGAATTAAAGAAAGTCTTTATAAAGCTAAAGTTTTAACCACAGACTTAGAACAGCATAACGTTTTCTTTTGTGAATTTATTAGTCCTGATTTATATTCTCAAAACGTTACTAATATTCTCTATAAAACTACCTCCATTCAGTGAGAAGTGATCAGAAAGTTTTAAAAACATTTTTTTCAGGTCTTTACATTTTTGTTAGAAGTATTATATTCTAGTGCAGATGGTGCTAACATTGAGAACCGAAGCTCATTTAGTTACATTTATTACAGAATTTCTGGCTAAGTTAAGTCAGGTACCTCTCCATTTACTGGGCGAAGATAATAAGCAGGGCTGAGATAGAAACACAAATGAGACATGGCCACTGCATGCAGAAAACTCACAGATGGGAGGAAAGCAGATATCTAAGCTCCTACCATAAATAGAAGGTAACAGAACTATTAAGATTATAAGAAAATATTGGTGGCCCATGAACCACCTAAAATTCCCATGTACTATTTAAAATTATCTTGCATGTGATGCATGGCCACTAAAAAATTTCAAGTAGAGTCGATTTAATAGTCCAAAGTCAGCCTGCTAATCAAGGTGTCGTCTCTTCCCACGTGCCACAACGAAGATCCTGCATGCCACAACTAAGACCCGTCACAGCCAAAATAAATAAATAAATAAGTAAATTTTTTAAAGTTACAATTAAAAAAAATTAAAAATAAAAAAATAAATGTTCAAAATCCTATTATAATGATCTTAAGAAGCAATTCTATTGGCTGGCAAAATAATGGTCCCTGCATTCAAGAAATAGAAAAAATACTAAATTTACTATATTTTGACTCAACCTTTGAAAGACATGGACATTTTCCCTAAATTGTTGTACAAAAACAGGTACACTTTTTAGAAGGTTTGATTTCCTCCTACCAACAGTCAATGAAAATCACACCTCTTTAATTCACCAGAGAAAATTATTTGTAGTTCATTATGCTCACTTCTCTTTTGATAATATTTGACTTATTTAACAAAAAGAGTATTTCTTTTTAAACCTAAATTGTAAAATAAAGCAGAAGAGAATTGCTCTTATTTTTCACATTTATTGACAAATAGATCCACTGCTATTTCTGTCTCCTTAATAGGGCTGCTAGAAAAATCAAATCAAAATTCTGTGGAAAAGAATACAGGAAGGAGGCAGCTGTCTGCAAGCTAGGAAGGGTGCTCTCACTAGAGACCAATCAGCTGGCATCTTCATCTTGAACTTCCCAGCATTCTGAACTTCCCAACTGGCCCAGAAAGCTGTGTTCTTGGTTTTCCGCAAGCTCATTAGCCACAGGATCCAATCCATTGCCAGCACAGGCTGTTACAACTCCAACCTGGGTCCAGAGATGGACTTTGGACTGTGAAGGCATAAAGGATAATAGTTTAAAAAAACAGATACACCAGAGGGCAGACAGCAGAAGCAAGAAGAACTACAGTCCTGCAGCCTGTGAAACAAAAACCACATTCACAGAAAGACAGACAAGATGAAAAGGCAGAGGGCTAGGTACCAGATGAAGGAACAAGATAAAACCCCAGAAAAACAACTAAATGAAGTGAAGATAGGCAACCTTCCAGAAAAAGAATTCAGAATAATGATAGTGAAGATGATCCAGGACCTCAGAAAAAGAATGGAGGCAAAGATCGAGAAGATGCAAGAAATGTTTAACAAAGACCTAGAAGAATTAAAGAACAAACAAACAGAGATGAACGATACACTAACTAAAATGAAAACTACACTAGAAGGAATCAATAGCAGAATAAGCGAGGCAGAAGAACGGATAAGTGACCCGGAAGACAGAATGGTGGAATTCACTGCTGCGGAACAGAATAAAGAAAAAAGAATGAAAAGAAATGAAGACAGCCTAAGAGACCTCTGGGACAACATTAAATGCAACAACATTCACATTATAGGGGTTCCAGGAGGAGAAGAGAGAGAGAAAGGACCCGAGAAAATCTTTGAAGAGATTACAGTTGAAAACTTCCCTAACATGGGAAAGGAAATAGCCACCTAAGTCCAGGAAGTGCAGAGAGTCCCATACAGGATACACCCAAGGAGAAACACACCGAGACACATAGTAATCAAACTGGCAAAAATTAAAGACAAAGAAAAATTATTGAAAGCAATAAGGGAAAAATGACAAATAACATACAAAGGAACTCCCATAAGGTTAACAGTTGATTTCTCAGCAGAAACTCTACAAGCCAGAAGGCAGTGGCATGATATACTTAAAGTGATGAAAGGGAAGAACCTAAAACCAAGATTACTCTACCCAGCAAGGATCTCATTCAGATTCGATGGAGAAATCAAAAGTTTTACAGACAAGCAAAAGCTAAGAGAATTCAGCACCACCAAACCAGCTTTACAACAAATGCTAAAGAAACTTCTCTAGGCAAGAAACAAGAGAAGGAAAAGACCTACAATACCAAACCCAAAACAATTAAGAAAATGGTAATAGGAACATACATATCGATAACTACCTTAAATGTAAATGGATTAAATGCTCCAATCAAAAGACATAGACCGGCTGAATGGATACAAAAACAAGACCCATATATATGCTGTCTACAAGAGACCCACTTCAGACCTAGGGACACATACAGACTGAAAGTGAGGGGATGGAAAAAGATATTCCATGAAAATGGAAATCAAAAGAAAGGTGGAGTAGCAATTCTCATATCAGATAAAATAGACTTTAAAATAAAGAATGTTACAAGAGACAAGGAAGGACACTGCATCATGATCAAAGGATCAATCCAAGAAGAAGATATAACAATTGTAAATATATATGCACCCAACACAGGAGCACCTCAATACATAAGGCAAATGCTAACAGCCATAAAAGGGGAAATCGACAGTAACACAATAATAGTGGGGTACTTTAACACCTCACTTACACCAATGGACAGATCATCCAAAATGAAAATAAATAAGGAAACAGAAGCTTTAAATGACACAATAGACCAGATAGATTTAATTGATATTTATAGGACATTCCATCCAGAAACAGCATATTACACTTTCTTCTCAAGTGCACACGGAACATTCTCCAGGATAGATCACATCTTGGGTCACAAATAAAGCCACAGTAAATTTAAGAAAATTGAAATCATATCAAGCATCTCTTCTGCCCACAATGCTATGAAATTAGAAATGAATTACAGGGGGAAAAACGTAAAAAACACAAACACATGGAGGCTAAACAATACGTTATTAAATAACCAAGAGATCACTGAAGAAATCAAAGAGGAAATCAAAAAATACCTAGAGACAAATGACAATGAAAACACGACAATCCAAAACCTATAGAATGCAGCAAAAGCAGTTCTAAGAGGGAATTTAATAGCTATACAAGCCTACCTCAAGAAACAAGAAAAATCTCAAATAAACAATCTAACCTTACACCTAAAGGAACTAGAGAAAGAAGAACAAACAAAACCCAAAGTTAGCAGAAGGAAAGAAATCATAAAGATCAGAGCAGAAATAAATGAAATAGAAACAAAGAAAACAATAGCAAAGATCAATAAAACTAAAAGGTGGTTCTTTGAGAAGATCAACAAAATTGATAAACCATTAGCCAGACTCATCAAGAAAAAGAGTGAGAGGACTCAAATCAATAAAATTAGAAATGAAAAAGGAAAATTTACAACAGACACTGCAGAAATACAAAGCATCCTAAGAGACTACTACAAGCAACCCTATGCCAATAAAATGGACAACATGGGAGAAATGGACAAATTCTTAGAAAGGTATAACCTTCCAAGACTGAACCTGGAAGAAATAGAAAATATGAACAGACCAATCACAAGTAATGAAATTGAAACTGGGATTTGTTCCAACAAACAAAAGTCCAGGACCAGATGGCTTCACAGGTGAATTCTATCAAACATTTAGAGAAGAGCTAACACCCATCTTTCTCAAACTCTTCCAAAAAATTGGGGAGGAAGGAACACTCCCAAACTCATTCTATGAGTCCACAATCACCCTGATACCAAAACCAGACAAAGATACTACAAAAAAAGAAAATTACAGACCAATATCACTGATGAATGTAGATGCAAAAATCCTCAACAAAATACTAGCAAACAGAATCCAACAACACATTAAAAGGATCATACACCATGATCAAGTGGGATTTATCCCAGGGATGCAAGGATTCTTCAATATATGTAAATTAATCAATATGATAAACCATATTAACAAATTGAAGAATAAAAACCATATGATCATGTCAATAGATGCAGAAAAAGCTTTTGACAAAATTCAACATCCATTTATGATAAAAACTCTCCAGAAAGTGGGCATAGAGGGAACCTACCTCAACATAATAAAGGCCATATATGACAAACCCAAAGCAAACATCATTCTCAATGGTGAAAAACTGAAAGCGTTTCCTCTAAGATCAGGAACAGGACAAGAATGTCCACTCTCACCACTATTATTCAACATAGTTTTGGAAGTCCTAGCCATGGCAGTCAGAGAAGAAAAATAAATAAAAGGAATCCAAATTGGAAAAGAAGAATTAAAACTGTCACTGTTTGCAGATGACATGATACTATACATAGAGAATCCTAAAGGTGCCACCAGAAAACTACTAGAGCTAATCAACGAATTTGGTAAAGTAGCAGGATACAAAATTAATGCACAGAAATCTCTTGCATTCCTATACACTAATGATGAAAAATCTGAAAGAGAAATTAAGGCAACACTCCCATTTACCATTGAAACAAAAAGAATAAAATACCTAGGAATAAACCTATCTAGGGAGACAAAAGACCTGTATGCAGAAAACTACAAGACACTGATGAAAGAAATTAAAGATGATACCAACAGATGGAGAGATATACCATGCTGTTGGATTGGAAGAATCAATATTGTGAAAATGACTATACTACCCAAAGCAATCTACAGATTCAATGAAATCCCTATCAAATTACCAATGGCATTTTTTACAGAACTGGAACAAAAAAATCTTAAAATTTGTATGGAGACACAAAAGACCCCGAATAGCCAAAGCAGTCTTGAGGGAAAAAAACAGAGCTGGAGGAATCAGACTCCCTGACTTCAGACTATACTACAAAGCTACAGTAATCAAGACAATATGGTACTGGCACAAAACCAGAAACATAGATCAATGGAACAAGATAGAAAGCCCAGAGATAAACCCATGCATCTATGGTCAACTAATCTATGACAAAGGCTGCCAGGATATACAATGGAGAAAAGACAGTCTCTTCAATAAGTGGTGCTGGGAAAACTGGACAGCTACATGGAAAAGAATGAAATTAGAACACTCCCTAACACCATACACAAAAATAAACTCAAAATGGATTAGAGACCTAAATGTAAGACCGGACGCTATAAAACTCTTAGAGGAAAACATAGGAAGAACACTCTCTCACAGAAATCATAGCAAGATCTTTTTTGATCCACCTCATAGAGAAATGGAAATAAAATCAAACAAATGGGACCTAATGAAACTTAAAAGCTTTTGCACAGCAAAGGAAACCATAAACAAGATGAAAAGACAACCCTCAAAATGGGAGAAAATATTTGTAAATGAATCAACAGACAAAGGATTAATCTACAAAATATATAAATAGCTCATGCAGCTCAATATCAAAAAAACAAACAACCCAATCCAAAAATGGGCAGAAGACCTAAATAGACATTTCTCCAACGAAGACATACAGATGGCCAAGAAGCCCATGAAAAGCTGCTCAACATCACTAATTATTAGAGAAATGCAAATCAAAACTACAATGATGTATCACCTCACACCAGTTAGAATGGGCATCATCAGAAAATCTGCAAACAACAAATGCTGGAGAGGGTGTGGAGAAAAGGGAACCCTCTTGCACTGTTGGGGGGAATGTAAATTGATACAGCCACTATGGATATCATTATGGAGGTTCCTTAAAAAACTAAAAATAGAATTACCATATGATCCAGCAATCCCAGTACTGGGCATATACCCAGAGAAAACCATAATTCAAAATGACACACGCACCTCAATGTTCATTGCAGCACTATTTACAATAGCCAGGTCATGCAAGCAACCTAAATGCTCATCAACAGACGAATGGATAAAGAAGATGTGGTACATATATAGAATGGAATATACTCAGCCATGAAAAGGAACGAAATCGGGTCATTTGTTGAGATGTGGATGGATCTAGAGACTGTCATACAGAGTGAAGTAAGTCAGAAAGAGAAAGACAAATACCATATGCTAACACATATATATGGAATTTAAGAAAAAATATGTCATGAAGAACCTAGGGGTAAGACAGGACTAAAGACACAGACCTACTAGAGAATGGACTTGAGGATATGGGGAGGGGGAAGGGTAAGCTGTGGCAAAGTGAGAGAGTGGCATGGACATATATATGCTACCAAACGTAAAATAGCTAGCTAATGGGAAGCAGCCACATAGCACAGGGAGATCAGCTCGGTGCTTTGTGACCACCTAGAGGGGTGGGATAGGGAGGGTGGGAGGGAGGGAGACACAAGAGGGAAGAGATATGGGAACATATGTATATGTATAACTGATTCACTTTGTTATAAAGCAGAAACTAACACACCATTGTAAAGCAATTATACTCCAATAAAGATGTAAAAAAAATAATAAATAAATAAGTAAAAGAAGAAAACAATAGCTCCTTACATCTATTCAGTTTGGGTTGGCAAAGAAACAGCATAGAAGTCCAGGCCTGAGGTTATTTAATCAACATTATCAGACCATGATCCTCTCCAGCACTAGCTCTGAGTGTTTAATGTTCAGGATAATAAAATGCAATCTGCAGAATCCATTTATATTTTCATCATGTCATCAGAAACCCAGAAGGCGCTGTTTATAGCCACAGATTGACAGACTCTGCTAAAAAAAATCTAATTAAGAATACAAGAAATGCTCCAAAGCATGCTGGGAGCATTAAATCCTCTGATCTAGCCATTGCATGCTCTAGACACAGGAAATGGGTCAGTCCAGGAACATATGAGTGGGTTTAGCAGTAAGTGTGTTTGCACACTTAGGCTATCCTTACCTTCTAAAGAGACAGAACAGATACTGCAAAGAAAGACAAACAACTCATGAGCTTTAACACAACATAAAGTATTAGCAATTGATTTGAGAGCAAAGAAAAAGAATGAGTCCCGAAAGAAAATGGGCTAGTAAAGTGCTTCTGGGCTATGTGTGCTGTCTCTACTATAAGAAGCAGAGCTAGGCTTCAGCCACAGTGTGATTTTTACCTGGGTATCGTGTTGCTCCTTAAATAAATACTTCAATTCATGGTTAATTTTGACAAATCAGTGTATGGAACTGTCATCTAGTCCTCAGCACAGGGATATAAAAAACCTCTGAATTAGGCAAATCAGGGTCCAAATTTCAGGTGTGACGCTTCAGAGCTACGTGACGCTGGACAAATGGCTTCGTTTCTCTGAGCCTGCTCCGTCATCTTTAAAAGACAGTTGTAGGAACCTGTTTTACAAGGTTGTTAGAGGTTAGAAATCATGAGTAGAAACCATCTAATAGGACATTTACTACTGATTGGAAACTCTATTACTTTCTTTCCTCGAGCTTCATATCTAAGGAGAAGAAAAAAATCCATGCTGGAGTGTCTAGATCAGGCGGTTGCAATTTCTGTTCAGAAATACCGCTCAAGGGCTTCTCTGGTGGCGCAGTGGTTGAGAGTCCGTCTGCCGATGCGGAGGACGGGGGGTTCGTGCCCCGGTCCGAGAAGATCCCACATGCCGCGCAGTGGCTGGGCCCATGAGCCATGGCCGCTGAGCCTGCGCGTCCGGAGCCTGTGCTCCGCAACGGGAGAGGCCACAACAGTGAGAGGCCCGCGCACCGCAAAAAAAAAAAAAAGAAATACCGCTCAAGAGAAAGTGAGTATGGCTGAGGCAGATCTGCTGCTTCACAGATGGCTCTGGGCTTGTGAGTGCTGGGTACAAAATCACACGATGTAACAGACTCCTATACCCATGGTCCGGATTTAGTGAGACCATGAGGAGACAACTGGGCAAATCCAGAAACATGACACATTTCATAAGAAAATTGACCTTCAAAAAGCCAATGTCGTGAAGAAAAGGGGAGGCTCGTTACCTTAAATAAGAGACTTAAGGGACATGAAAACCAATTCATTGCACGCATCTTAGTGAAATCCTAGTTTAAAAGCAGATTTACAGGTGATATTTTGGGCACGATTGGGGAAATCTGAACATATACTGGTCATTTGATAATATCAGGGCATTACTTCACTTTATGAAGAGTGACAATGGCACGGTTGTTATGTAGAAGAATGTCCTCATAGCTTGGAGATGCACACTAAAGTAGTTACAGGGAAAGGGGTCTGATGTCTGTAATTTATTTTGAAAAGGTTGAAAAGATATTAGGAGTATGTGTGCATGTGTTTGTGTTAGAAGTAAATAGAGAAAATGTTAACAATTATTGACACTAGGTGGTGGGTATATGGCCTCTTTGAACCAACCTACCTTTCTTCCTGCCTCTCTCTCTGTCTCTCTCTCTCTGTCTCTCTCTCTCTCTCTCTCTCATGTTTCAAAATATTCATAATAAAATGTTGTCTGGAGCTACAGCTGAAAGTCATTCAGCAGTCCAGGGAAAGAAATCAAGTCAAAAACTTGTCTGGTGCCACCTCATTTGTTACTAGGAGTGCTTTTTCATATTTGTTTTCAATGGTTCACTATCAGTCATTTCATTTATATTCAACCCACTCTCTCTTCTTCTCACTACACAGAAATGGCTCTTGCCAGTCATCAAATCAACATGACGTTAGTACTGAGGATGGGAAGGAAAGAGGGGTCAAGCCCCTTGGCTTCCTGATTTGGGGCAAAGAATGGGAACTAGAGGCTCTGCCAAGTACACACAGTCCTGTGACAGTTGTAGAACTGTCTGAAGAACTGATCAATTTCACCATTTGATATTCTAATAACCTAATAATTTTTAGCTAAGAATCCAAAGTAACCACAAAACTGTTGTGTTTCACCACTACTTGTTATTTTAAAACACATCGAAGTCAAGTTAGAAAACTACTAGAATTCGCCCAAACAAGTTATTAGATTATCAAAGGAAAATAAAACATGGTGAAATGCTCATTATACAGATAGGATGATCACATTTTAAACAGCCTGTCCTTTTAAAAGTCATAGGTATGACTTGGGCAACACAACTAAGAAGAAAAGCCAGGAAGTGATCAACATAAAATGAGAAGTGACTTTTAGAAGGAGGGAAGGAAATATCAATGGGAGGGAGCCCAGGATGGGCTTCCAGGGTGATAAAATTCTACTTCTTGATTTGAATCTACTTCTTGAGACAGTGATTCCAAGACTGTCCACCTTAAATAATTAACTAAGCTGTGAATTTATGTGGTTTCTGTCATTGTGTTATACTTTACAATTAAAAAGATTTTAAAGGGAGGACTGGAGAAATAGAGGTTGACTTCCATAGTGGTTTAACCTCTTTTTTTTTTCTTTTGTTAGTAACAAAAGCCATTTTCCATTTGATTTAACTCAGAAAAGTCTTCGTAGTGAGAAAATACTACTTGTAAAAGGTTTTTCATTCCAATGTAATAGAAATACACCTCCAACTAATAATATTCCTCAGGTCTATTAAAATGGTGGCTGGCAATATGGAGAAACAGTATGGAGGTTCCTTAAAAAAAAACTAAAAATAGAGTTACCGTATGATCCAGCAATCCTACTCCTGGACATTTATCCAGAAAAGACAAAAACTCTAATTTGAAAAGATACATCATGCACCCCAATGTTCACAGAAGCACTATTTACAGTAGCCAAGACATGGAAGCAACCCAAGTGTCCATCAACAGATGAATAGATAAAGAAGATGTGACACACACACACACACACACACACACACAACAGAATATCAGCCATAAAAAGAATGAAATATTGCCATTTGTGGCAACATGGATAAACCTAGAGATTATCATACTGAGTGAAGTAAGCCAGATAGACAAAGACAAATATTATATGATAACATTTATATGTGGAAGCTAAAAAATACAGATGAACTTATTTACAAAACAGAAACAGACTCACAGACATAGAAAACAAACTTATGTTTACCAAAAGGGAAAGGTGAGGGAGGAATAAATTAGCAGTATGGGATAACAGATACACACCACTATATATAAAATAGATAAACAACAAGGAATTACTGAATAGCACAGGGAACTATATTCAACATCTTGTAATAACCTATAATGGAAAAGAGTCAGAAAAAAATATATATATATGTAAAACTGAATCACCTTGCTGTACACCAGAAACTAACACAGTATTGCAAATCAACTATACTTCAATTTAAAAAATGGTGACTGGGATCCACACATGCTTACTGCATGATATATATATATATTATTTTTAAATTTATTTTTTTTTATTTATTTATTTTTGGTTGCATTGGGTCTTCATTGTGTGCGGGCTTCTCTAGTTGTGGGGAGCAGGGGCTACTCTTCGTTGCGGCGTGCGGGCTTCTCATTGGGTGGCTTTTCTTGTTGAGGAGCACAGGCTCTAGATGCGCGGGCTTCAGTAGTTGTGGCACCCAGGCTCAGTAGTTGCAGCTTGTGGGCTCTAGAGCATAGGCTCAGTAGTTGTGGTGCACGGGCTTAGCTGCTCCACAGCATGTGGGATCTTCCCGGACCAGGGCTCGAACCTGTGTCCCCTGCACTGGCAGGCAGATTCTTAACCACTGTGCCACCAGGGAAGCCCTGCATAATATATATCTATATATATTTTTTAACATCTTTATTGGAGTATAATTGCTTTACAATGGTGTGTTAGTTTCTGCTTTAAAACAAAGTGAATCAGCTATACCTATACATATATCCCCATATCTCTTCCCTCTTGCGTCTCTCTCCCTCCCATGCTCCTTATCCCACCCCTCTAGGCATAATATATTTTAAAACAAACATTTGAGTATCAAAGGAGCCAATGTACTGCTAGGCTTTGGAAAATAAAGGACACATCATCTTCTGAGATTTTACCATTTGAATGGCTCTAGGCAGACACTTGGGGTCAGGAATGGCCACAGTGCCCCTTCCCCCCATCTTCTATCAGTGGTTTGAATCACATGGTTATCTAAAGACACCTAGTCAGGACTGGTAGGAAGCTGAAAGTCCAGACAACTGGGTTCAAGCCACAGTTCTCTAATAACCAAGGGTTTCCAGCAAATCACTCCACTCCTTTAAGATAACTTTGCACAAATCTACAGATTCTCTGAACCCTGTTCCACCCTAGGCTCTCACCTTGAAGTTTTGATGATAATCGTAACAGCATCTTTTATGGAACCTTAATTAACTCGCTTACTCCTCAGTTCCCTGGTGCAGTTGTCAGAGCTACCGCAGCTGGTTGCACAGGTTGTGCCCTCAACAGTGGTGCCCAGCCGAGGAGACAAGTTGGGGCTAAAAGCCAGCCTGAGCTCTCTTTGTCAAACTACACAAATTCTTCTGGCTAAAGAGTCCTGTTTTCCTAATTCACATAAAGCCACTGTCTGTACTCAAGCCCAAAGAGTCCACCCTATGATGTCTTTTTGAGTTTATACAAAGGTGCTCAATGGGCTCTCAGGGGCCCTGATAGAAGTGTGACTATTATCTCTCTTTTCCAGATGAAGAAACGAAAGTATAGACCATGAAGTAATTGGCCCAATTTCACACAGTAAGTGGCAGAGCCGGGACTCTAAGCTGGGCAGTCTGGTTCCCGACCCACATTCCCAACCAGAAGGCTATGCTGCCCAAATACGCCTGTGTCAGTTGAGTTGTAAAAAATGATCTGAAAAAAAAAAAAATAAATCATGATCTGACTTCCCACTGCCTATGCAATCTTGTCTCTTCAATGTGCCTCTTCCTCAAAACGTGGAAAAAGAATATAAGCCCCCAAATCCAGAGAAATGTCCAAATGTCTGCCCATATACTGTCAATTCACTCAGCACTGTGGAGGTGAAATCATAACAATCTCTGTGATGTCACTGGAGTTCAGCCTCTGTATTTAAAAAATCATCACACATATCCAAAGAATACAACTTGGAAGAACCTTATACACAACTTGATCCCCTATGGAATGAAAAATAAATATCCGCTAATGGGGAGTGAAGGGGACTAGAAGGAAAGAAGACAAGATGCCTCATTGGAGACCGTTAGGCATTTCAGAACAAACTATTTCCCTACTTATCTCCCTCTGGTTCTTTAGACTTACAAATAATGTATTATGGCAGGAAATCTGTTCTCTTGGCCGTTCTGGGATGAAGACAGCAAGTGGTAATCCCAGCCCCCTAAAGTGCTGTTCATCACTGGGCCTCACTGACACCACAATGTGGCGGCTGCCCCCACTGAGGAAGCAGCGCCATCTTGGTTTCTACTGGAGTGAACATTACTCGGACTCTGTGTTTATCTCTCCTTACACACTGTTTCCTCCATAAACATGGTCCACATCAATAAGGAAGGAGTCCTGTTTTCAGAGTGCTACAAAAAACCATAAGGAAACAATGTAATGCTGTACTACCACAGGTAAATTAAAGAAAAGACAAGAAGCCTATTTGTTATAAACCTAGTAGGTGAGATCCACGTTAATCAAAAACAAAACAAAACCAACAACAGGACCTTCTGCCCACGCATCATCTTGAAAAACCTCATTAACAAAAAGTCTAGAGAGAGGAAGAAGGAAAAAAGGGTATAAAAAGTTAACTGTGTTATTGTTAGAATACGAGATATTCTAAGAGGTCCTTGGTTATATATATATATATATATATATATTTTTTTTTTTTTTTTTTTTAAACATTTACTTATTTGGCTGCATCGGGTCTTAGTTGCGACATGCGGGGTCTTCGTTGCAGCGTGCGGGTCTTTAGTTGCAGCACGCAAACTCTTAGTTGCGGCATGTGGGTCTTTAGTTGCAGCATGTGAACTCTTAGTTGCAGCATGTGGGATCTAGTTCCCTGACCAGAGATTGAACCCAGGCCCCCTGCATTGAGAGTGTGGAGTCTTAGCCACTGGACCACACGGGAAGTCTCTCCTTGGTTATATTTTTAAAACTCCTTATAATCAAGTCACCCTGAGAGATGGCCTAGAACCAATGGTATTCTGCTAAATGCTTAACAATGGGTTCTCATGAGGTGGGGAGGGGAGAAGAGCCCTGACGTGTAGCATTTGCCACTCTCCATGGCGTAAATATTCCCACTGTGGTTGATTTCAAGCTCAGCCTGATATCACTGAACACACAGTGAGGAGGAAATGCACACAAGCTTCTCTCTTGAGCCATATGAGCTGGCTCCAGAATACTACTGCAAACTCGCAATCTCTATTACATATATATTATGAGGCTAACAGTTAACTTAAATGTGATGTTTTAAATGTATGACAATACCCATGACATTGGAGAATTATCAAAAAATAATTGAAAACAAACCATACAACCATATGAATGTTTCTAAACTTGCATACACTCTTGTTCATAAACAATCAACATCTTATAGAAAGATGTAACTACTATGATAATATAAACCTATTGTTCTTTCAGAGAGCTGTTTCTGATTCCTGGCTATAGGTAGACGATCAGAATGAAAAAGCAAAAGGTCTCCACTAAATTCCTGAAAATTGGAGCAGTAACAATAATCCAATGAATAGGCCTTTCCCAAGCATATAAAATCAAATATAAAAAGCTTACTTTTGTCCTAAATATTTCCTAGCTGTGGAGTATACTCAGGTTCTTGAAAGCTTGTATACTCTCTAGTCCTGAATTTGCAAATATATTTCCTTCCCCCCTTATAGGACAGCCAACAATTATAGCAAAGCTAATAATTGTCCCCAATCCATTCCAGTGTACCATGATATAATTTTTAATAAGTTTGTGGGCAATTAACTAGATTGTAACAATCTTTTAGAGAACAAAGGGAAAAATACAGCCCACTTCCAACATAAGGGCACAAACTATCCAAATGGGAGTTTTGACTACAGTGCCCGGAAGGTACTAAGTAGAACTACTAAAGCAGAACAGTTGCCATTTTGCTGCTGATTGACACAGAGAGCTGTTGTTTGTAAAAGGAAGAAATGGAGGACTAATGCTGTTGGCAATAATCAACAGCTCTGTTCTTTCTTTTTTTAATTGCTAGAACACCTGCTGCCTAAGTCTCTTCAGCCTCATCCATTATGCAGCATGTTGATGGTGACGGGACCGGGACACGCCAAGCACACAATGACCGACCTGAGAAAGACAAAGGGACAGACCCAACACTCAAAGGACAGGCATTGATAGCCCACACGCTTCCTCTTCCCACTCTCAGTATTTAAAAAGACAATCCACTTACACCAAAATTTACTGAGCTGTCATTTTATGGCATTGGGAGGAGTTAAAATACAAAGCCAGTACTTGTTTTCCACATCATGTGTTTAGGGAGATTAAATTATTATTTCATGGGGATTGGCCTTCACATTTATTCTTTGGCCTACCTAAGAGAGGAAACACATAACAGAAGCATTTCCCAAAGTATGTCCCACCGAATTCTAGTTCTGCAGGATGTTGAGATGTGATGTGCAAAAAAGGTTCCACAGTCAAGTACATTTGGGGAATGCTAAGTTGTTGTTTTTTTTACAACTCTGAGCTTCTCAGAGCCAATAATATTCTAATGTACACTGAGATCATCCAGTGGGAGATAAAATAGTGTTTCCTAATTTGTTGTACCAAGACCCCTTTTCAAGAAAAGTCTCTGGGGCTTCCCTGGTGGCGCAGTGGTTGAGAGTCCACCTGCCGATGCAGGGGACACGGGTTCGTGCCCCGGTCTGGGGAAGATCCCACATGCCGCAGAGCGGCTGGGCCCGTGAGCCATGGCCACTGAGCCTGCGCATCTGGAGCCTGTGCTCTGCAACGGGAGAGGCCACAAAAGTGAGAGGCCCCAACAGAGAGAGGCCCGCGTACCGCAAAAAAAAAAAAAGAAAAAGAAAAAAAAAGAAAAGTCTCTGGGGAGTGGGACCAGTGCTCTGTAGAAGGTGTATTAGGAAACTGACTTTCCAGCGAACTGGTAACTCATAGCCTAGAGGGACCACACAGACCCTCACACAAGTTGTCTGTTCTTTACTGCATTGGACTCCTTGGTATTTCAGAAAATTTGAATAAGCTACCAAAATTTAAAAGCAGAAGAGCTAATATTTAAGCAATGACAACAACAAAGGTTTTTTTTTTTTTTTTAATTGCTTCTCTTGAAAAGAAAAGAGGGGACTAAGGGGGCACTCCTTGTCCACAGAGTTGCCTTTTCTGTGCAGAATATTTTAAACCATAAAGGAATTTTAAAAAACAAACTACATAATGTACCCAGTTTATAGTGAAGTTAAGGAAAGAAAAATTACACGTGCACTGTATATAGGTGTTCAGAGAAGTGAAACAAAGGCAACTGAGAATGGGGTATTAAAGAGGGAAGTGTTCCCCAAGAGGTGGGGATGAGCTTAGACAGGTAGGAAGAAAGGAGGGATGTATGCAGAGCTAAAGGGAACGCCAAGGACAAAAGCACAAGACTGGAATCATTAAGTCATAAAAAGAGATCACAGAGTACTTCAAAATATAGATACAAAACACACATGTTTGATTTAAATTTGTCATTTAATTGAGGAACACAGTGGTCAAGAATTTTAAAAATTAAATAGCTCTGAGCCATAGATAGGGTCAAATCAAGCCATTTGGCCATTAAACCCAATCTTTAAGAGGATAAACACTAGATGTTTCTTAGTTATATGACTAAGTAACTTCCAAAACAATTCCCCTCAAATGGCAGGTGCAAAAGCAATCACATCAAATTCCTTGCCGGTTCCACGGACCTGGGATAGCAGGGCCTCTGAGAACCAGGGAACCAGTTCGAAAATAATTCTGGCGCCTCAGAGATCCTATTACTAAGAAGCAGAAATAGATTTTCAAGTGCTCACTTTGAAATATTGAGCATGGTTCCACCCAGATCTTTCCACCATCCTAGAACACTTATTAAAAACCAGTTCAAAGTGAGTCATCATCTAAAATAAAGCTTCACCTTGCCTGAAGTCACGATGCATAGTGGTTTAACTTCACCACAGTGGGATTAGCACTATCTAAAAAACAAACAAAAAGAATACAAAAATATTTCCTTATTAAGAAGTTAGATCTAACAGGTGATGGGAGCTCAAAATGCTTTTCTTAATTTGAGTTAAGGTCTAACTGTTGTTGTTTTACAATTTCTGTTATTTTTTACATCATGACTCTTCCAAGATTTCTACTAACAACTCAAAACCCTAACACCCAGACTTGACTAGTCTTCAGTCTTTATTTTCAGAACAATGTCTTGTTTTGGAAAGACTAGCAACCGCAGACACAAAAAAAGGTCACCCTCCAAAATCTTGGGAGCTACCAGAATCTTCCCTAACCTTGGCACCTTTTTTTCTACCTCTAAGCAAAGAACTGCCTCTCTTTGTTTCTTTTTTTTTTTTTTAAAGACCAAATATTTTTGAGGTAGTTGGTATATTTTTTTTAATTTTATTTATTTATTTATTCATTTATTTATGGCTGTGTTGGCTCTTCGTTTCTGCGCGAGGACTTTCTCTAGTTGCGGCAAGCGGGGGCCACTCCTCATCGCGGTGCGCGGGCCTGTCACTATCGCAGCCTCTCCTGTTGCGGAGCACAGGCTCCAGACGCGCAGGCTCACGGGGCTAGTTGCTCCGCGGCATGTGGGATCTTCCCAGACCAGGGCTCGAACTTGTGTCCCCTGCATTGGCAGGCAGACTCTCAACCACCGCGCCACCAGGGAAGCCCCCTCTCTTTGTTTCTGAGCAAGTCCTTCCACCCAGGCCCTTGTTCCTGCGCCCTCCCCTCTGATCTCCTCTCCTCTCTCTTCTTTGCACCGCTCATCAAGCTAAAGGATCCTCAGCAAACCTCTCTGCATGTGGCAGTCTTGATTCAGATATTTTTAAGTGTTTCCTACTGCCTCAAGCTCAAGCAGTAACTTGAATTGGCTACGTGAATCTACTCCTATGTGAATTCACCAGACACATCCATGTCTCTTTGCATTTGCTCATGCCATTACCATATCTGGAATGCCTTTGCTCATTACTTATATCTAATCCCATGTTCAAATCTCAAGACACAAATACTCTAGGGTTTCCCTAAAGCACCCATTAACTCCTATATCCCTGTGTAAACCAAATTTGTCTCCAACTCCAAAGCACTTACTGTCTTTTATGAAATAAGACGGGATTTAGAATCAGAAAATCTGGCCTTAAATCCCACTTCCACCACTAACTAGCTATGTGATTTGGGGTGGATACATCTGCACTGTAGCTCTTTCCTTGCCTATAAAATAGGAAAATGATAGCACTTACAGGTAAGGATTAAATGAGATTATGTATATGAGAGCACGTGAAAGCTGTTAATGAAAAAATGTAACTTTTGAAATGTAATTTACCTTAAAGTGTCATTAATATTTGTATGTTTTGTCCCTGAGTAGATTCATTCATTGAATAGTTATTTACAGAGCACACCTTATGTGCCTGACATTGTTCTAGACACTGGGGATGTGGTCCCTGAATTCATGTCATTGTTTAGTAGACAGACAATAAACAATATAACATGTAATACAACAGCAGGTAATACTAAGAGCTATGAAGAAAAATAGAGCAAAATAAGGGGATAAAAAGTGGCAAAAAATGGGTTGCTACTTGAGATATTTTAAAGCAAAAAGGCTTCTCTGAGAAAATGACACATAATCAGAGACTTGAAAGAAGGAGGTAGTGAGCAGTGCTCATTTCTGTGGGAAAAGTATCCCAGGCAGAGACACACAAGTTCAGGGCCCACAGGTGGGTGTGAGCATGTAGTGTCTGGTGAAGAAAACGGCAAGTATGGCTAGACTAGAGGCAATAAGGGTGGCAGAGCAACAAGACGAGGACAGAGAGGGAGCTGAAAGCCTTATAGGCAACGATAAGGACCATGGAACTTATTCTCAGTGCTGTTCAAAGCATTCACTGAAAAGAGTTCTGACCAGGGAAGTGTTGTGATTTAATTAACATTTAAAAAAATTACTCTGGCCACTGTATGGCGAATTGACATGGGGGAAGCAAGTGGGCAAGACTGGAGACAGGAAAACCATTAAGGACACAATTACGTAGGCTAGGAGAGAAAGGTGGTAACTTGGACTAGGGTAGTAGCTGAGGGAATGAGAAGTGGTCGGATTCCCGGCTTAGTTTGAAGGTAGAAGCTAACAGATTTGCTGATGGACTGACCAAATGTGAGATATTAACAAAGGATAAGACTTGAGAATCTCTGTACATTTTGACCTTGAACAACAGTATGCTATTAAGATAGGGAACACTTGAAGAGGAGCAGCTTTGGAAAGAAAAATCAAGAGCTGTATGTTGTGCCCATTAAGGTTGAGATGACTGTGTGATATCCAAGTGAGAAACGGATATACTAGCACTCAAAGGAAAGGACAGAGCTAGTGCTATATATTTGGATGTGGATCATGAGATAAAGTCACCCCTGGAGTGTGCAAAAGGTCCAGCGACTGAAGCCAGGGGTCACTCAGCAATTACACATCAGGAAAAAGACGACAGTCCAACACAGGAGAACAAGAAGGAATTGGCTAATGAGTTAGGAGAACAATTATAAGACAAGGATGTCCTGGAAGCCAAGGGAGAAACAATGTTTAAAGAAGAAAGAAGAGGATAATGGTCCAATGATGCTGAAAGGTTGTATAAGATGAGAACTGGAGATTGTCTGTCGAATTTGGGCAGTGAAGAACACAGGTCACCTTGACCTGAGTAATTTCTATAGAATGGTGAGGATGCGAGGATAATGGAGTAAGAAGGAAAGTGTAGTCAATTCTGAATGAGTAGATATGGAGAAGCAGGCAAAGATGGATGTGTAGTTTAGGAAGGGCACATGCTAAAGGAATGATGCCGTAGAAAAAGAGAAGGCAATGATAACAGGAAAGAGAAGGATGACAATTGAGGGAGGAAAGGGTAAATCTTTGAATAGGTGAAGGGATGTTGATCACAAGGCCAAGGTCTGGCCTTAGGTGTGCAGAGAGAGAGCATTCATTGTAAGGGAAGGAAGGCAGAGTAAATGGGTAGAGATGCAGTGATAAGTTTGATGGTGAACAGATTAGAAGTTCTCATGAGATTGCTTTTAGGAGCCATTAGTTGAGAGTGAGAAAAGGAGAATGGTGTTAGAAGCTTAGGAAAGAAAAATGTGAAGAGTGGGGTTAGCAAACTGATATATGGGTAGTGAATAAGTGTGGGCTGCCATCTGATGGTCCCTTTCTCTGCCTCGTCCTTCAAGAACCTCTACAGCTTTGCAGTTATTATCCACAAGACATGTGCTTAAAGATGAGCCTGATTTCTTTGAGAAACAGAAGATTTTTGCAAACCAGCAATGATATTATCCTGAAAAAGGATGTTAAAACTAAAAGGAAAGTTTTTCTGGAATATGTGTCACCAGCCATGCCTTGGACACTATGAAAAATGCCTAGGACTACACACATGGCCTAAAGCCATGTTCAGTCACCTTCATCTCTCATTTTGACAAGTATGCAGGAGTCATTGATGAGTGGGTCATTCCAGAGAAACAACACTTCACAGACTTGGGAAATCTAGTACTGAAAGAGGAGGCAGAAAATAAAATAGATCAGTATGGTATGATTTTTGAGTTTCCACCACACTTGTATACTCTGGAGTAATATAAGGGATCCTATTTCCCCCAAAGAAGGAGCAAGATAAACAGATAGAGAAGTGTCAGTCACTCAAACATGGTTGCTTCATTTCAGTTGTGTATTGGTGGCAGGGGGGAGTGGAGGTTAAAAGCATCAGTGTCCAACTACTAAGAGGTACAGCTCATTGACTTTCTACTTTCTAAGAGATATTGTGGTCTCCAGCCTCAATGGATTCATAGGATGACCCTGTGGCATCATTATAAATATCACGGTGAAAGCTGCCCATTTGACTATATTTAAGATAAGCCATGATAACAAATCCTCTGCTGAGTCTTTTGGGAAGAAGGGTTTGAAAATCATTAATATAAACACCTTGCCTGGGTTTCCTAGGGTCATGTGTCAGCTTTGCAGCTTCTTACAAATAAGAGTTCTTCACAAATGAGTTTCATGCACAATCCCAACAGACTAAAGCATAGAGTCAGAAATATGAGCTGCTACCTGCAAGCTATGCTGGACAAATAACAGACAGTAAGAGTGTATACAAGTAAACAAGACTCGAAAAGGTAGCTGGAGTATCATCACCAACTTTGGTCTTATCTGAATGAGAGAAAAACAGATACCTGGTAATGCAGGGCGACAAGTCTTACTCTTGAAAGTAATTTATAATTTCTTAGATTTTAGAATGATACTATAATGTATATACTGTCTATTATGTAACACCTCCAAGAGGTCTAGGGAAGTACTCTTTAATCAAATACAAAATTTTTGTGGTGAAATATTTGAATGGTCACATAAAGGGGAACAAATAAAAATAATAAATAGCCTGAAGTCATTTAAGATCAAGTCAAAGTTTTGTTACTCAATGAATTACAAAAGGAAGGAAGGGAGAGAGGGAGGGAGGGAAGGAAGGAAGGAAATTTTTAAAAATCTAAAATGAAAAAGAAAACGTCCACTTCTCAAACCTTTTTGGGTTTTGTAATTGTGCCCAAATGATTGCGGACCTAAAAAAATACAAGGAAATATGCAAGCTTTGGCCTATAAGTTTGCTATATTAGACGACCAGGCTCCCAAAGAGCTGTCACTGTTACCACTTGAAAAGAAGAATAGAAAAAATAGAGATAATAAAATATTAAAAATTACCAGGCAAGCACCATCTTTGGAGTATGATTTGTGACGTATGAATGGTGCACAGCATGTGTCAATGCTTCTGACTGTTCTGTGATGGACACTGCTAAATATTACCTGACCTCTGAGTTCAGGGTTACCTATAAGCATGAGGTTGATATTTTGTTTTCCGGTAAAGCTGCAAGATGTACAATGCTTATTTCTGACCACTGACTTTCCAAGAACATCATCTCCTACGTGTCAGGTTGGGATTCCTCTTAGGATCAGAAATATGAAGTTAAAAAGGAATTTAATAGACTTGAAGAGATACTTGTATATTCATGTTCATAGCAGCATTATTCACAATAGCCAAAAGATAGAAGCAATCCAAATGTCCATCAACAGATGAATAGATAAAGCATGGTGTGTATGTGTGTGCGTGTGTGTGTGTATACTGGAATATTACTCAGCCTTAAAAAGAAAAGGAAGGAAACTGTGATACATACTACAACATGGAAGAACCTTGAACACATTATGCTAAATGAAATAAGCCAGTCACAAAAGGACAAATATTGGATGATTCCACTAATATGAGGTACCTAGAGTAGGCAAGTTCATAGAGACAGACAGGAGAATGTTGGTTACCAGGGGATGAGGAAAAGGGTAATAGGGAGTTATTGTTTAATGGGTACAGTCTTGCAAGATGAAAAGAGTTCTGGAGATGGCTGTGATGGTAACAATATGAATGCATTTAATGCCCCTGAACTGTACACTTAAAATGGTTAAGATGGTAAATTTTGGTAAATTTTGTCTGATGTGTATTTTACAACAACTAAAAATAATAATAATAATAAATAAAAGGAATTTAATAGTAAAAGAAGGCATACTCTGAAAAAATATACTGAAGAACCTGAAAGATGACACAGGAACTGTACAAGGAGCAAACAAAGGAGTCCAAAATGACAAGGAAAAGAGTCTAGTGATGAACCAGAAAGCTATGTAGAAGAGTAAAGGAAAAGAAGACTGAACTGTTGGCCTCTGAATAAATCATGTCCTTGGAAATTTGCAGTGACCTTCGGTGTGCAGGTTGGTGGCTTTGAGATGATGTGCAGCGGGGGCTTCACCCTACTCATTCCAACTCTTAGCTGAGGCAAAGCAGCTTGACTGTTTCTAAGCCTCAATAATGGTCATAAATTTGGGAGCCCAGTAAGCAGGGGTCATCAAGTAACCAAGGAAGAAGAAAGTAAATTTTTTAGGCTTTATGAGCCATACTGTCTCTGTCACAGCTCCTCAACTCTGCCTTTGTAGTATGAAAACTGCCATAGACAAACATAAATGAATGGATGCAGTTGTGTCCCAATAAAACTTTATTTATAAAACCAGGCAGTGGGTCATAATTTGCTGACCTCTGCTCCTTAAGGGAAAGAAGGCTCAGATTTTCTAAGTGGATAAAAATTATTACTTGGGCTTCAGAAGGAGAATCTCAAATACAGAGAGGAGTAGGGTCAATGTAAAACACTAGTTTTGGAGTTAAAAACAAAAACTGTGGGGAAGAAAATAGAAAGAAGGAAAACATGCTGATCCAGATGGGAACATACAATGGGAACAAAGCAACTTAAGAAGCAGGTTGTAATTTTGTGTCCTTCTTTAAAAGAAAGAGAGAACTATAGAGAAAATGGACACAGAGCACTGGAAGAACAGGAATTATGGGCCAGGCTGCAGAAGAGGTAGTTGAAAGGCACGTCAGTAGGGCGGTCATTCTAACTTAAGGCCTGGAGTCCAAAGGTTGAGGAAAGGCAAGCCTTTGAAAAGGATCATTTGGCCAAGGACATTCTGGACCTCACTGGCATGCCGGCAGCAGGGACTTAGGAATCAAGGGCACTGGTTCAGAACCCCATGAGCTGATTTCTCAGATGGGAACAATGTGAGGGCAGGTGGGAACCACTCCCGGGAGACTGGCTCACAGACTGTAGAGTTCCGAAGAGGAAGCAACAAATGGCAGCACAGGGGTAAGAAAGCCTGGGGACTCTGCCGGGGATGAGAACAGAAATGAGCAGAAGACAGACTGTGGGAAATGCAATTTGGAGCATTCCCGTCTTTAAATTTAAAGTAGCCTTCTCAATTTAGTTCTGGGCTGCCAGGAGTATATTAGTCCAAAAGGAAGGTTTGAAAGTTTGAGGTTTTGAACACACAGAATGTGCACTAAACAATAGATAGGGATCCTGGGAAACACCATGAGATGACAACCACTGTGATGGTGCAGTGATGAACACCACCACTTCAAATTTCCAAGTTCTGCAAGTAGATGGGTATGCTTCTGGCCACAGTGATCCAGGAGTAGATCTACCCTGCAGAATATTCACTGATTCAACAAATATTGGTGTGTATTACTGTGAGAAAGGCATTGTGCTAGATACAAGAAACAGAATGATGAGGTATGTAGAGGGGAGAAGATAGTCATTAAATTATGCATATGCAAAATTACAACTGCTGTAAGTTCCAGAAAGGAGAGACATACAGTGCTAGGAGAGTTTAGGATGAGAACACTTGATCTGCTCAAGAAAATGGCTTCTGAGCTGAGAATTAGAAGGAGGTAAGGAAGGAAAAAGAGAGGGAAGAGGAAATGGCATGTGCACAGCCCAGTGGAAGGAGGGGACATGACACGTGTGAGGGATGGGAAGAAGGATGCAATAGTAAGGGGCTCGGAGAGCAAGGTGAGCAGAGCCCCACACCTGGCTAGAGATGTGGGTGGACAAGCACCAGTGCAAAGTCTTGCAGGGCACTTAAAGAAGTGTCACCTGAGCCCAGGAACAATGGAAAGCCATGGGACGAATTTAAGCAGAGTTGGGAAAAGGGTAACAGATCAGGTAAATCTCACTGTAAGAGAAAGGATCAGGAGAAGGGCAAGTGGGGAGTGGATGCAGAACAGCACTGGGATGCTTGTTATAGACCCCTAACTGGAAGCCATGCCGCGATCAATCAATAATGGTAGATTTCTACCAATTTGAAATGCCCAGGTCCTGGATTGTAGATATTTGTCACAGATTTACTGGCAAAGGTAAAACCATGAAGCCTCTTTCATTTTCCCCTTTTCTGTCTGAGCCTTAAAAATAAATAATATAGCCTCTGCTCTAGGCTATGGCTGATAAGATAAATGGGAGTTTATCATAAAAAGAAAAAGTGTCCTTTAGGAAGTCAATTGTGTCTAGATCTTAAACAGTTGATACTTGGGTCACCCTGTCCAAGCTCTTCAGGGGGCCTTTGGGGTTTTAGAGAAGAATTTCATAGTTAAAAAAAAAAACACATGACGTTTACTCAACTGGTTCTCTATGTGTATAAGTCCCTTTGAGACCTTCCTGCGAGTAAATGATGATAGCAGCACAGAAGACAATACTTGAGTGATTTAATATTTTGTTCAGTATTCAGGTGGTTCGAGATCCTGGATCCTCTCTAAGCAGCCTCATCCCAAGAACTGAGAGTTCTACTATGTTGGTGCTCAAAAGTGCTCTGGCCTTTCACATAATATAAACTATGCATGAGAGATCAATGTGTGCTGTTAAACCTATATTGACTGACTTCATATGAAGATGGAATTCCAATATAAACTCTGAAAAAGTAAAAGGTTTATTTTAAATTTCCAGGCAATTACAAGAGAGGCAAGATGTTGCTTTTTCCAGCTGTATTAGTTTTGGGGGAAAAAAAAAAACCAAACAGCCTTTTCCTCTTTTATGTTTCATATGCAAGTCACAAGCCAGCAAACACTGGTATTTACTCCAACGTTAATAAAAGTAAATGACTTTGTGGCTTGGGGTCACTGGTATAAAACTTGTGCTCCTTTTAGTTTATGTTATGTACAAAAGTTCAAAATTTCAAGATGCATCCAGCACTAACTGATGACTTACTTATGCTTTTCTACAGTAATTCAAAGACACTTTTTCAGTTTATGTTTGAATTACTTCTGCTTTTCTACGCCAAATGCTCTGTGATTCCTGTGGGATGCTTCTTCTCTCTTCTTCTATCTTTTTTTACCTTTATGATGTTAGAACTTTTTTTTCTGCTGGAGCCATCTCCTCTATTATAATCTACTCAAGGAGGAAGTCAAACCCATGAGGAGTTACATTACCAATGAAACTCTCGTCTCAAACTGTAAGTTACCAATAAAGATTTTTTTCCAGAGAAATGGAATCTAATCAATCCTTTTTGCAGTTGCCTTTTTATTTCCTAAAGGATACTAGTCAACTGGGACCAGTACAAACAACTTGAAAAGAACACTCTAGGACCTAATATGCAGATGCCAAACATACTGCCTCCCTCCCAAATCCATCAAGTCCTCACACCAGATGTGGGGACTGCATACACCCAAAGTTCAGCATGCTTTCAAGTCAGTCTTTCCATCAGCCAGATGCTCAAGCTGACAGTTTCCTTTATAATTATTCATCACATGAAGAGAATTGTGCAGACCTGAAGCAGCAGCTTCCTTGGCAATGCTGGCCGAAATGCTAAAGAGATTGGTCTTCTGCCTGCTGTCCAAAAGCATGCTACTGATTTAGACAGTCCGGCAGAACAATCAATCATGGTTTCAGCCCCGATGAAGGGCCATGGGCTGCACACATTCATTTCATTAGGATAGTACTTAGGTCTGAGGACTTCTTTATGTTTTTAAGCTAAGGTAATCACTTCCATGCAAAGCAAAGGGACAGCATGTGAGGGGGAGAATGCCACCTGGGCTAACGTTTGGCTGATGGCTTTCATAATTTTTTAAGTCCTCAAAAAAAAATATTCCAGATTACGTTGAGGGCCTCCCAGCCCTTAAGGAATTGCCAAGCTTTTCAGAACCTAAGAGAAGTCAGACACCAGCCCTAAAAGCAACTCCGGTAAGGTCTGCCTCCGCTTTCTGCTAGTTTTGTGCTAAGTTTGTCATAGACATCCTAGGGGAATAAATCAATAAGCTAAGACTATATTCTCTTGCTCATGTGATTAGGTATCAATACAATGAAGTGCGACCACAGACCCTCAGATTCTCAAAAACCATCTGTAATTTTCTTTTATGCTTTTTACCTTTTTCTTTTTTTTTAAGCCAAAGACAGTGAAAATTGTGCAACCCACAACAGAACTATGCATCAAATGAGGTGAAATCTCTTTGGTCATTTTAAGCAGTCAAAGAAATAAGTCCAAACAAACTGCATCTAGCACTGCTAGGTCCTGAGCGAGAGAAACCCGGCCAAGAACATGGATTCTGAAGCCAGACTGCCAGGGGCTGAAACCCTGTTCCTCCACTTCCCACCCATGGACAATTACACTGAAACACTTTCTGCCTCAGTTTCCTCATTTGTAAGTTAAAGATAACAACACTGCTCAATTCATAATGCTTTTGTGAAAAGTCAATGAATTCGTAAGTGCTTAGGAAGTCCTAGTATTTAGAAGAGGACCTGGCAGACAGTAACCACCACATAAATGTGCATCATTACTATTTCCACAAAACTATAAACAAACCAGATTATTGCATCTTGATCATTAAACAAATGGCAAGAAATTAGGCACAAGAGAGCCATTCAGAAATGATTTGTTTGTTTGGAAGAAAAACAAAACAAAACCCAGCAATTTCCCAACGGCCAGTGGGCAGCGCCTTCCACATCCAGGTCCGCGGGGAACTCAGAAGATCAGGAAGTTCATCTGGGCAGGCATTTCCTCACCACCCTGCAAGTCACTTCAGTGTAAACATCAACCACACAAACTGAAATAAAAGGCTTAACTACAAAAGGAAAAGCCCAAAGGACACAACTTCTCAGCCCCTCATAACAGCAGGCAAGTGAACCAAGAGAGGGCTGACGGGCAGAGGACCTTGTGACCAAAGCAGGTCACTCTTTCCAAAGACTGCGTTGAGCTGGAGTGGAGTGTATGGTGGGCGGTGCTCTGACAAAGCGGGGGCTCCCGAGGTGTGGACGCTGCAGCCGCTCAGAGGGGAACACAGAGTTTGCTGGGAACAGCTCAAGCTTCACCATAAATCTGAAGTGATAACCTTCTCATGTTCTGAATGCCATGATCAAGTCACCCTAAGTCCGCCCTATAGATTGAAATATTTAACTTTACTAAATATTAGCTCAAAGGTATGGGTAGGAAAATTATTCACAGAATTTTAGGGCTGGTTAGTTGCGCAAACTCCTCCAGAAACAAAAACCTGCCTCTTTGGCCTTCTTCCTGCCTTAACGTGGATCAAGAACCTGCCCCGTCTCTGTCCTACCTCCTTCTCGGAAGCCTTTGTGGCCAAGACCCAGGTTTGTGACAATCCTCCCCCAGGACCAGAATCACCTTTGCTCTCTCAGTTCTGCTGTCTCAGCCCACCCTCCATTTCCTCTGTCTTCCAAACACCGAATCTCTCAGACCCTCTAGGGGTGGACCCATCACCAACATTTTAAACAAGATCCATCCCACCCCCAGCCCAAGGAGACTCTTGCTCTAGTTTTGACAGTGCACTCCTTGAAGTGGCAGAGCTGTGACTTTCATTCGCTATGCCCAGTGCCTATCGCAGTGCTGGTCACACAGTAAATGCTCAAAAATATTTATTTAATGAATGAATCCACAGTAATGTCAACTTCAGAAAGGACTTAAGTCTTTGAATCTCTTTTTTTTGCAAATGAGAGCCTTCTCCATTCCATGTCTGCCTCACTTCAAACCTCATCTGCACCCCACCCTGTCCAGCATCTCCTGACAGATGTTGAACTCAGAATGTTTCCTAATGGCAGCATCTGCTTCCTTGCGATCCATTTACCCTTGACACTACCTCACACCTACTAGATCAACTTTTCATTTCCATCAAGATCTCCAATCGCCCCATTCTACAATCCCATTGCTTCTGTTTTGGCTTCGATGACCTTTCTTTGCAGCTAGGCTGCATGACTGACAATTTTAGATGGAATCACCGTCTCCTGATTTGCCGAGGCTTGGACCACAGGGTCTACTCTGTACCCTTAAACAAATTCACAAATTCTTAGCGGGTGGCTCTCTTCCCAAAAGTTCAACTATCACTTGTATGAGAACAACTTTTACATTCATATTCTCAGCCCAATCTCTAACCAGACCCAAATGTGATGGCCAAGATAGCTTCACACATATAGCTTGCTGATCCTCAAACCTACCACGGTCCAAAACAAGCTTAGTATCTCCCCTCCCAGAGAAGATTCTTCTTGCAGTTTCCCTATCACTACCAAAACTATTACAAGCGCATTTGCCACAAAGACAAACTTCAGTACCTGTCTTTTCTTTATTCCCACCATCACGCCCCCAGCATTCCACAATTTTATAAGGTCTGTTCATTTTACCTCTTCACTGCCTCTCAAATCTGAATTTACCTTTCTATTTGCACTTCCTTAACACACCTTCATGACAGCATATAGACCAGCACTGTCCAATAGAACTTTCTGCAATAATGGAGATGTTCTATATTTGCATTGTCCAATAGGTAGCCACTAGCCGCATGTGATTGTTGAGCACTTGAAATGCAGCTAGTGCACCTAAGAAACTGAATTTTAAATTTCATTTAATTTATATCGCCACATGAGATTAGTGGCTACCATATTGGACAGCACAGATATAGCCAATTATAATTCCATCTGTGCCAGTCATTTGTTTGCTCTCAGATCCATTCCCTACTGCCCAAACGCCCTCTCTGCTTTATATTACAGGGGACTTCTAATTCCCTGCCTCGATTGACAACTGGCTTCCAGGTAAGTTGTCAGTGAGAGGTTTTGGTGAGGACTAGGGCAGGAGGAGTAGAAAGGTCAGAGAGCTTCTCCCTCCCTAGCTTTGCCTCAGGTGGCATCTCCAGCAGTAGTTATCTCCCCTCCACAGCTCCAGCTCTCATGCGTCAGCCCCTCCCTCCACATTGCCAGCACTCATTGGCAGCCTTCACCACAGTTCTAGTTCCCACTGAGCAGCCTCAGTTTCTGGGCTCAGGTAACACTGTCTTCTCCATGTGTCCCTTCAGCCCTAGGAATAGTAGCGGCCATTCTGCCATTACTAATCTCTGATTGGCTCACTGTCCTGTTGGGTTTCTTAGCCCTTAATCCATCCATGTAACCAACTCCCTCTATTAATTTCCCTCTGTTAAAACGCCCAGTATGGTTTTTGTTTTCCTTACTGAAGACTGATACTCCATCTTAACTGGAGTTTCCTCTTTAACTTTAATTCATCCTAATAATTGCTGCCATGAAACCAGCCATAATCGTCATCTTCTCCACCAAAATAGTATATGATATAAAAGTACATCAGAAATCATCACTTATCTGGTGCGTGCATGTCAAGCTTACGTTGGGATTTTCACATATCATAGTTCATTTTTCCTTGTAAAACCCTAAGAGGTCAGTATTTTTATCCCCATTTTTATAACTGAGTCTAATGAGGCTTAGAGAACAACTTACACAGGTTAAACAGCAACTAAGTGAGTGATTCAGCATGCCTCAAGAGTTCATGTCAGGTCATGCAAATTCCTTCCTCTCTAGTATACTACTCAGACACTGTCGATTTCTCCTCATTGCCTCAGGAAAAAGTTCAACTTCCTCAGCCTGCTCTTCAAAAGAGATTCTCAGCATTCCAGCTTTAATCACCTTTCCAGTCATGGTCCTACTCTCTCCTTATTCATATCCAGAATGACTATATGCTGTTTTCCCTAGATGTGTGATTAGTGTTTTCCCACCCTTGTTTTATCCCTCATGTACTTCTCAAGACCTATTCAAAATTCGATTTAATTTCAGCATAATAAATATTTATTAATTGCCTACTGTTTCCAAAGCACAGTCATCTCGCCTTTCTCTGAAGTTTCCCATTTCATAAGTTCTCATTCATTTATCTATTGTTTGGCTTATGTTCTAGTTGTATTCTTGTTTTAATACCTTTATAAAAGTGTAAAGTATTTGGGGATAAGTCATGGTGTTTTAAAGATTTTTTTAAATCTCCCGTCAGCATCTAAGAGTGACTTTTACAAACCACTTTTAGATGATCTGCAGACATTTGTTGAACTCATTTACACAACTCTTCACAGATGCAGCATCATGTGATTTCTCAGAAGAAATGGAAGTCAAAGGCCTAGGCTTTGCCCAAATTTTTTACCTTCACCATGTGAGGGACATGGATTCTAGAGCCAAACTGCCTATGCTTTAACTCAGCTCCAGCACTTAACACTTGTATAATTTGGGATGAGCTACTTAACTACCAGGGCTACTGTTTTCTCACCTATAAAATGAAAATAATAAAACTACTTGCCTCACAGTACTATTGGGAGGATTAAATGAGCTATTTATATCAAGTGCTTACAACAATGCCTGGAATATACTAAGTGCTCAATAAATGTTAGTTCTTATTAATATGACATCACCTCCCAAACCAGTGGCATGATGGACCTGGTTAAAGTGCACATAATTTCCCTAAGTCATGGAGTATACATCTCAGATCCATAATCTCCCTCTAGGTCTTATTCTGGCCTCCAGAAAACAAGTAGTCTATATCTATAAAACAAGGTGATCAAATTTATTATAAGCAGAATAATGTCAATAAGACTGTGAAAGCAAGATAAAATTAATTGACCATTGAGAAGTTAAAATATTTCAGAAAATTTATCTAAATTGAGAGTTGTGTGTCCAGTAAACCCACTATATTTGTTACATCGTGCCTATTGCAGAGAAAACACAGACGTTTTCCCTGTATCTAACCAATATATGAACACTGGACTTTTAGGTTTGCTGTGCCCAGTTTCCAAGTGGTACTTTCCCTCTGTGTGCTCTAGCTCTGATGGTCTTCGCATCAATGACAGAGTACTGGCTGGCCTCTCCTTCTTACATAGTAACAGAATATTGTTCTTGTCCTTGAAACCCAGCCCCTATATTTTGAGGAAGCCCAGGCCACACGGAAAGGCCACATGTAGATACTATGGTGACAGTCCTAGCCAAGGTCTCAGCTGACCTCCAGCATCAACTATGAGACATGTGAGCAAGCAAGCTGCAGATGATTCCAGGCCCCAGCCTTTGAGCTGACCTAGCTGATGTTGAATGGAACAGAGACAAGCTATCCCTGCAGAGCTCTGACCAAATTGCAGGTTTGTGAGTGAAATAAAGTCTTTCATTGTTTTCAGCCACTAAGTTTTTTGTGTAATTTGTGAAACAGGAACCGTAACTAGAGCAGACAGTATGTTATATAGCAAAAGCTATCTGATAAAGGCAGTATCTTCTACCTGCTTCTACCTTAGTGTATCTTCCTCAAAGCTGCAACATTGGTCAAAGAAGGTGGTCCAGGGCACACAGTATTGTTTTAAATCTAGATCTGATAATTTTTTTATTTGTTTAATTAGTTGCTTAAGACAAGGTACATTACTTACTGCACCAGAGGAATTTGTGATTGCTCTTTTGGACAAGAAAACATCACCCCTCTCCCCAAAAATCAAATAAATATAATAAGAGAAATAAGAAAATGCATCAGAGTAATACAGATTTCTGAAATCTCCAAGAACAGAGAATCCAGCTGGATCGTTCATTTTCTCTGTTAATAAAATGATATGGTGTGAACCCTAAAACAAATATTAATAATAAACTGTGTGAGAAATATTAAAGATAGCCATGTTTCAAAATAATAGCCGATAAAGCTATGCTGCTCTTGAGTCCTAAGTTTTATAAGCTCTGATAGACCAAATATTCTTACTAACAAAATCATTATTGTAATAAAAGATATTGGTCTAGCTGTTCCACCGATATTATAAGAACCCAAACCCATGCAGGCAAAAAAAAAAAAAGAGGCAGATGTCTCAGATCTGGGAACTGAATAAAATCAGAAATAAATTTATGTTAAAATACAAACTTACTAACTGGATAAGTAATTATATTATATTATATTAGTAGGTCTAAACGAACAAGGAATTTCTAAGTCTTTAGGGTCAAATCAGAAACTATTACCATCGGGTATCTTGTCTGAAGCCAAAGAGTCCATGCTTAGGAACAGGTTAATGTAGCCAAAATGATTAACAAAACTCTTGACATTACAGAGTAACCACAGCAGTTAACAATATAGAACTTAAATAATTCACCAAACTCAGAGCATTAAATTTATCTGGGCACTGAGTCAAAGCAACCAAATGCAGATGTCCTCATCAGCAGGTCTGCAGGATGGCTGTTTGTTTTGTTTGCTATAAATCATTTGGGGCAGTGAATGAAATAAACCTAAAAGAAGACTAAGTAGATGATGTCAAACACCTACTGGAAATAGCTGCAAGTTGCAGCCACATTCTTAGAAGCTGATTTAAAGTAATAACTAAAGATCACGTACGGCTGACCTTGCACAAAGCAGTGTCCTCCCCAAACGCCCAGGCTCAGCTGTAAGGACCAATGCAAGCCGCGGCTCTCTTCAAACCACACAATGCAGCCCCGTCCTCCCCCCCGACCCCCCCACCGCCCCTCGCAAGGACTGCTTCCAGCCTCATCACTCCGGGCTCACCCTCTCCTTTTAGGGTCAAAGGGAACACACCCAGATGCGGTCAACCAGAATTTGCTCACAATATTGCTTGATACATTAAATAACAAGTTATCCTTTTATCTAAAGCCATATGTTTAAACACTATCATTGATAGCTGCCGCCCCTTTCTTCATCTTTCAGAATAGTCAGCTATTGTTTGCCTTCTAATCTGGGAAAACTATATTCTAGAAAAGAAACTACACATAACTATGTACAACAGTCAAGCCCCTAGAGAAATACAGTACATTTTATGTCTGTATCTATTCATGTCAGTATTCATGTCAATAACCCCAAACTAACCAGTTAAAGGAACACGTTTGCATTAAATTTGACTACATGTGAACTCATGCACACGTGTACACGTTCATGCACGTGCACACACACAGCTGTAAAACCCTCAGAAATACATTTTCTGTGCTATCAAAGCATGTGATGCAGAATCAGAGAAGGTCAGGACTTCGATCTCACATTTTCTCACCACTGAGCATGGAATTGCCCTTAAGGCACTCCTACCATGTGTGAAAATAGCCTAATAATCAGATCAGATTCACAAGTGCTCCCTAGAAAATAGCCTGCTGTGAATGTTGACGTGCCTTGCATAGCTTATGCCTCGGCTTTATCTTTTAGAAACAGCTGTTAAGATGTGCACTGTCACTAGACACACTACCTACCGTCACACTCAGAAGGCTGTTCAAATGCTACAGATTTCTCCGGAGCCTACTGGGCAAGCACACCAGGAGGGGTGTGGCATCCTCGGCACAGGGTGAACAGCTGGCCGCACCTACTCCCAGATATGCAGCCATTTTGCTTCCAGAGGTGTATTCTCTCTCTCTTGATCGTCCACCCATTTGAAAAAGCTCCATTTTTATTCACTTCCATTTAGCAAACCTACACATTTTTTTAAGAATGCCATTGGAAGTCTTTAAACTTCTCTACCAACTGATGAAATAGAAATTAAATTTTAGTTTAATTTAATAAAGGGTGATCAAAGAGAATCACTCGGCTGCTAAATGTACTCACTCCCTTATTTTACCAAGCAGATTCTGTGCAGCCCTTGAAGGGGTTTACATCGGAGTGGTGGATAAAAACATTAAGCATGCATGTAATTGCAAACAGTGGTCAGGCCATGAAGGGGTCATGAAGGCAGTTATGGAAAAGGATAATGGGGCGGGGGTGATTTACATGAGTTGGGAGGACAGGATTGGATGGGCCTCTCCTGATATATAAACTTAGCTCTGAAGGATCAGAAGGAGTTGACCAGGGTAAGCATGTCAAAGCGGGTGGGGCAGGAGAAAAGGGTGGAAGAAGGAAAGCGAAAACAGGAAGAATGTTCCTTCTAAAAACAGCACGAGTGGAGGTGCTCAGGCAGGAAGTTAATTCTGAGAATCAAGCTATATATAACAAATAAATTTGTTATATACATGAAAGAGTATTAAAATTGTTAATATAGAAAGAGGTAGTACAAACAATAAGAGAAATACCCCAAAAGAGAAAAGAACAAAGGACCATGAACAGAAATCTTACAAAAGGAAAAAAATATATATATCAATACATATATATGCTAATATTCATTAGATGCCCAACTTAACTAATGTTCAAAGTAACTTAAAGCCAAGAGATACCATTTTCTCTCTGTCTTACTAACAGAGACTGGTAATCTCAGCACTGGGGCAGGTGTGGGGTAAAAAGTCCTCTTGTTTCTGAAGTCTTTCTAGAACACCATCTGGCCACCGATCAACAGCCTACAATAAGTGCATATCTTTTGTTGGCAACCCCAAATTGAACACAATGAAGTAGGAAGGGTGTGAATGATTTCTCAGAACATACCAGGCACTGAAGTATATACACAAATATTTACCAAGCACCTAAAACGTACAAGGCACAGGTACTGTAGGTGCTGCAAAGATGAGTAAGGTCTTCTCTATCCTGAAGAGCTAGTTTATCTACTGGGGGCAACAGAAAAGTACACATTTAGGTATAAGATGAGTCAGACAACGGTAAGCATGAAAGAGATGCAAATAAAATTCTTCAGGCTCATCCCCAGAGAAGGAAGAACCATCTGATTTTGAGGGCTCAGGGAAGATATGGCATCTGAAATTGGCCTTGTAGTACAGGAGAGGGATGAAGGAGTTGGATTTAGGTAACTCCTGGGGGTGGAAGGGTGAAGAAACAGGCACTGTCCCTGCCTCTTAGAGTCTACAGTTTGGCAAGGACATTAAACAAGTGTGATGAGAAGACAAAAGTTCAGGGAGCTATGAGAATATCATAAAGGCAAGCAACAAAAAAGACAATAAACTCCAGTGTTAGTGAAAATATATGTAACTGAAACTCAAATTCAGTACTGATGGGAGAGTAAGTTGGCATAATCAGTTTGAGAAGCAACTAACTGATCAAAATATAGAAAGGCCGAAGAAAACACAGCTCACATGACTCAACAATTACACAAATATACTTAGAGAAACTCATACAAGGACATGTGTAAAATTGTTCCATCCATCAAGGTTTGCTACAGTGAAAAACTGAGAAGCCCTAAGTGTTTATTAACAGATGACATGAATAAGTAATGGTTTTCTCATATAATAAAACTCAGTAGCAAAAATTATGAATTAGAATTACAAGAATAAATCTCAAAGGCAAAGAAAATTAGTTACAGAATGCTACAATCAGTGTGTTACCGTTTCTATAAAGTTCAAAAACATGCAAAACAATATTATACGTAGTTTATGGATACACATATACAGTAAAAATATATAAGTGTGCATGGGAATGACAAAAACCCCAAAATCAGGCTAGTGGTTGCTTCTAAATATGCAGAGAGTGGAATTGGGGAGAGGTATAGAATGGGTTTCAAATATATATTATACATACTCCCTTCCCTGGATAGACTGGAAGCTTTTGAAGCCAGGACAACACACATTATCTCTAAGTCCTCAGCATCTACACTATGCCCCACAAGTTATCCATCCTCAAAAGTCTGTTGAATGAGTCAACATTTTATATGAGCGTTACTCGGATGCTTGCTGCCATGGTTTTGCTTGGGCACATCACTCCTCTCTACTGTATTTTCTAGCTGTGCAACAGATGTAAATGTCTGCAATACTTCCCAGGGAATCTAAATGATTGGAAAACCCAGTAATAAGCTGACACAACGGCAGCCCTTAGAAAGGTAGTCTCAATAAGAAAGAGCTACTTAAGTAAGAGATGGCCAAAGACGAAATGGGATTCCCCAAAAAGAGTGACTTTCCAGACCCTGAAGGTATTTATACTGGAGTGAGAAATCTACTTGGTGCAAAAGTTATGAAAGGGATTCAGGAACCACATGACCTCAAAGACTTTAGGATTCTTGCTTCAATGACCACCAAAAAGAAGTGACCTCAAATTCCTAGTCATGTCACTAGAAGCCATCTGTATGCTCCCCTTCATTGCCTGCACATGATTCTGTGTTTTCCCACGCACGGTCTTCTGGACATCTCCATCCATAGTAATGGTAGGAATTAAAGCAGTCCCTGAGAGCTGTTTGTAGGTCAACCATTGTTAGGAGGAGTAAAGAATTTTTGCCTTCACAATGGCCCAAAGGGAGCTATCATGTGTTAAGTCCGAACTTTTGAAGATACTACCCTACTTCAGATTTACAGCCAAGTCATCATCCAAGACATATTTTCAAACCGAGAGTGCATAGCAAGCTGATGCACCACCTCACAGAGAGGGACTTGTTAAGTCTGTCTAGCAACAGCGAGATGCTCTAGAGGCCATAGGCAGGGGAACTAGCCTAGGTTATCTGCAGAAGAAATCCATACACCAAACAGTTATAGTACAGGTTCTGAAAGGAAACAAGGCAAAGCCTTCAAATGAGGCCTGGGAACAGTGAAAGCACTGAGGCCTGCTATTTGATAACTTTATGCAAATGAGCCTTCACAACTAGGAAATAACTTCAAAAAGGAGCTAAGAAGTACCAGGTTGCCATGGTAGCAAAAGCACGCTTTGCCTTTTTGCAGTTCTTTCCATACTGGAGGGAGGGGGGTTCTGTAGACTGGAGCTTGAGCCTATAGGAAGAGCCTGGCAGGGGCTGGGTTGTCTGATGGTGAAAAGAAAATAGTTCGCCCAGAAAGCCTGTCCTAGGGCTTATGAGGAAGCAACGTGGCAAGTGAAGACTCCCTTGAGAAACACGCCCTAAGTGGCAGAGGCTCCCAAAAGTAAGAGGATGGGGTGGGTGGAGATTAGCTAAAGAGATGAATATTTGTGCAGCATAAAAAGAAGAAAGAAAAGAAAACAGTGCAATAATCGAATGTGCAGTGCTACCCAAAAGGTAAAAGTTTAAACTGAACACTGTAATAAGGTATCAAATAGCAAGGCAACTCTTTGAAACCAGGAACCGCAGGTCTGTGAAATGCAAAGGTTTCTCATGCACTCAAAATTTAAAATATTTCTGCTTTCAACTACAGGATTTGAGATGAAATATGAAATGTTGCGTGTTGACACAACAGGCCAATCCTCAAATATTCCTGAACCAGCACACGACTGGGAAGGGGAGGACCTAGGAGGAGGAAAAACTCCCAGGAATTGGAAATGGAAGAGGGTATATAGCTGGAGGTGGGCTCTGAGTTTTCTTTTGACCGTGAAAATAAATGTTTTAAAAACACTTTTTGGGGGCATTTCTTTTTTTCCATGTAATGTAAATAATTTTTCCATGTAATGACTGTATTTCTGAAGACTAACATGAGAAGGAAAGGGAGACCCTAGTGCTAATGAGTTTATTTTATGCGAACTCTCTCCTCATAACCGTATTTCAGCTCCTATGCTTACTCTGTGATAAGCTATACACACGAAGTAAATTATCCAGCTTAAAACTCAGTCTATTCTGATAAAGGACAATTTTAGACTAATTCAAATATGTAAGTACCCCTAGATTATACAGCAACATTTCCTACAACTTTTACACTGCAAAATTAAATTTTCTCCCTTACTATTTTACTCCCTGCAGCAAATCTGCTCCATAGACATTTATGGAGTGCCAACAACCTGCCAGGTACCCCACTCCATTCTCATACCTACCTAATTTTCCTAACACAGGTTCACCCAATATTTCTATTCTGATGTTACTTTCCAAACACTGTAATTTTCTAAATGCCCCCAATCCAATAAATCTATAAAATTCAATTGATAAAATAGGTTAAATAGGTCTTCAGTAAAGAGAAATATATCCTGTTCCTGATTAGAAAAAGTCAACATTATATGTATATTTACCTCCCTAAATAAAATTTAAATTCAATTTTGTATCAATCAATGTATGACTTGAATTGTGTTCCCCTCTCTCTGGTTCAAATGTTTTAATCCTAACCCCTAGAGCCTCAGAATGTGACCTTGTTTGGAAATTAGGTCATTACAGATGTGATTAGTTAAGCTGAGGTCATACTAGAGTAGGGTAGACCCCGAATCCCATTTGACTGGTGTCCCTATCAAAGGGGAAGTTTTGGACACAGGCACACATATTGGAGAATGCCATGAAGACAGCCAAGGAGAGAGGCTCAGAACAGACCTTTCCCTGGAAGCCCTCAAAAGGAACCAACCAGGCCAACACCCTGATGCTGGACTTCTTGCCTCCAGAACTGTGAGACAATAATTTCTGTTGTTTAAGCTACCCAGTTGGTGGCACTTTGTTACAGAAGCCTTAGCAAACTGACATAAGCAACATCCCCATAAACAAGCTTTAATGCTTGGAATCACTTCAATCTGATATTCAAGTCACTCCACAATCTGATCGCAATGTATTTTTCTGGATATTTTTTTAAGTATGACAAAAAATGGCATGGACATTCTAGGAATGTATCCTACGAACACAAGTGGAAATGTGCAGAGATTCATGTACAAGGGAAAATATTCTTCACAACATTGTTTCTAATAGCTTTTAAAAAAAAGAAAGTAGGGTTTCCCTGGTGGCGCAGTGGTTGAGAGTCCGCCTGCTCATGCAGGGGACAAAGGTTCGAGCCCTGGTCTGGGAAGACCCCACATGCCGCAGAGCAGCTGGGCCCGTGAGCCACAACTACTGAGCCTGCGCGTCTGGAGCCTGTGCTCCGCAACAAGAGAGGCCACAACAGTGAGAGGCCTGCGCACTGCGATGAAGAGTGGCCCCCGCTTGCCACAACTAGAGAAAGCCCTTGCACAGAAACGAAGACCCAACACAGCCAAAAATAAAGAAATAAATTAATTAAAAGAAGGTTCAACATTAAAAAAAAAAAAAAAGAAAGTAAGCAATCTACAAGTTTAACCCCTGTCATCTAGCATGGGATACTGACAAATAAATTTATTGTTATAATAAATAGGTATGGACTGTTAAGAGAAGGGAAAGGTAGGAACGCCGAACTGTGCTCAGGAGATTAAAGAAGACTAGCAGAGGAGGTATACCTGGGCATATTCTCTAGGAATTAGGAAGAGTCTCTAGGAATTAGAAGGACAAAGATTGAGACAGCATTCCAGGCACAGGGAACAGCTAAGATACAGCGCTGGCATGGTGGGGGAAAAAAACTCGGCATCTAAGAAAACTACCTGGAGTTTGTGAGAAGGGGATTGGAAGCTGCTGGAGGGCAGAAAGAGAGACTAAGAGGTCAGCTGGGCCCTAACCTAAGTGGGCTGAACCAAGGGCATCAAAATAGTGTAGGGCACACGGAGAGGTGCGGGGGACAAATGTCAGCTTTCCTACCTCATCAGTGTATGTTTGATAATATAATACTATATTAATAGCGTGACATATATAGTTTATAAATGTATTTCTATATAATAAATTGGGTCAGCCTGGATGTGGAAGTTCATCTCTTTCCTCAAGGCTTCTGTTGAGTCAGTACCATCAACGCAAGAGAAGGAGGATTGGGGGACCATGATGGCTAAAGGGTACGGGGTTCCCTTTTGAGATGATGGATGAAAATGTTCAAAAATTGATTGTGGTGATGCTTGTACAACTCTGTGAATATACTAAAAACACGATTTGCATACTTTAAGTGGGTGAATTGTATGGTATGGTATATGAACTATTTATCCAAAAAGTTGTCAAAAAAACTACAAAGATAAAAGACCTAAAGAATTGTGCTTCCTCATACATTACAAACATTGTATCTATTATAGTTCCTGGGTCAGTGCAGGCCAAGGGGAAGGCACGAAACAGCTAGGAGCACTCTGATGAATGAAAGCATTTCTGCATCAGACAAGTGCCGGCAGTTGAACCTGCAGGTATGCTATAGCTTCTGAATAAGGGGCTGGAATGCTGTGGTTGTCTGCAAACCCTATGAGTCAGACAGGGCCCTAGCCTGAACCAGTCAGCCTCACCTCTCCAGTCTGTGGTGGGATTTTCTGGTCTAGCCAAGCCTAAAGCAGCCTCCAAAGCTGAGGCTCTAGAATACAGGAAAAATAATGTTTTACCTCATTGACCACATACACCTGTGTGGACACACACGCAGAGCACGGATACAAAGTTTGAAAAACAGTACTGACCTTTTACTAGAGTCAATGTACTGTGATATTTTCTATTCCAGTTCGTTTTTTAAGATGCTAGTCACAATGCACTAGCTTGATTTTATTATCCTCAAAAGGGCTACAACCAGCAGTTTAGAAATCACTGCTCTGTGGGTAAGAGGTGAGACAAACGGGCATTTGTCTCAAAATGCTCTTCTCCACTGTTCCACATTCCTCAGATCTAGAATTAATCCACTGGACAAGAATTTTCCCGCAGTTTAATAAAAGATGTAGTGATTGACATATGTTCCATTTTATAAAAAACAGATTTTTAAGAGCAGATGTGCAAATCGCAACTCCATTACTTTCTTAAAAAAGAACATTTGGTTTTCCTTGAAGATTCCATGAATCATAGTCCTCTAGTTTGGATTGACATCACTGCAGTAATAATAAAAACAGCATTTGCTGCCTAACAATCATATTACTTATTTCCAGACATAGACGCGAATGGTGATCCTGTTAAAGAAGCAAAAATCAGTATTTAGCCCAACTTATCCAAAGGCCCTGTAGCCTTCTCACACGACACTTGCTCCTCTTGTAATAAAATGAATTAATTTAACCTTCATATTTGTCTCTGATGCTTCCATTACACTGATCTGCTTCAGAATCTTCAACTCAGAAACACACGCAAACATCATTCTTCCTTTTCCTCTCACAGTAATTCAATTTCTGAAGCCACTTTCCATTTTAAAGAAACTTTGAAAGATCAAGAAAAACATGTGGGATTTTATCACTTATCTTTTGATAAAGCATTACCAATTAGATTTATATACAGGGGTTTACTAGTTAAATCATAAACGCATGGTTTATTCCTTTAAATTCCAGCTAATGGCCTTAGGGCTCACGTTGTCTTGCATCACTTACTCAGCACATCTCTCCATTTGTTCACCATTCCAGAAAGGTTAGAGGATGTGTGGCACATTAACTCATTAGCTGGTATGAAAATAAAGCAATCAGCATTCAAAACTCACTTTATTCCAGCTATTTCCATGCTGCGCTCTGAATACTGACTTCTAAAAGTTATGGTTCCACTATCTGTATCTGTGAATCTCTTAGGATAATCTTTCCTTCCCGATTGATTAGGGATCTAGTTTTTCATCTACTTTAACATACACTTGTATGAGGCATTCATAGACTCAGAGGTTTCAAAAGTGCAACAGGAATAGGAATGCTAGTTTAAATCCTCTGGACCCTGCTACACACCCCGATGCCACGCTGCCCCAGTCTTACAGGTCCCATCGGTTATGACAGCCAGAATGTAGACTTTTCCCCTACTCCGCTGCAACTGAATCTGGAGTTTAGAATTGTGCCCCTCATCTTCAGCTTGGAAATGGACTGGCAGCAACCCTCTAACCCTTTGACAAAAAAGACCTCTTTTAGAACAATCACTCGATGTACTGAGGCTTTGAACCATAATCCTTTAGGGAAACTTCATTATACCATATTTGAACTCTTAATTCTTTCCACAATGGCAATTCTCTAGGAATTCATTCATAGAGGGAAATAAAACCCACTCTAAGATGATACATATTTATCTTAGCCACAAAGAACCAAAGTCCTCCAAAGATTGCATTTGTTTTATCAAACCATTCTGGGAAATTGCCCTGGAAGAGAAAGGTACTGCCAAGACCAACAGATAATAAAGCAAGATATCAAGGTCAGTAGCTACCCCGTCTCCAGAATGGACAGAAACTCAGGTCATTATGCAAAATTAATTTCCATTTTTAGGCTAAATAAATTCCATTTGAAAAGTATTGTGGAAAGATACAGGTCAGTGGACAGATAAGGAAAACTTCACATATTTTTATGCTTTCCTTGATTACCTATTGGAGGAACTAACTGTAACAATCTTTTACTATTTTTCTTAAAAATACTAAGAGTGCTTCAACTGCAATATTTATTGCCAAAAAATTTAAGGACAAAAATTCCACAGGTGTCTCTGATCCTTTCCGCTTTATGGTTACTTTACAGGGGCTCTCATTTCAGAGGACGGCTGTCATTTTCCACCTAAACTAGGGCTGGGGAACACAGGACGCGATGAGTCCACCTTTCATGGGCAGTCAATGAACTGATCATCAATCAGAGGGTTGAGATCCTAAGATGCTTCCTACAAGTTAACAAAGAATGGAAAAACAGTGAAGATTCTCTTAATCTGTACCTATAAAAACACATATTGGTTATTGAGCAAGACCATCTAGCCAGCAGGAGTTCGCAACATCACCAATCAATCACCCAGCACTTTGACCTCAGTCTAATGGTCTGGTCATCACAACAGAGACTGTGGATGGGCAGATTTAGGCACAGTATAGTCCACAAGATTTCTTTTATGAGTATTATATCCATAACCACCAGGGAAAGGAAGATTATCCTAAGAGACACTCAAATCCCCAGTGTTGAGCAAGACTGAAAATCCCATTGCTCTGAGGGTCAGCCCAGGGGGCACTGAGGTTTCTAGGGATGCCCCTCCTTAGGGCACATGGGACCTCATGTTGTTGTACTTGGCAAGGGTTTGTGGTTGTGTCAGCTCCTCTGTTCCCAGGGTCATTTGGGGAGGGAAGCGCTGCTGTGATATTTTGACTGCCTGAGGAGAGGTAGAGTTTGCCAGGCAAAGAAACCATTGTGTTGGGCACTGAAGAGTCACCACGAGCACAAGTTATGAACTGGCCTGACATCCACCAAATAGTTTTAGGACCAGTAACTTGACCAGTGACTTACGTTGAAGGTCAAGCTCATGTACTGGCATGGATTTTCCTCCAAATTCTGTAATTGTATATCATCCTTCTCACTTCTCAAAGGAACTACAAAAATAAACTAATGCTACGCCTTGAATAACAGAGAGAAAAAATTTACATATGGCATTGAAAAGCCACCAAGTGGCTGTTTAGGAGTATCAAAAATAGAATGTTGTACAAAGAAAACCTGCCAGATCTTAAACTCAAACCAAATGAGTGTCTAAGTTTTGGGAACTATTCAGACTCATGCAAACTGGAAGAGCTCTTCTGTCTCTAAGTCATCTCCTGCATGCACTTTGGCTCCCTTCAGTCCCATTGACAATAGCTATCCAGGTAGAGATATCCGCATTGTCTCTGATTAGTTTTCTCTGAAGGATGCAGCCTTTTCTGTCAATCACAGTTTTCATTAGGTCTAGGTCAACTTGCATTTTCTTGAGTCAGTGAGTTTTATGTGGGCACACTCTTCAAAACAAAGCAAGCAACACAGAAGGAAGTTGCTGAGTTGCTTATATTAATAGCTCTCAATCCTTGAGGCCAAGGGTTGAGGCAAATCTCCTCACATCTTTTTCACGCTGGAATTAGAGACACAGCAGCACCTGCTCTGTGAGTCTCTCTCAGCCAAGCTGCTCCCTTGGTTAAATGAGAACATTCCATTTTATCTGGCAGGAAAGCTTTCCTTCAACAGGTGTATTTCTGATGTTTTCAGAAAAGAGTTTATCCATGGCTTACAGATACCATATATTAAAAGAACTTCATTTCTCCTAGGAACTGGTGCTTTTGAATCACATGTGAGGTTTTGAAAAATACAGCTGCCCTGGCTTCCTGAAATCTGGAAAGCTTTACAACATGAAAGAATGTTTTCATTGGATAATAATCCATTTGCAATAAGAGCAAGGTCCATATTACTATTAAATGTGTTTATCCACTGATTCATCTGAATTCTCCTTGATTTGCTTTAAATACTATAATCAAATGTTGTTACCTAATTCAACATAGATTCAGGAAAGCAATCTGGAGTCTCACAGGTGGTCTGAACTCACTACATTGCTCACATTTGCTGCACTACCAGGGCAGAAAGAAAAAGACATCCAATGTAATTTTTTTTCTCTTTACATTGGAGCATGAGACACAAAGCCTTTATGCAGGAACTCATTCCCAAAAGGTGAGACTGTGTCTTGCTAGCTTATGTTTCCATTTAAACAGATCTCTAACTAAGCACACATGAAAACCGATATGACCCTTCCTTTGATAAAAATCTAGCGTCAAACATTGACAGGCAAAATTTAAGTCACTTCCTGAATTGCTGAACAGTTACACAAAAAGAATCACCAAACACAACACATTCATATTTTTCCCTTCCATTTACTTAGCAATTCCTCTCCTCAAATTAAAAACCGTAGTTTTCTAGCAATTATTGTTTATCCTGGTTAAACTACTGATGTCTAATAATGTAATTACATGTGATAAAATGGAGTGAGGCAGGAAAGGAGACATGTGCCGCTAATATGATTAAAACTCAACCCATTATTATTTCCATATTGCTTCACTATAACATGAGTGCTTTTGTGAGAAGCTGTATTTGGACTTCTGAGTGTTAGAAAGTCTCTTCCTGCATCAAGACGGTCAACAAAATGAATACAGAAAGTCTGTTTGGAAAATACAGGTGATTTCAACCCACAGTGGAGACCCAGACTAGTGAAGATCTCAACTATCACCGAAATCAGTTATCCTGATTTCACTCATTTGCTTCACAAATATATACTGAGAGCCATCTGTGCCAGGGAACATGCTAAAAATGTGTACAACAGTGAGTCTATTTTAGACACGACTCTAAATGGCCAAACTCATTATCTTTTGTAAAATACTTTTTTGGTGGTCTGTTCTGGCCCATCTGTCCTCTTTTATTTTAAAATTAATGTCTAAGAAAAGGAATCACAACCCTTGTTTCCCGTACCATCTCCAAGTTCCCACTAACCCAAGAGTTTAGGGACAGAGGGAGACAAAAAAAGCAAAACTACTCCTGACTCTAATTACTCTCTATTTCCTTAGCAGAGGTCCCACTCCCCAAAATGTAAAATTAATATATTTTTAGCTTATACTATTATTAGTTTCTACAAGCAAATGAGTTTATGTTAGCAAAGTAGACGTTTAATATTAATTTTTTTATAAAAGGTCTTTCATTCTGTAGGAAGTCAAAGTAAAATCCAAGGAAAAGAAAACTAGAGGTTATTATATACCACTTAGCAACCTAAGCTCCTAGATGAAATAGCACTATTCAGAAATCAGAAATGCATTTCTTAAGTATCTGTGAAAGATTTTGTTTCGAATTTGTTTTCCAAATCCCATGCATATTTTAGACAGTGGGGGTGGGGAGGAAGAAAAATTCCAAATATTTAATACAAATTCCACTCCCACCTTCATCTTCCCTCATATTAAGACTAAGGCACAATGATGCCTTTACCAGAGAGAAAAAAAAAATCACAGATTTGAGAGAGCACACCCTGAGTACTGAAGTCTTTCTCTTTAGAAACTCAAAAACAGAGCCAGAGAGAATCGAGCCGAGGAATCTACAATAAATACCAGTATTTTTTAATATATTCATTAGGTCTTTTTTTTAATTTATTTATGGCTGTGTTGGGTCTTCGTTTCTGTGCGAGGGCTTTCTCTAGTTGCGGCAAGTGGGGGCCACACCTCATCGCGGTGCGCAGGTCTCTCACTATCGTGGCCTCTCTTGTTGCGGAGCACAGGCTCCAGACGCGCAGTCTCAGTAATTGTGGCTCACGGGGCTAGCTGCTCCGCGGCATGTGGGATCTTCCCAGACCAGGGCTCGAACCCATGTCCCCTGCATTGGCAGGCAGATTCTCAACCACTGCACCACCAGGGAAGCCCTCATTAGGTCTTTACTTGAGATATTACTAATAGATTTTATTTGTAAAGAAGTTACTTGATTTTCATTTTCCATTAAAACTGAACTAAATTTCATTTCTACTGATTTCTATAATAATTTAGACATGCATTTTCATATTCTTTCCAAGTAATTTCAATGCAAGAGATCAGCTGAATCAAGAATCCCCAGCAATCCACGTCATCCTTGACTTTCCAAGGCAAAGAAGAGGTAGAAAGAAGGACTGAAGTCATTACCACCTATACATGCAGCACCAAGTGAAAGAGACCTCCAAACCATGAGACAGGAGTGAAATCTAACATGAAGGGAAAGCATCCGTGAACAATGAGAGTCAAAGACTTAAGACCAAACTTCTTATTCTGCCACTTCATATTGAGTCACTGTAAAGGCTTTTGAGAGTGTCACGAATTTTTTTTATACTTGGTCACCATAGGATTAGGTCTGCTCATATTACCAAAAACAGACAATGGTATTTTTTTCTTCATTTTGTAGACCCTAAAATTCTAGGTGATTGTTTATGCCGTTTTGGGCCAACGAATCCAAATGGTACCATATTGCACCATTTAACCAGTACTAGCTCACATAACAAATTATTCTGCTAAGGACAGGCAGTTTTCACACTTCTGTCTGACGGGCTTTACTCTTAAGGAAAGTATTAAAGTCAAAAAATATTTCAGCAAGATATGATTTTTTCCATAGAAACATTGTTCTAATTAAATGCTAGTTTCCTGATTAATATCCTTAAAAAATAAAATTACTACAAATACTGTGTTTAATCACATATAAAGGATATAATTAAGCATTAAACATTTTCTTGAAATTGTTATTTACAGAGGACCAACTAATAACAAAATTAATACTAAAGTTTATTTAATGAGAAGGATCTTCTTCTTACTTCTTCCCCTCCTCTAGCAGCAGTAAACTACAACGTATAGCAACACTACCTTAATCACGAAACATCTACCAAGGTGCAAGTGTACAGGAGATGCTCAATACATGAGTTGAATGAACTGCCAAGTGATTAATAAGGACTTTGGGAGAAACTACTATAATGATAAGTGTTTTGTTGCCCTCCCCTTTTTGAATCTCCCTGCCCCTCTGCCCCACATATACATTTTGTTGTAGGTGTTCGAGATCTCTTGGTGTTTCTCCTGCAGAGGAGGTTGCAGTGTGTGCCCATCTGACTTGACAGCAATAACCTGGGTAGACTGGATGAGAGCACGACCTGCTGGAATTCAGGATTGTCCTGGAGAGAGTAAGGAAAGCCACACCATCCGCTAGCTGAAGGGTCCACCTTCCATGTATTCACCTTTACTCCCAGGGTTTCCTCTTTAGCCAGGCTCTGGCTTTCCCCAGACATACAGTCCCCTCACCCTCACACCAAAGTAGCGCTACTCAAAGTGCCATCTGTGAATTCATCCTTACAGGTCCATGACATCACCATGGACTTGAGGATGAGCGTTGGAAACTTGCATAGCAATTGGCATTGCCACCCCATCCAAGCACGTGATCAGACGACTCGTCTTGCTGAGCAGGATGTCGGTTGGTTTAGGTGTTCGCCAAGTGGCTGGGTGAGTTGCATGTGATACAGGTTGTGTACTAATCACAACATAATACAGTGTGTACAGTATTACAATGGATTGGAAGTTTTAAAAAACAAAACAAACCAAAACAGTCCTTCACCAGCGAAGTCTGAGAAGCGATAAAGGGCACAGGCACTGGTGTCAAACAGACCCAGGAATGAGTCCCCCTGCTCTACCACTTGGTCACGTGACCGGAGCAAGTTACTTAACCTCTCTGAACCTCCGTCCTCTTATCTGAGCAGATCAGGATACAGGAAGCTGTGTCTCTGTTAAATGAGCCACTTCCTCCCTGTGTCGTGTAACGGGCGACAATTTCAATATGTGTTCAATACAAAGGTCAATCACACACTGCATATGCTTCGGATGTGGTTTGTTCCACAGCCGTGTGAACAAACTGATAGCTGTTTGGGCAACAGCTTGCCTGCAATAATATAGTGAGTCTCCTAGCATCTTCTCATACCCCGCGTGGAAAATATTTTGGCAACAAATTCTGTGCATAATGGGCTGCACAGGACTTGATCCTGTGGTCACTAGATCCTGTGGTTTGGACTTAACCATATGTGACAATTCACTTTGGGCCATTGTGAAAGCAAAAATTTCTCAACTCCATCCAACAACAGCTGAAGACCTAAAAACAGCTTTCCAGATGCCTTTGATGACTTAAAGTCATAAACATGGAAAAAGATGTCTGGGAGAACAAGAGGAAAAAATTTATGTGGAAAATAGAGGGAAATACACAGAAACCTTCTAACCAGCATACATCAGGCCATTCTGGCCGCTCTGTAAAGGAAAAACAAAAACAAAGCCCCTTTCTCATTATTGCAAAGCCCATCTGCAACACCCCGAGCACAATATCTGGAAAGATAGCAAATAAATGCTCCCTTTTGATCCTTCTATGCCATTTTTGCCTGTAAAATCGTGCTTTAATGCTTCCTTCCGTTATGTAAGTTAATTACATTACAGAGTTTCCTTTCTATTAGTTATAAATGCCATCTGGGTGGAAATCTAACAACACGTCAGTGACACTACTCACGATGGTTCCGAAGTTTTTCACCCTTAATCTGTAGGACAATCAGCAATAGTCTTTAAGAGGCTCCAAACAGGAAAGCTCCATAATGCCAGGGCTGCTTTATAACATCAGTCGTCAAGCTCCTTACACACTTCTGGCTCCTATTACACTAGTTGAGTGAGAGGTCACTTGGGTCACATGGGACCTTACAAGGTTTCTGGGGAGAATAATAGTTTTTCTGTATCCCTTCCTTACGAAAGACAAGTGATCAGCACTACTGTCTAGACATTCAAAGATATTTTTCATGGACACAAACTAGGTTTTTTTTGCGTGTGTGTGTTTTTTAAGTGAAAAACGGATTTACTTTTATTCTAAAGCATGCACCCAGCTACAGTAGCCCTTCTGGAAATCCTTCTTGAGAAGATCTTTGTGTCAGGCTCACATTTAGAAATAACAAAAAGCGTAACTAAAGGGATCCGAGCTCCCTGACAGTATTTGACACGTCACCTAGGGGACTCTGGAGATGGATTTCATTTTTAAAGAATTCACCTTTCATTTGGAGGTATGGAAGACCAGCTAGAAACCATGTCTTTTTACCCTAATTTTCCACTTTATAACACACCTCCTTAGTGGACTTCTTTCTACCAGTGCCACACTTCCAACATAGACCTGGACACTCACCAAATCTATGTTTCCCATCCTCTGCAAACAAAGCACTGGAAAACATATTGAAGTTCCTTGGGTGTGACCAAAGAGTATGCACAGAAACGTAGAAATGTCTGAATTCCACCTCCAGTTCTGACAGCATCTCTCACACAGATTGTTCTGGCACCATTATTTTAATTACTTTACATGCTGCCTCTACAATCCTGATGATAAAATGGAAAAGCTGTTTTGCTGGAACTTGTGCTGCAAATAGCACAATGACAATGTTAGGAAAAATCTCTCACGGTATTAACTGGCTCACAAAGATTATTCTTAACACAAGCTGTCCCCAACATATGGATATTATTTCTGAGTGACCCAGATTGGTGAGCAGGTCCAATGAAGCCTGTGATCCCAATCCTCCAGTGGGGACGACAGCCCACCTTTCCTAGGTCAGAACAGCTCAAGGAGAAGTGACCTGGAGGTGTGCCCACTCACGGTCCAGTGGTACCACAACAATGGGCAAGTGCAAAGAATGAAGAAGCCTGGTGTCCAGAAATCTAGAAGGAGATGAGGAAACACGACACTCAAACTACCCCCACCAACGTCACCTCCAACGATGGAATGAGGATTACTGGCCTCCTAATTTGGAAATCAGAAGGGTTTTTTTTTTTATTAGAAAAACAGATTTTTTTTCTGGTTCTATGGCTTTTGCCATCAAAAGAAATGAGAACAAATGAACTTTGTCAAAAACTGTAAATGAACTTAAGACTGCCTACACCATTCAAAGTAGAGTAAATATGGTATACTCGTTATTTCTTTTTTTTTTTTTTTTTTTCGGTACGCGGGCCTCTCGCCGCTGTGGCCTCTCCCATCGCGGAGCACAGCCTCCGGACGCGCAGGCTCAGCAGCCGTGGCTCACGGGCCCAGCCGCTCCGCAGCACGTGGGATCCTCCCGGACCGGGGCACGAACCCGTGCCCCCTGCATCGGCAGGCGGACTCCCAACCACTGAGCCACCAGGGAAGCCCTGGTTATTTCTTAAGGAGTCAAAATCTTCGAAAGTAAGGATGAGTGGATCATTTAGTCATGTAGTGGCAATTGTTTTCATATTACTTCTAGGAAGCGACGTGTCAGTAAATTGTTACAATTTTCTACTTTGATACATTTGGGTACAAGACCATGCTCTTGCATGATGTTCCCAGAGAGCTTCTCCGTGGCTCAGAAAGAACTGAGCTCTAAACCTGGTTTAATCGTTAACCATTCAATCTAGACAAAGCTACTGAACTTCACTCCCTACCCTTCAAAGTTCTTATTTATCAAATAGACAGAAATAATATCTTACTAGGAGAACGAATGTGGAAAAAATAAAGCTAATTCTAGCTCTGTTCTGCACCCAGATGAACAATGAAATTGTAGCTTCAATGTTTCCAAGTGACTTTATTTAGTTTTCTGCTGCTGCTGTAACAAATTACCACATTACTTTTAGTGGATTGAAACAACACAGATTTATCCTCTTACAGTTCTGGAGGTCAGAAGTCTCACATTAAGGTCTTGGCAAGGCTGCTTTTTCTTTCACAGCTTCACAGGAGCTTTCCTTGCCTTTTCCAGCTTCTAGAGGCTACCTGCATTCCTTAGCTCATGGCCCTTTCCTCCATGTTAAACGTACGTCACTCCAACATCTGATTCTGTCACCCTGTCTCACTCTTACAAAGACCCTTGTGATTACATTGGATGTACTCAGATAATCTAGGATAACTTTTCCATCACAAGATGCTTAACTTAATCATACCTACAAAGTTTCTTTTGCCATGTAAGATAACATATTCAGAGGTTCTGAGGATTAGGACATGAACATATTTGGTGGCCATTATTCAGACTACCAGAAGAAGGGAGACCTAATTGTAGACAAATCTGGTAAATATTTAGCCCAATGAAATAAACGGTTACATTAAGTTTAGTCTTTTTAGGCATCATGATCAGTTGCTCAGATTTCTTGCTCTCCACCTGGAGGGGGTTATATCTCCATTATTACAGTGACATGAGATATGGGGAACACAAATCAGATGGTGTCCTCTTAATCCTGGGTACCGTCTGCTGCAAAGTGACCAGTCTGGGCTGCTGCCTGGCCTGGGGACCACAGAAGTGAGATTGGCTAGATCTCTCACCCTTGATATCCCATGAGCACCTGCTACTGACATCCATAGCTGGTGGTCAGGGCCTTGGGTACCACCAGCCAGCTTCCAGTGGTGCTAGAGCCAGCTCTGGGTCTCAGGCTCCACCCAGTTCCTGCCCTAAGCCTACTATCTTTTTTTTTTTTTTTTTTTAACATCTTTACTGGAGTATAATTGCTTTACAATGTTGTGTTAGTTTCTGCTGTATAACAAAGTGAATCAGCTATAGTATGCATATATCCCCATATCCCCTCCCTCTTGTGTCTCCCTCCCACCCTCCCTATCCCACCCCCCTAGGTGGTCACGATGCACCGAGCTGATCTCCCTGTGCTATGCGGCTGCTTCCCACTAGCTATCTATTTTACATTTGGTAGTGTATATATGTCCATGCCACTCTCTCACTTTGTCCCAGCTTACCCTTCCCCCTCCCCATGTCCTCAAGTCCCTCCTCTACGTCTGCGTCTTTATTCCTGCCCTGCCCCTAGGTTCATCAGAACCATTTTTTTTTTAGATTCCATATATATGTGTTAGCATATGGTATTTGTTTTTCTCTTTCTGACTTACTTCACTCTGTACGACAGACTCTAGGTCCATCCACCTCACTACAAATAACACAGTTTCGTTTCTTTTTATGGCTGAGTAATATTCCATTGTATATATGTGCCACATCTTCTTTGTCCATTCATCTGTCAATGGACACTTAGGTTGCTTCCATGTCCTAAGCCCACTGTCTTTTAACGCAGCTACTTTCTGAGTCCTCTCTTGAAGAAATTAAGAACTTTTGATGCCACCACACAGGAGCTGAGAGAGGACTGTGAGTGCAGCTGAGACCTCCTTTCACCCGACCTCACCATTGTGCCCTCTTATGTTGCTGTTCACCCCTTCCAGGTTGGCATGAGGATACTTCACGTACCAGCCTCCACTCAGAATCCTGAATAGGAAAGTGGGACAAAACTTGCCTCTGCCTTTGGCATTTCCATCAGCCAAGACAAGGCCCGCTGCCCTCAGTACCCCCTCTATCTATCTAGTTTGGGCCATCAATCCCTTCCCTCCCTTTAAGCATACACCTCTCCATCCATCAAGAGGTGGGGTCTATTCCCCTCCCCTTGTACCTGGACTGACTCTAACTTCCTTTGACCAATAGGATATGGAGAAAGTAATGTTCTGGAATTAGCCTTAAGAGGACTGGCAGCTTCTGCTTTCTGTCGCTTGGAAGCCAGCTACCTGAGGAAATACAACTGTCCGGAGATCTCCATGTTATGAGAAGCACTGAGGTACAAGACATGGCGGAAAAGACTTCTCGGACCTTTCAGCCCAGACTCTCAACACCAGCTGAAAACAATGACACGCCAACACCACTTGGAACAGGACGGCCCAGCTGAGCTAGTCAACTCAGAAAATCTTGAGAAATAATAAACTGCTGTTATTTTAAGCCAATAAGTTTGCATGGTTTCTTACACAGTTAATATGTAACTAAAACAGTCAGAAAAATAGAAAAATAAGATATAAATATATTGAAGGGTTTCCTAAAATGTAATCACAGTGACACGGCAGTAAAGACACATACAAAGTGACAAAAATGTGGGAAGCAGCCATTTCAACAGAATGCCCACTCGTTTGGAAGAGTTTTGTTGTGCTTTATTTTTCTAACTAAATGCACTCACACATTTAATTCATCTGTAGCCAAAGAACCACTTACACTACTTTTTTCCTTCCCCAATTAGCATGCAGGGATTTCCATCCTGATTAAGAGAATGTGATATGCAAAGTCAGTGGACCACTGTCTTGCATAACGAACCAAAATCTTTTGACATCAGTGAGAAAATTCCTCAAGAATGCAGAGGACATAATGCCAATTGTTAAGTGTGAAATTCCAGGGTATTAACCCTTTGAGAGATGCTGTCATGTTCAGTCTTATTTGAGGCTGATCAAAAGGACCATGAAACTAGATCAGAAAATTATGCAACAGCCTCCATTGCCTACTTAAAAAAAAAAAATTATAATAGAGACTTGATCCTTTTAAGAGCTCCCAAGCGTCCTGCATTTTAGCAACCAGGTTTTAAGTCATGAGAGATCACTATCATTTAAGAACGGTGTCCAGCCAAGTAAGCCTCTTAATTCAGAGTAAAAGTCCCAATCAATAGCCATCACCTAGGCCTTAACATTTACTTTAGGAAATGTTTTTAAATGGAAAACTGACCACAAAGCCATGCCCAAATTATATTATTAAAAACAAGGACATAGGGCCCCTGGATTCACTTAACTAGGCCAATTTGTTTAGAAAGTTGTCAGGGGTGAGGGAAATGAGGGAGTCATTTAGACAGGAAGGTACAAGCTGTTTGCTTTCTCTAGTTTCTATCTGTACCTTTCTTCTTCTCATTCCTAACCCTTCCATTATGGATGCAGACCAGGGGCCCCGCGTACACAAAATCTGAAGTTACAAATGGAGCGTCACACCAAGGACAGGATTCCAGGTCTCAAAACGCCCTCTCAGGCATCAAGAGCAGCACCACACATATTTTAAAGTCACCCAGACAAGCAAGTTTAGATTGTACAGAAAGGCCACAATTCACCCTGTTATTTTTAGTTGCCATGATTTATCTACTCAAACAGTGTTCACACAGCATTCATCAGCCAGGAACGCAACCCCCTTATTTTGAACTCAAACTTGTCTGTACAATAGAGCTCAGAGGGGAAAAACAAGCTATTCTGAAATCAAGGGGTCTGGATTCAAATCCCAGGAACAGCACTTGTTAGCATTTACTAAGTATGTTGCCCAGGGCAAATTATTTAACGTCCTAGACTGAATTTCTTCATCTATAGCTACATTACAGGGTTGAGGGAATATTAACTATGATTTTAGATGAGAAAAGAAAACTTTAATTACTAGCTGGGCACAGATTCAATTAGTGTTAGTTATGATCATTAAAAGTATTGCAGTTTTTGTTTTCCTTACATATAGTATTGGCACCCAGCCCCTCAGCCCTTAATCATTGCTCACTATAATAATCACTCAAAACTCAAAAGAGCATCAGATAAGATTTACAAGTTAAGAAAGGCAGTTAGAGGGACTCAGTGTATATGGAATCTAACAAGATGATGACTGAGGAGAAACGTGAACAGAGGAGAAAGCAGACATACATTATAATTAAATAAGAGCTTTGCTAAGTCAGCTGTGACTGTGACCCCAAGAGAATTCTAAGTTTTATTTTTTATTTTTTTGGCAAGTTAATGGAAATCCAATTCAGCTATATGCCTTTTACCTCCTTGATTTATTCCCATGAGATAAAATCCGATGAGATCCTTTGAAAACCAGTAAGCACTGTGCCAATAGGGAATATTTATTGGGTGCTTATTACATTGCTGGCATTTTATGTACACCATATACTGAACTCTCACAACAACCCACTGAAACAGTTTTTATGTTCCTCATTTTATGGAAAAGGAAACTGAGCCTTAAAGAGATTAAGCAACTTGCCCAAGGTTGTCCAGGTAGCAAGAGGCCGGCCAAGATTTCCACTTGTGTCCATAGAACACAAGTGTCTGTTCTTTCTACCAAGGAGGAGGAGGTGGTACGTCTCAAAGTTTTGAGACCTACTCTGAATGTTGCAGAGATGAACAGGAAATGGATTGCACAATCATTTTTCATTTCATGTCTAGACTCTAGGAAACAACCCATAACCAGCAAGGAAGCAGACAAGAAGCATGGGGCTGTGAACCAGCACTGAAAATTCCTCTGAGGAGGAGGGAGAAATAACAATCTGGACATTCAGTTGCAGTTTAGAAGGTCAGCACCAACTTCAGACAGACGTCCGATATTTTAAATGGCAAATTTGCTTGTATATTGTGCAGAATTGCTACACTTTCAGTTATGAAGCCATAATGCTGGTTTATTTCCAATCTCAGCGTTGAAGGACACATAGGAAAAAAATAGAAAACCAACTGGCTTTCAATGGAATTTTGTCTGAGTTTTTAGCCAGCATGTAATAAAGAAGTTATCCTCCTTAGGCACATTCAATTTTTAGACTGCTGAAGCATGGCAAAAACACAAAAACTGTGTGTTTCATAATGATTCAAAGGAGGACCTAAAAATTATGTGAAATTAAGTAAAGCCAACTTTTCTTAACCAGATTTAAGTTCTGAAGATTATTTCATAGCTATTTGTGGCTTATGGAAAACAATTACAAAAACTGGAGAAATAGGATGATAAAGGAAACATTCCCAGTCTCTTTTAATACAGAGATGGTTTTTAAACCAACTCTACTTCATCATTATATTTTTGAAATTCCTATATGAAACCGTTTCCCCCAAATTTAATTTCTCTAAGACTAGGACACACACTGTTCATTTTTGTGTCCATAGCATCCATTATGGTATTTGGCTTATGAAAAGTCTGTGGTAGGCATTTAGTGCTGTTTACCAAATATTTCTGATTCTCCTCCCTCTAAGAACATGATAAGATTATGCTTTTCTGCCCACCTGAAGTTAGGCATGGCCACTTGACTTGCCTTGACTTGCCTTTCATTTACTGGCCAATAAAATGTGAGTGGAAATAATATCACCTCCAGGCCAAATCGCATGCATGATTCACCATGTTTCCTTCCCTTCACCATGGTAACTGGCAACATTCCAGGTGGGGAAGACTCCATCAGCCTACATGCCACCAGAAGGGAGCTCTCCACTGACAGGTAACATGAACAATAATGAAAACTCTGTTGTTTTAAGCAGCCGAGATTTGAGTGTCATTTGTTACTACAGCATAATCTAGCACAACCTGAATGATAAAAAAATATTACGAATGAAACTTCAGTGAAGAAAAATCAAGAACGGAAAACCTGAAGACTATAGGTGGAATGACCATTCCCATTGAACTCATCGTCCTTTTTCCATAATTCTTTCTAGGTTCAAATCCGGGAACACTGTGCTTACCACAGCCTGATACAAACATTAATACAACCAAGGTGAATATATGTTCAAATCATGCTGCCAAAGGCCACTATGGTCAGCATCACCTCTCAAAGATACTAAAATCAGTAGAGAAGAGTCTGCGTATCTTAGGCCAGAATAACAGGTTTGCTCCTCAGAAATGAGTACCCTTCACTCAATGGCTAAACAGAGTAAATTTATATTCAAATAACCCAGGGTCAAAGCACCAGAAGCAAACAAAAACAAAAACAAACAAATAAAAAACAAATGCTGCTTTGTAAAATAGGAATATTTACAGAGCCCAAGGGGAAAAAATGAGAACAATAAAGCACCTCCCTACCAAAAAAAAAAAACCATACACATAAGAAAATGGTGTGCAGATGGACTGTAATATCAAAAATATGCTGTCAAGTTAGGCAGAAAGAATTCACAGCCACTTAAGCATGTTCCCTGTGCTGGAACTCATCTGGAGTACTGGCACCTTATCTTTATGCTGCTGCTAACGTCTTAAGCTCACCACCTTCTTCCTTCCCAAGGAGAGAGATTTCAAACAACAAGACCCTTTCATGTGCAACTTAGAAAGGGAAAAGGTCAAAGACTAAGAAATGGAACCAAATGCTTGAGAGGCAAAGAGGAAAATACACGCAAGAAACCCATGAAAGCCTTAAGGCAGCAGCGAGCCGCTATCTTCATGAAGCAATTCAAACCCGTGCCTCTCAGCCTCAGCCTTGCCTCCAGTGATGCTCTTTTCTCATTCACACTCAGGAAATGGCTTAGATACCAGGTGTGCACACTATCTTCTTTCCTTAATCCTAACTGAAACCACAGTCCAGCTTCTGCTCCTAGCACATCCCTAAAAATGGAGGCTAGGTCCATAGATTTCTGGAGTTGGAACAAACCTAGAAGAATGTCTAGCCAGCTGAATTTGTCACCTGTGGGGAGGTTAAGTGACTTGTTTAAGGTCGCACATCTGAATAGTTAGAAGCCACTTAAGATCTCCAAATAATCTCCTTATTGTCTACCCTTTGATCCTCACCTTCTTGCTTTCTCTGCCACTTTTATCCCCGCTGATTATCTCTTCTCATTTGAAATCAACCTCCTCCCTTGGAGTTCTTGACACTAATCTCTCCTGGCATTTTCCCACCTCTAGTTCTTTTTAATTTATTTCACCAACACTTATATACCAGTTATTAAGCATCAGGCTTTGTTCTAAGTACCTTAGAAATATTAAGTTCTTTAATCACTATAACATGGGATAAATACTATTATTATCCCCATTATACAGATTAGACCCAGAGAGGTTTAGTGACTTGCCCAAGGTTCACTGCTAGGAAGAGACAGAGCCAGGATTCAAAACCAAGTAGACTGGGACTTCCCTGGCAGTCCAGTGGTTAAGACTCCGTGTTTCTACTGCAGGGGGCACAGGTTCTATCCCTGGTCAGAGAACTCAGATCCCACATGCTGGGCACAATGTGGCCAAAAAAACCAAAAAAACACAACACAAACAAACAAAAAAAACCAAGTAGACTGTCCTCAGAGTTATGTTCTTTACTACTACTCCATGCTGCTCTCTCCATTGCTGCGTCCCCTTGTCTCCCAAAGATTAGAAAGTCAGTACTCCCCCTGCCCCATCAAGAAGTCACCTCTGAGAATCTCAAACTAGAGCAATCTAGCCATTGAGTTGTTAAGACCACCCAAGGAAAACTACTTATTATTCCCCAGAACACATTTTGGAGAAATTTCTTTTCTAATTGCTGAACACATGGAGAGGGGAAAAACAGTAAACTACTTTTTTTTTCCAAAGGGACTAACCATTTGGTGTGTAAACAAGGTGAGGAAACAGAATGAAGCCCCAAGGACTAGAAAATGTGGTATGAGTTAAAGATAAAGCAAAACCTGCACTGAATTCATCAGGAATGATTGATTGAAACTTAACTGGGGAACTCATTTGTTTATAGTCTAAAGAAGGAAGGAGTCCTGTTTTGGTAAGATAACCCTAAGTCTGGCTTCTGTTTTATTTTTGTTATGTATTTTTGTAACTTGGGGGCGGGGGCTGGGGCTGGGGGAGGTTTGTATGAGCAGGAGTGCAAAGGTCTTCTGGTAAAAACTCTTTTGTTAAAATCCAGAAAAACAAACAACCAACATTGATGTTTTGGAACAGCCCAGGGCTGCACTGCTTTCAAACATTTTACCTTCCACTTATTTAAGGAAATGAACACACAATTCCAGAATTGTATCTGACCCTGTGGAGGTCACTGCACCGGACCCACTGATTTCTGGCATAAGACATGCAGAGGGCTGGAGGATAGGAGGGAGGAAATGGCCATGCAGACTGATAAATACAAAACTGCCCACTCTCTTGACCCTCAGGCAGAAGGAAAACAAAATCCATCATTTGTGAGCTGGCAAAGGAAGCTTTACTTTGAGGAAAAAGTTCACGTGGTACTTAAAACACACATTACATGGCCTTCCCTTGAGTCGGCAGAAATGAATAGTGCGTACAGGAAGACCCAGACAGCTCATGGCAGAAAGAGGAAAGGGGCATAGGAGAAGCGATGGAAATTCTCCAAACATTCATATTATCTCAAGGCATCAGTTTCAAAACCTCTCTTTCTCCAAACTCTCCAAGAAATGCTCAGATGTAAAATAACTTAGGTCTGGCCACTTTCTCTGATCATCAGGAGGTACCAGTGACCATTCATTCACTGACTCCCCGATGTGAAGTGGATGCCACATCTTCATCTGCGGGATGTTGCAGGTTAACTGGAATTTCGCAGAAAACATCAAGCAGGTGCGCTTTTATGTACCAAGAGTATAAATGAATGCATTTTTTACCTAGTATCTTACCTGTACTGATTATTTTAAATGAAAGGGAAGCCAACAACAATTGCTCAATAACTGAAATGTAAATGTGAGAGCTGAGATCTTCCCTAATTTCAACAAGGCTGAAGAAATTTGTTTAACAAAGACCTGCACTCAGGAAAGGGGTGGCTGTTTTTAAGTAATGTTTCCATGCCAGCTCTTAGTCTAAAGGGGACAGTCTCTGCTAGGAAATGACACTTCTGTGTGGAACCAACTGCAGTACATATTAGACTCTTTACAGCCAGAGAACAACCCTTTCCAAACCTCTCCTCAAATGTGAAAGGCAGTAATATGCAGAGAATCTTCAAAAGACTGAGTTACCTGAATTACTCTAAGCATATATTTCTAAAGTAAAATTGCCAGAATATGGTTATGATTCATAAATTTCACTAAAGTCTCCTATGAAACATCTATACAGAATAAATCTTTCAGCATTATAAAGAAGAAGGTAGAAAAACCCTTCTTATAGACATACCGTGAAAAAAACTAAGACTCACCTGGAATTTTATAGGAATCTTTTCACTCTTTCAGATTTCATAGTTAGCCTCAATTTCAGATCAAAACTCTTCACATGCATATAAATAAATGGTTCCAAAAACGGCAGCACTTCAGACATCCAGCTCTCAACTGTCCAGAAACCCCAGTTCACTGAAACAGCCCTGAAACTAGACATTTAAGTGTCTGCATACATGAGCAGAATCCCAGAAAAGCCTCTGACATGAAGAGTGAGTAAGAGGCAGTATGCTTGTTAGGTAACTGTTTTTAGAGATGGCAAGTGGTTGTCCAAGCCAGTACCCCACAGAAACCCAGTCTGCAGGGATAAAGAACTAAGAGTCAAGGGCTTCCCTGGTGGCGCAGTGGTTGAGAGTCCACCTGCTGATGCAGGGGAAACAGATTTGTGCCCCGGTCCGGGAAGATCCCACATGCCGCGGAGCGGCTGGGCTCGTGAGCCACGGCCGCTGAGCCTGTGCGTCTGGAGCCTGTGCTCCACAACGGGAGAGGACACAACAGTGAGAGGCCCGCGTACAGCAAAAAAAAAAAAAAAAGAACTAAGAGTCAATATAATTGGTATAAAAGCAGCAAGTAGCAGAGACAGCAGGTAACAGAAATAGAGATGGGGTGGTAGCAAAGAGATCCCAAGAGTACTGAAAAGTGAGGGTGGAAACTGTGCTGATGGGAAGAGACATAGGGCAACAACTGATGAAGCTGGAACCATTCATGGCATCCCAACCCTTTACAGACATGAAGCCATTAGAAGGCATTATCGCTCTGTATTAAAACAAGTAAATTACTTTTTACAGTCTGTTTCACGTTCAAAATAATTTTAAATGTTCAGAAGAAAAACAAATATGCTCTTCTCAGTTTAAGAATCTATTGCACCAGGCCAAACCCAGGTTGTTAAAATGAGTGAACAATGTCTCATATTCTTCAAGCAGCGACCAGGAGAGGGACTAAGAAACTTGGTGGTCAAGAGGAATATTTGTATAATTGAGAAACAGAGCTAAGCAGATCCAACACAAACACCCAGAGGGAAGAGCAAAGACGAAGTTTCCTCTGATTTTCTCTTTGACTGTGGAGCATAAAAGAAATACAGATTTCCTGCAGGAAACAGAAGACGAATGATACTGATGGCCACTCTGTCTGACCCAGAGGAATACAGTTTTTTTACAACTTTTTTTCTTTTTTTTTTTGTGGTACACGGGCCTCTCACTGTTGTGGCCTCTCCCGTTGCAGAGCACAGGCTCCAGACGCGCAGGCTCAGCGGCCATGGCTCACGGGCCCAGCCGCTCCACGGTATGTGGGATCCTCCCGGACGGGGGCACGAACCCGTGTCCCCTGCATCGGCAGGCGGATTCTCAACCACTGCGCCACCAGGGAAGCCCGGAATACAATTTTTTAAAGGCGGACTGGACAACATCTAGCAGCAGCATAAGCAAAAGTAGTTGCAAAGAACTGCTATGGTCCACAATTCCAAAATTCCGAAAGCTCTGAAAACCAAAAATATATAAGTTTGGTAAAAACTCAATTAGTGATAAAACCTGACGTGAATTTACTTGACGTTATGTATTAACTTTATCTAATGTGAACATTCATATAATATTATATGAATACAGGGTGCTGCTACTGGAGATGTTATATAATATGTGTTAATGCACTATATTAACTCCTTAAAATCTGAAAAATTCTGAAATATGAATATATTTGGCCCCAAGAATTTCAGATACATGTCTGTGGATCTGTACATGGCAAGATTACTTTAGGCTGCCAACAAGAATTTATGAAACAGTTTTTAATTTTTACCTAGATTCTTTCATTCAACCAACATTTTTAAAGCATTCACTATGTGCCTGAAACTGGGCTAGGTATTGGTATATTTGTTTCCAAAAGGCCTCAATTTTATGTTTGCCTTGTATGTAAAACAAGATCAGGAATAAGAATCACTGTAGCTACAGAAATTATTAACAGAGTTCCATGTTCATAGGAGGAAGGAAGGAAGGAAGGAAGGAGGAGGGAAGGGAGGGAGAGAGGGAGGAAGGAAGGGAGGAAGGAAGGAGGAAGGAAGGGAAGAGGGAAGGGAGGGAGGGAGGAAGGGAGGAAGTGAGGAAGGGAGGAAGGAAGGAAGGAAGGAGGAAGGAAGGAGGAGGGGAGGGAGGGAAGAAGGAAGGAAGGAAGGAAGGAAGGAAGGAAGGAAGGAAGGAGGAAGGAGGAAGGAAGGGAGGAAGGGAGGAAGGAAGGAAGGAAGGAAGGAAGGAAGGAGGAAGGAAGGGAGGAGGGAAGGGAGGGAGGGAGGAAGGGAGGAAGTGAGGAAGGAAGGAGGAGGGAAGGGAGGGAGGGAGGGAAGAAGGAAGGAAAGAAGGAAGGAGGAAGGAAGGGAGGGAGGAGGAAGGAGGAAGGAAGGGAGGAGGGAAGGGAGGGAGGAGAGAGAGGAAGGAACCCTGTCACATGCATAGGGCTGGGTGTGAGTGGAAAAAAATTTCAAGGAAGATGTGTTAGTTGATCATAGCGAAGGAGGGAGGGAGGGAGGGAAAGAAAGAAAGAACAGCACTATTGGCAGAATCTGACCTAATTATTCTGAGGCTCAGAACATCACTTGCAGGGAAGGAGTCGTCCACAGACTGGTCCTGCCAACTGGAAATACCACTGTGCTCCTTCAGTTCTTCCCCAACCACCTCCACCTTCTCTCTGCCACATGCCTCCTTTCCCCTAAACTCCACGCCTTCACTTCAGCTTAAAACTTAACTTCTCAATTCTCAGCCTTCAACTAAGACTTCTCCCAGCTTGGGATGATCACAGCAGAGACCAGTATATATTAAAATGTGTCTGTTTATAAGACTTATAAACAGGGATTCCCTGGTGGCGCAGTGGTTGGGAGTACACCTGCCGATGCAGGGGACACAGGTTCGTGCCCCGGTCCGGGAGGATCCCACATGCCGCAGAGCGGCTGGGCCCGTGAGCCATGGCCACTGAGCCTGCACGTCCGGAGCCTGTGCTCTGCAATGGGAGAGGCCACAGCAGTGAGAGGCCCACGTACCGCAAAAAAAGACTTATACACACACACACACACACACACACACACACACAGAGGCTGTAAGCTTTGAGAAGGTAGGAACTTTGGACCTATTTGTCTAACATAGTGTCTGGTACATAGTGGGGCCTTTAAAAAATGTTGGTTGACTATATGTCCATCAACAGATGAATGGATAAAGAAGATGTAGTACAGATACATAATGCAATACTTACTACTCAGCCTTAAAAAAGAATGAAATAATGCCATTTTCAGCAACATGGATAGACCTAGAGATCATCATACTAAGTGAAGTAAGTCAGACAGAGAAACAAATATCATATGATATCAGTTATACATGAGATCTAAAATATGATACAAATGAACTTCCTGACAAAACAGAAATAGACTCACAGACCTAGAAAACAAACTTATGGCTACCAAAGGGGAAAGTGCGGGGAGGGATAAATTGGGAATTTTTGATTAACAGATACACACTACCATATATAAAGTAGATAAACAACAAGGACCTATGGTATAGCACAGAGAACTATATTCAATATCTTGTAAGAACCTATAATGGAAAAGAGTCTGAAAAAGAATAGATATGGATATAGATGTATAACTGAATCCCTTTGCTGTATACCTGAAACACTGTAAATTAACTATACTTCAATTAAAAAAAATTTTTTTTAATTAAAATGTTGGTTGAATGAATAAAAGAACTTAAAAGTGAGATAGTGTCCCAGTAAACTTGATTACTCATTGCTCAATGAAATATTGTTTTTATTTTATACTTAATTCAACAACTGTGTCCAAAAAAATATCCTGAGTCCTGGTTCAAAGATTCTTATTTACTGTTTAAAGTAATCTTACCATAAACAGGTCCACACAGGGCCTTATTTGAAAGCCTTGGGGCCAGATACCTTTTCTATTTCAGAATTTTCCAGATATTAAAAAGTTAACACAGTACATATACCCTACATTACACAAGTGAATATGCTGGCCTGCTCTCAACAAACAGTCTGCAATTCTGGTGGCTGATATCAGAAAAAGGGGGATGCCTGGAGAGGCAGTGCTAGACTCACCGTCTCCACCAAAGCAGAAATCAAATAGAGTGTTGGAAGCTGATACTGAAAGCATAGTCCATGAACAAACACTAAACCAATAATGTTGACAGTGCCAAAAATAAAATTGATAATAACCAGCATTTCCTGAGCATATTCTGTGTGCCAGGCCTTGCGGTCAGAGCTTTGTGTGCTCCAAATCATTGCATGCTCATACGGTTCCATATATAGATACCAGTCTTACTCCCATTTTACAGATCAGGAAACTGAGGTCCAGAAAGGTGAAATAATGTGTGTAAGCTTACTCAGCTAAGACACAGTGGACCCAGAGCATGATATTCATTAAAAGCTAATGGAATTAATGAATTTCCTATTCACTCATTCATACAGCATAGGTTAATCAGAAAAAGTAAGTGTAGTGGGAAGAATAGGAACTTCTGCAGTCCGTGACATGCCATGACATGAATATGTGGCCATGAGGACAGGACTTGAACTCTATGACTCATCCCCTCCCCAGCATAAAGAGAGTGACTGCCACTTACTGACTGACAGCAGCACTTCACATGACTTTTTTTTTACGTTCACTGTATACTTATATGCCAGGCGCTATATATGTTCTATTTAATTCTCAGAAAAATCCAGTAATATAGACACTATTATGAACCTTATTTTTGACATGAGGAAACTGAAGCTTAGAGAGATTGGGTACTTGTTGGCTTTGCTTTCCCTTTCCCAGCTAAGGCTTCAGTCTAAACGAGAAAGAATAATGCGCATGTTTCTTTTGCTGGATGCAAGAGTTCTCTTCCCAAGTAGAACAGGTATCTGGAAGGGTCTTTTTAATTTAGATGTTTGTGTAACATTTTCCTGGCTTGTATCCTTCATGATGATGTCAGCCTTGAAACAGAAACTTATTCTCATCTAAAACCAAGTTAAAATCATCTCCCAATGCTTAAATTTCCTGAACACGATCATGCGCTCACATACTTGATGTTTGCAAAAATGACTGCCTCAGACTCAATGTAAAATATAAGCGAAATAAGATGTGAAAGTTAACAACCAGTGTAACAGCTACAATTGGAAATCCTAGATTCAATCAGCTGTAAAACAAACGTCTGACTTTTATATGTCCGATATAAAAGTTTTAGGAGAAAGTACAAGTGTCACATTCCAAGACATTTGTTACATCCACAGTGTCCCGCCTCAGGTGAATGAAGTGATCGCTTTCAGTCCTGAATGGCTGATGAAAACCGGTGGTTTTGTAGAGGTTTTGCTGAAGCAGGGACGTGCCTGAGCTTGCTATTCTCCAGTCTATAACTCCAAGCAGACACCGCCTATCTCCATGTGTGTCCATGGTGTGCCTAGAGCAAATCAGGAAATCACAGCAAGCTGGTCTGGGGGCACCCTAGGGACATCCCCCGCTTGGCTAACTCTACATCCTCTCTCCTTCAGGAAATCCTCTAGAAGCCCCCAACTTACCCATTCCTCCGCCTCTGCCAGCAGACCAGCACCGTAATTTCTCACATCTCCTCCCACCTCCACTCCCAAATCAATACCCTAGTGCTCTCCTCAGAGCTCTGTGGGATTTTTTTCTTACCCCAAGACAACAGACTTGTATTTAATACAAAGCATTTTTCAACTCATTCGCAAAATTCATTTTAACAGCCTCTTGATCGTGTTGGTGTGCGTCCCACCCAAAACTCTCTCCCAGGCCGCATGAAAGTCACATGTTTCCATTTGTGGAGGGCTGTAGTCAAAGCCAAAAGGCTTTCCCTTAAGCAATTACCCTTGGAAAGAAAAGTAATGACTTCAAGCCAGTTCATAAATTTGCCGAGTCTGCTTCTTCATATCACACAGAAGGTTTCTGATGATGTTTATCACACACCCCATGAATGCTAGCCTTCAGAGCACTCTCCTAGGAGGGCATTCACTTCTTGCACTGAGGCAGACTTGGGTGACAGAGAATGTCATTTGAAATTTTCCATCAATCTGCTGGGACCACATGGGAAAATCACAATCTTGCCACACCTTTGGCTTTTTACCTCCAAATTGATGATTCATCTACCACTGTCTTGTTTTACTTTTTTTTTTTTTTGTGGTACGCGGGCCTCTCACTGTTGTGGCCTCTCCCGTTGCGGAGCACAGGCTCCGGACGTGCAGGCTCAGCAGCCATGGCTCACGGGCCCAGCTGCTCCGCGGCATGTGGGATCTTCCCGGACCGGAGCACGAATCCATGTCCCCTGCATCGGCAGGCGGACTCTCAACCACTGCGCCACCAGGGAAGCCCTTATTTTACTTTTGAAGCCACTTTCTGTTTCTGAAAAAACTATCGAGTGATTTTCTCCATTTTTTTTTAAGAAAAGTGTCCTCAAATTTTTTGTTTTTAAAAATTAATATTAAAACAACGTAATGCCGATTGTTGAGGCAATTTCCAAGGAGAAATTCAGGTATATCTGTGAATGACGGCATCAGGAAAAGTCTATAAACTCATTTCAAAAGGCAAAATGCTCATGTGATGTACACATTTCTAGCTCATTTTTTAACTGTATTCTTTTATAGTTTTGTCTCAAGGGAAAGTTTATTTGACTGTAATATTGGAAATATCATTTTCAGTGTTATGCTTTTCACCCTCATTATGAAATTAGGAGGCAGATACGAAAAGACCAGTGGCATACTAAAAAAATCAACAAAGTAACATCAGGAGTCATTTCGAAATAACCACTATGAACCTCAGTTTCCCGATAAGTAAATCAGAGTTAACAGCACAACTACTAATGTGCTATTTTATTACAATAACCTTAAATATCCTAATATGCTACTTTCTGAGTTTATGTTTTAAAATCATAACCAATAACAGTTCAGCACAAGAAAAAGTAGAAAGATTACTAGACTTAGAATCAAGAGATTCACGTTGGGTCCCAGGCCTGCAAATGTGCTTACTCAAGCCAGCAATGTGATGTCTGGATCTCCATCTCCCCCCCACATAAAGTCTTGGTTCAGGCCCAGGCACTACTCAAAGGGACTTATAGATATTAACTTAATCCTCACATCACTCCTCAGAGATGTGTCCTATGAGCCTCACTTTACAATGAGGAACCAAGTCACAGAGTAGTTAAATAAGTCAACCAACATCTCACAGCTAATCATCGAACACAAAGTCCAGAATCAGAGCATCAATAGCCTTTATTGATGCTCTGCCACCCTACAGGGGATACCATTCCTGGACTGACCCTAAGAACCACCAGGGTCATTGTTGTAAGGCCCAAAGATCCAGGTCAAGGTGTAAATGTGAATACTATACAAATATGAGCATTAGTTATTCTTGTATTACTTCAGTAAACCTGGAATGCAGCTTGTGACATAAACTCTATAACAGTTACGTCTAGTAAGAATAAATTCAAATTGGCCCATGCACAGTAAAATGTGCTTTCTACAGCATTCTTGCTGAGGAATCTCTGTCGTCTAGTGCTTGGCACACACAAGGTAACACCTGCCGTCAAATCTCCCCAAGCCAAAGCCATCTCTTCCACGCTCTGCACTGCAGAACTTGGGAATTTCAGTGGAGGACCTGCCAAGAGTTGAGCAGAGCCCATCTCAGGAGCCTTCTGAGGCGAGTGTATTGACCCTACCTTCAAGGTTTCCTTGGGGAAGAGGAATCAAGTTAAGGAAAACTAAGGTGTGGCTCCTATGGTGAAGTCCTATGCCCAACTCACTATCAAATAACTAAGTTGTAGCCAACTCTTGAAATAAAGCTGGCAAATAATGGAAGAAAATCGACTCCTCCAGTGATCTCAAGAAGCCAGCCTAGATTCTGGCATCATCTTTTTCAGTCCTACTCTGTAAATCTAAAGCATGGCTCCAGTAGACCTTTTATTCTGGCCTCTACTGCCAACAGATTTTTATATAGATGACATGATGATTAATTCAACTAACAGACATGCAAAATTGTGGTGCGGGGGGAGATTTTTTTGAAGCCCTACTATTAGTATAAATTAAGGCTTTTATGCCCCAAAGCACTATGCCGGGCATTCTTGCAAGTTACTTCAGTTAATCCCAACCAATTTAACAGATAGGTATCATCCTGTCCCATCTGCTACCATTTACACCGGGGAAAAATGAAGATTCCCCCCCATAACTTCTCTAGCCAACTAGCCAACAGTCCCCCCCATAACTTCTCATCATTCAGGTCTCAACTGAAAGGTCAGCTCCACAGAGAAGCACTCCCAGAGCACCCATTTGAAAGCCACAGTTCCCCTTCCACTTCTCAGCCCCCTCTGCATCACATGATCTTGTTTAGTTTCATTTACAGTGCTTAATACTATCTGAAATTCTTATTTATTTATTGTCTGTCCCCAATAGAATGTCAGTTTCTGAGAGCAAGTGATTTGTTTGTCTGGTTCAGAGATCCAATGCCAATAATAAAGTGTGGTATATTTCCAACGCCAATAACAATGCCTGTCAAAGAATAGGCACCTAAGTATGAGAGGAAGGAAGGGAGGAAGGAAAGGAGGGAGTGGGGGAGAGGGGGAGGGAGGGAAGGAGGGAGGAAGGAAGGAAGGAAGGAAGGGAGGGAGGGAAGGAGGGAGGAAGGAAATACCTCCATAAGTTTTAAAGCGAGAAAGGCTTATTTTAGACATTAGAGAGAAAGAACTTTGTGGCTTAGAAATGATGTCAAATTCTGAGATGTGCCACTAAAGGAAGTTGTGAAGTAACTGGAGATTCAGAGGTGAATTAAGCACTGTCTTTCTGAAAAAAAATGTTAGTGCAATCTTTTGAGAAATGTCAGTGACTTTAAATTCCAGGGCCATTCGACCTTTCAGGCACCTTCATTTTCTCACTGCTGACATTCAAAGCCTCTGAAGAAGATACATGTTTGTTCTCTGGTTGGAAATTGCTTATTGATTACTCTTCATTATCGTCCCATCCCCAACACACACACACACACACACACACACACACACACGCACACATGCCCTGTCAGTGCCCTAAAAGCCCGAGTTAACACAGTTTCACGGTCACAAGCAGCATTCTAAAATTGGAATTTGGCTGCACGACCACATACACTAGCCCTGGAATTCAGCAAACATCTGGGCCAGTGAGTGTGAGAAAGTTCTGTGGTAACAAAAGTCTCTGAGGCAACAGTGAGAGTTGGAATCCCACAGGCAACAAGGGGCAGGTGCCTACGAGGCTCGCCAACCAGGCGACAGGGCTGCAGACTCCCTGCCCCAGTGTGGCTCTGGGAAGCCAGGCGACAGGGCTGCAGACTCCCTGCCCCAGTGTGGCTCTGGGAAGCCAGGCGACTTCACTGGCACATACACGCTTGGCGATGGACTCCTCAAGCAACGCTGCACAGTTTCATAGTCTACACCAGCACGGGGGTGACCAGAGGATTCCTATGCCAGCTGCTCAAATAGCGGCTCACCCAGGTTGAGGAACTCCTCATGCCTGGGTGAATGGAGAAGGCAGATTTAATTTACTTTTACAACTTCCCTGTAATCTAGCATAGAGTCGTTTGGTATATTAAATTTTTGAAAGTTAGAGACTTTACTCCCTAATGGAAAAGAAGCATTTGCTGGCTAGAAGGTTGTATTCTTTTTCACAGTCACTGAGGTTTCATACTATATTATTTATTAGCTAAAGCTTCACTCACCCTCACAAATATGGCAAATGAGAATCAAATGCAAGTGAATTGCGGAGATCCAGGAGACGAAGAAAATGGTGGGCAGGGGGAAGAAAAAGGAAGAAATCTGGGGTATCTTTTGTTTTGAATAAGAAAACAAAAGTTTCTTTCGTTGAAAACTATCCTTTACTGTCTTATTTTATTGACTATAAAATAATACTTGCTCACTTAAAAAAAATTTTTTTCAAACCAAATGGAAAAGTATGCTACAGAGAGCAAAAGCTTCCCCATAAATTCAGTCCCCAGAGACAACCACTGTTAATTTTTGGTGGATGACCTATCAGGGGTGTTTCTTCTCTGCTTAATAAATATATACAACCCTCTGCATACTGCTCTCTGACCTGCTTTTCATCCATGTCCAAAATGTTCTCTACCTCTTTCTATGCTAGTCAATGTAACTTTACCTCATCTGTAAATTGAGGATAATGGCATCCAGATTTGATAGGGACGTTGTAAGGATTAAATGAGATATTTGTTAAATGCTTAGAATAGGACCTGGTACATGACAAAAATGCCAATAAGTATTATTATCAGCTGCCCAGTGTTAAATGTTATAATAGCGTTAGTTATTTAGCAAGTGCCCTAGTGATAAAAGTTTATAATTCTCACTATTATAAACTACCACAATAAAGATTATGGCTTAGGTTTCAATATTATGACTTTTTTATTTCCTTCTACTGCCCAACATTTTCCAATGTACGTAAAATATTCACATTCGTTCATTTGAGCTCACATCAATGATTTGTAGGAGACAAATCAGGTGTGACACTCATTTGAGAGACAAGGAAATTGCGGATTTAAAAAAGTGAGTAAGTGGCTCAAGACCACCCAGCAAGAAAGCCTGAAGTCATGCCTTGATTCTTGCCATGTAATCATTCGACATGTGTTTACTAAGTTGGTATTCGGCGCCAGGCTCTCTTCTGGGCACTGGGAATATAAAAATACATAAAACACCCTCAAAGAACTCAGAGTCTCATGGGTAGTCAACGACTATTTTTTTAAATAACCATATGATATTCCAAGCATAATAGTGGCATGTACACAAATAGCAATACCAGACGTAGACAAAGAAAGCAATGACTAACTAGAGCCATAGAAGTAGCAAAAGAGCTGGTGATAATTCCAAAATCTGTCCTCCAAAACTGAAGACAGATGCATGGGCAAGGGTGGTTTCAGACTTCTGACTTCCAGTCCTGTTCTTTTTCTACTGCAACATGCTATTTCATACACTCAAAGCATTTAGATTGTTTATGCCAGCAAAAAAAAAAATCATGTGCACGTTACTGCCACCAAAGTTCTCGTCAAGGGGGGGAAGGGGACAAGAGATGGGATGCAAAGCTTAAATAATTAATTGGATGTTTTAAAAAAATCATTATCGGGCTTCCCTGGTGGCGCAGTGGTTAAGAATCCGCCTGCCAATGCAGGAGACACGGGTTCGAGCCCTGGTCCGGGAAGATCCCACATGCCGCGGAGCAACTAAGCCCGTGCGCCACAACTACAGAGCCTGTGCCCTAGAGCCTTCGAGCCACAGCTACTGAAGCCCGTGCACCTAGAGCCCGTGCTCCGCAACAAGAGAAGACACCGCAATGAGAAGCCTGCGCACAGCAATGAAGACCCAACGCAGCCATAAATAAATAAATAAATAAATTTATTTTTTAAAAAAATCATTATCGTGTCACCTCCCAATAATAAACCATGAAGACATACTACTGGCATCTCTCTGTTGCTTTAAAGGGCACTAAGACAAAAATAAATATGCTCTACAACATCAGTAACAACAACAGGCATGAATCCCTCTCCATTTTGAGGAAGGTACTATAAATCCAAGATGTTAAGAGTGGTAACTTTATTATTTATTTCTTCATTATTATTAACTGAAGCTAGCCTTTCTTGAGCACTCACAATATGCTAGGCTAAAGCCTTTATATTCATCATCTCATTCATCACAACATCTCTATGAAACAGGTATTACCCTATCCCCATTGTATACATGGGGGAAATGAGGTTGAGAGAGATTAAACAACGAGTAAGTGTCAGGACCAAGACTCACACTAAGATTTGATTTCAAATCCCATGCTCCTAATCATTCTATTACACTTACTTTCCATTCTATCAATAACACTTGCTTTTTTGAATATTTTGAGTATAATATGTGCACAACACTCTTTAAAAGCATTGAATGATTTTATTTTTTAGATATTAAGAACCACCTGTGAGATTTACGTTGTTTTAAAGAACAAATTTAGGAAACTTTATCATCATGGCTGGCTGACATCTGAATTTGAAATTGGCCCCTTTTATTGCATTTCATTCTCCGGAAATTAGACAATCAGGACCCACATCAAACAAAGGCTTCCGTGATGATTCGTTGACACAGCAACATAATGCACAAATTTTACATCAGGTTCCAGGTCCAACATAATTTATGTTCATAACAAAAATGGCAGTCACCCAGTATCTGTCATATGGAATTATGGGCTTGGCTGTGGCCAAGTCAAAGCACATTAGCCTAGTGTGTCTAAACATCTGACTCTAATCACTACAGTGAGGCTCAAGTCAGGCATTTGAGGCTTTTAACTGTATTTCTCTGAGTGTGGGAAGTTGAGAGGAAAATAGTTTTTAGGGAGGGGATGTTGGGGTGATTTTTTTTTTAATTTTAAATCATCAACAGTCAGTAGGATGTGAGTTGTCTCTTCCGCCCCATCTCTTTTCCTCGCGGTAAGAATTCAACTATGTCCAATGTTGTCCAGCCAAGAAGGTCAGGCAGAAGACAGAGGAGAAGATTCTGTGGGAGTCTTAGCATCGTCAGCCATCATCTTATTCATTGTTCTATATCATCCACACACACCCTCTTCCTGCCTCCCCGATCCCGTTAATATGAATAACAGAGCATTATTTAGTTTTTTATTCACTCCCAGATATTTGCGGGAATGAGTTACAATAAATCGGTAATCTAATCCTTCCTCATATAAATATAAAGAACTAAAATTTAAACTAAATATATTTATTATCCTCTAATGATATTTCCCATTCTACCAGGAACTATGGAGGCATGGCTCCACCACCCCTTACTCTCAAGGTCTGCATCGAAATCCTGCACCAGCTACCCTGGTCTGTTAATCCTCTGTCATCCATCTCCTCCCCGACGACTTCCTTTTTATAAACCACAGAAACCTCTGCTAGTCTTTTTTTTTTTTTTTTTTTAACACATTTATCCTCCTCCTACTTGAGGTCAGCTTTCCATTATGTGGAACTGATCTGGACATTAACCACTCCACAACAAGAATCACAACCACGCTAAATAAATATTCATAGCCACAGGATAAATGGGGTAAGATGTTAGTGTCTCATCATTTCTCCTGGTGTTTATGTTAACATCTTTGCTATTTTCTTAAAAGTTAAATCATAGAGGGCATCCTCCCGGCCCCACAAAGTTTCAAACCATTTAGCCAGATAATAACCTCCAGGAAGATCCCTTAAACATACAAAAGCTCTGCTTTTTTTTTTTTTTTTTTTTTGCTTATTAAGTCTACATGCTGCATATATAAAATGGTTCTTTATGAGGTTTTATAAGAGAAAGAAGACTCAGCAGAAAACAATGTCATAAGGAAAAATTTAGACAACTTATAGATCAGTATATAAAGCAAGGAGAAGGGAATTTCACATTTATCAAGTACCAGATACTGTTATGTACATGATTTCAGTTAATCTCAGAGGTGGTAGGTAAGCTCATCCCCCCCAACACCTTTCAGGTTAGGTATGGGGCTCTCCAAACTTGAAGCTCCAGCCAGGTCCAGTAACTTACTCAGGTTACAAAGCTGGTAAGCCCGGAGTTGTACTAAACCTTTTTTTAAAATCCAGAGTCAACTATACCATACTGGCCCCCAAGATGAACACCTTCTCTTTCCATTATTTTTGTCTTGACATAGTGGATCCTTCTCACCATCTGTTTGGCCAGAAGGCAAAGATCAAGTGTACCTGAAGCCAGAATGATGTGTTTCAGTCCTGGCTCCGTCCTCACTCCTCTAGCCTCTTGGTCAACCCGTTTAACCTTCTAAGGCTCATTCCTCCTCTCTAAAGCACGATTCCCATATGTGACAGTATTAGAATATAATGCAAAAACAGTTTTCCCTTTCCAATGCATGTGTCTTTCTCATATACATGTATACATATATAAACTGACCCAATTACCACATTCTTTTTTTAATACTGCCCTAAATATTAATATTTTAGAGTTTCCCATTTTACCTCTAGTTCCCACTATGACTATAAAACATCAGGTCACTTAGTATCCTTAAGTAACCTCTATAGATACTGGGACCATCTAAAAGTCTTCAAATATGAAAAATGAAGGAAAAATATGAGTTGAGATATGAAATTCAGCACCTAAAACAACAGCTTTCAAATATCTTCAGTACATAATTATATTTCATTTACTAATTATCTTCTAACTTTCAACTGGACCCTTTCTTAGACACAATTAAAAATATTTGGCTGCATGAGGCATGAGAAAACAAAGCTGCATATAAATTCTTCAATTTGTACCTAATAAATCACTGCTCAACTGTACCAACTCCAATGCATGACTGTGAGGATGAGAGCTGTGGATTGCAGCCTCTAGGAAGAAAACTTTTTTTTTAAGAACTTAATTTAAATGAGACATAGTGGGACATAGCTAATAGCCTCTGCTACTGGAGTTGGTTTTTCTTTTTTTAACTTCTTTATTGGAGTATAACTGCTTTAAAATGCTGTGTTAGTTTCTGCTGTATAACACAGTGAATCAGCTATACATATCCATATATCCCCATATCCCCTCCCTCTTGCGTCTCCCTCCCATTCTCCTTATCCCACCCCTCTAGGTAGTCGCAAAGCACCGAGCTGATCTCCCTGTGCCATGCAGCTACTTCCCACTAGCTATCTATTTTACATTTGGTAGTGTATATATGTCAATGCTACTCTCTCACTTCGTCCCAGCTTACCCTTCCCCCTCCCCGTGTCCTCAAGTTCATTCTCAACATCTGTGTCTTTATTCCTGTCCTGCCCCTAGGTTCATCAGAAGAATTTTTTCTTTTTTTAATCCATATATATGTGTTAGCATACGGTATTTGTTTTTCTCTTTCTGACTTACTTCACTCTGTATGACAGACTCTAGGTCCATCCACCTCACTACAAATAACTCAGTTTCGTTCCTTTCTATGGCTGAGTAATATTCCATTGTATATATGTGCCACATCTTCTTTATCCATTCATCTGTAGATGGACACTTAGACTGCTTCCATGTCCTGGCCATTGTAAATAGAGCTGCAATGAACATTGTGGTACATGACTCTTTTTGAATTATGGTTTTCTCAGGGTATATGCCCAGTAGTGGGATTGCTGGGTCACATGGTAGTTCTATTTTAAGTTTTTTAAGGAACCTCCATACTGTTCTCCATAGTGGCTGTATCAATTTACATTCCCACCAACAGGGCAAGAGGGTATGGATTTGGTTTTTAAAAATGCACATTCTCTGCAATCTTTTTTTTGTTTATTTTTGTTGTGTTTTAGTTTGCTTTTTTTCTCTGCAATTGATTTTAAACAGGCATTTTTTTTTTTTTTTTTTTTTTTTTTTGCAGTACACGGGCCTCTCACTGTTGTGGCCTCTCCCGTTGCGGAGCACAGGCTCCGGACGCGCAGGCTCAGCGGCCACGGCTCACGGGCCCAGCCGCTCCGCGGCATGTGGGATCCTCCCGGACCGGGGCACGAACCCGCGTCCCCTGCATCGGCAGGCGGACTCCCAACCACTGCGCCACCAGGGAAGCCCTAAACAGGCATTTTTGACCTGTGTCAGTGCTATCCTTTCTTTCTGTAGGAGCTGAGTGCATTGGCAAGTGATGGACCAAAGAAGTGGGTGGTGAAAGCGTCAACCAGGCAATGAATCGCATCAGGGCCAAACCAGAGAGAGAGGAAAACATGAGGTCTGAAGATCTCTTAAACCTTCCAGGAAACTCACTGCGAAAATGTAAAACAGCAACACAGTAATTTGGGGCTGAGAAGTTTTGATCACAACTTTGGCCATGATGAGTTAAAATGCCATGCGAGCAAAGGACTGGGTTATATATATAAAGGATTGTGTGCAAATTCTTATCCCTCTATTATCCCAAGTATAAAATTGAGTAATTTAAGAAAATGGGCTCTGGAGCCAGACTACCTGGGTTGAAATCTCAGCCTGAGTATGTTCTAAATACATTTATAAGTTCAGGCCAATCCACCCTTGTGTACTTCCATAATATTCCCTATATCAGAGGAGTGTCCTGAGGATTAAGTGAATGAATATGTGTAAAGTATATAGAAGACTGCCTGGTACAAGGAAGTCTATATGCTGATGCTGTATTACCATTTCATATCATCATCGTTATCATTATTATGTAATGTTAAATCTTTCCTGGGTACCAATCAAGTTCACAGAATTTTAACTGACACCAGAGTTTAAAACACACATACACACACACACACACACACGTTTCCTCAATGAATATCCAACTTGAGAAAGATGAGAAACAGACACATCAGATTGGCTATTTCCACATGTAGTTATGAACTGAGGTAGTCAATAGAAGCTGAACACTACAGAGAATAACGTCATTTCTAACCCTAGGATGGCACAGAGTAAAGAGAAAAGGATTCCCAGGTTCCTGGCTGTGTGGCTTTGACAAGTCATTAACTTTGAGGAGCGGTTTCCTTTCTCGTCTATAAAAAAATACCTACTGTTTATGCTACCTGGAACATTCCCTCCATTTTCTCACACCCAACCTTCTTTCACCAGATCTTTCAGATCTTATTTTAAATCTTGCAGCCTCTGGCCCTCTCTGACCCCTAAGGTTAACTAGGTCTCCATGCTGTACAGTCACATGGCATTTCTCCACCATGTCCCAAGTGCCTAGATCTGTACCTGGCACCGAGTTGACTCTCAATAAATATTGGGTGGATGGATGGATGGATGAATGGATGGATGGATAAAAGGATGAGATACCTTTCTTCTCTCTTAAGACCAAGTGAGACATCTAGGTGAAAATGCACACCATTAAAATGCTTTACAAATGTAGGCTATTACTCAGGGTTGAGCTTGAGAAGACTGAGAGTCTTAAATGGAGCCTAACAGAAAGGAAAAAAAAAAAAAAAACCTGATGATGGTGAAGAGTTTCTTGGGCTGTGTAGACATCTACAAACACAATGGGCAAGACTGCAGATTGGAGTTAGTTTGCCTGACCCCGTGTCAGGCCAGGGAGGCACAAGGACCAGGAAAGTGAGATGGAAAGACAAGATGGTACCACTGACCCAAGGAGACAAGCTCTGTGGTACAGGGAAGTCAACTAGAACAAAAAGTCAAGCAGGCATCATACATCATCCATGGGAGTCTAGAGATCACACCAAAGGTGACTGTGAACTTGGGAGAAGAAAAATTACATCTTTATTTCTGAAATTTAATATTTAACATTTCCTTTGATTAATAAACCACAATAGTAGCAGAATCTGTGACCAAAGGAAATCAGGGCTTTTTTTTTTTTTTTTGGTCACATTATAATTGAAGATATCAAAAACATCTTTAACTATCATCAATATTTTAAAATTAAGGTACTTCTTAGAGCCACCACTGAATCTTGTCATTTAGTTTAAAAAAAACATATATTACTATATCATAAATTTAATATTTTCACAATTTATTCCAGCGTAACTGGCTTTCTTTGTACCATGTACCTATCTTATCTGATACACTTAAAACATTATTCTGAGAGAGGATGCATAGGCTTCACCAGACAATCAAGGGGTCCAGAGCACAAAAATATGTTAAGAGCCCTTGGCTATAAGAAGGGTCCTATATAACACAGAGAAACCAACAGCGATTTTTAAAAAATGCTTGTGATCCAACTAAAAGATGATAGTAATTCTCTTGAGTTTTGCAGTAAGTATGGAAAAAAATTCAGAAGAACTGCTCACTAATCCAGGGATGAGCTGACTAACACCAAATCAGGCTAATGAACCAATTATGTAGCAGAAACAGAAGCACATAACTTAACCCCCAAATGTCTGGGGCCCAAATACTTCTCACTGAATCTCAAGAATGAGGGAGGGAGCTGCTGGCCATGATTGACAACATGGGGGGGGAGGAGTGCTGTTTGTCAGGGAAAACAAGGAGTTCTATTTTTCCTCACATTTTATTTAAGTGCACCCAAGCAGAGCTGTCGTAACCAGGTTGAGACGTAATGTTTTGAGGGCGGATTCTTAAGGGGAAGGCAAAGAAGGACCACTGATAAAAGCAACAGTAATGGGAACAGGAAGAAATCTTTCCTTCCTGCAGCACCAGTAGCACAGGCCCTAGTGGAAGAGTAGAAGTGAACTGAGATGACTGTACATTTTAACTGAACCAGAAGAAGCTGCAGTGAGAATGTGAAGACTGAGTTAATCAAGACAGGAGAGCAGCATCAAATATTGTGTAAGATGCAATCTACAGGCCCAAGGAATGCTAAGCACAGGCTCCCGGGAAAGTATAAGGTACGAACTGGGCCTTGAATCACCATCTCCCTTGTTTATGGAAGGCAAGACAGTCAAAATGCATCCATCCTCTGAGGCTACACGGCTAAAATCAGCTCTGACTTTTTTTCCTGTGCTTTCATTCAGAATCTGATGGATTTTTTCCCGGTTTACATAAAAGGATTTTGGTAGCATAAGCTATAAAGCCCTTCTGTGACTCCATTTTTAGGAATTCCTAACGCAGTACTCTTTCTTAGCTATTCTAAAGCAGATTAGAGAGACACCTTTAAGATTTTTTTCTCTTTCATTTTTAAAGAATTTAAATCAAAATGATTTAAGGAATCATTAAAGCCTTGAGGAAAGGCTTTAATTAAAAGGACCAGAATTTCCAGTTAAAAAATAAATAAGCCCTGGGGATGTAATGCACAGCATAAGGAATACAGTCAATAATATTGTAATAACTTTGTATGGTGACAGATGGTAACTAGACTTGGTAGTAATCATTTCAAATGTATAAAAAATATCTAATCACTTGCTGTACACCTGAAGCTAACATAATGTTGTAAGTCAACTATACTTCAATTTTTTTTAATATTTATTTATTTTTTATTTATTTGGCTGCACCGGGTCTTAGTTGCGGCATGCAAGATCTTCGTTGCAGCATGCGGGATCTTTTAGTTGTGGCATGTGGGCTCTTAGTTGCAGCATGTGGGATCTAGTTCCCTGACCAGGGGTCAAACCTGGGCCCCCTGCATTGGGAGCACGGAGCCTTAGCCACTGGAACACCAGGGAAGTTCCTAGTCAACTATACCTCAATATTTCAAAAAGAAAAAAAAAAAAGTAAGTAAAATCCAGGATAAAGCCTTGTTGAATTTCAGGATAAACAATTGCACACAAACTTGATAATGTTCAGAATAGTAAAAGAACACTACCAGAAAAGAGTGAATAAAGTTGGCTATTACTCAGCTCAATCAACCTGTAACAAGAAAACTAATTTAGCACTGGCACTTTTGCTTGGAATGAGTAAAGAGGGCAACTTTCACATTGTTTCAAATTACAATGCAGCTGTAAAATCTGGCAACATTATTGGAGTAAAAGAGCCAAGAATGGACTTTCTAAAGAATTAACACAATGTTACTGTATTGTGACATCATGTATAGGAACCCCCCATAAGTTAATTTCAACACAATTTCTGAATAAAGACTGGACCAGTTTACAGCTATCAAATCCTTACCCTTCCTCATTTAGGTACAAATGACAGCTTTTTAATTATATCAAGGATACCTAAATTTAAAAAAAATCAAATCAGTTAATATTTACCCACTACCAAGCTATTACTGGTCATCACTGGATACATTTTCTGACTTACCTAAATGGTGTATTGTCCAAGTTTAAAATGTCATAATGGAATAGTCCACTAGTTGGATTAATCCCCCTGATGCTCTAGGCCCAGAGGAGCCTCAAGGAATGTTGTTTGCTGAATATTTCCTAATGACCTGACTCAAAATTCAAGCCACTGACTTCAAGTGCTCATGGGTAATAATGAGTCACATGTTATTGCTTACAAACAATGTTTTTTTAGATTTGTCATGAAAAATAAGCCAAGCCCTGGCATCACTATAGGAATAAGCAGTCATATCATAGAATCTCAAGGCAAGTTTCCAAGCTTACGTAATAAAAAAAAATTCCCAAAAGGAAGCAAGCACACTCTCCCACACTGACCTATACAACCCATGCACTGACCAGGTCAGGGCTAGTAAATGTCATAAAATACTTTTAATCAGGATACAGATGCCAACAAATTATTTTGGGTCATTGGTTCCTGCTGCAAAAGTGAAAAGCCTTAATTCCAAGACTGAATTGCTGATCATCCCTGGAATTTATCAGAAACATCAGAACCAATTTAAGTGCTAGAAGATTCCACAGCAATAATTGTTGGGGTCAATAACTGTTCCATCTTGGAAGCTTACCCTCAGTATAATCCAAATGAACTCTCAAAAGTTCAAACCCTCACAGATGTTTTAAAAAGGCCTAAACAAAGTGAAGATGTTATTGCAGGTGAAAGCAACACCTGTTGATTCGACCGCTATTTTTCATTCCATAAAATCACAGAAGAAACAACCCTACTTAATTTTTATTTCTCGTCCATTCTCTACTTTTGCTCAGGGATAATAGACACTATACAGTTGGAAAACCCAACTATCTTAACATGAGAATGTGCATGTTTTGAGTGCCAGCAGGGAAGTACTGGCTGTGAGAATTTGGACAAGTTCTTGACTATTCTGAGTCTCAGTTTCCTCATTTATAAAATGGGATAGTAATAGGTGTTGTGCAGCTTGTTGCAAGCACAAAAACACACACAGTAGTCATGTTATACTTGCAGTAAATCAGAGAAATCCAACTACACAGATTCCATACAGGGAGTTCTCATGAGGGTATCTTAGGATGAGCCTTTTACTGCACTGAATAGGATGCTGGCATTAAAGCGTATCCCCTTTTCACAAAATTGACCCCTCAATGCAAATCAACTACGAATTCATTCAACAAATATGTACTGATCACTCTTCCAGGCCCTGGGATACAGCAGTGAAGGAAAGCAGCGAAATCCTTGGAGTTAACATTCTAAAGCTCAACTGAGGAAGAGTTAAGGACATTAAGGTATTTTTAAGGATAATTTTCATACATACATTTTCACCTTATTTACTGACTTTAAGTTTAATCTCTGTGCAAGATGAGACTTGAAAGTGAATTTAAAATATCATAGGTGCTTGAGGACATCATAGATGCTTAATAAATATTACCCAAAGTAATTATTTTTATATGCTGTCACTATGGAAATAAAGATGCACTTGATCAAGGCCAATACATTAAATACTGAGACAAGTGCCCTTCATTTCTATGATGCTTTACAGTTTACTGTTTTCATATATATATATTCTCTCATTTGCATGTTCCAGCAATCTGCAGAGATACATAATGTTTCTATTTTATTGTTGAAGAAATAAGGGGCCAAGTGACTTATGTAGTAACATAGATAGTAAATACTAAAAATTTAACCCCTAAAATTTCTCTATTTTTGAAAAGGAGTCAGGGGTAGGAGAAATGGCAACTTTGACTCAAATGAAAGTAACTCAGTGACTATCTGTGGTCTTTTCACTGCAGAGACTAACCAACATTGATGTGCATGGGAGGAACTGGAAAGACAGGTCTTGTGGTAAGCACCTAGAGTATGGTTCATCTTAGACCACGGGGATCCACAGCCCAGCTCCACTACTGACTAGCTGGACTATGGGTGTGATATGTTACTGGCCAATGCCTGAGTTTCCTCATCTGAAAAACAAGAAAACTAAGACCAACTTAATGTGTTGCTGTCAGGATTAGATGAGTTACTATGAATACTTGGAACAGACTGAGAACAATGCCTCGTACGAAGCAGCACTCGATAAATCATAACATGAAATTTATACACACATACGCGCATGTACATACACGCAAGTTGTTAGCCACCTTCACAGATATTAGTAATCCTCAAAATAACACTGAGCAAAACATAACATTATTCCAATTATTAAACTTGTACCAAAGGCTCAAAGCCATATTATGGCCAGCTCAAGGTCACAGCCAATATGTGATAGACAAGAGCCCAACTCTAACTCCAAACCCTACCCCTTCCACAAGTATTTCTGTTTTCCAAAGAACATTTCACAGACTGACAGCTTTCAGAAAGTCAGATATTCTTCTTTCTGTGCTGCAACCAGCCATCTTTGTTCAACCCTTCTCTGACCTCAGCAGCCCAGAGAGCCTTTAATTTTCCTTGACTCCTTTAAGCCCTCACGCCACTTTCCACTTGCCTCTTGTTCACTTCACTGCCTTGTATTAACACACCTGCCTGGTACTCATTCCTCACCCCTTCAACCTGATATTTTGAGCACCAGTTATGGATGAGGCACTGAGCAAGGTGAGGTCTGAAATAAGGCGAGGCCAATAACTGTATATATAAATAGTTCCTGGGTATTTTGCTTCCAGGAACTCTTTCTAATGACACACACAAAACTAAGCCCAGCAGGGCTTCCCTGGTGGCGCAGTGGTTAAGAATCTGCCTGCCAATGCAAGGGACACAGGTTTAAGCCCAGGCCCGGGAAGATCCCACATGCTGCGGAGCAACTAAGCCCATGTGCCACAACTACTGAGCCTGAGCTCTAGAGCCCGCGAGCCACAACTACTGAGCCCGCGTGCCACAACAACTGAGGCCTGCTCACCTAGAGCCTGTGCTCTGCAACAAGAGAAGCCATGACAATGAGAAGCCCGTGCATTGCAACGAAGAGTAGCCCCCACTCGCCGTAACTAGAGAAAGCCTGCGCACAGCAACGAAGACCCAACACAGCCAAAAAATAAATAAATAAAATTAATTAATTAATTTTAAAACAACAACAACAACAACTAAGCCCAGCAATGTGAACTTAGTAGATCTGTTGAGCAACAAATTGAAATATCCAGAGCACTCCTAGCCTGGACTTTGAATCGAGAGAAACTGGGAAGGTAGAGAGCTATTGGCAAACAGCTTCAAATACTCAGATATTTGAGTCTAGACTTGGTATGTTGGTTTTGTCTTGTTCTTCTTGTTTATTTGTTTGCTTGTTTTTCTTACTCCAGCACTGTACCCAAAAGGTACAGGTAGGCCAAATGACAGCACTGACACCACTCACCAATGGACACTGACCGCTAACTCTGGGACCCCATTCAGGGAGGATGAAGAGGAGGGAAGCAACCAGTGTGGAGTCTGGACTCACAGAGGAGTTTCTTTTACCTGAAGCCCAAGAAGCAACACGAGGATCAACGCAAACCCTCTTACTAGAAAACTGGAGAAATCCATTGTCATGAAAGCAAGTCTGGGCTCCACTGAAGCAGCCAAAAGCCATGAGGCACATTGACTTGAAGTGATATGTGAGACCTTTAGAAAACCTTAGGACACCCAGCAATGATAGTCACATATGCCTGGAAGTGTAGAGATCACACACACCCATGTTCTCAAACTGCCAAGAATGCCTGTGACAATTGTGCACAATTGTCACCAACTCTTTTTTTTTTTTTTTTTTGCGGTACGTGGGCCTCTCACTGTTGTGGCCTCTCCCGCCACGCTCCGGACGCACAGGCTCAGCGGCCATGGCTCACGGGCCCAGCCGCTCCACAGCATGTGGGATCTTCCCGGACCGGGGCACGAACCCGTGTCCCCTGCATCGGCAGGTGGACTCTCAACCACTGCGCCACCAGGGAAGCCCTGTCACCAACTCTTAATCATATTTCCTGAAGCATGGTAACTCTGGGAGAATCCTTTCATTGAAACTTAAAATTATATCCTCGTTGGGATCTTTTATAATGAATATATATTCTGCCTCAGTTCACTTGAATAAAAATTATTACCATACACACCAAAGGAATATATGATCATCCAGTATTTTGTTGCAACATTTTTTTAATTTAATGACAAAAACCTTGTTTGTGTCTTTAGACACTGTAATCCATTGTTGGACTCTTTTAGGGCAAGTCTTCAGAAAATCCTAGTCACAAAACAAAATCCTGACATTTCAATATTCTTTTCTCAATATAGTATCCAAACCCTTGGCTTCCATAGTAAAAAGGAAATCAATTAACAATAGCTATCGTCCCAAGTAACCTTCTCCTTGTGCACATATGCTGAGCCTTCCCATTCACAGTGAAATATTTCCCTGTGCTTCAGCCTTCCAAGCACAGAGAGGTAAAAGTCAACCTTCTGATGACATCATACAGCTGTTCTAAATAATTTACTGAATAAAAATGAAAGCAATCAACTAAAAGAGCTACCATAAAACACACCTAAATTCTGAAAGTAGACTTTTCATAACTATAAATCAAGTAATATTCTTTGCCCAGGGTCAGAACAGGCCTATAAAGTACCTTTAAAATGTCAGTTAATTACGTTTCTTCAAGGCAGAAACACTGGATCTGGCCCCAGAAGAATTTACTTCAACCACCCTCCTGAAACAAAGGTACTGAAGTTACAAAGAGAGTACAAGTGATTTATTTTTATTTATTTATTTATTTATTTATTTATTGTTGGCTGTGTTGGGTCTTCGTTGCGGCGCGTGGGCTTTCTCTAGTTGCGGCGAGCGGGAGCTACTCTTCATTGCGGTGCACAGGCTTCTCATTGAGGTGGTTTCTCTTGTTGCGGAGCACGGGCTCTAGGTGTGCGGGCTCAGTAGTTGTGGCTCGCGGGCTTAGTTGCTCTGCAGCATGTGGCATCTTCCCGGACCAGTGATCAAACCCCTGTCCCCTGCATTGGCAGGCAGATTCTTAACCACTGCGCCACCAGGGAAGTCCCTGTACAAGTGATTGATGGAGGCTTCATTACGTCAGAAAGCTCACTTTGTTTTTCAATTTCAGGAATATTAATTGTATAAAGGCAAAGTGAAACAAACTGTTCCCTTTGAAACACATCGAGACAATATAAACAGGCTAGAACATTCCATATAGAGAACATTCAATGTGGTCTCTCTTGTCCCATATCCCCTCAGACTTAGTTTTGCGACTGCCTTCTGTATTAAATAATTATGGTTCGGTTCTTAGCACTGCATGACTTCAAAAGTTCAACCACTGGGCTTCCCTGGTGGCGCAGTGGTTGAGAGTCCGCCTGCCGATGCAGGGGACACGGGTTCGTGCCCCGGTCTGGGAAGGTCCCACATGCCGCGGAGCGGCTGGGCCCGTGAGCCATGGCCACTGAGCCTGCGCATCTGGAGCCTGTGCTCCGCAACGGGGGAGGCCACAACAGTGAGAGGCCCGCGTACTGAAAAAAAAAAAAAAAAAAAAGTTCAACCACTATATATGAGGAAAGTCAAATCCATTTAACAAGCTTTTATTGAACAGCTGTTATGTACAAGGTATTGTGTGAGGCTTGAGGGATGGTAGGCTACAAAGATAAGTAAGATACTTCCTGTGCTCACCAGTGCTGAGGAAGACAAAATTAGAGAATGACATTGCAAGTCAGGCTGTGCAATGGAAATGTAAAAGACAAAGCAAAGATGAACCAAGGGTACAGTGATTACTGAAAAAAAATGTTCAGTTGTACTCAAAGACCACACTATGTTTTCTTGTCTAAATGAGATCCCTTGCCTAGAATAATTTTACTCATTATTCAGAGGTTTTTTGAGTCACCTGAATGACATGTAATAGTCATTTGGCTCTTCAAATAAAATTGCAAGGGAAAAATTATCCCAATGTATTATAGATGAAATTTTAAAATATTAAATAAAATTTTAATAAACTAAGATAGGTTTTTTAACTGAAACTGCTTTATAGAAATATTGAGAAAAATACAGCAAATACACTATGCTCACTCCCTGGTTATCAAATATTTAGCAAGAACACATCTGGGTAGTCTGGTAAAGAAAATAGGTCAGGTCCGTATCCCAAAGGAAGTTAAAAATAATAGATTCAAAATAAACACACATACAAAAGACTGACAAAGCAATAAAAATGTGTCAAAAAAAAACACACCAAAGATTATACAAGTAAAATAAAAATCAAGACAATAAATAAATCAAGGCTTACATTATGTACTTGATATATGATAGTTCAATGAATATTTATTGAAGGGATGAAGGAACAAAGGAATGAAGAAAAGAATGAACAGAAAAACATGCCCTAGGATCACTTATTTGGCCACTGCTTCCATATGCAATGCAATATTAGTATATTGAATTCTGTTCATAGATTTTTTAACATTTATTTTATTTTATTTATTTTATTTTTGGCTGTGTTGGGTCTTTGTTGCTGCGCGTGGGTTTTTCTCTAGTTGCAGAGAGCGGGAGTTACTCTTGTTGCAATGCGTGGGCTTCTTTTTGCAGTGCCTGGGCTTCTCATTGTGGTGGCTTCTCTTGTTGCAGAGCACAGGCTCTAGGCGCCTGGGCTTCGGTAGTTGTGGCACGCGGGCTCAGTAGTTGTGGCTCACGGGCTCTAGAGTGCAGGCTCAGTAGTTGTGGCACACGGGCTTAGTTGTTCTGCGGCCTGTGGGATCTTCCCGGACCAGGGCCCGAACCCGTGTCCCCTGCATTGGCAGACAGATTCTTAGCCACTGAGCCACCAGGGAAGCCCTGTTCATAGATTTTTTTAAAAAAGCAGACACTGTCAGAGCGGCAGCGTCAGACTCAAGTAGTTGGCACTGCACCCACCTTAACCTTTATTGATATACTCTTTCTCAAGGAAAAGAAAATGGAATAGTACTAGCTGTCATTGGTTTCTGGCTTTCCTGTTCAGACACAAGATTAGATGGCTCTTATCTGCCCCCTCTACAGTCAGGCATCCTGTAGGACTTGCTCTGGCCAGTGAATCACTTCCCAGCAAAAAGTTACCTTCCCCTCCCATTGTAAGCGTGACTGTGGTAACAGCTAGCATGGAGGAAGCCTCTGTCAGTCTGGGCACCAAACCATATTGGACACATAGCATGAATGAAAAAAAAAACTTCCATTGTGCCAACCTCTGAGATCTTGAGTTGTTTGTAACTGAAGCATAATCTAGCCACCCTGGCTCAGGTAGGCAGTCTTAAGCATATAAAAACCATTCCCATTTCCCCTGTACCTACCCCATCTCAAACACTCCTCAGTTGCACCAACACATTACATCTCAAATATCTGAAATCAATTTGTTTTTATAATATTCTTTTAAAGCAAAGTATTTTGGCAGAAAAAGAAAGAGAAGGGAAGGAGGGAGGAAAGAAGGGAGGAAGGGAGGGAAGAAAGGGAAGGAAATAATGTCTCCACCATTGCATCTTTTCATCCAACAGAATCCATCTCAATTCCAACATTTCTTCTCAGCCCTTGACAATGGCATGGAATTAATGAGATGAACGAAGTCTGCCATGGGAATTCAACATACAAGTAGGTCAACTGAAATACTTTGAGTTGAAAAATATACAGGATCAATGCAGGAGCTAGGTGGGAATTACAGGGTTACTAATGGAGAAGAACAAAACACAAGAACTTTGGTAGGTCCCTTAAAATAGAAAGAGCAACATACCTCCTTACAGTCTAAATTTCATGTTTATAAATCAAGTAAGAAATTCCATCTCCCACCCTCACCCCAGGAGAAAATTTAGTAATAAAATGTCTAATAGACAACTGGGACATTTTTACAACATTCGGTCTCCCTTCCTAGATTTGATTCACTGGGCTTATTACTTTTTTGGACTTGGAAAATATTTAAGCCATGATAACTGTATAAAATGGTCAACATGAAATATTTCATCCTCATCGAATTCCTACTCGTTTCATTTTCAGCATTTGGATAGGTCTTTCTTTAATAATACAAGAAAAGTGGGCTCAAAGAACACTTAAACATACCTAGCTTTGAAATTTCTGTGGCAAATTTCCAAGGCCTAAGTTTAATTTTTGGCTAATTTCTCACATTCTCACCAAAATATGTCCTAGAATTAACATTCTAGGATCAATTTTTACATACCTTGATTTGTTTCATACTGATATCTATTTTAAGATCTATCTAGAAAACACCAAGTAATGTTTAAACTATATTCTAGAGCCCTTGGCATTATAGCATAATACTAAGTTTAATTACTGTTGACATTCTACACTGCCTAAATAAACTGCATTAGAGCTTTATTCTTCCGATTCTACATGTAATGAGACAGTATAGATAGAAAATTTTCCTATGTTTCAATTTTGTATTCAGTATGAATGGCAAAGTACGTGTATTCTTCAAGCACTGCTCATGACAGGGTCCAGTTTTAAATAGATATCGTCCCTGGCATTAATAATGAACAAGCTGGAGAAAAAATTCACAGGATAGAATATGCATTTTATCCTTTTTGCCAAGGTGAAATACAAGGGTGGAAATTCTTCCAAGGTATCACATGACCAGTTAAGAACTTTAAGACACTCTCCCTGGACTTCAGCTTTCTCTCCTATGAACTGACCTCTAAAGACCATTTCAACTGTAAAATGCTATGCTTCTATTGCTACTGCTTTTTTTGAAAAAAATACAAAGTGATTTCAGTTGTATATTTCATTTCCTCAAGTATTCAAATGCAGTCTAGGGTAGCCATTAGGGGCACGGCCTTTGTCTAAATCTTGGTTTTATAATCAGTTGAGGCTTTAGGAAAGTTAGTCTCTCTAAGCTTCAATTCTCTCCTCAAAAAGAAAATGGAAATGAAAATCGTACCTACCTCATATGAGAGTTAACAGTAAAATTAGTTGAATTACATACAAAAAGTCTTACTTCCCACCAGTATGAGTACATATATTATAAGCACTCATAAACCATTAGCCAATGTTCTTATTATAATTACCTCTTCTCTTGAAAAGTACGTCTAGAACCTGCCGTAATTGACCAGCTACCTGCAAGATCTTGTAATAGGGAATCTGACTTCTCTCAACCAAGAACTGCCCTCATTTATTCTAATTGAATGCAATCTCAACTTCCTCCATTGCCTCACTTTCCAGCCTCCTTCAGGCAAATATATGTTACTTCTTTTCCTTCTAAGTTCCTCCCTCTCCCCCCACCTTCTTCATCCTTTATATTTTTACAGGATATTTTTTCTCTTATTTGTCCCACTGAGCAGTCTTAATATAAGAAACAAGCAAATAAATAAAGAAGTCTGTATTGTGTGAAACAGCAGTTTTTCAGAATAAACAATGAGACAAAGTACTGAGGCTGATTTGTACTAAGCCTCACATGAAAATCAACCTCCTTACGTTATAATAACACCTCCTGTTTCTGCTTTCCCCTTTAAGCAGGCAAGAAGACAAAGGCAAATTTTAATTTATCTCTACAAAGCTTAAATAACACATCACACAGTGGCACAGCAATGGCACCCTGTAAATGTTAGTTAGCTGAAATCTTTTCATAGAATCCTCCTTTTATATTTCTAAACACCATAACACAAGGATTTCCTAGATTTTGCCAAAATAAAAAAAGAACTCTCTTCCTGATAGACATTTGGGTTGTATTCAGGGTGAAGGAGGCAAGAGAGATGAGTATTTTTAAGTCTTTGTCAGTATCCTGCAGCGATGCGATGCTTAGGATGGGGGCACTTACTTCACACTTTTTTGCCCGCCTTTCCCTACAAGATTTTGAAAGAGAACACTGTCCTTTGGCATCGATTATCAGAGGCCTGTCAGGTAGCTCACTGCAGGCTCAACAATGAGAGAAATATGTGCAGAGCTGCCTTGGGCAGAACCTCTGAACCGCTCAGATTTCAGTTCAGATGGAGAAAAGACACTCACTGTTAGCATTTTCCCAGGGTCTTGGCCAGACTTTTCATTTTACCTGCTCACTCCCCATTGAGAAGCAAGGTTCCACTGCAAACTTTTATATAACTACTAAGAGAGAGATGTGAGTTAGGACAGAACACCAAAAATATTTCTTCAAATAAAGCAGTAATGTTCCTAATTCGTTAAACTCAGTCAGATGATGGAAAAGTACAGAAAGTGATGAGACTTCAGTTCTGGCCACCTTGAAACCCTTGTATATGGGTGTCACAATTTGCTAGTATCACCTGTGATTACGAATAAATCTAGTAAATGAATGGAATAAACGCATAACCAAAGTTCTTGGACAATATTTTTTAAGTTCTTAAAGTATCTGGGTGTACATGCAAGAGTAGTCTCCAAAGACTCTGGCATGTGGGCATAGGTTTGTATCTTTTTTTTTTTTTAACATCTTTATTGGAGTATAATTGCTTTACAACGCTGTATTCGTTTCTGCTTTATAACAAAGTGAATCAGCTATACATATACATATATCCCCATATCCCCTCCCTCTTGCAGCTCCCTCCCTCCCACCCTCCCTATCCCACCCCTCTAGGTGGTCACAAAGCACCAAGCTGATCTCCCTGTGCTATGCAGCTGCTTCCCACTAGCTATCTATTTTATGTTTGGTAGTGTATATAAGTCCATGCCACTCTCTCACTTCGTCCCAGCTTACCCTTCCCCCTCCCCGTGTCCTCATGTCTATTCTCTACGTCTGCGTCTTTATTCCTGCCCTGCCCCTAGGTTCTTCAGAACCTTTTTTTTTTTTTTAGATTCCATATATATGTGTTAGCATACAGTATTTGTTTTTCTCTTTCTGACTTACTTTACTCTGTATGACAGACTCTAGGTCCATCCACCTCACTACAAATAACTCAATTTCATCTCTTTTTATGGCTGAGTAATATTCCATTGTATATAATGTGCCACATCTTCTTTATCCATTCATCTGTTGATGGACACTTAGGTTGCTTCCATGTCCTGGCTATTGTAAATAGAGCTGCAATGAACACTGTGGTACATGACACTTTTTGAATTATGGTTTTCTCAGGGTATATGCCCAGTAGTGGGATTGCTGGGTCGTATGGTAGCTCTATTTTAAGTTTTTTAAGGACCCTCCATACTGTTCTCCATAGTGGCTGTATCAATTTACATTCCCACCAACAGTGCAAGAGGGTTCCCTTTTCTCCACACCCTCTCCAGCATTTAATGTTTGTAGGTTTTTTGATGATGGCCATTCTGACTGGTGTAAGGTGATACCTCATTGTAGTTTTGATTTGCATTTCTCTAATGATTAGTGATGTTGAGCAGTCTTTCATGTGTTTGTTGGCTATCTGTATGTCTTCTTTGGAGAAATGTCTATTTAGGTCTTCTGCCAATTTTTGGATTGGGTTGTTTGTTTTTTTGATATTGAGCTGCTTGTAAATTTTGGAGATTATTCCTTTGTCACTATAGGGTTGTATCTTAAAATTACCTTTTCTTTTCTACTATTGTCAGTTCAGATGCTGCTAACTTAAAAAGCAGGGTATGATCATTAGAATAAATTAATATTGTCTAAAGGGTCCTTCCAGCTCTTTAAACATACAAAATTATCATAGTCCTTTCATGTATGCAAAACTGAAGATATAATACAAGGAAATTTAATGTAACCACATTTCTATTTTAATGTTCTAAATCATTTCAGTAACTTGGGAGTCCATTAGGCTAAATATTACTGGAAAACACTAAGTGTAAATCCATATAATGTATTCTGAGAAGGGCTGCAGGAAGGGAATTAACAAATCTCTATTGGTTAGGATACTTTCAGCTGTAAATGAAACAAACAAATAAACAAATAAACTTGCCTCAAATAATAAGGATATTATATTATCCCATCCAGCTCTGGAGGTGAGCTCCAGAGCTGGATGACTCCACAGCTCAGCAAGTACTGACTTCATTCTCAGGCTGGTAGCAAGATGGCTGCAGTGGTTCCAGGCATCACCTATAGACACAGCAAGAGCAGAGGAAGAAAGGCAACCTTCTCTTCCTGTCCTTAGAAGTCAGGAAACCCTTCATAGATGGTCCCCCCAACTTTGGCCATGACTGAGTCACTGGCCCATTCCTTGTCCAATTTCTGGCAAAGAGCCATGAAAGCCACAGCTAGCTCACTAGAAGGGGCTGGACATAGGGAGTCAACCACAGTGACCATGGTGGGTGGCCTGGATGACAGGGCACAATAACCATTTATATCAAAAACATACTGTCTTCCAAAGCTTACTTTCTAAAAATACCCTGATGCTGGTGAACAACAAAGCCAGACACACAACCAAAGACCACACGATGCAATCACGAAACAAACAGTATATCAACCTTCTGTTCCTAGAGAGGGTTAAGTACATTTTGTTGGACTGGGAAGGGCTCCGAGCTCAGAAAATTTAAATAGGTCAGTAGCAAGCATTGCTTTCCCTGGCAAATGACACATAAAGGAAAGTGTTTAAACAGACACCTAGATTTCAATTGTTTGCATTTAACACATTGTTCTTTGGATTTGGTTTTTTGTGTTTTTTAAAAAAAACAGTGGGGGCTAGTACAGGAAGAAGATGAAAGAGGCTGAGCGGAAGAAGAGCTAAATCACCTTAGGATACAACTCACACAGGAAAAAATCTAAACTCTTTCCTTTGGCCTGTGAGATCCTAGAGATCTGGTCCCATGACCTCTCTGACGGAATCTCCTATTACTGTCCCCTTCTCTCCCTCCACTCTGCCACTTCCTTCTTGTTCCCATTGCCAGAAGAGCTCTTTTCCCAGGTGTTCCTATGGCCTGCTCCCTCGTGCCTTTCAGGTCTCTGCTCAGATGTCATCTTCTCAGTGAGACCACCTCTGACCACCTTAGATACACAGCATATTCTCCCAGTGAATATTTCCTATTATTACTCTGCTTTATTTTTCCCCATAGCACCTGTCACTACCCGATATATGTATTTACCTTTTTTTTTTGTCTTTACTCTCTAGAATATGCTTCCTGAAGGCAGGGATCCCCAGGAGTTAGAAAAGATTCTGACACATAATAGGTGCTCAAAAAAACATTTGCTGAATGTATGAATGGGGATAAGATGAAAGCATAATAGGAAAACAATACACTTAATCCTTTTATAAAAGTATAAATTGAGACCTAGCCACCAAGAAGTATTTTCATAGAGTAGTATAGTTTTCTTTCTTTCTTGAACACAAAAATAAAAATAATTATGTCACCACTGAGTATATTCACTTCTATTTATCCAGCTGATAAAGAAAGTCCATTTTAAAAGTATAAAATACTAAAAAGAAAAATGTATAAGATAGTATATCAAATTATTCTTTTCCAGAGTAAGCTTCCAGGAGTCAAATCAAATTATTTTTCTAAAATTAACATCTGATGCCTAACAATCATACAACATAGACAAACGTTTTCTCTTCCCTCTCCCCATTTTTTTTTTATGGGAAACTAGTTTAATGGCAAAGGTCCTAGAACTGTAAAGAATACATTCCTGATACTCCCTGTCTTATGCTGCCAGCAACAAATACTATCTTTAAATGCATTTGCAATTCATTTTCTCAGACATCCAGCAGTATGTCTTGTCCTTTTGTCCAAAGGAGGAAGGGATGCTGTTAACTTAGATTTAATGACTGTACAGATTTTAAAGAGAACACATGCTAGGTCCTTAGTTTCTGATCAGACCTGGATCTAGGCAGTGCCTTGCCCTGAGCAATGCATATAAATGCCACAACGTGCTGCCAGGTCTCCAAGCATGCAGATTCCTGCAGCCACAAAAGATGCTCTCTGAATTGTCTGCATTGCCCTAAATACTTCCCAATTACAGAACCAAGGAGAAAGCTATTTAGGTGCTCTGCGACACATGTGATTTCCAGGGAACATGAAGGTGACTCACAATAAAGAATCTTGAATTAAAGGTCATAGAGGCCCCTACAGTCCCAGATCAAGAAGAGCAGTAATTTCCTTGGCATTTTAACTTCCACTCCCATCCACTACCAGTCTCAGGAAATCCAAAGGTTTTAAATACCAAGACCAAGAGTACAGCCGCCCAGCTTTCCCAGCTTGCAGAGAAGTATGATAGAGATTTTCAGATTAGGTTTAGTACACAATACGTCTTTATTCTGTACCTCCTATATGAAATTTAAGAATTTAACAGGTTCTGAGCAAATGAATATTTCATTCTTGTTCCATAGTATAATAAAAAAAAGTCCTTTTCATTGGGAGGGCTTAAACGTAACCCAAGAATCCAACTTCTGATTCTATCAGTCTGCCACAACCAGGGTCCTATTGAAAGTGTTCATTCCTTAATGCATTCAACAGTCCTCTCCTGGCAGTGCTGATGGGGCTCAATCACAAACTGCTGATAATACATAAGACAGAACCAATTCTGGCACAGCACACTTCGGAAATGCAGGGAAAATTCTTTATGTAGTTACTTTAAAACTACATGAATTAAGTTTACATAGACAAAGAATTCAGTCCCCAAAGCAAGGATAAAAAGCTGCCCTTAGATATAAAGTTTCTACTTAAGCCCATATATTTCAGACCCGGGGACTTTTTATGTTATTCCAAAACCATTGTTATTTTTCCTAATGATACAGTAAAAATAGTTGCTGAGATAATTCAATTGAAAGGGTTCCATTTTAAACATCTCCTAAAAATGAAAAAGCCTGAGCCAGATGCTAAAAATACATTTTGAATAAAAGAAAAGTTTATTTCTTTTTGTACAAGCATCTTCAGGTCTTTCCAATTTTAGTTTATATTCATACCTACAAGTCTAGATGACTAAGGGATCCATTTTTATAGGTTGAAGGGGTAAAGATAAAAGTGTTTTTCCTTTTGTTACATAGTTTTAAAGTTCCAAATGAAACTATGGTTCTTTATTCCACAGGAGAATATTTCTTTTATATCCAGCAGAGTTTTCAGGCATTCAGCCTCCCTCATTGGACTATCTAGCTACATATGAGTGAGTAACTAGAACACACTTCTGTGTAACGGGCCCAGTCCTTCTCACTGGGTATGTTTAGAGAGGCTGTCTTTTAGGACCCTATAATAAAGGAATCCTTTATCAAAGTACATGCCAAAACCAGTTGCAACAACCCCGCATACTCTACTAATGTACACTTTATTGCCGTGAGGGTGACATTCACAGAGATCACAGCAGAATCATCCTAATTTACTACCTGCAGCAGCTGCCACATTCTCATCCTCAACCAAAGGGAATAAACACAGAGCACTCTCCTCCTGCCAGTTCTCTCACAAGCCAGTAGGAGAGTGGGCTAAAGGAGGAAAGCCAGAGAAGACTGGAAGCCATCAAAGAAGAAGTCATCCTTTTCCGGCAATACTCAATGTCTCGATCATGAATGTACTGTGGAGTCCCATCCAACTTGCCTTGGATAAATTCAATATAAGCCATATGCGCTTGACCAAAAATAAAAGAGAGAAAAATAACATTTTGAATAGCATGGACATTTTACTGGAGAAGCATATGACACTGGATAAGATGGGAGAAGACTGCCCCTTCACCCAAGTTGAGTGCAATTCCAGGAGTTAAAGATACATATTTTTCCTAGAACATGACTCCAAATGAAAGCTAGCTACCCTGAGGCTCAAACAAGCAAACAGCATCCCATGCTGTTTTTCAAATATACCAACAAGCATGTGATATATCAGGACCCTTGCACATGGTATTTCCACTGTCTGGGAGGCTTTCCCCCCAAAATATCTATATGGTCCACATGGCTCATTTCCTCACTTTCTTCATATATTTACATTAAAGTCACCTTCTCACTGAGGTCTTCTTTGATCCTTCAATCTAAACATTTATCAACCCTCCAACACATTATTTCTTTTTTCTCTGCTTTACTTTCCCCAATATCACTTAACACTATTTAACGTACTATACGTTTTGTATTATTTGTTATCTCCTCCTACTAGAATGTAAGCTCCATCAGGGAAGAGATTTTTTTTACTGTTTTGTTCACTGCTATGTCTCCAGTACCAGAAAAACCCATGTTAAATATTTATTGATAAAATAGTAATCTGCTCTAATCCTGGAAGAAAAACAGACACGCTAATCTTCTTTCAGGGTAGCACATGGCTCTCATTCACAACATGGGACATTCTCAAGAGAATTTAAGAAGTACTTTTCAAAAAAGAACATTATTTTTTTAACATATTTATTGGAGTATAATTGCTTTACAATGGTGTGTTAGTTCTGCTTTCTAACAAAGTGAATCAATCATACATATACATATTTCCCCATATCTCTTCCCTCTTGCATCTCCCTTCCTCCCACCCTCCCTATCCCACCCCTCTAGGTGGTCACAAAGCACTGAGCTGATCTCCCTGTGCTATGCGGCTGCTTCCCACTAGCTATTTATTTTACATTTGGTAGTGTATATATGTCCACGCCACTCTCTCACTTTATCCCCCCCAAACAATAAAAAAGAACATTAAAAAAATAACTTCATATTTAAGAAGAGTTGCAAAGAGAGTTCCCATGTGCCCTTCACACAGCTTCCCCTAATGCAAGCATCTTACCTAACCATGTGCATGTTTTCAAACACAATACTGTTAACTAAACTACAGAGTTTGCTCAGATTTCTCCAGTTTTTCCACTAATGTCGTTATTGTGTTTCATCATCATGATCCCTTAGTCTCCTCCAACCAGTGACAGCTCCTTCATCTTCCCTTGATTTTCATGATCCTGACACTTTTGAAAAGTACTTGGTCAGATATATTGTAGAATGTCCCTCAGTTTGGGCTTGTCTTATGCTTTCCTATGACTAATCTGGGGTATGGATTGTGGAGAAGAATAACACAGGGATGAAGCACCCTTCTCATTGCATCGTATCAGAAGACATATAAGGTTTATTATCATTGTTATTATTATTATTATTGACATTAACCTTGAATATTTGGTAAACGTGGTGTTGCCAGTTTCCTCCACTGTAAAGCTACTGTTTTTCCCTTTCCATACCCTATTTGTTAGAAGTGAGTCACTATGTCAGCCCACACTCAGGAGTACTTTTAACTACACATGATGTTTGCTTTGTGTGCAGACTTTAGAACATAACGCCTGCAGAAACACACCTCCATGTGCACTCAGTCACCAAGAGAAGATGAAGTGTATAAAATGTAGGTGGCCTGACAAAAATGGGATCAATACTCAGCCATGTAAGAGGATTATTTCTGTGGACCCAATCAACATAGACCCTTTCTTTTTTTGACAGAGTACGACAACACCAATGGAAAAAGTAGAGCATGGAAGGATTAAAATACTATCCCAATATGACAGGATAAAACAACAAATGAGTTGAATCCAAGAATAATCCTCCTTGCTATATCCTTGGCAATGATCCAGACAATTTCTACATTGCTGCAACTGGGTAACACCCTTTGTTTTATTAACCGTGTTTCATCAATAGCATTTATTTAACAGTACTGTAGAGAGAAAACAAAATGTGTGGCCAAGACTATTAATTTCCCCAAATTCTTCCCATATAACAGAACCCTCAGTTTGTAGCTTAGGCACATGGTCAGAATAAAGACCATATCCAAGCCACCCTGGGAGCTAGGTGTGGCCATTGGATTAAAGTCCAGACATTAACATGTAAGCAGAAGTTCTAAACTCAGCCCATAAGGCTAACCACAGCCCCTCACAAGCTTAGAGTCTACTGAGAAGGAGGGGAGCCCACACTTACAGGTAATATTTACCCTAATTTTCAAATTAAAAAAACAAGGTTCAGAGATATTAAGTCACCTGCTGAATTCCTAACTAGTCAAATGGAGGAGCCAAAAGTGAAGGCAAGTCTGGTGGAAATTTCATGGCTGCCCAATAAATCACAGGATACAAAGTTAGATTTGAATTTCAGGCAAAGGGACATAAAGATACTAAACATGTTGTTATTTATTCAAAATTCAAATCTAACTGGTCACCTTGTATTTTTGCTTGCTGTATCTGGCAATCCTAGTCAGACCCCAAAGCCTAGATACCTTGATACCATCTGATAATCGATGGCATGGTAACATCACACACCATGATGTGGCAGACCCTCCTACACAGCATTCCCTCTGCAGCTATTTGATGACCTGAGTTGAACTAAGCAGGACATGTGTGCAGAGACAAGGAACAAGCAACAACTAGCCAACAGAATGAAGAAAACTGTATTCCTCAGAAATCCAGGAAGGCAGAGAGGCTGCCCAGCCTGAGGACCCTCCCCTCTCTGAGAAAAGCAGGTGGAGCAGAATATACCCCAGCTTTGGAAAGTAGTAAAGGGAGAAGAATACGGCAGGAAGTGGGCAGAAGGGTCACAGAAAGAGGGCACCCAGGATTTAAGGAAAAGAGGCATGTTGTTTGCTCTGCGGCTAATGCTTCTTTTCATCTTTCCAGTTAAAAAAAAAAAAAAAAAACCATGGTGCTGATGCTTCTGTGGTGTCAATTCCCTATGGTGAATGCAAAGAAGCACCAAGTCTAGCTTTAAGTACAAGAAGAAAGGCTTCAAGGCAAACCATGGGGAGCTGGGAGAGGAGGGATTTGACACCTATTTAACATAGACGGGAAGGGAAGGTGAACTCAGCACCTATTGACCATGCACATCTTTGTATTTTTCACTAATAGAACAGTTCAGGATCTAAAGCCACAGAGCAGCGGTTTCCAACCTAGCTGGCCATGACAACCACTTAGGAAGGTCATTGAAAGCAGGTACTCCAAGGCTGTGGGCGGGCCCAGGACTCTTTTTTATTTTTTTTTTTAATTTTTACTTTATATAGGAGTAACCTTTTTTTTTTTGAGTATAATTGCTTTACAATGTTGTGTTAGTTTCTGCTGTACAATGAAGTGAATCAGCTATATGTATACCTATATCCCCTCCTTCTTGGACCTCTCTCCCACCACCACCACCCATCCCACCCACCTAGGTTGTCACAGAGCACCGAGCAGCTTCCTGTGCTTTATACCATGTTCCCACTAGCTATCTATTTTACACATGGTAGTGTATATATGTCAATCCTAATCTCCCAACTCGTCCCTATACACTAACAATGAAAACTCAGAAAGAGAAATTAAGGAAACAATCCCATTTACCATCATAACAAAAAGAATAAAACACCTAGGAATAAACCTACCTAAGGAGGCAAAAGACCTGTACTCAGAAAACTATAAAACACTGATGAGAGAAATCAAAGACGACATAAACAGATGGAGAAATATACCATGTTCTTGGATTGGAAGAATCAATATTGTGAAAATGACTATACTACCCAAGGCACTCTACAGATTCAATGCAATCCCTATCAAATTACCAATGGCATTCTTCACAGAATTAGAACAAAAAATTTCACAATTTGTATGGAAACACAAAAGACCTCAAATAGCCAAAGCGATATTGAGAAAGAAAAACGGAGCTGGAGGAATCAGGCTCCCCAACTTCAAACTATACTGCAAAGCTACAGTCATCAAGACAGTACGGTACTGGCACAAAAACAGAAATATAGATCAACGGTACAGGATAGAAAGCCCAGAGATAAACCCATGCACATATGGTCACCTAATTTATGACAAAGGAGGCAAGAACATACAATGGAGAAAAGACGGCCTCTTCAATAAGTGGTGCTGGGAAAACTGGACAGCTACATCGTTGATTAACAATGTTGTGTTAGTTTCAGGTGTACAGCAAAGTGATTCAGTTATACATATACATATATCTATTCTTTTTCAAATTATTTTCCCATTTGGGCTTTTACACAATATTGAACAGAGTTCCCTATGCTATACAGTAGGTCCTTGTTGGTTATCTATTTTAAATATAGCAGGGTGTACGTGTCAATCTCAAACTCTCAGTCTGTCTCCCCCCGCCTTCCCCCCGGTAACCATAAGCTTATTTTCTAAGTCTGTGAGTCTGTTTCTGTTTTGTAAATAAGTTCATTTGTATCATTTTTTTAGATTTCACATATAAGCAATATCATATGATATTTGTCTTTCTCTGACTTACTTCACTTAGTATGATAATCAAGGACTCTTTTTCTTAATTTCCCAAATGATTCTGATGAGCAGACATGTTGCGAAATTCTGCTGCAGGTGTCATATTAGCTTCCTTTTTCAAGTTTTGACAATCAAGTACTGAGCATCGAGGTTTTTTGTTTTAAATAGCTTTATGGATATACGATTTACACACTATAAAATTCACCCACTGTAAATATCCAATTCAATAATTTTTAGTAAATTTATAGAGTTGTGCAGCCATCACTACAAACCAGTTTTAGAACATTTCCATCACCTCAGAAAGCCTCCACATGCCTACTTGCAGTTCATGCCCACTCTCACCTCCAGCCCCAAACAACCACCAATCTGATTTCTGTCTCTATAGATCTGCCTTTTCTAGATATTTCATATAAACTGAATAATACAATGCATAGTCTTTGGCATCTGGTTTCTTTCACTTAGCGTAATGCTCTTGAGGTTCACCCATGTTGTAGGATATAGCAGTAATTGATTTCTTTGTATTTCTAAGTAGCATAGTATTCCATTGTACGGATAGACCACCTTTTGTTTATCCATTCTCCTGTTCATAGACACTTGGGCTGTTTCAACTTATTGGCTATTATGAATAATGCTGCTATGAACCTTCATGCACAAGTTTTTGTAAATATATGTTTTCAATTCTCTTATATAGATTCCTAGGAGTAGAATTGCTGGGTCTATAGTAAGTCAAGTTTTTAAGAAACTGAATATCAAGTTTTAGTTGGTGAAAATTGTGAAACAGTTGCCAAATGTAGATTTCTAAGGTAATTACCTACTGTTCCTTTGCTCATCACTCGGGTCCTCACTGAACACTACTATACCTCCTGCACAAAACCAATACGGATTTTTCATCAAATGAAATGTCTTCATCAAGAAATGGTCCCCACTGTGGTACATATGCAGAGGGCAGCTGCTTCTTTGGCTGTTAAAATAAACAATTTTTTAAGTTGAAGGAGCTTCATTGTTATGCACAGCTGGCAAGTGGCCAGTCCTGGTTATTTAACAATAGGTTTACAAAAACTGTAAAACCTTACATGTTGATTAGAGTAATAATTAAATGCTTTTTTATTAATCTGTCTTTTTAAATAAGTTGCTCAATGATATCGTAGATGTATATTCATCGTAAAGGAAATGTGTTTACAATATATTTTAAAATAGAAATCATATGATCCCCTTTTAAATAAAAATGTTTATGTACCTGGAAAATGCTCACATAAGTAGATTCCATACGAAATGACTTATGAACATTTTTCTTTGTACTTACTTATATTTTCTGATTTTCTGTATTTCCATATCTTTGTAATAAAACAAATGAAAGCAAGTTTTGCTTAATTTTTTAAAAAATACAACATGCATGAGTATTTACTGAATTATTATCATGGATAACAATTTATATCTCGGAAGTAAAACTGTTTTATTCCTTTTTGTACTTTCTGGTAGCCAATTCTTCATCACTCTTCAGAGTGAGAAAGGAGAGCCCAGATAATCAAAAAGTCTCCTTTGGACCAAAAGCTGCAGCGTCCACCACAGCACACAGATATAATGGCTCCTTTAGCTAAAAAAATTAAGTATACAATTTATTTTACTGCAGTGCACACCAGAAAACTCACCCCTGAGTTTGGTGCACATCAGAAACCCCACCTTTGAAGTGATCTAATGGTTATCCAGGCTGTCCTTTTGATACACCTTTGCTAAATAGCCACACTGTTCCTAAATGCTTGAGACCAGAATGTTTTGTCAATTATCTCCCAGTATTCCACATGATGCCACATGACTGAAAACTGGGTTTCAATATCTCCCCTCCCCATTTATATTTATCCCATTTAACTCATCAAAAGTAATTGCTAAACAACAACAACAAAAAGTAATTGCTTGGCTGGTCACGTTGTAAACATATCCAATTCAGAAAAAGACACAGCCAAAAAAGCATTGCTCATAGATTCTTGAATAATCAGAGCTTATAACTGGTGCTTTCTATGTTTCAGAAATTTCTTCTAATGCCTTTTATATATTAACTCATTTATTCTTCAAAACAGCCCTATGAGATAGGTGCTATTATCATAACCATTTCATAGATAAGGAAACGGAAGTTTGAAGAGATTAAGCAACCTTCCTAAGCTCTCCCAGCTACTAATGCTGTGGCTGGAATTCCAACCAGTCAGTCAGGCTCTCTGCCTGAGTGCTTCATCCCTCCCCTACTGAATACGTGTACTGGTGTCCCTGTAAGTCTGATGGTGCTTCTCCAAGAGGGGTCACAGAAGTCCTACTGTAGCAGCCTTTTGGAGGTCAGACACTGAGTTCTAGATGACCAATTTGGTGCTACAACTGGATGTCCTGTTGACAACTGGCTTGCCTACAGTCCTTCCACAAAAATGGTGCTGGACTTGATTCCACTTTTTAGTTCTTACTGATCAGTGCAGCAATTCATTGACTATATATTATATCTTTTTTTTTTTTTTTTTTTTTTGCGGTACGTGGGCCTCTCACTGTTGTGGCCTCTCCCGTTGCGGAGCACAGGCTCCGGATGCACAGGCTCAGCGGCCATGGCTCACGGGCCCAGCTGCTCCGCGGCATATGGGATCCTCCCGGACCGGGGCACGAACCCGTATCCCCTGCATCGGCAGGCGGACTCTCAACCACTGCGCCACCAGGGAGGCCCTATTATATCTTTTTTGATATTTATCTCCCCCTTCTCAAAATTGTTCTAATCAAGTCACTCTAGTAACACTATTCCAGTGGTCAAGATGCTGTCTAATGGAATCTCAAGGGCCTTCCCCTACCAACTCTCATCGTTCTCCGTTCATCCTTGGCCCTGATACTTACAGGTGTCTCCAAAAAGGTTGCACTACAAAGAAAAACTCATCAGGCTATTTGTTGGGCCTTTTTATAGCCCTTCTTCATGAGAAAAGGGAAATGAGATCATAAATAACACTGACCCACATAGGGCACCAAATCATTCTTTTTTGAGCTCACTTCCTGGATAGCTGGCTACACAATCTGCATTGCTCTTTTATACCTCATTATCTAGTTTCAGAATTTTCCTTTCAGAAAAACAAATAAGAGCATTCTACCAAGTTTCCATGGTGATTTTTTTGCTTTCCTTTTTAGAACATTGTTTATAGGCAGAATAAAATGTGTTACAGCACTCTGACAAATTTGAACACCCACAGGATCTGCTTGGGAGTCATCATCTGCAAAATTACATTATTTTTTTTAAACTTGTTGCAACATCTAGGGAACCCATGACAATGATTTCTGCATCACTCAAAATATCAGAAAAAAAAATCTGAATTATCAATTTAATAAGGTGCTCAGATAACAAATATTCTCAATCTAAAGTGCCTTTACATAAGAGGGGGCTTACTTATTTGCATTAATTCCCTAGCAAAGAAGTCTGTGCTGAAACAGTAGAATAGAACAGATGTCCAATCCATATATGTAGATAAGAATTCTTCACTTGCCTACTTATCGCTAACAGATGAAGGAAGTGCATTTATTAAGGAAACAGAGCTTGCCCAAGTGGAACAGAGCCAGATCACAATTATCCATTGGTCCAGAGTACAACTGAATTTTCCCAATTTCAAAGAACAGAGAAGTTAAATACATTGAAAAATCAAATTTTCAATTTGAAACTACCATAATAGAAGTAGTCCTACCTGCTCATCCAAAGAGGATGTGTTCCCCCCCCCACCATCAATTTTAGTTCACTTATACCCAGAAATATATTTTTTCATTCCTTTTGTCTTAAATTCCTAGATTTCTTATTCTTTTTTATGTAAGTTCTGTTACATTCCCAAGCTTATAAAATTAAGGGAAAACCTTAGCTTTGGTTATCTGCAAGTTATCCCTGGTTGTATTTAGATTGGATTTTGAAGACAAAGTTCTACTCATAGAATAATCAGAAAAAAAGAGCATCAAATTCAACGTGTCCAAAATCCCACCTAGTATCTTCTCCCTTGTACACCTAAAACACAAAAACAAACTCAGGCTGTTCTTCCTGCTTTGCTGCAAATCTCAACAAATGCCATTACTATAGGCCTAATCAGCCAGGTTAAAAATTTTGCATCACCTTAGCCCCTTCCTTCACCATTACCCATTCTTTCACCTATTTAAAATTTGAGTGCAGAGGATTCCATGATAACCAAGAAAGCAGAGCCTAATGTGAATGCCCTTTCACTGTTCACACTTTCTCATCTCCTACTCACTGCTCACCCCACTACAGTCTGGTTTCTACCACACCACTCCACTGAACCAGCTCCTGCTAAGATTGCCAACAGCCTTCAGTAGCCAAAGCCAGCAGTCACTTTTCAGTTCATTGTCTGCCTTCTTGGCAGCATTTGACAATTAATTTGACAATTGTGCTCACCCCTTCCTTCTTAAAAACTTATCTTCCAGGGCTTCCCTGGTGGCGCAGTGGTTGAGAGTCCGCCTGCCGATGCAGGGGACATGAGTTCGTGCCCGGTCCGGGAAGATCCCACATGCCGCAGAGCAGTTGGGCCCGTGAGCCATGGCCACTGAGCCTGTGGGTCCAGAGCCTGTGCTCCGCAACGGGAGAGGCCACAGCAGTGAGAGGCCCGCGTACGGAAAAAAAAAAATTGTCTTCCATTAGCTTCCAAGACTCCACTCTCTTAGTTGTCCACCAACTAAGTTGTCTTCTCTATCTTAGTTTTTCAGTAAGTTCCTCTTCTACTCATCTCTTAAAAGTTGTAGTTCTTCCCAGTTCCCTTTTTCCCTCTCACACACTCCCTGGTCAAGTTCACCCACTGTCATAGGCTCCAGTGATGTAGATCATCACACAGTAATGATCTACAGTTCTTTTATCTCCAGGCTAGTAATTTCTCCTGAACTCCACACTCTTATAACCAATTATCTAGTGGGCAATCCTACATGGAGGTTCCACTGAGCATCTCAAATTCAACTAAAACTATAAGCCTTATCCTCGTGAAACCTGTGCCTCCGACATTTCCTAAATCAGTGAAGCATATTACTTACCTCTCCATGATCATGTCAGAGACCTGGGAGACTTCCTTGAATCATACTCCTCCATCCCCCTACAAGCAATCAATCTTAAGTTCTATTGATTTTAACTCCTAAATATCTCTTACTCTATACATGTTTTCTCCAAGCCCACTCAAACCATTATCACCCACGTAGATTACTTGATGCCTCCCTGGTGTCCCTGACCCAATATTGCCCTTCCCTCCAGTCCTTCCTCTCCACTGTAGGCCTACAGTTCTCAAGCCTGGCCAGACACCAGCACTACCCATGGAGTTTTAAATATATACACATACACATACAAGCCACATACTCTGGTTATGATGATTCAGTAGGTTTGAAGTGAGACCCAGGTATCTGTATTATTAAAAGCTCCATTAGGGCTTCCCTGGTGGCGCAGTGGTTGGGAGTCCACCTGCCGATGCAGGGGACATGGGTTCGTGCCCCGGTCCAGGAAGATCCCACATGCCGCAGAGCGGCTGGGCCCGTGAGCCATGGCCACTGAGCCTGCAGGTCCGGAGCCTGTGCTCCGCAACGGGAGAGGCCACAACAGTGAGAGGCCCGTGTACCGCAAAAAAAAAACAAAAACAAAAAACCACTCCATTAGGTGGTTCTGATGTGCAGCCAGGATTAAAAATCAATCAGTGTGATTTCCCCCAGCACAGCTCTGATCATAATCTACAAGGCCCTTCATAATTAAGCTCTTCTGAGTTTTCTTCTGTCTCTCAAATGTGCTGTGTTTCCTCTCAATCCAGGGCCATAAAACCCACAATTTCCTGGCTTTCACTCCTCATTACCAAATCCTACCTTTGCTTTCTTTCCTCCAAGAGGCCTTTCTTTCCCCCAAGAGGCCCCCCGTCCATGCCCTCTCTTACTCCCCTCATCATAGCATGTATCATGATTGCCTGTTTATCTGTGTGTTGCTCCACTAGACAGACCATAAGCTCCAGGAAAGCATATACCTCTCCAGTTCACAGCTGTCTCCAAAGCACCTACACTACCAAGCCAAACACAGAGTAGGTGCTTAATAAGGGACTTAGCAGTTGATAATATTCAAGAGACAGACTTACAACTGATTTGTTAGAAGATGGAAAATTCAATGCTAAAAAGATTAACACAGTCTTATGGACGGGGAAAAAAACAGTGGTAAGAGCTGTAAGGGCGCTACCTTCACGAGACACGGAAGATGTCACCCAAAAGACTTTCTTGAGTGTTGAGCTGACTTCTGAAGATTAATTAGAGCAAGGGTCCCCAACCCCGGGCCCATGGACCGGTACCGGCCCGCGGCCTGTTACGAACCAGGCCGCACAGCAGGAGGTGAGCAGCGAGAGAGCAAAGCTGCATCAGCCGCTCCCCATCGCTCGCATCACCGCCTGAACCATCCCCCACGCCCCCACCCTCCACTGCCCTGTCCGTGGAAAAATTGTCTTCCACGAAACCGGTCCCTGTTACCAAAAAGGTTGAAGACCACTGCAGTAGAGGATGCCCAGAGGAAAGGGGATATTTCACACTGAGGAAACCAAATGTGCAAAGGCAGAAATGTAGAGATTCCCAAACTGTATTGATTTTACACCCAAATGTCTCTGGCAACCATCCTCTCCTTTTCAAACCTACGATTATTCCCTAATTCAGGTCTTCCGCACCAATCACTTGAACTACAGCAAAACCTTCCCTCCCGCCTCCAATTCCCCCTCCCTATTGCTGCCTAAAGTACAGACTGATTATACTGTTCTCTCTGCTATAAATAAATGGTAAATACACACATAAAACTTCTGACAGTTCTCCCTTGCCCATGAATAATCATGTTCACAATTCATACCAAGGCACTTAAAGTCTCCATGGATACAGCCCCTAACCTAGCTTTTCAGTCTTGTCTGTACCTCATACTAACCCCATTCTACCTACAAACCCATTCTTCACGCTTGCACCACGCTGGATTACTTGTCCATTTCCACCTCCCATTTTCACGTTTCCACGTTTTCACTCATTGTATTAGCTACCTAGTCCACAATAATGTTACATAACAAACAGCCACAAACTTCAACAGCAAACAACAATAAGCATTTATTGCTCATGCATCTGGGGTCAGCATCTAGGTAGTTCTGCTGATCTTGGATGGACCACCTCCTAAGTCTAGGGCAGTGGTTCTCAATCAGGGGCATTTTTCTCTTTGGCGTGTCTGGAGACTTTTTTGCTTGTCACAACTGGAGGGAACTGGGTGCTACTGGAATCTAGTGGGTAGAGGCCCAGGAAGATGCTAAACACCCTAAAATGGACATCCCCAGAGCAAAGAATTACCCAGCTCCAAAGGTCAACAGTGCCTCTGTTGAGGAACCCTGATATAGGTGTTGGCTGGCTGGCCGCGTCTAGGACAACTGGGGCAATTTGGCTCTGTCCGTGGTCTCTCATCCTCCTACAGGCTGTCTTGGGCATCACGTCATAGCGAGGGCAGAGGAGCGAGAACAAGCAGAGTTACTCGAGGCATTTTACAGCCTAAGCTTGGAACTGGCACGTCATTACTTCTGCCACATTCTATTTGCCAAAGCAAGTCAAAAGGCCTTCCCTGATCCACAGGGTAAGGAAACAGACTCCACCTTTTTTAGAAGGACTGCATCCACCTGAAAGGGTGCATATTGGACAGCACGAAGAATGGATGCATAATAAAAAAGAATGGATGCAACCAACCAGACTGATTCTCTTCCCTCTATGAGGGAAACATGAATTTGGAATTATAAAAGTGTTCTTTTCTCTCTGCTCCCTCTTGTTTACGTTTCTCTTTGGATATTTAAAATATTATATTTTGTGTTACCTACACTCAGGGCAGCCAGTATGCACTGAACCGACTACCTGTGGCTGGCACCACTGCAACTGGGTTATTCTGACTGGTTGCTGCTGTGCTGTTTTAGTAACAGTTCTTAAACTTTTCTTACCTTTGCTTCCTCTTATTTGTATGCCTGCTTATCTCCTACACTGAGATGAAGAGTCACTCATTTGAAGCAAGAATCTCTGTCTTATTCTTCCTTGGGCATTCAGTGCCTGGCAGTACCTGGCACATTGTAGGTGTTCAAGAATGTTTTATTTAATAAATGAATGTATTCACACAAAGGACAGTAACTTCAATATGAGCTTACACTCTGGGATGTCTGTGATTCGATGCAGAAAATAGGAAGATTCTCCTTAAAAGAAACTGTTGTCAAATGTGCTCAGGTATCTGGAATGTCATACTCTTCTTTAGAATCCACCATGAAATACTGATATTTTATTCCATTATATGAACTAGGAATGATGTTATTGGCAGAAACTGTAACTATATTCCCCGTATGCACATCCCTTCACACACCCCCACAGAAATAATCATTAAAATATGTTTTAAATCTTACATCTGCCAATGTTGCCCTGTGCAACTTACTCTCGCTTGTTTTGTCATCTGCTGTGTTCTCCACCCTGGCTGCACGTTGGAATCACTCGGGGGAAACTTTTATGCAATAACAGTGCCCAGGCCCTGATCCAGATCACTTTAAATCAAAAGCTCCCAAGTGATTCTAATGTGCAGCCAGGGCTGAGAACTGCTGAGCTCAAGCTCTCCACTAACAGGGAGGCAGTAATTATTAAAAAAAATAAAATTTGAGAAAACCCCAAATCTCTGTAAGATTTTGTTGGAACAAAAAGCTTCAGAATCAAGCAAAATTTTGAGCAACATGGGTTTAGGTATAAATGGTCCATATTACCAGTGATTATCTGTATCAGGTGAGATTCTGGGCTCAGAAGCTATTTTATTCCTGTATTATTTGTTGCTGTTATTGTTTACACTTTTACAGTTTAAAAGACTAGATCCATTTTGGAAAATATATCTAGGAGAACATCTTAAACTCACCGTTTATCCAAATAGACTAGATTAGGACAAATGATTGTATGTCAGAATATCTACTACTGAATCCCCTATATATAAAGCATGACACATGATCAATTACAGTTAAAAGTACATGTTGATTCTGTAGCCACTTATGGTGGTTTAAAATTCTTTGATGCTCCTCCCTTCAAGAAGTGGGACTGATATATACACACTACTATATATAAAATAGGTAACTAGTAAGAACCTGCTGTATAGCACAGGGAACTCTACTCAATACTCTGTAATGGCCTATATGGGAAAAGAATCATTAAAAAGTGGATATATGTATAACTGATTCACTTTGTTGTACACCTGAAACTAACACAACATTGTAAACCAACTGTACTCCAATGAAAAAAAAAATTTTTTTAAGTGAAATCTAATTCTCCTCCTCTTGAGTGTGGGTTATACTTAGTGATTCATTCTTAAGGAATACAGTGTGGCAGACATGGAAGCCTGTGAATTCTGTGGCCAGGTCATAATAGGATGGTGGCATCCTCCTTACTCTCTTGAATCACTCACTCAGGAAGTGAGCTGTCCTAAGGACACACAAGCAGCCCTACAGAGAGGCCTACACGGCAAGGAACTAAGACCTCCTGCCAACAGCCGGCAAAGACCTGAAACTCCTGCTCACATGAGTGGGCCGTCTTCGAAGAGGATCTTCTAGCTCTAGTCAAGCCTTCAGATGACTGCAGCCCAAGCCAACATTTTGTTTGCAGCCTCAAAAAAGACCCTGAGACAGAACAACCCATCTAATCTTCCTAAATTTCTGACACACAGAAACTGAGAAATGATAAATATTCATTGATTTAAGCTGCTATGTTTGTGATTAATTTGTTATACAGCAATAGATAATTAAGGCACCATCACAAAACTTTTAACAGTCTTCTTGACATGTATCTAGAAGTGTCCTTTCTCCTATTTACGTCTCCTCTAAATCCCCTTCCTGTATGTCCCAGGAACCTTTTCTTATTCATCATACTTTCTCACTGTTATACAATCAATGTCTCCCCTCCTCCTCTCTCAAAGCCATCTAATACCTTCAAGTCTTTCCCATCTTCAAATACAGAACAAAACAAATCCTACTGAAACCTTATGTTCCTCTCTCCCTGCTATTTACAGCTGTCTCCTTTCGTTGCTGTCAAGCACCACGAAATGATAATCTACACTCCCTCTCCCAGCTTTTACACCTCCCACCAAGCCTTAAATCACTGCAATCATGCAAAGCAATTCACACTGTCCTCTTTCAGCCAAAGGGCCCTGCTTCTTAAACATTCCTGAATGTCTCATAGGCTCCTCCAATAACACATTCAAACCTGAACTCATCCTCTTTCTCCTCACATCGCTCCTCTTCCTATGTTCCCTATCTCAGGAAATCAAACCACCCAGTTGATCAAGACACAAATTTGGGAGTCACTCTCAATTTCTCTGTTTCTCTCACCTCCCCCATCCATTCAGTCACTAAATCTCATCAATGTTATATCCTTAATGTCTCTCCCATTCATTCCCACTTTGCTGCCATCATCACCTCTGGCTTCCCTGCTTCAGTACTGACTACCATAATCATTCTCTTCCTTGCCACCAAGGTCATCTTCCCAAAACATAATATAATTATGTCCCTTCCTTACTTTTGGTTACTCCTTATTGTTTAAAGATAAAATCTAAACTCCATTTAAAAATACTAGTAGCTGGGACTTCCATGGTGGTGCAGTGGTTAAGAATCTGCCTTCCACTGCAGGAGACGGGGGTTCGATCCCTGGTCAGGGAACTAGATCCCACATGCATGCCACAACTAAGGAGCCCACGAGCCACAACCAAGAAGCCCGTGAGCTGCAACTAAGGAGCCCACCGGCCGAAACTAAAGAACCTGCCTGCAGCAACACAGACCTGGTGCAATGAAAATAAATAAAATAAATTTTAAAAAAATTAAAAAATAAAAATACTAATAGCTGCCAACACCTATTAAGCACTTGATATATGTCAAGTACTTTTATAGGGGCCTTCTGTGTGTTAACTTTTTGATCCTAACAGTTCATGAGGTAGACACTGAGAATAGTCTTACCATTTTACAGACGATGAACTAAGGCACAGAGATGCTAAGTAAGTTCCCCACAGTCACAGAGCTAGTAAATGGAAGGGTGAAGTTTTGAACGCAGGCTGTCTGATTCCATAGCCCAGCCCTTTTAGTTCCAACACCAAACCCTAAGGCATGGTGCACAAGGTCTTCATTGATAGGACCCAGTCTTTTCTCCCAGCAGCCCTTTCCAAATGCTATACTCTGGCCCTGCTGCTTCCTAAACATACCCTGCTCCTGCAAATCTCCATCTCTCTGCTCAAGCTGCTCTCATGATCTAGAAGGCCCTTCTCCAACACTTGCTCTCATCTCTCCTCACCCTTACCTTCCCCATCCAACTGACAACACTTGCTCATTTATCAAGACTCAACCCAATGCCCATCTCCTCAAAGATACTGATCCCTACCCAGGGAGAAATGTTCTCTTCTCCCTTTGTGGCTACGAGGAACCACAAACACTTTGTGATAGACTGGAGTATTGTTTGAAGAATATTCACTCCCCTCCCCTCCTACTGTGAGCAAAATGTCTTTCCCTGTCTCACTGACTTGGCCACATCACTTGCTTTGGCAGTGGAATGTGAGTAGATGTGATGCAAGTGGAGAATTTAAATCCATTGCATGATTTGGCTGGGCTCTGGTGCACCTGTCATTCATTTGCCATGAAGACATCTCCCAGGTAGCCTCTGGTCCAAGGAGAACAAACACACATGAAGCAGATCTGAACCCAACCCACAGTCTTGACCCAAGTGCAGCGAACCCAGAGCTTGAAGCAGAACTGCTCCAGCAGACCACTGGAACCTTGAGCCAAAAAAGATTGCTATCTGCCGCTGTGAGTTTTAGTGGGTGGTGTGTCACACTGCACTGCTGTACCAAGCGTTAATTAATATATACCTTAATTTCACGTGTTTTTTACACATCTTGAGAATAGTTATAACAACATTAAGAGCTCTTAATAGATTTTTTAACATAAAACTCACTCTTTTAGATGTCTAATTCAGAATATTTTAGTATTTCCACTAAGTACTATAAATAAATGGGCAAACATCACCACTATCTAATTCTAGAATATTTCTATCACCGCCAAAAGATATCCATAGGCATTATTAGTCTCTTAGTAGATTTCAAAATAATGAGTAACTTAATAAATGATATGTAAGAAAATTCTTAGAACTCTTGTTCCAAACTAGCATTAATGATATAAACATTGCATTAAAAAGATGTGTCTCCAAAAGGGTATTTTGAGATCTTTTTTAAATTTTATTTTAAAAATAATTTATACTCACATTCTCCATATATCACCATATATTTTAAATATCAATACTTAATATTCTTCTATATTGCTATTGCAAGGCAAAGTCGATTTGGGGATTTAATTTTCAATCTACAGATCACAGACAGATGCTTACACTAAAAGACACAAAGCATTCAGGAGGAAAAAAAATTGTCACATGCTTCAAAGCTATCAGTAACTGAGGAAAACGTGACACAGAATTTGCTTTTGCACTTTAACAAAATATATTGGTCAAATGCCAAAAATAAAAATCTCAAAATTTCCACTAATAAGGACCAGAGCTTCAAAAATTAGCAAATCCGCACTTTAAAACAGAAATTTCAAAATCCAAAAAATGACAGGATTGAAAAACTATTCTCATTAGATAATTGACACCATACTTAAACACTGTTACTCTTTCTTTTTATAACAAAGAAAACTGTTTTTTTAAAAACCCTAAATGACAAGCTCATTTCACTCTATTATCAAAGAGAGAGAGGTCTTATTTCAGAGAGTAATTCCATTAAAGAGATGTCTTTGGAAAAAAAGTTTTATTAAAGACTTGAATGTTGAATAGTGGGATAAATAAGAAACTCACAGGCAAAATATTCTAAACTCAAAAAACATATTTTCTACATATAGAAAAAAGCAACTTAGACTGTGTTTTGCTGTGCTATATGAAATTATTTTACCATTTAAGAAACCTAGGAAACTGTCCCTGTAACCAGTACTATCCCTTAAAAGAAAAAGTGAAAATCTGACCAAGGACTAGCAAAGCTACCAGTGAGCTTTCAAGTACCCTGACTCCGCCTAAACTGTCCAACTGGTTTTTATTTTTACCCTCCTCTTTCCCATACAGGCTCTGCATAGGATCCAGCTGCGCTGTGCCAATCTGGGTCACTCAGCCAGAGGATCAGTGGGTGACAGCCGCCGTACCCACTTTTAGAAGGCCCACATGCCTGGGGAGTGCACAGGCACAGGGCCGAGCATTCTCCAGCAAACAGCAACTGTGTGGTTTTGCTATTTCTAGGCTTCAGCCTCCACAAAATACATCCTTACCTGAGGAATATGAAATTTAATGAGGAAAACACATCAGATTCTGGTATTGGATACTTTCATTTCTAACATTTTTTAAAAGCTGCTCTTTTATAATTCAGTAAAAAGGTCAATATATATTGAGAAAAAAGGAGAATTGAAGTACCCAGTTTGGACCTTTTTATGTTATTTTTTTCAGTTTTATTGAAATATAATTGACAAATAAAATTATAAGATATTTAAAATGTACATTGTGATGATTTGATACAGATGTGTATATATATATTGTGAAAGGATTCCTCCCACCTAGTTAACACATTCCGTTACCTCATATATTTATATATTTGTTTATATATATATATGTGTGTGTGTGTGTGTGTATATTACATAACACATTCTGTTACCTCATATATTTATTTATATATTTGTTTATATATATGTGTGTGTGTGTATATATACACACATATATATGGGATTTTTTTTTTTTGGTGAGAACATTAAGTTCTACTCTCTTAGGAAATTTCAATTACACAGTATTATTGACTACAGTCACCATGTTATACATTAGATCTTCAGACTTTATTCATCTTATGCCTGAAAGTTTGTACCCTTTTGCTAACCTCTTCCTATTTCCCCCACCCTCACCTCCTGGCAACCACTTTTCTACTCTCTGTTTTCACAAGTTCAACTTTTTTTTATAAAGATTCCACATATAAGTGAGATCATACAATATTTGTCTTTCTCTGTCTGACTTATTTCACTTAGCATAATGCCTTCAAGATCCATTCATGTTGTCACAAATGGTGAGATCTTTTTTATGGCTAAGTAGCATTCAACTGTGTGTGCGTGTGTGTGTGTGTGCGCGCGCACACGCGCGTATGACATCTTCTTTATCCATTCATCTGTTGATGGACACTTATGTTGTTTCCATATCTTGGCTATTGTAAATAATGCTGTGATGAACACACAGATACATATATTTTTTGAATCAGTGTTTTTGTTCTCTTTGGAAAAATACCTAGAAGTGGAATTGCTGAATCATATGGTGGTTCTACTTTTAATTTTTTGAGGAACCACCATACTGTTTTCCATAGTTGCTGCACCAATTTACATGCTCACCCACAGTGCATAAGGGTTCCCTCTTCTACACGTCCTCACCAACAGTTGTTATTTATTGTCTTTTTGAGGATAGCCATTCTAACAAGCGTGAGGTGATATCTCATTGTGGTTTTGATTTGCATTTCCCTGATGATTAGCAATGTTGAGCACCTTTTCATGTACTTGTTGGCTATCTGTATGTCCTCTTTGGAAAAAAGTCTATTCAGTTCCTCTGCCTATTTTTTAATCAGGTTGTTTGTAGTTTTGCTATTAAGTTGTGTGAGTTACATTACTTTTAATCAACACTTCAAAATCAATCTGATTCACTCAATCACACTTTTACACCTAGTAGAACCACTTAAGTGCTGGGTTGGGCCCCTGACACTCAGTGATATCTCTAAAACCGACCCGTTTCTAATCTTCTAAAAATAGGAATGAAACAATCTATTAATGCCTTTTTTAATGAATCTTAGATTATAATCCCAAACTCACCTCCAAGAAATAGCTATTGTTCTCAGTTTTTTAACTATTTCCTTGTTTTTCTCTATAGTCTTGCCACCCACGTATGCATTCCTATATATTATCGCATTTTAATTAAAATACTGGTAACGTTTATTGGTGATCTCATCATCATCTACTTCTCCTAGGTTTTCCTTTAGGGAATTCACCACTTCACTGTTGGGTAGCAGCCAGTGGTAGGGATGGACCAGGGTGGACCCCGACTGACTTCAGCTAACCAACTGATCCACTCCCCTGGTGATCATGAAAGAGGGCTGTGTCTCCTTTCTGTGGCCAGAGGGTGTAAAGAGAATATGAGGACTGGAATTGCTCTTGTCCCACCAAGTCCTCAAATGGAAAAGCCTGGACTTTCTGGAGTGGTGTAGGGCAGGCATGGATATATTACATAAAGCCAGAGCATAAAGCCATGCAATCAATGTACAGCACAGTTGAAAGGCTGAGAGAATCCTTGTCCTTACTGATACCATTGAGCTGCTGAGTCAGCCTCATCTGAAGTAGGAATCTACCTCCAGACTGTCAATAGGCCAATACACCATCTTTTTTCTAAAGCCAGTTTAGGTTGGATTTCTGTTTGTTGCAACCATCAGAATACTAACTAAAACACACAAAAGAATGTTTGAATGAAAAAAATTACTAAACACACTCAAATAAAAGCCAAATGAATAAAAAAACATTTTTAACACATTATACAATTCACAACTCTTGATGCAAGTTAAAAGTCCGTGGTTTATTATGTCAGAGCAACCCCAGGGTCCATCAGGCCACTTGGGAACCAAGACCATGACATATGCATTAGAATGTAGGGTTAGAGAGATGCCTAGGGTCTCATCTGGATAAAATCACTCCCTTTTCCAGGTAGCAGCAACTGTCAAGCAGTGTATTGGGTAAAGAGATTCATTTGGGGAGTTTCTTTAAAAATACTGAAAACATTTCTAAAGCCAACACAGGCCTCCAGCATCCTGGGGCATCATCCCCATCTCCACCTCACCCCACCTCTTCACTACTGCCCCCCACCCCCCATCACCAATATCCTTCAAGGTTGCCCTTGGTGACAAGCCTGTATCACATCCCACAGCATGGTGGTTACTAGCAGAGGTAAAGCAGCCAGACTACCTGGGTTTGAAGATCAGCTCCACCACCTAATGACTGTGTGACCTTCGACTATTTACTTATTTCTCTGTAAAATGGGAGTAATAAGAGTTTGCCCCTAGCTCACACGATGGTTGAGAAGTTAAATGCTTAGAATAGGGCCATAGGCGATACACCCTCATAAATTATTACTATTTTTTAATTAATTTATTTAATTTATTTATTTTTGGCTGTGTTGGGTCTTCGTTGCTGCGCACGGGCTTTCTCTAGTTGCGGTGAGCCAGGGCTACTCTTCATTGCGCGGGCTTCTCATTGTGGTGGCTTCTCTTGTTGCAGAGCATGGGCTCTAGGTGCGTGGGCTTCAGTAGTTGCAGCGTGTGGGCTCAGTAATTGTAGCACATGGGCCCTAGAATGCAGGCTCAGCAGTTGTGGCGCATGGGCTGAGTTGCTCTGCGGCATGTGGGATCTTCCCGGACCAGGGCTCTAACCCGTGTCCCCTGCATCGGCAGGCAGATTCTTAACCACTGCGCCACCAGGGAAGTCCCAAGCCCTCACAAATTATTATCATGAACTATGATAATTTGAGGAAGTGTGGAGAAAATCTGGTCCCTGTCGTCCAAGAGAGAGCCAGCCATGGGCCCAGGCTAGGGCCAGACAGCCCTGAGGACTCCCACCTCCTGCACCAGGCTGAGCAGCCCTCCCTCCACCCTGCCTTCCAGCTTCATCCCGCACCTCCCTCGCCCTGACTTCCGACACACCCACCTCACTGGGCTCCTCCAACGCTTTCTTTGGAGTCTTCACACACCCCTCAGCCTCCACCTGGAACACAATTTCTTGCTCTCTTTTGTCTGGCCAGTCCCTGCTCATTCTTTGGGTCTCAGCTTAGACAGCACTTCCTCAGAGAGGCTGCCTGAGGCCCCACAGACCAAATGAGGCCCAACCCTCTCCATGTCTACACAACCGGCTCTGAATGTGCATCACACACACACAGAATTCTGTGTTCAGGGTCTGTCTCTCCTGGAAGAGTGTCACTTCACGAGGGCAGGGACCACGTTTGTCTCATCTGCTCCTGAGTTCTTAGGATATGCTCAATAAATATACAATGAATGAACGAATAACGTCCCAAACTGAGACAAGTTGCCAATATGTATATACTGGCTCAGGAAGGCCACACGAGTCACAGCCTAGAAGCCAACAACCCTCCGGACAAACCACCTACACTTACCCTCAAGTCTCAGTTTCCTCATTTCCAACTCGCCTCATTTCCAAGAGCTTCTCGCCCACAACAGATCATTCTCATAGGTTCCCTTGGGGAGAAGGACACTGCTCTAAGTACTACCAAGGCATAAAATCCCAAAGAAAAATGCCTCAGGAAAAAAAAATGCACTATTCCACCACCTCTCCAAAATCAGTAGGAGCTTCTCTGAGGAATGTTGTCCAAGGTCATCTGACAGTAGATAGGAAATGTGAAGTTCCTAAAAATGTTTCCTTAGGACCCAAGATCCTCAATTCCAGCATCAGGAATCTTCCTGCTGTTGTTTTATACATCTGTGTGTGTGTGAGCCTGTGAGTGAGAGTCAGTAAGTCTGCACAGACATTAAGATCCAAGTATTTCTACTATAAAACAACAACGCACATTCCTAAAAATGAATCAATAATGTCCCAAAGTAAGACAAACAACCAAAAACCTCATATTTTGCAAAATCAAACACTAAAATATAACAGGGCTTATGGAAAATTTAGAGTTGGGCAGAAGGCTCAAATCCCATTCAACTTTGTAACCAGAACACTAACAGAAACAATAGAAACTGAGAATTACTAGCACAGATAAAAAGATGTTTTCTATTTCCTATTATAGAATAAATACGGGAATTTTACCAAAAAGGTGGGGTGGGGCAAGGGAGCAGTATGGAAAGCATGTGAGGAAAGACTGAAGCTGCTGCATTATGGAGATAAGATAAAACACACAAATATCTGGGGAAATCAGAATTTTTAATAAGTGCAAAGCCAAATGGAGCCCAGAGCAAGAACAAGGTGCCATCGCCTCCCCCGTTCACTTCCACTAGCCTCCTTTGCTTTCAATTACTGCTAATTGGTGATGCAAAATACTAAGGTGCTAAGAAAAATCTCATACAAACCACTGCAACTTGCATCTTAAAAGCATCACACCCTATTTCTCAACTGCATATGAGATCATTCACACTACGGAAACATAAATTATAGCAGAGCCAACTGTATTTGCTCAGAACACCAGGGGTCCACGCCGGGTAAGGGGTCTGAGTGGAGCTGCGACCAGGAGGTACCAGATGTGTGAGCCAAGAGAAGTATCATTGCGAGGGGCATCATTTAAGGGCCCTGGAGCCACATCGGATCAGAGTCCTGACCAACTTGCCTGCCAGTCTTAACATGACTAAAACTTACTGGAACAGGCACAGTAAAGACCCTTGAACTGGTTCGGTGGGCCACAGATATGTGTTACACAAGGACTAAATAGGATGACAAATGTAGAGCAGCCAGCAGGAACACACACTAACTACACATGCTTTTCTTCCTCCTGTTAATAATAATTTCTGTTCCAGGACTACTTGAACACAGATGGCGAGCCAGGTTTCAACCAGAGGGAAAGAGACTGGTGAAGAGAAAGGAAGTAAAAATAGTTCCACCCATCGGCTATGGTTTATTCTGCTCCTGTAATGGTTTTTCATCATAGTTGTAACCATTCGCCTGCCAAAATTTATCTTTTTAAAAGCAATGAAAGGGCTCCAGTTCCACAAAATGTGCTCAGGAATCACAGAGATGGAACTGTTTCCTAGCAACTAACAGTACCATGCACACAGAAGATGCCCACTAAACAGCTGCTAAGGGAAAGAGGAAGCCAGAGGGAAGGCAGGTCACCTGCTTGCTTAGATAGTTGGGATCATGATCCTTTTAGAAGTTTTGCTTTTCCTTCTGGAGCATAGCAGTCACCAGCCCAAGCTCAAGCTCTGGAACAAAACTGCCTGGATTCAAATCCCAGCTCTGCCACTTATTAACTGTGTGACTTCAGGCAGATCAATTAACATTTCTGTACTCCAGTTTTCCCATCATGTATTGATAAGATGGGCATAAAATGGTGCTTACCTGAGAAGCCCCTTATCTGCTGGGCACAGTGCTAGGTTATTACATTACATTACATTACATTACATTGCATTATATAGTAACTCAAGCACCTGGACTAGCAATGCCACAAGATAAGTGCTCTATAAGTGTGTTAACTATTATTATTTTTATTTGTCACTGAACTAGCTACCTTATCACTACATTATCACATTCCGTCAACTCTTGCAACATGATGAATCAGGCTTCCACTTGTCACCCACCCCTCCTATTTATGACATCTTGCAAGGTTCCTGAGGAAACAGGCGGCAACCACATCTGTTGGTTGATAACATTCAGCTCCACAAGCTCCTTTTTTAATTTTCTGTAGGAAAGGCAGAGAGGATGCCAGTTCTCAGTGTTTCCATTGGGTCATGACAATGAATGGTCATAGCCATAGTCACTTATTAATACCAGCTGCTGGTCATTAGTTTTTACGGGGTATTGTCCTTTTAAAAATACCTATCTAATAAGAACTCATACAGATGACCACTACAATAAAATTCCTCCGTGCTTTTTCTTTAGCTAGATCCTACAACAGGGGAGAGAGAGGAGCCTGACTGATTGGCTGAGGTGGGGAGAGAAAGAGGGGGTGAGAGTCCCGGGGCAGAATGCTGGGGAGCATGTTTATTTAAAGAAAGGAGATGTCTGCTCTCCAGCCCTGCAGACAGAAATGCCAAGTGCAGTGAGCCCTGCACCAGTCCAACCTGAGGGGAAGGGTGGCCTCCTAAATAATTCCTTCAACTGATATCACCTACCTAAGAGCCAAGAGTGGAATCACTTTCCAAGTGTCCAATCACTGACTGTCTCCAGGCAACTACTGGGTAAACTGCTTTTTTTAATCAGTCTTTAAAAAAAAAAAAAATTTTGCTTCCTGTCAGGGCAGCAACAGAGTCTATTTTCTCTGCCACGGCAGAGTCCAAGTGCCAATCAGGCAATCGTAGCTGGGCACAAGCTCACTGAGATATCTCTCGGGCAGTGGGGAATATGGCTCTGAGGCCCTAATGGGGAGCAAAGTGAATAAACTGAAGAGGAGTGGGACGATCACTAAGAACCCAGACCTTGGCCACAAGAGCTGTGGGGTTTATCAAAGTAGGCAGATCCCAAGCAACGATATATTCATTACAATGAAATATGACAATTTTCTAACAGAGGTGAATTCTAAATGTCAGGTGTGCACAGAGAAGGATTAGTGGGCTTAAAGGAATCAGCGAGTCTGCCTCAGAGGCAGTCATATGTAAGCCCTGTCTGGAAGGATTTGTCCCTGGAGAAGTGGAGAAGGGGCACTCCAGGGTGCCCCTACCTCAACCACCATTCTCCCCTTTCTCCTAAGGAATAGAACCCAGATTATTACATGGAAACATTACACCCACCCCTGCAATCAGGAGCGGCTATGTTACTGAAATTCTGGGCAATAAAATGGAACCAGAAGTGTCAGGAAGACTTTTCTAAAAGACATCTTATAAGGAAAAGATGCATTCTTCATTTTCCCTTCCTCTATCTTGTTTCCTGGAAAGGTGACGTGATGATGAATCTCTAGCAGCCACGTTGGATGATGAGGAAGGGGATCTAGTGGTAAAAGAAACCTAAGTCACAGAGTTTACAATTTCTGGGGCTCCCAGATGACATGTGACTTTATTCGTTTATAAAGCACCTTCTTTCAGAGGAATTTGGGAGACAAGTTCCCAAATCAAAGGACATCTGTGGGTCACCACCCGAAGTCTCACACAAAATTGCTCTGCTTACTCACTGAAAAGTAGGCAGGTTTCTTGCAGTCCCTTCTCACTTCAGAGTGGAATGCAGTGTCTACAGCCCCTATTCTGTGTAAGAATTTTAATCCCAGAGTCCAAGCTTAAATGTAAATCCCGAAGTCTTCTCTGCCATTTCTCCGAGAAGAGGGTCTCTTGATTTATTGTGCCTTGGTCCTAAGTGGTATGTAGACCATCATGCAAACCCCACTCTGAGTGGCCAGCAAGAATATTTGAGAATTTCTGACTCAGCTCCCTTCTCCGCCCCCTCCCCTACATACACACCTGGAAAACTATAAGAGCATAAAAGCATGTGTTGTGTGTACACACAAGCTCTTATCTCAATAAATTAGCATCAGTCTAATTCCCTTGCTCAGCACCCTTCGCTGGTCGCAGCTTAAATATTACTTTCACTATGAGTCCTTGTCTGCTTAAAGTCCTTTTCTCTTAAGTCCCCCATTCTTTGTTGTCATAGCAATTATCCCAATTTGTTATTATGAATTTATTGTTTAAGCTCTACCCCCCACACACCACAACTACACTGTGCATTTCCTGTGGGCAGGAATCATGTTTATTTTGTTCGCCACCTAACCTTGGTTCTCAGCACTATGCCTGGTATATGGTTGGAGCTTAGTTAACACTTTTCAGGTAATGAATATTAAAATTTGTTTAAAACACTTTCACACATTAATGCTTATTTTCACCATTAATGCTTATTTTTAGTGTTTATGCTGAAGTGAACTTATAAGTGAGTGACAGCCAAGCATCCCAAATAATTATTTTCGTATCTTAAACCATTTGACTGAGCCTATCCTAGCCTTCATTCAGTTTCCCATTAGAATAAAATAATTGTTTGAATATCATTTTTTAAAATATTTCTTAGGAGAGGAAAAGAGAGCCGTCTACTCCACAATAAATAACTTCAATTCCTCACTTAGTGTCCCACTTGGTAAAAAATAAGGTTGAGGACTTTTTATAACAGTACTGGGATGTAAACATTTTAAAAAGCCCTTCTGCCCTTCACTTTTATAAAAAACAAAAACAAGTGTAGGTCTATTCTCACATGGTCTCCTAATGGGCTATTTAGGAATAGAAGGGTGGGGTACGTCCCTAACTTCTAAGGTTGACCAGGAGGCCGAGCTGCCTCCTACAATGGCTGTAACTGTCACAGTCAGAATGCAGAGCCGTGGAAACATGGAGCTTTCTCAGCCTAACCAATATTTTATCCTTAAGGTCCCAGCATAAATAAAAGGATACAGTTTTGCTGATAGTATAAGTTTAGTGAGAAAAGGTGTCAGCCAAGATATTCCTTAGGTGCATGTTTTATGACTACGTCACCTTGTTTTTTTCCCCTTATGCCAAAGATAATTCCCTGAGATTCGATGGCAACCCCATCAGGGTTAGCTACATGAGGGCATCTCTTTGGGATTATCGTTTTCAACACTGCAAACATGGAATTTTACCACGGCAGAGCTGAACTCCATGACATCATTCTTCTTTGCAAAGAGAGATATAACATGTCCCCATGTCCAGGCAGAAGTCTTTCCAATATTCCATCAGTCTTTTTATAAGGACTATTTTTTTTTCAAGGACTATTTTTTTTCCTGTATCTTCTAGTAACCCTCTAATTTAGGCTATTTTTATATTTCTCAATTACTTAAAAATAAAGTTCTGTTATCCTTTCCTTTCCTCATTTGCCTGTACTGAAGTCCTTCTTTTTCCCACTCTACCCTCCCCCCCACAAAAAGATCCTATCTGATACCTTTCCTTTGCTTCAAAAGTAAACACACACACATCCTTAGGAACAAATGAGGGGAAATATTATACAATTGTATTGCACAGTTTTCTAAATAACGGAAGAGTGAACTGGGCTTCAAAAAAATTAAAAAATCTAGCTCCAATGAAAGTAGTTTAGTCAAAAATCCACCAATGTTAAAAAAAAAAGTTTTGATATCGCTATTAAAGTAGAAAAAAAAATCAACCAGTGTTAAGCGATTCAGTCCTTAACCATGAAAATAAAGGCCGAAATGACTAGGGCTAGACTGGAATGTAGGTGACAGGGATGCTGACTATAGCCAAGATTCCCAGACGTCACAGAGCTACTTTGTTTAGACCCTTCAGTTCTTCAGGATGGGACCAGGATACCTGCAGGAGAGGCCATCAATCTCCTCTCTTGGAAGGATCTGCCTCTGGCTGAACTCAACAACAAAACTGTTCCCAGGTGAGCTCCTGTCCAAACAGGAGAACTCTCAGGTAAGAGTGAAGGAGGTGTGGCAAAGGCCTCAGACAGATGTGCCGACAGCGCTTAAACACATCAGCATGGGGAAGAGACAGCCCTTTGCACCCATAGCCTTTTGTGTTTTGGAGCACAAGATCACACAGGTAGTAGGTCTTTACTCAAACTCTCTGGGGAAGGTAAAGTATGGAATAATACAGCTACTCAACTTCTCCATTAGAAAATGCTAAAGCACACATGGACTATGCATTTATGCATCCCCATATGGAACAGCCATTGGAGGTTAAACTGTAACAAGAGAGCCATAGTCCCTAATATCATAAACATAAAATATTCTAGAATATCTGTCCCCTTAAATAATCGTATGTTAAGGAATCAGCAAGCTTTTTAAAAATTTTTTAAACTAATTACTTACTTATTGGCCATTTGCCCTAATACAACTTCAATGGAGTGACTGGGAGCTGTAACAACAGGAGACAGAAACCGGATTCTAGCAACTCTGTACTACAGACAATGCCATTGCCCAGTTCCGCCTTAGCAAAGTGAGGTGTGAAGGCAGCCAGCAAAGGTGCAGAGCCTGAGGGCCTTGGGAGCACCACCTACCTGGTGTCCCGCCCCTCCCCCACCCAATGTAAGGTCTGTCCCAGTGAGGACAGCCCCTCAGTCCTGGCAGCAGAAAGGTACAAACTGTGAAGAAAAACAAACTAGGGAGCCATAGCTTCTGAAATCCACATCATGTCTCAGAAAAAAGGCAGGGGTGGGGGGAACCTCTGCACAGTCAGAGGGACAGAAAGCTCAGTCCTTACAGAAATTTTCACACATAGGTATGATCCTGCAATCCCACTCCTGGATATATATCTGGAGAAAAACATAATTCGAAAAAACACATGTACCCCAATGTTCATAGAAGCACTGTTTACGGTAGTCAAGACATGGAAGCAACCTAAATGTCCATCAACAGATGAATAAGTAAAGAAGATGTGGTGCATATATACAATGGAATATTACTCAGCCATAAAAAAGGAAATAATGCCATCTGCAGCAACATGGATGGACCTAGAGATTGTATACTAAGTGAAGTAAGTCAGAGAAAGACAAATATCATATGATATCACTTATACGTGGAATCTAATAAAAGGATACAAATGAACTTGTTTACAAAACAGAAATAGACTCACAGACATAGAAAACAAACTTATGGTTACCAAAAGGAAGGGGGGAAGAGGGATAAATTAGGAGTTTGGGATGAAAATATACACACTACTATGTTTAAAATAGATAACCAACAAGGACCTACTGTATAGCACAGGGAACTATACTCAATATCTTGTAAAAACCTATAAAGGAAGAGGATGTAAAATATATATATATATATATATATATATATATATATATGTTTATATATATATATATGTATAACTGAATCACTTTACTGTACACCTGAAACAAATACAACATTGTAAATCAACTATATTTCAATAAAAATTTAAAAAAATTTTAAAAAGATAACAAGGGCTTCCAAGTTAGACAGCCTGGGTTTCGAATACTGACTCTAACCAGCACTTCCTGACTAGGTGACCCTGAGCAAGTCTCCTAATTCCTGGAAGCCACAATGTCTTCAGCTGTAAATTTTGGATATCTGGGTACATATATTTGTAGAAGTTAAGAAAGGATGCTTTCAATTAAAGTCCTAGTTTTGCCACTTACTTGTGACTTTGGGGAAGATGTTTTCTCACCTGTAAATGGGGATAATAACAGTACTTACTTATAAGGGATGAATGAGTTTTTCACCCTGTGCCTGACACATAGTAAGTACTCAATAAATATCAGCTATTATCATCATGAGCACTGGTTTCATCACCATCCTTATCATTATCATGTTACCCCTAGCTATGACACTTTTAAGTTTCAGGATAGTCCAAAGCAAAAAGAGAAGTTTCCAGGCCAATTTCCAGGAGCTGCCTGGTCCCACCTAGCACCAACTGCCACTCACAGAATCACCGGCCAGATGTCCACATCACGGCTCCATTGTCATCCATCAATAGAGAGCCGGGGACCCAGAGATCCAGTTGCTGGGGGCACACACCCCACTCTACCGCCCTCTTGGTGGCCAGAGCTCAGTCTGCTCATTTGGAGCTTGCCTGATGCAAACTTGGTTTCCAGGGAGATGCTGGGGCCAGAAGAGCCAGCCCCACCTCCCACTCCACTTCCCCTTTCCCCAAATCTGTGGGACCTCACTGTTCTCCTACCACGTGACAGCATTGTGTCATAGCAGCCCTTGTATACAAACAAGCTAGACTATTTAAATGTCACTGTGAGAATGATGCTGCCTGCTCTCATTTCCATATCTATTCAGACCACCACCCCTTTCTTGAGCCAGCCAGAAAAGTTTTTCTTCCTCTTCCCTAGCTCTCCATGCAGAGTAGAGAACCATCTGCAAAGTTAAATCTTTGTTGTAGTAAAATGATGTAAGAGTCATCAAGTCCTGACAGAGAAGGAGAATTAGAATGACTATATAACTCATGGCATATGTTCATTCATCATTACATCGCAAATGTCGTATGTTCCTGGCCACCAAATGCTACATTCTCTCAAAGGCTACAGATAAATTCTCCCAACTGCCAAACAATACAACAGCTTTCAGTCTTGGAGAGCTAAGGTACACTCGGTGCTTTTAATCTTCAAAAGCAGGTCCCAGTTGAATAAGAAAACAATTATATGTGAGCAGGGCGGAGGGGGGGGAGATGACCCAAAATGATGAACTGATCTCTCCCAGTACTAGTTCCCACTCATGTGAAATACGGATTAGGTCACAAATGAGATTATATGCAGCACCAAGCCCCACAGGCATGCTATGATTAAAGTTAAAGGAGTCCAGAAACGTCTCAAGTTGAGAAGTAAGGCTGAGTTGGGTTGAAATTTCCAACCCCTCCCTAAAGCCCTGGCAACTTGCTCCAAATCACAACTGAAACTGAGTTGAAGCGACATCTGTTTCTCCAGAAAGTGTTTGGCATTGCAGAGAACTACAGATTAGAACAGATAAACACTCTTGTGGGTGGAGAAGCAAAGGGGAGGGGGGAGACCAAGAAAATTAGAATCATCTACCTGCTAACATAGTCTTGTAACTCAATAACTACCATCACAGGGGGGCGGGGTGGGAGGGAAAGAGGAAAAAGAAGGGAGGAAGGAGGAAGGAAAATAAATGAGGGACTTCTTCTTCTACAGGGAGTTGACACAGTGTCAATGAACAAAACACTGCTACACTGGAGTTGAATATTCAGACAACCACTATTTGTTTAACAATTTAATGTTGGATTGTGTGCAAGAAGAGAGGAATTGAGCATTCTGCTTGGAGTTTGGTTAACAAAGACTATGCGTTAATCTTAAATCGTCAACACAGTATTGAGGAATAATTTTCTAAACCTTAATGGACCATCAGGATCATCTTATCAGTTGGTATTACTGGTTTTCCTCTGATGCCTAAATCTCTTTTAACTCAAGTCAGAGTAACACACAACACCTACTTAACTTCTAGTCCAGGTATCTGGAGCTAATAAGGTAAGACAATAGAATTAGGTCAGTAGACAACTGAATTATATTTTTTACACTAAAAAACTCAGGGTTCTGAAGATTTTCTTCCAAAATCAGCTGTAGCTGTTATTAACAACAATAGAAACAACAGCAATAATAGCAATAACAGTATTAATAAAGATAGCAGTGGTAATAGTAGCAGTACTATAGTAGTAATGGTAGTTGTGATATTAATAGCAGTAGTAATATAATGGTAATAATAATAATGACCACTACTTAACCGGCACATCCTAAATGCTGCGTACTGTTCTAAGCATCTTAAATGTATTAACTTATTTCATTCTCACAGCACTCCTTCGAGGTAGGTAAGCTACTATTAGTACCCCTGTTTTACAGATGCTTTGAACAATATCCCTTTGTTATTTTTGTTGTTGTTAACGACTAGTGCTAGCTTTCAAAGAAACTATTTAGAACCAAAAGAAGAGGAAACACAGCCTGTCCAATGTCACACAGCTAGAAGGCAATACACCTGGGATTCCAACCCAGGCTGCCCAGCCCCAAAGCCTGACCTCTAACCGCTGTGCTGCACTCACTGCCCCTTTGCTTTGGAAGGCCTTCTAGAAAAGGAATGTGGAAGGAAATTAGGCCCCTGCCTGCTGGTAGCCAGAGTTAATATGTGAAGTTTGCTGTTTCCTTCAGGAGTCTCCCCAAAGCCACATTAAGACACGTAGCCTGCTCCGACGGCTATAAAAAGTCGCTGGAAGTGTTATGGAACTGTTCCCACCTGGCCTGTGACCTCCGTCAGGGCTTTCACCTTTGCCAGCCAAGGCAGAAGCTGGGAGTGGGGTGAGATGGGGGCATGGTTCCCAGGCCACAGTTTCCTGCCCAGTAACACAGCCCTCAAACAGCCAAGACTGCAGGCCGAGAGAAATTCCTCACTAACAAGTTATCTCCTGGAGCTTGTTCCCTGAGCCTTTATTAAGAATGAACAGTTTTCTCACCAATCCATGACTCAACGAAGACCAGGGACTGAAGAGGAGAGAAAAACTGCTAAGTTTGTTTATTAACCTGCTGCACCCAAGGGAACATTTTTCTGAAAGGGTGAAATTCCTGACTACTCAAAAGAAAAAGGAAAAAAAAAAAAAAGGCTGTGGGAAATTTAATCACCAACTGAATAAAAGTGAAAAACAAAGCCCTACCAATGAGGATGTTGCCGAAGACAACGGGGCCCCTAAAGGAGATGCAATTGTCTCAAGATAACAGTCCCCCTGGGAACTCGGCTCGCACTAAGTACTACATTATTGCTATATTAGCCGAGGAATCTTTGTTCACTGGGCAACTGCGCGCAGAACCATCTGTTACTGCTCCTAGGTTCCCCCGGTTTGCAGACGCGGCATTTACATTTCAAGAGGAATCTCCGGGAAGGAAGAGGGACGGTCTCTATCTCTCCCCGGAGCAAACACCTTTTTATACAGCCTGGGAGGGGAAGCTCTCCTTTCCGTGAAACCCAACTCCGCGATTGAAAGGAGATAGGCCGCTTCAATAATGCACACGCACAGCGCCACGACTGCTTCGTCCTAAAGCCACGCACTGCCCGTTACGGCTTTCACATTCTCAAATTGGTAGATCTGGTAAAGCATCAAAAACAATGCCCAACTGTCTATAGGGCCCAATGGGGCTCTGCTTTCTTAAGGAAGCCCTTCTTGTTTTTAAACCTGTGGAACCAGGACAAAAGCTGATATTCTGCACTGCATAATATTTAGCTTGAAATATACCACCACTTAAAAACAGACTGTGACCTGGGCTGAAGAAGATGTTTTAGACCGTAATCTAAGTGGGGGCTAGAGTACTATATACCTAGGTGAAAATTCATGGAGGTGTGCACTTGAGATGTGTGCACTTTCCTGTGTGCAACTGATCCCACAATACATTTTTTTAAAGTATAGTATGTATGCCCGTGTTACTTACAATTAAGGAAATGGGGAATAAACCGCTTGCCTTCAAGAACCGTACAGTGCTCTCCTCTTATACCCTCCCCTCATCACCATCCACATCCAAAATCTCTCCTGAGAATTTTAAAGTTCAAGAACATGAAAAACACAGCTCTCCAACTCTCAACCAAGCCAGTGACTACAAATGTTTCCTGTATGTCCTGTGAGCCCAAGTATGCAGCACAGAGAAAGCACCTGTCACAGCCCAAGCCGTGCCAACCACATCTCACAAATAAAAAGCCAAGGTCTTTTTCTCATCTGCTCATTAGCCATCAAATTATGAGAGACATGACTGGGGCTTTTAGCAATAGAGCCTCGAGTTTATTCTTCTGTTTCTTTAACCCTATTTTTAAATAGATCTTTCGAAACTCTGCCTGACACTCTTGCTTGTATGAAGCAGGTTAACCCTGTAAGGTGCAGGCCTGTGGCTGGAGCATTAGAGCAGCATTAAGTGAGGGTGGTCTCTCCAGGCATCTCAGCAGATTTAAATCTGTACCATCGTAGCTCTGTTACCCCAGCAGCATCAAGGGTGTCACTAAGTGACAGTCTGAGTACTAACAGGCTTCACCATTGCTGGATCATGACTTAGCGGTACATATCTTCCTTTGAACTACCAGGGAGGGAGAGCTGCCCTGTCCTTGAGGAAAAGATGGTCAAATTCGCCTTCCACTAAGCCTCAAGAAAGGCCGCCAGACGCAAAACAGAGGCTCACTGCACGGATCATAATGGGTCACCTTTCCCCGCTCGCAACCTCCTAGCGTCCTGACCCCCCGCAGACACTTGATTTCGGGAGCGCAGGGCCACCAAGCTGCATCTACAGATAAACATCGAGAATCAGGATCGCCCAGCGAGCGCTTCCTGGACTGAGCCGAGAGCTCCAGTGATTTCCCTGGCCTGCCACCGAGTCATTTAAGAAGTGAAATATGCCAACGGGGCCGGGTACCCAGCACCTGGGAGCCCGTCCCACCGCCTCTGCGATGGAGTGGGAGCTGCCAATGGCTGGGCAACGTCTCTGCGGATGGCGCATTCGCAGGTGGGTCTTGCAGGCTCCCCGGCCCTCTGCGCTGTGCCAGCCTCACACCTGACCCGGTGCCAGGAATACAGCCAGAGGCTCCGGTGGGTATGCGCTTCCGTGGAGACACGCACAACTCCGCTCGGGAAGGGCGGGGAGTGGGAGCCAACGGGTGGAGGTAGGACTGGGAGCAGGACCCCCGACATGCTGCGTCGGCAAGGACACCGGGGGCTCGCGCATAATGAGGCTTTGCGGCGCTTCTGCTCGCACTGCGCTTCCTTTGGCAGCGCCTGAAAGCGGCAGGAGCTGAGATTTGCGCGGCTGGCGGGCAGGAGGGATGGAGGCTCAGGGGACCGCTTCCTGCCCCCCACACGCACAGCTAGACCGCAGTGTCCCCCCTTCGCGCCCACCCTCACCCGAGACGCCAGTGACAAAGCGTCAGGGGGTCGCAGCTCGCTCGAGGCCCTGACGGGTGCCCCGGAGCAGCTGGCAAAAGAAAGTGGGGGGAGGCGAGGCTGGACCTGTCGTCAGTGTGTGCGCAGGTCGGTGGCTCCGGGCTGCCTCTGCAAAGCCCCCGCCAGTCGCGGGCACCTACCTCGATCCACTTCTGCGCCTCGGAGAAGGCGGGCTCGGGGGGCGGCTCAGGCTGCAGGGGCTGAAGAGCTTCCAGACCGAGAGCGGCACAAGCCATTTGCGAAGCCCCGCGTCCACTCAAGCGCTGGGCCGCCGGGATGAGGACGGCCGCCGCCGCCGCCGCCGCCGCCGCCGCCGCCGCAGGAGCGCGCTCCCCGCCCCTTCCCGCCCGCCCGCTCTCCTCCCCTGCCTGCCCCTCCCCCTCGCGGCGCAGGTCCCGGAGGAGAGCCGCGCTGCCGCCGAGGACGCTGCCGCAGCTGTTCCCAGCGCCGCCCGGCTCGGCCGCGCCGTGAGTCCTCGCGGGAGCGAGCGCGGAGGCGCCAGGAGCTCCCTCCTCCCCACCTCCTCTGCCCGCTCCACCCACCCCCTCCGGGGCGGGGGTGTCAGCCACCAACTAAAAATAACCGAGAGTGAGCACTGGGTGTCTCCCTCCCTCCCCACGACGCGACTGGGAGAGGGACTCGGGCAGCCGCCCCGCACGTCCCCGCGGCGCGCCGGCTGCGGAGGGGCAAGCGGGTCGGGCCGCACGTGGGAGGCGCGCGGCGAGCCGGGCGCACGCGTCCCGGGGGAGCCCGCGCTGCCGCAGCCTAGCAGTGGCCGCCCGCACCTGCTGTCCCCCACTCACGGCCGCAGAAGTGGGGGGCAAGAGGCGCAGCCCTCTGACCCGATGCCAGGGATGTCCAGTCACCTGATCTTTTTGTAAGAAAAAAAAAAAAAAAGATAAACGACCCTTATAAACTTCTTTCTCTGCGGGCAAGCTACCTGTGTCCCAGTCTGTTGATTGATTTAACTCATCTTTAATGTGCACCTACTATGCGCTGGGGACACAGAGATGAAAAAAGGATAGGGAAGGGGAGGGAAGAACTGGAAGATCCCGCCCTCAAAATAATTACATTCTAGAGGGAATGGGGTAAAACAAAAGAAGGTAATGGTGGAGAGTAATATATGCTAAGAAGATAAAAGAGGAGAAAGGATCGGCTATGACCTGGGAAGAGAGTATTGGCTAACTTCGGACTGCCTCTCCAACTTCACCTGGGAGGCTGGCCTGTGAGTCCAGTTTCTGGTGATGGGAGGGAGGCAGGAGGTTAGCAGGCTGGAGGAGAGGGAAGTGGGGGTATTTTTGCTGCCTCTTCTGCAAAAGGCTGGGGGACTGGCGGCACCACTCCGCCAAGGCTGCCACTCTGTCTGGGGCCTCTCCTTGTTCTCTGAAGGTTCCCGGTCTCCTCTTGTGCCACCCCACTTCCCCAGGCCCAGCGGGTGTAAAGCCTTCCCCATCCTATTCTGGTTTCTGGCCTGCCCACTCCCTGCTAATGGTCTCTTAATAAACTCTTCTCAGCCACCTTTATGTGAGCACGCCTGCTGTTTTGCCTGAGAGCCCAAATGATGATCAAGGAAGGTTTTCCTGACAAGATGATGTGATGAGGTGACATGAATGAGGAAGATGTTAATCATGCAAAAATCTGGAGAAACATTTCCAGATGGGTGCAAAGGCCTCGAGGTAGAAGTAAGCTTGGTAGGGCTCATGGAACCCACAGAAAGCCAGCGTTACTGGAGTGTGCTGAGCAAAGAATCAGGTGGGAATGATAGCATGGGAGAGACAGGCGAGATGGGGGGTGCCAGACCACAGTGGGCAGGGCAAGAAGTCCGTGGGTGCCTCAGCAGCTAAGTCTCTTTTCTGTTCAGAGTCCAAGTTTAGCCTTTGTCTAATTCTGCTGCTATAATGGGAGAATGGAACAAAAAGCAGGCCTGAAATTCCACTATTACTGGCTTTGGAGTCAGACAGGCTTTAGTTTATTTACTTTTAAAACACTTACATGGCACTTGAATTGTGCCAGGCACTGTTTTAAGTGCATTACAAATAATTGACTAACTCATTCCCTATTTCAACCCTGTAAGATACACTATTACCATGCCTATGAAAAAACTGGGGACTGAGAGGGGTGTCACACAGCTGGTGAGCAGTGAAACCCTGATTCAAGCCCAGACAGCCTGGCGCCAGATCTGCTCTTAACCGCACACCAAGCTGCCTTACTAGTCCCAGTCCAGGCTCTGCCGCTTACACTATGTGCCTCAGTTTCCTCATCTCAAATGAGGTTGAAATGGCAACATTTCAGCAAATCACTGTGAGGAACAAACAGGATCTCTGAATGTGAAAGGACCAAAACTGGGCCTGGCATATAATTACTGCTCAGTACAAGCCAGCTGAGCTTCCCTCCCGTCCTGCCTTCCAGAAAGGACGAGAGGGAGAAGTTATAAAGAAGAGTGAAGAAGGCAAGCAGAGGAAAAGGGTTAGTAAAATATAGTCAGAAGATGACCTTGTCTCCATGAAGAAACATGGTAAAGTAAAATAATTCGCAAAATGATGCAGCACACTGACATGAGATGCCACTTTGGGCCGATTCCACTGCTTGCAGTGACTAGGAGTAGGGGAAGCCTGCTGACCCAAATGACATATCTGCATCCATTTGAAAACGAGTATAAAAGTTAAATCCACCATATGCCTGAAGTATCTGCTATCAAAATTGGCATTCGTACTAAAGCATATTTTTTCTTTCAGTACTTTCTAAGTGTTTTAAGGTTTATAATCACAAGGTGACATCTGCTTTTCCTGAACTCTGCTACCAATAACAAATTCACGTTACCAAAGACCTAAAGACTTAAATCCATAATAGAGTTCAAACCTAGCGTCATTATCAATAATATTTATAAATCATTGTTAAGCACCTACTATGTGTAAGAAATTGTACTAGCATCAGAAGAATCCACAAAGGGACACACAGAATTTTCATTTCGTATAGTCTAGTTTTCATATATAAAAGTAATGCTTGTTGGAAAAAATCTGAAAAATATAATGAAGAAAACTAATCTGGAAGAAACCCTACAATTCAGAGATCATCATCACTATTTGGGAGGTGTGAAACAACATTTTGATTAGGAAAAAAACTATAAGACAATATACGGTAAATGCCAAATGAGGGATATAAAGTATTCAAAGAGCATGGATTTTTTGGTAACAGACTTCTTAAGATATCATTCACATACCATACAATCCACCCGCTTAGACTGTATAGTTCAGTGTTTTTTAGTATATTCAGAGTTGTGCAACCATCACCACATTAATTGTGGAACATTTTAATCCCTCCAAAAAGGAAACCTCATACCCTGTAGCTGTTATCCCCCTAACCTCGCATGCCCCCAAGCCCTGGCAACCACTAATCTACTTTCTGTCTCTATAAATTTGACTATTCTGGACATTTCATATAAATGAGATCATACAAGGTGTGGTCCTTTGTGTGTGGCTTCTCTCACTTGGCAGAATGTTTTCAAGGTTCATCCATGTTGCAGCATGTATCAGTACTTCATTCCTTTTTAGAGACAAATAACATGCCACTGTATGGCTACACCATATTTTGTATATCAGTTGATAGGGCCTTGGGTTGTTTCCACTTTTTGGTTATTATGAATAATGCTTCTCTAAACGTTCATGTACAAGTTTCTGTGTGGCCATATGTTTTGGTTTCTCTTGGGCATATGCCAAGAAGTAGAATTGCTGGGTTATTTGATAACTCTATGTTTAAATTTTTTGATAAGCTACCAACCATGTTCCAAAGTATTGATAGCTACACCATCTTACATTCCCACCAACAGTGTAAAAGAGTTCCAATTTCTCCACCTCCTTGCTAACACTTGTCATTTTCCAACTTTTTGATTACAGATATCCTAGAGGGTGTGAAGTGGTATCTCCTTGTGGTTTTAATTTGCATTTCTCTGATGACTAATGATGTTAAGCATCTTTCCATGTACATAATGGCCATTTGGACATCTTCTTGGGAGAAATGTCTATTCAGATTTTTGTCCATTTTTAAATTGTCGTTTCTCTTTTTACTATTGAGTTATGAATTCTTTATATATTCTAGGTAGGAGTCACTTATCAGATATATGATTTGCAAATATTTTCTCCATTCTGTGGGTTAACATTTCACTTTCTTGAACCTGTCCTTTGAAACACAGAAGTTTTTAATTTTGACAAAGTCTAATGAATCTGTTTTTTTCTTTTGTTCTTTGTGCTTTTAGTGTGATATCTAAGGAGGCATTGCCTAATCCAAGGTCATGAAGATTTATGCCTGTGTTTTCTTCTAAGTTTTATAGTTGTCATTCTTACATTTAGATACTTAATCCGTACTTAGTTATTTTTGTAAAAGCATGGGTTTTGAGGTCAAACTTAGTGTGACAGTCTGGGTCTTCTGAGAAACAGACACCAAGATGGAATTAAAGGTGCAAGGATTTTATTAGGGAAATGACTGTGAGAGAAAATGCTGGGAAAGCAATCAGAGCACAATGCAAGTCTGACCTGAGTGAAGAGAGGAGAAGGAAGGTCAGGTAGAAACCTTGCTGTAGGCTGCCTTTCAGTCCAAGGAAGGTTCAGCAAGGCCATCAGAAGGTCCTTGAACCAAAGTCAGCTACCAGAAGAGTCCTGGGTCTCCTAGAAACAAGCCTGCCTTAGTATTCCTGCTGTATCCCTGCCGTATTTAGTAACTGGCTGGGGGCAGCTCAGTGGGAAATGCTGTTCAATGCAAACATGGCAATGGATTTCAGAGCACAACTGCTGGGGCCCTTGGTCAGTTCAGCTCCCTGAAGGGCACATTTCATAGATGCCACATGTTACGTAAGTGAAAATGTTATTTAACCTCTCTGAGTCTCCGTTTTCTTGATTAAGCACCTGTTTCCTTACCTGGGACGTAGAAATCAGGGGGTAATAATAGTTTTGATGATATTATGTATATATAAATATATATCTATTAATATATTAAATGCAATAAATCAATTGGACAAAGACTAACTCTAAATTTCATTGTGTGTAATACTTTGAAGAATTATGGTTGGTGGTAAATAAATGTACTAAACTTCTCATCCTCCAAGATCTGACTTAAATGTCACCTTTTTGATGACTTCGCTAGCAACCATGTCAAAACTAGTCATCTCTTCTTCTGTGTTCCCACATAGTAGTGATTCTCAACCTAACAAAGTAGGTATGAGAATCTTTAGGAAGGGTTTTGAAAAATAGTCCAAATTCATCATTGTTTGATTTTAAAGCCATTTAAAAATAACGTGAATAACAATTTTAATTTCCCAGACTATGACAGACTAACTTTCCTGTTATAAAACTCATATAAATGCCACACAAAATATTTTTTTTTATTTTTTACATGAATAGCCGAACTCAAAAGAAATTCCCAGGAAGGCAAAATGGAGAAGAAACATAAAACTAGAGCAGTGAGCTTATGAATTGACCCTCAACTGCCCTGTAGAGAGACCTAGTGAACAGTGGCCACTAGACTCAGAAACATAGGGCTAGGGTTTTAGTCCTAGAAGTCGAGGCCCTGGGCCTGTGCCACGTGAAGAAATGAAACTGAGCAGCAACACACACACACAAACACATACGTATGTGCAATACTCTCACAGAGAAAGAATAGACCAGAAAATATTCCACTACCACCACCACCACAGAAGGAGACAATAAGGAAGCTTCTTTTTCTTGACCTCATCTCTGGTTGGGAGGTGGGTGAACCTCCCCTGAGAATATGTGAACAAAGGCCTAACCCACTTTATGGACAACTTACACAAGATCTGTGGCCTCCCAAGCTTAGAAATTAACTTAGAATTTGGTCTAGAACCTCTTAGGTACCTAGAAGAAGCAAATGTAAAATCCCTTTTGAAGACATGCCCTCCATCCAAGCCTCACAGGACCACCACCCCCACCAGACAAACTGCTGAAAATAAGCTTACAATTCAAAAGTACAAAATGCATGCAAAAACCATGCAACCTAAACAAACTTCAAGAGACACAACAAAGAACTAATTAGGCTCCCCAGAACAACTAGAAAGGTGTAGTCATAAATGTAAAACTCAAAGGATGTGTGACAGTACAGGTTAGACACAAGTGAAAAGAGAATTTGTGAACTAGAAGATGGATCTTTGGAAATTATATGGAATGAAGCCTAGGAAAATAGGAAAAAAAATGTTTAAAAGGGGTTAAGAGAATATGAATATTCCATAAAACAGTTCCTAGGAATTATAGAAGGACAGAATGGAGAAAATGAGGAGAGGCAATATTTCAAAAGATAATGGCTAGAATCTTCTAGAATTAATGAAGTACATGAACAATTAGATTCAGAAAGCATAATGAGTCCAGGATAAAGTATTATATTTATTTTAAAAAGACATTATTTAATGATGATGAAAAACACTGAGATAACAGCTTCTTTATATCTCTACATCTCTACACATATAATACTGTCCTATGGTTAGATGTATAGTAGGAATCAGTTCTTTTCTTTGAGACTGACACTGTCATGGCTTAGTACCAAGTGAGTGCTGAATGTATGAATGAATGATGATGGATAAATGTAATCTAGGACAAATAGTTTAAGCCAATCTATAGTGAAGGTGATATATACTTCTAACATGTTCTTTTTAAATTTTTCAATTGCATTTGTTTCACAAAATTTTAAGGAGATTTCATAAGAGAAATGCAAGTAAAAATTATACTGAACTAGCATTTCTGAACTATTGATTTTCTGGGTACTGAGTAACTCTCTAAAATCTGAAGAGTCAGATCATTCTTCAAGTCTAAAACTTTTCATTTCTTTCAAAGTTTCCTCCCTTCCATTTTCTTTCTTCTAGAACTTCTGTTTGTTGGAGTTGTTCCTCTTGGTGGTCCTCTATGTCTCATCTTTTCTCTCATATTTTCCATCTCGTTGTTTTTATGCTTGATGTTCTGAGTGACTTCTTTTTTCTGGTTTTCCTATTGAATTTTTAATTTTAGTAACTATAATTTTATCACTAAGAGTTTGCTTGTGTCAAGTGTTGCTTTCTCTTAGCAAAATATTCTTGTTTTGTGGATATATTAACATCTTAAACATGAATATATTAGAAATTAAAATTTTCTTCTGGGGTGATGAAAATGTTTTGCATCTTCATGGGTGGTTATACAGTTATATAAACAGAAGTCAATGAGCTCTACATTATGATTTGTGCATTTTACTCTCTGTAAATTTTGCCTTAAAAATGACTTTGCTGTTACTGGAGGAATGAGAACAAAAGTAAATCTGGGTTCTACTGGGCCTGAGGCTTTTACAAATTACAAATATGAAATTAGGTTTGAAAGTAAATATTTATTTAGAATGAAAAAAGAACTAAAACAAAATACAAATTTTAAGAAGCTTTCAAATACCACAACCATTACAAAATCCAGAAAAATAATAAAATTATTTTTGTTAATTGCCTGACACATCTCTATAATGTTTTTTTGGGGGGGAGGGTGCATCCTCTTTGATTACCTCTTCATATTACATTTTGTATAATCATTTTTCTATACAGAGAAGAGAAAGCGAGAATATTCAGTCTTGTCTTTATCATGGTAAATTGACATTTGGTTTGTTTTTTTTTTCACTGAAATTTTCTTTTATTAGACTTAATATACTCATGAAAAAAATATTAAAAACCACAATATACATTACAGTATGAAAAGAAAAAAGTAATGGATTAATATTTTTAGTAACATTACTATATTCTTTAACATGCGGAAAAAACACATGAAACTTTGCTTCCAATAAGTAGACTGCAAAGTTGAGAGATTGATTTGCACTAAGAATATTAGCATTGAAGTAGTTCAAGTTGTTTCTTCAGTTTTACAATCACTGTGCTATCTATCACTGCTTATTCAGAAGCTACTGTTTAAATGCAGGGTATGTATTATCAGAGGTTAAAGACACATCTGTGTTTGAAGCAAACTGAAATTATTCTGAACCATTATGATGAACCTACTCTCAAAAAGACATGTGTGGCTGCATCAGTGTGTGTCTTGAGGTTAATTGTATAACTGGGAGTTTATCAAACATAACTCCCATGTGGAATATAATGCTCATTAAAGGATGAGTAATTAAAAATGGACTAATTTAAACTTTACACAACTATTGTGTTATAAAATCTCAGTAGTAAAGGTAGCCATTGCTTTGAACTTAGACCAACAGAAGACTTTGTGAGAGAGGATTTTTTTTATCACTAACAATGTTAAGTTACTGGAACATGGCAATATTAAAATCTGGATTTTTGTTGATGGTTCAGAAAGCTTCTTGCAACTGTACAGCTCACTGTTGAAACATGATATAAAATTTTAAGATTATTATCGAATCTAGGAAAACTATCAAGTTTTTTTTATATGAGTTATAAGATCCCAGGCCTTTCAAGTTTCCTGTAATTCTCAGTTACTGTAATAGTGACCCATCTTAAATGCTCTTCCAATCAACAGTTCTCATTAACCATTTTGCTATTAACGTTCCTGTGGTAGTTATTATTGAGTTTTATGTTTCCTTTGCCCTCAGTATTTCGTGTTAATTCAGCTGGAAATTTAATCATAGGAGTTCTGATAAATACTGTATGAAGCAATTTTTGTTAAAAATGTACAGTGTGTTTATAATTATACACACTGCATTAGCAAGACTGTTTCTGATTGGCTAGAACTTCCAATTTGACTAGAATTCATTGAGAACCAAATCCTCCATCTTTGGTTTTACAAGTCTGATGATGGAAAGAATTTCCCACAGACTAGCTCCTCGCTCCACTTCCATCTTGTTTCTCCGCCACACCCACATCCCAGGGTGCCAGGTACCACAGGACATGGTCATCCCTCAATCCCGTCTCTGACCCAGCACCTTTGTGTCATGGTGCTGAGTGAATGCGCATAGTGGGCATTAGAAATATTACTACAACTTGTTCCTACGCCAGAACGACCGCCATCCACATAAATATACCCCACTAAATCCATACTTAATATTTCCCCAACTCAACTGCTCCTTACCCAGACCCCCAAAATACCTGCAGTCATTTCCTCACCACCCAACAGGAGGGGAATTGGATAGAGGGGAAGTCTGTGTGGAAAAGGACAGCAGTCTTAACCACTGCAGTTAAAATCTCTTTTACAAATGTTACAAAAATTTTACAAAAATATATGGCCATGTGAACATTCTGAAGGCTCACCTCAGGCTCTTGGAAGAGGCCAAAGTGAGGGAGGGGACATGAAGCTTAAACTTCCTTAGCTTCCCTGTTAATCCACCTCTGAATGTGAGACAGACACAAGCGAGATGAACTCTCTTCAATCATTAATTCCAAAATGCATAGGGCTCTCCAGAGTTGCTTATTCCTCACATGGTAATTGAGTGTCTGGAAGTTCAGGCAAAATATATATTAATGATATCTTTTATTCCTAGAAGAAAACTACATTGACAGAAAAAATCACATTTATTTGAAAGTCTGTTCTCTACAGGAAATGAAGACTGAAACAATGATTTCTGCTTGTCATTGTCTCACTTAGTAAAGAATATAGTTTTGGTTCTGGAGACCACTAAAGCTTATTAATGATTTTCAGATTTCAGCAATTAGATGCTTGCACTGTCTTTCTCGTATCTGATACTTACAGACACTTTAACATATTTAAGCATGTACCTGAGTATCATATCATTTATTTTCCTGTTATTAACTAAAGTTAAAGCACTTTAGGAGGAACTACTAAACATCTCTGCGGAAAATGGTAGAATAGTACAGTCCTTTCTTAAACTATCCTGATGGGGAGCCTGTTTCCTATTCAGTTCAAATGCCAGGCAGTATGGCTGCTTCCTCTGTTCCTATGGAAACCTCAGCCTTGCTGAAGTTCAAGTTAATTTCTTACCGCCATCTGCCTGTTGAGCTACAGGGCTTTCTTTAGCTAATATCGTGCAGAGGCCTGTTAGGAGAATGAAGTTTACTTAGGAACTCCCTGGGCTGTCCCAACAGGAGGGCAAGATTGAAAACAGATCCAGCTGAACCTTAGTGCAGAATTAGCTGAAGGATGAAAGGAGTTAAAATATACTGTGTGAGGTTTTTAAAAAAATTAACCCATATTTAATACCAATTGACTAGATGGGATATTAAAAAGAGTTCACACTACATTGGACAAAGTTTGTGTAATGTTTTATCATCCCTTTAAACTCTAAAATTGCCACATTTCTATGTGCTTCTTGAAAATGTTAATGATATCTCAAATCAAAGGTCACAAGCTGGTGACCCATGAATCAGCTGTGGCCTGCAGACACGGTTTTTTGGCCCACACAGTGTTTTAAAACAATGCTTGAATTAGTGGCCAACTTCTAGAAATGAGAAAACTTCATGAGAGAAAGAAAAAAGCCCTCTGGATTTCCAACTTCTCTTTAAAAAACAACTTGCAAGGGCTTCCCTGGTGGCGCAGTGGTTGACAGTCCGCCTGCCGATGCAGGGGACACGGGTTCGTGCCCCGGTCTGGGAAGATCCCACATGCCGCAGAGCGGCTGGGCCCGTGAGCCATGGCCACTGAGCCTGCACGTCCGGAGCCTGTGCTCCAAAACAGGAGAGGCCACAACAGTGAGAGGCCCGCGTAACGCAAAAAAAAAAAAAAAAAAAAAAAAAAAAAACCCAACTTGGAAGATGTGGTCAGCTCCGCATTCGTCATTGTTGAAGCCAGAGCTCAGGAGCGGCTGCCCTGGGGAGAGGCGGGGGTCTCCCATTTGTCACAGTCCCCGGCACTCCTTACCCTTTCACACTGGCCCGCTTCTTTCATTAGTAGTAGCTGCCCCGCCTCTACGACCCTTGCATTCACAATTCCTGCCTTAGATTCATGTAGTTCTCACTTCCTAAAGAGTAATACATGAACTCAAAAACCCAAGCACGCACTAGCTCACAGAATACAGTATTTTTACCAGCCTAACACATAGGGTAGCAAATAATCAATCCTTTTCACTAATAGATCAGTGATATTAATCCCTTTTGTTTGCTTCTCTAGCATGAATTCTCTAGCATAAATTACTTGATTTAAATAATTTGCAATGTTGCCCATCAAGTATCAGCAAAGAAGAAGACGGTAAGCATATCAGCCTCTCTGTTCTCTACCTAAGAATGGTTATTAGTAATAATCATCTGTATTGTTGTTTGCTTACTGTGCTTTATAGCGATACCATATCAAATCACTATAATCCTCTTCGTTTTACCGATGAGAGAACTGAGGTTTGGGAGGATCAGTAACTTGCTAGTAGATAACTAATTCCAGCTTCACTCAATTCTTTCTGATTCTAGAGCCTGCACATAAACCACTACAGCTTGTTTATCCTCATTTTAGGTAAATGTTTTCACCAAGAGTTTAAACTATTTCTGTATTTCTAAATCTGCTTTAGAATATGTTCAGAATGACAAAAAAGTCTGTGACACAGTCCTTTCCTTCAAGGAATATAGCATTTCAGTGAGAAGAATCATTGTTTTAGCAGATTTTATTGCCTACACTGCCCACAAACAAATAAATATGCAATTACATGTTATCTTAGAGGGAAATAGAACGATCTATGCTAATGCATAGAATTGAAGCATGGGTTAACCAGAAGAAAAAGTATGCACAAAGACATTTGGAAGCACAACACAGTATGGTGCTTGGGGAAAGTAGTTGACGTGAGCAAAGAACAAGAAGAGGCATTTCACAAAAGGATAAGTACAATTGGCCAATAACATGGTGGGATAATACTCTGAAATATCAGCAGATGTTTTTAAATGAGTATTTACTTTCTCCCTTTGCCCTTCCTTCCCTGCATCTCAACAGCTTGGTGTTTCATACCGATGACCTCAAGGAAATGGTGGTATGACTAGACAGGTGGAGCCTCTGACAGCCTCACGATCCTTCTCACGTGCCAGCCTGTCACAGGGCAGCACAACGATGCCTGTGCCCCAAAAGGGGCCTCAGAAATGGTGAAGTGGGCTGTCAGAACTGAAAGCTCCTCCTGGAAAGGAATAAGGGACATCGTGACATGTTTTTATCCCTAATCCCACAGGGACCGATGATCAAAGACCAAGTGAATAGATGGCCATCTCATTCCAATACACACTAGAGTAGGAAAGTAGCATCACCAGTCAGTTGGATTCCCCCCAAAACGCACGCCAGGACTCATACCCAATGCCTCACACTTAGTCCCCTGGAATTTGGCTGTGATCCCAGGGGAAAGTGTGTGGGACTGAGATTAAATTCCCATCTCCCCAGTGGAATGAGAACCCAAAGACTGAGAAAATAGACTGAGTACAGAAAAATAAACACCTGAGCTGAGGACCAAGTGTCATAGCATCTTTTAGGAATCACTAATAATTGCCGAAATACAGATTATAATAAGATTCCATTTGTTTTCCCTAACATATCGACAAACACTAAATAGGTTGATAATTACGTTTGTGAGATTGCAGGGAGACAGGCAGTCTCAAATACTGTTGGTGGGAGAGTAAACCAATATAAACACTCTTGAGGGCATTGTGGCACCATGTATCCATTCTAAGGAAATTGCTGGACGTGCACTCAATATATAAAGAACGTTCAGTTTAGTGTTACTTGCAATAGTGAATAATTACAGTGACATATCCAACAAAAGTGGCATTTATTAAGTAAATTATAATAAATTATTAAAATGGGACAACACATAGCCATTAAAATAATTGAGGTAGTTCTCTGCTTACTAACATATCCAATGCTTGTAATATATAGTTAAAGTGGAGAAAAGCAAGTGTCCAAATGGTGTGTATATTATGATCAAATTCTTTTAACTACTTATACTTGCAGAAAAAAATCTGTGAGGATATGCACCAATGTATTAACAGTGACAGTCTTTGACTGACATGATTATGAATCATTTAAATTTTGTTTCCATTGGACTTCTCTGTATCTTCTAATTGTTATCAATGGATATGAATTACTTGTGTAACTATTTTCTTAACGTTATTTTAAAAAAGAAAGTAGTTGAGGAAGGCTAAAACCTACGATGACCATGAACGAATGATAAGGATGGGAAATGGAGACGTGTTCAGGGATCAGATCAAGAGCTCAAGGCATTTTTTTTTCAACATCCCAGTAAACAACATAACTATAAAAATGACTGAGCCATTTCTCTCAGCAGTCACCGAGAGACCTTGCGAATTAATACTAGAGCCAATATCTTAACATTTTTATTCTCATGTAAATGGTTAAATACAGATCATTTATTTTCCCTTGCCAACATTACCGAGGCAACAAAATATAGCGTCTTTATGGTGATAATTATCTGCTCTCCATCTGATATACCACAATTATTATTTATACTGCTGGTTCTCCTACTTTTATTCAGAGCCAGCCCAATAGGACTCCCAACAACAGGTAGTGATTTTTCAAGGAGAACCTGCTCCCTTCCCGGTACTCCTCTCCCTGGAAAGGAGGCGCTTGGTACCTCTTCCAGGAGATTCTACTATCTCTCCCCCAGATACCCTGTCTGATCTATACTGTTCAGTTGTAACAAATCACACAGTACCTTGTCACATCCTTTTTCCTGGTGTAACATTTGCACTGGTTTCCTAGGGCTGCTGAAGCAAATTACCACAAATGTGGGATCTTAAAACAACAGAAATTTATTATTTCACAATTCTGGAGGTCAGAAGGTCCAAAATCAAGGTGTCAGGAGGGCTGCTCTCCCTCTGATGTTCTAGGGGAGAACCCTTCCTTGCCTCTTCCTGGCGTTCCTTGGCTGGTGGCAGCATAACTCCAGTGTCTGCCTCCATCTTCACATGTCCTTCTTTTCCGTCTCTCTCTCTCTCTCTCTCTCTCTCTCTCTCTCTCATTTTAAGACCCACCCTGAATCCAGCATGCTCTCACCAAGACTTAACTGCATCTGCAAAGAACCTATTTGCAGATAAGGTCACATCCACAGGTACTGGGGGGTAGGATTTGGACATATCTTTTGGGGGGACACAATTCAACCCACTACAATGTTACACCTATATATGATTTTCTTTTTAGATAAGGAGCTAACTATAATTACAGCTAAAATTTATTGAGAATTTATTCAGGCATTGTGTTAAGCATTTATGAGCATTATCTCAGTTAAGGTTACAAAATCTTTCCCCCACCCTAACCTTCCACCTCCCATCCGATACTCAAAGATCCAGTTTCCATTACTTTGCCTTCTGGTAAGGAGAGTAGCATTTCAAAATTCCTGCCAGGGAGTAAAGCTACGGCTTTCACAAGGGAAGAAGAATTGCTGCCCCTGGACAATCACTAGTATGACCTGTTTGGCCACTTTTTTTTTTTTTCTTTTTACATCATTATTGGAGTATAATTACTTTACAATGGTGTGTTGGTTTCTGCTGTATGACAAAGTGAATCAGCTATACATATACATATATCCCCATATCTCCTCCCTCTTGTGACTCCCTCTCACCCTCCCTATCCCACCCCTCTAGGTGGTCACAAAGCACGGAGCTGATCTCCCTGGGAGCTGATCTCCCTGTGCTATGCGGCTGCTTCCTACTAGCTAGCTATTTTACGTTTGGTAGTGTATATATCAGTGTTACTCTCTCACTTTGTCCCAGCTTACCCTTCCCCCTCCCCGTGTCCTCAAGTCCATTCTCTACATCTGTGTCTTTATTCCTGTCCTGCCCCTAGGTTCTTCCCATTTTTTTTGGATTCCATATATATGTGTTAGCATACGGTATTTGTTTTTCTCTTTCTGACTTACTTCACTCTGTATGACAGACTCTAGGTCCATCCACCTCACTACAAATAACTCAATTTCACCTCTTTTTATGGCTGAGTAATATTCCATTGTACATATGTGCCACATCTTCTTTTTCCATTCATCTGTCGATGGACACTTAGGTTGCTTCCATGTCCTGGCTATTGTAAAAATAGAGCTACAGTGAACATTGTGATACATGACTCTTTTTGAATTATGGTTTTCTCAGGGTAGGTATATGCCCAGCAGTGGGATTGCTGGGTCATATGGCAGCTCTATTTTAAGTCTTTTAAGGAACCACCATAGTGTTCTCCATAGTGGCTGTAACAATTTACATTGCCACCAACAGTGCTAGAGGGTTCCCTTTTCCTCACACCCTATCCAGGATTTAATGTTTGTAGATTTTTTGATGATGGCCATTCTGATCTGTGTGAGGTGATACCTCACTGTAGTTTTGACTTGCATTTCTCTAATGATTAGTGATATTGAGCAGTCTTTCATGTGTTTGTTGGCAATCTGTATATCTTCTTCGGAGAAATGTCTATTTAGGTCTTCTGCCTATTTTTGGATTGGGTTGTTTGTTTTTTTGATATTGAGCGCATGAGCTGCTTATAAATTTTGGAGATTAATCCTTTGTCAGTTGCTTCATTTGCAAATATTTTCTCCCATTCTGAGGGTTGTCTTTTCGTCTTGTTTATGGTTTCCTTTGTTGTGCAAAAGCTTTTAAGTTTCATTAGGTCCCATTTGTTTATTTTTGTTTTTACTTCCATTTCTCTAGGAAGTGGGTCAAAAAGGATCTTGCTGTGATTTATGTCATAGACTGTTCTGCCTATGTTTTCCTCTAAGAGTTTTATAGTGTCTGACCTTACATTAGGTTTTTAATCCATTTTGACTTTATTTTTGTGTATGGTGTTAGGGAGTGTTCTAATTTCATTCTTTTACATGTAGCTATCCAGTTTTCCCAGCACCACTTATTTAAGAGGCTGTCTTTTCTCCATTGTATACTCTTGCCTCCTTTATCAAAGATAAAGGGACCATATGTGCGTGGGTTTATATCTGGGCTTTCTATCCTGTTCCATTGATCTATATTTCTGTTTTTGTGCCAGTACCATACTGTCTTGATTACTGTAGCTTTGTAGTAGAGTCTGAAGTCTGGGAGCCTGATTCCTCCAGCTCTGTTTTTCTTTCTCAAGATTGCTTTGGGGCTTCCCTGGTGGCGCAGTGGTTGAGAGTCCGCCTGCTGATGCAGGGGACATGGGTTCGTGCCTCGGTCTGGGAAGATCCCACATGCCACGGAGCGGCTGGGCCCGTGAGCCGTGGCCGCTGAGCCTGCGCGTCCGGAGCCTGTGCTCCGCAACGGGAGAGGCCACAACAGTGAGAGGCCCACGTACCGCAAAAAAAAAAAAAAAGAAAAGAAAAAAGGTCCACATCAAAGATTGCTTTGGCTATTCAGGGTCTTTTGTGTTTCCACACAAATTGTGAAATTTTTTGTTCTAGTTCAGTGAAAAATGCCACTGGTAGTTTGATAAGGATTTCATTGAATCTGTAGATTGCTTTGGGTAGTACAGTCATTTTCACAATGTTGATTCTTCCAATCCAAGAACATGGTATATCTCTCCATCTGTGTGTAACATCTTTAATTTCTTTCATCAGTGTCTTATAGTTTTCTGCATATAGGTCTTTTGTCTCCTTAGTTAGGTTTATTCCTAGCTATTTTATTCTTTTTGTTGCAGTGGTAAAGGGGAGTATTTCCTTAATGTCTCTTTCAGATTTTTCATCATTAGTATATAGGAATGCAAGAGATTTCTGTGCATTAATTTTGCATCCTGCTACTTTACTAGATTCATTGATTAGCTCTAGTAGTATTCTGGTAGCATCTTTAGGATTCTCTATGTATAGTATCATGTCATCTGCAAACACTGATAGCTTTACTTCTTCTTTTCTGATTTGGATTCCTTTTATTTCTTTTTCTTCTCTGATTGCTGTGGCTAAAACTCCCCAAACTATGTTGAATAATAGTGGTGAGAGTGGACAACCTTGCCTTGTTCCTGATCTCAGAGGAAATGGTTTCAGTTTTTCACCATTGTGAAAGATGTTGAGAATGAGTTTGGGAGTGTTCCTCTCTCTGCTATATTTTGGAAGAGTTTGAGAAGGACAGATGTTCACTGTTCTCTAAATGTTTGATAGAATTCGCCTGGGAAACCATCTGGTCCTGGGCTTTTGTTTGTTGGAAGATTTTTAATCACATTCTCAATTTCAGTGTTTGTGATTGGTCTGTTTATATCTTCTATTTCTTCCTGGTTCAGTCTTGGAAGATTATGCTTTTCTAAGAATTTGTCCATTTCTTCCAGGTTGTCCATTTTATTGGCATATAGTGGCTTGTAGTAATCTCTCGTGATCCTTTGTATTTCTGCAGTGTCAGTTGTTACTTCTCATTTTTCATTTCTAATTCAATTGATTTGAGTCTTCTCCCTTTTTTTCTTGATGAGTCTGGCTAATGGTTTATCACTTTTGTTTATCTTCTCAAAGAACCAGCTTTAGTTTTATTGATCTTTGTTGCTGTTTCCTTCATTTCTTTCTGATCTGATCTTTATGATTTCTTTCCTTCTGCTAACTTGGGGTTTTTTTGTTCTTCTTTCTCTAATTGCTTTAGGAGTAAGGTTGGGTTGTTTATTTGAGATGTTTCTTGTTTCTTGAGGTAGGACTGTATTGCTATAAACTTCCCTCTTAGAACTGCTTTTGCTGCATCCCATAGGTTACGGTCATTGTGTTTTCACTGTCATATGTTTCAAGGTATTTTTTGATTTCCTCTTTGATTTCTTCAGTGATCACTTGGTTATTAAGTAGTGTATTGTTTAGCCTCCATGTGTTTGTATTTTTTACAATTTTTTCCTGTAATTGATATCTAGTCTCATAGCGTACTCTCATAGTCTCATAGAAAACATACTTTATACGATTTCAATTTTCTTAAATTTACCAAGGCTTGATTTGTGACCCAAGATATGATCTATCCTGGAGAATGTTCCATGAGCTCTTCAGAAGAAAGTGTAATCTGCTGTTTCTGGATGGAATGTCCTATAAATATCAACTAAATCTATCTGGTCTACTGTGTCATTTAAAGCTTGTGTTTCCTTATTTATTTTCATTTTGGGTGATCTGTCCATTGGTGAAAGTGGGGTGTTAAAGTCCCCTACTAATTGTGTTACTGTCGATTTCCCCTTTTATGGCTGTTAGCATTTGCCTTATGTATTGAGGTGCTCCTATGTTGGGTGCATATATATTTACAACTGTTATATCTTCTTCTTGGATTGATCCCTTGATCATTATGTAGTGTCCTTCTTTATCTCTTGTAATAGTCTTTATTTTAAAGTCTATTTTGTCTGATATGAGAATTGCTACTCCAGCCTTCTTTTGATTTCCATCTGCATGGAATATCTTTTTCAATCCCCTCACTTTCAGTCTGTATGTGGCCCTAGGTCTGAAGTGGATCTCTTGTAGACTGCATATATATGGGTCTTGTTTTTTTATCCATTCAGCCAGTCTATGTCTTTTTGTTGGAGCACTTAGTCCATTTACATTTAAGGTAGTTATCGATATGTATGTTCCTATTACCATTTTCTTAATTGTTTTGTGTTTGTTATTGTAGGTCTTTTCCTACTCTTGTGTTTCCTGCCTAGAGAAGTTCCCTTAGCATTTGCTGTAGAGCTGGTTTGGTGGTGCTGAATTCTCTTACCCTTTGCTTGTCTGTAAAGGTTTTAATTTCTCCATCAAATCTGAATGAGATCCTTGCTGGGTAGAGTAATCTTGGTTGTTGAAACAAACAAACAATTTTGGTTGTTGATGAAACCTTCCTTTCATCACTTTAAATATGTCCTGCCACTCCCTTCTGGCTTGCAGAGTTTCTGTTGAAAGATCAGCTGTTAACCTTATGGGGATTCCCTTGTATGTTATTTGTTATTTTTCCCCTTGCTGCTTTTAATATTTTTCTTTGTATTTAATTTTTGATAGTTTGATTAGCATGTGTCTTGGAGTGTTTCTCCTTGGATTTATCCTGTATGGGACTCTCTGTGATTCCTGGACTTGATTGACTATTTCCTTTCCCATATTAGGGAAATTTTCAACTATAATCTCTTCAAATATTTTCTCAGTCCCTTTCTTTTTCTCTTCCTCTTCTGGGACCCCTATAATTTGAATGTTGGTGTGTTTAATGTTGTCCCAGAGGACTCTAAGACTGTCCTCAATTCTTTTCATTCTTTTTTTTTTTATTTTGCTCTGCAGTTGTCATTTCCACTATTTTATCTTCCAGGTCACTTATCTGTCCTTCTGCCTCAGTTATTCTGCTATTTATTCCTTCTAGAGAATTTTTAATTGCATCTATTGTGTTGTTCATCATTATTTGTTTGCTCTTTAGTTCTGCTAGGGACTTGTTAAATGTTTCTTATATTTTCTCCATTCTATTTCCAAAATTTTGGATCATCTTTACTATCATTACTCTGAATTCTTTTTCAGGTAGACTGCTTACTTCCTTTTCATTTGTTTGGTCTGGTGGGTTTTTACCTTGCTCCTTCATCTGCTGTGCGTTTCTCTGTCTTCTCATTTTGCTTAGTTTACTGTGTTTGGGGTCTCCTTTTGCATACTGCAGGCTTGTAGTTCCCGTTGTTTTGGTGTCTGTCCTCAGTGGCTAAGGTTGATTCTGTGGGTTGTGTAGGCTTCCTGGTGAGGGGACAAGTGCTTGATTTCTGGTGGATGAGGCTGGATCTTGTCTTCCTGGTGGGCAGGACCACATCCGGTGGTGTGTTTTGGAGTGTCTGTGACCTTATTATGATGTTAGGCAGCCTCTCTGCTAATGGGTGAGTTTGTGTTCCTGTCTTGCTAGTTGTTTGGCATAGGGTGTCTAGCACTGTAGCTTGCTGGTCGTTGAGTAGAGCTGTGTCTTAGCATTGAGATGGAGATCTCTGGGAGAGCTTTCGCTGTTAGGTATTACATGGAGCCAGGAGGTCTCTGGTGGACCAATGTCCTGAACTTGGCCCTCCCACCTCAGAGGCACAGGCCTGACACGCAGCTGGAGCAGCAAGACCCTGTCAGCCACACAACTTCAGTGTCTTTTTCATTCCCCCTCCTTTCTTGGTCACTTTTTGAAGCTGTACAGCTAGACTTATATGTGGTTGTAATGCCAACGTGATCTGCAAAACAATATCTGATGCAAAACAGGCTCTTTTTAAGGAAAATAGTTTCTATCTACTTCTCAATTTATATCAAATGCCTGTGTCAAGCTATAACATCATAATGCACACTGGGTTTTTTTTCCAAAATTTTGTTTTGAAAAATTTCAGACATACAACAGAATTGAAAGAATTTCACGGTTAACACCCATACACTCTCTACCTAAATGCTACATTAACATTTTACTATTCTAGCTTTATTCTGTAATTAGGCATCCACCTGTCCTCTCTGTCCATGAATCAATCTTATTTTTTCTCCCCAATACTTCAACATGCACATGATTGAACCAGACCAAAACATAGGCTCTTCAATGGCAGGCAGATCCCTAAAGAGAAGAAAGAGGGAAGAGGTTAGCTGACCATACCCAGTTTCTTCTTTCACACTACCAATTAAACCAGGCACCCCTTTTGCCATGGGGTAAGAAGTGGCAAGAGAGGCCAAGAGTGTGACAGTAGGGATCCCTCTCCACAAGGTAACAAGAGGAGTGGGAAATATATTCCCTTACAAAGAGTACACTGAGTGATTTAGTGGATGAGCATCTTCAGTAGTATCCAAATAATAAACATAACAGTTTCCTGGCATTCCTAACACTCCTACCTAACAGCAATTTGGACTTCAGTAACTCTAGTGTCTTCCATTTTTCACAATTCTCCTATAACTATATCCATCTCTGTTTCTCTTCCCTTTTATTTACCTGTTGCTCTCATTCTCTCACACTCCAAAAGCTCATTCTCCATGCAAAGAGGAATATGGTGGCCCATTGTGATGGACTTACATCCCAAAAGTTCCCTGCTCTGAGAGGAAAAAGAATTATTTATTTCCAACTCCAATTTCAAGGAAGGACTAAAATTGGTCCAGATTGGATCACATGTCTATTTTGGAAAAAGCACTGGGGCCAAGAGGTCATGTGTCAACTCCTGTGTTCAAAGGGATAAAGTCTACTATAGAAAGAAGTTAGGGATGCTGGGCCTCACTAGAAACACAAAGGAATTCCAACGTTCTAACTCATTTATTTAACCCTTTTACCTCAATGTCCACTCTACCCATAAACTTTATTAAAAGTTGAAACTCCTGTTGATGTTATAGTGAGAAAATCTCTTCAGCAAACATATTTTATATTGTAACATTGGGGGGAGCAGGGATTTTTTTTAAGGATCTGTTTCAATTGAGTGATTAGTGAAAGATTAACATGTTTCATATCAAAGAATATTAATAGTTTTTACTTAGATTGATCTTGAAATTTTTTGTTCTTGAAATTGTTGAGTCAAATAGAAACTTTAAGGATGAATTCAAACGTCTAAGGAACTTGGTATGAAGGGGAGAATAAACTGTTTAACCTCTGTTTAACCTTCTCTAGAATGTTTATTTAAACGTTCTGCCAATGTTGATATGATTCACCCAGGAATGTAACCCAGGTTATGTACAGTTAGATATAATTTATTTACAAATCTGCAGAACTTTGGTTACGTCTATAACAAACTTTAAGAAAATAAACTGAATGTGCAACTGCTTTAATCAAACAGTGCCCACATATATAAAAGTAAGAACAAAATTGAGACAATTCCAACCCTTAACAACAACTTTGTTTTTCCAGCTCAAAGATTTGATCAGTAGCCAAATAAAGAGATATTAGAACAAACAAAACAAGTCCAGTGTCTCATATCAAAATCTCGCCCTTCTCCAACTTTAATATCAATAATCAATCCATTCTATCAAAATCAAACCAACCAAAAACCCATTTTCTTTTGCAAAAGCTACAATCTTCTCTTATGACAGTGTTAGCAGAACTAAAATTCTGGGACTCCTTATCTTTCCCAGCACATGGGTTTTAAAATCTCAAATACCCTCATTTTTTCAAAGTACAAGGGCTGAATCCTACAAGGAATTGGAACTTGGGTTAAAATGTACTTTAAAATGCAATCAAAGAAAGAAATGAACTATCAAATGGCTCCCCTGTAAGACAGCTTCAGATATTCAGTTTAGAGTTTTTTCAGAGATGCTGAGTAAATTCTGACTTGGTTCTAAACCAAATGCCCTTGGGCGTCTCCAGCTGAATGCCAGAGTCTTCCATAGTGTTGTGATTAGACCCTCTCTTGGGCCCTCCCCATGCATGCTCTGTTCCTGCTTTGCAGACAGCCTATCTGCCAGGGGAAATTCTGCCTATCAGTCCAAAAAGCCTGGGTGGGGTTGCGCCACAACCGAGTTAGCCTGCTTCTATGGATCCTTTGGAAGAGAAGATAGATGAATTCGACAGTTGAAACATAACAGGGAAGTGGTTCCTCCAGGTTCCTGAAACAGGAAATAGCTCCTAGTGCCAAGACTCTAACTCCAATGCCAAGACCACAATCATATGGAGGTTGACATCTGTGTTCAGTTCCACTGCTACTAAAGGAATAATGCTTTGCAAAAGGCCATGATGTCTATAGTGCATCCTGTTCAGCATAGGGCCTTGAGCAAACACAGAAACATTTGTCCCTGCTTCTATCGTATGGTGGACAAAGACTACCAGTCATAATTCTCTTCCCCTTCTCATCTTATCAATCAATCCTTTTTTTAAAAAATGGAAAATTAAAAGTAAGACATTAGAACATTGGAATGACTGAGCCAGACCAGAGGGCAATCCCATTCAGCCCAATATTTTGTTTTTAAGAGTGGAGACTCATGACTGTTTCAAGGAATAGTGTTGTTGCCCTTCATGATCTAAGCCCAAAAGGTATTGCTAGGTCCCAAATATCTCTAATTGCCCTTAATTATAGCCTACAAGTCCTCATAAACCTAACTCAGTCATATAACACTTCCACCTTTGACCCAGCCAAATTACCTTGGGGCACACATAGAGTCATCACTCAGCATTCAAGGAGTTAACTCCTGAAGTTCTTGCTTCTCTTACTTCCTCCTGTTCAATTCTCCTTGAACATCCTTCAACACATTTTTTTTTTTGGCTTAGCCTTTCCAGTTTAATGGACTGATGATTGCCTCTTATGGATTCTAACCTAAGGTTCTAGTTCTTGCTTTGTAAACGCCTATGTCCTATGACTGCTGTTTGTCACAAACGTGCTATTGGGAGCCACATTACCTACTTACATCACCATTTCACCCAGGCAAGTCACACTGAGTATGGCCTAACCTTCCAGACATACTCTTTTATGGGTAATGCATTCCCCAAGTTAATTGCCCCTCTTCTTTATATTGTAACACTTTTCCTTATTCACAACAAACCACTTGGTTCAAGCATCTAAGCCCATAGTTTCCAAAATGCATATTAGAATCCAGTGGGGCATTTTAAAGACCTACCTATGCCTGTATCTCACCCCCAGAGTCTGACTTAATAAGTATAGGTTGCAACAGGGATTCTTCAAAGGCTGCAAAGTTGAGAATTCTTAGACTTGGAGCATACATTTCAGTTCAAGGCAACTTAGCCCTCTCCACATCTGTCTTTACTGACTGAAAAGTTTAAATCTTTTTAGTATGACTTCTTACAGAATTCTTCTAACCTCTTGATTATTTTAACTGCTGCTCTCAACTCAGTAAAGTTTGTAATCTTAATTTGGACAGGTGAAAAAAATAATTGATACCACCTGCAGACCACAGCAGCTAGAAGTCAAGCGGATGGAAACAATCATATTGTAAGCTTCTCAAAGGAAGGGACATGCCTTACCCTTCTTTGTATTTCCACAGCATCCACCATGGTACTTGGATCAAAGTAGGTGTCTAATACATATTTAGGAGGGAAAGTAGGATAACCTGTATATAGGATCTGCTTCCAATTTTTTAAATATCTGTAATAAATATGATGTTCATGTAGCTGGAAAATACATCATTTGGTGGGGAGCAACCAGTATGTTTTCAATTGGCTCACTTTTTTTTTTAGCAACTTTATTGGGATATAAATCACATACCATACAATCCACACTTTTAAAGTGTACAATTCAATGACTTTTAGTATATTCAGAGGGTTGTGTAACCAACACCATAATCAATTCTAGAACATTCATCACCTTAAAAGGAAACCCCAGACCCATTAGCAGCCACTCCCCATTCCTCCCCAATCCCTTTCCCCTCAGACCTAGGCAACCACTAATATATTTTCTGTCTCTATAGATTTGCCTATTCTGGACATTCATGTAAATGGAATCATATAATACCTGGTCTTATGTGTCAAGCGTTTTTCACTTTGTATGTTTCCAAGATTCATTCATGTTGTAGCAGGTACCAGCACACCAGTCATCTTTATTGCCAAATAATATTCCACTGTATGGATACAAAGTATTTTATTTATCCATTCATCAGCTGATGGCATTTGGGTTATTTTCACTATTGGCTACTATGAATAATGTTGCTATGAACATTTGTTTTTATATGGACCTATATTTTTATTTCTCTTGGGTGTACACACAAGCGGGGAATTGCTGAGTCACATGGTAACACTATGTTTAACCTTTTGAGAAACTGCCAAATGGTTTTCTAAATTGGCTGCACCATTTCACACGGCCACAATCTCCCCTTCCCTCCTCCTTCCCTCCATTCATGCAGCTAGGCCTTTCTTTTCCCATTGCTTCAGGGGAAGGATGTGACTGACTGAAAGAAAAACCAAAGGAGTGTTCCTGACTTTCATTTCCAAAAGTATACACCTTGGGGCTTCCCTGGTGGTGCAGTGGTTGAGAGTCCGCCTGCCGACGCAGGGGATGTGGGTTCGTGCCCCAGTCTGGGAAGATCCCACATGCCGCGGACCGGCCAGGCCTGTGAGCCATGGCCGCTGAGCCTGCGCGTCCAGAGCCTGTGCTCCGCAACGGGAGAGGCCACAACAGTGAGAGGCCCGCGTACCGCAAAAAAAAAAAAAAAAAAAAGTATACACCTTTAGGGGACCAGTAAAGACTGGCAAAACAGACAAAAAGAAGACAGTTGCTGGGAGTTAATGGGTCCCAGAAGGGGGTTGTTGGATGGGCAGTGTGATATCCTTAGTAAGAAGACCCCTTAAAAGCTCAGGGAGAAAACTGCTACCTAAGGAATCTAGGCCCCTGGGTCTTTAGAGAGCCTTTCAGATGTTTCTTCACCCAGTATGGCAAGAAAAGCAGATAGTTTAGCTGCACTCAAAGTTGGCACAGTAGAGCCAGGTTGAAGGAATAAAGAACAACTCACTGTCAACATAGAGATGAGGGACTCGGAGCCTGCTCCCAACCCCCTGGAACTACATACACCTCCTGGAATTTAGGTTTAAACTCAGGGGGAAGAAGTGGTGAGAGAACCCCAAACTGAGCAAGATTCATTTTCTACCAGCGTAGCAAAATACAAGTTCAAAATTAAAATTCAATTGTGTTTGGGTAAAGTGAAAAAATTGTATTTTTGACTTATGCACTGAAAAGAGTACCCACCACATAAGATTGGAAGAAAGACTAAAGAAGTCAATGTCCCAGACCTACTAGAGCATGGACTTGAAGATATGGGGAGGGGGAAGGGTAAGCTGGGACAAAGTGAGAGAGCGGCATGGACATATATACACTACCAAACGTAAACTAGATAGCTAGTGGGAAGCAGCCGCATAGCACAGGGAGATCAGCTCGGTGGTTTGTGACCACCTAGAGGGATGGGATAGGGAGGGTGGGAGGGAGATGCAAGAGGGAAGAGATATGGGAACATATGTATATGTATAACTGATTCACTTTGTTATACAGCAGAAACTAACACACCATTGTAAAGCAATTATACTCCAATAAAGATGTTAAAAAAAAGTCAATGTCCAATAAATATATGAAAAAACAACTCACCGCTGACAATACCATGTGCAGCAAGGATGTGGAACAAAAGGAATTCTTCTGAACTGCTGGTAGTGATCAGTTGGAACTACAACTTTGGAGAGCAACTCAGCAGGACTTAAATTGAACAGCTGCAGGTCTATAACCCAGGAACTCCTTTCCTCCGTCTGTAAGGTAGAGATCTCTTGCACAGGTGTACCAAGAGAGATGCAAAAAAAAAAAAAAAAAAAAAAAAAAAAGCTCACCGTAACATTGTTTGTAATGGCAAAAAAAAAATTTACAGACAAGCTAAAAGTCCATCAGCAGGGGACTAGATGAATAAATTGTGCCATGTGCATTCAAAGGAATACTATACAGCCCTTTTCCCCAAAATGTGATTCCTCAACAGCCTCATTCACTCCACCTGAGAACTCCAGACCTACCCAAACAGAATCTGTATTTTAACAAGATCCCCTGGTGATTCTTGTGCCTATAAAAGTTTGAGAAGTGCGGTTCTAGGCAGTTAAATGAATGAACTAGTGTCAACCTGGATAACTCTTAAAAACATAATATTCAGAGAAAAAAATATACTAGTTGCCAAAAGTTAGTATAGTATGATGCCATTTAAATAAAATTTGAAAACATGAGCAAATTTTTATGAGTATATTCATATGTAGTTGACATTAGGACATGCAGAAAATTTTATAAACACCAAATCCTGGATACTGGTTACCTCTGGAGGGAAAGAGAGAGGATCAGAAAGCTACAGAGGAGGAGGCTTCAACTGCAATTACAATGATGACTTGTTCTAAAGCAGCATGGTGAGTACACTTGGGTTTCTTTCATATGTTTTTACAGGCCCAGAATTTTCATTTGAACAAGGAGCTTTTCAAAAACAGTATTGAGGGCTTTCCTGGTGGCTCAGTGGTTGAGAGTCTGCCTGCTGATGCAGGGGACACAGGTTCGTGCCCCAGTCTGGGAAGATCCCACATGCCGTGGAGCCGCTGGGCCCGTGAGCCATGGCCGCTGAGCCTGCGCGTCTGGAGCCTGTGCTCCGCAACGGGAGAGGCTACAACAGTGAGAGGCCCGCATACCGCAAAAAAAAAAAAAAAAAGTATTGAAATCTGGGTGGATAATTTTAATTTTTTTCTGAATATGTTTAATATTTTCCAAATATTTACAATGACCATATATTGCTTATATAGTCAAAAAGTCTATATTAAGAGTAATATTGCATTCTTTGTTTTTGATGAACAAGGCATCTTTTTACTTAAAACACCAAACTAATTGCCAGTCTTATTGCTTTCTAGCCACTCACTCCAATCTCCCACATCACGCCTTACTTTAGCATACAGATTGGGGCTCAGGAGTCGCTGGTGCCCGAAGATGTACCCAGTGTGGTGGCTGGCACAGAGGGATGGGAGATGATTCTGAATTGGAGCTCTGGTGGTTGGTCTGCCTTTGTCACCTGAAGCAGTGTGGAATCTGGAAAAGCATGTCATTTCTCGGAGCCTCTCTTTTCTTTAAAATGGGGATAATAACTCATGCCTGGTTTATCTCGCCAAAGAGAGAAGGAATATGAAAATAGTTTTGAACTTTACAATGCTTTGGGAAAGTCAAGTTCTTCCTTAACTGCTCAGCTGCTTGTATTAGTTACCAATTCTGGGCTGCCTAGAGATTACTGTAGCAATTCCATCCAAGAGGATTTCTAACCTTTGTTCCATGTCTGGTTGGTGGGGTAGTCTATGGGGTTGCTCCCCAACTTTTCCTGGTTTCTCCATTTTCTGGGCACATGGTAGGATTGCACATTCCTGTCTTCTTGAAATCAGATATGGCCATGTGAGTTGGTGTCTCCAGTGAATTTTGAGCATTAAGTGATGTGTGTCCCTTCCAAGAAGAAACTTGAAGAGTGGTTTGGGGGGTCACCACCTCACTTTCCAACTGCAGGGTGATGTGGAAACACACGTGGTGATGCAGCTTCAGAACTCCTGTGTCTCTGAGTGACTGCAGTAAGCAGATATATACATACCTACAGTGGAGAGTAGCATGGATGAAAAATAAACTTGTTACAGTTAGGACGTGAGATTTGGAGACTATTTATAACCACACCAAAAGTAAGTCTAGCCTGATAGATGCAGCTGGCTAAAATTAGTGTAGTATGTGTATTAAAGAAAAGGATGGGTGACAACAACACGTCTTCATCAGAAATAAAAGTAACAGGGGTATAACAGGGTGTGGATTCATGATTCCCCTTCAGTTACTCCCTCCATGACTCAGCAGAGACTTATACTTCCTCATTTAAGACCAGAAGGACAGCAATTTCCAGGCTCTTTTTGACCCTTGCAAAGAAGTACTCTCATGTGTTTCAGAGACGGTTTTACACCCAATAATACATGGCCAAGTCAAGGATTGGCATGATAGCTATTAAAGCTGTTTGCCAAATATTTCTTGTTTTCCTCCTTTCCAGGAATATGGTAAGATTGTACCACCTATTCCTCTTGGGATTGGGTGGGGTCATGTAATTAGTTTGGGGCAATGAGTTATAACCAATTAATTGCCAGTGCAAAACCCTCCAGTTTTTCCCTCTGGTCTGATGACCCACAGTGTTCGAGATGATGGCTGCTCCATCAGCAGGAGAGCAGGAGTTCCTAGATATGATGAGCCAATCCCTCCTGCCCAATCCAAAATGGACATGTAATCTTACATGAAAAATTGTTTTAAGCCACTGAGATTATGGCTTGTTTGTTACAGCAGCATAACCTAGCTTTTCCTGACTGATATAGAGAGAAATCCTGAAATAAAGTTACTGCTTCCTTTGAAACGATCACAACCATCACAAGCCTCAAGTGAAGTTATGCATTCCTCTCCATAATCTGGCTAACTGAGCAAAAACAAAATAAAATAGAAACAAAGCAAAAAGAACACTGAGTCCTCAGAGGCTTTATTAATGGAGCTAAAGTCCTCTGGGGAGGGACTTACATGTTCCTCCAGTAAGCGTTAAGTCTGGTTCTCAGGTACCATCTCATCTGTGGCTTGATCACAGGGGCATCTCTGAAGCTGGGAACACAGAGCTCCAGAAAGGATGTTGTTTTTCCTCCTGCTTCCAGTTCCAAGGTTGAGTTCCCAGAGGTGAGTTAACAAGTGAATTTTTCTTATTCTTTATTATTATTGAGATATAATTGACATATAACATATTAGTTCCAGGTGTACAACATAATGATTTGATATATGTATATATTGTGAAATGGTCACCACAAGTTCACTTAACATATGTCACCATACTTAGTTACGATTTTGTGTGTATGATGAGAACTTTTAAGACTTACTCTCTTAGTGACTTGTAAATATACAATGCAGTATTTTTAACTATAGTCACCATGCTGTACATTACATCCCCATGACTTATTTATTTCATAACTAGCAGTTTGTACCTTTTGACCACCTTCACCCATTTTGCCCACACCTCTACCCCTGACTCTGGCAACAACCAATCTGCTCTCTATAAGCTGGGTTTTTTGTTTTTGTTTTGTTTTGTTTCTTTAGATTCCACATATAAGTGAGACCATATAGTATTTGTCTCTGTCTAGCTGACTATTTAACTTAGCATAATGCCCTCAAGGTCCATCCATGTTGGAATTCCCTTTTTATGGCTGAGTAATATTCCATCATATAGATGTACCACATCTTCTTTATCCATTCATCTGTTGATGGAAACTTAGATTGTGTACGTCTTGGCTATTGTAAATAATCCTTCAGTGAACATGGGGGTGCATATATCTTTTTGAGTTAGTGTTTTTGCTTTCTTCAGGTAAATACCTAGAAGTGGAAATTTTGGATCATACAGTAGTTCTATTTTTAATTTTTTGAGGAACCTCCATACTGATTTCCACGGTGGCTACACCAATTTACATTCCCACCAATAGTGTACAGGGTTCCCTTTTTTCCACATCCTTGTCAACAAGTGAATATTCAAGGTCTGTTAGTGTTCATGAGCTTTACTAATCGTTTTCACAGTGTTTACCACTTACTCAGTATTCCATACGTGTGTGTTTTCTTTTAAATGTGTTTGTTCTCCTGAGAAAGAAAAAAGCTGCCTTATGCAGTCAGGTGATCTCTAGCCGGTGATCAACTGTTATAACTTTGACCTTGGAATCCCCACAGAGCTTTTTTTCAGTTGCCTTGTGCAAAGTACTTTATTTCAAGTGCTTGGAAGAATACCTGAAGAATTACTCATCAACTGAGGTTCTGATCTCCATATGATGCATTTTTACCTCAGCCTTTATTTGGTTTTGTTTCTGAGACAACATCTCTGAAACTCTCAATTTATTGCCAAGCACACTTAAGCTTTACTTTATTCAATGGACTGATCCCTGAATTTTTAGAAACATTTATTTATATGTGTTTTCATCTGATTAAGGAGAAGGTCAGAAGATAAAGAATGTAATCACCAAAGAATATCCATCTATAGCAGGAGAAATGTTCTGCAGTAATGTTCAGATGTTCACACAGTGGTGGAGGAAATTGTTTACAGATTCTTTGAAACTTAATTGAATAGCTGCTTTGAGAGAAAAGAGAGGCACCTTCAGATGAGGCTGTTATGGGCATACTCAGTTGTCAGAAGAAGCTAGGCTACTGTAAACTAATTGAAATCTGGGATGCAAGTAGATTCACGGTTCTTTCTTCTGCCTTCCCTCCTTCTTTCAGCCGGGTTTCTCCACTCAACCTCCTGGTCTCCAGCTAAATATTTCTCCCTCAGCAAACCACCCCTAACACCCTAATAGGTCGGGCCCTTCATACACTCTCTTATAGAACTCCATATATTTCCATCCTAGCTCACGATGATCACTAAATAAGCATTTCTATAATTGTTCGTTGTCCCCTGCAATAAATCATAAGCTCTGTGACAGCAGTGGTCACATTTGTATTGTTTGCCACTATTCCAGTACCGACTTACCAATTCAACAAATATTTATCAAGTGTCTTTTATGTGCCAGGCCACTGTACTAGTTCCTTGGGATGCTTGGTGAACAAAACAAAGTTTTCTGACCTGATGAAACTTACATGCAAGAGCAAGAACTCAAACAATAAATGATCAACATAAAGTACATGGTATGTTAAAACATGAAAAGCACCATCGAAAAAGGAAAAGGTAGAGCAAGGTCAAAAAGGGAAGCTCCTTGCAGTGTTAAATAAAGTGGTCAGCTTAAGCATCATTGAGAAGGTGGGATTTGAACAAGACTTGGAGAAGGGAAGGAAGTTAGCCAAGCAGATACCTGGTTAATAGTGTTCTCGGCCCAGGATCAGGTAAAGCACATTTTTTAAGGCAGGGGGGTGCCTGGTTTGTTCTACTAACAGCAACAGGGCCAGTGTGCTGGAATGGAGAAAGCAAGAGAGCAGAAGGGAAGGTCAGAGATGCTCAGTAAATGTTCGTCAAGGGAATGAATGAAAAAACAAACACCTGTGTTTAGAATGTGCTTTGCAGGATTTTCACGTTTTGTGTATTTTCCCATAGGTGAGAAAAGTCTCTAGATTCATCCAGTCCACAAACTGTAATCTCATGTATATTAAGTGGGAATTCTAGAAGGCACTGTGTCCTTCTACTGCCAAAGAGGAAACATCTGGCTGTGTCAAGGGATGGCCATGCTCTCAACCCTAAGTCTCTGGGCCCTCCTAGACTGGATTCACACAGCAGAATCTGAAGCTGAGGAGGATAAAGTTGATTCTGTGGCTCCACTCAGAAGCCCATGGTGCTGACAGTCCACTCCACCTTCAGAGCTGACGTGATGGGAACCAAACTGAGACCACAAAGCGTTCAAAGCGGCCAAGAAGCATTATCTCACTCAGTACATTGAGCAGATGGAGGTAGAAAGGAAAATGGGCTCTTTGTGAACAAATGGCTTCCCCTCACTGAAACTCACTCTCTGGAAAGGTTCTGAAATCCCATACATTAATGGTATATATCAGTGATTTTCAAGCGCCACTGCGGGATTTGTTGTGAGATGCTTGGCTAACTCAGAATCTCCTAAGAAGTTTTCTCAAAATATGGATCCTGGGAGCCTATCTTTGGAAGATCTGAATCAGTGGGTCTAGGTGGGCTCAGGAATTCATGCTTTTAACCTCTTCCCAAGGGATTATCATGAGCAGCCAAGACTGAGAAACACTGTTGTAATGTTCTGATCATGTACCTGCATTTGGCCAGAAAACAACATCTCTTGCTAATGGTGTAGGTTTCTACTGGTGGAATCTCAGCCATTGGTGATCAAAAGAAGTTATGTTGAGGTAATAGGGACGAGGAGGCCTGCTGGAATTTCTGTAATCACAGGCATGAAAGGCCATCTTCACAGTGCAAATGTCCCATGGGACAGCAATGGGAGAATTTGTCCCCCTTCCCAGGTTTCTCTGAGCCTCTACCAGCAAGTTCTTCCAATGAGGTCACCAGTTTGAAAGCAGCTGGAGAATTTTGTGCATATTGAAGAAATTGTAACAATAGAAATAGGAAGTTTGGGAATCTTAGAATTTCTACAAATAATCTAGTAAGAGGTGGTGAGGAAGATGGGCAAGGGCACCAGTCCCCAAGATGGCCCCCAAGGATCCCTACCTCCTGGCAGTCATGCCCTTGGGTAGTCTCCTTTCACCGTGCTAGGGTTGATCTATGTAGCCAACAGCATACAGCAGCAGTGATGGTATGTCACTTCTACAATTAGGCTATAAAAAAAAAAAAAACACTGTGGCTTTCATCTTGGACTCTCTTTCTCCCTCACCTCTCTCACTCTGGAGGAAGCTAGCTGCCATGATGTTAGGACACTCAGGCAACCTATGGAAAGGGCCACATTATGAGGAACTGAGAACCCAGCCAACAGCTGACAAGGAACTGGGGCCTGCCAAAGAGGTGAATGAGGGGAGAAGTGGATCCTCCAGGCCCAGTCAAGTTTTCAGACGACTAAAGCCCCAGCCAACAGTTTGAGTGCAACCTTATGAGAGACTCTGAGCCAGAACTACCCCGCTAACCCACCCCTAGACTCTTGACCCTCAGAAACCATGGGAGAGAAGGTTTGTTGTTTTAAGCTACTAAGTTTTGGAATAATTGTTATATAGCAGTACATAATACAATACTGAGTTCAACAGTTCACCAGAAAATTATTCATGTAATCCCAACTTAGACTTTTCTTGCCAGTTAAGTCATATAGCATTTCAATAAACTTTTATTGAAGTATAACATATATGTTAAAATGTATACAAATCCTGGGGCTTCCCTGGTGGCGCAGTGGTTAAGAATCCACCTACTAATGCAGGAGACACAGGTTCGATCCCTGGTCTGGGAAGATCCCACATGCCGTGGAGCAACTAAGCCCGTGTGCCACAACTATTGAGCATGTGCTCTAGAGCCTGTGAGCTGCAGCTACTGAGCCCGCGTGCCACAACTACTGAAGCCCATGAGTCTGGAGCCCGGGCTCTGCAACAAGGGAAGCCACCACAATGAGAAGCCCGCGCACCACAACAAAGAGTAGCCCCCGCTCGCCACAACTAGAGAAAGCCCACATGCAGCAATGAAGACCCAATGCAGCCAAAAATAAAAATAAAAATATTTTTTAAAGTATACAAATCCTAAAAGAATACATCCCTTTATACAGCACTCATATCAGAAAATAAAATATTACCAAGATCCCAGAAGCCTCTTCCAGTTACATAGCCACCTTAAAGGTAACCAGCATGGCACACAGAATACTTTTGCCTGCTTTTGAACTTTAAAAATTAATTCATACAATATATACATTTTTTTGGTCTGTCTTCTTGAACTCATTATGTTAGTGATATTCATCCATGTTACTTTGTGTACTGAAAGTATCTGTTGAATTATATTGATTTGTAAGAGTTAGTTATATATTCTGGATACCAATCCTTGGTCAGTTATATAAAATACAAGATGGGGCCTCCCTGGTGGCGCAGTGGTTGAGAGTCCGCCTGCCAATGCTGGCAACACGGGTTCGTGCCCCGGTCTGGGAAGATCCTACATGCCGCAGAGCGGCCGTGAGCCATGGCCGCTGAGCCTGCGCGTCCGGAGCCTGTGCTCCGCAAAGGGAGAGACCACAACAGTGAGAGGCCCGCATACCGCAAAAAAAAAAAAAAAAAAAAAAAAAAACACCAGATGTCTTCTCTCATGTTTTGGCTTTTTTATTCTCTTAATGGGATCTTCTAATGAAGGAAGTTCTTATTTATGTAATCCAATTTATCACATAATTTGTGGTTTGTGCTTTTTGTACCTTGTTTGAGAAATACTTGCCTACACCAAGGTCATGAAAATATTTTCTTTGTTTTCTCTTAGAAGCTTTATTTTGTTTTCCTACGATTCATATAGCATTGATTGTTGCATATCATGTAGGATAGAGATCATAATTCATTTTCTTCTCTGTGGATTTCCAATTTGATTCAGCACAATTTACTGAAGACCATCGTTTTCCTTGTACTTTATTTTCCCTTTGGCATAAATCTAGTGACTTTATATGGTCTGCTTCTGAACGGTCTATTCTGTTCCAGTCTCTGTCTACCCTTGTATCATCACTGTCTTAGTAATGGTAACTCTAGTATGTTCTCCTTAAAGACTGCCTTGGCTATCTTGGTCTTTTGCACTTCCATATAAATTAGAATCATCAATTTCCCATACACAAAATCTGCAGTGATTTGGGGGGATTATATCAAATCTATAGATCATTTTGGGGAAAATCAGTATTTTTAAAATTTGAAGTCCATTGATTCATGAATATGGTATATTTCTCCATTTATTTCAGCCTCATTTATTTTATTTCAGTAATATTATATAGTTTCCAGTGTACAGTGTCTAGCATTTTTTTGTTTTTTTTTACTTTTTATTTTGAAATAGTTTTAGACTTATGAAAGAGTTACAAAGATAGTACAGAGCTCCCACATACCCATCACTCAGCTTTGCCTAATGTTAACATCACAGTACATTGATCAAAACTAAGAAAATTGGGCTTCCTTGGTGGTGCAGTGGTTGAGAGTCCGCCTGCCGAAGCAGGGGACACGGGTTCGTGCCCCAGTCCGGGAAGATCCCACATGCCGCAGAGCTGCTGGGCCCGTGAGCCATGGCCGCTGGGCCTGCACGTCTGGAGCCTGTACTCCACAACGGGAGAGGCCACAGCAGTGAGAGGCCCGCGTATCGAAAAAAAAAAAAAAAAAAAAAAAAACTAAGAAAATTAACATTGGTAAATATTATTAACTTAAACTGCAGACTTCATTCAGGTTCCCACCAATTATGCCACTGTCCTTTCTCTATTCCAGGATCCACTTCAGGTTACCACATAGCATTTAGGTGGCCAGCATGTTTAGAGAGCGGATTCCTGTCTGAGGTCAGCATCTGCGGTCAGCATCTGCTTATCTCCCTTCATTCCCAGGCACTCCCATCACCACTGGAGCTTCTGCTCTTCTTCTGCAGGGCTTCCCCACATCCCATCTAGCAGAAGGATGGTGAGCCAGATAAAAGTTACAGCTGATGATACTCCACAGTAGTGGAAAATTTTCTGCACAGAACACTTCTCTTCCGGAAAACTGCATACCTCACTCTGTCGCTCCATTTGGGTCTCTGTTCAAATGTCCTTCCTCAAAGATGTCTTCCTTGAACATTCCATCTAAAATAGCACTCTATCACTCTCTAACACCCTTACCCTGCTTCATTTTTAATCCATAGGACTTATTACCACCTGACATGACATACACATGTTGGCATGTTTATTGTCTGTCCTCCCCAATGAGATGTAAGCTCTCTGAGGACAAGGAAAGTTTTCTCTCTTGTTCTCTTTTGTATTCTCAGCATTTAAAACTATTCTTGGCACCTGGTAGGCACTCATTAATTTTTTCTTAAGTTACTGGATGAATGAATGTGCAGCTTTATTCCCACGGAGAACCTTCAAAGAGGTTTCAGGGTTGGGGAAAGTGTGTGCAAAAGTACCTGTTGTAGAAAGCCTTGTATTCTCCTGGAAGGGAATAGAAAGAACAAAGTATATGGAGTCAGAACTCACTTTGAATCCTCTCACTTACCAGCTTTTAGCTTTTTTTTCTGGGCAAGTTACTCTGAACTTAAATATTCTCATCTGTAATATGGATCCAGTAATACCTACCCTGCAAGGTTGCTCTAAGAATTGAAGGCATTAATATATGTGAATTGATGGTCACTTGTGCAACATTCATAAATTACTGGTGAAACAGTCTGTGTGCATGGCTGTACTGTGGTAAGGTTTGGGGTGCACTTTGAGGTTAAATATCTGAAACGAGGCCAGAGACATGAAAACCAGGGTCTCATATTTGAAAAGGGCTTTGTTTGCATGAATGTCTCAAATCTTAGCTCCATCACTTGATTAGAGATTAAAAAGAAATGAGGGGGAAAAATATCCAAAGACTCAATAGAAACAAGGGAGCAAGTAGAACAGCAACATAGAAGTGCTTGAGAATTGAGTGGCCACGTGACAAGCTGGATGCTGCACCAGCCATCTCAGGGTGATTCTGTGGCAAGATCAGCATAAGAATCCATGTGTTTTCCTCCCCTACCAGCCAGTCTTCCTTCATTTAGGCCAACACTGTCTGCTCTTTATTTATAGTCTAGTTAAGAAGCTGCAGCCCTGCTTAAATGTCCATATAAACTCTTCATATCCACAGCACGTGTTTGACAAATAGAAAGTAGATGTCTGAGTATAATAAACCAAGTAGTTCATTAAGAAAAAAAATCCCATGTGTTTTAGTTGGAGCTTAAGTCTCTTCTGGTAGAAAATGGCAGGACTGAACTCAAACCAGCTTTAAAAATTAGTGGTTCATGTAGCTCTGGAGTCCAGGTGCGGCTAGGAGCTCATGTGATTCAATCAGGACCAGTTTGTCTATTTCTTAGCTCTGTTTCCTCTGTGTTGACTCCCTTTGGCTTTGAGTCTCCCCTCAACAACAAACAATGGCTGCCAGTAGCTCCTGGAGTTACATACTTCCTGATTCACAACCACCGGAAAAAAGCAGGAAGCTCCTTCTCTGAGAACTCAAGGAAAAGCCATGAATCCAGTCTGATTGTCTCTGATTGGCCTGACTTGAGCTCTTTATCTGTGAGCCAGTCATTGACTCCAGATTCTGACTAGTTCATATCTAGACTACATGCTCTCCTCTGAATCAGAAATGCAACCCCACCGGAAGACCAGGGAATAAGGAGGGGGGCAGTCCCTGGGGGGAGGAATCAGGCTATTTGCCAGAGGGTGGATGGATGCTGAAGGACAAAAATAACAGATGTCTACTGGGCCATGTCTTCAAACTCATAGTCTACATTCTTTGTCCACAGAACAACCATTACTTTATAAGACTGAGGTCATTTTTTTTAAGTTAAGCCTCACTTGTTGGCTTTACTTCTGTAAAGGCCATATCTTTTGCAGATCTATTCAGGCTCACAGAAAGAATCATGTAAGCATTCTTAAATAAATCTGTCCAGCTACGCCAAAAAAAAAAAAAAATCTGTAACTAAGAAGAAGGGAAACTAATTTATACAGGAGAAGACAGAAAGTAGAGAGAGAAGCATAAACTGAAAATAGACAGAGAAAATGCCATAACTAAGAAAGCATAGAGGAGCAAAGCCCATCAGAAATTCCAGTGTCTATCTGAATATTTTCTCCTTGCTTCTTACGTTGGGTTTCCTAAAAGCAGATCCAGGGAATGCTCTCAGGAGAAGGGGAGCGAGGAAAGTAGCATAGGTCAGGGGGGCAGCTAAGCAAAGGTGTCATCTCACTTGAGACGAGCTTGGGTCTGATCCCACAGGAAAGCTCTGGTACACAAACTGTATCATTGTAACATCCAGAGGCAAGGGGTGGCCTTTTGCACCTTGTGCCATTCAATCGTGGGGTGGAGTAGAAGACAGCTCCTGTTCAGCCAGGAGCAACTTTCCAGAGAAAGGGCCAGCTGTGAGTTGCTATCAGCCAGCACAGCAGCTACGGGATGGGAGATTTGCAGATGAATAGGATGGGGGAGGGAGTACCGACAGCAACCACTACACCTGTGACCTGTTTTTCACTACACTTTGCCTATAACTCTCATCTGAGCTTTAATACAATGTCCCACGGTATGACTAATTCTTACGTTTTCTAAATATCTGCTCCTCTCCACTCACACAACTGCTAATTTAGTTCAGCCCCTCACTGTCTATTCCCTATTCTCTAAAAATAACCTAGTTGTGTGGCCCCCAATAAACCATGCTTCCCTGTAGTCACATCTTTGTGCTGTCTCCTCCCACATGGCTTTGACCAGTCAACTGCAGCAGAAATGACATCGTGCAACCTTTGAGGTAGACCTTGAGAAGATCGGAAGCTTCAGCTTTTGCCTTCTTGGAATGCTCTCACCACTATGTCTGAAAACATGGCCTAGACGCTAAATGATGACCAAGCACTCAGGATGAGAGAGAAAGGCCTTGAGACCATGTGGATAAAGAGGCCTGTCCAACCCTCTGCTGACTTATCAGCTAATGCTGCCATGTGAGTGAGCCCAGGTGAGACTAGAAGAGCCACCCAACTGACTCACAAGATTATGAGAACTAGATCATCATTGTTCTAATTCACTAAGTTTGGGGTCATTTGTTATAGTGATAATTAAAACACTCCTTGCTTTTATCCCCTCAAATCCTTTCTCCACACTGCTTCCCAGTTCTTTCCAAGCCTGTATCTGAACATCTCTCTTCCCTGCTTAAGAAAACCCTGATAGGGCTTCCCTGGTGGCGCAGTGGTTGAGAGTCCGCCTGCCGATGCAGGGGACACGGGTTCGTGTCCCGGTCCGGGAAGATCCCACATGCCACGGAGCGGCTGGGCCCGTGAGCCATGGCCACTGAGCCTGCGCATCCGGAGCCTGTGCTCCGCAACGGGAGAGGCCACAACAGTGAGAGGCCCACGTACCGCAAAAAAAAAAAAAAGAAAAAGAAAACCCTGATGAACCTCTCTTTACAGAATCAGGTCTCAGCTCCTCATTGTGGCATGTGGCATATGCCACAACTTAGCCCTCACTTACTGTTCCATCCTAGCCTTCAATCATGAAGCCTGCGCTCTACACACCATGAGATTCTCCCCTTACTCTGGTCCCACCATGTTGTCCCATGCCATCCTTGTCCAACCCCCCTCACCCCCCAACCCGGTTCCAAGGATAAATTCTCCTTCCAACCCTCCTCAGCTCCTTCAGATAGAGTCCACTGCTCTTGTCTCTTTGAGCCTTCTTACCTTCACTGCAGTTCTTATCACATTTCACTTGTGCCCATCTCCTCCTACTGACAAACTCCTTCATTGCAGGGACCATGCTGTGTTCATTTGTGAACCCCCAGAACCTAGGTCAATGCCTGCCATGTAGTTCAGCCATCCATGGCGACTGACTGATTGTGAAGTATTGCTGACTATGTGCTTCTTGCGAGCAGGTGTTACCAAAACAGGTTCGTTTTGCCCACTGCCCAACAAGCCAAAACGCTGAGAGGAGGGGTTTGCAGCGAAGAGCCGGTTTGGTTACAAGGCAGCCAAGTGAGAAGCAGGAAGAACAAGTCTCAGATCTGCCTCCCTGACGGCAAGGGGCTTGGGGTATTTATGGCACAAAGAATAAAGAAACAGGGTGGTCTGAGGTGTGGGGAGCGTGGGGAAAGGTGATTGGAAGAAAGTGTAGTAAATAGTCTTTCTGCACAGGTGTAACTAAGCTACAAGCTGCTGCCCATGAAAAAATGGAGGCACTTAGCAAGACCTGAGTGTGGAGTTTCCAGCCCTCTGACACCACAAGGTCACTGAGCAGACACTCACACATGCCTAGCTGGAGGGCCAGTGGTCCTACCCAGTCTTAACCAGGTCAGCTTGAACTAGACACAGCTGACTCCAAGTTCCGGGAAAACAACTTGGGCAAACTTATTGTTTAGACTACATGCTGCTTGGAGGACATGCAAGTCTTTTATAGCAACAATTTAAATGACCCTGCTTAGTGAAGGTAGGTGAAATGGATTTGACTAATGATTACTCACCATTTCACAGGCACTAAATCTCATTCATCTCATGGTGCTTGGTTCAGAGCCTGGAACATGATAGGTATTCACGGAGGATTTGATTGAATTGAGCGATGGGAAATAGAAAAGTTAAGAAGCAAGAAAGCAAAAGGATAGAAAACAACAAATTAGAAGGCAAGGAGGAGACAGAGTCTTAAGAAAGACAAAGTCAAGTAGAAGCTCTCAGGAAGGAAGAACCGTTACATTCTCTAAACACTGATTTTAGTTGGTTCTCAATTTATCCCTCTATTTCTTTTTTCTTTTTTCAACATCTTTATTGGAGTATGATTGCTTTACAATGGTGCGTTAGCTTCTGCTGTATAACAAAGTGAATCAGCTATACGTATACACATATCCCCATATCTCTTCCCTCTTGCATCTCCCTCCTACCCTCCCTATCCCACCCCTCTAGGTGGTCACAAAGCACCAAGCTGATCTCCCTGTGCTATGCGGCTGCTTCCCACTAGCTATCTATTTTACATTTGGTAGTGTATATATGTCAATGCCACTCTCATTTCGTCCCAGCTTACCCTTCCCTCTCCCCGTGTTCTCAGGTCCACTCTCCACGTCTGCATCTTTATTCCTGTCCAGCCCCTAAGTTTTTCAGAACCTTTTTTTTTTTAGAGTCCATATATAATGCGTTAGCATACGATATTTTTTTTTCTCTTTCTGACTTACTTCACTCTGTATGACAGACTCTAGGTCCATCCAACTCACTACAAATAACTGAATTTCGTTTCTTTTTATGGCTGAGCAATATTCCATTGTATATATGTGCCACATCTTCTTTATCCATTCATCTGTCGATGGACAATTAGGTTGCTTCCATGTCCTGGCTATTGTAAATAGAGCTGCAATGAACATTGTGGTACATGACTCTTTTTGAATTCTGGTTTTCCCAGGGGAAAAAAAAAACTAAAAATAGAACTATCCCTCTATTTTTTGAACCAAGTGGTAAGTTTGAATAGAGGATGAAGAGCCCTGCAATGGGGTTTGAGGGCTGATATCACTGACTTTTCTCAGACACCTCCTCTCAGAGGCTCTGGCACAGACTGTGCTCATAGACTGGGTTTTAGTGAGGTGGTGTCAAGATGGAGTCCAGGACGGCACGAACAACCATTCACACTTATTTCCATATGTTGTCTGCTCCGCCACGATAAACTGGAGCCACTTCAGACAGGCCTAGAGCACACACCTTCCTTTCTTGCTGGCCCTGGGGCAAGGAGAAGATTTTCCTAGGGTTTCTACACTTGGCTTTATTGTTCAGAGAGCTCAGAGTGATTTCCATTTTCAATCATTTAAATAAGGGGTGAGGCACGGGTTTGCATTAACTATAGTTCAGGAGAGTCACAAATTGTGCCATTAGTGAGAAGGAAGACTGGACACTCAGGTATATATAAACAAATCCCTGCACCAGTTGTTCTCAAACGTTAGCTACATCAGAATCATCGGGGGGGGGGGGCTTGTTAAAACAGACTGCTGGGCTCACCTCCAGAGTCTGATTATTTGCCTTTCTAACAAGTTCCCAGGTGATGCTGAGTCTGCCAGCTCAAAGACCGCACTTTGAGCATCACTGCCCTAGACCATGAACTTCTTGTACAGAAGGAACTGGCCTTTTATCTCTGTATGTGCAATGCCTAGCACATAGGAGGTGTTCGTGTATGCTTTTTTTATTTGAATTACATGAAAGATAATTACAATTGTTAGAAAAGTTATTCAAAAAGTCATTCTAGGGCTTCCCTGGTGGCACAGTGGTTAAGAATCCACCTGCCAATGCAGGGGACACAGGTTCAAGTCCTGGTCCGGGAGGATCCCACATGTCGCGGAGCAGCTAGGCCCGTGAGCCACAACTACTGAGCCTGTGCTCTAGAGCCTGCGAGCCAAAACTGCTGAGCCCACATGTCACAACTACTGAAGCCTGCGTTCCTAGATCCTGTGCTCCGCAACAAGAGAAGCCACCACAACGAGAAGCCCACGCACCACAACGAAGAGTAGCCCCTGCTCACCGCAACTAGAGAAAGCCCACGTGCAGCAATGAAGACCCAATGCAGCCAAAGATAAATAAATAAAATAAATAAATTTTTTAAAAAAAGAATGAAGGCTTAAACACATATAAGTGTACTTACAAATACTTTTTTTAAAAAAAGTCATTCTAGGGACTTCCCTGGTGGTCCAGTGGTTAAGACTCTGTGCTCCCAATGCAGGGGGCCCGGGTTTGATCCCTGGTCAGGGAATTAGATCCCTTATGCCACAACTAAAAGAGCCCACATGCCGCAACAAAGATCCCGTGTGCCGCAACTAAGACCTGGTTCAGCCAAATAAATATTGTTTTAAAAGCCATCTATCATGTGTCTGTAATGCTATCTTTTTGTATCTCTTGGCTTAAGGAAAAAACACATCTTCATAGAGCTTAGTTCTTCCCTTTTATCTCCACCACCAATTCCTACTGAAGATATCAACTCAGATAACACTGTTTCCAGCAGTCAAACAGAGTCTAGAGATACAGATCATTCAAGTAAGTGCCGGAAAAAGAACTTTGCCTGGTGGTGACCATAAACTGTTCTTGATGTTGTATTGGGTTGGCCAAAATTTTCATTTTTTTTCTTCCGTAAGATGGCTCCAATAGCGCTTAGTTGTCTTTAACTTCACTCAAAACAATTTTCTTAGATTATCTTGTGTCAGCTGTCATATCAGTGTGCATTTAAAAGAAAACATATCAAAATTGATGAATTTTTGTGTAGCCATTTTAATATTGAAGATGGAAGAAAAAAAGCAACATTTTCGGCATATTATGCTTTATTATTTCAAGAAAGGTAAAAACGCAACCGAACCACAGAAAAAGATTTGTGCAATGTAGGGAGAAGGTGCTGTGACTGAGGGAATGTGTCAAAAGTGGTTTGTGAAGTTCCGTGCTGGAGATTTCTCACTGGACGATGCCCCACGGTCGGGTAGACCAGTTGAAGTTGATAGCAATAAAATCAAGACGTTAATTGAGAACAATCAACGTTATACCACACGGGAGATAGCCGACATATATCCAAAATATCCAAATCAAGCATTGAAAATCATTTGCACCAGCTTGGTTATGTTCATCACTTTGGTGTTTGGGTTCCACATAGGTTAAGTGAAAAAAACCTTCTTGACCATATTTCCACATGCAATTCTCTACTTAAATGTAATGAAAACGTTCCGTTTTTAAAACAAATTGTGATTGGCGATGAAAAGTGGATACTGTGCCACAATGTGGAACAGAAGAGATCATGGGGCAAGTGAAATGAACCACCACCAATCATACCAAAGGCCTGTCTTCATCCAAAGAAGGCCTTCTAGAGCCCACGAGCCACAACTACTGAAGCCCATGCACCTAGAGCCCGTGCTCTGCAACAAGAGAAGCCACAATGAGAAGCCCATGCACCGCAACGAAGAGTAACCCTTGCTCACCGCAACTAGAGAAAGCCCACGTGCAGCAACAAAAGACCCAACTCAGCCAAAAAAAAAAAAAAAAAAAAGATAAATAAATAAATTAAATTAAAAAAAAAAGAGTTGGTAAGTCTTTTCGTAAACATTCTTCTAAATCTTCAGTACCAACCAGATGTAATAACAGTCAGACACAAATACCATCAGATCACTAGAGAGCAGCTGAAGCCTGCAACCAAGAGGGAAGACCAGCCTGGAATTGAGATGTACTTGAGAAATATTCCAAACTACCAATGGGGTATTACATCTTGGTGCTTCTTTAAATCTTACCCTCAAATGAGGGGGTTATGAAATGTAAGGTAGAAGTTCTCTAATATATACCAGACCCTACTTATTAGCAAATCATGTTTTAAAGGATATCAGCATGACTTTCCTAGATCTTTGCAAGAGAAGATTTTTCTCTTCCATCTCCACATGGACCCAAAAACAGGACAAAATATTTCCTCTGCCTTTGGCTAACCCAAACCTGAATTTTTCATATTGAAAAATCCTACTATGTGAGGAGATTCCCAAATAAAATCGCAGTCAGTATGATCCATTGTCTTTTAGACATACATGAAAATCAGCCCGTTCTTTCTACTCTGTTAGTTCTGAATGTTTTTCATTGTAAGTACTATAATGTCAGTTTTAGTTTAGATGAAGGCCCAGGGACAGAGATTCTTTAGAAAAAGATTAAACTGTAGCAAACACTATGATGCTGCTATTATAAAAGCTCATAAAACACAAGTTCAAGCTTACTTTGAAAATGAGTGTTGTTTTTTTTTTTCCAAAACGCTGACTCAAGTTCTATGTTGGGAGGATGCAGCAAAACAATGCTTTGTCTCTGCCAAAATAGGTCACCAGTGCTGATTGCAGTGGACACTAACATTTCAGCTGGTGATTGCTGTGGTTTTCCTTTGTATGTGGCAATCATTCAGGCGAAAACTTCTGAGGTTTCCTACTGTGTTTTTAGGCTGAAATTTAATGTTTACTTTTCTATGTGCTCCACCTTCACGCTCTATTATTGTTGAAGGTGGAAATCCCGCAGGTAGATGAGTTCAGAACGTGTTGCTCTGATGAGAAAGCAAACTATGAATAAATAAAATTTGACAAATGAAAAATGTGGGGGGGAAATTGACAATCAAAATAAAGTACATTATGAAAGCGTGAATATTTTCTTCAAATCACACAATGGAGAGTGGAACAAAAGAATAAAAGCTTAATTAAGCCATCTGAAGCAGATCTTAATACCTAACACCAGGAGTAGAAGTAGAAAGTGTTTATTTGGCAACAGCGAGGCACTGGAACATAATTTGCATGGTGCAGATACATACACATCAAAGTGCATGGGTTATTATCTGTGCAACCGTTTATATTTCTCTTATAAATTTAGACTTACCATCATTTTGTTACTTCCAAAGAGACAGAGTCTATCCCGATCATTAATTTTATCAACAATTACAACTCTCCATTCTGTGCCAAACCCTTGAGGTAATTGCTGGAGATATGCTCCTGTCTCCAGAAGTTCACCATCCAGCAGGAGACAGACATGTAAATAAGTAATCTGAAGGAAGATTACTAATCCTTACAATATAATTGTCTCCTTATAGTTAAGCACATTCAATAAGCACTGAATTGTTGAACCCCATCTGACCATGGCCGCCAAGATTCTAGGGACCAGAACAGGAAAAGCTAGATAAGCAGCACTATTATTAGGGGTTACTGCTTTGGCTGGAATTCTGTCTGTCTGGATTTGGAATGCATTTGATCTGAGGACCATTCAAGGCGCTATGGGACAACAGGCCGTGCCTGTGTCTATTTTCCCCTACACTTTCAACATAAGAAAAGAGTATTTGGGGAATTCCCTGGCAGTCCAGTGGTTAGGTGCTTTCACTGCCGTGGCCTGGGTTCAATCCCTTGTCGGGGAACTAAGATCCTGCAAGACAGAGAGAATAAGCTCATATGACTGTGGAAGACTATTTAAAACTCCTAACTTGGAAAGGCAGAGGAATAGAGGATTGCCTTGTATAAATATAAAGATTACTAAAATAAATGAATTTTGATTCACTCTAATTTACTATCAGACTCTTGCATTATTCCTGTCAGCCCCAGGTAGAACTATATCCTGGTTAGAATCAATTGTTGAGCTTCCTGGCTGGGAGGAAGGTAGAAGATACCTAACTTCCTAATTAGGGTGGGACCAGGCCATAGGATGGACACAGCTCACCAGAACTGTCCCCCAAGACTGAGCCTTGGTCACTCTGCCAACTATGCCCTTTGGAGATGTCCAAGCTTACCAGGGGACTCTACTTCCCACCACATGACACCAAGTTGTCACTGGGGATCCTATTTCTTTAGTTTAGATACATCTTAATCCCTCTCTTCCTTCCTTTGTGACTGTTTCTTAGCCCTTTGAGCAGGCAGGTCCAGACCCCTTACCTTTTCAATTTTCAGCTTCTAGATATGGTGTCAGGTATAGCTGTACATGCCTGATGAGTCAATATGCAACCATGAAACATGAGAGTAATTCATTTTCCAAAAGAATAGATACAATATCTAATAAGGGATTAATATCCAAAATATTCAAGGAAATCATACAACTCAATAGCAATAAAACAATCCAATTTAAAAATGGTCAGGGACTTCCCTGGTGGCACAGTGGTTGGGAGTCCACCTGCCAGTGCAGGGGACACGGGTTCGAGCCCTGGTCCGGGAGGATCCCACATGTAGCAGAGCAGCTAGGCCTGTGAGCCACAACTACTGAGCCTGTGCTCTAGAGCCTGCGAGCCACAACTGCTGAGCCCACATGCCACACTGCTGAAGCCTGCACACCTAGAGCCTGTGCTCCGCAACAAGAGAAGCCACCGCAACAAGAAGCCTGTGCACCACACAACAAAGTGTAGCCCCAGCTCGCCGTAACTAGAGAAAGCCCGCACGCAGCAGTGAAGACGCAATGTAAAAAATAAATTTTAAAAAATTAAAATATTAAACATAAAAATGGTCAAAGAACATTTTTCCAAAGACAACACACAAATGGCTAACAGGTAGATGAAAAGATGCTCAACATCACTAATCATCAGGGAAATGCAAATCAAAACCACAATGAGATATCACCTCACACCTGTTAGGATGTTATTATCAAAAAGGTAAGAGATAACAAATGCTGGAGTAGATGTGGAGAGAAACACTTGTGCACTGATTGTGGGAATGTAAACTGGTGCAGCCACTATGGAAAACAGTATAGAGGTTCCTCAAGAACAGAATTACCATATGATCCAGCAATCTCACTCCTGGATATATCTCCAAAGGAAATGAAATAATTATCTCAAAGAGTTATCTGTACTCCCATGTTCATAGCAGGATTATTCACAATAGCCAAGGTATGGAAACAAGTGTCCACTGACAGAAGAATCAATAAAGAAGATGTGGTATATATAAATATACAATAGAATATACAGTTGTAAATATACAATAAGGCTTTTTTTCAGCCTTAAAGAAGAAGGAAATCCTCTCATTTGTGATAACATGGCTAAATCTGGAGGACATTATGCCACGTGAAGTAAGCCAGACAAAGATAAATACTGCATGATATCACTCATATGAGGGGAAAAAAAGTCGAACTTGTAGAAACAGAGAGTAGAAACGTGGTTATCAGGGGCTCTGAGGTGGGGAAAATAGGGGAAGATTGGTAAAAAGGGTACAAGTTTTTTGTTATAAGATAAACAAGGTCTGAGGATCTAATGTATAAGATAGGAACTATATCTGATAACACTCTATGCATAACTGAAATTTGCTAAGAGAGTAAAACTTAAGTGTTCTCTCCAAAAAAAATATATAAGTAAATACGTGAGGTAATGGATATGTTAATTCACTCGAGGGGAGGGGTCCTTTCACAGTGTATACACATACCAAATCACCACACTGTACACTCTGAATATCTTATAATTTTGTCAATTATACCTCAGTAAAACTAGGAGAAGGGAGAAAGTAGGGAAGTAGAAAGACAAAAAATGGCTACAATAATAATTCACCCTAGTTATTCCTCAAACTCAGAGGTGGTACCTTAAAAAAAAAAACTATAGATGTTTAGACATTGCCCCAGAATCAGCATCTCTAGGAGAAGAGAACTTGACACTTTTTCAAGCCCTCAGAAGTTTTTGTGGAAGAGCCAACCAATATCAAGGACTGAACTAAATGGTGCTTCTTAAATTTGCCTGGTCCAAAGAATCAGCTGGGTAGCTTATTAAATCTTCTGAGTCCCATCTTTCTTCTGTAGACCCTTATTTAATAGGTCTGAGGTGGTGGCCCCAGAATCTGAAAGCTTAAGAGAGCCCCCAAGTGTTTTTTACATTGAGCAAGTTTGGGAAGTACTAAACTAGGCTGGATTTCCCAAACTTCTCTTGTGATAAGAAGCACCTGGGGCTCTAGCTGGAAAGAAAATATCTTTGCCCCCAACAAGACCAACAGAATCAAAATTTCTAGCTCAGAGGTCTGGCAGCCTATTTATTTAATAAAGATCTCCACTTGATTCTTATTATCTGAGAAATGGTAATACAGGCTCATTGAGTCCCAACTTTGGCTTGTCATTAATATTACCTGGGAACTCTGTGCATGTATATATGTGTGTGTGTGTGTGTGTGTGTGTGTCTGTCTGTCTGTCTGTCTGCACACATTCAGAGATGAGCACATGCATGAGTGCACATGTATGTATTAAAATACACAAACATGAAATTTACACGTGTCACATTTGTGACATTTAATACATTCACAATGTTGTGCAATCATCACTACTATCTAGCTCCAGAACATTTTCATCACTCATCTAGGGATCTTTAAAACATCCAGATGCGGGCTTCCCTGGTGGCGCAGTGGTTGAGAGTCCACCTGCCAATACAAGGGACGTGGGTTCGTGCCCCGGTCCGGGAAGATTCCACATGCCACGGAGCGGCTGGGCCCGTGAGCCATGGCCTCTGAGCCTGCACGTCCAGAGCCTGCGCTCCGCAATGGGAGAGGCCACAACAGTGAGAGGCCCGCGTACCGCAAAAAACAAAACAAAAACAAAAACAAAAAAAGAATCCAGATGTCTAGGCTGTACTCAAATCAAATAATTGAGAATCCCCAGGGTGGGACCCAGGCATCAGTACTCTTTAAAACATTCCAGCTGATTAAAATGTGCAGTCAACTTTGGAACCACTCGGGATTCCTATGCATTTGTTAATTTGTCCCACCAGGGTCTCTCATCCTGGTCCTCTGCATTCCAAGTACATCCTTACTTTGCTTTATTCATTCTCTTTTTTAACTAATTTGATTAATTTGATTCTCATACCCCATTAAGACCCTTAAATTCTTATGTCCTTCTCAGAAATGGTGACAAAATTTCCTAAGGCTTTCGTACCCGTCCTGGGGGCCTAGTCATGGGCCTGATCCCAAAGGTTCACATTCAGTTGAGTGAGTTTATTTAGAGTAACCTTACAAGGATATTTTTAGGAAGCAATTGTTTAACTAATTTGGTAAACACAGATGGAGCACCAATTATGTGCCAGGCATTATGCTAGCCCAGGCCCTACTCTCATTATGGGAATCGAGGGAAAAAGCAGATATAGGACAAGATGGCCTATACTGTGACATTCCATCACAGCAAGATGAAAATGGGAATACATAAAGAGAGGTATCTAAACCAGGATCCAAAGACTTTTTCTGTAAAGAGCCAAGAATAGGTTTCTTTGCCTTTTGGAGCCGTATACAACTGTCACACCTAATTAATTCTGCAATTGCCATTTTGTACAAGAGCAGCCATAGAAAATAATACATCTATGACTGGGCATGGCAATGCTACAAATCAAGTGGTGGGCTTGATTTGATCTGAGGGCTGACATTCTCCATCTCCTGATCTAATACACACTGGAAGGGGAAGAGCGTGTTTCAGAAACATGGAACTGTTAAAAAATAAACTGAGACGTGTTAAATTTTTTAATTATTTATTTGAGCAAAAATCTATTTGAATTGGTCAGCATCAAACCCGAAGTGGTTAGGAGTGCTCCACTCACAGGACTTAGGGGCAAGACTTTTACAGAGAAGATGCAGAAGAGAAGCAAGGAAATAATTTGATTGCTATAGCTTAAGCAGTTGCCTTATTTAAGGGAAAGCCTAACTGGCTGTTTGTGATTGTCCTTAGATGTTGATTGAGGCTTTTACAGACATAGGTTTGGGTTTGCTTTTGTCCTCTGCTAAGGCATTAGAACACTTAGTCTAATGACCTCCTTCTTTAATTAATTTAAAAATACCAGGACACCACAGTGCATTATGTAGAGTTCCCTGTGCTATACAGTATGTTCCCATCAGTTGTCTATTTTATACATAGTATCAATAATGTATATGTGTCAATCCCAATCTCCCAATTCCTCCCACCCCACCCCTTTCCCCCTTGATATCCATACATTTATTCTCTACCTCTGTGTCTCTATTTCTGCAAGGGAGGGAATATATGTATATGTATGGCTGATTCATTTTGCTGTGCAGTAGAAGCTAACACAATATTGTAAAGCAACTATACTCCGATAAAATTTTTTTTAATTTAACAATATTGGAAGAGTTGAAGCACTATTTGAAGCTTACTAGCAAAGATGGGGGGAGAAAGATTCCAGGCAGAGAGAAAATGTACTGCCAAATTTTCAGTTCAGTGTAGCTAACCCTGGGAAGTGGGGAGGGCTGAGACTGGAGAAGGCAGGGGCCAGATTATTAGGGCTATGTGTAGATTGTATGTGGAAGCAATAAACAGGGTTTTAAACATTTGTGAACGGTCACCCTGACCAGGGGACGAGGATGGTTTAGGTGGGTCAAGGTAAGGCAAGCCTATTAGTTAAAAGGTTGCTGTGTTGTTGGGAATATTGGATGTCCACACACAAAAGAATAACGTTGGACCCTGACCTAAAACCATATATAAAAATTAAGTCAAAGTCGATCAAAAACCTAAAAGTAAGAGGTAAAGCTATATAACTCTTAAGAGAGAACAGGAAAAGCTTCATGGCATTGGATTTGGCGATGATTTCTCGTATGTGACACTAAAAGCACAGAAAACAAAAGAAAAAATAGATAATTGGGTGACATCAAAATTTTTAAATTCTGGGACTTCCCTGGTGGTCCAGTGGTTGGGACCCCACGCTTCCACTGCAGTGGGCACAGGTTTGATCCCAGGTCAGGCACTAAGATTTTTTTTATTCTATATATAAAGGACACAATCAACAGAGTAAAAAGGCAACCTACACAAGCCTCAAGGAGATTTCAACTGGGGAAAATAGGTAGCGTCCAAGATAAAAGCAGAGAGAGAAATGAAAGAGGACGATGTGGTGGTGATGGTGATACAGGTTGTCAAGGTGATAATTGAGTTGTGTCTTAAATGATGAGATAGAGTCTGTTTTTCAAAGATATGGAGGAAGAGTATATCAGGTGGAAGCAACGTCATGCACAAAGAAGCCAAGGCAGGGATGATCTCAGTTGGTTTTAGGAATGAATTCTATTAGAATTCATTCTCAAAATATGTCAGGGAGGCAGTTGGAGACACTGTATTAAAAAATGCATCATGGGGGCAGAGGGATTCATAGGTGGAGCACAGAGAATTTTTAGGGCAGAGAAACTACTCTGTATGATACTATAATGGTAGATACATGTCATTATGTTTGTCCAAATTCATAAAATGTACAACACTGAGTGAACTCTAATGTAAACTGTAGATTTTAGGTGATTATGATGTATCAATGTAGGACCCTCAGCTGTAACAAACGTACCACTCTGGTGGAGGATGTTGATGATGGGGAAGGCTGTGCATGGGGTGGGGGGCAGGAGAGATGTGGGCATCTCTGTATTTCCTCTCAGTTTTGCTGTGAACCTAAAACTGCTCTAAAATACAGTCTTTTAAAAGCAGATTGGAAAAAAAAAAACCTGTAGGTAAAAAGGGAAGAGACAGAATTTTTTTTAAGACAAAATTATAGCATCTAGGGATGTACACTTCAGTGACAACAAGCAAGAAAGTGGTTATCTTTAAAGTCAGGATAATGGTTCCTTTATTGGGGGCAGCAGGGGGTTGCGACTGAGATGGGGCACAAAGAGAACTCCTGGGGGGCTGGCAAGGTTCTATTTCTTCACCTGGGTGGTGATTCCAAGTGTGCTTGCCTTATAATAATTCATCAGTAATCACCCAAGGAGCAATCCTATCTTTAGGGGCTTAGGACGATTGGGACAATAAAAGATCCTGTTTTTTGACAGAGCTGAAAGCTGTGCAGGCAAGGTGTGGGTACCACTTGGCATTGCATTTAACAGAAAATCAAGGACTCTGATACCTGGTATCCAAAATATCTATTTCAAGGCAAACAAGAAGACTAAAAAATATGGTCTGGTCAAGAGAGAAAAAGCAATCCCAGGTTCAGCAGCTAGACAGCTGGCCTTAGGAAGAAGCATGTAAGGTGTTCACATGTAAGATGTTCTAAGGACGCCTGAACTGCCTGCCCAACCCTGATGCCTGGAGAGTTACGGAACTTGATCACAGACCATCTCACGAGCTGGTAACAATAAGGGAAGGACCACAGAAAGGGAAGTGAAAGCCATCCAAAATACTTGTTACATTTCAACTTTACCTTGAACCAGTGCTGAGCCAGGTAAATAACATGTTAGAAGGGCAGATCTGCTGTGGGAAATAAAAGATTAGGAAACCACTCATTATCTGAAAATTTTTGTCATCAAGTTGGACAATTATTTTATAGGTCTTTCTGTGTTATATACTATAATTTGAAAGGTTTAAACAATAAAATATATTCATTCTAATCTTTTAAGTGCATTAAAAGCATTCTCTCCTTTAATCCTCATGACAGCCCTCCTAGGTAGGTATTTTCCTGTTTAGATAATGATCCTGAGGCATTAAGCTGCTTGACCACACAAAATGTATATATTTAGTGACAGAACCAAGATTCAAGTCCAAGTCTTTTGAATCTGAAATTCTTACTGACACTCCCTCTCACTGTAACTTCACAAGAGTAACAGAGAACATTTAAAAAGGAGGTCTTGAAGTGTGCTCCTTGAGAACCCCCAGGGACCATCAGTGGATTCTACCTTAGGGATTCTCATGCCTGAGGAGACTACTGCCACATATGGCGGCTCAGCCAATATCCGGTGATAAGACACTGACCTGCCCCTTCCACTCCCCTCCTTCTCTGTAGACACTTCACAAGGCAGTGGTTCCTGGATGGACACCATCAAATCAGCACCAGACTTCTCAAAGTCCTTCAATGAAGAGTCGGGTAGACGAACCTCTGAATGCCGGTCAAGTGTGACAGGAAACACGCTGGAATTCTAACTTGGTCTTTTCTTCTACTGCCTCTTCCCCAGGAGAGGGTCTCCCAGGAATACCTTCTCCTTTCCCAAACCTGCTTTACACTCTCTGAGCCCCATATCAAATTCCTCAGCCCAGTAGCCCCAGTCAGAAAACTTGGTCCCTCCCCTCAAGAAAAGGAGTTTCAGGCCCTTGGTCTCTCTCTGCATTCTGCAAACATGAGCAATGGTTTGGATTCAACCAGATGTTCATTCAGGCTCTCCTCTGCTCAGTCAGTGAATACATCTATTGAGTACCTACTGTAGATTCAAGGCTGAGGATGCTGAGGGTCTTATTCTCAGTGTCAGCACGGGGCTGAGATTAGGGCTTGGGGCGGGGAGATGAGGGTGGGAGCTCCCAGCGCCGTGAACAAGGGCAGCTGTAAGTACCGTATTCAGTCTTCCCACCAGAGAGAGTTATAGATGATCCCTCCCAGGCACCCAAGGGGACTAAGCACACCTCACCATGACACAGTCAGCATGCTATCCATGCCTCGTGCAGAGGCAAGGATGATTCTCCTATTAACATGGCTTTGGCCTTTCCACCTCTTTTTTTTTTTTTTTTTTTTTTTTGTGGTACGCGGGCCTCTCACTGTTGTGGCCTCTCCCGTTGCGGAGCACAGGCTCCAGACGCGCAGGCTCAACGGCCATGGCCCACGGGCCCAGCCGCTCCGCGGCATGTGGGGTCTTCCCGGACCGGGGCACGAACCCGTGTCCCCTGCATCGGCAGGCGGACTCTCAACCACTGAGCCACCAGGGAAGCCCGTCCACCCCTTTTAAAAGAAATTTTTTTTTAAGTCTTGAATGTCTGTCTACTGAGGTCCAGACATAATCCTTGGTGTTGGGAATACAGTGTAAATATAGGACACTACTCCCTGCTCTTTCGCAGGGAGTTTAGCGAACAGAAGGCAAAAACTGTTGGCTTTGCCCTTTTGGAGCAACATAGACTCTGCTGTTATTGTATGAAGGAGATTTACCTCTTTCCTGCCCTGCCGAGCCTGGCTTGCATTAGTGGAGAAACCACCCAGCTGTAAACGCTCACAGTAAAGGGCAATGGCGCCAGCGCCCATTAAATGAATTTGATTCCAAGTCGCCCCTGATGGAAAAGGGGCGGGGGCTGCCACCTCTGTGAGGATCACAGAGGTTACATGGAAAACCATTTGGGTTGCTTAAAACTCTGCTTAAAACTCATAACTCCTCTCTGCACAGAGACAGAAGCCAAAGTCCTGAGCACGGGCTCCCAAACCCTCGTATTCCCACTGCCGTCCCACTCCCCTCACCCAGCCCTCAACTGTCAGCAGTTTCTGAATCAGAAAAGCACGCTTTCTCTCTCCCCTGTGCCTGGGACTTCACTCTGCCTGGCCCACAACACACTTTCCCCACTAACCAGGTTTTCCTGACATTCTCCTTCTCCTCAAGGCTTACCTCAGCCCCCAGCCACCTGCGAGGCTCCACTGCCCCCTTAGCTCCCCCCACCCCACCCCCCTGCCACAGAGTTAGAGACCTCACTCTCCCCTCACAAAGCACCCAGTCCGTGCCAGAGACCTCTGAGCAGCTGGGTCATGTCATCACCGTGCTCTTACTTGCCTCTCTTTCTCTCCCTCTGTCTCTGTCTCTCTCTGTCTCTGTCTCTGTCTGTCTCTGTCTCTGTCTCTCTCAGGGACTGTGTGCTGCTATTTCTGTGCCTCCAGAACCAGCACCATGTCCATGCATGATTTTACTGGAGATAAGAAAATCAGAACCAGGAGGTGGGCTTCCTATCACAAACCCAACTACACTACCACTCCTATCTGATGGGGTGTGTATATTGAGGTGTGTTCGTGTTTTGTAAAAAGGGCAAGGAAAAGAGGCAGACGTGAGAGGGAAGGTGGGCAAGGACAGTACTGTAAACTCTCCATTCTCCTATCATTCAAACCTGGACAGTCTTCACTTTGTACCTCTGTTCTGTTTCTCTCTCATTTCCCTATAGTCCATTTTCCACGCAGGAGCAGCCAGGGGGATTGTTTTAAAACAAAAATCATATCATGTCACCCCTTTGCTTAAAATCCTGGAATGGCTTCCCATCAATCGTCTCACACAGAATAAAGCCAAAGTCCTAACAGCAGCCCGCGAGGTCTCCTATGACCTGCCCCCACCCATGACCTCTCTGCTCTCAGCTCTTACTTTTCTCCCCTTTCATTCACTCTGACCCCACTGGCCTCTCAGCACCAGCTCTTCCCTCTGTGGGGAATCCTCTTCCCCAGATGCATCAGTTTTGCTCAGAGTCATTTCCTCAATGAGATTGACCTTGACTGCCTCATTCAACACATTCAAGGTTGACCCTGACGTTTCCATTCAACCACTTGCCTCTCCCCCACCTCCTTACCTTGCTCTGCTGTTTTATTTTTTATTTTTTCCATAGCTTTCATCACCTCCTACCATACCAGATACTTTACTTATATGTTTATTGTTTACCCAGAGATTTTTGTCTATTTTGTGGTTATATAGATGTCTTTCCCCTACTTTCCCCTAGTCAGTTATATTGTTTCCTTTTTCACTATTATAATATTGTTAAGAACAACATCTTACTACATAAATCTTCACATAGACCTTTGTTTATTTCTAAGAATTCGAGTCACTTGATCAGATGCTACATACTTATAAGACTTTTGATACTGATTACAAAGTTGATTTCCTATCATACTTTTTGAGTAGTATGTACTTGTTGAGAAGGAATGTTACCCTGTGTTGGGGGCAGTCTATAAACTTAATTATGTGCCCCAGCAATTCCACTCTAGGAGTCTACCCACAAGAAATGAAAACACATCCACACAAACACATGTATATGACTGTTCAGAGCAGCATTGTTCGTCATAGCCCCAAACTGGGAATGACACAGATGTCTATCAGCTGATGAATGGATAAAAAAGACGAGGTATTTTCATACCATGGAATACTACTCAGCAATAAAAAGGACAGAACAATTGGTACATGCTACAATATGAATGAGCTTGTGCTAAGCATACATTTGTATGCTTCTATTTATATGAAATGTCCAGAAAAAGCACATTGGTAGAGACAAAAAGCAGATCAGTCATTACCTGGGGCTGGGGTAGGAGCAGGGATTAACTGCAAACAGAAACAAGAAACTTTGGGGGATGATGGAAATGTTCTAAAACTGGATTTGTGGGGATGATTTTACAGCTCTATTTACTAAAATAATAGAATACTTACAATGGGTGGATTTTATGGTACATAAAACTACACCTTAATAAAGTCATTAAGGGAATTGGGAATAAATGTAATCAGAGGGAAAGATTAGGAAGAAAATTCATATACAATGCATGCTGTGATTTTAAAAGTTTGAGGAATAAAAAGTAGCATAAGGCAGAAAGGAAGGGGGGCAGGGAGGAAAGAAAGAGAAGGAGAGAAAGAAAGAAAGAAGGAAGGAAAAGGGAGAGAGAAATGTCATATATATATTTGAGGGCCCCTTTTGTGATGGCTCAAGACTATCAGAAGATACCCCCACGGAAAATCCATGAAGTGAGTCGACTTGGCACAAATAATAAGAACTTATGGCCTCTATAGTGTCAGCACGTGTCTTTAAAGAAGGGACATGGGCCCATAGCATCCCACAGAAGCAAATAAAGGCACCAAGGTAACAACAACAAAAAAAAAACTAGGCCTGGTCTCTGAGCCAACTGTTATTCTTCATTTATTTCAAAGAAGATTTTATGGGTCTTAAATGTTTAAATAATAATTATTATAAAGCTCTCAAATGTAGCATCATGTTTTCAAAAGGAATAAAAAAGGGAGCCTTCCAGAGTGATGTGGCTCTGTTGGTGGCCTTTCTGAGCAGTACTGGGGGTGGGGAGGGGGAACTATAGAAAAAATAGTCCCCGAGAGAAGCAGGCAGCAGCTCATACCTGAAGGCCTGGAATTCTTCACTACACACAAAATATGACTTTTCAGTACCATGCCTTTTTTTTTTTTTTTTTTTGGCCACGAGGCACGGCTTGCAGAATTTCAGTTCCCTGACAAGGGACTGAACCCGGGCCATGGCAGTGAAAGTACCAAATTCTAACCAGTAGACCACCAGGGAACCCCCAAGTACTATGCATCTTAAGGCCATTCTTTTTTAAAGTATATTCATACAGTTTGGATTTATGTGACCTTCTGTAGCAATGAGTCAAACGTGCAGGCCAGATTTCAGTAAGTGATTAAGGTTACGCATCACCTTACCTGTTTACACGTCACCCAATTGGTGTCTGCTGAGGACAAGCACCGGCAGAGCTGGGAGGGTGCTCGTGAGGCAAACTCGGGCTGCGGGCTGGACACACCCCAGCAGGAGACGCAGAATATAAGGGAGGGCTGTCGTCCCCCGGAATGTCAGCAGATTCTTCACGCCCTCGCGCTCCCAGACATGGGGAGGGCAAAGGGACTGACAAAAACCAATGTGACTTGCTCTTGGGGCAGCCACGGGGGTCAGTGGTGGGGACCACGTAGGGGTGGTTTAGACAGGACGGTCAGGGCAGTCCAGTGACTCTTGAACATGTTGCATCGGCTTATTATGTCTGAGTTTCCTTTTGCTGCATAACAAGTTACCACAAATTTAGAGGATTGAATCAATACCCGTTTCTTAGTGCACGGTGCTGTAGCCCAGAAGTCCAGCTTGGCCTGGCTGGGTTGTCTTACAAGGCTGAAATTAAGGTGTCGGCTGTGTTTCTTTCTGGAGGCTCTGGGGAAGAATCTGCTTCCGGTTGTTGGCCAGATTCAGTTCCTTCAGGCTCTAGAACTGAGACCGTCATTTCCCTGCTGTCAGCTGGGGGCCACTCTCACCTCCTAGAGGCTGCCCACATTCCTTTGCCAAGAAAGGCCTAGTCCTTTCTGAGGACTAGGTCAGGCCAACTGAGGATAATCTATCTTAATGCCAATTTATTGGGGACCTTAATTACATCTGCAAACTCCCTTTAGTGTTTGATTGAGTGCCCAGGAGAAGGTGTTTATACACCAGGACCTGGGAGGCTTGGGGGCCACTCTGGAATTCTACCTGCGACAAGTTACTTAGGAAAGCTTCTCCAGTGCAGCTAAGTGATCCTCAGAGCGGGTGGTACCAAGCCCTAATGGATGTTTTGTAAATTCATGGGCAAATATTTTGTTGTGGTAACAGGGATATGTTCCACCGGCATTTCGTATTCGGGGCCAGGTCGTAATTGTGCTGTATGTTACACAGCTTTCAAAGGTCCCTCGAGGCATTTGTGTCGCTGAAAAATCTATGTATAATTGTCTGAAACTCTATTTGTTTGCATGCTGTTTGCACTGAAGTTTCCATAAATACAATAGTGAATAAGTCAGGGGAAGAATGTAATTACTTTGTTTGGGACTTTACCAAGATTTTCACCATTTGGGGAAAATTGCATGACTGATAACAAGGCTGCTCGTGGAATCTGAACTGTCAACGCACCACCCCCTGCTCCATCTGCAGCTGTCCTTGTCTTTGTGATTCTAAGTACAAGCCTCACCTCACTTTATATCTTCTCATATGATGATACCGGAGCACTTACCCATTGAAATATATTTTCTTTAAATTGATTTCTTAAGATTATGTATATAGGTAGGTTATATTAGCTATGAACTCTTTCAGGATTGTAAAGGGGGCATTTCAACATAGTGCTTATAATAAGGGGCCACGGATCTGAAGAGCTGAGAGCCAAAGGTCTACTGCATGCACCTCCTGAAGCTGGGATTGGCCAAGAGCGAGAATGGTGGAGGTTGTTGTATATAAACTCATGGAGATGAGGCACTTCAATGAGCTTTGAGTCGATTTTTTTATTTAAAAAAGAGGAAACTGAGGCCAGAAAAGGGAATTGGTTAATGTCACACAACTACTTATATGTTAATACTGGACCAGACCCAGTTTTCCTAATGGTAAAGGTCAAATCCATCCATATGAAACTACTTGAAAGGGAATTCCCTGGTGGTCCAGTGGTTAGGACTCCGTGCTTTTACTGTGGTGTCCCAGGTTCAATCCCTGGTTGGGGAACTAAGATGTCATAAGTGGCCTGGTGCAGTCTTAAAAAAAAAGAAAAGAAGAAAGAAACTACTTGAAAATAAAATTAACATTGTGTAACTGAAGTATTGAGAAAAATATTATCCTAAACATCTGTTATAACAATTTAATATTATACAATTAAGTCTACTATTTTCTAATGTTAAGATGTTGAAAGCCAGATTCTACTAATGTAGAGTTGATTATAGAATTGATTTTATCAAATCAGTTGGATTTGGGATAATAGCTAACTCAACATAAGCAGAGGAAGCTTTTTTTTTTCTTTGCAGTATGCGGGCCTCTCACTGTTGTGGCCTCTCCCGTTGCGGAGCACAGGCTCCGGACACGCAGGCTCAGCGGCCATGGCTCACGGGCCCAGCCACTCCATGGCATGTGGGATCTTCCCGGACCGGGGCACGAACCCGTGTCCCCTGCATCGGCAGGCGGACTCTCAACCACTGCGCCACCAGGGAAGCCCCAGGAAGCATTTTTTAATAAACTTGTGATTTGAAATTATTCCTGCTCATTTCTATTTATTTTTCTGATAAAATAAATAGAACCTGGGCAAAGTTTTGAATAGCCCAACAAGCAATTCACAAGGCTGATTTTAGCCAATCTACACTAGGACTGGTTAGTCCAGTCCAAAACACTGGGCCAAAATGAAGGCCCGAGCACTATCATACTTCTCCATCTTGCCCAGAGGGGCCAGTCACCAAAAGCTACTGGTTTTTCCTTCCTGGCTCAACTTTGTTCAAACCTACTTAGCTTTGAAGTTGCCATAAGCTTTCCTTTGCTGCCACCTACTGGATGTAGTGAGTATAGTTAAATAAAGCTTTTGTCTTCCTACGTATTGTATTTTAATGTGAAATGGGCAATTCAGGTATTGGCCACTCAATTTGGACTCAAACGTCCAAACTTTGGACATTTAAAGTTGTTTCCTCTAATGACTAGAGCAACTTTAATGTCAAGCAAAGCAAATAAACCTATGAATCTCCGTTTTCAAAGCCCCTCTTCTGTCCTTATAAAGTTATACTTTAAAGTTCAATCATATGATTCCCTTCTTAAAAATCAGTGGCCTAGGGGCTTCCCTGGTGGCGCAGTGGTTGAGAGTCCGCCTGCCGATGCAGGGGACACGGGTTCGTGCCCCGGTCCGGGAAGATCCCACATGCTGCAGAGTGACCTGGCCCGTGAGCCATGGCCGCTGAGCCTGCGCGTCTGGGGCCTGTGCTCCGCAACGGGAGAAGCCACAACAGTGAGAGGCCCCTGTACCGCAAAAAAAAAAAAAAAAAAATCAGTGGCCTACAAGAGGGTAAATACACTTGTATTATTCATGTCTTGATGTGAAACAGAATGTACCCCACTCACTGCAAAGAATGAGGCACTGACGGACTGGGAGCCATGAATTAGGATAACTTTTAGGAAAAGTTGCTTTGGAAATGGGCCCTTATCCCAGGAAATGGGGGACACTTGGTAGCTTGGAATTTCAGTGGGATAAAAAGGAGAGATGGATGCAAACAGATAGGTGGTGATGAAAATTAAAACCATAGCACTTGCTATATTCTAGCACACCCCAAAGTACTTCATAAGTATTGTCATGTGCTTTCACAACAACCCTATGAGTCAGATACTGAACCACTTTACAGATGAGGAAATCAAGGCTTAGGAGGGGTTAAGTTGGCCAAGGCACCAATCTGGTAAGGGGCAGAGATGATGGCACAACCCTCAGGTCTCAACCACAAGCTGTGCTGCCTGCAGTGGCCCCAGGAGACCACAAACAGTGGAACTGTCAAGAGCCAGAGCCAAAGCAGCACCTTGGATCAACGTAATTGGTTTTAGTTCAATAAATCACAACCAAGAGGAGCCTAGGGAGACAGGACAACTACATATCATGTGGTGTCCTAGATGGGATTCTGGAACAGAAAAAGGACATTAGGTGAAAACTAAAGAAATAAAGTCTGGACTTAAGTTAATAATAACGTATCATTGTTAGTTCATTCATTGTAACAAATGTACTACCATACTAAGGTAAGATTAAAAAAATAAAAAAGCCTGTTTTTTAGAGAATGATGAACACTGTGGAAAGCATCTGATTCCTAAGAATGAAGAGATGCATTACTATAAAATTTGATTTTGAATCAGGTTAAGAATATTAACATGACCAGGGAAAGGAAACCGCCAAGTGACTTAAATTGTCCAAATCCAGGTATTTTGTACTAGGAGGGAACATTATCCATACTATTTCATCTGCTGAGACTTCTCTACTTCTCTTTCTTTTTTGTTCATAAATATTCACACACACACACACACTCAACTCCTATAACAGTTTATGTTACATTAATAAAAATGCTCAAGGCATGGTCACGATGTGCTGAGCTCTACGTGCCTTATCTTAGCTCCAACCTCCTAATCCTGGGAGAGGTCCTGTAATTCGCATTCTACAGGATTATACCGACAACCTAACCACACAGGCAATCCACAGCACCCCACTCCTCGCCGCTACACCAAGCCAGGTCAAGAATGAAAAGGATGAACAACTTAACACTATAATACAAATGAATTAATAAGATCACATCATTCAAGGGACACAGAAAGTTAACTCCCAAATGTCAAGTCATTATTGAACATGTCACGATGTGCAGGAAACTGAACAGGTTCCAAGTAATTTGGGGTTTAGGAGAACATAAAGATGATCATTTAAAGTTCTAAAGTAGCCTTGTAATGAAGCCCATTTCATCTTAGAAGACTAAGTTGCACGGACTTCAGTTATAAACTGAAGAAATTTGGGAGGTAAGCTAAACTAACCAGCAGCAGCTCAGACAGAATTAATTCCATAATTCATTCATTGCAGTCCTAGAGAAAAACTTAAGCTTTTTTACTATAAAAGTAATATAGCAATTTTAGAAAGCTTGGAAAATGATGATATAAAGTTAAAATCACTCATAATCTCAACATCCAGAGGCAGGAGCAGACCCACGTTTTTAAAGGATTTGTAAATTTCACAAGGACACAAAAGCCAGGAAACTGGAACGAGCCATTAAATTGTGAGGCCCTAAAGCTTAAACTTCATTCACCTTAAGGTAGGTTCACCTCTGCCCAGCAATGATCATTAATATCGTGGGCTCCTAGAGCCAGCCTGCTTGGGTTTGAATGTCAGCAACATCCCTCACTAGCTGAGTAAGATTGGGCAAGTTGCTTAAGCTTCGCTGTGACTAAGTTTAACTTAGAATATAGTAAACATCTAGCTATTATGGTCCTGTCTTTTCTAAACACATATGCATACACATTTTACAAAACTATCTCACTAGTTTCATGCATAAACTTTTTTTTTTTATTATCATGGGTCTTTAAGACAGATCATATTATACTGAATAGATGTGTAACCTAAATATTCCTCAATTGGACATTCTGGGTATTAGTTAGAAAAGGGGGGATACCTAGCATCAGGTGGCTTTATCTATTGAAAGCACAAATGGGCTTCCCTGGTGGCGCAGTGGTTGAGAGTCCGCCTGCCGATGCAGGGGACACAGGTTCGTGCCCCGGTCTGGGAGGATCCCACATGCCGCGGAGCGGCTGGGCCCGTGAGCCATGGCTGCTGAGCCTGCGCGTCCGGAGCCTGTGCTTCGCAACGGGAGAGGCCACAACAATGAGAGGCCCACATACCGCAAAAAAAAAAAAAAAAAAAAAAAGCACAACAAGTCGCCTTCATTACATTCTCTAACACCATATACAAAAATAAACTCAAAATGGATTAAAGACCTCAGTGCAACACTGGATACTATAAAACTCCTGGAGGAAAACATAGGCATAACACTCTTCGACATAAATCGCAGCACTTTTTTTTATCCGTCTCCTAAAGCAAAGGAAATAAAAGCAAAAGTAAACAAATGGAATCTAATTAAACTTAAAAGCTTTAGCACAGCAAAGAAAACCATCCAAAAGACAACCTACTGAATGGGAGAAAATATTTGCAAACGATATGACCAATAAGGGATCAATATTTAACATATATAAACAGCTCATATAACTTGACATCAAAAAACAAAAACCCAATTAAGAAGCAGGCAGAAGAAATGAATAGACATTTTTCCAAAGAGGAAATGCAGATGGCCAACAGGCACATGAAATGATGCTCAACATCGCTAATCATCAGGGAAATGCAAATCAAAACCACGATGAGATATCACCTCACACCTGTCAAAACGGCTATCATCAAAAAGAACACAAATAACAAATGTTGGGCTTTTTCACAACGGGTTTGCCGCCAGGATACAGGTGTCGTGAAAACCACCGCTAAACCTAAGCAAAAATGGGAAAGGAGAAGACGCACATCAACATCGTTGTCATCGGACACGTAGATTCGGGGAAGTCCACCACTACTGGCCATCTGATCTACAAATGTGGTGGGATCGACAACAGAACCACTGAAAAGTTCAAGAAGGAGGCTGCCGAGATGGGGAAGGGCTCCTTCAAGTATGCCTGGGTCTTGGACAAACTGAAAGTTGAACGCGAGCGTGGTATCACCATTGATATATCCCTATGGAAATTCGAGACCAGCAAGTACTATGTGACCATCATTGATGCCCCAGGACACAGAGACTTCATCAAAAACATGATTACAGGCACATCCCAGGCTGACTGTGCTGTCCTGATTGTTGCTGCTGGTGTTGGTGAATTTGAAGCAGATATTTCCAAGAATGGGTAGACCCGTGAGCATGCCCTTCTGGCCTACACTCTGGGTGTGAAACAACTAATTGTTGGAGTTAATAAAATGGATTCCACCGAGCCACCCTACAGCCAGAAGAGATACGAGGAAATTGTAAAGGAAGTCAGCACCTACATTAAGAAAATTGGCTACAACCCCGACACAGTAGCATTTGTGCCAATTTCTGGCTGGAATGGTGACAACATGCTGGAGCCAAGTGCTAACATGCCGTGGTTCAAGGGATGGAAAGTCACCCATAAAGATGGCAATGCCAGTGGAACCACCATGCTTGAAACTCTGGATTTCATCCTGCCACCAACTCGCCCAACTGACAAGCCCTTGCATTTGCCCCTCCAGGACGTCTACAAAATTGTTGGTATTGGCACTGTCCCTGTGGGTCGAGGGGAGACTGGTGTTCTCAGACCTGGCATGGTGGTCGCCTTTGCTCCAGTCAATGTGACAACTGAAGCAAAGTCTGTTGAAATGCACCATGAAGCTTTGAGTGAAGCCCTTCCTGGGGACAATGTGGGCTTCAATGTCAAGAACGTGTCTGTCAAAGATGTTCGTCGTGGCAATGTGGCTGGTGACAGTAAAAATGACCCACCAATGGAAGCAGCTGGCTTCACAGCTCGGGTGATTATCTTGAACCATCCAGGCCAAATCAGTGCTGGCTGTGCACCTGTGCTGGATTGTCACACAGCTCACATTGCCTGCAAGTTTGCTGAGCTGAAGGAGAAGATTGATCGTCGTTCTGGGAAAAAGCTGGAAGGTGGCCCCAAATTCTTGAAATCTGATGATGCTGCCATTGTTGATATTGTTCCTGGCAAACCCATGTGTGTTGAGAGCTTCTCTGACTATCCTCCTCTGGGCTGCTTTTCTGTTCGTGACATGAGACAGACGGTTGCTGTGGGTGTCATCAAAGCAGTGGACAAGAAGGCAGCTGGAGCTAGCAAGGTCACCAAGTCTGCCCAGAAAGCTCAGAAGGCTAAATGAATATTATCCCCAATACCTGCCACCCCAGTCTTAATCAGTGGTGGAAGAACGGTCTCAGAATGGTTTGTCTCAATTGGCTATTTAAGTTTAATAGCAAAAGACTGGTTAATGATAACAATGCATCGTAAAACCTTCAGAAGGAAAGGAGAATGTGTTGTGGACCATTTGTTTTGTGTGTGGCAGTTTTAAGTTATTAGTTTTTAAAATCAGTACTTTTTAATGGAAACAACTTGACCAAAAATCTGTCACAGAATTTGAGACCCATTAAAAAAGTTTAATGAGAAAAAATAAAAATTAAAATAAAAAATAATAACAAATGTTGGCAAGGATGTGGAGAAAAGGGAACCTTCGTACACCACTGGTGGGAACGTAAATTGGTGTAGCCACTATGGAAAACAATATGGAGGTTTCTCAAAAAACTAAAATTAGAACTACCATATGACCCAACAATTCCACTCCTGGGTATATATACAGGGGGGAAAAGAAAAAAACCCACTAATCCCAAAAGATATATGTACCCCAATGTTCATAGCAGCATTATTTACAATTGCCTAAGTATGGAAGCAACCTAGGTGTCCAGCAGATGAATGGGTAAAGAAGATGTGGTACATATATATATTTATACAATGGAATATTACTCAGCCATTAAAAAAATGAAATTCTGCCATCTGCAACAACATGGATGAACCTAGAGTGTATTATGCTGAGTGAAATAAGTCAGACAGAGAAAGACAAATACTGTATGATATCACTTATATGCGGAATCTAAAAAAGTACACAAACTAGTGACTATAACAAAAAAGCAGCAGACTCACAGGTATAGAGAACAAACTAGTGGTTACCACTAGGGAGAGGGAAGCGGGGGACAACATAGGGGTAGGGGCTTAAGTGGTACAAACTATTAGGTATAAAATAAGCTACAAGGCTATGTTGTAGGGACTTCCCTGGTGGCACAGTGGTTAAGAATCCACCTGCCAATGCAGGGGACACGGGTTCGAGCCCTGGTCCGGTAAGATCCCACATGCTGCGGAGCAACTAAGCCCATGCGCCACAACTACTGAGCCTGTGCTCTAAAGCCTGTGAGCCACAACTACTGAGCCCACATGCCACAACTACTGAAGCCCGCGCACCTAGAGCCCATGCTCTGCAACGAGAAGCCATTGCAGTGAGAAGCCCACGCACTGCAATGAAGAGTACCCCCCACTTGCCACAACTAGAGAAAGCCCACACACAGCAACGAAGACCCAACACAGCCAAAAATAAATAAATAAAAGGATATGTTGTACAACAAGGGGAATGTAGGCAATATTGTATAATAACTATAAATGGAATATAACCTTTAAAAATTATGAATCACTATATTGTACACCTGTACTTACATAATATTGTACAGCAAACTGTACTTCAATTAAAAAAACCAAAATTACTTTCATTGCCAAAGATTAGTAACATTCTAAAGAATAAGCCAACTGGACATGATCTTTGATAAATCCAAGATGTCAATTAATAGGGTTTATTGGAGAAACAAGAACCTCTTGAGTTGCACAACTCCAGGGGGCACTGCCCTCACATAGAATACAAAGTTGATGTTACCCCATGGGGTTACACATGGCTGAGGTCTCAGGGAGAGCAGTAGGGAAGATGTTGGTACTAGAGGGAAACTTCTAGAAGCCAGGCCCTTCCCAACACATCTTCACTCTGTGTTGTCCATTTTAACGTGAAACAATGAAGACGTGGGAGAGGGAAATTTCTTTGCCCAAAGTTACCGAGAGGCAGAGTGGAGGTCAAAGACATTTGATAAGCCCTGAAGTCTATAATATTGACTCCCGAGGACAGCTACCTCTAGGTGGTCAGTCCACGGTCTCAAGCGATTTCCCTAGTAATTAGCAGTGAGAATTTGGGCATGTAAACTAACCTGTGTTTCCTCAGTAAAACTGAGATTTCTCTGCACCTCTAGGGTTGCAATCTCCCACATACAACAGCCATTACATGACCCTCCATGGTGTGACATGCTAAGGTGTGTTAGGAGTTTGTGAGCATTTTAATAATGCTTCTCATGCATAAAGTCTTACAGCTACACTTAGTGGTATAATTGTACTCCTGAGACCAAAAGTAGTATTTTCACCAGCTCTTATTAGCAGGAAGGAGGCTTGTTCTGTTTCTTTTCCCCTAAGTCGATCTCCAAGGTGACTGCATGAAAGTCACACACCAAATTAGAACTGAAAGTGCATCCCTCTGGCTTCAACTCCAAGCAATTAGAATCACCTGAGTCACCATGTATTTAGTTTTCTACATTAGAAGGAATAGTAGTGATCACTTTCCCCCTAGGAACCAAAATATCCTTCACTTAGAAGTTGGAATCAGAAGTATTATCACCATAGAATAGTCAGAGTTGAAAACTTTAAGGCAGCTGAAACCCAAGCTACCTGGGCTCCTGGCAACAGACAGGATAAAGCTCTTCTGTGAGGATCACACTAAGAGCAGGAGGTCTGGGGGTTTCTTCCCCACAGTGCTTAATCCCTGTTACTAGAGAGTAACTGTTATATTCAAGTATCAATTGTTGAGAACAAATGTCATTTAACATTTAATGCAAGCCTGTAAGTTACATATTAATGTATCATAATCTATAAAATAGTTAGGGTTTAACAAATGGCAAAGACATTGATTTTTTTTTTGAGGTTGATCAGAAACTTTCATTTGGTCCTTATCATTTATTAAGCAACCTACAAAATCATTTTCTATGTATCTACCACAAGCAGCAGCAGCTGCATCCAGGCCAGAAATGGAAGACACAAGTAGTGCAAGACCTTACAAAGAAAAGCTAACAGGTGAGATCTCTGCTTATCCAGGCTTCGGTGAAGGTAGAACAGGAAAAGTGTGTAAGTTCAGTATTCCAAAGACTCTTCTTCAAAGCTGAGGCCTGCAGAGGGCCTAGCTGAAGGATGCAGGTACAGGCTCACAAAACTGCCCAGCTCAGCAATCAATCCAAAGTACCTTCCAGAAAAGCAAATTCATCCACAGCTTCTATTGCATTACCCAAATCTCTCCTCTGAAAGGTTTTCCTCTTCCCTTGTTGAGCTCAACAGTAGGCATCTTTTGCTATGGTGTCCACAAACAGTTCCATGGCTCGTGCCAAAATGAAGCTGGCTTCCTGTCCCGCGAGCATCACGTCGGGGTCCGCCTTCACCAAGGCCTTCAGTCGCACCAGAGGCAGCCTCGAGACGAGCCCCGGGCGCACTCGTCAGGGATTGGGGCTGTGGAGCTGCTGCATCCCCACCGGTGCCCTCCTCCTCCCAGGAAGCCCCGTTTCCAGCCACCATCCGGGCCCCCAATGACACTGATTTTTAAAAAACTAATTTCTGGGGCTTCCCTGGTGGTGCAGTGGTTCAGAGTCTGCCTGCCGATGCAGGGGACACGGGTTCGTGCCCCGGTCCGGGAAGATCCCACATGCCGCGGAGCGGCTGGGCCCGTGAGCCATGTCCGCTGAGCCTGCGCGTCCAGAGCCTGTGCTCCGCGGCGAAAGAGGGCACGGCAGTGAGAGGCCCGCATACCGCAAAAAAAAAAAAAAAAAAAAAAAAAACTAATTTCTGGAAAGTAAACTATCGCTAAAAAAAAAAAAAAGCAAAACCCACATCGATTGGGGTATGTCAAAGGGACACAGGAGCCGAATGAAATAGCTCTCAATGGCCAAAGCTAGAACAATTTGAACAAAATGTACTGGATTATAACCCAGAGTATAAAATAGCCATGAGTTCATACTGATATAAATGAATAAATAGGGGATAAGAGACAAATCTCCCTTGCAGAAGATTTCCAAATAATTTATATAGATACTCCACCTTCAAGAAGGTAGAGCTTAATTCAACCCCCTACTCCTATAGGGTCAGCTGTGCACGGACTTCTTTCCAGTATATAATAGAGGGCTGTAGGGTGGGGAAAGTAGCTTTAATTGGAGAAACCTGACAAACGCCAACCAGCCAGGTGATCAAGGTTAACATTAACCATAAGGAATGTTGACGCTATGTACCCTGATATGACGTGATGAGACCAGCACTTTACCTGTGGTTCTCCTCCCCCAAAACTCATAACACTAGTCTAATTATGAGAAAACATTAGGCAAATCCCAAGAGGGGCATCCTACACAATACTTGATCAGTACTCCTTGAAACTGTCAAAATCATCAACAGCAAAGCCTGAGAAACTGTCACAGCCAAGAACAGCCTAAAGAGTATTCTGGATGGGATCCTCCCAAAGAAAAAAGACATTAGGTAATAACCAAGGTAATCTGAATACGGTATGGACTTTAGTCAATAGAATTGTCAATAATGGTTCATCAATTGTTACAAATGTATCATACTAATGTAAGATGTAATGGGGGAAACGAATGAAAGGTATATGGGAACTCTAGTATCTTCTCAATTTTTCTGTAAATCTGAAATCATTCTTTTTTTTTTTTTTTTTTTTTTTCTTTTTGCGGTATGCGGGCCTCTCACTGTTGTGGCCTCTCCCGTTGCGGAGCACAGGCTCCGGATGCGCAGGCCCAGCGGCCATGGCTCACGGGCCCAGCCGCTCCGCGGCATATGGGATCCTCCCAGACCGGGGCACGAACCCGCATCCCCTGCATCGGCAGGCGGACTCTCAACCACTGCGCCACCAGGGAGGCCCTGAAATCATTCTTATAGCATAAGGAATATGGTCACTAATACTGCGATAACTTTGTAAGGGGACAGATGGTTACTAGCCTTATGGTGATCATTTCATGATGTACTTAAATCACTCTGTTGTACATCTGAAACTAATATAATATTTATTATCAACTATATTTCAATAGAAGTAATTGTTCCAAAAAATAAAGTATTTAATTTTTTTAAGTCTACAGGTACACACAGTAACATAAATGTATAGAAAAAAGTGTAGAAACACACTAAACCGATAATATTTGTATGGTAGTTTTCTTACCTGTACTGTGTAAGTTCTTATATGGAAGATATATATGTAATTACTATGATAATTTGGGATATACTGGGGGAAGGAAAAATGAAAACCAGTTTAGGCTCATCTCTTATCAGCAGAAAAATTTTATTCCTTTTAAGGACAAACCACATCCAAGGCCTTAGCTTACAGACAGAAACCAAAGTAGCCATTAAAGCATTAGATACTGAGGTATAAGACATACAGTGAGGGGAATGCTTAGCCATCAGAGGGTGACACCAAACTTGCTCGATGGAGCTCTGCTAGTGCGTGGGCGAAGTTGCGGTAAGTGCGTATCTGCGGAACCGAAGGAGAACAGCTGTGCTCTACAAGTACTGAAGCATTTAGACCACATAGGTAGGGATATACTTTCACGATGAAGGAAAGGGGGGAGAAAGCGAAGTGCCCCACCACGAGGCATTAGGCTGCCTTGCAGAGGGCCACGGCGGAGAAGCGGACCTCCCCTTGCTCACGCTCAGTGAATTCTCTGCAGACCTTGGCGGCGTCCTGAGAAGGAGGAATGTCACGAATTAAGGTCTAAACAGCAGAAGCTCAAAATGAAAGCTTCAAGGGGAAAGTATCAGTAAGGTCTATTACCTGACCCACTTTAAACCTCCCAATAAACTTGAAAACCAGGGCTTAAGAGGAAAAAAAATCAGGTGATGGGAAAGAAGGACCCATGTCACAAACCCAGCTTCAGAAGCTTTGATTCCTTTATTCTTTCTACCAAATGCTCTGGTGCTTCTGCCACCTCGTGCCTGGTTTTGACAAGAAAACTATACTCTTGGTGCTCTTTCCCTCAAATCCAGAGATAAAAAATTGATTTCTCTTCCATAAGGAAAAAGTTCTAACTCGGAAATTCCCAGAGTAAAGACAGACTTATTTCAAGTAAACATTTTACAAAACAGGCTTGAAGTTTAAATACCTGGTATTCCAAGTACAGATAAGTGATGGACTCCTACATATTTAGGGAATGACATGTGTTACTAATTCTAAGCCCTAGATTACAAAGATTGGGAATAGAAAACTGACCCCAATGTTACTTGAGAAATTCTGGGGTTTAAATGCCTTGTGATCAGAATATCAGTCACTGTTCAATTTGTAAAAAGTCCAGTGGAAAGAAAGCCCCACCAACGTTAAATACGAGACCTTCAAGAGGACAGTGGATATGCTATGACAGAGAACAGTCACGGAACATCAGCTCCCAAGGCCTAAAAAACACCAACCTGATAATGAGTTCTGGCCCTGAAAAAAGCATCAACCCCACCCGGGTTTTGTTTCTGCTTTGAAACCACTTAGAAAAACTGAAGAGGATCTAGAGTAATATCTACATTTTATTCTATCAGAATTTTTAATATATTGATATCCCAGACCTGCCTTCCCCAAAGCCACTTTCCTTTAGGACCCATGCTGTTGATTAATGTTAAGGATGTGCCTGTAACAACAGCCATCTCCTATATAGACGAGAGGCAGTGACCTAACTCACTCAAGTTTAGGATACTTGGGTTGTTTATGGATTTTCTCACCAATTTAACAAGTTAATTCGGGGTATAGTTTAGACAACCTAAAACATCTCTAGGCACCCGATGGCAGGGTCTGAGGAAGGGGCGGCAGGCGCCATGTCAGGCCGCAAAGGTGGCAAGAAGAAGCCCCTGAAGCAGCCCAAGAAGCCAGCCAAGGAGATGGACGAGGAAGATAAGGCATTCAAGCAGAAGCAGGAGGAGGAGCAAAAGAAACTTGAGGAGCTAAAAGCGAAGGCCACGGGGAAAGGCCCCCTGGCCACAGGTGCAATTAAGAAATCTGGCAAAAAGTAAGCTGTTCCTTGTGCCTGAGGCAATGATGATCCTTAGTTCCATTCCTGTTTAAACATCTGGATTCCCTGCCACAACATCTGTTGCCACCTATAGCTAGAATGAAGTGTTGTCTTGGAACCTATTGTACATTTAATAAACTTTTGTAAAAAAAAAAAATCTCTAACCATATAGAACCAGCCTTACTTAGGATAAGAATTTCCACTAATTAAGATGCTATTTTCTAGTCAATTAATTTAAAATGAGATTCTGTGGGTTTTTTTTTTTAAACAAAAAAAGTTTTACCTTCCCCACACCTCATAAATTCTACTCACGTAAGTTTTAAGTATCCTATGCAGAGCACGTTTTATGGTACAGGCATACCTCATTTTATTGCACTTCACTTTATTGTGCTTTGCAGATACTCCATTTTTATTTTTTGGCAAATTGAAGGTTTGTGGCAATCCTGCACGGAGCAAGTCTATGGGCATCACTTTTCCAGCAGCACTGGCTCACTTCATGTCTCTGGGTCACATTTTGGTAATTCTCATAATGTTCCAAACTTTTCATTATTATCATATTTGTTATGGTGATCTGTGATCAGTGATCTTTGATGCTACTACTGCAAAAAGACTGACTCACTGAACACTCAGATGATGGTTAGCATTGTTTTAACAATATTTTAAATTAAGGTATGTACATTGGTTTTTTATACATAATGCTATTGCACACTTAACAGACTACAGTATAGTGTAAACATAACTTTTATATGCAGTAGGAAGCAAAAAAACTCAAAACTCCTCTTTATTGTGATATTTGTTTTACTGCAGTGGTCTGGAACTGAACCCACAATGTGAGGTGTGCCTGTATTAGGGTAGTGTTTGATAGGAGTTGGTAGTACCTAGGAAGCTTTATTAGATGGACCAGAATCTTTCCTCCAGACAGGTCATAACCAGAAATTCTGCCCCTGTTCTTAATTCTCTCCCGTTAAGTGAATCCTGACTCTCATGCAAATCCCCATTCTGTTTCTCTAGGTCTAGTTCTCATTCCATATCACTCTTCTCATTTACCCCTAGTATATCCAAGAATTAGCTCTGACTGATCTCAGGTGTATAGGACAGCAGGCTAGAGAAAGTGACTGTCCCTCCTAGGACTGCATAATTTAGTCCACTAGTACCTTGAGGTCATCAGGTCTGTGATGTTCCAAACACAGGTCTACTATAAAGGTAGTATTGTACAGTGGCTAAGAGCACAGACTCTAGAGACAGACTGTCTAGATTTGAACCATGATTCTGTAGTTTGCCATTGACCTTGGGCATCACTTACCTCTGCACCTCTGCTTCCTCATCTGTAAAATGTAAGTAATACTAACTACCTCAGAGCATCATTAAAAGGAGTCCATAGAGGTTAACTAACTTAGAACAGCATCTAGCATGGAGTCAGCAAACTGCAGTCTGTGGGCCAAATCCAACCTGCTACCTGTTTTTGTTAATGAAGTTTTAGTGGAACACAGCCATACATTCATTCAGACACTGCCTATGGGGCTGCTTTGGAACTGTCACAGCAGAAATGAATACCTGCAACAGAGCCCATATGCTACACAAAACCTAAAATATTTCCTGGCTCTTCACAGAAGAAGTTTGCCAACCCCCGGTCTACACACAAGAAGCACGCAAAAAAGTTTAGCTGTTATTATGACAAATGAAGTAATTATACCTTAACGTCCTTTTTAATTTTATCACAAGCCATTTTCCTTTCTAACAGCAAACTGACTAAACTCTAGAGATTCATTTTTAGAGGGAAGAGGACTAGTCTACCAACTCGTGTTCAGAATTAAGAGATTTCTGCCGTCACTTTTACCAGGACGGTTACCCTGGATCGTAAAGTTCTGGTCAGGCATGTTTTGAATTTGCTTCCTTTGACTTGTTAACAGTGGACCGACCGTGTGGGAAGAAAACCATCACAGAGTTAACTGCCTAACCAGAATCCACAGTCAGAGAGGGACTACAAGACTGACCCAAATCCAGCAGTCAGAGAGGGACTAGGAAAGGCTTGGGTTGCTGTTCCATGAGTCTGAGTCACTGGCTATGATGTAATCTGACAAGAGGACAAGAGTCACCTTAATCCCACAAGGAAATAAACAATGGCTTTCAGGCTAAATCAAACTGTGGGCTAAAGAAAGCACGCGATACAGATTAGGCAGGGCTGCTCTAAAGGATGCTGTTTAAAACTATTTGCTATAAAATAAAGCAGACAGACTTACTGAGATGATCTTTAAGCCCTAAAGACTGCTCTTATTCCAGATTGATGCGGCCTGTACTGAAAAAGGTTTGCACTTTAGGGCATCCCTGGTAGCACAGTGGTTGAGTCCACCTGCTGATGCCAAGGGACGCGGGTTCGTGTCCCGGTCCGGGAAGATCCCACATGCCGCGGAGCGGCTGGGCCCGTGAGCCATGGCCACTGAGCCTGCGCATATGGAGCCTGTGCTCCGCAACGGGTGAGGCCACAGTAGTGAGAGGCCAAAAAAAAAAAGGTTTGCACTTTAGAGTAGACAAAACTGGCTAAAGAAATATGGGCCCTAGTGGAAATGGATTCCAAAGACTACCTGCAGCAGTGAGCCCTCTGAACTGGTGCCATGGTTCACCGGAAAAGGCATCCGTCCATCTGTAACGAAAAAGCCAGGCATGTCAATTTTCTCTGCACGTTTTCTGTCTACTGTGCTTGTCCAGCTTAAAGGCAGGTTTTAGATTCTTCCAAATACCACTGCCACTCCCACAAAGGTTAGGCTGGTTATGAAGCAATAGGCTGGAAATGAGGTTCAAGTGTTCCTAGATATCCACCCCAGGCAATTCTCATCTAAGCACCAAGACCACAAGACCACACAAGGCCAAACTAGCTACCCTACTAGGAGGGCTTGTGCCCATCTCTTGGGAAGGACCACAAAGCAAAAGTCAGAAGCAGTCTATGAGGTACAGGGAAGGTGGAGGGAAGAAAAAGGATCCTTGAGATTTCATTTGCCCCTCAATGACTGCTGAGCGGCCCCAAGTTTTCTTTGCCCTTGCTTGTCATAGGTAGTATCTCGGCTTGAGATGACACAGCTGCAAGTCTTTCTCCATTAATACAAAGGAGATGACTCTTCTTAATACAGAGATGGACATGTCTGAATTCTTTTTACACAAACCAGGTTGTGTTTAGGCATTTACCTCCTTCCAAAAGTATTCCTTGCCTGGAAAGGATGGCGGTGGAGACCTTATACTGGTGATGCTAATAGTGGAAGGTGGAAAGAGAAAATCTGAACGTGTATACTTTGAACTGGCTGATCAGTTCTCTTTACTGGTTTGTGACTAAAGCCATTCATCCCGCAGGCCAGGTTCCTGAGCGAGGTGCTCTGGGCATGATAAAGGTTAAGTGCCCCCTTGAGAATACCTCAGTGTTCTGGCTTCATAAATGGATATACTAAGTGCTGCCATAAAGTCACACACCAGTACTGTAAGAGGAATTATGTCTGAGAGAATGCACGCATCTATATTAGATTCCAAAACTGGAGTGAAACGTACCAAGTTCATAGAGGTGGCCATCCACGTTGTTAAACAGAATAAAATGAAAGTTCACTTTGTCATCTACCTGCAGAAAGTCAATATATTTTTTCAAAAACGAGTACTTTTTATTGTATTATAAACTGCATTTAAAAATTAAGATACAAATGACATAACATCATGTAAGTTTAAGGTCTACAACCTGTTGATTTGATACACATATTTTGCAATATGATTATTTTATAAGCAGAACTTAATTTGTTAAAAATAAATTCTCTAAGTAGAATATGCTTGAACCAACCTGCCTACGTATTATTTTAAATGATTATAGCTAATATTTATTTCTTATATACTAGGTACTATTCTAAGACCATTAAAGTAGATATACTGTAACTCTCAGAACTCTAAGACTTGCTTTTTACTGAGGAGGAAATTAAGGCTTAGGGAGGATAAGTACTTCACCCAAGGTCATGACTAGAATGTGACAGAGTCAACTGCAGTTATACAGACACTATCACTGACTTAAATCTCATCAACAGTTGACTTGAAGGCTGTGTTCAGATTAATGGTACATTTAAGTCATCTAGAAACTTTTAGTCCTTGTTGGTCCAGCTTGCTCGCCAACAGACTGTGAGAAGAGTATGTGAAATGTTCAGTTATTAAGAGGGGCGCTACTCACTCTATTAGACCCATTTGGATCTATATAAAACACTACCAGCCTGAATTTACTCAAGACTGTGTCAACTGCCAATTAGATATTTTGAAGAGCCATTTCTATGAACAGGTCTGGTCAAGGCATTATTCTGGTAGAATTTTCTGGCATTCATCAGCCTTGGGTGGAAACATGTGCTGTGTTCCAGTAAGAGGTTCTTGCACATATTTCTGGGGAAACATGGGTGACACCTGGACAGCTTGGCTCTAACTTGTATTTACCCGACATTGGCCTTCCTGTGCCACAGCATCATGGGCTGCCTGGATGGCCTGCAGAAAACAGAATAGTTAGCATGAAAACCTCCAGAGTTACTGAAAATCGATGCTCTAGAAGTTCTCTTCCTACCTCATTCTTTTCAAAGCATTTTGCTCTGTCTTCAGGGGACAACTTCTCTGTTTCAGAAAGAAACTGTTTCAGAACTGACCCATCCTCTTTAAAAAAAAAAAGAGGCATATGTTAGTACCGATATAATGCAAATGGCTGCACATTTATTGCTGACTTAAGCCACTGCATAGTCTGTCACGTGTGGCAACCTGACTTTTTACCATGGCCTCTGAGGATGTGGATGAGCGGTGCCTCTTCCCCAGCCTCTTTTTCCAACCACTCCCCTCTCACTGCATTCAAGCCAGAGAACTCTCAGTTCCTCCAGCATGCCAAGCTCTTCCTCACATCCTCCCTGTCCCCCGACCCCTCCCCACCTTCCATCTCACCCTCACGTCTCAGATCTCCTACCACCTCTGTTACAGCACTGATCCAGTGGTAACATGTATTTGTGAGACTTTCAATGCCATAAAGGCAGAAACTGTCTTGTCTATTGCTCTTATCTACAGCACTTAGCAATGCACAATTAATGTTTATTGCATACATGATGTAACAATAACATTCTAATCTATCAATATCAACAGTTCTCAAACCAAGACTTTTATTTCAGGGTAGAAAATGCAATCTTAGTAATATGGTTATCCAGAGAGACATCAACCTACAGATCTTAAATAGAAATACAAAGACCCTAACAGTCTGGTCTAGAGACAGCTAACTAGCTGATGGTTGGCATAAGCATTTTGCCATTGCTCAGTGTGGATGAGTCTAGGATGCAAGAGCAACTTGTATTTCAAAAGACCTCAATTTGAACTTTCAGCTCTAAACTTAAACAAATTTGTTAAATGGGGACCATTTAAAATTTGGAAATTATAGGAATCCTCTCAACTTTATGAGGGCTGTGACTCAGATTAAGCCGATGGTACCGTCATGACCATGTTTATGGAAGAGTTACAGTATCTGTGACCTCAGGAACACAGTATTCTAAAAGAAATTATACTAACTACAGAAGAAATAAAAAGGATCAAACTATGACTTTTTAATGACTCACTCAAGTCAATATTTGAAAAAGCAACTTCTAGAATATCTGGACCTTTGTGGCCAGACAAGCCTTTTTTTTTTTTTTTTAAATTTCAGAAGTATACCAGGAGTAGAATCTTGGCCACAATTCCCTTGTTTAAATTAAAAAAAAAAAAAAAAAAGTATTTGACCTGCTACAAGCAACAGCATGGACTGTTAGTTGAACTTATTCAATTCTCAGCCACCCCCATCCATTGTCTAAATCAGGAGTTGGCAGACTACTGCCACCTAATAAAGTTTTATTGGAACACAGCCACATCCACTGCTCTACATCTTGTCTATGGCTGCTCTTGCACTACAAGGGCAGAGATTATATGGCCCTCAAGGCCTAAAAGATTTACTCTCTGGCCTTTTAAGAAAGTTTGCTGACCCCTGGCCAAAATCATACACAATGCCGTGTATTTTAACATATTTCAATGCTGTTACTTGCGCTTCTGACAACTTAAGGGCTGAGACTCATCTCTTCTCTATCCTCCATGGCATCCACTGGAGACGAGCTAAAATTCCTGACCAAGCTTTGTTCACAGATGGATCTCTCAAGGTGCCAGCCTGCAGCTATGCCTCCCTGCAGGACCTCGTGCTGTGTCCTGCTGCTTTAGGCTGTTTTGGTTCTCCTGTTGCTTATGAGACACAGCACCATTAAAGAAAGGTCCTGAAGGTTGGCGTTTTATGCCTTAACAGCATCTCTAATTCTTTAGAATTGTCAAGACTAGCAGGAGGATCTGCACATGAAGAACCCAGGTGGAGAGGCAAGTACAAAACGGCACTGTCACCCGCCCCGCCTCTCCAGGCGGAGGAAACCACACTATGTTTCTTGGATGCGCTTCCCTTCCTCAAAAGGGAGGAACGATGAGAATTCACCCACTGATTCTATCTGCATAAGCAGATTTTCAAAAAATTTAAGGCAATGGCTTTGCCCAACAGAGGCTTGCGGGTGTTGGAAGGAAGCATTACAGTTAATTAAAGGTCAACCAGAGGATGACTGGCCTCAAAACCCACTCACCGAACTCCAGTTTGTCCTGATTATTGGCCACTGCATGAATGAGTCCGATGGTTCCACAGGAGTTGCCAATGGTCTGCTTCATGAAGTACACCTTAGGACTTACTTCTTGTCCCTTCAGCTCTTCAATCTGTTTTTTCCTGAAGTTCTCATGCTTTGAGTGCAAAAAAACATTTTTACATCTCAAAATGAAAATGCAAAGAACAGACAGCAACACAGTAAGTTCTAGCACCTAAATGGAAACAGAAGTGGGATATGTGACCAGGAGCCTTTGTTCTAGGTGCTGGCTGGCGCCCAGAGAATGGCCCGTCTGCCACCCAGGCCCACGTCAGCCCGTGGGGTTCTGAGAGGTTCTGACACTCCACCCTGATGCTGCAGTGCAGTAGCGGCCTTGGATATTGCCCAAGCCTTTGTCTAGACACCACTGCAACCTTTTAGCTTGAAATGGATGGCGTGCTGAAGTCAGAAAAACAGACAAGTTCGTTATTTTCTTCCTTTAACACTAACGACTTTTACACAGGCATTCCAATCAAGCGCTGGTCAGTTGAATGCCCAAGAACACCAGCTAGTTTATACCTCACTATTCTTTGAAGTTCTACTTCTATTCTGCCCAAATACATGTCTCTTCAAAAACAAAACAATACAAAACTTAACTAAAGAAAGGAGCAATTTAAAGAAATTAACTATTCCCTCATCCTTTTTTAGGAAGGAAAGACAACTGGTCTGGGGTGCTGGACTGTGATTTCACAAAACTTTTTCATCCTACAAGAGGAAGATGTAACTCTTGTTTTCCTTGACAACTATACAATTTGAGGAGACTAGTGTCCTCAAAGCATTATCTCTTTGTACAGTAATATAGAGGGCTTGTCTGGCCCTTTCACTAACAAGTTCTAAAGACCTTAAAGGTATGACTGCTCAGTTAAAAGCAGAGTGCTGATGCTATAGAAACACTAATGTCTTACTACTGGTATAAACCGTATGGAACCCGAGAAGTAGATATATTTCTAATTCTAGCAGCCTTGCATTACTGTACACAGAACTGAAGTAAGCCATGTGTGTGGTACCATCAGAGGAATAAGCTCTCTTGTCCCACAAGATCAACTTAAACTCCAACTAGTAGAAGTTCTAGCATCATGTATCTACCTACTGGATCCTTGAATTGAGCTACTCATTGACTGTTCAGGATTTTCACTTTTCTAAAAAGGTTTAATTTTTTTGTAATGGGATAGCATCATCCTTTAGGGTTTTTTGAGCTCTTGCATGCAGACATTTCTGTAAATATCCCTTAAAATGTGTTAAAAGTAGTCCATTTAGGATTTCATAATATTCGTAGATAAAATTAGATGCTTTATAAATTAACATTAGCTTGTTTGGAAGTCAACCTATAAACCTCGACTTTTCTTGTAATTTGCTTCAGTATTTAGCCCAATAGGTGTTTTGTGCCACATAATAGGCATTCAGTAAAATCTGATAGAACTGGAGCGAAAAGACAAAGTATCGAGCTCTTTCAAACATAAAACATTCTACCCAGAATGTTCTACTAACCAAGATCTGCTTGATCCAGCAAAATGAGAGAAGTGGGCTTTTGCAAGACAAACACGCTGCACCACTGCCTCCCAAAGGCCTTGCCTTTGAGTGCTGCTGCTCTAAAACCTCCGAGTCATCATGGTTCCTCTAATAAGAAACCTCTGGGAGAGGCTCAAATGAGAGAGAAAGATTGCATTTGATTTGATCAATGGGGAAGCTAATTTGACTTGCAATTATTTGTGAACTCCATTTTCACCTAAGTAAAGGCTTTGGCAATAACAAACGTGTCAGTGGGACTATCCTAATAGCTTTAATAAGTGTTTTTAACCCACAATACTTAGCCCATTTACTAGGCGGAACACCTGGAACTTCCCATAGGGCTTAGTTTATGCTGAGGATGCTTCTAGAACACCCGGCATTAGGATGGTGCTTCAGTTTAGCTCACTCTGTTTGGACCAATGCCGTATACGCTAATGCCCCAAGTTTCACTAAAGCAAAATTCAACCACTCCTCAATCAGGGGTCGAGTGGCAGCAATACGATAGACAAAACCATGCTAATTAGTGGGATTCCACACATCCAAGACAACAATTACCCCAGCTACCTTTTTATATCTGATGCTCAGTCTTTGAGGTACATATATACTTGCACACTTGCAGGTGGAAGACCATCTAAAGGGAAATGAAAAAGCATTTCCAAGACTGGTCTAATGCCCACCTATTCACTTAACTACAAGGCCAGAGAGGAAAGAGGCTGAGAGGTAGAAGGGAGGTTCTCACACAGGAACCACACACAAATGATTAAGCTTTAGAAAAACACATTGGAGAAACTAAAATCCAAGTGTGTACGTTGTAGGGAGTGAAGGGTTGGGAAGAAACCCCTGAACCCACTGAAGACCCAGGCAGCAGAGGTGGAAAATTAAAGAACCTATTGTTTTCTTGTGGTTTAGGCAAGCCCATCCCCCACCATTTTACAGCAAGGTGGGAGTCTGAGAACCAAACAATAAAACGACACGTCACAGCCGTTAAAGGGGAACAACCAGCCAGCCATTCCTTGGCTCAAACTGCCAAAAAGCCTAGGCTCAAACTGCACTCATGAGTAGGGTGAACTGTCTTCCTGGATAACTGGGATGATGGAACTGAGATACTGCTTCTCCTCCAAATTCAAGGCAATACTGAATGGATGAACGACCAGGCAATAAACTCTGTTACAACAGCAGCCCAGTGAGTAGGTACCATGAAAGTGCGAGTTCCTCCCTCCACCCGCCACAAGGAAGGGGCAGTGTGCCAGCTCTGGGCGCCCAGGCCAGGACGGGAGGAGAGCCTGCACCGTCCTCAATGCCTCACTCTGGTCTAGGGGCAGCGCGCGCAGCGCCTGCGCACCCCGGGCCCCACGCCCTACCTGGGCCGTGAGAGGAAAGAGCAGCAGCAGCGCGCAGGCAGGCGCCGGCACCGAGCCCAGAGACTCCTCTTCCAGTCCCAGCACGTCCTCGAAGCGCCACTGGCCGGCGACCCCCAGCCGGGCCAGCACCTGCGGGGAAAAAACATGGCGGCCAGGCGCGGAGACAGGCAAGTGGCGGGCACCTACCGGGAGGCGGGGGAGGCGGGGCGGGCTCTGCATCCTCGCACCTCTCCCCGGGCCTGGGAGGAGCCCGGCCCCGCCCCCCCCCCGAGCCGAGCGCAATGACACAGCACAAAGCGCGGCCCACACGTGGCTCCCGCGACGCCCGGGCCTAGCAGCCTCCTCCATCCCACCTCTGACCGGTTTCGCAGTCACCGCAGCCCCCGAGGCAGGGGCAGAGGGAGGGCACCCCGGCCGCGCCCCAGCCCCGCCGCCTCCGGAGCGCGCAGGGCGCCGCTCGGTCCCCAAGAAACAGCCGGAGCCGGTGGGCGCCTCCGCCTCGGTGCTCCCGGGGGAGGGAGACAGAGGCAGCCCGAGACGTCACTCACTTTGTTCAGCATCTGAAAGGCAAATGCAAAGAAAAAAAATTCAAAGATAAAAGCAGTCATTGATACCGCTACCTGGTGAGGGCTGACCCTCGGCCCTTCGCTCCCCGAGTAACAGTGCACCTGATGCTCACCTCCGGGTTAATCTCCATCGGCTTCAGCTGCATCTTCGCGAACAACAGCAGGATGCACGGCCCAGAGAAGAGGAAAAACAGAGAACGGAGCCGCCCAGGCTGCAGCTATAAAGCACCGGCCTGACGCACTATGGGTGCCTGCGCAGGGGGAGCAGAGGCAAAACCAAGCGAGGAGAAACGGCAAATGGGCACGAACCCCCCCCTTGCGCAGCGCGGAGTGGTACGGCCAAGCCCCCAAACCTTGCAGTCTCACTTGCTGGTGAGATAATCTGGTGGTTGTGGAGATGGGTTTTGTTGGTGGGTGTTCCTTGACCGTGTGGAGCAGTCCTTTTTAATGGAGTCTGATTTTTTGCGAAGTCTCTGGAAACCCACACTTTCGACCATCCCAGTTACCTGAAAGCTTAGAGTCTCTGAAGCACTGAGAAAAAGCCCAAATTCAACAGGTATATATTTAACATGAATATAAATCTAGGAGCAGTTTGCATTTGACCTTAGATAATTCATCCTCCATGTTAAAGCAAACCAGCACCGAGGTTCGTTTTTAATTGACCGCCTAGAATAAAACATAGTCTGTAATATAGCACATATTGCATTAGTGATGCTGATGTAATGTGACTCCCAGGGAAGAATTGGTTGGTCTTGGGGAAGCGGTAGAGACCTGGGGGATGTGGCTGTAATACGACACACAGAGAAGGTAGGCTGTCGGAGACTTTAGGAAACATATCCAGGGAAAAACACAGGTATAATTTCAGGATGAGAGGCTGTAAAAGGAAACGCATTTTTTTCAGGGAATGGGAGGCTTTGAAAAATAAAACGTTAAGTTCACAATAGAATACTCCCAGTGAAGAAGAAAGGTAATGGCAACTTTAAAAACCACTGTTCTCTAATGATCTCAGGTGGGGTTTGGGTTTTTTTTCTACCAGCATATTCAAAAGATGGAAACAAATAGCATATGCCTAAGAATGAATAAAAAGTGGAACAGGGCTTCCCTGGTGGCGCAGTGGTTGAGAGTCCGCCTGCCGATGCAGGGGACACGGGTTCGTGCCCCTATCCCGGAAGATCCCACATGCCGCGGAGCGGCTGGGCCCGCGAGCCATGGCCGCGGAGCCTGTGTGTCCGGAGCCTGTGCTCCGCAACGGGAGAGGCCACAGCAGTGAGAGGCCCGCGTACAGCAAAAAAAAAAAAAAAAAAAAGTGGAACAAACTCTGTAAGAATAGTGCAGGAAAACAAAACCTCAGAATGAAGTGGGGCTTGCTGAATCCTAAGAAAAGAAGAAGGTTGGGTATTTTTTCACTTATGCTCAGAACAAGATAATGATGATGGTGAAAAAATAGACCTACTGTTTAGGGGATCCAAGGTTAAAAGATGACAGAGAGAAGGGAAGGGATCTGCTGTTTTTGAGTTATTATCTCTACTGTGGATCAGGTTTTTTGCATGTCATCTCACAACCCTTAGAGAAGCCAATGAAGAAACTCTTCGTAGTGCAGTTTTACAGCTCAGAATCCATGGCTTAGAGAGGTTAATTTGCTTTAAGGTCACAACTGAAAAGTAAAACTGAGAAGCAAACCCTCGTAAATTGGGCTCAAGGGGCCCATTCTCTATCCAAAATTCCACTACATTCCACTTCTATTTTCTTCCCATTTTTACTATCAGAAAAATGACCTTCACACGGAACATGAGAGAGGAAAAGACATTAGTAAGAAGAACTTAATGGATGAATTTTGTGGTATGTAAATTATGCTTCACTAAAGTTGTTTCTTTAAAAATAGAAGACTTGGGCTTCCCTGGCGGCGCAGTGGTTGAGAATATGCCTGCTAATGCAGGGGACACGGGTTCGAGCCCTGGTCTGGGAAGGTCCCACATGCCGCGGAGCAACTAGGCCCGTGAGCCACAAGTACTGAGCCTGCGCGTCTGGAGCTTGTGCTCCGCAACAAGAGAGGCCGCGATAGTGAGGCCTGCGCACCGCGATGAAGAGTGGCCCCGGCTTGCCGCAACTACAGAAAGCCCTCGCACAGAAACGAAGACCCAACACAGCCAAAAAATAAATTAATTAATTAAAAAAAAATCCAAAGCATTGCTCTCTGAAAAAAAAAAAAATAATAGAAGACTTGAAAGTCTTGACAAGTGAATAGTAGTACAAGAATACCTGGCTATGTTGAATGAGTTCTTGCCTTTAAGACTGAGACAAATTACATCCTAATTTACTTCATTTTTTCAACAAGTACCAATTAAGCACCTACTGTGTAACGGGGATACAAAGGTGAACAAAGTAACCTCTGTCATCGAGCTCTTATCAGTAATAAGAGTGGTGTGAGAGGGAGTAGAGTTCAGGAATGCTTAGCGTAGGGAATCGGGAGGGCTTCCCAAAGGAAGTGACATTTAATATAAGGCCTGAGGGACCTGTAGAAGTTAGCAGTTTACAGTTATTGCCAAAATAAATAGTAAAAGAAATAATGATAACATAATATTGTAAATCAACTATACTTCAATAAAATTTTTAAAAAAGAAGTAATGAGGGACTTCCCTGGTGGCACAGTGGTTAGGAATCCACCTGCCAATGTAGGGGACACAGGTTCCAGCCCTGGTCTGGGAAGATCCCACATGCCGCGGAGCAACTAAGCCCGTGCGCCACAACTACTGCGCCTGTACTCTAGAGCCCGTGAGACACAACTACTGAGCCCACATGCCACAACTACTGAAGCCCGCATGCCTAGAGCCCATGCTCGGCAACAAGAGAAGCCACCACAATGAGAAGCCTGCACACCGCAACGAAGAGTAGCCCCCGCTCGCCACGACTAGAGAAAGCCCGTGCGCAGCCACAAAGACCCAACGTGGCCAAAGATTGATTAATTAATTAATTAATTAATTAAAAAAGAAGTAATGATAACACTTTCTGAAATCTTCGTTAAAGGTAGTCACTCATTCACTCAACTAATATATATATATTGAGGGCCTACTATGTGCCAGGAAGCATCAGAGCGATGAATAAAACAGCTCCCTGCTTACAAGAGGATGCCAGAGACTAGACATGAACAAACTGTATCCTGATCTTTTTTTAAAAAAAAGAGGGGAGAGCCAGGGGAGAATGTATCACTGAAACTGTAGACCAGGAGATTTGATATCAATCATTAGCCAAATTCTAGGACTCATAAGTAGTGAATTCTTTGAAAAAATAGAATGCTTTGGGGCTTACTAGCTAGATGGACTGGGAGAACACTTCTCATTGTATTCTTTCTTCATGCTGCCTGGGTTGACATCAACTGATATTAAAATTGAGGTGGTTTTATAGCTTATTTAAGTTACTCTACCTTTAAAAAAGAAGTGCTGCTGAATGAAGTAATCTCAACCTGTAGCCACCCAACAATGGTTCTAATCCTGTCCTGTGCAGTTTTATTGGAGCAGAGAGAGAGAGGGAGAGAGCACATGCAAGCGAGAATAAGCAAACTAAATGGCAGAGTCATGAGATTCAGAAAAATGAGTTAAAAATAAAATGATGATATTTAATAGAGATTTTGGTGATAGTTGTACACCCCTATGAATATACCAAAAAACTTTAAATGGGTGAATGTTATCTTAGCAAAGGTGTTAAAAATTCTGTAGGGATATGTATGAAGCTCTTCACATCAATTATCATAGTACAGTTGGTCTTTATAGTCACTTTTTTCTTGATTCTGTGGTTGTAAACGTATGTAATAATGTGGAAAATATCAAGTGAAAAACAAGTCCACAACATTTTGTTTATAAACATTAAAAATGAATACACAAAGATCAGAAGGAAAACCATTTTTTTAAAAAATCAAATACGCAGGGTAAATATGGAGTAGACCTGTTAGAGGTGGAAAAACAAAATCAGTGAGTGGATAAGTTGTCCTTCATAAATAAAGTTGCCATTTCTGATTCACCAGTAATAGGATTTTTATCATAAGTGGCTTTTTTGTTTTGTTTTGTTTTTTAGCAATAAGATTTGGGATTGACCCTTTAGAAACCAACTTTTTTTTGATTCTGATAATTAATAAGACAGATATATTCAAACATCCTTGGTAGAACAGTCCTACAGTATATGGGAGTCAATCCTGAAGGCTCAGCCCACAAAGTTTGTTCTCCAGCACTCCCAGTGGTTTTGTAAGCACCTAATTCCCTGTATTAAATTCCATTCTACTTAAAATGCCTAAAGTAGTTTTGGACTCCTGCATTGCTATACTGCAGGCATACCAGTAGAAGTACATGAGATGATTTCAGGTGAATCACAAACATGTAATAGTTATTTGTTTTAATGCACATCATAAAAGCTGTGTGTTCTTGTACGTGTGTATAATTAGAACAAGTTTGTGATTTCACAGCTGTTAAATCTTTGGGCAAATCTAACATATATACTAAGCAAATAGTATTATTGGTCTATAAGGATACTGCAAAAAAAAAAGGAGTCATTCATAAATCTCAAAGATAGGAAAACTCTAATGACAAAAGACTGTTACTAGTTGAAGGGGGAGAGTATACAGTGTCTTTGTGAAGACAGGCAACGCAAGCACTGAAGCAGTGCTCCCCAAATATTTTGAGAAGTGGGTATTTCTGCCTGAAATCAGAAGTTACCCAAGGAGGGAGATGAGGAAGGAAAGAGCACTAGCCTTTTTTGTTATACAAAGGACATTGTATTTGTCATCCCCATTGAATCCTCAGACCAATCCTCTGATATTCATACTTCTACCTTGATTTTGCGGGTAAGTAAACTCAGTAAACTGAGGCCTCAGAGAGACTGTTTAAATTGCTAATGTTACACAGCTACTAAGTATATGAGTCTGGGTTTCAACCCAAGTTTATTTGATTCAAAAACTTGTGCATGTTCAACTGTCCTGCCTACTTCCATCTAAGGGCCAGCCTTACAGCCTTAGTCATAGTAAGTCATAATAAGATGAAGATCAACCACTGAGAAAAAGGCACTTAAAATGACTTCCCCAGTGTCCAGGGCCAGAGCAAGTCACCCAACTCTGATAAGCGTGGCTCACTTTGAGTTCTGAGAGTCTAGTTTGAATTTATAATTAGCACATAAATTATTGACAGACAGAGTACTTCCTCAACATTTAGAAAAATTACTTGGCAATTCCTCTGTCAATAATGTTTCCCCAGAAGCAAGGTTCTGACATCCAGATATTTTAAAGTTAAAAATAACACAATAAAAAATTTCAGGGCCTCCCTGGTGGCGCAGTGGTTGAGAGTCCGCCTGCCGATGCAGGGGATACGGGTTCGTGCCCCGGTCTGGGAGGATCCCATATGCCGCGGAGCGGCTGGGCCCGTGAGCCATGGCCGCTGGGCCTGCGCATCCGGAGCCTGTGCTCCGCAACGGGAGAGGCCACAACAGTGAGAGGCCCGCATACCGCAAAAAGAAAAAAAAAAAAAGAAAAAAAGGAAAAAAAAAAAAAAAAAATTTCATATAATGCCGAGAAATTACCGCACTTAGTTCCCATGGTAAAGTCAATTTTCATCCTGTTTCCTAAAAGCGGTTCATTAACTGGGTATCCACAAATATGTCGGAAGGAAGAAAGAGAAATGTGAGAGAGGAGAGTGCATGTCCTCATTGAATTATACCTTACTTCATATAGTCATGTATTTATTCAACACATATTTTTGAGCACCTACTATGTGTCAGACACTCTACTATGCTTACCTGGGTTGGGGGTGAGGTTAGCAGATGACAGCTATAAGGCATAGACCATGTTTTCTGGGCTTTTAAATGTCGTCAATTTTAAGATAAATGATCAATTTAAGAGCTTCTTTTGTAGGGGGAAGGGGCAGATCCTGAGCATCAAATGTATTTATCAGTTGTAAGGCATCTCTCTTTTCAAAAATGTTTAAACGTGAAAAACAGGTGCATCTTAGACACAAGGAAACACTGGTTCTGTTTTTTATCAAGCTCTTCACAATCAACTTGTGTTCAGGACAGCTAGCAGCATGCACTGTCCACAGTGAAAAAGAAATGCCTTATGTTTCTAAGGTATAGAGAAAGGGCTTGAGGACATAGGAGAAATATGACACAGCTGGCAACTGGTAGCAGATAATGAGAGGTGTTCTCAGGACAGGTGAAATAGAGATCCTGCCCTAGTGTCCCTCAGTTACTATTTCTTGTGGAGCTGTGAAATTGGAAATCAGAGGGCTTTGGTGGACCCAGATCAGCCATCCAAAATGTGAACACAGGCAGTTTAATTAACTTCTTTACATCCCAGTTTCCTCAACAGTAAAATGAGTGTTACAGGAACACTACAATTTCTCCCAATTCTAGCATCCCAAGGACCTTGAGCAGCAGAAAATAAAAGATATATAGACCAAATCATATAAAAATTTGGGTTAAGTCTACTTTCATCTCTAATTCCTTAATTTTAGCCATTAGCCCTGTTTGATGTGACTAGGATATAATAAACAAGGTTTATCAGTTAAAATTGGTTTCTGAAGTGTGCTTCTGAGCTGTTTGTTACATATATCCTTTTACCAGGAGATTAGTATATGAGGAATATGATAAGCAGAAAAAATTTAAATCTGTAAATATACCAGGAAATGTCTTCTCGAGAACACTGCTGAGTTCTAAGACCTAACCAAGCATTTTTTCAGGATCCTTTGAGTAAATAGATCAATTTATAGATGTCTAGTGTCTTGGTCTTACCTGGACATTTAGCTTCAGTGGCCTAAGAACATGAAGCAATTAAAAAAAAAAACCCAACCCATACATAAATTCACTACTCTAAGGAATTTACCTTTTCATTTCTCCACATATTCCTTCTAGTACTTGGCCATCTGTATAGCAAACCCTGTTGCTATCGACATTTATTATCCTCTTCCTTCTAACTTGGCTGCCCACTGTTCCAGTCCCAACTCCATACTGCTTTCTTAGACCCCAGCTCAAGTCTATTTTCTTTTGGGGGATCGTTGAGGGCAAGGAGGAGGAAGGGAGGTTGTCACTGGAGAACTCCTTTGCTTCTTGTGAGACAGACAGTATTTCAAACAGTGTGTCCTATGCACTGTATTAGTAGACCTTCCATGGAAGAGCCCCTTAGAGCACTAGGTCAGCCATAATGCCAGAAGCAGATACCCTGTTTTTTTCTTTTTTCTTTTATATTGGAGTATAGTTGATATACAATGTTGTGTTAGTTTCCGGTATACAGCAAAGTGATTCAGTTATACATACAAATATATCTATTCTTTTTCAGATTCTTTTCCCATTTAGGTTATTATAGAATATTGAGTAGAGTTCCCTGTGCTATACAGTAAGTCCTTGTTGATTATTTATTTTATATATAGTACTGTGTATATGTTAATACCAAACTCCTAATTTATACCTCCTCCAACCTTTCCCCTTTGGTAACCATAAGTTTGTTTTCTAAGTCTGTGAGTCTGTTTTTGTTTTGTAAATTAGTTCATTTGTATCATTTTTTTATACTCCACATATAAATGGTATCATATGATATTTGTCTTTCTCTATCTGACTTACTTCACTTAGTATGATAATCTCTAGGTCCATCCATGTTGCTGCAAATGGCATTATTTCATTCTTTTTTTTTTTTTTTTTTTTTTTTTTTTTATGGTACGTGGGCCTCTCACTGTTGTGGCCTTTCCCGTTGCGGAGCACAGGCTCCGAAAGCGCAGACTCAGCGGCCATGGCTCACAGGCCTAACCGCTCCGCGGCATGTGGGATCTTCCCAGACCAGGGCTCGAACCCGTGTCCCCTGCATCGGCAGGCAGACTCTCAACCACTGCGCCACCAGGGAAGCCCTATTTCATTCTTTTTATGGCTGAGTAATATTCCATTGTATATATATACCACATCTTCTTTATCCATTCATCTGTCAATGGATGTTTAGGTTGCTTCCATGTCTTGGCTATTGTAAATAGTGCTGCTATGAACATTGGGGTGTATGTATCTTTCCAAAGTATGGTTTTCTCCAGATATATGCCCAGCACTGGGATTGCTAGATCATATGGTAGCTCTATTTATAGGTTTTTTAAAAAAATATTCTATTTATTTATTTATTTGGCTGTGTTGGGTCTTAGTTGCTGCATGTGGGATCTTTCATTGTAGCGCGCAGGCTCTTCCTTGCAGCATGCAGCCTTCTCTAGTTGCAGCACGTGGGCTCTCCAGTTGTGGCACACGGGCTCCAGAGCACATGGGCTCAGTAGTTGTAGCGCACAGGCTCTCTAGTTGCAGCACACAGGCTTAGTTGCCCCACCGCATGTGGTATCTTAGTTCCCCAACCAGGGATCGAACCCACGTCCCCTGCATTGGAAGGCAGATTCTTAACCACTGGACCACCAGGGAAGTCCCCAAGCTCTGTTTATAGTTTTTTAAGGAACCTCCATACTGTTCTCCATAGTGGCTGCACCAGTTTATATTCCCACCAGCAGTGTAGGAGGGTTCCCTTTTTTCTACACCCTCTCCAGCATTTATTGTTTGTAGCCTTTTTGATGATAGCTATTCTGACTGGTGTGAGGTGATACCTCATTGTAGCTTTGATTTGCATTTCTCTAATAATTAGTAATGTTGAGCAGCTTTTCATGTACTATTTGGCCATCTGTATGTCTTTTTTGTAGAAATGTCTGTTTAGATCTTCTGCCCATTTTTTGATTGGATTGTTTGTTTTCTGATATTGAGCTATATGAGCTGTTTGTATATTTTGGAGATTAATCCCTTGTCGGTCAGATCATTAGCAAATATTTTCTCCCAGTCTATGGGTTGTCTTTTCGTTTTGTGGATGGTTTCCTTTGCTGTGCAAAACCTTTTAAGTTTAATTAGGTCCCATTTGTTTGTTTTTGTTTTTATTTTCATTACTCTAGGAGGTGGATCCAAAAAGATAATTGCTGCGATTTATGTCAAAAAGTGTTCTACCCGTGTTTTCCTCTAAGAGTTTTATAGTATCTGGTCTTACATTTAGGTCTTTAATCCATTTTGAGTTTATACCCTGTTTGTTTCTTTTTATCAGCTACCAAACTTTCACCAGCAGCCCACTACTCCTTAAAAACTGCCCTTGTGAAAACTGACCAGAACAGAGCCTTATGCCTATCTCAGTAAGAGGACCTCAAACATTTAAGCAGAGTGGGAAGTACATTGTATCTCAGAAAGGACAAATTAAAGAAACACAACGTATCCCTAAAAGGAAAAATAAAAAGAAATCCATGCTTAGATATAAGTAGTGAAACTGCAGAACACCAAGAACAAAGAAAGATTTTAGAATCAGCCACAAAGAAAGCATAAATGAAAATGACATCAGTCTCCTCAATAGCAACCAAGGAAGCCAGGAGACAATGGAATCATACCTCCAATGTGCTGAGAGAAAATAACTGTCATCCTTGAATTTCGTATTCAGCAAAACTATCTTTCAAAAACAAAGGTGAAAAAAATTTACATATAAACATAAGCTGAGTTTACTACTTAGAGAGTTGTACAAAAGTAACTTCTAAAAGATGTAATTAAAGAAGAAAAAATGATCCAGTCGTTGGTCTGAGAAAAGGGATTAAAATAATATTCAGTGGAAACATATATGTAAATCCAAATAAATAGAATAGTGCTAAAATACGATTTTGCATAATAATATATATGATGTGAGGAAGTGCAAGGAAAGTGAATGTATTCACAGGTTCTTTATTGTTCTGGCAGAGGTTAAGAAATTATTTAACTTTAGGCTTTGTTAAGTTGTCTCAAGGGCAATTGAGAAAGAAAAGAAAAAAACATATAAATCCAAACAATTAGAGCTAAATAGGAGAAGGGAAGAAACACAATCAAACCCCCCCAAAAGGCAAGATAAGAGGAAAAAAAGCATAGAAAATCCAGGACAAATAGGAATAATAAGGTAAGAGAGAAAAGTAGAAAAAAGTCCAAATTTTAAAATCATATTAAATGTAAATGGACTAAACTTACGTTTTATCAAATTAGATTCTTTAAATCTAGATGCGTGCTATTTTTAAGAGACATGCCTAAGGCATAAGGATATGGCAAAATCAAAAGTAAAAGGAAGGGGAAACGTTTTCCAGCAAAATTATTAACCAAGGAAACCTAGTGTAACTATATTAATATCCGCATAATGGATTGTTAAGCAAAAGCATGATTAGAGATAAGGGTATCATTATGATTATTTAATTCATCAGGAAGATACAACAATTCTAAAGTTGCATGCTCCTAATAAAGTAGCCTCAAATGTGTAAAACAGGGGCTTCCCTGGTGGCGCAGTGGTTGGGAATCTGCCTGCCAATGCAGGGGACACGGGTTCGAGCCCTGGTCTGGGAGGATCCCACATGCCGCGGAGCAGCTGGGCCCGTGAGCCACAACTGCTGAGCCTGCGCGTCTGGAGCCTGTGCTCCGCAACAAAAGAGGCCACAACGGTGAGAGGCCCGTGCAGCGCTATGAAGAGTGGCCCCCACTTGCCACAACTGGGGAAAGCCCTTGCACAGAAACGAAGACCCAACACAGCCAAAAATAAAAGTAAATAAATTTTTTTTAAAATGTGTAAAACAAAATTTGATAGGACTGCAGGGGAGAATGGATAAATCCACCATTACCTTGTACCCACCTTTCTGAATTATTTATAAGTCAAACTGACAATATAGTGAGGAGTATGGTACCCGGTTAAAACCTATGTGTGGTTTTTTTCAGGCCTGATCACAGGCAGTTACAAAGGCTTTACCTGGCAGGCCTCTTGGGGAAGAGGCCTACATCAGATTTGAGGTACAGCCAATGCATTGCAGCCTCTGAGAGGACCTGCAGGCAAGGACTCAGGCCCCTCTGGCCAATCATGTTTTTTGACATACTTGCATTCCTACTCCCAGAACCTTTATTCTAAGCTTTTATCTAAGCCTTGGGCAGATCTCTCCTTCAGGTGCCTGGGTTGAGGCCTCCTTATGGGGATCAGAGGGGAACCATCGAAGGCACCTTTGCCCAGGCTTACTCAGTACTTTTCCACACCTCATCCTGCCCCCCTGCCCTCAGCCCCGACCCCAGGGGCCATAAAACTATTGGTGTCTTTTGTTCCGGGGCTCCCTCAACAGTGAGATGATCCCCACCTCTTCACTGATCCAGCTGACCTGGACCAGTGTGTACTTCCCTGGGGGAAAGCGGAACAGAGGAGTCTGCACTTTCTGCAGTTTAGCTACTTGCTTGTTCCAAAGCAGTAAGTGGTTAAGCCCTTTCATTTTTGGCTTGTTTTCATCAGCTACTCTGACACCTGGCAGCTCACTCCTCTCTCTATCTCTCTCTCTCTCTGTCTCACCCAGCTCAGCTGGCTGAGCTTCTGACATATAGAAGATTAAAAAACAAAACTGAATACCACAATAAAACAGTCTTAATCTAATGGTCGTATATAAAACTCTGTACCCAACAATTTTAAAATGTGCATTCTTCTCAAGCATTCATGGAGCATTTATAAACATTGATTAAGTGCCTAGTCATGAAGCATGACTCAACACATCTTATAGAATCAGTATTATGCAGATGACATTTTCTAATTGCAATGCAGTTAATTCAAATACCAATAATAAAATGACAAGTGAGACTTTAAAAATTAACTTTGGAAATTAAATGCATGCTCTTTAGTAAATCATGGGTCAAAGCCATCATTGAAATTTGAAAATATTTAGAACTAAGCAATAATAAAAGTTTAAATATCAAAACATATGAGATGCAATGAAAGTAATATTTGAGGGAAATTCATCACATTAAATGCTTCTTTTAGAAAAGAAGAAATGTGGAAAATTAGTGAGCTAAGCATCCAGCCTAAAAGGTTAGCAAAAGAATAGCAAAATAACCTCAAGACAAGTAGAAGAAAGTAGATAATAAGGAGCAGAAATAGATGATGTAGTAAAATACAATAGAGATGGCCAACAAACAAAAGTTTAAAAAAGGGCTTCCCTGGTGGCACAGTGGTTGGGAGTCCGCCTGCCGATGCAGGGGACATGGGTTCGTGCCCCGGTCCGGGAAGATCCCACATGCCATGGAGCGGCTGGGCCCGTGAGCCATGGCCGCTGAGCCTGCACGTCCAGAGCCTGTGCTCTGCAACAGGAGAGGCCACAACAGTGACAGGCCCGCGTACGGCAAAAAAAAAAAAAAAAAAAAGATTAATAAAATAGACAATCATCTGGCAGGATTTATGGGGGGGGCAAAGAGATAATGCACAAATAGATAATATTAAGGATGTAAAATGAGAATCACATATGCATTATAAATTTAAAAGACAGTAAGAGTATAATACTATGAACAATTTTATGCCAATGAATTTCAAAACTTAGAGAAAAATTTCAAATACCTAGAAAAAAAATAGAAAGCCTGCATTGTGAAGCCAAATAAAGCAGTAATTTTAAATATTTCCATGAAGAAATATCCAGACTTAAATTCTTTTATGGTGAATCTTACCAAATATTCAAGGAATAGATCGTAAACATTCTTACATAAACTACTCCTGAGAAGATAAAACAGGGAATGCTAACTGAGACATCAGGGAAAATGACAGTGCAAGACTATCTAAAAATTTACGCCTTTATAAAAGCAATGCTCCATATCCTACCAACACTTATTTTCCTTTTGATTGTAGCCATCCTTACGGATGTGAGGTGGTATCTCATTGTCATTTTGATATGTCTTTCCCTGAGAGCTACTAATGTTGAGCATCTTTTCATGTGCTTATTGGCCATTATCTTCCTTGGAGAAAATTCTATTTATGATAACCTTTTGAACCTATTCCAAAAATAGTTTGGCTCACAGCACTCCACCAAAATTGCCCTTGATGTAGCCACTCTTACTTAAATGCCCAGCAGCATTCTCTCATATAAACATTGTGGACGGCCACCTCTTCTGGGATTTCCAGTCTCCTGACACTCCTTTTCTGTCACCTTTGCTGATTCCTTTTCAGCTCCAGGATTGCTGACACTAGATGGCCCCCATGACTCAGCGGTTGAACCTCTTCTGTTTATTTATACTCACGCCCTTGAAGAACTCATCCAGCTCATGGTTTTAAATCCCATCTTCATATTGGAGACACCCCAATTTTTATCTCCAGCCAGACCTCCTCTCTAATATCAAGTCCAACTGCATACTCCACATCTCCATGTTGATGTTTGATACCTAACTTGTCCAAAACTAAATTCCTCATCCTCCCCTCCTAATCTGCCCTTTTCACACTCTTCCTCATCTCAAAAACTATCCACTTTACTGAACTTCTAATTGCTCAGGCCAGAAACCTCAGCATCATCCCTGAGTCCTCTTTCTCTCATGCCCCAAATTCAATCTGTCAGCAAATCCTGGCAGCTCTATCTTTGAAATATATCTAGAATTCTTACCACTGAAAAAATTACAAGGCAGCCATTAAAAACAACATGCAAGACATTTTTCTTAAAAACATGGAGTGGAAAGTGGCATGCAAGTCCTATGTGTAATGTGATTCCAACAATGAAAATATGCTTCTAATGAAGATTTGAAAGAAAGCCTCCAAATTATATCCTTAAGAAGCCACAGAGATATTTTCATATTGTCCCATATTTTTCTTTGAAAATATTTATCAAGCTATAAAACTTCTGGGAAGATTTCAGTGTTTGTAGTACTGATGGATGTTTATGGAGCACGGTACCATTTTAAATAGCCCTTTGACATCAGTGGGTAAGGAGCCCATATTTCTGGAGACTTTTACTTGTACCACATGCTGTGCTAATTGTTTTGCACATATGATCTCATTTAATTCTCTCACCCTTTTAAAAAAACAGCTTTATTGATGCATAATTGACAAAGAATAAATGTTTACAATGTTTAATGTATAATTTGATGTTATGGCATACATATACACCCGTGAAACAATCACCAAATCGAGATGGGGGCAGATCCACGACCTGAGAGGTCTCTTTGTTCCCCACCCCTCCCTGCTTCCCAGCTCCCCAGCCCCCCAAGCAACCATTGATCTACTCTCTGTCACTGTAGATCGGTTGGCATTTTCCACAGCTTTATATAAATAGAATCATACATTATGTCCTTTTTTTTTTTGGTCAGACTACTTCTGAATGATCTTTTTATGTTTTATTCACATCTTATAGCTGAAGAAATAAATTCATAGAAGTTATATAACTTTCCTAAAATCATACAGTAATAAGAGATGAACCTGGACTTTCACTCCATGTCTGCTTGTTAAAAGCAGACCACATGTTAAAAGTGAAGCTCCAAATGGTTAAAGGAATTGCCAAAAGTTATAATACCAGTGACTGGCCAAAGTAAGACAGAAACCCACTGTGCCACATGCCTCTTGGTTATTTATGTGGCTGTTGGAAAGAGCATTAGGACTCCTTCTAGATTTCACTAAGACCACATTTTTCAGAAGCCCAGCTATTAACCTGACCTTGATGATGGCCTTGGACAGAAGATCCAATGTGGTGTGCTTGGCAAAAGCTTCCTTCAACACAGTGTCTTTCAATTCGTCAGAACAAAGAAATCTATTTCTCTAGAAGCTGTCTTTGATTTCCCTTGAATTGCTGTCCTCTTCAGAAAATACCTGAACTGAGAGTAAAGGGAACCGCTTGTAGTTTGGGTCCCTACCCCTCCATCCCTCTCCTCCCTCCCTTCTCTGCTCTTTGCTCCTCCCTCCCTCTCCTCCTTCCTTTTCTTTTTCTTCCCTCCATTTCTATTCTTCATAGTATTCATTTGCAGTGAATCTTCATCATTACTTTTTTTTTTTTTTTTTTCCGGTACGCGGGCCTCTCACTGTTGTGGCCTCTCCCGCTGCGGAGCACAGGCTCCGGGCACGCAGGCTCAGCGGCCATGGCTCACGGGCCCAGCCGCTCCGCGGCATGTGGGATCTTCCCAAACTGGGGCACGAACCCGTGTTCCCTGCATCGGCAGGCGGACTCTCAACCACTGCGCCACCAGGGAAGCCCCATCATTACTTTTGTTACCACTGCTTTATACTCTTAGGTGGCCTAGACTGCCAGAGTAATGCATGGGATTGGAGCCAAAATGCTTGGTTTGTGATTCTCTAAAACTGCCACATTGTTACAGCCTGATTTCCAATTAATATATTTATATTTATTATTATTTACATTTATTTATTAGGCTTATATGATGTCTTTGTATCTACAAGATCACATAAGTTTTAGTATCTGTGAAGTTTAATTAGTGGGTTAGGAGTTGTTTACATATCAAAAAACAAGCTTAAAAAGATGGAAAACCGTTTATATAATAAGCAGTAAGGTGATACCCTGAAAAAGGTATTAAAATTATTGAATGCTTATCAGAAAAGCCTGCATAGTGTTTCTTTTAAATTTTTTATTGAAGTATAATTGATTTACAATATCGTGTAAGTTTCAGGTATATAACACAGCAATTCAGTTATATGTGTATGTGTATATATATATATATATATATATATATACTTTTTCAGATTCTTTTCCCTTATAGTTGTTACATAATATTGAGTATAGTTCCCTGTGCTGTACAGTAGATCCTTGTTGGTTATCTATTTTATACATAGTAGTGTGTATATGTTAATCCCAGCCTCCCAGTTTATCCCTCCCCCTACCCCCTTTCCCCTTTGGTAACCATAAGTTTGTTTTCTGTGTCTGAATATCTTTCTGTTTTGGAAATACGTTCATTTGTGTCTTTTTTTTTCTTTTAGATTCTACATATAAGCAATATCATATGATATTTGTCTTTCTGTGTCTGACTTCACTTAGTATAATTTCTAGGTTCATCCATGTTGCTGCAAATGGCATTATTTCATTCTTTTTTATGGCTGAGTATATTCCATGATGTGTGTGTATGTGTGTGTATATGTACACACACACACATACACACACATCATTTTTTTGGCTGTGAGGACACGTGGGGTCTTAGCGTGGCATGTGGGATCTTAGTTCCCCAACCAGGGGTTGAACCGTGCCCTCTGCATTGGAAGCTCGGAGTCTTAACCACTGGACTGCCAGGGAAGCCCCTACCACATCTTCTTTATACATTCATCTGTCGATGGACATTTAGGTTGCTTCCATGTCTTGGCTATTGTAAATAGTGCTGCAGTGAATATGGGGGTGCATTTACCTTTTCAAATTACGGTTTTCTCTGGATGTTTACCCAGGAGTGGGATTGCAGGATCATATGGTAGCTCTATTTTTAGTTCTTTAAGGAACCTCCATATTGTTCTGCATAGTGGCTACACCAATTTACATTCCCACCAACAGTGCAAGAGGGTTCCCTTTCCTCCACACCCTCTCCAGCATTTATTGTTGTAGACTTTTTGATGATGACCATTCTGACTGGTGTGAGGTGGTACCTGGCTGTAGTTTTGATTTGCATTTCTTTAATAATTAGCGATGTTGAGCATCTTTTCATGTGCCTTTTGGCCATCTGTACTTCACAGTGTTTTAAATATCTGTTTAAAATTGATATTAAGGACTTCTCTGGTGGTGCAGTGGATAAAAATCTGCCTGCCAATGCAGGGGACACGGGTTCGATCCCTAGTCCAGGAAGATCCCACATGCCGCAGAGCAACTGAGCCGGTGTGCCACAACTGCTGAGCCTGCGCTCTAGAGCCCGTGAGCCACAACCACTGAGCCCGTGTGCCACAACTACTGAAGCCCTTGCGCCTAGAGCCCGTGCTCTGCAACAAGAGAAGCCACCACAATGAGAAGCCCGCACACCACAACAAAGAGTAGCCCCGCTCGCCACAACTAGAGAAAAGCCCATGAGTAGCAACGAAGACCCAATGCAGCCAAAAATAAATAAAATAAAATAAAAATAAAATTGATTTTAATTGTATGTAACTATTGTACTCCGTGCATGTAAACTTAAATGTTAGAAACCATATGTTTTGACAAAATTTCTGAAGCTCTTGGCTAACTTACCTATGAAAAATAACGTTCTGTATCCACCAGGGCAAAGTTTTTAAGGAGATACAACAAACTGTGACAGCAGCTCCCATATCACAAACGCAAAAGCTAGAACACTCTGAGGAAATATATCAATATGAATGGTAATTGATACATGAGACTGACTTATAAAACTGCAAGCCGGAAAGGGATAGAAGTCATCTTTAGAGTCTGGCTATATATGCCTCATATTCCTGGATTTATGCCCAGCAACTCAGCAGAGTAGGAAGAAAGTACTAAAGCACTTTTTAACTGATGATATTGATGAGTGAGGGATAAGTCAACCTCCATCCTTTCTCATGAAAAATTCGGGGTTATGGGTTTGAGGTTGTATTTATGAGACCCTGAAACAGCATTTAAATCTTTTTTTTACAGGCAGATGAACAGTATACATTGAACCTGGCAAATTTTTAATAAAGAAATAAAATGTTACCTTTACAAAGAGATTCTTTATGACTTCTAGACTTGTAAAACCTACTTGTTCTTATCTCTAATATTTTTATAGTTATCTGTTATTTGTTTTCATGTAGCATACCAGGCCTAGGAGGTTATATCCAGGGCAAAATTTAGGTAAGTGATAAGAGAGAACTAAATACAGCATGGTAAAAGAAAGAAGTCAAAGTTTTTAATTTAAAATATCCAGCTGAAAAATATGAAATCAAGGGAACAAAAGTATCAAATGAACATTAGGGTAAAAGGTGGGAAATGAAATGTTCTAATTCAGGCAGGATTTCAGCTCTTTTTGACTTCAGTGACATTTAATTCTGGAGATAGCAAGTTCCTGGGTCTTTCTATTTTTATATGTCCCACATTCTCTGAGCACAAAGAGTAGAGAAGACACAGAATGTGGAGGTAGATGTGGATACCCACATATTTTCCAGTTGCCTTGGTGGTTATTTCACCTGCCTGAACTTCGCGTTTCCCACATGTTAAGATGAGGCCTCTCACAGTACACACCTCACAGAATGTTGCTGGGATTAAGTGAGTTCATGCATGTAAAGTGCTTAGCAAATAAGCCCTCAAATATGTCAGACATTACAAAGGGAAGGTATAGAAACGTACTATAAATTGGTCTGGTGGAACTCCAGTTTCTTTCCTTTTCTTGCCTTGGTCCTAGGGTTGAAGGCTGTTTCCTTCTCTTGTTCAAAGCAACCATCACCAGCTCTGCTCATCAAACTCTCCGACGCACATCAAACTTTCCCACCTCAGCACCTCTTACAGAGAAGGAACTTGAACTCTGGGGACCCTCAGTTGCCTGCTTCAGGAGAGACATGCCTTTTGAGATTGTGTATTTCATCTAAAATTTTTGCCCATCTTGTACCCTACTTCATAATACACGTGCATAATGTAACATATTTACTGCAAATTATCTGAACCATTTGTCACTCCAGGAGGATGTGGGTTTATCCTATGATTTCCAGTAACTCCTAGCATGTGGTTCCACGTTCCCAGAGTATAAAAACCCAGAGACTGACTCCCAGCCCTCAGGATCTGTTTAGTTAGGAAGAACTAATGAAGGCAGATCCTTTGTCCAAAGCAGGAATTTGGCCGCTCTGAGGATCTGAGCAAGCATGGTTTCACGTTTCCTGACGCTGCCTCTCTCAGGGGCATTTTGCAGGGAGAGGTGGTTGTCTTAGGTTGGGTTCTGAACAAGCAGAGCCAGAAGAGGAATTCAGTGCACCCGATTTGTTGATGGAAAAGCATTTTTCCGGGAAAAGCCTTTAAAGGAGGGAAGGAAGCAAAATAAAGAGAAAGAGCCAGGCAGGAATGTGGTCTCAGGTAAAGTCTGACTTGGCCTGATCCATAGGGGAAAGCTGCGGAGCATGAACCACCCTGCAGAACCGTTCTTCCTCTGGGACAAGGCAGTGGCCTTTGTGCCTCTCAGTTGTTGGCTGTGCTGTCTTGCTTGGCTGTGTGAATGCTCCATCATGCCGGCAGCTTCCAGCTTGTATGGTTGGGGACACCATCAGTGGATGCCTCAGTCTTGACCTCACTCCCACATTTCCTTTGCTATAAAGTGGGTCTTGGCCTGCTGTGTTCCCGTGCCAGGAGGAATCAAACAGTCCATAAGTCCTCAGATAGTGGTGTTGGATGAAGACTTGCTGGCTGGAAAGGCAAAGCCATACCAATAATACATGCCTGTTTCTATGAAAATGAACCGCTGGCACTCTCACGATGGAAGGGGTTCAATGTAGTCAACATGCTGCCACCACATGACTGGTTGGTCTCCTTGGGGAATGGCACCATGACAAGGGCTCACCAAAGCATTCAGTGTGCCAGCACCTCGTGGTCATATGGCCTTATCAACATAATATTATCACTGTAATGGGTCAGCATGACGTCCTCTGGGATGTCCAGAAAGTCTAGACCCCTTCACACTGTGTTATGATAGAAGATGAGAAAAGAAGCATAGCCTTGGGGCTAAACCATAAGTGTATATTGTTGCCAATTCTATGTGAATGCAAACTGTTTCTGCCCTTCTTTTTGGATTGGAATAGAAAAATACACATTTGTTAAATCAATGACTGCACACCATGTAACTGAGGCCATAATAATTTGTTCTAACAGAGATACCACATCTGACAGGCAGCTACGGTAAAGCTACTACTTGTGGTCTACAGTCATCTTCCAGGATCCATTTGGCTTTGTAGGGGGTGGACCACTGAATTGGAGACATTATGGGGACCACCACTTCTGCATTCTTTGGATGCTGAAGGGTGGTGCTAATCTCCACCATCACCCACTCTCAGACTATGATATTGTTTTTGATTTACTATCTTAGCCAAGGAATTATGGTTTCAGAGCTCTTAGCCCACAGGCCAAGGACCCAATGAGGGGATTGCATCAGCAGCCAGTTACGTGAATTCCTATTTTACGTTTGAGAATCAGAGAAATGATCACTGGGTGAGTTTGCAAACCTAGTGGACCCACTGTAAGCCAGGCCTTGGTCAGATCTCCTTTTATTACTCTAACAGGGGCTGTGATAAGGTAGCAATTCAATTCAGAGCCTGTGTCCAATAGTCCTTGAAAGGTCTGGGTATTACCTTTTCCCCAGTGTACATTTATGTAAGTAAATATCCATGGGTCCCTTTTAAGAGGGACCCGGGTTATCATTATCATGCATACTCACCATGGTGCTGCAGGATTCTTATTCCTGGGGACTCAGTCAATGAGTCTAAGTCTGAAAACAATCTGATCCTGAAACCAGGCAAGGAATTGTAACTTCTTATTGGGGTACCCTCTCTTAGGCTTGTGGTCTCCTATACTTGATTTCTTCTACTAAAAAGTGCTACTTCCCTGCTTGCCCAGAGGTCCAATCCATGTGAAATCATATTCATACTCCCACTGCAGATTGGTAGAATCCAAACTTCCTTCACTTTCTGCACCTCCCCCACCAAACCCTAAGTTCCAGGAACACTGAACTTTTAGCATTCTCAAAATAGGCAATGCCCTTGCAGGTTTCCAGATACCAATTATACTCTCAATATTGGTTGTATCCTCCTAGTAAATTTCTACTCTTCCTTCAAGACAAAGACAAAATGTCTCTTCTGTGAAGCCCGTCCCTCACTCCCTTCCACTGTGCTCCTATAACCCTCTTTTATCCCTTGATTGTACATTTATCACACTGTATGAGAATTATCTGCTTACATGTGAGGGCTTGATAGCAGAGTCTGCCTTACTTCTCTTCCTATTGTAACTGAGCAGGACCCTATAGGGGCTTCCCGGGACAGACCTCTACCCCATATCCTCTGCTTTAGCTCCTTTCTGAAGTACCTAGATAATAATATCTAATGCATATTTCTTGAGTTTTTCAGATGCTAAAACCACCACGAAATGGAAGAAATTAACTGCTTGATGATCTTGAGCTCATAGCCCCCAGACCTTCTGGGATTGATCACCATCAACCAATCAGAGAATTATGCAGGAGGTGATCACCTACCCTGGGATGCCCCTCCCTCACCTTGCCTTTAAAAATGCTTTGCTGTAACCCTTCAGGGTGTCGGAGGTTTTTGAACACCCGTTCTCCTTTCTCGTCCCTGCAATAATCCTTTCTCTGCTCCAAACTCCGTTTCAGTTTGTTTGGCCTCACTGTGTGTGGGACACACAAACTTGCGTTTGGTAACACTATCCCCTCATCTTGGCATGCTTCAGCACATGAGTTGGAGCTCAATAAATGTGTGTTGAATTAATTAAGCTTCCTTTGTAGCCAACTGTCTTCAAAGTGGCTGTGATTAGTACAGGGCAGTGTGAGTGGTCTTAATTAGCCCTATTTTGCAAAATTCACATGCTCAATTTTCTTCTTCTCATATGTTAATTTTATAATTGCACTTATTACATGTTTTATAGATGATACCTGGGAATGAGATCCCAATCATCTCTATTCCCACAAAGATTTCAAAATAAAATTTTACCTGATATTTATTTATTTATTTGTTTGTTTGTTTGTTTTTAAATTAATTTATTTTTTGGCTGTGTTGGGTCTTCATTGCTGTGCACGGGCTTTTTCTAGTTGCAGCGAGTGGGGGCTACTCTTCATTGCGGTGCACGGGCTTCTCATTGTGATGGCTTCTTTTGTTGTGGAGCACAGGCTCTAGGCACACGGGCTTCAGTAATTGTGGCATGGGGGCTCAGTAGTTGTGGCTCGTGGGCTCAGTAGTTGTGGTGCACAGGCTTAGTTGCTCCACGGCATGTGGGATCTTCCCAGACCAGGGCTTGAACCTGTGACCCCTGCATTGGCAGGCAGATTCCCAACCACTGCGCCACCAGGGAAGTCCTTACCTGATATTTAAACAAGAAAAAATCCACACATAATGGTTATAATCCATCTTATGTTAGAAGAAAGCCAGATATTGTCTGTAAATGTATGAATGAGGAATGGGTTTGCCCAGAACTTCAGTTTAGGTGGTCAGCAGGTCAAATGAAGGAGGGAGGATTGGAATTTGATTATGATTAATATGTTCCTAGTATTCTAATAAAGTCAGTCTGAGAAAGCGTGGCCTAGCATAAACCAGGAAGCCCCAAAAGCCAGAAGGTGGCAGAATCCCTCCCAGCCCTGCCCATGCCTACAGCCTGACTCCTGAATTGGAGTCCTCCAGTGCCCGTGGCAGGGGTCCCCCTGCTGCCATCTGATACAAGCAGAGGCTGTCGGAACCTCAGGTCATTAAGTTCTCATGTCACACCACTCTCATCCCTTCTTCTGATTCCACCAGACCTAGCAAATGACCTTCTGCTTGTATATAATTTGGTTTCTATCACATTGTACTGGGTGTGATAGTTGCAGTTCTTACTATAAATTAAATAATCTGCCAGTGTGGTGAATATGAAGTATTAACTATAAAGTATTCTGACCAAACTAAGTCTCTGTGACTAAAAGCTGGAACTCTGATCCAGGTTTGGCAGCCAGCCTGCCTCTACCCAGGGGAACCTTACCTTCTCTCAAACCACTACATATATGATGGTTTCCTAAGCATTTGTATCTTCTTCTACGTGGGATCCCTTAGGACTCATATATTTCCTTATTGTATTACTTTCTTTCTGAGTATACATCTTGTCTCCTCCTTTAGATCAGTGTTCTTCAAGTATTTTTGGCTAGCATGGACTACATTTATACACATTTATTACATGTATAAACAATGTACCCCCCTCACACATTTTTAAATTGACATCTAAAATTTTTTTTCTCAAGTTTAAAGCAATGCAAAGAATATAATCTCTGGTGCATTAGATATATTTATAAAGTATTATTCTTTTAAATGTATTCAAAAGAATTAAATATCACAGCAATTTGATCCTCACTATCATGGATTTTTTAATATACTTAAGCCAGCTGTTCATTAATAGTTGGAAATTTTATATTGTCCCTTTTTGCTCTTTATTTCATATTTCCATTCCATTTCTCCCAGAAAATTTTATCCTAATGTAATGTATTTTTCTCCCTAACAGTATTTCATTTATCATTCTAGCATAATTCTCTGCAATACAGAAATTAAATTTTATTTTTATTTCCTGTGACCTAAGTCTGTAAATATTTTAAACTATCTCCTAGTTTGAGTTACTATTACTACCAGCAGATTATTAATTAAAGTACCATACATATGTTACAAATTTTATGAATAATTTTTTTTTTTTTGCGGTACGCGGGCCTCTCACTGTTGTGGCCTCTCCCGTTGCGAGCACAGGCTCCGGACGCACAGGCTCAGCGGCCATGGCTCACGGGCCCAGTCGCTCCGTGGCATGTGGGATCTTCCCGGACCGGGGCACGAACCCGTGTCCCCTGCATCAGCAGGCGGACTCTCAACCACTGCACCACCAGGGAAGCCCTATGAATAATTATTAAACATAAAAAGTAAAAATGTTTTTGGAAGTGCATCTCAATGAGATGAATGAGGCTGCATTTAAAAAAATTAATTTATGTATTTTGGATGAATAAAGGTACTACTATTGCTAGAAGGTTTAATAGTAATAATAGTAAAACTTTTTCTTCTACTATTGAGACAGGGCTTGACATCAATTCCTTTCTTGTTCACATGAAAAGAATAGATGGGAATAGAAGGAATTTTGTTGTACCAATGCCACTACAATTTTTGCACTTCATCTAAGTTATATGACAAAATCATATAAAAATTATGTTCAGTCATCTGTTAGCTGATGATTCATTCCTTCAATTTTAACTGCAAAGAATCAGAATCACAGGACTTGTACACCAACACAGCTTTTATAGTCTTTTAATGACCTCAGCACTGCTAGCAGCATGTTGAACTGTACCTTTGCTTAGTTTTACACCTGAGGAAATACACCAGAGTTAGAATCAGGTTGGGACAGAGATGTGCCTTTCTTTTGTAAAGAAGATAAAGAGTGACCGTGAAAGGGAAGATGGGAAGGAGGACCAGCCTGACACAGATACCTTCCCAGGCTGACTTTTAGGAAAGATCTTTCTCTCATTGAAGCGGTTGTGAGGATTGGGGAATAGAAGCTACTGTGCTCATCACAGAGTTTTTTAGCTACTTTATGTACAGACCCTGGTTAAAAGAACTTACCCACTTTAATTTTGTTTCTATTTTTTACTTTTTGGGTTAATCTCTCTAATTTCTATCTGTGTTTTCTCCAGTCTAAGAGAACTGGACATATCTGTGGATAATTATAACCAGCTAGGGAGACATTTAGTAGCTTGAGGGTATAGAGGCTGTTCCTACATGTTTAACAAATGTAATTATCTGACATTACTTTTAGAGGACATTCAATTGGTTCATATAGTGGACATGTATTGTTTTTGCCTACTTAGCATTCATTCCCCTTTTATTAACAACACATCCTTTTTAGGGGGAGGGGAAAGACATCCTCACTAGTTCCCAGCCGTTTGCTTTGGTGGGGCTGGACTCCCTCACTCCCTGACGTTTCTGGCTTCAAGATGGACAGGAGCCTTAAGCCAGGCTCTCAATTCCAGGACTTTGGCCAGAGCTGGTGGGATCACTGGCCTGGAGAGTGCAGTCTGGAGCAGCTGGACGCCATACTGGGGAGAGGCCCTACCAGAGGGTGATTCAGCCCAGACAGAAGCAGGGAGGCAGGACATGGAGCTGGAGAAAGACCCAGTTCTGATGATATCCTCGGAATCCACTGGTCCCAGTCATCACCAGCCTACACCCAAACTCTATAGTTATATGTGCCAATGCATTCTCTCTTTTGCCCTAGTCTGCTCTGGCCCTATAACTCAAAGTACCCCAACTAATGTGGTGGTGGTCCTCTTCAATATAAGTCTTTCTACTCCGCAACACCAATGAAAAAGTGGGAATTATTTTGTAAATATAGATTATTGTATGAGGTATATATCTACACTCTTGAATACAGTGAAAAAGTATTATTTCTTTATTTTCAGTGTATTTGCGTAAATTTTTTTTTAATTGTGGTACAATATGCATAACATGAAATTTTTCTATTTAACCATCTTTTTTGTTTGTTTTTTCGTTTTTTTGCAGTACGCGGGCCTCTCACTGTTGTTGCCTCTCCCATTGCAGAGCACAGGCTCCGGACATGCAGGCTCAGCGGCCCTGGCTCAGCGGCCATGGCTCACGGGCCCAGCCACACCGCAGCATGTGGGATCTTCCCGGACCGGGGCAAGAACCCGTGTCCCCTGCATCGGCAGGCGGACTTTCTACCACTGCGCCACCAGGGAAGCCTTAACCGTTTGTAAGTGTATAGTTCAGTGGCATTAAGTACGTTCACACTGTTGTGCACCCATCACCACTGTCCATCTCTAGAACCCTTTTCATCTTGCAAAAATGAAACTCTGAAAATATAACTCCTTATTTCCCCCTCCCCTAAACCCCTGGCAGCAGCTTTAATTATATTGTACATATAGAAGACTGTGTGAGGCCAATACCTGAGGGAAATCGTACTCTAAAATGTGAGACATTTATTGTGCCTTTCTTGTTACTGCAAATGACATTTGGGGGATCCATTTATCAGATGTGCTCTTTGTTCTACATATTGTTGCAAAATCAATACTGAAATAAAATGGAGGTAAAATAACTCTGAACCTAGGGAGGTTTTTTTTTAGTGTGTGTCATCAATGTGTCACCTCAGAAAGACGATAATGTTTTGCAAGAACGTTTTAGACTTTATTTTGTCTTTGATACCTTTGACAATCTCTAAAGTTTAGAGATATTAGTTTATGTTAATAAAAATTTTTCTGTATGCTGTTTATCTATTTTGAAAGGTCTTTATTTGGAGTGGATGAGTGTATTGGTTTCTTAGGGCTGCCGTAATGAAATACCACAAACTGGATGGCTCAAAACAACAAAAATTTATTCCTTCACAGTTCTGGAGGGTAGGTGTCAGCAGGGCTGGTTCGTTCTGAGGGCTCTGAGGGGGAATCTGTTCTACGCTTCTCTCCTGGTGTTCCTGGCTTGATGCCATCTCTCCAATCTCTGTCAGGTTTGGTTGTTTTCTATTTTGTTGTTGTTGATGTTTTCAGGCCACCTTGTTTTACTAGGGTTATAAATTAGTACAAAAATGGATACTTTCAGGTAACCAACTGTGTCATCCCAGGATTACATTACAACATGGATATAGAGTTGACAGGTCTTACCCAAATTTGACATTCTTGTACCCTGGGGGTGAGTGGGTGTTTAACAAAGTTTTTCTTTTTTTATTGAAATATAGTTGATTTACAGTGTAGTATTAGTTTCAGGTATATAGCAAAGTGATTCAGATCTATCTATCTATCTGTCTATATCTATCTATCTATCTATCTATATTCTTTTTTAGATTCTTTTCCATTACAGGTTATTACAAGATATTGAGTATAGTTCCCTGTGCTATACTATTGTTTTTTAAATGATGAAAACAGGAGCCAGTGTGTTTGTTTTCTGATGACTATAATCCAACAGGAACTTTACCACTCTAACATATATAATGTTTAGTGTTGGCTTTCTTTACTGTAAGCTCTGCTGACTTTTGATGGTTTATGTTGCAGGACAACTGACCCAGTGCGGAAGAGCCTTAAAAGCTGAGGCGCTCTCTCCTTCAGGACCGAGGATGGCTTCAGTTCCAGGGATGCTACAGGCCAGTTTATAAGCAGCTAAATACTAGCTGTAGGTACTTTTGGTACCTTATAAACTAGTAATAGAGTTCAACAAAATGTTTTCTGCACTAAAGTTTTGTAGATACTACAATTCTTAAAAAGAAAGTTTTGAAACCGTGCATAATCATGGCAGAGTAGATGGGTTATCCTGGGGTAACAAACAACCCCTCAAATCCCAGTGGCTTAAAACAGCAGTGGTTTACTACCTGCTCACACTACATGTCCAAAGAAGGTCAGAGGGAGGCTCTGCTTACTATAGTCCCCCAAGGATCCGGGCTGAAGGAAGTATCACCTGGACATGAGCAAAAGGCATATTAGTTCTTAAAGTTTCCACTTGGCACTGACACACGTCATTTCCACTCATGTTTCACTGGACAAAGCAAGTCATATGGCGATACTTGATTTAAAAGGAGGGTGGGAAATGTAGTTCCACCATATTCCCAGGAGGAGGACAACTGGAATATTCGTGGACAAGCCTAATATCTACCACACCCTGAGTGGCAGATGGCTATTTAAAGCAAAGCAATTCTGGTTATTGGAACCATTCCAACTTAGTAGCATAGAAAAGGGACCCCAATGTCAGTTGGTCAGACTTTGGAGATGGGTGGCATGTTCTCAAATGTCTTTCCTCTGCTTCATTATATTCTTGGCAGGTTATCTACTCTCTGATATTCTATGTTCACTTTTCCTGTAAGAACTATATAGTGATTTGACAGCCCTCTACAATTTCTTCTCTTTCAATATTCTTTTACGGTAACTTCTGAACAATTACAGTTGCTAATGAGTTCTCTAATCTAGATGCTACCTTCACTTTTGATCTCTTTCCACCCACATCTGGGACTTTTTATTTATTTTTTTAAGTAACCTCTGGCCGGAGAATTGCATAGAACTCAGTTCTGCCACTCATTTGTGTACATTTAGGTAAATTACTTAACCTACATCTCCAAGGCTCAATTGCCTTACCTATGAAATCAAATAATAATTGTTCTTACCTCCTAGGGTATTTTGAGTATTAAATGAGGTGATATTTGTAAATACTACCTAATATGGATATTAGCGAAATCTGACAAAATGCTTATTAGATGCCAGCACCTTCGTGACCCACTTAATTTTCATAACAACTCTATGAGGTAAATATTATTATTACCCTCATTTTATAGATGAGGAAATTGAGGCACAGAGAGTTAAATAACTTGCCCAGAGACACATAACCAGTAAGTGGTGGATCAGAAAGGCAACATCAGACAGTCTGTGCCAAAGACCATTGTCTTAACCTCTGTGTTCAGTGGAGTGGGACATAGTAAATGCTCATTTTTATTTTATGAATAATATTATTATCATTTGTCTAAAATGAAGCCCTATAGTTTTCTCATGGAAAAAAGTTAAAACCTCTTCTTTCTTGAAAAATATGATATTTGATAAAAATGCGTGAATTCTTCTAATGTTATTTAATGAAAAATAAACCCTAAGAGACACAATGGCATCTGTCTTGGTCTCTCCTGGTCTGTTTTGGCTTCTCTCTCTCTCCCCCTCCTGCCCTTTCTCTTGGATCACTTGCTCTAGGGGAATCCAGCGGCCATGTCCCATGTCATGAAGTTACTCAGGCTGCTCACGTGAGGAGGAACTGAAGTCTCTGGCCAAAATCCAGGTAGACACTGAGGACTCCCAAAAATCAGTGAGCAAGTGTGGAAGCAGATTTTCCCCAGTCCAGCTTTCAGATGACTGCAGTCCCAGCTAACAGCTTGACTGCGATCTCATGAGAGAATCCAGCTAAGACGCACCCAGACGCTTTCCCCAAAGAAATGGTGAGACAATAAATGGTTGTGATTTTCAGCTGCAAGGGGTAATTTGTTACACAGCAATTCATAACTAAAACAGATATTGGTACCTGGAAATGGGGTGCTGCTATAATAAAAACTTAAAATGTGGGAGTGGTTTTTTTTTTTTTTTTTTTTTTTGCGGTACGTGGGCCTCTCACTGCTGTGGCCTCTCCCGTTGCGGAGCACAGGCTCTGGACACACAGGCTCAGCGGCCATGGCTCACGGGCCCAGTCGCTCCGTGGCATGTGGGATCTTCCCGGACCGGGGCACGAACCCGTGTCCGCTGCATCGGCAGGCGGAGTCTCAACCACTGCGCCACCGGGGAAGCCCGTGGGAGTGGCTTTTTAAAGAAATTGTTTTTAAGTCCTTTACCTTTCTATATAAATTTCATATTTGCTTGTCAATTTCTTCTTTTTAAAAAAATTTATTTAGGCTGAACTGGGTCTTAGTTGCAGCATGTGGGATCTTTAGTTGCGGCATGTGAACTCTTAGTTGCGGCATGCATGAGGGATCTAGTTCCCCGACCAGGGATCAATCCCGGTCCCCCTGCGTTGAAAGTGCGAAGTCTTACCCACTAGACCACTAGGGAAGGCCCTTGTCAATTTCTTTCTTTTTTTTTTTTTTCTGCGGTATGTGGGCCTCTCACTGTTGTGGCCTCTCCCGTCGCAGAGCACAGGCTCCGGATGCGCAGGCTCAATGGCCATGGCTCACGGGCCCAGCCGCTCTGCGGCATGTGGGATCCTCCCAGACCAGGGCACGAACCCATGTCCCCTGCACTGGCAGGCGGACCCTCAACCACTGCGCCACCAGGGAAGCCCATGTCAATTTCTTTGTATAAGTATGCTAGGATTTTGGCTGGGATTGCATTGAATCTATAGAACAACATAGGGGCCATTGCCACCTTACCAAATTGATTCCTCCAATCCACAAATATGGTATATCTCTTCATTTAATTATAAGGTTTTCTTTAACTTTTCTTTGCAATATTTTGTGGTTTTAGGTATATAGCTTTTACACATCTCTCATCATTTTTATTCCTGATATTTTTATGCTATTATAAATATTTTTAAAACTTTCAGTCATCACTGGTAAATAGAAATACAATTTTTTTGATGCTACCGTAATTTTAAAAAAATTTCAGTTGTTCATTGCTTGTAAATGGAAATTCAGTTTTCGTGTGTGTGAGCATTGGCCTTGTATCCTGTGACCCTTTTACATTTCCTTTTTGGTTCTAGTAGCTTCATTATAGATTCAATTGGATTAGCTATATAAATCATCATGTCATTTGCAAATAAAGACAGTTTTACTTCTTTTTAATCTGAATTCCTTTAATATGTTTAACACATATAAACACACACACAGGTACAACAACATGTGTATGTGCAGCTGGATGCAATTTGCTACAATTTTGTTAGGAGATTTTATACCTATATTCTCTGTAGTTCTCTTTTCTTGTCTGTGTTTATCTGGTTTGGTATCAGAATGATTCTGGCTTCATAAAATGAGTTAGGAAGTTTTTCCTCCTTTTCTATTTTATGAAAAAGTTTATTGAGAAGTTTTACTATTTCTTTTTTTAAAGTTTCATAAAATTCACTAGTGGCTTGAAGTTTTCAATTTCTTTAATGTATATAGGGCTTTTCAAGTTTTCTTGTTCCTCTTTATTAGCATAAAGTTGTTAATATTTTTTATTAACTTGATATTGGTAATTTATAAATTTTATTTTTCTTTGATCAGTCTAACTAGAGGCTTACCAATTTTATTGATTTATTTCAAGGAACTAGCATTTATTTTCATTGATATTTTCTACTATTTTTTCAATTTCTATTTTATTAATACTGTTACTTCCTATCTCCTAGTTACCTTGGGCTTCATTTGTTGTTTTTTGTTGTTCTCATTTGTTTTGTTTTGTTTTAGCATGAAAGCTTAGATTATTGGTTTGAGTATTTTCCTTTTAAAAAAAGTATTTAATGCTATAAATATTCTTCTAAACACTTAGCTGCATCCCACAAATTTTGATATTTTGTATTTGCATTCAAACTATTTTCTAATTTTTCCTGTGGTTTCTCCTTTGACTAATGGATTACTTAGGAGTGAATTATTTAATTTTCAAATATTTGGGGATTTTCCAGATAGTCTATAAGTGATTTCTAGTTTAATTCTGTTATGATCAGAGAAAAAGCTTAGGATGATTTCAGTTTTTCCTGTGTACTTGAAACATTTGTGTATCTTGCTATTGTTAGCCAGATTATTCTATAAATTTCAGTTAAGCCAAGTTGGAGACTAGAGTATTCAAGTCTTTTTTTAAAATAGAAGTATATTTGATTTACAATGTTGTGTTAATTTCCAGATCTTTTATATCCTTTCTGATTTTTTGTCTACTTGTTTTACTCACTACTGAGAGAGGAGTGTTGAAGACTCCATGTATAATTGTATATTTGTCTCTTTCTCTTTTCACTTCTATCAGTTTTTGCTTTGTGTATTTTTGGCCTTGGATTTTTAGGTGCACACACGTCAAGATTGTTGTGTTACTGACAAATCAATCCATATCTCATTTTATATTGTCTGTCTTTAACCCTGGTAATTTTTCTTGTTCTGAAGTTACTTTATTTTATATGAATGTAACTAGTCCTTCTTCTGATGTCATAGACTGAATTGTGCCCCTACTCCCCAAATTTATATATTGAAGCACTAACCCCCAAGTACCTCAAAATGTGACTATATTTTGGAGATAGGGTCTTTAAAGAGGTAATTAAAGTTAAATGGAGTCATATGGTTGGGCTCCAATCTAACATGACTGGTGTTCTTATAAGAAGAGGAAGAGACACTAAGCAGGTACTAGCACAGAGGAAAGGTCATGTGAGGACAAAAGAGAGAAGGAATCAATCTGTAAGCCAAGGAGAGAGGCCTCAGGAGAAGCCAACCCTGCTGGCACCTTGATCTTGAACTTCCAGTCTCCAGAACTGTGAGGAAAATAAATTTCTGATGTTTAAGCCACCCAGTCTGTGGTATTTTGTTATGGCAGCTTTAGAAAAATAATAACATTTGATTAGTGTTTTCATCATATATTTTCCCCAATATTTTAATTTACCTATATAATTATATTTAAATTGGCTCTCTTGTAGATAGCATATAATTGGGTCATCTATTTCTATAGCCAGTTTGAGAATCGTTGTCTCTTTTTTTAATTAATTAATTTATTTATTTATGGCTGTGTTGGGCCTTCGTTTCTGTGGGAGGGCTTTCTCTAGTTGTGGCAAGCAGGGGCCACTCTTCATCACTGTGCATGGGCCTCTCACTATCGTGGCCTCTCTTATTGTGGAGCACAGGCTCCAGAAGCGCAGGCTCAGTAATTGTGGCTCATGGGCCCAGTTGCTCCGCAGCATGTGGGATCTTCCCAGACCAGGGCTTGAACCTGTGTCCCCTGCATTGGCAGGCAGATTCTCAACCACTGTGCCACCAGGGAAGCCCTGTCTTTTAATTAGAGTGTTTAGGCCAGTTACATTTAATATAATTATTAATATGGCTAGATAGAGCCACAATTTTATTATTTTTTTTGCTTGTTTCCTATGTTTTGTTCTCTCTTCTTCCTTTCTTATATTCTTTTGGATTATTTAAATACTTTCAGTATTCTCTCTTACTTTATGTATTGTATTTTTAGCCATGTCTCTTTTTCTTTTAGTGGTTACTCTAGGGACTATTAAATGTAAGCAATGTAAAACACTGGTTAAAAGAAAAAAATCTGTTTATTTTTTCTTTGTGACTTCCCTTGCAAATCTTAGGAGATTAATATAAATGAGGCACTGTCATCTTAAACCTCATTGGAATTGAGGTTAATAATCCTAACCACACTGGATTTATATAAACACAAGTCACTTTGACAAAGGCAATGTGCTTGACTGATTTTCTGCATCTCACTGACATTTTTCAAGATAAAATCCAGGAAAAATAAAGTGAGAACAATAGACTTCTGTGCAGGAGTTTTGTCTCAGCCAAAGTAGCATCAGATTTAAGACAATATAAAAAGTCAAGTCATCTTACTAATATCATTCTCAAACTTGAAAAATTGCATGGGTTTTCCTGGGCTTAGAGTTTAGTAGATGTAGAGACTGTTAAAATGAGGAAGTCTTAAATAAATGGAAAAATGTTATACATTTATGTATGAGATTATTCAGTAGAGCAAAAATGTCAGTTCTCCTCAGATTAATCTATATGAAATATAATACTAATCAAAATTCTAAACATATTTCATAAAAATGATATATTTACTATAAATTTTATAAGGAAGATATATTGTGAATGAAGGGTTATGGCAGATTTGATAAAGCAGAAGAAAGAAGAGAGGCTTACCCTAGCAGATATCAAGATATATAACAAAGGTACATTTCTAATTTAGTTCTTTTCTTACAATAAATAATATGTACATGATGATATTGTCCCCATCTCCTCAAAACTATTATATGATTCAGTAATACAAAATTTGGGGACTTCCCTGGTGGCACAGTGGTTGAGAATCCACCTGCCAATGCAGGGGGCACGGGTTCGAGCCGTGTTCCAGGAAGATCCCAAATGCCACGGAGCAACTAAGCCCGTGCGCCACAACTACTGAAGCCCGCGCATCTAGAGCCCACGCTCCGCAACAAGAGAAGCCACCGCAGTGAGAAGCCCGCACATGGCAACGAAGAGTAGCCCCCACTCGCCGCTACTAGAGAAAGCCCATGCGCAGCAATGAAGATCCAACGCAGCCAAAAATAAATAAATTAATAAATAAGTAATAATACAAAATTTGATGTAATTTCAATGAAACTGAATGTTTTTCTCTCAGTGATAACCTTCTAGACAGGATATGAAGTTAGAACAAAAAAGTAAAAAATGGTAGGATATTTGCCTGCTCCACCTTTCCAGTTTTTGGACTCTATCCTATTCCTCCACTTCTTGGGAAATTTTTTTGTTGTTGTTGAATATAGTTGATTTACAATGTTTCAGGTGTACAGCACAGTATATAATAGTGTGTATCTGTTAACTCCAAATTTCTAATTTATCCCTCCCCCACATCTTGGGCATTTTATTTCAAGATTATTGCTAGTGCACAGTGGAAGAAAATATATTGTATTTTATCATGTTTACTAATGTTGTGACTAATGTTTTTTTTCCTTTTTAATTGAAGTATAGCTGACATACAATATTATGTTAGTTTCAGGTGTCTGTAACTTTGATTTTTAACTTCTATAATCTAAATAACAATTATTACTTGCAAAGTCATTGTCTTGAAAACTATTTTCACGAGAAATCATAACTCATTTTATTAAAATAAAGACAGAAAATTCATCCTCAAAGAAAACTCATTTGTCTTCTAAGAACAGCATTTCAGAGATTCAAAGAAATTAGAGGTGGAAAAATCAATTAGAGCTAATCTACCAGCTTGTCAGAAAGGATTGCTTTCTACAAAATATATCCTAATTCTTTGTCCAGGTTAATTTTTAAATGTCTCAAGGGATGGAGCACTTGTTATATCCCTCTGAAGTCTTTCCTTTTATATAATTGACCTTCCCAAGAATCTTGTTTTTTTCTAATATCTAACCTCCATGTTAGTTATTAATTCTGTGCTATTGCTTTTAATTATACTTCTTTTTCCTGTAGTAATTCCTCTTCTCCCAAATTCTGTTTTTATACTCTCAGATATCTGTAAGAAGCTAGGCTTCATTTAAATTAATTACATACATTTACTTATAATAAACAATCTTTTACATCAAAGAGATCGTTAGGTCTTTTTCTCCATTTTCCCTTTTTGTCCTGTCTTTCTCTCTCTAACACTCTCCCCTCCTCCCTCCTTCCCTTCTTCCCTCCCTCCCTCCTTTCCTTCCTTTCTTCCTTCACTTACATTCTTTTTGTAGACAAGGCAATGGGGTGCTTAAAAGTGGAAGGTACTGGCAGGAACAAGTAGAGAAAGGAGAAGACAAATTTTTTGCTTGATCCAGAAGACTATCAGTTCCTTTGCAAATTAGCAATATAGTTCTTGTCTATCTCTGTTATGACTGAAGCACTTTTCTCTTGTTAATGATTTCTGGTTCTTTTTTTTGTTTGTTTTTTTTGTTTTTTTTTTTTTTTTGCGGTACGAGGGCCTCTCAGCGCTGTGGCCTCTCCCGTTGCGGCGCACGCGCAGGCTCAGCGGCCATGGCTCACGGGCCCAGCCGCTCCGCGGCATGTGGGATCTTCCCGGACCGGGGCACGAACCCGTGTCCCCTGCATCGGCAGGCGGACTCTCAACCACTGCGCCACCAGGGAAGCCCAGATTTCTGGTTCTTTTATAACCTCTTTTGTCTTTCAACTTTATTTCAGATTTCTCCCTTTCTATTTAATTATGTTTATATAAATTTAAAATTCAGTATTTTTCCAGATTGGATGGTATTATTTGTTTTACCCTTTGAACATGAAGGTGATGGGTTTCCTCCATTTACAAGATTTAAATTCTTGTCCTTATCTGTGCAGATGATTAATAGCGAGATACCAGGTACATTGGTACTCTGGACTAAAATTTCTACTGTCTGAAGATAAGCAAAACAAGGATTTTAGAAGGGGTGAGAGAATATCATATGGCCAGTGATGGAGATTGCCCTGAGCATAAGAACATAAATTCTGTGTAGCCAGGGTCAGTTCAATAAATGCCACAGTCTGCAGTAACAACTCTTGGTAATAACCTGGGGGAAAGGCAGACACAAAGAATGTGATGGATTTTATTGTGTGCTTATGTGCTAATAAATTGAGTTTCTATGAATTCCTGTATAAAGTCCATCCATTATCATTGTTCAAGAACCATGGAATAAGTGTTTATAAAATTTACTAAATATATATATATATAATTTATTTTTTTTATTTTATTATTTTTTTTGTGTGTGTGATAAGCGGGCCTCTCACTGCCGTGGCCTCTCCCGTTGCGGAGCGTAGGTTCCAGACGCGCAGGGCCAGCGGCCATGGCTCATGGGCCCAGCTGCTCCGCGGCATGCCGGATCCTCCTGGACCGGGGCACGAACCCGCGTCCCCTGCATCGGCAGGCGGACTCCCAACCACTGTGCCACCAGGGAAGCCCTAAATATATTTTTAATAGTGAAAATTTACAGAGAAATTTAATTAGCTTTCTCCTCTTACCAGGAAGCTGTCAGGGCTTTAAAACAAAAACAAAAACAAAACTTGTGGTGGAATTCCCTAGAAAAAGGACCATATACTACCTTTCACAGAGTCATAACATCTCGTTAGGTAAGAGCCTAAGCTCTGGAACAAGACCGCCTTGCTCAAATTCTGCCTCTGTCTTTTAATAGCTGTGTGACCTTGGAAAAGTAAGTTAACGCCTCCGTGCCTGTTTCCCCTTATAAAATGGTGATACAGCCTGAGGAAGAATTGAGTTATAAATTGAGAATAAACGGAGTTAAAATTGTTAAGTGCTTAGTACAGTACCTTAATAAAAGCTAATTTTCATTTTCTCTTTTCTTCATTCATTGAACAGATATTTATCAAGTGTCTTCTATGTGATAAGGCCAGAAATAGGAGTTCACAGTATAGCAACAAAGAACCATACAACATCTAACTGTATGTAGGGGGTGCTACAAAAACAAATGTCAGGCTCTGGAATCAAGAAATGAGCAATTAACTGTTACTGAACCGAACTTGGGTCCACTCACCCACTGCACAGCAAAGCCAACTTCCTGACACCAGGTTGTGTTAAAGGAAAGTACACCATTTATTTGTAGGGTGCCCAGCAAGGAGTGGCTCATGCTCAAAGGCCCCGAAATCCCCAGTGGCTTTCAGTGAGGGGTTCTTAAAGGCAAGAACTGGGGTGAGGGCTGCAGGGTGTGTGAGTTTTTTTCTATCTGGTTGGTGAAATAACAGGGTGAAGTTTCAGGAATCTTAATCATCAACCTTCTGGGTTCCAACCAGTCTGGGGTCTACATGCTTATAGTCACCATCCTCCACCTGGGTGGGTTGGGGGCGGGGGCCTTAGTTCCTGGAGAACAACTTAAAGAGTGTCAGAGTGTTATGTATATCCCTTACGGAGGAAGTAGGACCCTGTTTTCTTGCTGAATTATTGTCATTATATTTCTTGTTTAACTACTTTTACTTTGTTTCTGCATTCTCTCAGTTCTCTAATTAGTAACTGCTTATGCCTATTCTTTGGAACTCAGGGAAGGCCTAGGAGACTAAAGCTTTTTTCTATAAACAAGCAACAGGTGACTCAGAGGGGCTTTTGTACCTGGGAGGGCCCTGCCGTGTCCTGCTCAGTTTCATAACATGTGTAGTACATTGAAGGAGGAATCTTGGTCTTTAAAGAAGGAGTATGATTTTGAAAAGTGAAGAAGGTGAATGGATAAAGCAGGGAGTCTAAAGTAAATAGCAGGGCTTCCCTGGTGGCGCAGTGGTTGAGAGTTGGCCTGCCAATGCAGGGGACATGGGTTTGTGCCCCGGTCTGGGAAGATCCCATATGCCGCGGAGCGGCTAAGACCGTGAGCCATGGCTGCTGAGCCTGTGCGTCCAGAGCCTGTGCTCCACAACGGGAGAGGCCCCAACAGTGAGAGGCCCATGTACCGCAAAAACAAAACGAAACAAACAAAAAATAAAGTTAATAGCATAAGCAAAGGCACAAAAGCATGGAAGTACATGATGTTTGCCAGTGAGTGATCAAGCATGGGTAACACATCAGGGGGTGGGAGAGTTGGGGAGGGGATAAGGCCCTCTTTCCATTTTTGGTGAATCCCCTATTGTATGAATTTGGGTTGTGGGAGGCCCTACCTCCCAATAGGGAATCTGAAGGGAGGCAAACGTTCCCTCTCTCTGCCTCCTGGCTGCTGAGGCATGGGCGTGTGACCTTAGATATTTCCACCTGTGAACTTGAATAGGGAGACTGTGATGCTAAGTTGCCAAGGTAAAGGAATAGTGGCCACAGCAAGTGACCAGTGGAGTGGGGCAATTGGTGACATAGTATGCCATAGTCTGGTCTGTGTTATTTGCTGCCAGCTTCCATAGATCCTGACCCTTTTCTGAACCAATTCTCCATCTATAAATTGATACAGTGGGCTACTTGACAACCCTCCAGTAATTTTTTCTGGATAAATTAACTACAGAGGGTTCCTTTTGTTTGCAACCAAGAAGTGTCTCAAATAATAGAGAATTTCATCTTTTTTGTTCGTTATCAGTGTTTCCAAAATTGTGTTCAATGAATATCAGTTACTTCTGTAATAAAACACTTTTTATTTAATGTAAAATCAAATAGAAATGTAAAATATAAATATCCTTGAAAGTAAAAAATTGAATTAAAATGTAAAAAGAGCCACCTAATGACAAAAGGATAAAATAGATAAATATTAATTGTAATAGTAATAATTTTAAGGTAATATATATTGAATGCTTACCTCTGAGCCAGGTGCATTATTATGAGCTTTATGTGCATTAGCTCAGTATATACTTTCAACAACACTGAGTTGTACATACTATGATTATCAACTTTTTCAGATGAGGAAACTGAGGTTGGAGAGGGTAAGTCACTTTTCCAGAACCACCAGTGGCACGGTGGTGTAGCTAGGATTTAAACCTGGGTAGCCCGAACACAGCATCTGTCACGGATGAGCTGGTCATCACTTTTTCCTAAGAGAGTTGACTAAGAATTTGTACTAGAGATAATAAGAAAGAATAAGTAGGATTTTGCCAGGTACAGAATACATAAAAGGGTCAATTCAGCTTTAGAAGGGTGTGTGCAAGGGCAGAGACAAGAAAGGCCATTACCTATTCCAGGAATGCCTCATGGAGCATTGGTTGTCAGTGCAGGGGGTGTACTGGGGGCGTGGAGGTGGGGAACAGGTGGCCGAAAGGGAAGCTGGTAGTAGAGGAGTCCGAATATAGGTTTGAAATGGAATGGGGGTGGGGTGGTCATGTGGGTCCTTAGGTTTAGTAGTTTTTATCTTTTAGCAACTGGAAGTCATCAGTAGTCTTAAGGAAAGGGAGTGACATCACCAGCATCGTTTTTTAGAAGGATCATCTGGCAGCAGCATGGAGGAAGTGCTTGGACTGGGAGTGATAAGTGTCCCTAAGGTCAGTCAGCAAGATACTGAAACAGTGCATGAAAAGCCAATGAGGACAGTGGGAGTGGGACAGAGAGGAAGGCCCAGATTTGAGAAACATTCCTGAGGTGGAAGCAACAGGGCTTGGTGACTAATTTGATGCAGGTGGTTAAGGAGGAAGGAAGAATTGAAGATGACTGAGATTTCTAGTTTGGAAACCTGAGTAATTGGTGATATCATTAACTGAAATAGGAATGGAAGGAAGGAAATCTCTGTGAGGCCTACCAGAAGATTTATATGTGTTATTTCATTTAACCCTAAACAAACCAATGATGAAAAGATTAAGATGCCCATTTTGTAGATAAGAAAATCAAGGTTCAGTGAGGTTGAGTAACTTGCCAAGATCACACAGATGATAAATAAAAGAGCTGGGATGTGAAATAAAGTTTTACTCCAAAGCTGGTATCTTTCCATGATGGTATTCTATACTCTGACAACAATTTTAGTTTGGAAAAATAGGACTAAATCTCAGAGGAAAGCTAGATAGAGCTAAAAACATGGTTCCTTTCAGAGTAGGAAATGATTAAGAATGAGGAGAGATTAAAGTCTTACACTATTGGGATAAAGGACTAGAGCAGCACTGTCCAATAAAATTTTCTGCAGTGATGGAAGTATTTTATACTTGCACTGTCCAATATTGTAGCCATTAGCCCACACGACTATTGAACACTTGAAATGGGGCTAATATGACTGAGGAACTGAAATTTTAATTCTAATTATAATGAATATAAATCAAAAAACCATATGTGGGGCTTCCCTGGTGGCGCAGTGGTTGGGAGTCCGCCTGCTGATGCAGGGGACACGGGTTCGTGCCCCGGTCCGGGAGGATCACACATGCCGCGGAGCGGCTGGGCCCGTGGGCCATGGCCACTGAGCCTGCGCGTCCGGAGCCTGTGCTCCGCAATGGGAGAGTTCACGGCAGTGAGAGGCCCAAGTACCGAAAAAAAAAAAAAAAAAAAAAAACATATGTGGCTAGTGACTATCACATTCGACAGTTTAGAACTAGAGAAACCAGCCAGACATGGAGACAGTCCATCAGAGGAGAGGCCTTGTTGGTAACCCCAAAAATCACTAGGTATTTGATCATCTGCCTTATATCTGTGGGTAAGATTGGTCCTAAGTTTGGGGACTGTAATTCATTAATTAGGAAGGGGTTCTTTCCTACTGCAGACAACAAATTAATTTTACCAAGTCTTATTTTTGGAAGGAGAGTAAGTACAATACTCCACTCTTTTCTTTTCCCTTCCCTTCCTTTTCCTTTCCTTCCTTTTGCCGCACCATGCAGATCTGAGTTCCCCAACCAGGGATTGAACCCACACCCTTGGCAGTTAAAGCGTGGAGTCCTAACCACTGGACTGCCAGGGCTATTCTGTAAATAGTACCTTATTGTGATGTTTGCACTTTGCACCTCTGTGTTTTGACATTTACTTGACTCTGTTTTTGCATAAGTGAAGGTATTCTCCCAGATCTCTAAATGTTAGAACATTCCAAAAAACAAATACACATTCATCAAGATAAAAAGGTGGGTAGGGTTCTGAAAATTCTTATTTGTAGTCATTTTTGTATTTCACTTTGATTTCTGTTTTGATAAAGTACTTTAAATCAGTACAGTGGAAAATCTTAACCCTGATATTTTGTCGTGATCATTAAAATTCCCTTGGTTTAACCTCAGTTCATACACCACATGATCAAGCAAAAATATTAGAAGCTCTAAATGTTGACTCAAAGGATTTCTTGATGTCTGGAAGTTCTGAAGAATGTTGTACCGCTGTAATTAAGATATTTAATGCCTAGTCTCTGATTATCTTATAAGTAGTTGGATAGGTTGTATAGTGGTTGGATAAATCAAGTACTCTTTAAAGACTAATGACTTCAGAAGTAGGAACAAGTAATAGGATCTCTTTTGTTGCCATCGATTTTGTACTTGGTAACCTTTGGACTGAAAGCATTGTGATGTAGTCTTGCACTCTGTGTAGTGTTTATGCAAATAACGAATGTATTTTTTCATTAGATTGGGACGTCAAGAAATCTGTGTTCAAGTGCCACTTCTGCTGAGTTGTCTGTTAAGGAAAAGCCATTCACCTCTTTGGGCCACAGGTCCTCTGCAGCATCTAAGAGTTGATCCAGACTTGATTCTAGAATGATCTCCTAAGTATTCTTCCAACTAAAATTCCTTGAATCTGCCTTGTCTTTCCCCCTTTGGTCTCAAAGGACGTACACAGGTAATTTTTACTTCCGTGCTTTTATAAACATGCTCTTGGAATATTTCATTTCCTTGGAAAACAATTCATGGGTGAGTCAGCATGACGGGAAAAAACACACACAATAGATATCAAAATTGCATGAGGTGGTGAAACGAAAAATGATTTTCTTTGTAAACCGAAATGATGAGGTTCAAAGAAACCAATGACTTATTTGTAAAATGTGTGGTGGAAGGCTCTAGGCAGCAGAGCTAACGTGCTGTTACTTATGAAGCAACGCGGGGGGAGAGGGAGGGGGCCCAGGAGTCCTCTCCATACTGCCTGAAAACGGCTTTGACTATAAATGTTCCTTTCCGTGAGGGAGAAAGAAAATGTGTGTCGGGAGGCGAAAGAAGGAAGGAAGGAAGCAAGCAAGCAAGCAAGCAAGCAAGTAAGATTAAAAGCTCCCCCCAACCCCATCCTCTCTGGAAATACATCATTAAGGGAATTTCCTCCTGCAGCCACGGAACGTTCTGTGGCCGTTTCCACGTCACTGTTAGGGGCAGCCAGGGATTTTGCTTTTTCTGGCGGTGACTTCCCAACTCCTCCTGCGGGTCCCCTGTGGGTCGCCGAATGTCGCCCTCTGCCCGGGGCGAAGTCAAGTGGCGAGGAGGCTCGGTAGGCAGGCGGGTGGCGCAGCGGCCGGCAGAGGGCGCAGGAGCGTTTCCTGCGTGAGCGTGGCCGCGGGGCCCGTTTCCGGAAGGCTGATTGCATCAGGTGTGGAGCTCGGCGCCTCCTCTGCCCAACCTGGCGGCCACTGCGCCTGCGCGCGTCTCCCCGCCCCGCCCCGCCGCCAAGGACTCCACCGCGGGTTTTCCTCCCGGTCCCGAGGAGATCAATCCTGGAGGGGCGGGCGCCGTTTACCGCCCCGGACCCCCGAGAGTGGGGATGGTAGGGTCGGACTCCTGGGGAGCTGTGGAGTCCGAGGGAATAGAGTACCTGCGGAAAGAGGACCTGCCTGTAAGGCTGGTGGCGGGTCCCGTCTCTGCCGCTGACGGGAGGGGTGGTCTTGGGCTAATTTCCTCGCCTCTCTAGGCCTGAAGGACATAGGCTAGAACTAAAAGGCGTTACAGTTAAGAGTCTGCATTTTCTCAAAGTATGTTAAACTGTGGCCCCCAACTATCCGTGGTGCACGAACTCCATAGGCGGATCTTGGGGTGCAGAGACTCAGCCCCAAGGATGAGCACTTTCATGGATTTATAGGGGTTTCTCAGTGGCAATATTGTTTTTGCGTTGCGGAAGGAGTGACGTGATTGTTGGCCTCCAGATTGGTCTGAGGGAAATTGTTCGTGGCAGAGGTTTGGGGGTGCAAATGCCAGAAACCCCTCTTCCACAAGGCAGCTTTCCCCTACCACTCATTCCTTCCAACCCCACTCGAGTGTGCGTCAGGGTTCCATTATACACCCTTTTATACACACCTAGTAGATTTCCCTCCTAACACTCTTCATGTTTGAAATGACATTTTTGAGTGATTATTTAATGGATTTCTGACCACCTCGCTGGACTAAGCTCTATCAAAGCAGGGGTCTAGGCTTTTTTTTATTCACTGCTACCCCCGGGCTAACCATAAGATCTTGTGGGTCCTCAATAAATTCATGATGTCGAAGGAAAAACGTAATGCCGGCCCCAACCGCATCGAGTCCTCTCATGAAGAATAAGGACCGGTGGGGTGTGAGTTTGCTGTTTGAGGAAGGAGTGCATTCTGGAGGTGTGGGGAAGAGGATGAGTGAGGAGGAGCCATTACTTTGTAGTTACTATTAAATTACTTTTAGCACAATCCTCCTGAAGGAGATAGTAGGTAAGGCTGTGTGTAGAGCAGTGGTTCTCAAAGTGCGGTCCTCAGACCAGCAGCACCAGCATCATCCGGAAAATTGTTAGATGTGCATATGCTTGGGCCGCACCACAGACCTACCCATTCAGAGACTCTGTCCAGCAATCTGTTTCCAAAAACCCTCCAGGCGATTCTGACGCAGGCTCAACTTTGACCACCGCATCGGTGAAGAGCAACCCCAGTGATGCTTTGGGGACGTTATTCACAGTGTCCGGGGCCGAGCACTGATTACTACCTATTGAGTATCCATTCTTATCAGGATCTTGCTTGTCTGTTTAAATTGGTTAAAATTTAGTTAATATTCCTGGAGGTGAAAAGGAAATTATGTTTTCCCCCTCCTGCAGGTGTGTTTCTTCCTTGAGGCAATCTTGCTGTGATTTTCACATCAAGAAATAGTGTGTGTGTGTGTGTGTGTGTGTGTGTGGCATATGCCTGGGGGTCTAGATAAGGAGACAAGGAAGGAGAAGATCTCGCCTACAAGTTGCAGCTGGATGGGCCTGGGCAGCTCTCATCTGAGGATATTTTCCCATTATAAGGAAATGCAGACATGTGGGAGAAAAGACTAGCCAGGGATAAGGTTACCTTTTGGTGCAGACAGACGCCGAGCCTCATGGAGGGGTTATCATACCGGGATGCATCGCCTTGGGTTTCGACACTCTGGCCCGCATTCCTCCCTGCCATCTTCTCAGATGATAAGGGGAGCGCGAGTTCAAGAGGCCCCAAAGCCTCTGCCTGCAGGGGTCGCTCTAGGAGCGCGGCCCGCCCCCTCCTTCCAGGCCCCCGCCCCCGGCCCCGCCTTTCTCGGGATCCGCCCCCGCCCGGTTGGGCCCCTCCAGCCTCTCCGCGCAGCCGCCGCCAAAGCCCGGAGAAGTGGAATATCGCCGGCGCCGCTCTCTGAGCGGGACTCGTGGAGCGGCACTGGGCATGCTCAGTGGCCAAAGCCAGTCCTGGTCTCAAGTAGGAAGCTCGTGCGCTGTACCCGCAGCTGATCCTGGCACTCCTGGCAGGGCGAGACTGGAGCAGAGCTGCCGGGCGCCGGAGCCGAGGCGAGCGCCGCGCGCACTGCCGGTGAGCCCTGCTTTCTTCCTTGCTTTTGCTCTCGACCCTGGGGCGGCCCGGGAGTACTGGTGAGAGACCCGGGCAGCGGCAGCAGCTTGCGGCGAGTGGCTGCGCGTAGCCGGGGCGGCTGCTGCTCTCCTCCCGGCCCCGAGGGCTGCGCGGCCACTGCCTCTGGCCCAGCCGCAGCCACAGCTGCAGCAGCTGCCACCGCATCTGCAGCGGGCGTCTGCTGCGGAGTCCCGTGCGCCCTGCGCCCGCGCCGCAGGGCTGGGTGGCACGGCGCCCGCGGGCTCACTCCTTGACTCCATCCCTCTGGCTTCTCGGCGCCCTCTTTCCATCGGCAGCCGGGGCTTTGCAGGGCCTGGGGCGGGGGAGACAGGGTTGGAGGGGTTGCGCCGGGCGGGGGCTGCGGAGGGGAAAAGTGAGGGTGGGCGCCGGCGGGGAAGAGCGCACACCCCCTTGCCCTGGCACCGGCCTCCGCTGTGCGGCTGGGCTCTCCCCGTGCGGCAGCGCGCTCCTGCCGGGGAGTTGAAGACCGAGCTGGCTTATAGGGGATTCAAAGGGGGAAAAGTTCATTTCCCCCTCGGAGGCAGGGAGCGTTTTAACTAGAAAATGGCTGTGCGAAGGGGACCGAATCAGGGAAGCTGGTCCTGAAATCCCCTCCGCTGCCCGCCGGGCGGAATGGAGGGTTGAACGCTAGAAATGACATTTGTGCGATGAAAAAGATTGCTGGGCGGAGGGAGGGGTGCGGAGTCCCATAGAAACAATGAAAGGTGATCTTGATGTCGGCGGAGAGGTCTAGAACTGAGGGGTCAGGGGCCAAGGGCCGAAGGAGCGTGGGACCTGGATTTAAAAAAATCATACATTGAAGAAATCAGATTTAGAGTTGTGGCCGTTTTGTAGTTAAGTTCAGCGCTGTTTAGAGCCAGGACTGTCCCAGACGGTTTTGGATGGATTGAGTGGTTGGGGAGGACCAACACTGAGAGGAGAATAAGGTCAGTGTTGGAAGCTCAGACAAGATTGGGCGCAGGTTTTTTAGAAGTCCCTCAGTCACTGGCTTTACATTGCGCCTGATGACTTAGGTAAAATACTCAAAGGATTATCATAAAATGATGCCAACAGTGGTGTTTGAATTCCAAGAAATGAAGAAACTTTGTGAGGTTGGCATTGGTTTGTCATTTGTTTTAATATTTCACCGATTTAAAAAGCAAACAGTGGCATCCTGATCCGTTATTATGGATTTGGTTCTCTTAAGTCTTTGGTTTATTTTTCTTATCATGGATTTATACTTCAAATCTTGTCTTTAATTAAATGGCCATGATAATTAAGAAAATCTGAATTCGGGTAGATGGCCTTTCAGGAAGGGGGATTTCTTTGTGAAGCCGCTTTGTTGTGTTTTCAGTTTGTAGCTTGAAAGCAGTTATTTGTTCAACAGTTGTTTATCGTAACTTGCACAGTCCTAGAAAGGGCACTGTTTTGAAAGGATGACATTTGTCAGGAGGATGAGGAACGTCCACGCTGGGGGAAATGCTGAGAGAACACAGGTGGCAGTAGAGTACATTGGTCCGGTAGTCAGAACACCTGGGGAAAACAGATGCAAGGTTTCTATAGCTGTCCTTTGGTCATCGGCTTATTATATGACCTTGAAAAATCACTCAGGGTCTTCCTAGGCTGGGCTTGGTCTAGATATTTGCTCAGGGCCTTTGAGAAAGAACTCTAAAGTTGAGATCCTTTTCCAGGGAAGGTGTTTACTTCTTTCATTCTCTCTTCAAAAGGATACTTTTAACTAAGTAATTCGTCTGCAGGGAGCCAGCAGGGTCCCCTTTTCTGAAACTTCTATAAAGTGGTAGTGGAAAAACTTGATGAGCTAAAGTGTGAAAGACTAGCTTTTTACAGTTAACTGCAGTAATAAGAATACTGACTACAGAATCATCTAGGAAAAGTCTACTAAATAGTGCAAGAATCCACGTGTACAAAGATGAAATATTTTAAAACTTAACTCTTTTTGTCATGTTTCAACTTTTTGATGACTTTTTTTTCTGCCACCAGAGAAACAAAAACAAACATCAAATTCTTTTTTTTTTTCCTCTCTTTTCTGTTACAGTAGGAATTAATACTGAAAGGCTTGCCATTGTACTAGAACAGTGATATGTTGATTACCCTCATTTCAGGATATCTAAATTTGTCTTTTAAGAGAAATGGAATGTTGTCTCTCTATACCTTCTTCAGTTATGCTTTTAAAATATTCAGTACCCTGATGATATAACCCCTTAAATTTTCCAGGGGCACAGGACAGACTTTTAGTAAAGTATTGTAAGAAGATATTACTACTTATGTGGGTGATGGTTATTTTCCTATCCTAAGTTGAGGAAAATAGCATTTGTTCATTATTTACTATGTGTCAAGTCTGATATTGAGCTTCTTACATATCTTATGTGTCAGCATCTTTGACATAAATGTCTGCTTCCCAAGAAAGTCCCTCTGAGGAGGTGGACAGTCTTTTGCTTGTACAGCAATAGAACTTCAAAGTTTTATTTTATATGAGACTATCTTCAACTGTTTTCATTATTATTCAATAAGCATTCTCTTGTATAACATATTTGTTATTTAGAATTAGATTTGATTGGAACAGCATGTCTTCAAAATGATTTGAATGTTTTTAAGAAGCCTCCATCCAGGTTTAAAAACTGTTTTATGTTCATTTATTTTCAACAATGTTGTACTACCAACAAATAAGTGTAAGGAAGATAAGCCCAGATTACCCATTTTAATTTTATGTGTTATTAGTGCATATGCTGCATGTTGATATATGTTGATGGTGTTTCTTTCGGTTGAAATAGTTTGTCAAAGGCAGAGTGACAGATTCTCCATAATAAAGGGTCTGGTGGGATTTGACGAAAAGACCACCAACCAGGGACTCCTAAGACTTGCCTTCTAGGCCAGGGTCATCCACTACTTAAATTTGCTGTGTGACCTTGGGAAAGTCAGTTCACTTCTTTGGATCTCAGTTTTCCCATCTGTAAAATGAGAGCATAACAGTAGAAAGCACCCTCTGGGTGTCTGTTGGGCCTTCATGTCCCAGTCCAGGGGCCTGTGATGCATCCATTTGGAAAGGGGGACTATATAGATAAAACCTTAGATGAAGCCGATTTTGTTTCACTAAGTCTGGCCTGTCCTGCTTTGTGGAATGCCTTTCCTTTTTTTGGCCAATTCCTATGTCCATTCTGGTTTTTATTTGTCAAAGGATGGTGGTCATAACATTAACTCTTTGTGGCGCTGCCAGGTTTAGGTAGGAGATAAGGTAATGATTAGATTTGGGTAGAGCACCGTAGATATTTGAAACTGTTTTACAGAATCTTCTGAGGAGACACTGTGCTCTTGGGCATGCAGGTAATCCAAGGAATAAGTCTCCTCTGGGGCTGTAGAGGAGGCTGCCCTGTACCTTGGTTGCCGGGGCCTACCCATGTGAAATTTGGACAAACTTTTCCCATGTCCCTGTCCTGTCGATTCAGCTGTTGATCAGAATTGCAGCCCTTGGTCTCTGGAATAAAATTATCATTATCAGTTCATGTTAGCACCATCGCTGTATTGAGCAGGTGCTGTATTGATCTGCTGCCGTAATAGCAGGAGTGATGGCTGTCGGAATGCAGCTATGTGAACCTCTCTTCTGGCAAGCCATGATGATGGGGCAGAGAGCAAAGGAAACCTGGTGTTTGTAGTGTACTCTGCTTTTAAGATGGTCACAAAACTCAGCCTCATTAACGTTTAAGTGAGGCAGGTGAAGAGAAGCCAGAGGTGTCAGCGTTTAAATAAGTGATAATAAATAGTAAGTCTAGAGCTTCTGATCATAACTAGGCTCCAGTGTTGCTGGGCCCGTGGTAGGAGCGGGGCAGTAACTGCGAACACCAGGTGAGAGCTGGCAGAGAGGAAGGACATGGAGGCTAGGAAGTCAAGTCATCACAACTTGGCAAGAAGTAAGAAGGCTTGGTCGGTTTAAAGGTATGAGGCCATTGTGTGTAGAGTTACAGGAGACATTCCCTCCGTACATAACCGTATTTCCATAATATTTGGATCCTACCTAGTCTTCTAAGCATTGAACAAATGCTAGGGCAGGCATTACTTTTACAAGCAGGAAAAAAGTCACAATGTATCACTTATTGGTGTATAAAATGTGCAGATGCATATGGACAGCTATGGAAAGAGAACATGGGAAAAGTGAATGGTATGGAATTATGGATTAAGGTTTTTCTTTATTGTTTGTGAATGATTTGGTCATTGTAAATAAAGCGAGCCATTCTATCCTTTGCCTCTTGTGAAAATCTTGCAAAATTTTGTCTGCTAGGCGATAACTGAGGTTTTTGCAGTGTAACTCTCCTGGAAAGTATGCTTCAGGAATGCTTGGAGTAGGAGGCAGAATGGTTTGTTTTGATTTTTACCTTTCAAGTTGACTAAAACGAATGCACTTTTGGAACTGAGCTAGGAGAAGTGTGTGCTTTGGAGGACAAGGTTGGGGAGAACTTGCAGAGCTCCAGAGAGTGAAGGGAAATGCTGTTGTTGAAGAAGGAAGACTTGGCATTACCGGTGGTATGGAATGCAGCGTTTCCCAAATCGCTGCCCTATGAATCGGAGCTTAGTTTCTACACAATATGAAAGTAACTGAGTGTCTACTATGTGCACATCACAGTGCTAGGGCTGTTGTCTGTTGGTCAGGTTTCCACTCTCCTTATCCAAGTGATGATGATGGCAGTGTAGTGAATATTTCATAAGTGTGTTCAGATTAGATGTGTCCTTTTCTCTGAGATTATATCATTCGGATATGGGAGTAAGATTTCTTTTACAAATTGATGGGAATATTTTTATTTGGCAGCTTAATGGTCCATGAAATTGATAAATCTGGGAATCTGGGCCTGAGATGTAGAGAGCTCTGCCCTCAGGATCAAGTTGAATAGTGGAGGCCAGGCCAAACTGGAGCTTCTGGGTGGGCTGATGGCGCCTCCAGGCCTTCCAGGAATGTGGAGTCACTGGTACAGACCCAAGGTCCTAGGAGCTGAGAAGAAGCTAATTTTGAAAGTGCTCTGGGAACCAGCGAGTATTTTTGAATTATAGCCCAAGAATGACAAGGAAAACGCCAAGATGAAAGATGAGGTTCTGAGAGAGCAGAAAGGACAAGGGACTGAAATGTGAATTTTTGCAGGCTGGGCTGCAAAATGACACATCTTGGTTTTTTGTTTCTTTGCATACAGGCTTCTTTTTGCCCAAACAGCATGCTTTAGCAATTCAGGATTGGTGATTCTAGGAAATGCTGATGGAGTTACAGCCATAGAACCGGGAGTTGTGTTATAGCCGGCTTGCTTTGGATCTCTGTAGTGCCATGCCCTCCAGGGTGAGCCTTGATAAGTCACTAGAGGAAGTTTAAGAATAATTTGCTCATGGAATTGGTATTATTCACCTTTAGTTTGAGTTGCTGTTAGTGGGTGGGAGGAGAAGAAAAAAAAATATTATTATTATTATTTTATTTTATTTTTTTTGCGGTACGCAGGCCTCTCACTGTTGTGGCCTCTCCCGTTGAGGAGCACAGGCTCCAGACGCGCAAGCTCAGTGGCCATGGCTCACGGGCCCAGCCGCTCCGCGGCATGTGGGATCTTCCTGGATCGGGACACGAACCCGTGTCCCTTGCATCGACAGGCGGACTCTCAACCACTGCGCCACCAGGGAAGCCCCCAAATTATTTTTGAGTTTTAAATAGTAGCTTAAGGAAATAGGTAATGTATTTTCAGATAATACTTTAAAAATCTGTGCTTAGTAATATGTGGATCTCACTGGTTGTAATAATAATATATTATTAATATTGTGGATCTCTTCGTGCAAAAAGCTTTACAGATGTTGCCCTATTTAATTCTTACAAAATACTGTAGTGCTATTCCTATTTTAGAGATGAGGAAACTGAGGTCCTTTTCACTAAAGGCTACACAGTGAACAGTGATGCTTGCCTTGGAACTGTAGTCAACACAGAGGAGTCTATGGTTTGCTGAGGAGCTGCTAGGGTGAAGAAATAACATTTATTAATTAAGGGCCACCTCTGCCTGGTGCTATACGGGAAACATTTCACTTTGTCTTTTGGGGTACCCTCTTCTTTTTTCCCTTTTTATAGGTGAGGAAACTCTGGTTCAGAAACATTAAAGCACTCACCCAGGCCCTAAACAAAGCCTGTATTATTATTTCTACCACAACATGAAACTTTCCTAGATTCAGCCTTGGGGAGAAGGTGAAAATTTCTCCTTTTGTCCATTTTCAAAATCCCGTTAACCTAAACCTGCATGCTTAGTGGTGGAGCTGTTGCCTCCAGATTATGGCCCCCATGTGCATTTCTTTCGTCCGAACACAAATTGAATAGTTGGAAAATCCAAATATAATTTCTAAATATGTCTGAAACTAAGGGTTGCTGTGTTGAATCTCTCTGGGCAGATTCCAGTTTAGGATATTTCTATTGTAAATAAAATACACCAGAATCTGATTAGTTGTCACATGCCAATCATGAGGCAGTGTTGGGGTGACAGAGGCCTTTGATGACTTCAGAAAGTTGACCTGAGGATTTCAGGGCCTCTCCAGCAACCCTGAGGCTCACTTGAGACTTCTGGCTGCTAGAGAGAGGATGGTGGGTACCCCTTTCTGGGAGCATCAGGCTCCTGCTTGATGGCTTTGTTCTTACCTTCTGATCTTCACTTGGTTTCCCAAGTAGACCTTTGTCCTGGGCTATAGAGTCAGCCAGCAGACCTGCCACATTGAGTGTCTTGATTTGCTGGGCAGTACTCTGTATCAGTGGAAGTTATGAATAAATAGAATTTCATTACGAGTTAGGTTTCTTGAGTTGATTCATTCTTGAGTGAACAAATAAAACTGAATTTTTGAGTAGAACTGAGGCATGGTCTGGACTCACAGTGATCTCAGAGGGGCGTAGATACTTCGGGAAACACTGATTCAACCTTGCATCCTGAGCAGAGCCTCTTATCCTCCCCGATAACCAAATTTTATTTTTTTATACCTTTTCCAGATCACTAGTGCAGACAGACATGCATTCATTTGGGTACACTCAGAAACTTCGGCTTCGTTTGTCCATGCCTTTGTTCAGCAAATGTTTATTGAACACATACTTGGTGCCAGGTACAGTGGGAAGTTCAGGAAGACAGAAGGGAATGTACCAGAGTGTCAATATAAGGTGCTTCAGTAGAGGCATGTGTGTGAGACTCTGAGGGAGGGGAGAGTAGGGAGGCCTTACAGGCCTTATAGGAGCCGTGGCAAAGGACTGTGGCAGAACCTGCTACAGAAAACCCTTCAGCTGTCTCCTTTTCCATTTTTCTTTGGCTTAGTGGAAGTGTTGTAGCCTGCTTCTTCTATCCAACACCTAGGATTTGCCACTGCTTCTATAAAGGACCTAGAGATTTGGCCTTTCAAATCTCTGTAGCTGTGGTTCTCAGAGGGGGCAGTTTTGCCCTCCGGGGAACATTTGGCAGTACTCCCTGGAAACATTTTTGATTGTCATGATTGTGGAAGAAGTACTGCTGGCATCAAGTGCGTGGAGGCCAAGGATGCTGCTAAATATCTTGCAGTGTGTGCACAGGACAGCCCTATGGGAAGGCAGTTGAAATTTGGTGGTTACCAGCCAGACTTTTAGGATTCCAGTACTGCTCTGCAATTTCATAGCCATGTGATCTCAGACACCACAGTTACACTTGGACAACAGAATTACACAGTGCCTCAGTTTCCTTATAATGTGGTAGTTATGAGGCTTTTGTGAGGTAAAGGGCTTATGACAGTACTTGGGGGAGTTCCCTGGTGGTCTAGTGGTTAGGATTTCGGTGCTTTCACTGCTGTGGCCCAGATTCAATCCCTGGTCAGGGTAAGCCAAAAAAAACAGCAAAAAAACCGCAAAACAAACAAAAAAACAATACTTGGCATAAAGTAAGACCTTAACAGCTATTATTATTTTTAGTTTTAAGCAAAAACTTTAACTTTTGTCTCTGAAGAGCTTGAGTTTGGAGAATCCAGGACAGCTGAGCTTATGGCACCGCCTCTCAGTATGCTTTGGGGTAAGAATTGACCATTGTTTTTGTTTCTCTGGTTCCTTTTTGTCCATGGGTTTTATTTTCCACTGTTACCACCTCTTGATTCTAGGACTTTCCTTTGTCTTTCATCCATTTTTTTTCCCCAGGGACCCAAATTTATGCCTTTAATGACCCTTCCCCCTAGAGGGCTGAGAAATATATTTATGATTTTCCTTAGCTCTGTCTATTTTGGGAATGGTGAGAAAACGGGAAGAAGGTCAAGGGAGATGTTGCATTACTTCCTGATGGTCACAGCTCCCTTCTTTATAAAATTCCATGCAGGATTGAGAGGCAGGTGGTACCGTCTGCTTAGTAACTCTTCCCTCTACGCCCACCAGCTCCACCCCCAAGTTAGGTGCCTGCTATTTCCAAAATACCCTGTAATTGGGTCAGAGCATTATCTGCCTGCTGAAAATCATTTCTAAAAATCAAAGTAAAGGCTCAGTCTGTCTCAGAGGGATTTGAAATGTCTCTGTCCTCTATCTCTGGGCTTTGCAGAGTTGTTCTGAAAACAAAAGAAAGCAGACTTGTTATCTCGATTAGGTGGCAGTCTCTCTGTGGCCTAGAGCAGTGTCATATTTTCACTTGCACATGCGCTCAAACCATGAGTCCTTTCTGACTTTCAGCTGGAAGGTGAGCTTGTGGACTCCACACAACAGATCAAATTTACTGTTGAATTTTTTTAACGTGATTGACTTGTAAAGGTTTTCATTCAGTGTTTTGAATGGTATCAACAGACTAGAGAAAAATTAAGTTCAGTTGATATAGGTTTCTAATTTCCTTCCCCATGACACTGTCCTCTCTCCCTAAATGAGAGCCGTGGCCTCTCAGTGGCCTCTCGGCTTGTCCAGCTCCATTCAATCAGTTTGGCTTTCCAAGTGCTGGGCGCTGTTCCAAACGATGCGCATGGAAACTGACTGGGATGGCCACTGCCTCTGACAGCTAAAGAACTAGCTACGGTAAAATGCGATGTGTGCTTCCCAGATCAGCATCTGCTCTGCCTGGGTGTGGGGTGTGTGTCAGGCAAGCTTCCCAGGAGAAGGGATGCTCCATCTATCCCACCGCACACCTGGCCCTTCCTTCTCTGCCGCTGTGTAAGGCGCCCCTGACTCCCAGCTCCGAAGTGTGCCTCCACTTCCTTCCCACCGCTCTTGCCTCTCACCTAGGAGGCTGCAGCTCCTCCTCCAGGGCCTCTCCCTGTTCTCAACAGGGTCTCCGAGGTCATCTCTTGAGATCTGCAGGCCTGGGCACGCCCACCCCACCCGCAGGGGCTCCTCGACGCCCTCAGGAGGAAGCCCAGCTCCTTGGCACAGCATCTGAGCCCCTCATGGCCTGCTTGCTCTGCATCTTGTGCTCTGAGCTCAGGCCTCACGGTATTTACAACACGACAGTTTTCTCTGGCCTTTTATCCTATTCCCATCGCCCGCAACCATCCCTGCCATCTGTGTGCTCTTTACCTGCTTGACTTTCCTTCCTCCTTGCAGGAAGTAGCTTAATCATCACCCACCTCAGTGTGCAGCAGGATGACCTGAGGGCTCGTTAAAACACACACGGCTGGCCCCACCCCAGGGCTTCTGATGCCATAGGTCTGTGGTGTCTGTAGCCTGATGAAAGCTTGCACTTTAATGATTTCCCAGGAGATGCTGATTCTGCTCGTTTGGGGACTGCACTTGGAACATGGTCACCCAGGAGAGGGTGACTGGTTCTTCTCGCTCCCATGGTGAGCTCCCTCACACCCACTTACATCCCACCTTTGTTAGCACTCAGAATTGTAACCATTTACTTCCCTGGCTCCTTTTCTAGTCCGTAAGCCCTGGAGGGACAGCACTGTGGCTTCTTCATCTTTGAGTTCCCAGTGTTTTGGAAGTCTTGGGTGCTTGATTAACATTTGTCAAAGAATGAGTATGTGAATGAACAAGAATGTTATCGTTCGAGGCTTTGATAAATATGCCCCAGGACATTTTCAGCAGCTAGTTTTCCTGAGAGTTTATCCCCAGATATGATGGTATAGGCTTATAGTATGATGTTAATGGGGTCGGTATGAGTTAACATAAGCCGATTAACTTTGTGGTTTTTGTGTCCAGATTCTAGAGAAGTTTTGGGGAGGGGCTACCTTTAAACCCATTATTGTTTCTGGAGTGAATCAAAATACATTGTTTTCTTATAGTGGCTCAGGATGAAAATATATGTTCACAGGAAATGCAGATGTCATTTAATTTAGCCACAGCATAAGCATGGCCCCTTTATTTGAAATAATAAATCATATTGAACTGAAATTAAGTATAACCAGATGTTTAATCATTTCTCCAAGCCAGAGGGAGGGATAGCCAGAATACTTCATTTCCTTATTCATTCTGGAAATGTTTATTAAGCACTTACTATGTGCCAGTGGGTTCGAGGGGCGTGGCGATGATTAAAACTCTCTCTGCTGTCTCTGTGGGAGGGTCTGTGAAGAAATAGAGACGGGTGATGTGACGCAAAGTGCCTAGGGGGCTCCTTTAGATCAAGTGGTCCTAGTATGTGACTATTAAGCTGTGTCCCTAGTGGCAGTAAGTGATGGCCATGTCAAGATCATGGAGAGGAGCAATTTTAGGCCAGGAGAATGGTACAGAGGGCCTCACTTTAAAACATCTCTTGGTGACAGGGATGATAAGTTAGGAATTTTGGATTAGCAGATACACACTACTATATATAAAACAGATAAACAACAGGGACCTACTGTATAGCAAAGGGAACTATATTCAGTATCTTGTAATAACCTATAATGGAGAAGAATCTGAAAAAGAATACACACACACACACACACACACACACACATAATAGAATCACTTTGTTGTATACCTGAAACTGGCACAGCATTGTGAATCAACTATACTTTAATTAAAAAAAAGATACTCAAGGAATACGCCCCCCCCCAAACGAAAAAAGCTCCTTAAGGAGCCCTTATGATCCTATAGTCCTGAAAACTGGATTGATATCACATTATTATTGTGCCTGGTCATCGGTCATCCAGGCTTCGGCTCCAGGCTTGCTTCCAGGTCCTCTAAAGCAGTGTTTCTCAAAGTGATTGGAAACCTGAGTGATTGGAAATATATTGTGAATAAAGGTTTCTGCCATTAAATTCAGAAAATTGTGTATACCTACTCTCCATCAGCATATTTAAGAAGTCCTGCTGAAAAGAAGTTTGTTAACTTCCTTTAACCCAGCATTGGCCTGTGGGTGCATCTTGCACAGTCTCTTCTGAACTGGTGTTTCTTGGCGCACACCTTGGACAGCCAGCTCTAAAAGTTCTGCTTTGCATGCCCCTGAGAGAACGTTTCACGTGACACAGACTTCTCTGCTCACCCTTCAGTGTTTTCTCATCATTGTGGAGGACTGCAGGATCTTCAGTGGGGACAGCATTTCTTTTATTGGTTTTCCTCATGCCTGATCAGTTGATCAGTCCCACTGGCTTGGGTCCAAAGATAAATGGCATTTCGAGCCTGAGAGATCATTGCTCGTTTGGTGCATTTAGGAGAGGAGCTGGCTAATGGAGACTGGTTTTTGACTTGAATTGTTCAAATTATGACTTCATCTTCTTTCGGGTATCTAGACATTGTCTTGGAGGCCAGCTGACTCTAAGTGGACGGAGGGAGAGAGGAGTGACCAGCTGGAGTTGCTAAGGCTGAGCATTAGGTATGAGAAAAATAAACTTGGGGTCAGACTTGGTTAAGCCTGTCCTGGGATTTTGCTGACATTTTGGAATCTTGAGCCCAACTTAAAAAAATATTGGCTTTTAGATTTTTTTTCTGTTGAGGTGTGTTTAGTTTTGGTCCTACCTGAGGTCAGAGCTGATGGACTAGGTCTGTCTTTGTGAAGAGTTTTATTCTCTGATCATCTTTCTGGTTGTAGTTTGGCACAGAGGCCAGGAAATGGACCAGGTCGGGTGAGCTCACCGAAAATTTTCATTTGAGGGAGAGCCCTGGATGAGTCTTTTTGAAAGAATATTTGTATAGATAGGATAATTCAGAGTAAAAGAGTGTTGGTTCAGTTTTCAGGGATGGGAGGAGGCCCCTATCCTGTGCTGCTGATTTTTTATGCTTGGGGCAACTCCCAGAAAGATACAGTAGGACTTAACTGAGAAGAGGGTTAAAAGAAGCTGCAGATATAGATGGAATAGCCCCCAAAACCCTGCACCCAGGGAAGGAGCCAGTGTGGAGCACTAGGAGAATTAGGGCTGGGGGTCCCTGGGGCTTCCTTCTAGTTCTGGGAATTTAGACTTTGAATTTGCAGTGATTGGTGCTTTTGGGTCCCCCTTGTCAGGGTACTCTTTTCTTGGCATTGGTGCTTTCCCTAAATGGGACAGTACATTTAGTGTGAACAGTAGATTTGTTGCATACCATTGCTGTGGTCAGTATCTCCATGTCTTCAACCATCTATTATCCCGAATTTCAGGGGGAAAAAAAAACCCTGTGTTTGAATTAATCGTATTACAATGATTTGAGCAGAAAATGTATGAGCAGTGGTGCAATAGAAGTAACACTCACCACTCTTATTCATGAGACTTAGCAATTGGGTCAGTGTCGTTTTCTAAAAATGTCTTTTTTTCCAGGACTTGAGGTTATTTGTACTAAAATAAATAGAGGAAGTCTTGCATTCCATCTACTTAATGTATAATGGTCTCCCGATCAAAGCCATCTCCTGCTGACTTGAGTTTTATTTTAGCTTAAATCATTTTCCTTTACTAGTACCAGATCGTGCTGGTATGTGTATATTTTACAAGCTGCAAGTAGAAATAAAAAGCAAAAATAAGATATGGCATTGTATTGAATTTTGTCTTTTTCCCCCTTTTGTTCTGAGAACATGTGGCTTACAAGAAAAACCAATAAAGATAGACGACTGGGGAGAGTGTTGATTTGTGGCATTATTATCTTTATTTCTTGTAAAGAAAACAGGATTTTCATTAGATGCTATTGTGCTGTTTTCCATTGAGAGAGATAATAGTGGGATGGCCCCATTCAGAGTCTATATACATTTTTGCTTAACATTTAAATGATTTTTGTATGAACATTTGTAAAGGTGTTTCTTTCTTTCTGCAGCACCAGCTATTAAACAGTGTGGTGCTATCTTGCCCCAAACAATTTCCTTCCATAGGAGAGCTCGGTGGATACACGTTTTTATGAAATCACATTTGCTTTTCCTTAGTGTTGACCTTGAAAGCTAACTTGAAATGCTTGCAGATAGATCTTTTTGATAGATGGTTAGGTCAAAGGAGGATACCCAATGTGATGTGATTTTTTTTTTTTAACGTCTTTATTGGGGTATAATTGCTTTACAATGGTGTGTTAGTTTCTGCTGTATAACAAAGTGAATCAGCTATACGTGTACATATATCCCCATATCTCCTCCCTCTTGTGTCTCCCTCCCACCCTCCCTATCCCACCCCTCTAGGTGGTCACAGAGCACCGAGCTGATCTCCCTGTGCTATGCGGCTGCTTCCCACTAGCTATCTGTTTTACATTTGGTAGTAGATATAAGTCCATGCCACTCTCTCACTTTGTCCCAGCTTACCCCTCCCCCTCCCCATGTCCTCAAGTCCATTCTCTACATCTGCATGTGATGTGATTTTAAACATTTCATTTGCATAAAGCAAAAGTTCGTGGGAGAATGAATAGAAACAAGTAGAGATTTCACGGTGATGTTGGGGATGACTCGGCCGGCTTTCCCTCTCTTCTTTCCCAGCCACCCTCAGTGTTTCTTATCCTTTTAGCAATGAGTAAAAGGGAAAAACATAATTCTCATGTATTCATTCTTAATTCATCTAAAGGATGTGCATTTCAGGGGTGTTTCTTCAAGGAGACTAACTGGGAATGAAAGAGAACTGGCATCATGCTTAGTGAAATAAGCCAGTCACGAAAGGACAAATATTGTATGAATGTCCTTATATGTGGTGCCTGGAGAAGTCAGATATATAGAGACAAAGTGGAAGGTGGTCGCCAGGGCCTGGAAGGAAGAGGTTATAATGGGGAGTTATTGTTTAATGGGTTCAGAGTATCAGGTGGGGAAGTTGAAAAAGTTCTGGAGATGGATGGTGGTGATGGTTGCACAACACTGTGAATGTGCTTAATTCCACAGAACTGTACACCTAAAAATGGCTAAAATGATACATTTGGTTATGTACACTTTACCACAATTTAAAAAAAAGTTTACCCCCCCCCAAAAATAAAAAATAAAAAGAGAGAGAACTGGTCCTGTGTCCTCACCAGCAGAGGTACCGTGACCCAAGGACTTCTGACTTATTGTCAGTGTGGAACCTGAAGGTGTTCATTTGCACTGGACTGAAGCTGCTGGGGCCTGTTCTGATGTCTGTGCAATCTGCCCCGGGGGCTGAGGCTCTGAGATTGTGTGGGTTCCCAGGACCCCAGGAGCTGGGGAGGGTACAGGTGCCACTCACCGGAACCTGATCCTCAACTCCTGTGTTTTCAAAAGCTTTCTTTAGTGCAGGACTAACACTGATCCAGACAAGTTTGAAATCGTGAATTGGGTATGCTCTATGTGGGTCATGTTTTTGGTCATGTATATTACTGACTTCTGCTTTGAAGATGAAGTGATTTGGTAAAAATTAATCTTCATTGGGATGTCCTCAAAAACTGTGGCACCTTTCCCATCTCTTCTGTTGAGTGTGCCCTCATAGCCAAGTGACCAGCTGGCCTCACCCTTCTTTTGCCTTGTCCATTTGTGGTTCTAAAGAGAGCGTGGACTTCAGATCTAGACAGAGCCGAGTTTCAGTTTGGGCCCTGCCTTGGGATAGGTGGATATAGGTGGGTGCCCTGCCTGAGCCCCAGTTTCTCTCTATGAAATATCCAGAGTGATACCTACCTGGGTGGGAGGGTTTCCTGTGAGAATGTGAAAATGTGTGCTATAAAGTGATCAAGATATTTACTGCCTTGATTTCCTGTTGTTGAAGTCGTTGGTAGGTGGACCAGGCATTTTAGATTAACTCCACATTGGTTACTGTGCTGTGGAAGATGGTCCTTGATCAAAAACTTACATATGTTTAGTATTAAAATATTTAAACATAATTCTTTTAAAGAAGGCTGATGGGGAGATATTTGTAATTGGTAGTAGGTTTTTAATGCTTTATATTCAACTACATAGTCTTGGTGTTTACTGTTACATCCCCCCTCCCCTTTAAGTATCTTCAGAGAATGTGGATGACAGTTCCTCAGTGTCTTTTATGGCTCATATTATAGTTTAATAGGTGTGGAAGACCTACGGGCTGGGATTTGATCCTGGATCGGTCTCTATCAGCAAAAGTTACCTATTTTTTCTCACCTGAAGAGGATCCTGTAGAGATGATAAGGGTTAATGTTTATTGGGCCCCTCCCGTGAGACAGCAGCCACTGGCTGTGATGCACGTGTCAACGTGGAGATCATTTGGCCCCATGCGCCTGTGAAGTAGCTGCTGTAGTTATCCGCAGATACAGGTGGGGAAGCTGAGGCTCACCCAGTTTGTCCCAGGGCACACAGCTAGAGCAGGTGATAGGATTGGGCTGAGTGTCGATTATGAGGACAGAACTCGGCATGGGGAAGGCACTCGGTAAATGTGAATGCAGATGCTTGAGTACACACACATACCCTTAAATTGATATTTCCCTGAGATGCAAGAGCTACTAAGATTGCAAAATCAGGAAATACCCTGGGAAAGTAGAGAGAGTCTAAGGACCAACCAGCATGAGAAAGCTTGTGTCAGGGCTTCCCTGGTGGTGCAGTGGTTGAGAGTCTGCCTGCTGACGCAGGGGACACGGGTTCGTGCCCTGGTCCGGGAAGATCCCACATGCCGCGGAGCGGCTGGGCCCATGAGCCATGGCCGCTGAGCCTGCGCGTCCGGAGCCTGTGCTCCACAATGGGAGAGGCCACAGCAGTGAGAGGCCCGCATACCGCAAAAAAAAAAAAAAAAAGAAAGCTCGTGTCAGAAACACAAACTGTGTTTGGTTGTAATTGTAGCTGCTTTGCATTTCTTTCTATTTGCTGTTTGAAACAAAGAAAATGTCTATACTCTCTGTAGGGTGATGTATACTTTCAAAGGATTGTAACTGGGGTTGTGATGTTTTTCTTGAGGAAAAAAATCAGTTATTTCTTTAATCATTGAGGATTCTGTCCTGAGAATGCGCTCAGTATAATTAGAGAGGATAAGCTCCAGCCGCCAGGGGTGAGCAACTGGCGGTCTTGAAATGTTCTGTAAATATATTAGTCTGAAAATTGCATTTTAATGCAGTGTACTAGCAAAATTGAATTTTACTTGCTAATTTATTCCATGTTAATAGTGGCCTTTTTCTACAGGAAGCCTGTTACTTTATTTTTAAAAATATATAGGTCATTTGTTTCTTCCAAAATAATTGAACGATCTTTTGGAATAACCTATTAGTACTTCCACTTCTATTTGAGCCAGGATAGTGATGGAATACAAGAAAGCAGATAGAATTTCAGGTCAAGAATTTGATTTTAGGAGATATCATTTTCCCTATGATGTTTGCTTTGACTAGCTTTGGTGTACTGTGCATCCTGATTTAAATGCTATATTTTGATATTTAAAATGAGTTAAGGCAACTTTGTGGTCCTTTTTGCCATCTAGGTGATGCTAGTATAATAAAATGTATTCATTGAATTAGTTATCAATAATGTCATCTAAGAAAACCATCTCAAAGATAATTCCTGAGTAGTGAGTTGGTTAACAATTATTTATGCCAGAGAATTTCCCCAAATCTGTTTTAATAAACAAATAAATAAATAAACAATTTATTTATTTGGCTGTGCTGGGTCTTAGTTGCGGCACACAGGATCTTTAGTTGCGGCATGCAGGATCTTTAATTGTGGCATGCGGGCTCTTTTAGTTGTGGCATGTGGGCTCTTAGTTGCAGCATGTAGGATCTAGTTCCCTGACCAGGGATCGAACCTGGGCCCCCTGCATTGGGAGCATGGAGTCTTAACCGCTGCACCACCAGGGAAGTCCCTAAAGAGCCAAATTCTGAATTAGCCTGTTTTGGAAATTTCTGGTTGTTTCCTTAGCATACAGAGAAAATCAGGCTTCCAGTGTGTGGTAAAGGTATTTCACATGATTGACAGATAAAGAAAGCACAGTTGATGTAGGGTGAATGTGCAAGTTTGACATTAGACTCTGGAAGTATAGGGAAGCTATCAATGGGAGAAATTTGAAACACACCTGTTTACTTGTATAGTTGTGTACTTCATTTCCATGTTCCCTTGAGGGCTAATTTTTGTTAATAAAAATTTGAAGGCCGCATGTTATCTTTAACTGTTAGCTGTAGGCCCCAACGAATCAAAAGAAATGGATACTTCTCTTAAGAGTTTCAAAAGAAAATATCAAATGATTATAGGTCACTATTATAGAATGTTGTTTGGTGATTGTTCATTGGTCAAAATTCAGAAGTATTGCCTTGATGGAAGAAATGGAGAGAGAAATGAAGAGAGTGGGAAGGTAAGCAGATTATAAGTATTTTACTTTAAATTTTTCTGGTATATTAACTGGCTTCCATTCTAGGGAAATACTTGCTTTTTTATGATAAAGTTTCTAATTTACTTAAAATATGTTTACATTTTGATTGTGTTCTGTTTACTTTGTATGTAAAGAAACGCTTGGATCTCAAACATTTAACCCTTGAATCTCAAACATTTAACCACTCCCCTCTGTATTCAAAAGAGTGATTTGAGAGCTAACAAATTTTGCACCAATCAAGAGAATTAACTGGCTAGAAAAACGGAGTCATTTCCCTGCATCTGTGGAGTCAGTTCTGTATAGGGTATTTGTTACCTTTAGAACTGTGTCTCTCCCCTTGTGCACTGCCCTCCCCCCCCCACCAAATACCTTGAAGTCTTAATCTCTGGTACTTGTGAATGTGACCTTATTTACAAAATGGTCTTTGAAGATGTCAAGTTAAGATGAGGTGAAACTGGGGTAGGGTGGGCCCTTAATCCAGTGTAACTGGTGTCCTTATCAGAAGCGAAATTTGGGCATAGACATAGACTGGGAGAATGCCACGTGAAGACAGAGATACACAGACACAGAAGGAAGATGACTATGTGACGATGAAGGCAGAAATTAGAGTTACGCCAGGGCTACCAGAAGCTGGAAGAGGCTAGGAAGGACCCTCTCCTAGATGCTTTGGAGGGCGCATGGCCCTGCCAACACCTTGATGTCAGAATTCAAGCCTCTAGAAGTCTTAAGAGAATACATTTCTGTTGGTTAAGCCACACAGTTTGTGTTTGTTCCAGCAGGCCCAGGAAGCGACAAGACTTTAGAGTCGGACTGCTTGAGTTTGAATCCTGGCTTCACATTCTAAATGTTGTGATCTTGAACCTCAAGTTATAAGGCAAGTTTTTGAAACTCGTGGTGCCTCAGTTTCCTCACCTGTAAAGTAGGACTAAAAAGAATACCTTCCTCATGTAGTCATTTTGAAGATAAAGTAATCTATGTTTAATACCTTGGCAGTGCCTGGTGCTACTACATGTGAAATTCAGTCATTCAAAAACTATATAGAGATGATTTTTGATCCTTCAACAAATATCTGTTGAGCTTCTTTTTTAATGACAAGCCTCATGCTAGACAGTGAGTGTTCAGAGTGAACCCTCATAGATCCTTTAGAAAGAAGATTCCACGTGGCATCTTTATGGGCAAGAACTGGGTTTGACCTTTCCTTGGACCTTGGGAAGTCCAGTACAGGACCTGTGAACTGCGCAGTCAGTGAGCGTGGAGCCAAACTGCCTGGGGTCAAATTCTGGTTCTTGCTAGCTTTGACCTTGGGCGATAACAGAATCCTTAACGTTCTCTGCCTCCACATCTGCAAAATGGTGACAATAATTGTACTTTTGTCAATAGGGTTATGGTAAGGATTAAGTGAATTAAAATACATGAAGTGCTTAGAATAGTAAGCACATAATAAATGTTGTTATATTATTAAATAAACCCAGAAAGATTTCAAACTTGTAAATTAATTCATTTTTTTTTGAAATTTATTAAGTGTGGAGAATTCAGATATGAATCAGATACAGCTCCTTTTCACATAGAATGAATAGTTAAGTCAGGGAAGACTAATTCACTTACACTTTGATGAAATAGTATATGAACAAAGAAAATGGTGGTAGAAAGTAGAAAGAGCATGATTAATTCTCAGGGTTTCAGAGTATCAGGGAAGGTTTCCCACATATGGGTTTTGGAGGTTGAATAATTCTCAGGGTTTCAGAGTATCAGGGAAGGTTTCCCACATATGGGTTTTGGAGGTTGAATAGGAGTTTTCTAGGCAGCAAAGGAAAGAAAGAACATTAGGGGAAATGGGAGTAGTATATCCAAAGGCATGGAGTATTACCACCATGACATGCACAGGAGATACACCCAGTGGGTTACTCATAGTGGTACAAGAGTATAGGTCCTAGAGCCAGGATTCAAATTCTGCCACTTACTGCTGTGTCTCCTTAAGCTAATTTCTTGACCTCTCTGTGCCTCTATATTTTCATCTTTTAAATAGGGATAACAGACTTTGGGAGGATTAAATGGGCATATTAATTAGAAGTGCTTAGATCAGTGCTTGTCCAAAGTAAGTGTTTTAAAAAAAGTATTGGCTCTAATTAATGTTATTACTCTTCAATTTGCTAAAAGAAGACAAGGGTTCTCTTAGGATTCTTAATCGAGTTCAGCGATTCCTGTGGGCTTGGATAAATGCTGTACCCTTGGGTCTCTATAGTCTCTTGAAACAGCTTTCACCATTTGAACATTTGGGTTAGGAGGTGAAAAAAATACATTGTTTAAGTAGAGGAAAAAGTGATTAAAGTAGGCCAGACATTGGCACAAAGCTTTGTGCAGATTGCTGATTAGGCAAAATAAAAAAAATAAACCAGCATGTTGAGCCAACATGGTTTTGTTTTTAGATCTGGTGAACCACCTGTCTCTTTAAGTGATCAATATAAAGATGGTTTGGTTTATTGTTAATTGTCTCCAAATTACCCAGTGACATCAGTCTATGTTCTGAACCGGGGTAAGTTTAGAAAAACCATCACTGGAACGCAGCCCATTGGTGGTGCTGCTAAGTTGGCAGGTGTTCAGAGGTGAAAGGAGGCGTGTGGCCTCGGGATTTCTTTGGCTACACTTCTCAGAGCTGTGATGGCAAATGCATGAATGATTTCAGCTGTGGTCCAATCTACTTTTATTTTTAGTTTCTAAAGGGGGGTGTCATTTCCAGTTGTGGTTTTCTTTGATCATGAGAGTCAAATGTACTCATTATGACAAGACTTAAGCAGAAAGAAAATAAAAAGTAAACCATCACCAGAAATGTCAACATTTGGAGATAATAATTGTTAACACTTGGGGTAGAGCCTGCTAAGCCTCTTCCCACTTGCAAAAAAATTAAGCCTTTCTCGACTGCAGGGGCAGTAAGGCCAGCATTGGACACAGGGCAGGCTGGTGAGTGAGATTTTTGGAGAGATGTTTAATTAGAAAATTCAGGACAGAAACAACATAATGATGATCATGGAATTGTTTTACACTAAACTAGTTAAAAATGTTGGTGAAATAAGTGGCTGAAAAAAAGTTCTATTTACTCACTAAGCATTTTTTTAAATAAATTTATTTAGTTTGATTTATTTTGGGCTGCATTGGGTCTTCGTCGCTGCACGTGGACTTTTCTCTAGTTGCGGCGAGTGGGAGCTACTCTTCGTTGCCGTGCGCAGGCTTATTGCTGTGGCTTCTCTTATTGCAGGGCATGGGCTCTAGGCACATGAGCTTCAGTAGTTGTGGCTCGCGGGCTCAGTAGTTGTGGCGCACAGGCTTAGTTGCTCCGTGGCATGTGGGATCTTCCCAGACCAGGCCTCGAACCTGTGTCTCCTGCATTGGCAGGCGGATTCTTAACCACTGCGCCACCAGGGAAGCCCATCATTAAGCGTATTTATTGAGTGCCAATGAGATGCTAGGGATACAGCAGTGAACACAGCACAGCAGATAAAAATCTGAGCCTTTGTGGAAGTTGCATCCATTGTCAGGATTATAGACAGTAACTAAATCAAATAAATAATCGAAATCATAAGGAGGAAGTACTGTGGAGAAAAATGAACCAGACCAGAGGGATGGGGCGGTAAGGGGAGGGTGAGAAGGAGGGGATGTGATTTTATTTTATTTTATTTTTTAAATTGAAGTAGAGTTAATTTATAATGCTGTGCCAATCTCTGCTGTACAGCAAAGTGACTCAGTTATACACATATATGTATATATATACACACATTCTTTTTTTTATATTCTGTGTGATTTTAAACGGGGGGCAGTCAGGGAAGGCTTTACAGAGAAGGTGTTTGAATCAACACTTGAAAGAGGTGAGGGAGGGTGGCCTGTGCTGTGCATACTTGGGGAAGGAGTGTTCCAGGCAGTGGTGTTCCAGGAGTTGGAGGGTTTCAGCACGGCTGCAACGAGGGGAGAAGGAGTGGATGGGATCAGAGAGATGAAAAGGTGGGGTGAAGGGCTGAAACATCCCTCTAGGGCTGGTTGGGCCATTGGAACAGCCTTGACTTTAATGCCAATTAAGATGTGAAGCCACTGGAGGGTTCCCAGCTAGGGGTAACTGTCTGACTTACGTTTCACAAGGGTCATCTGGTGGCTGTATGAGAATAGATTTTAGGTGTGCTGAGTGGACTCAGGGAAATCAGTCCAAAGATGGTTGTGGTAATCTGGTTTGAGAGACGATGGAGAGTTGGACAAGGCCAGTAGTGGTGGAAGTGACTGGATTCTTAGTATATTTTCAAATTGGAGCCAATAGGATTTATTGATGGCTTGAATGTGGGGTGTGAGAGAAAGGGAGGAGTCAAGGATGATTCCAAGGATTTTAGTCTGAGCAGCTGGAAGTATGAGGCTGCTCTGAACTGAGATGGAGAAGACTATGATTCAGTGGAGTAGGCTTTGGTGAGGGAGTGTCATGGTCTGAATGTGTCCCCCCACCGAATTCCTATGTTGGAAACCTTACCCACTAATGTGATGATACTAGGAGGTGTGGCCTTTAGATAAGGTCATGAGGGTGTACCCCTCATGAATGGGATTAGTGCCTTTATAAGAGTTATGAGAGAGCTTGCTAACCCTCTCTGCTCTCCACCACGTGAAGATATGAGAAGTTGGCAGTCTGTACCTTTCCTGGAAGAGGGTTTTCATTAGACACCGGATCTGCTGGTGCCTTGATCTTGGACATCCAGCCTCCAGAACAGTGAGAAATAAATTTCTGTTGTTTTTAAGCCATCACTCTATGGTATTTTGTTATAGCAGCTTGAATGGATAAAGACAAGGTGGATCAGGAGTTCAGCTTTGAATACGGCAATTTGAGGTGTTTAACAGACGTTGATTGGAGATACAGACCCAGCAGTTGGATCTAGGGGTCTGGAGCTTAGGGGAGAGGTCTGAGCTGGAGTTACAGGTTTGGGTGTATAAAGATCATCCAGGGAGGGAGTGAAGTTAGAGAAGACTTGCACTGGCAAGTTAGGGTTGGGGAGATGAGAGGAAGAAGAAACAAAGGAGACTGAGAAGGACTGGGCACTGATGGAGGAGTGTGATGTCTTAGAAGCCAAGTGAAGATGTATTTCAAGGGAGAGGTGTGATCAGCTGGGTCAAATCTAAAAATAAATCACATCTCTGTGTGAAACTGTAGTAATTATTGAAAACTTATGTTTTTAGGTTTTATCTTATTTACTTCTCAAGATATACGGAATGAAGTATAAATGCCCCATTCTTTCTTCCTGCTCCCTGTATGTAGCAGAGTTAATAGTTAATAGTCTGGGTAACCTTCCAGATGTGTGTATTTATATATCATATTGATATCTGTGTATCTATATCTATTTGTAAACTTTTGTCTTAAGATATTTCAAATATACAAATATCCCAATAAGTAAAGACTAATGTATTAGATTCTGATGTGAACATATTAAAGAAATGTGACCACTCTTCTGGATGACTTAAAATTTATATTTACTTCCTTATTATTAGAGTTCATACACATACGTACACCTTCTTGCTTGTGTGCACACGTGTGTGTTCTCTCTCTCTCTCTCTCTCTCTCCCACCGCTCCTCAGGCTCTTCCAACTTGCCCAAGGCTCTGCTGTATTTTTCAGACAGCTGCAGTAACAGCAGAAACAGTGGTCCTGTTCCCAGCTGGGTCTTGGGAGAGCTGCAGAATTAATGATGCAGAAAACAGCAGCCTCCACAAGGAACGCGTGAAGCTTGCTGATGAAAGTAGCCTTAGGGAGTCCCAGGTTTCCATTTGGAGAGCTCAGGAATGCCAGTGGGAGGATCATCATCTAGGAGAAAGTCTGAGGCTTTGGTGTCCTTCAGTCTTTTTACCTCAAATCCTAGCTCTGGCACATAACTGTGATGGTGGACCAGTCACACCCCAGTTTTCTTCATCTACGGACTGGAGAGATCAATTCCCACCTTAAAAAGTTGTGAGGTTTGTAGGTGATAACGTGTGTAAGTAAAGTGCCTAAGAGAGGGCCTATCACATAGTAGGTTCCAATTACATTCATTCTTTCCCCCAGGTCTTTCTCATCTTTTTCCTATTTTACTGTTAAGGTAATCAGTGGATGAAAAAGGTTTGCAGGTATATTATTTAAGTAAATATATTCTGGTTATCTAGAAAGGAATGTTGAGATTAAAGAATTTTAGTACATGAAGTAGTTGAACTGAGACTAGAATTCTACCAGGTTTTTGTTTTTGTTTTTTAAATCCAACTTCTTAGCCAGTAAGCTTTTATTTTATTTATTTTTGGCTGTGTTGGGTCTTCATTACTGTGTGCGGGCTTTCTCTAGTTGCAGCGAGCGGAGGCTGCTATTCCTTGTGGTACGCGGGCTTCTCATCGCGGTGGCTTCTCTTGTTGTGGAGCACGGGCTCTAGGCACGCAGGCTTCAGTAGTTGTGGCACGCAGGCTCAGTATTTGTGGCTCGTGGGCTCTAGAGCGCAGGCTCAGTAGTTGTGGTGCACAGGCTTAGTTGCTCCATGACATGTGGGATCTTCCTGGAGCAGGGCTCAAACCCGTGTCCCCTGCATTGGCAGGCAGATTCTTAACTACTGCGCCACCAGGGAAGTCCCTAGCCATGAAGTTTTAAAAGAATTTTACTGAAGGTGTGTTGAATTGTTCAAAATCCAGTACACACTTATTGCACTGTGCTAGGGCAGTGTATAAGGTGCTTAGGGGACAAAAGTGAGTGTGCCGACCCCAGCCTGTCTCCCTGGGGATCACAGATAAACAGTGTTATGCAGACCTGTTCCTTTAACACAGAAGAAGGATCAATAAATTACATCTGGGGGGGTTTTGAGACAGTAGGAGAGAGGAGATGACATACTATGTCAGGGCCACAGTTCTACACCTGAAGAATCTGGAGCCAGATTCTTCACGTCCAGAACATTTAGGTAATGACTTCCTTGGGCAAGCTCAATGTTACATACATCACATACAGATGTTCATAAATATGCATTTACTTGTACTGAGGACTTCGGTCTGTTAAGATGCTTTTGTCGCTTGATTTTTGAACTGGGCCTGTTTTGTTATCAGGTAGCTCTGGTGAGTGAGTTGTTTCGAGGAGGGGATTTGTTATCACTGTAAAGCTGCAGGGCTAGGAGAATTTAATTTACTCGTGAAATTTAAAAATTAAGGTATAGCTTCTATATAGGGAAGTACACAAATCTTAGGTGTACAGCTGGATGAATTTTCCCATATGTATGCACCTGTGTAGCCATTAGCCAGATTAAGATAGAGAACATTTCCATCCTTCCCGCAGCTTTCCTCTTGTCCCCTTCCATAGGGTATCCCTCCCATTACACCTCTGTCCCTGTAGCTGAGCTCTCCCTGTTTTGAACTTCACATATTTGGAGTCATACAGTATGTGCTCTTTCATGTTGGTGCTCTAATGCTCAACCTCCCATGTTGTTGTGAGTTGCAGTAGTTCATTCTTTTCCGCTCTGTGTAGTCTTCCATTGTGTGAATATACTTCCACTTATTCTCATTACTGTTGACAGACGGTTTCCCGATTTTTGGCTATTGAGAATAATGGTGCTATGAATATTCTTGTATGTGCCTTTTGGTGGACACGTACCATGCATTTCTTCTAGGTGTATTCTTAGGCATCGGATTGCTGGTCGTCCAGCCTTAATGGAGTCAAAGTGGTTGTTCAGGTTTACATCCCTGTCAGCTATGTGTGATGCCACCACCTTTTAACCCTTTTAGGACTTGCTGTGTTCCCCACCATAGTTAACAGCACCCCCGTCTCCACAGGCACCAAAGCTGGAAACCTTCCTGCCTGTTTAAGATCCTTTTCTTTTGCCTTGTCCAGGTAGGTCATCAACAGGAATGGCCAGTCTTCTGAAATGTCCCAGGAATCTGTTTTCTCTTTTCAGTCCCCAAATGTCTTCCAAATGGAGTGGAGAGCTGAACTTCAGCAGTGATAATAATGAGGGTCTCATAGGATTCATTTTTGCATGGTTCGATTGTTGGCATACCGGTAAGGGATGGCACATTGCATTTTGGAACTTCCTGGATTCTCCTTAATGGCAAACAGGTAGCAGAGAACTGAAGCTCGCGGTTGCAAACTGAGCATGCACAGGCACCCTGCAAAGTTAGCCACACACCAGACAAATGAATAATAACATGCTAATTGTTATCCTGCCTTGGAGAAGGTCTGGTAGAGTTATAGCTTCAGGCACTGTGTAAGACCTAGCTTTTTAAGCTGGCAAAACGTTGATTACTATTTTTAGTTCAATTTCTACCCTTAAAAAAAAGGTAGCATACTCCTTGCTACTCCTGGATGGTTTTATGTATTTTAATTAATGTTATCTTATTGCCTTTGTGCTCCGAGGCTGCTTTAGTGAAAGATGTAATTTCAGAAGGCTGATGAAATTAGATGGGTCTCACTGGGAAGACTGTTATTCATATTTATGGTTATAAAATATTTCAGGTACATCTATGTATGACATTCCTGGGCTGTAGGCACACGGTGTTCTGAAACCATTTGTCTTAGAGTAGTTCAGACCAGTGGAACAGTAGTAACTCTAGTTTAGGGGTGATTTTGTTGGTTTTGGTGTTAAACATGTCTTTACATTTTTCCCTTAGAATCTCATCATGCAATGATATGTAAAGAAGTGAAAGTAATGCTATAAACCAAGCACACACAACCCTCCCAGCTTTATTACTTTATAGTCAGACCTCACATATTCTTGACTGAATTGGCATGAGATATGGAACCCGGTAGAAATCAGCTTTATTTGGGTCTGAATGAGTAGCCAGCTGTGGAGCATGGAAGATATATTTTAAATCATTTGCCAGAGCTGAATGCAGTTAGTCTTGCAATAAAGTGAAAGGCAGTTCTCTGAGAAAGAAAAAATAATGTCTTGAGTGAGGCTTGAAATAAGACGCAGTCAATAAAGAGAAAGGCTATAATAAGCTATTTATTATGATCAAATGCTGAGCAGAGTTTCTCATTAGTGGGAGTTAAGAATTAACATATAAGATGTCACAAAGCTATTGAACAGTGATAATACAGTATCTTTCCTACCTTAAAGGTTAGGGTCCTGAAAACCCTCTTGATGGTAGAACTTGAGGTTGCAAAATTTAAAATCCTAGGAGGAAGGGAAGAGTCAGGAGTATCAAGATAATAAGCGAATCTCAGGAACTTTGTACACAACTTTTTTCGAAGTTTCTCTGAAATCAAATAGCCATGTGTACTTTAGAAACCTCCTGCCTAGTTTCATTGTGATAGTGTGTATTCCTTTTGCTTTGTGACTATACTAAGAGGCTTTTGTTTTATCCAGGGGCTAGTCTCCTATCCAAATGGCCAACGCCTTCCCTCCCCGCCCCGCCCCTTTCCTTCCTTCCAATATTCCCATTTAGTCATTTCCTGTTTTGTACCAGGTAGGCTTTGGGGACACATTGAACCAAAATCCCTTCCCTCAATAAGATTAAGTTCAGGTTGTGGAAGGTAGACAAGTGTCTCAGGGTTGGGTTTTCCTGAAGTAGACGCTGAGATGGAGTTGGGGGAACAAGATGTTTATTTGGGATCAACACGGTGAACAGAAGGGGGTGGAAGCAGCATTGGGCCGAGGAAGAAGTTGAACTGTGATGCAGATTTGACATGACAGAGCCCCCAGCAGCCTGTGGAGACCTCTGGAGTGACGTGGATTCCCTGGTCGAGGTTCCGGCACTGAGCGATGACCTCACTGCTTTCAGGTGTGTTACCAGGTGTGGCTGCCCCGGGAGGGGTGTGGCCTCCGGCCGGAAGCTCTCTGCACTAGCTGACCAGCTGACCCCGAGGAGCTGGGCCCTGGAGCCTGTCTTCCTGCAGCTGCTCTGCAGGTCCTAGCCGCGGATCTTCCAGTCTATCACAGTAAGCGTTTAAAGTACCTGGAGGTGGCAGCACAGTGAGGGAGAAAGATGAAGCTTGGGAGGGGAGTGGGGAGTGTTGGAGGGAGGTAGGCCTTATGGAGCTATTGAAACAGAGATCTAAAGGAACTGAGGGCGCTGCGACAGAGCAGGCCGGGCTAGGGGAAGAGCCAGAGCAAGGGCCCTGAGGAGGAGTGTGTCTGGCCTGTTGGGGGCAATGTCAAGGGGCCCAGTGTGTGAGTCGGGGTACAGTCATGTGGGGCCTTTGGGCCGTGGCACGGAGTTCACCTTTTATTCTGTGTGAGGTGGTGTATCAATTTGCTAGGGCTGCTGTAATAGAGTACCACAGACTGCATGGCAAAACAACAGGAAGGTATTGTTTCACAGTTCTGGATGTTCTGAGTCCACAATCAAGGTATTGTAGGGTTGGTTCCTTCTGAGAGCTGTGAGAGAGACTCTGTTCCATCTCTCTCTCCTAGCTTTTGATCATTTGCTGGCAGTAGTTGGTGTTCATTGGCTGGCAGGTCTCGGCCTTCATCTTCACATGGCATTCTCCCTATGTGTGTGTCTTTGTGTCCAAATTTCCCCTTCTTATGAGGACACCAGTCATATTGGACTAGGGCCCACCCTAAGGACCTCGACTGATTAATCTGTGATGACGCTCTTTCCAAATAAGGTCACATTCCGAGGTATTGGGGGTTAAGACTTCAAATATGAATTTGTGGGGGAAACACTTCAACCTACAACAGGTAGGAAGCCATTAGAGGGTTTTGAACAGGTTAATAATATAATAATCGGATTTATGTTTTACAGAGGATCACTCTGCTTTGTGGAGATTAGAATGAAGGGAGGAAACAGAGGCGTTGCTATAACTGACGCAGGAGATGATGTTCGCTGTGCCAGGTGCTAGAGGTGGTAGTGAGTGGTCAGGTTCTCGATATAAGGTAGAGCTGTTATCCCGTTAGATTAGATAGATGTGGAGAGAAGAGGGGAGAGAAAGAGAGGAAACAAGCGCAGTACATTGCCATGTACTGAGATGGGCAAGATTTTGGGAGGAGCCAGTTAGGTGGTAATAGTAGGAATTTGATTTAGGACTTAAGTTTGTGATGCCTGTTAAACACTCATGTAGAGACGCTGAGCAGGCAATTGGATACATGAGAGATTCTGGAATCCACAGTTCAAAGATGAGAAGGGACCAGCAAAGAAGACCCTAGAGAGAGGAGTCAGTGAGGTAGAAAGTGAACCCAAAGAAAGAGGGGGGCAGGGTTTCAGAAGGCATGTAATGAATATGTTTCAAGACAGAGTAATCATCCAGTAGAATAAGGATTCAGATTGACCACTGGCTTCGGCAACATGGAGGCCATTGGTGACTTTGACAAGAGCAGTTTTGATAGAACGACAGGGATGAAAGCCTGATTGGGGTGAACTCAGCGGGAAGAGAGAAAGTAGAGGCTGTAAATATAGGCAGCTCTTACTTTTATGACTAGCTTGCCGAGGATGGGGGCCCATGTTCACCCCAGAAGTACAGAGTAACTAGGATGCTAGAAAGGGGAAAACCTTTGGGAAACCTTTATGTAACTGTCTTAGAATGAAGGTCAGGTACTTCTCAGGCTCCCTTCCCGTTTCTTTTACAGGGTTATTTAACCTTAACTCTGCTTGGTAATAACAACTTCATGCCAAAGTATGTTATGTTAGCCCCTGTCAGACAAGTTTTAGCTCCTTTCCTCCTAACAGGATAATATAGTAATACTGAGTTCTTGAGGGGTGAGTCAGGCAGTGTTAGGGTTATATAGGATTAGTCATGAATTTATAAGGGAAGAAAAATTTGACCTGAAAGGAAATTTATCTGGGATTCACTTGCTTGAATAAGGAAAATGAAGAAATTGTACATAATTAGCCCTCAGGATAATTTACATCCAAAACCAATTTTAGTAGCTTCTCAATTTCATCCTTCGCATATGTTAAAATCAAGAATTATGAGTAAGGTGTAATTGACAGACTTGAATATCATCTCCTGTCATCTTCCCAGTCCACCAAGGTAAGAAAGCAGAAGACTCCAAAGGGCAACTGCAGTAGTTAAACAGAAGAGCCTTGGGTTGTATCTGCACCTCCTCAGTGACTCAGTGAAGCCATTAGGAAAAGCTCTGTGCACCTGCTGGGAACTGAATGTAGGTGAAGGTGTGAACTTAAACTTTCAGGGAGACCTGTACAATTTCAGAATCAAAGGAGATATTAAATGCTTTGTTTCTACAAGGCCATATTAGGTCTGAATCTTTTAAACATAAATGATAGAATTAAATTTGATCACTGTCCTCCCTTCTTTGAAGGGCACATCTATTCTGTTAACTCACAGAATTCGCAAATGTGATTATTTTGTGAGATGAAAGGGTTTTTTTCTTTCAGGGATTTATTCCCTTCTACGGAGTTCACAGAAGGAAAAAAAGGGGGGGGTGGAATTAAACTGCACAACAAGAAGAGCTTTAGATTTAATAAAAGGGAAGCTTTTCCTAATGAGACTCCTTGAGACTGGTCATGGCTTCTCTGTGGGATGTATAAATCACTGCCTCGTAGATGGTCAAGTTGTAGAAAGGCAGAGTGGTCGGGAGACTTAAATGGGGGTGGGGAGGCCCCTTGGTCCATTGGAAGATATAAGAAAACACCTGGGCAAGTTTCACTCTACTTTTAAAGACCCTCAAGAAGCAAACCAGCACAATCCCACCATTCTGCAGGTTTACTTAGGCTTGTTCAAGACCCATGGGTGTTTGAAAGCAGTTGTGTCCGTGTAGGAGATCGTGAGGTAGAGACAGACATACAGCTTTATATGGATTCACAGACCCAAGCCTTTGCCCTCGAGACAAATGATTTCTCAGGTTTTTGTCCATTCCTCTTGTTATTGTGTTCTTGAAACTTTCTTTTTTGTCTTATCTGAGATTGGCCTCTTAAATTCAGCAATGAAATTTAGGTGTGAAAGAAAGAGGAAGATTAAAATTAGTTGGGTAGTGTTTCTATTAAATCCTGTAATGAGTTAATATTATGGAATACTGTTTTGTCTTCTTTCTCCCCGAGGCTGTAAAATATTGTCATTTCCAAGATAAAGGAAGATTCCTAGGCTGCTGTCTTCCTTTCTTCTGAATTTATATATAATCTCGCATTATTAACCCTTTGCGGCTTTTTTATGCCAGTGTATGTTACGGGAAATTTTAAATAAAGCCAGCTGTGTTAAATATTCATAGAATTGATTTCACTTGTTTAAAGTCTTTGGTGATTTATCTTCAGGGAGTGTTAATACGGCAGTAATTCTGCATTACATTTCTTGCACCAACATTTAATTGATACTATATTTCACGAGGATTATTGCAGGTTTCTTGCTGTAGTATTTAGAGTTGTGGTTCAGTGCTAGTAATTCAGAGGAATCGGATTCCTGAATCTGTTGTTTCCATTTTAATCGTGTGTGCTTTTGAGCTGGCAAGTTTGAGAAGGGCCAGTAACTGTTTAAAAGACCTGATGTACAAAAACCATTTTGGTGGAGTAGACCTGAAGATACTTTGCTTGTGGATGTCGTTGTGTCTTTTTTTTTAAATGATGGTATGTAAATTTAATCTGTATTCCTTTTAAAAATGATATGCAAATTGATAAAATCTATATTATTTTGGTGGATATTGGTGGCTGCTTTACTTCTTAATTAAGGTACCTGGGATATCTCAGACTGTGTGAATGGTAGCAATTGTATTGCTTTTTAAAGCAGACTGATTTACATTGTTATTCCCTTCTAGAAACTGCAGTAGTTTTTCAAACCACTAGGACACCAGTATTCTAACTGTGCAGTTCTCATTGGAACCTCACACAGTAGGACAGTTCATAGGTGCTCACTATTATATTGAAAGAACAAATAAATGTCTGTACAATGAAAGACATTTTGTTGAGTAAATACACAGATGTCCATGCACTAGAAATGGCACCTATATGACACAGTAGTGGGCCCTGAAGGAAGGAGGAAGGTTTGCCCATCAATCACAGTCCTTAATAAATCCTGGTTGAATGAATGAAAAGCAGGAAAAGAGGTCGGAGGCAGTTCTAGGTGAGTAGAAGGAAAGAGTGAAAACCACAGAGGCTGGAAAGTGCGAGGCCAGGCCGAGGCCTTAGTATGTTTTATTGGATTTAACTAGGGCAGGAGAATATTCTGGAAGGAACTCCAGACTAGGGGTTGGCACTTTGGTTCTTTGCCACTGAATGTGACCTTGGGTGGCTCTGAATTTTGGGCCTCTGCCTTCCCTAAAGGCTTACTGTGAGGCTCAGATGAGAAAATTTATATGAGTGTTTTGCAAGCCATGAAAGGTCATACCTATGAGGTGTTGCTGTGAGCCTTGATGGATGCTGAGGGTCATTCATTCATCCATCAAATACCGCCACCTGCAGCAGGCCATGCCTTATGATATTGGTGGGTAAAATGCAAGCCTTACCTCCTGGGTTTTCATTCTAGTGGTGAGAAAGGTATTAACCAAACAATCACTCAAGCATGTAATTACAAATTGTGGTAAATACTGTGAAGTACAGTGTGCTAGTGGCTCGTTTAGTCTGGTTCTGGGGTCTGAGGGTTACCCTGTACTGTGTGGAGTCGTTAAGGTTCTTGCAGGGAGTGACTTAAACCCAGCATTGCTTTAGGAAGTTTCCTCTAGTGGATAGGATGGATTGACGAAGGATTGGAGCCTGGGAAAACACTTAAATGAAGCTACTGTTATAGATATCATACATCTGTCATAGGACATATATGTGTCATATTTTGGATTTTTTTTGGAATTATTTTAATGTTTTAAATGTTTAATGTTGATATTTTCATGTGCAGTTTTCTAGGGTCTTGATGTTGTTTGGTTTTCATTTGGTATATTAGTGAACATCTGTGTTTAGTTAAACATGAAGTTACCATAAAATATTAGGAACACGTATAGGTTCTTGTGTGTGCCAGAGACACTGTGCTTAGTGCTTTATATATATTGACTCCTATTAACTCTCAACAGCCACATGAGGTGCTGAGACCATGTTATCCTCATTTTGCAGATGAGGAAACTGAACCTTGCTCAAGGATATACAGCTGGTAAGTGGGACTTGGACCCAGGCCATCTTGTTCCGACTGTATGTTCTTAATTACTTCGTTATCACCTTTTCACTTGAAAAGAAAGAATTAATTTAACGTCTGTAAGAGAAGGTAAAGATGCCAGTAAAGCAATCTTTACATAAACACTGTGAATCCCTTGTCTCAATATATTTCCTTTGTGTTTTTTAAAAATAAAATTTTGCCAATTACAAAATAAGGAAGAAAACCTATTTTAATGCAAAAAAATTTTTTAAGTTATATTGTGGTTTTATCATTTTGCCAGGAGGAATTATAAAAGTTTGGTAGTCCTTGACATTGCTTTTGTAGGCTGCATGTCTCCCCAGTTTTTCCTTTGTTTCATAACCAGAATAACTATCAGCCAAGTGGGTGAGTGTCCAGATCTGTCACTGTAGTAGATTTTATGTTTGCTTCTTGCCTTCCATCGCCCACAAGAGCTTCAGTCCATTTCAGTTGTATGTTTAGTTACAGGGCAATAGAATCTTAGAGTGGGTAGCACCTGTGGTGTGTGTACATCAGCTGACTCCCAGAGATCACAGATAGGGACCCGAGAATTAAAGCAAACAGAGTCATGGTGCTAATTATCGGTAGAGCCACAGTTAGAGGGACGTTGGCCCAGTGTCCCTCCACAGCATGGTTTAGGCTTTGCATGTGGAGGGTACCGGCATACGTCACCCCAAAACATGACTGTAGGAGTTTAGGACGTGCCACCTCCGAATATGCCACTTTGATGTATTGATTATTCTGAACTGTAGGCGCTTGAAAAAAAACAATAAATGCAAGGGAGAGGCTTTGACCCAACTCCCCTTATCTGCCTGAAAACAGATCCTCCAAAAGGAACTTAGTTGTCATAGATCCTCACTCCCGGAGCTTCATCAACCAGGGAGGACTGACTCTTATCGCAGGAGAGGAGCCTAGGTGTCGACACCACCCCCAGACAGACTTTGTCACAAACTATCATACGTCCTGCCTAATCTTCTAAGGGCCCATTCATCTTTCCAGAAAATCATTTACTTTCTGCTAAGAGGCCAGCTTCCCCCTCCCTTTTCCCTATTATGATGGTGTTTAAGTCTGAATTCTAAGGCACCTCCTTGAGTTATTCATTTTCCTCTGGGTATCTTCCATGTATACAAAGTATACATGTTAATAAGTTTCTGTTTGTTTTTCTCTTGTTAATCTTTTTTTTATTACAAGGGTTTCAGCTAAGAACTCAGAAGCGTGGAGGGAAATTTATTTTTCCTCCCCTACACGGTTCTATGGCCCCCCCCCCCTTTTTTTTGCATATTGTTCCTGTTCTATTTCGTTCGTGTAGTATAATTGACAGTGAAAATTTGTATTAATTCAGCCAAGTGCTTTGAAGTGGGGGTAGGACTATTAGTTCAAAATGAGTTTTTGTTCAAATTATTTCAATTTGAGTATTAATACAATCTTAAAATTTTTTCCCTGTAATTTTAGTTTTTTCAACCCAATAATGCTAAATGAGACTTCCTATGTTAATTTCCCTCATCACACTATTGTACTTTTCATTTGTTTTGCTTATTTTTCCTAACACTAAATTAAAACTTTAATCCTGAGCTGTGGGCCAATGTGGATAATCTATTAAAAAAAGTCTGAGTTCAGAATTAAACTAAACCTATGGCTTTGGCTTAGTTTGGTTTATGGTTCAAAACAGCTTTCTATCTTGATAGTAAGAGAAAATGTTTTGTAGTACCTCATAAAGGACTTATTATATATTACTTTTTGATTCTGCGCTTGTTTCTTGACCTTTGAAAGAAAGTCCCCTGAGGGCTCTGCTTTTATTTGGTTAATGCTGTTAACTGCTAAAAAGCATATTCTCTGTAGGAATTGGGTGTGGGTATAATGTTACTAAAAAGAGACATAGCTGTGCAGTTTCACGAATTGTTACATTTTCTTTATGTGGTTAGAACCTCTTTTTGGAGTCCTTAATACTTTTTGTGATTGGTGTATCTTTCTGTACATTGTATTTTGTCCCCATTTTATCATCTACCAGTTATGTCTCAGTAATAGAGCCAGGAGGCCAGAATCTCTTGAATATTCTGTGCAGAATTTTGTGTTTACAGGATAAGCTCTCTTATCTGGGATTATCATGACCAGCAGCTGCTCAGTTGAAGTGGAGAAGTGTAAAAAAAAATGCTACATTTATATCTTAAGCATTTTATTTTAAATTCAAACATATAAATGTACATCTGTTTGCTGATTTCTGAGGTAGGACCTGGTAAATGGTTTCCATGTTGTTTTTTGCACATAAACCATAACCTGTGACGTCTGGTGCACCTGGTTTTTGGTTTGGCTTGCTTTAAAGTGTTATTGGAAATTCAGGATACTTGTGAACTATGAATGTAGAATCCTTCCAGATTTTTCTGATTTGCCTCCCCATCCTTTGTCACTTCTTCATGCCTAATATAACAGCAGTTATTTTAGTGTTACTCTTGTATTGTGTTATTCCACAGTATTCAGATGTTCAACTTCGTTTTCATAGAAACATTTTTTCTGAACTCATATTTTATGTATTTATATACAATTTATTATGTGTTTGGGTACAATTAAATTAAATTATAAGAACAACTGGCATAAATAGAAGTAAACACATCTGACCCTAGAGGAGGATACAGCTTTGCTGGTGGGAGCACATCACTGCTTCTTAACCTATATATGGTGAAGGTCTAGTCTTTTTATTTTCTGTCATGGACCTATACTATTATTAACAAAAAAGGAAAGAAATAAAAAAGACATATGATATGCAAGCCTTAATTCTTTTTAACATTTTAGAAACAACATAAATAAAATTACATCTCAGTAAGTACAAACACAACAAATATTGTGGGAAAAAATTACAAAATCTGTGCATGTTCTTCAGAAGCATGCGTGTACGCAATTCACATAAAGAATCTCTGTCACTCTTGTTAATTTGTCAATCCAGTTATAACTAAACAAAATTTGTGAGTAAAATGGTGATGCTCCACATTAAATACCCTATGTATACTTTTTAACAAACTCTGTGTATATCAGTGCTTAAGATTTTTAGTGTCAGAAATGAACTTCTTGCTTGTTTATCTACTCTAGGCTGGGTTAGTGATAGCTTATCTTGGGGTTAATGAATAACGTATATCTAAACTGGTTGTGGGTTTGTTTTAATAACACTCATGGTAGAGGAACTGGCCTTGTAGAGGGATGTTGATGAAGATGAAAAAAAGCAAAGCAGTTTCAGCAAGCGATGCTCTAGCGGCGAAATTCACCTTCAGTTCTTCCTCAGTAGCCAGTTCCAACTTGTCCTTTAAACTTACGGTCAAATTTAAATGATCTTTTGATGAAAAAAAATGGATGTGGATTTTAATACATTTATATGAAAATGTATTAACAAAGTAACCTTAAACCATCCCTCGTGGTCACACGGTTCTACAGCACTTGACTAGTAGGCAGCTGGTGCCTCATGCAGCTCACCTCACAAGGTCAACACAGCCAGAACTGGTCACTGAGATGAGTTTACTATTCATGCACTTGGATGTGGCAACTGTGTGTAATGACTACCCACGTTTGTAAATGCTCACTCTCCATTTCCTGGGCAGCTGGTAACAAATAGTTTGCAGACTGGCATCCATCTCTGGACCACACCTTGAGAAGCCCTGGGCTCAGGTAGCACCTCTTACTAGCTGTGAGCCGCTGGTGTGCTGAAACATCAGTTGTTATGCTCTACAGAGGCAGTGGGATGTGCTGATTAATCTGGCAAGTAGGTTAAAGGGGGAGAACAGTTAAGAGAGCTGCTTTTGTATAAACACCCCTGCCCCCCACCAAGGTTCTTAGCTTTCATGAGAGTCACAGTATCAGATGTATGTGTGTGCATATTTGTATGTATTATGTGTCTGTTTATTCAGTGATTGTGAGGATAGGGATCATGCTGTCGTCTGAAGGAGTTCACGACATGCCTCCCAAAATGTGCCGCTTTGGTATATTGATTGTTTTAAACTAAAGGCACTTGAAAAACAGCAAATGCCGTGCGAGGCTTTCTCTGAACTCCCCTTATCTACCTAAAGACAGACCCTCCAAAAGGAACTCAGTTGTCACAAATCCTCTCCCCAGGAGTTTCATCAACCGGGGAAGATTACCTCTTCACATACACCACAGCCAGACAGACTTTATAACACACTGTCATGTCTCCCATCTGTTCTTCTAAGGGCCCATTCATCTTACCTAAAAATCATTTACTCTCCCCTGAGGGGCCAACAAACATCCCTCCCTTTCTTTCCCGTATTATGATGGTATATAAACTCTCAAATCTCACTGCTTTTTTTTGAGTACTCACTTTATTTTTCCTGTGATGTCCCCATGTGTGTAATATTAAAAATGCATAAATTTGTAGACCTTTTCTCCTGTTAATCTGCCTGTTCTCAGTTTATTTTGTAGACCTAGCTATCGAGCCTAGGAGGGTAGAAGGAAAGTCTCCCCGCCCATCTTTGTCCATCTTTGAATTACCCACTGGGCTTTGCATGCAGCTGCTAGATTTTGCTGCATGTTTTATATATATATATACATATATACATACATATATATATATCTGTATATATATATACACATACGTATATATATATATATATACACACACATACATATATATATCTGGAAGTTCAGTGGAGACATTTTCTAGAGCCAAGTTCTTTAAAGTGTAGTTTTCTTCTAAGGAAACAGCACACTTGAATTCTCATTTCTCCTCTGGTTTCCTTTGCCTGAGTATATTGCCTGGGCCCAGAAGAATTTAGCTGCTGTTACAGTGAAACATATCTTGAAAAAATGATCAGTTTGGGTGTTTCAATCCCCCACTTATATCTTTTCACTAACTTAACAATTGTGAATGATTTTAAATCCTCCTGTGAACAAGGACTGCTCAGGATAGCTGTGATTTATCCTACTTTCATGAGTTCATAGTTGAGGTAGAAGCAAGTTTTTCAAGCAAATGAAATTTTGGCCATAGTTAAAACTCATTTTCATGAAAGTTACTAGTGGGGTTTTTGTTGTTTGAAAAAGGAGCAAATGCCCTTATTGTAATAATCAGCTGTTTGAAAGAGAAGGCAACTTAATAAAGGCTACAGAGGGAAGTGAAAAGGTACTGATGATGAGTATAGATTTATCTCAGAGTAAAAAAAGGTGTGTTAATTTTAGGAGCATTTTCTTTCTTGATGTTATACCTTGCAGTTTGAAGTTTTTCAGTATCCTAAAAATGAGCTGACTTGACAGTCAAAAAGTATCATTGAAAAAGTGACAACTTGGCATCTTTTGCTTGGGTTTTTTCTCCTCCAGCAGGTGAAAGAAAAAGCAGTTGTAAATTTCAAGCATATTTAGAGCAAAGACATTGTGACATAATTCTTTTTTTTTTTTTAATAAATTTATTTACTTATTTTTGGCTGCGCTGGGTCTTCGTTGCTGCACACGGGCTTTCTCTAGTTGTGGCGAGCGGGGGCTACTCTTCGTTGCGGTGCGCGGGCTTCTCATTGCAGTGGCTTCTCTTGTTGCCGAGTGTGGGCTCTAGGTGCATGGGCTTCAGTAGTTGCAGCACGTGGGCTCAGTAGTTGTGGCTTGCGGGCTCTAGAACGCAGGCTCAGTAGTTGTGGCGTGTGGGCTAGTTGCTCTGTGGCATGTAGGATCTTCCAGGGCTCGAACCCATGTCCCCTGCATTGGCAGGCGGATTCTTAACCACTGCACCACCAGGGAAGTCCCCGTAATTCTAATAGCTATCACATAATGAGTGCTTACCGTATCCATATGCTTGACATACTATGCTTCATTTAAACCTTGAAAGAAGCCGAGGACTTGGGCAGGATCATCCACCCCTGTGTCTGAAGTGCAAAATACTGTGCTAGACTTTGGGATGTGGTGGTTTGCAAACCAGACTTAGTCCCTGCCCTCTGGTTGCTCCTAATCTAATCAGGAGACCAAGAGCCTTTATGTAATTAGAAGTGGTGGTAGGTTCTATGAAGGGAAATCGTAGGGTGCTAGGAGAACACCACCAAACAGAGGGTGCTCATTAGTTCTCAAGGTTGGTCAGTGAAAGCTTTGCTGATTAAGTGATATTTAAGCTGAAACCTGAATGATATTGATGAGTGGAAGTTAGCTAGGCTAAAGTGTGTGTGTGTGTGTGTGTGTGTGTGTGTGTGTCAGGGTAGAGGGGTGGGAAGACATTCTAGACAAAGAGCACAGTTTGCACTGAGTCTTTGGAGTGAAGATCAAGGCTGACTCAGGAACTGGAGGGTGCAAGGAGGAGGGACCCTGATGAAGTGTGGGGTAGTGGGCAGGGTCCAGGACACCAGGCTACCACCCGGATTTTATTTTATTTTATTTTATTTTTATTATTATTATTTTTTATTAGTTTCTGCTTTATAGCAAAGTGAATCAGTCATACATACACATCTGTTCCCACATCCCTTCCCTCATGCATCTCCCTCCCTCCCACCCTCACCATCCCACCCCTCCAGGAGGTCACAAAGCACCAAGCCGATCTCCCTGTGCTATGCGGCTGCTTCCCACTATCTATCTACCTTACGTTTGGTAGTGTATATATGTCCATGCCTCTCTTTCGCTTTGTCACAGCTTACCCTTCCCCCTCCCCATATCCTCAAGTCCATTCTCAAGTAGGTCTGTGTCTTTATTCCCGTTTTACCCCTAGGTTCTTCATGACATTTTTTTTTTAATTCCATATATATGTGTTAGCATACGGTATTTGTCTTTCTCTTTCTGACTTACTTCACTCTGTATGACAGACCCTAGGTCTATCCACCTGGTTACAAATAGCTCAGTTTCGTTTCTTTTTATGGCTGAGTAATATTCCATTTTATATATGTACCACCCGGATTTTAAATTCAACAGAAAACTATCTAAGAGTTTTAGGTTGGGGAAAGACATGGATAGGATTACCTTTTATAAGGATCGTTCTAGGCCACTGTGGATATAGGTCCTAAGGGAACCATATAAAAAGGTTATTCAATTGAAACCAACAGGCTGCTAAACCTTTGCTGAGTTGTGTATGTGTTTGGCTCTTGGCCCTTGGCTATTTTGTCCTCCATAATCCTTTTTTTTTTTTTTTTTTGTGGTAAGCGGGCCTCTCAGTGTTGTGGCCTCTCCCGGGCCTCTCAGTGTTGTGGCCTCTCCCGTCGCGGAGCACAGGCTCCGGACGCCCAGGCTCAGCGGCCATGGCTCACGGGCCCAGCCGCTCTGCGGCATGTGGGATCTTCCCGGACTGGGGCACGAACCCATGTCCCCTGCATCGGCAGGCAGACTCAACCACTGCGCCACCAGGGAAACCCCTCCATAATCCTCTATTCAGCAAGATTCAAAGCTGGCTGCTGACATCTCCTGCTTTACAAGATGACTGTACCTTGAGTACATTCTTTTTGTTGGGAGCTGCCTGTTAATCTTTGCAAGAAAGTGTGGGCAGTAACGATCTTTGGGTGTTACAGGCTTGCAGAATGGTTGTTGGGCAGGGCCCACGGCAAGTAGCTCTTTATCCCCATAGTTTGGGGTGTGGCTGTCAGCTTTAATAACCTGGAGAATCAGTTCTTTTCTCAGCACACCTGTAAGGTGATTGGACTCTGGGGATTGGGCTTTTGTTAACTCAAATCATAAGAGATTCATGTAAACTAAAATATCAGATGGTTAATGTTAAAGACTAGAGCCAGAAAGGGGTCTGGACATGAGTTCTGGAGGGAAACCTACCCGGGAAGCCAAATGAGAGTGATGTCATCATGCATTGGTTAGATCTCGATAAGGGATAAGGGCCATCTCTGCAGAGGAGACGAGACCCCTTAGTCCACTGGACATTAATAGACATTGTACAGGTTTTTGCTGCTTTTGGTTTCTTTTTCGTCGGTTCATACACTTCCTTGTCTATTTAAAATTTTTTAGTGTTTTAAACTTTTTATTCTGAAATAATTTTAGGCGTTCCAAAAAATAGCAAAAAGTACAAAGAATTCCTTTACATTCTTCATTAAGATTTTCTTAATGTAAGGGTCTTATATAATCACTGTACAGTGATCAAAAATCAGGGACTAAACATTGATTTAATATTATTATCCAGGGACCTTATTCAAATTTTGCCAGTTAATGTCCCATTAATGTTCTTTTTGGTTTAGGATCCAATCCAGGATTACATGTTACATTCAGTTGTCATAGTGCCTTAGTCATCTTAATATGGAGCAATGCCTCACCTTTCTTTGTCTTTCATAACCTTGACACTCTGGAGAGTAGTGGCCAGTTATTTTGTAGAGTGCCCCTCATTTCGGGTTTGCTGGCTGTTTCTTCACGACTGAATGAAGGTTACGCATTTTTGTTAAGAATATTGTGGAAGTGACCTTGTGTGCTTCTCAGGGCCTCATATCACTCCTCGGTTTTTAACTATAAATTTATTTGTTCTTCCAAACGGATATGATAGTATTAAGTAGGCTCAAGCTTCTCAAACTTCAGATAATGTGGACCTCTGAGACTATGTCTGGGGGCACGCATTGCGGCTTGAGAAACACTAACAAGAGTTAAATGCTGTCATTTTGAGTGATCTTGGTACCAGCATGCTTATAAATGCAGTTGTAGGAATTGAGATTACTTGACTGTAAGAAGGTTGGCATGTGAATGGCCTAAAGTATGCTTATATTATTATTATTATTATTATTATTATTTTTTTTTTTTTTTTTTTTTTTTGCGGTACGCGGGCCTCTCACTGTTGTGGCCTCTCCCGTTGCGGAGCGCAGGCTCTGGACGCGCAGGCTCAGCAGCCATGGCTCACGGGCCCAGCCGCTCCGTGGCATGTGGGATCTTCCCAGACCAGGGCACGAACCCGTATCCCCTGCATCGGCAGGCAGACTCTCAACCACTGCGCCACCAGGGAAGCCCTGCTTATATTATTATGTATTAATTTTTAAAAACATAAAAAAAAAAAGAAAAAACAAATAGAAAGTTTCTAGATCTCAGACTCCTGGGGAAAATGTCCCTGGACCCCCCAGTGAGGGAAGCTTTGGAGGAGGCTATGACTCCTTGCTAACTGCCTCATTTACCAGATCTTGTTAAGGGTTTTAGGAGTTCCCTGGGTTTGAACTGATTATTCAGGGTGGGTACCTCTCCCCCTCCCCCCATAACCTACTCACCTCACCTATTATACATGGGCTTCTAACTTAGAGTAACCTCATTCTGTTTCAGGGTTGTTTTAGATTCATAAAAGAAATAAAACTAGTCAACATTTTTCTTAACAAAGTTCATTCTTCATTCTTTCCTGATTCCTTCCATTTCTAGTTTTATCTTTAAAACCTACAGTAATATTTTCTTTTCCTTTTTTCCCTCTATTCATTTTTGGCTTTTCACCCTGGTAAAATACTATTAAAATAAATCAGCTAAATTTTAGCATAAATATAGTGAAAGCCAGCAGTTGAAATGATTGCAGCTTGAAAAATGTTAGATGGAGGCACTTTAGAAGAAAGATTTCACTGTATCACAGGCTGATGCTTTGAAATAACTCATGTTTCTTTCCCACCTCTAAACTGTCATTTTTCCAATTCTCCTTTTTTGGAAGCCTCAGTATTCAAAGGTTTGACAACAATTTAGGAAAATGAAATCACTCCCCACTGTGTGTGACATTTGCTTGAAGATAATTCATTTGGCTCAAAATTGACAGTTGCTGAAATGAGTGAAACAATGAAATGTTTGCACGGGTTCATTTTTTAAAGGAAGGAAATCCATCAAGGTGGCCATTTAATTGCAGGGCTCTGAAAGCCTTTACCTGAATATATATCTTTGCTTGGATATTTTCTTCTTCAGTTTCATGTAGAGTTTTATGTAATGATTGGAATTCTTGGTACCTTTGCCTGTGCTGTATCTTACCTCCATCTTTGTCCATTCTTCCACCTTACTTTTGGGTTGGTAATCAGTTTCCAGTATCAGGTAGGATACATTCTATTGTAAATGGCAGAAAATTCAACTCAAATAGGCTTAAGCAGTAAAGAGTATCTGTTGGCTCAGTGAACTAAAAAGTAGAAATGACGTATTGGGTTTAGGTATGGTTTGAGCAAGGCTGTGATTTCATTGCTCAGATCTTTAGGCCAGTGCTTCTCAAGCTATCTGAGGAAAGCAATTTTTTAAGAAAAATTTCTAAACCAGTGCAGATCAGTACTTTTATAAAATACAATACAAACACAAGTGAATTACTAGAAAAATGAAATTTAAAAAGACAAATATGGGCTTCCCTGGTGGCGCAGTGGTTGAGAGTCCGCCTGCTGATGCAGGGGACATGGGTTCGTGCCCCGGTCCGGGAAGATCCCACATGCCGTGGAGCGGCTAGGCCCGTGAGCCATGGCCGCTGAGCCTGTGCATCTGAAGCCTGTGCTCTGCAATGGGAGAGGCCACAACAGTGAGAGGCCCGTGTACCACAAAAAAAAAAAAAAAAAAAAGACAAATATATCCCATATTTTTAAAGTTAAATTCAACAGATGTAAAACTTTTCTGCCAAGTGGCTGTAAATGTTTCTAAACATGCTTATTTCTGTCGTGACCTTGTAATAGACTGTTATAGGCTATTGAGAAGCCCTGCTTTGGGACTGGCCTTTCCTGCCAGCTTTTTCAGTGTGTTTTTTTCAGGGTGATAAAATGGCTGCTAGTAGCTTCCAGAATGATATGTATCCTTGTTCATATCTAGGGAAAGAGTTTTCCTAACTATGGTTCAAAAGTGTTGAGGTTCATACCGATTAGATCAGTTCAGAGCCCTTCCCTGTGATCAGGGCAATGCCATTGTCTCCTTGTTCCTGTTATTTGTCCATTCTCGAACCACTGACTGTTAGAAGGAAGATAGGAACATAGGGATGGGGTGGGCAGTCTCACTTAAACCATATGTTTGCCATTCAATGCTGGGGAGGCACCTGCAAGACTACTATTTGGTATTAATAAAGACACCAATAGCCACCATTTGTATTTATGTTCAGCATGTGGTGTAACAAAAAGTTAATATTTCGTCTTTGTCCCAGGTTGCTGGCATAGAGCTCCTAGAACCGTTGGAATCCCTGAGTGGTCAGAATGTCTTTTGTATGCTAATGAGATGACTTCTGGCTAAGGGATGGAAGGACACTGCTAGGTAGCTTCAGGATGAGGGCTGGGCACCAGAAACACCAAGCCATGATTAGATGGTTGAGCTTCAGCCCCTCCCGGAACACGGGGGGTTGGAGGAGAAGAGAGGGACTAGAGGTTAAGTTCAGTCACCAAGTGCCAGTGATTTAATCAGTCATGTTTAATTTAGGCAATGAAACCTACATAAAACCCCCAAATGACTGGGTTGGTGAACACATTGTGGTGCTGGGAGGGTGGCACATCCAGAGAGGGCATGGAAACTCTGTGTACCCCCTCCCCTCAGACCTTGCCCTGTGCGGCTCTTTCATTTGGCTGTTCCTGAGTTGTGTCCTATGTGATAAACTACTAAATGTAAGTAAAGTGTTTTCCTGAGTTCTGTGAGCTGTTCTCGTGAACCTGAGGGGATAGGTGTTGTGGGCTAAGTCAGATAGAAATACAGGTGACCTGGGAACTGGGTGCTTGTCACTGGCATCTGAAAAGAGGACAGTCTTGTAGGAGTGAGCCCTTAAACTTGTGGGTCTGATGCTCCCTCTGGGTAGTTGGTGTCGAAATTAAATTGTAGGACGCCCAGTTGGCATTGGAGGATCAGAGAATCAGAGATAGTTCTTCAGCATTCCCAAGAGACAGGTGCTAATGTGACACTAGTGTACAGTGAGGAAATAGACAAGTGATTTACCAGTGCTACACAGTTAAAACTCGCACACCTGAGGTTCTTTGGATTCCAAATCTCAAACTGTCTTCCTTTATGTGCATGTGTTGCAGACATCTCAAATGGTCAATTAAAATACAAAATACTTGATTTTTTTGTGAGGGAAGTATTCAAGATTTAATGGTTTAGGGAAGTGGTTTATTACTCCGATGGTGAAACTTTCTGAAAATGGGGCTGAAGGGAAAATATACCCACTTAAAATCCTTTGTAAAATAAAACTTAAAAAGAAAAATGAGAATCCAGAATTACGCCCAGAAGGTGGACATTATGTTAACCTTGATATATACTTAAACACTTGGATTTAATGTAGTCCTGTAAAAAATAGGTATGCTTTAAGGGATCATTTAGGAAAATTCCTAAAAGAAAGGAATCAACCTCTAAGTTATAACTTTCTGTTGGTTCTGAAAATATTTGGAGTTTACTCTTCGTGTTTACATTAAAGCTAGTGTGATACAGGATTTGAAATTCAGGGGATAAAATCGCTATTTTAGTTATTTAAAAGTTACCATGAGAAGTGATATTATTATTTCACTTTTTCAGGGAGTCTGTATAAAAAATAAGGTTTTTTGGTTTGCTTTTTTTTTTCCCACATCTTTATTGGAGTATAATTGCTTTACAATGGTGTGTTACTTTCTGCTTTATAACAAAGTGAATCAGTTATACATATACATATGTTCCCATATCTCTTCCCTTTTGTGTCTCCCTCCCTCCCACCCTCCCTATCCCACCCCTCTAGGTGGTCACAAAGCACCAAGCTGATCTCCCTGTGCTACGCGGCTGCTTCCCACTAGCTATCTATTTTACGTTTGGTAGTGTATATATGTCCAAGCCACTCTCTCACTTTGTCACAGCTTACCCTTCCCCCTCCCCATATCCTCAAGTCCATTCTCTAGTAGGTCTGTGTCTTTATTCCTGTCTTAACCCTAGGTTTTTCATGACCTTTTTTCTTCCTAGATTCCCTATATATGTGTTAGCATACGGTATTTGTTTTTCTCTTTCTGACTTACTTCACTCTGTATGACAGACTCTAGGTCCATCCACCTCACTACAAATAACTCGATTTCATTTCCTTTTATGGCTGAGTAATATTCCATTGTATATATGTGCCACATCTTCTTTATCCATTCATCCGATGATGGACACTTAGGTTGCTTCCATGTCCTGGCTATTGTAAATAGAGCTGCAATGAACATTGTGGTACATGACTCTTTTTGAATTATGGTTTTCTCAGGGTATATGCCCAGTAGTGGGATTGCTGGGTTGTATGGTAATTCTATTTTTAGTTTTTTAAGGAACCTCCATACTGTTCTCCATAGTGGCTGTATCAATTTACATTCCCACCAACAGTGCAAGAGGGTTCCCTTTTCTCCACACCCTCTCCAGCATTTTTGTTTCTAGATTTTTTGATGATGGCCATTCTGACTGGTGTGAGATGATATCTCATTGTAGTTTTGATTTGCATTTCTCTAATGATTAATGATGTTGAGCATTCTTTCATGTGTTTGTTGGCAATCTGTATATCTTCCTTGGAGAAATGTCTATTTAGGTCTTCTGCCCATTTTTGGATTGGGTTGTTTGTTTTTTTGTTATTGAGCTGCATGAGCTGCTTGTAAATTTTGGAGATTAATCCTTTGTCAGTTGCTTCATTTGCAAATATTTTCTCCCATTCTGAGGGTTGTCTTTTGGTCTTATTTATGGTTTCCTTTGCTGTGCAAAAGCTTTTAAGTTTCATCGGGTCCCATTTGTTTATTTTTGTCTTTATTTCCATTTTGCTAGGAGGTGGGTCCAAAAGGATCTTGCTGTGATTTATGTCATAGAGTGTTCTGCCTATGTTTTCCTCTAAGAGTTTTATAGTGTCTGGCGTTACATTTAGGTCTTCAATCCATTTTTAGTTTATTTTTGTGTATGGTGTTAGGGAGTGTCCTAATTTCATACTTTTACATGTCCCTGTCCAGTTTTCCCAGCACCACTTATTGAATAGGCTGTCTTTTCTCCACTGTATATTCTTGCCTCCTTTATTAAAGATAAGGTGACCATATGTGCATGGGTTTATCTCTGGGCTTTCTATCTTGTTCCATTGATCTATATTTCTGTTTTTGTGCCAGTACCATACTGTCTTGATTACTGTAGCTTTATAGTATAGTCTGAAGTCATGGAGCCTGATTCCTCTAGCTCCATTTTTCATTCTCAAGATTGCTTTGGCTATTCGGGGTCTTTTGTGTTTCAATACAAATTGTGAAATTTTTTGTTCTAGTTCTGTGAAAAATGCCAGTGGTAGTTTTATAGGGATTGCATTGTATCTGTAGATTGCTTTGGGTAGTAGAGTCATTTTCACAATGTTGATTCTTCCAATCCAAGAACATGTTATATCTCTCCATCTGTTTGTATCATCTTTAATTTCTTTCATCAGTGTCTTATAATTTTCTGCATACAGGTTTTTCTTCTCCTTAGGTAGGTTTATTCCTAGATATTTTATTCTTTTTGTTGCAGTGGTAAATGGGAGTGTTTTCTTAATTTCACTTTCAGATTTTTCATCATTAGTGTATAGGAATGCCAGAGATTTCTGTGCATTAATTTTGTATTCTGCTACTTTACCAAATTCATTGATTAGCTCTAGTAGTTTTCTGGTAGCATCTTTGGGATTCTCTATGTATAGTATCATGTCATCTGCAAACAGTGACAGCTTTACCTCTTCTTTTCCAATTTGGATTCCTTTTATTTCTTTTTCTTCTCTGATTGCTGTGGCTAAAACTTCCAAAACTATGTTGAATAATAGTGGTGAGAGTGGGCAACCTTGTCTTGTTCCTGATCTTAGTGGAAATGGTTTCAGTTTTTCACCTTTGAGGACAATGTTGGTTGTGGGTTTGTCATATATGGCCTTTATTATGTTGAGGAAAGTTCCCTCTATGCCTACTTTCTGCAGGGTTTTTGTCATAAATGGGTGTTGAATTCTGTCGAAAGCTTTCTCTGCATCTATTGAGATGATCATATGGTTTTTCTCCTTCAGTTTGTTAATATGGTGTATCACGTTGATTGATTTGCATATTTTGAAGAATCCTTGCATTCCTGGAATAAACCCCACTTGATCATGGTGTATGATCCTTTTCATGTGCTGTTGTATTCTGTTTGCTTGTATTTTGCTGAGGATTTTTGCATCTATGTTCATCATTGATATTGGCCTGTAGTTTTCTTTCTTTGTGACACCTTTGTCTGGTTTTGGTATCAGGGTGATGGTAGCCTCAAAGAATGAGTTTGGGAGTGTTCCTCCCTCTGCTATATTTTGGAAGAGTTTGAGAAGGATAGGTGTTAGCTCTTCTCTAAATGTTTGATAGAATTCACTGTGAAGCCATCACGTCCTGGGCTTTTGTTTGTTGGAAGATTTTTAATCACAGTTTCAATTTCAGTGCTTGTGATTGGTCTGTTCATATTTTCTATTTCTTCCTGTTTCAGTCTCGGCAGGTTGTGCATTTCTAAGAATTTGTCCATTTCTTCCAGGTTGTCCATTTTATTGGCATAGAGTTGCTTGTAGTAATCTGTCATGATCCTTTGTATTTCTGCAGTGTCAGTTGTTACTTCTCCTTTTTCATTTCTAATTCTATTGATTTGAGTCTTCTCCCTTTTTTTCTTGATGAGTCTGGCTAATGGTTTATCAATTTTGTTTATCTTCTCAAAGAACCAGCTTTTAGTTTTCTTGATCTTGGCTATCGTTTCCTTCATTTATTTTTCCTTTATTTCTGATCTGATCTTTATGATTTCTTTCATTCTGCTAACTTTGGGGTTTTTTTGTTCTTCTTTCTCTAATTGCTTTAGGTGCAAGGTTAGATTGTTTATTTGAGATGTTTCCTGTTTCTTAAGGTAGGATTGTATTGCTATAAACTTCCCTCTTAGAACTGCTTTTGCTGCATCCCATAGGTTTTGGGTCATCGTGTTTTCATTGTAATTTCTTTCTAGGTATTTTTTGATTACCTCTTTGATTTCTTCAGTGATCTCTTGGTTATTAAGTAGTGTACCGTTTAGCCTCCATGTGTTTGTATTTTTTACAGAACTTTTCCTGTAATTGATATCTAGTCTCATAGCGTTGTGGTCGGAAAAGATACTTGATACAATTTCAATTTTCTGAAATTTACCAAGGCTTGATTTGTGACCCAAGTTATGATCTATCCTGGAGAATGTTCCATGAGCACTTGAGAAAAATGTGTATTCTGTTGTTTTTGGATGGAATGTCTTATAAATATCAGTTAAGTCCATCTTGTTTCATGTATCATTTAAAGCCTGTGTTTCCTTATTTATTTTCATTTTGGATGATCTGTCCATTGGTGAAAGTGGGGTGTTAAAGTCCCCTACTGTGATTGTGTTACTGTCGATTTTCCCTTTTATGGCTGTTAGTATTTGCCTTATGTATTGAGGTGCTCCTATATTGGGTGCATAAATATTTACAATTGTTATATCTTCTTCTTGGATCGATCCCTTGATCATTATGTAGTGTCCTTCTTTGTCTCTTGTAATAGTCTTTATTTTAAAGTCTATTTTGTCTGATACGAGAATTGCTACTCCAGCTTTCTTTTGATTTCCATTTGCATGGAATATCTTTTTCCATCCCCTCACTTTCAGTGTGTATGTGTCCCTAGGTCTGAAGTAGGTCTCTTGTAGACAGCATATATACGGGTCTTGTTTTTGTATCCATTCAGCCAGTCTGTGTCTTTTGGTGGGAGCATTTAATCCATTTACATTTAAGGTAATTATCAATATATGTTCTTATTCCCATTTTCTTAATTGTTTTGGGTTTGTTATTGTAGGTCTTTTCCTTCTGTTGTGTTTCTTGCCTAGAGAAGTTCCTTTAGCATTTGTTGTAAAGCTGGTTTGGTGGTGCTGAACTCTCTCAGCTTTTGCTTGTCTGTAAAGGTTTTAATTTCTCCATCAAATCTAAATGAGATCCTTGCTGGGTAGAGTAATCTTGGTTGTAGGTTTTTCTCCTTCATCACTTTAAATATGTCCTGCCACTCCCTTCTGGCTTGCAGAGTTTCTGCTGAAAGATCAGCTGTTAACCTTATGGCGATTCCCTTGTGTGTTATTTGTTGTTTTTCCCTTGCTGCTTTTAATATGTTTTCTTTGTATTTAATTTTTGATAGTTTGATTAATATGTGTCTTGGCATGTTTCTCCTTGGATTTATCCTGTATGGGACTCTCTGTGCTTCCTGGACTTGATTAACTATTTCCTTTCCCATATTAGGGAAGTTTTCAACTATAATCTCTTCAAATATTTTCTCAGTCCCTTTCTTTTTCTCTTCTTCTTCTGGGACCCCTATTATTCGAATGTTGTCCCAGAGGTCTCTGAGAGTGTCCTCAGTTCTTTTCATTCTTTTTTCTTTATTCTGCTCTGCAGTAGTTATTTCCACTATTTTATCCTCCAGGTCACTTATCTGTTCTTCTGCCTCAATTATTCTGCTATTGATCCCTTCTAGAGTATTTTTAATTTCATTTATTGTGTTGTTCATCATTGCTTGTTTCCTGTTTAGTTCTTCTAGGTCCTTGTTAAATGTTTCTTGCATTTTGTCTATTCTATTTCCAAAATTTTGGATCAGCTTTACTATCATTATTCTGAATTCTTTTTCAGGTAGACTGCCTGTTTCCTCTTCATTTGTTAGGTCTGGTGGGGTTTTACCTTGCTCTTTCATCTGCTGTGTGTTTTTCTGTCTTCTCATTTTGCTTATCTTACTGTGTTTGGGGTCTCCTTTTCGCAGGCTGCAGGTTCATAGTTCCCATTGTTTTTGGTGTCTGTCCACAGTGGCTAAGGTTGGTTCAGTGGGTTGTGTAGGCTTCCTGGTTTAGGGGACTAGTGCCTGTGTTCTGGTGGATGAGGCTGGATCTTGTCTCTCTGGTGGGAAGGTCCACGTGGTGGTGTGTTTTGTCGTGTCCGTGGCCTTATTATGATTTTAGGCAGCCTCTCTGCTAATGTATGGGGCTGTGTTCCTGTCTTGCTAGTTGTTTGGCATAGGGTGTCCAGCACTGTAGCTTGCTGGTCGTGGAGTGAAGCTGGGTCTTGCTGTTGAGATGGAGATCTCTGGGAGATTTTCGCTGTTTGATATTACCTGGAGCTTGGAGGTCTCTTGTGGACCAGTGTCCTGAAGTTGTCTCTCCCACCTCAGAGGCACAGCACTGACTCCTGGCTGGAGCACCAAGAGGCTTTCATCCACACGGCTCAGAATAAAAGGGAGAAAAAATAAAGAGAAAGAAAGAAAGAGGATAAAATAAAATAAAGTAAGATAAAATAAAATAAAGTTATTAAAGTAAAACATAAAAAATAATTATTATGAAAAAAAATTTTTTAAGTAAGAAAAAAAGAACGGACAGACAGAATCCTAGGACAGATGGTGAAAGCAAAGCTATACAGACAAAATCTCACACAGAAGCATACACATACACACTCACAAAAAGAGGAAAAGGGGAAAAAATAATATATCTTGCTCCCAAAGTCCACCTCCTCGATTTGGGATCATTCGTTGTCTATCCAGGTGTTCCACAGATGCAGGGTATATCAAGTTGATTGTGGAGATTTAATCCGCTGCTCCTGAGGCTGCTGGGAGAGATTTCCCTTTCTCTTCTTTGTTCGCACAGCTCCCGGGGTTCAGCTTTGGGTTTGGACCTGCCTCTGCGTGTAGGTAGCCTGAGGGCATCTGTTCTTCGCTCAGACAAGACGAGGTTAAAGGAGCAGCTGATTCGGGGGCTCTGGCTCACTTAGGCCAGGGGAAGGGAGGGGTACGGATGCGGGGTGAGCCTGCGGCAGTAGAGGCCAGCGTGATGTTGCACCAGCCTGAGGCGCGCCATGGGTTCTCCCGGGGAAGTTGTCCCTAGATCGCGGGACCCTGGCAGTGACGGGCTGTACAGGCTCCCGGGAGGGGAGGTGTGGATAGTGACCTGTGCTCGCACAGAGGCTTCTTGGTGGCGGCAGCAGCAGCCTTAGCGTCTCATGCCCGTCTCTGGGGTCTGCGCTGATAGCCGCGGCTCGCGCCCATTTCTGGAGCTCCTTTAAGCAGCGCTCTTAATCCCCTCTCCTCGCGCGCCAGGAAGCAAAGAGGCAAGAAAAAGTCTCTTGCCTCTTCCGCAGCTCCAGACCTTTTCCTGGACTCCCTCCCGGCTAGCCGTGGCGCAGTAGCCCCCTTCAGGCTGTGTTCATGCCGCCAACCCCAGTCCTTTCCCTGGGATCCCACCTCCGAAGCCCGAGCCTCAGCTCCCAGCCCTGCCCGCCCCGGCGGGTGAGCAGACAAGCCTCTCGGGCTGGTGAGTGCCGGTCGGCACCAATCCTCTGTGCGGGAATCTCTCCGCTTTGCCCTCCGCACCCCTGTTGCTGCGCTCTCCTCCGCTACTCCGAAGCTTTCCCCCTCCGCCACCCACAGTCTCCGCCCGCGAAGGGGCTTCCTAGTGTATGGAAACCTTTCCTCCTTCACGGCTCCCTCCCACTGGTGCAGGTCCCGTCCCTATTTTTTTGTCTCTGTTTTTTCTTTATTCTTTTGCCCTACCCAGGTACGTGGGGAGTTTCTTGCCTTTTGGGAGGTCTGAGGTCTTCTGCCAGCGTTCAGTAGGTGTTCTGTAGGAGTTGTTCCACGTGTAGATGTATTTCTGATGTATCTGTGGGGAGGAAGGTGATCTCCGCGTCTTACTCTTCCGCCATCTTCTCCTGGTCAGCCTGGTTTGGTTTTTAAAAGGGGTTTATCATCATAGAAGGTATCTTTTAAGCACTTAATTGTGTTTGTGCTGTCTGGTACTAGGATAATTTATTGTGTTCTCTAATTAGATAAAGGGAAATTATGTGTCTTGAGATCATCTCTAAATCAAAGGAGGCTTCTCTTGTGCCCTGTGTCAGTGTCTTGGAAATTTGTAGCCCTAAACTACTGATTGTAATTTGTGTGTACATTCAAAATCAGTTGAGAATTCAGAGATTGAGGTTGTGATTTAAACACTTGCTTACATTTTATTCCTAGATAAAATAAATATAGAGCCCATTAGGATTTATCTTTACAGTTAATTTTCTTCCTTCTATGATCCCTGTCTTTGAAACATTAGAGAATGTTTATATTGATGTGGGTTTTAATTCGAGGCTATAAAAGTGTGTTACTTGAAGTATTATGGAAATAATTTTTTTTTTCCTTAAGAAAATTGATTCTGTTTTCTCAAATCAGCTTTTCATCTTCTACTTTTCCTGCCTTCTGGTCCCACGTATTCAGTTGACAAATCATGTCACTTCCTTTTATTTTTGCTCATTCCCAGTGGCCTCTTTCAGAGCCCTGTTAACTAGATTATTGGAACCCAAACTGGATTCCTGGCCTCTAAGACATTGTCAATGCTGCTGCTAACTCTGTCTAATACAGATCTAGTGCTACTCCCCTCATCAAACATGCTCGATGATTCTCAAATCCCCAGCAGATATTCAGGAGCTTTCCTTACCAAACTCTTTTCCCATAAAATCTTTTATCCACCAGCGCTGCTATCAGTTTAAAACATGCCAGAAACATTCCCACCTTAGTAACATGCCCAGGTTATCCTCTATGTCATATTGTCCTTTGCTCCAAATGGGCCCAAACCATCTTTTTTCAAAGTCTAGCTTAGGTCCCACCACATCCTTGAAGTTCTTCTAGAGCCTTCTCAGATAGTTCTCATCTGTCCCTTTTGAATTAACATTATGGCCTTTATCACCCTCATTAGATTGTGTCTTCTCAGAGATAATATCTTGTCTTATTCACCTTCGTATTCCATCAGCCTTGCCGTGTTGTTGAACTGAATCAACAATTAAGTGGAATTTACTCTTTTAAAACAGAGAGGAGAAGGGAAGAAGGGAGGGAGAGAGTGAAAATATGAAAATGAATATGAATGCCTGTGTGTGAGCCCAGGCATACTTCCTTTGTATAAGGTACAGTGCAGAGCCCTGAGAGAGATAAAAAGAAAGCTCAGCAAAATCCAGACTCTGGGAAACGCTACAGGACAATTGACCTGGTTTCCTCAATGCAGCACTATTTACGATAGCCAGGACATGGAAACAACCTAAATGTCCAACGATAGATGAATGGGTAAAGAAGATGTGGTACATACATATACAATAGACTATTACTCAGCCATAAAAAGGAACAAATTTGCAGAGATGTGGATGGACCTAGAGTTTGTCATACAGGGTGAAGTCAGCCAGAAAGAGAAAAACAAATATTGTATATTAACACATATATGTGGAATCTAGAAAAATGGTACAGATGAACCTATTTGTAGGGCAGGAATAGAGACGGAGACATAGAGAATGGACATGTGGACACAGGGGGAAGGGGAGGGTGGGACAAATTGGGAGATTAGGTTTGACATAAATACACTACCATGTGTAAAATAGGTAGCTAGTAGGAACCTGCTGTATAGCACAGGGAGCTCAGCTCAGTGCTCTGTGACAACCTAGATGGGCGGGGGAAGGTGGGAGGGAGGTCCAAGAGCGAGGGGATATGTGTATACATATAGCTGACTCACTTCATTGTACAGCAGAAACTAACACAACATTGTAAAGCATTTTACTCCAATTAAAAAAAAAAGAGAGAGGGCTTCCCTGGTGGCGCAGTGGTTGAGAGTCCGCCTGCCGATGCAGGGGACACGGGTTCGTGCCCCGGTCTGGGAAGATCCCACATGCCGCGGAGCGGCTGGGCCCGTGAGCCATGGCCGCTGAGCCTGCGCGTCCGGAGCCTGTGCTCCGCAACGGGAGAGGCCACAACAGTGAGAGGCCCGCATACTGCAAAAAAAAAAAAAAAAAAAGAGAGAGAGAGAGAGACAGAGATGAATAGGGGACCTAGAGGTTAAAAGAGACTTAGGAAATATATCAACCAGTTGCAATGTATACACTGTTTGCATTCTGATTCAAACAAACTGTAAAAAACATAAGAAAATTGGGGAAATTTGAGCACTGATCAGATAACTGGTGTTAAGAAATTACAATTAATTTTCATAGGCATGATAATGTTAGTGTGTTTATGCTTTAGACTATCCTTATATGTAAGAGATACACACTGAAATACTTGTAGACGAAAGGATGTGATGCCTGGGATTTACCTTCAGACAGCCTGGAGTTGGTGGGAGTGGTGGAGGGGTAGGGAATATGTGGTTTTGGAGAGCAAACCAGATTGGGTGTGAGTTGATAATTGGTGAAGCTGGATCATGGGTGTTATGGGGATTCCTTCATTCTTTATACTTTTCTATGTGTGTGAAAGTTTCCATAATAAAAGGTATGAGATAAAATAAGGGATAAGACATGAATCTTGTTTTCAAAGAATTGAAAGGACATGAAATTGGCATTTGGGAGGCTCAGGTTCTAGCCCTCACTCGCTCTCCAAGTACCTGTGTGACTTGGAGTCACCCATTCAAGGCTTCTGGGCCTCACAGACTCTCCTGAGTAAATGAGCTCACTGGGTGGTCCTCATTGCCACTGGTCGATTGGAATGCTGCTCTTCTGAGAGAGACTTTGGGCCTGCACTCCAGGAGAAAGAGTCTGGATTCAAGGAGCCGTGTCTGTGAGGGCATGATTTTATTCAAGCTGTGTATTTGCCAGATCCTACTTCCAAAGTCATTGCCTCCTCTTCCCCAGGGAAACTGGCAGCATTCTGTAATACACGTCGTCAGTCAGTTTGAGTTGATAGAATTTCAGGCAAAGAGCAAAGCAGCATCCTGTCGTGAGCTGGGAAGTCTTATCCACAGAGTTGATGCTGTGTGTGTAGTGATTAAGAAGAGCTCAGGCTCTGGAGGCCAGGTTCCAGTCCCCGCTTAACTACAGGCTGTGTCCCCCAGACAGGTGACTTAACCTACCTTCCTTAGAGGGTTGTTGTGAGGATTAAATAAGCCAGTACATGTGGAGTGCTTTGAACGGTGCCTGGCACATAATAATGGCTCAAATGGTAGATATTCTCATTGGCTTCAGTAGTGCTGCTTGTATTTTGGATTTCTAATTCTTATAGGCTCGTTGAGGCTTAAGGACATTTGTTATCCTCAGTTGCTTCCTTCTCTCCTTCTCTCTCTCCGGGTTAGAAGCACACTGGAGAGCTCACCGTAGTCTCTGGGACATGAGAGCGAGAACAGGGTAACCTGGGAAGGGAGCGAGTGACCAGAATTGCCTCTCAGAGGTTATCCTGTCTCCGCTGCCTGTCACTTGGCTGTTGGTGGGCTGAGCTGCTGAAGGATTTGGCTGAGAGGGCATAGTTAGTGGAGCCACCTCTGGAATCCGGTCCCCTGGCTGCTGGTTATTTCTGTGGCTGGGTTCAGCTTCCTGAAGTCTCGTTTGGCATCCTCACTGATGACTAGGGGGCAGTCTTTCTGATCTATCTAGTATTTAAAAAAAATCACCCCCTGTGTTGAGAAGGAAAGTCTGGAATACCCTAGCATTTGTAGGGCAAGGAGATGGGAGGAAGCGTGGTGTTCTTGGGCACTCTGACTAATTGCTTAAGCAGCAGGGATTCTGCCACTTCCTTTCTAAGGCCTCGTGATCTCAGACCCTTGTCCTCCCCATCCAGGCCTGCAGCACCTGGGAGGCCCCCGCCCGTTCCTTACAGCCCGCTTGCTCCAGGCCCTGGATCAGTGCCTCACAGTTGTCTGAATTACTTCTCCATCCTTGTTTTCATCCTTTGTTTCCTAGTAAATAGCACTGTTTCTCCGGCACCCACAAAGTAGCATCCTGTGATTTTTTTTTTGCCCTTAAGCCTACTGCTTTCCTCCTTAATGTTATTTCTTCATTGCCTTCATTTTCTTTGGATGTGTCTCCTTATTTTCTGTTCATTAAGCTGAAAATAGGTTTACAAGCTTCTCTTATTTATTCCAGGGATGAGATTCCAGTTTATAGATTATCCACATCCCTTTGCTTTTTCTGCAGCTTTGAGGCACTTTACAGCTCATGGAAATTTCCTAATAACGAGGAAAGTATTATCTCTATAAGATTTGACAGATTACATAAAGATTTCATAGAGAAAATAACATACTAGACTTAAGAGTTGACAAGGCTAATAAAAAGAAATGAAATTGAGTTATTTGTAGCAAGGTGGATGGACCTAGAGTCTGTCATACAGAGTGAAGTCAGAAAGAGAAAAACAAATACCATATGCCAACACATATATGTGGAATCTAAAAAAAAAGAAAATTGTTCTGAAGAACCTAGGGGCAGGACAGGAATAAAGACACAGACATAGAGAATGGACTGGAGGACATGGGGAGGGGGAAGGGTAAGCTGGGACAAAGTGAGAGAGTGGCATGGACATATATACACTACCAAGTGTAAAATAGATAGCTAGTGGGAAGCAGCCGCATAGCACAGGGAGATCACAGTTCGGTACTTTGTGACCACCTAGAGGGGTGAGATAGGGAGGGTGCGAGGGAGATGCAAGAGGGAGGAGATATGGGGATATATGGATATGGATAGCTGTTTTACTTTGTTAGAAAGCAGAAACTCACACACCATTGTAAAGCAATTATACTCCAATAAAGATGTTAAAAAAAAAAAAAAAGGGTGGTGCCGAAGCCCACATGCCTAGAGCCTGTGCTCAGCAACAAGAGAAGCCACTGCAATGAGAAGCACAGGCACCACGATGCCCCTGCTCGCCGCAAGTAGAGAAAGCCCATGCACAGCAACGAAGACCCAACACAGCCAAAAATAAATAAATTTATTTAAAAAAAAAAAAGAGTTGAGATGGCTAGATTTTAACCTGGTTTGAATTTCCATGCACAAACTGTGGGTCTTTGGACAAGTTATTTTTACCTTTTCCTACCTCAGTTTTCTCATCTGAAAAATGGGAATCTCTAGGGATTGGCAGGAGATGATGTGTTCTTGGTACTGATTAAATTTAATAAACATTAGCTAATATTACTGTGGGTATTGTGATCTTATTGAGCTTCACAGTATAGTGTTTTTTTTTTTTTTGAGGTAGATCAGGTCATCTTCTCCATTTTTATCTGTTTTCGTTAATTCATCTATTCCTTTCCTTTTGCCTAGGAAAAAGAGAGAGAAGGAGGGGAGAGATTTAAGGCTAATAAATTCTATTTACAGCTGTAGCATCAAGGCTTGGTGAGTTTGAGATTTGCCCTAAAATCCTCTCCTGGAGGAGGAGGCAAAGGGTGAGTGGAGGACTCCTTTCTGTATCTTTATACTCCAGCTTATTCTTGGTTCAGTACCACCTGAGAGGACCTGGGGATGGGGTGGGGTGGGTGTCTGGAGCTTCTCCTTCAGTCCACTTTCATTGTCCTTGATTTAGAACCATGTCCAGGGCTCCTGAGTGCAGGTGATAGGCCAGGAGGCAGTGTGGTGCAGTGGGCAGATATGCCCACTGTACTATAGAACCTTCTCGGCTCTGCAGCTGAACCTCTCTGCTCTTCGGTTTCCTCCTTTGTACAAGGGCTGTGCCATGGGATGATCTAGAGGAGCGGGACATAGGTATGAAGGGCATGACACACTTACCCAATGTTGCGTACCCAGTGTTGGCTCCTTTTCGGGTTTAAAATGTGTTTCTGAGTTGTACAATGGAGGGCTCCTGCTAAAGGGATTTCGGGCTGCAGCACACAGGTTGCAGAGGCATTTGGTGGGCAGTGGTAGCCTCGAAACACCCCACCCTGCCAAGAAAGGCTGGTCTGGTAGAGTTGGGACTTGCTTTCAGCCAGTGTCTGACCTTTGGGTGGGCGTGAGAGTGACATTGCTTTGTCAAAATACACCTTCTGGGCTCTAACCCTGACCTACTGCCCAGACATGTATCTTTTGGAAAAGGTTCCTAGGTGCTCCTGATGCTGGCCTGGCTTAGAGCCACTGCTTTAGACAAATCAGAGTGACTGTTAATCCATTCGGTTCTCACACCAGCCCTACGAGTTCCATGCTGTCATTATGCCCCTTCTGCATGACACGTCCGAGGTCACACAGCTAGGATGGGGTGGAGCCAGGTTTTGAGCCCCAGCGACCTGGCCTTGGAGTCCGTGCCCTTGTCCCTTGTGTTGTCCTCCTCTCTTAATCAGAGATAGAATTGCCTTGGAAATGGGCTTTGGAGAGTGTAGTTCTTACTTAAGGGCTGGGGGAAATTTGGTAAGAACCAGCAGCTTCTTTTTTTACTGACCCTGCGTTATTTCTTGGCGTATCCTGGCCTGGTTCAGATTTCAAGAAGATTCATACCTTGGAGCAGTTGTGTGTCCTGGCAGGTGGGGATGAAGGCAGTAGAGCAAATTGACAAGCCCGCCTTGCATGTTTGCAACTTCCGCTCTCCCGCTTACTCTTCAGTAGGGGTTAGCTTGCTCCAGGGGTGAGAATTTGGGGGTCATTTCTTCGGCTTTTTTCACTGTAGCCAAAATGCTAGACTGAGCGCCCTTCAAGGGTGGCTGGTCCTTTGAGACAGCCTGAGGAGAGTGGCTTTCTTTTCCTCTGTACTCAGAAGAGAGCGGAGCACAGTTCCCGAGGGACTGCCGGCTCACGGCTTTAACAAGCCTGGTGTTAGATGGTCGTGGAGGACAGCTTTCACGCGGGAGCCATTGCAGCCTGGGACAGAGTGTTTGATAGTCTGGGGCATACGTGCTTTAGACCAACCTGCCCAAGAAAGTTGTGGAGCCCTCAGACAAATGCAGCAGGTGTGAAAGAACAATAAAAACAGCCACTTGGGGCTTCCCTGGTGGCTCAGTGGTTGAGAGTCCGCCTGCCAATGCAGGGGACGCGGGTTCGTGCCCCGGTCCAGGAAGATCCCACATGCCGCGGAGCGGCTGGGCCTGTGAGCCATGGCCACTGAGCCTGCGCGTCCGGAACCTGTGCTCCGCAACGGGAGAGGCCACAACAGTGAGAGGCCCGCGTACCACAAAAAAAAACAAACCAGCCACTTGCTGTGTGCCGGCCACAGTGCTAAGGTCCTTTAGGACACTAGCCCTCATCCTCATGCCATCTGGAAGGTAGATGTTATGGCCCCCTTTTTATAGAGGAGGAAAGGGACTCAGCAAGTTAAATGATGAGCCAGTCTCAAGGTCACACAGATAATAAGTGATGCAATCAGGATTTGAACCCATTTCTCTCAAGACTCCAAAGCCTGTGAACTTTCCTAATACTTTCCTAAAACTGTGTACTAAGCTTCACAGCAGACATTAATTTGCAGATAAAAGTTTTCTCTTCTCTCTTACTAATATAACATCAGGATTTACTTTTGGATAAAGCGAATAAAATAAACACTGCTCAATGTTATCCTGAAATGAAAAAAAGGAAAAAGGAGTGAATGAGTGAATGAATGAATGAATGGATGGACAAATGAAGCTGGATTGGTGATGGATTTAGAGAGCACAGGGAGATTCAGTGTCCTCAGGAGCTCTGGTAATTTCCTTCAGAACAATGTCTTTTGGGGATTTCTATCCCTCTTTTGTTAAAATGATACAGGATCTGGACCATGAAGGAGCAGTTTGTATTTTTAGCTACATTTAATTCCTGACTTCTTTACTCTTGAATTTTCTCCCTCAATTAACTGTATTCCTATTCCTCCCCTTTTCTTTTCTCCCACTTGTCCTTTCTAGTAGGTTTTGCTTGCCAATATTACTTGGTTTCAGGTGGATGAAGTGTGTAATTTTAATAGTTGAGATTTCTTTGAAAAAGCCTGAGAAGGATTAATAAAGCCATATCTATCAATGTATGAGCTGTGAAAATATAGGATGAGCTTTCCAACAAATGTTATTATTATAATAATACTTATGGTTCCATTTCCACGTCAGCCATTACAGATGCCCTGAGGAAGCAAACATGGGGAAAATTAGATGTGATCATATTAATTATGATTTCACTTCTGTGGTTAAATAGATTTCTAGCTAGAGCTGGAGTTGCTTCTTAATTAAACAAATATTTCTTGAGGTCCTGAAATCTGCCGCACTGTGTACTAGTTTGTGATTTCACCTGTTCTTTGGGTAGCAGCACCATTTATGCTTTGAGTTGGTTTTTTAAATTCTTAGCAGCTGCTCTCAACATAATTTATTAGGCCAGAGTTTAGGAATGCTGTTCCATGAAAGCCCCTTTCCCACATGCTTGAAGGGTAATACGAATTACGAATTTCAAATACGAATCCTGGGCTTAGGGTTTAGAATTTAGAAACTTTCATTAGATTTTTATTGAAACATGAGCTGTTTCATACACTGTGGATATCCTTAAATTATTATTAGCAAAATATCAAATTACTTGACTTAAAAAAAATTTAATGATGACCAGAAGCATCAATTTGAAGTCCTAGTTCAAACTACTTATGATTTAAAATGAATCAGCTGACTCACAGACTTGGATTGGGTGGCGAGACTGGGTAGAGCCGGGTTCTGGTCTCTGCGCATCAGCTGTGTGACCCTGGGTAAGCCTTTCAACATTCTGGGCTCTGGTGTGCTCCTCTGTTGAGTAAGGGATTGGATGGATATGCTGTGACCTCCCTGCTGGTTCCTACTGGGTCAGACTCTGTGGGAAGAGAAATATAAGATGTTGACACATGGGCCAGTGTGTTGGAGAGAGAGTTTTTTTCCTGGTAGGGGGACATTTTATTTTAATTATTATTATTTTTTAAAAAGTAAATTTATTTATTGCTGCACTGGGTCCTCATTGCTGCACGTGGACTTTCTCTAGTTGCAGCGAGTGGGGGCTACTCCTTCGCTGTGGTGCATGGGCTTCTCATTGTGGTGGCTTCTCTTGTTGTGGAGCATGGGCTCTAGTCACACGGCCTTCAGTAGTTGTGGCATGTGGGCTCAGTAGTTGTGGCTCATGGGCTCTAGACTGCAGGCTCAGTAGTTGCGGCGCACGGACTTAGTTGCTCTGTGGCATGTGGGATCTTCCCGGGCCAGGGCTCGAACTCGTGTCCCCTGCACCGGCAGGCGGCTTCTTAACCACAGTGCCACCAGGGAAGCCCTGTAGGGGGACGTTTAAAATGAACTATCTAGAGGTTGAAGGAACTACAGTCCATCAATCCATAAAGAATAAGAATACAGAAGTTAAAAAGAAATGATTGGGAGTTTCTTGTACTCATTCAGAACAACAATGCTGTACTCACCCCAATTCCCGGTTATTGAAACCCAACCAGGAAAGGGACTTCCTTAGGCAAGGACTAGCCTTTGTTTGACACATTGCATTTGCTCTACTGTTGCTAGGTAGGTTTGTGCCATTTTATACATTCTAGTAGGAATGGGTGGTGGTTGGAGCTGGGCCGAGCAGCGCGTCTACATATTAGAAACATATTTCTTATCTATTAGAAACTGCCACTGTTGGAGGAAAGAAACAAAGTGTGCTGCCTTAAAAGATTCATCAGTATTGAGCTGATTCAAACAGTTGGAGACTTGGGGGAGAAATTGGAGCTTAGTAAATGATTTCTTGCTGGTGCTGTTGTATTCCATTTCTCTCTGTTCATTTATGGAGAGAATGATGAATGTATCAAAGGGGTGGCGAAGTATATAAAGACCAGTGTTCCTTAAATCTCAGTAATTTATGGACCTCTTTATTTAAAGGAAAAATTTCTCACAAATTCCCAGTACTAACATAAATATTTTTATTATGAAGTAGCTTAAATATGCCTGAACATAAAACTAGGTATAAACTCCTTATGCTTCCAGCTCTTATATAACTATAAAACAATGACAAATTTATAGAGTGAATTCAAGCAAAACCAATAACATTCAAATTAACATCAATTTATCACGACAGATAATCTTTTGGACTAAAATTAAACCTCTCCTTGGAAATGTGATCATGGTTCTGACAGCCAAAGTCCCAGTTCAATTCTCCTTCTATTTCCTTATATTCAAACCTTCCTTCATATAAAGCACCTTCATTTGGCCAGAATGTATGATTTTGGTTTTAATTTAGCTTCATTTATTTTTCTTCCTTGTCCTTGATGATTAAATTCATACTACTAGGTGCCATTATGATTAGAAACATAAAAGCAAACCCACTTTTGATCAAGCCAGACGTTGGGACTTGGTGCCTCGTTGCATTGGGGTGGGTAGTGGAGGAAAGAGTAGGGTCATTGGTACTTGCTTTACTGGGTTTCAGATTTGGGTGAGAGTGAATGGTGTCATTCAGCAAAATGTGGAAACAAAGGAGAAAAAGTAGGTTTTGAGAGAAGATGATTAGTTTGAGACGCAGGTTTCTAGCAGTGTGGCGGACTGGATACTCAAACGCACTTCCTCACTAAAGCATTGTAATCTGGATAAAACATTTTTTTGCGGTGCGCGGGCCTCTCACTGTTGTGGCCTCTCCCGTTGAGCAGCACAGGCTCCGGACACGCAGGCTCAGCGGCCATGGCTCACGGGCCCAGCCGCTCCGCGGCATGTGGGATCTTCCCGGACCGGGGCACGAACCCGTGTCCCCTGCATCGGCAGGTGGACTCTCAACCACTGCGCCACCAGGGAAGCCCTGGATAAAACATTTTTTAATGCACTTTTGGGATCACAGGAACTAAGACATCTCCAAAGTGTCAACTACTAATTAGTAAGGTAAAACCCAAGCTGGGAGCTTTCTGTGTAAACAAACACAGAAGACGGGTTCCCTTCACCAGTGTGGTTGGAGACTAAGCCTTGGGTGAGTTGCAATGTTCGAAGAGCCTGCATTCCATTAGGACCTGTAAAAGAAGCTAAAGTAGCTCAGATAGTGCCCATTGGCTTTTGGCAGAAGCTAATGCAAATCCTTTCTGGAGGAAGGTATGCCTACTTTAGACCTTAGGATTCTCCTAAGATCAACCAAATCAAAGATTTCTAACGCTACTAGAAAATGAGCCACCAGGAGTGAGGGTCATCAGAAACAAACAAAGGACAATAGGCTTAACCCTGAGGACTTTAGATATTAAAATTATCTGATACAGAATATAAAATAACCATTTTGAAATGCTTTAAGAAATAAAATATATAATCACACATAAGTGCAGAGAGCCTGAGATAAAAATTGACCAGGCTTGGGGAAAGGTAGTGGAGGAAGGATAAATTGGGAGTATGGGATGCACATTACCATTTATAAAATGGATAAACAACAAGGATTTACTGGATAGCACAGGGAAATATATTCAGTGTCTCGTAGTAAACAATAATGGAAAAGAAGTGAAAAAAGGAATATAGATATATACATATATATGTATAACTGAATCACTTTGCTGTATACCTGAAATTAACACAACATTGTAAATCAACTATACTTCAATCAAAAAAAAAAAAAAAAAGGAGACTTCCCTGGTGGTGCAGTGGCTAAGACTCCGCATTCCCAATGCAGGGGGCCTGGGTTACATCCCTGGTCAGGGAACTAGATCCCACACGCCGCAAGTAAAGTTCCCGCATGCTTCAGTGATGATCCTGTGTGCCGCAACTAAGACCCAGTGCAGCCAAATAAATAAATAAATATATTTTTAAAAATGACCAGGCATATTATTCAGCCATAAAAAAGAAGGAAATTCTGCCATTTGTGACAACATGGATGGACCTTGAAGGCATTGTGCTAAGTGAAGTAAGTCAAAGACAAACACTGTATGATCTCACTGATATGTGGAATCTAAAAAAACCCAGACTCATAGAAACAGAACAGATTAATTGTTGCCAGAGGTGGGGGATGGAGGAAATGGATGAAGGTAGTCAAGATACAAACTTGCGGTTACAAGAAAAATAAGTTCTGGGTAGATAATGTACAGCATGGTGACTATAATTAATAAAACTGTATTGTATATTTGAAAGTTGCTAAGAGAGTAGATAGTCAAAGTTCTCATCCTAAGGAAAGAACTGTAACTATGTGAGGTAATTGATGTTACTTAAACTTACTGTGGTAATCATTTTGCAACATATACGTAGATCAAATTATGTTGTACACTTTAATACAATGTTGTATGTCAGTTATATCTCAATAAAGGGGGTGTGTGTACAAGGGCAACATAAATCTAGGTGTTTTGTTGTTACTGGAAAAAAATTAACCAGGCAGATTTGGGGGAAAAAAGCAAGAACAAAACCTAAGGGAAAAAATTATAACTGTTGACATAAAAACTCAATAAATTAGATTAGGAACAATTCATGAACTAGAAAAAAAGATTTGAAGAAAATAACCAGAATGTAACATAGAAATAAAAAGAAAAACATGAAGGTGTATTTGAAGACTATAAATCCTATGATGAGATCTGTTCAGAGTCCCAGAAAGATCATAGAGAAAATAGAGGGAAGTAATAAATGTTTAATGAGAATCTAATGTACAAATAATTTCCAGAGAGAGTTCATAAAGAACATAAATGACTGGTGTTCCTTAAATCTGAGTAATTTATGGACAGGATAAGGGGGGAAGCACAGCATATACCAATAGGATACTACTAGAAATCCACATCTAGACATAGGAAAACTTAAATACACCAAAGTAAGAAAGATGATTTTAAGAATACCCAGAAAAGAAAGATAGATTGTTAATCAAGGGAATGATAGACTGACAGCTGACTTCTCAGCAATAATGGAAGCTGGAAAAATATTTTCAAAATGCTAAAAGAAAATGCTATTGATTGTATATCAGCAAAACTGTCATTCAAGAAAAAGGCAAAATATGCTTTCCAAAAACATTAAACCTTACGACAGCTGACCTTTACTAAGAAACTTCATAAAGGATGTGCTTCATGGAGAAGAAAGTGATTCCAGAAGGAAAGTCTGAAATGTGAAAAGGAATGATAAAGAAATTGGTAAACTTGTAGATAAATCTCATTAAAATTAAATTTAGTTCCTCAGTCATATTAGCCAAATTTCAAGGCACATGTGGATAGTGACTACTATATTGAACAACACAAATATGGCACATTTCCATCATCGAAGAAAGTTCTGTTGGATAGCTCTGTTGTGGAATAATGGAAGGGAAATACACTAAGATAATCTCTGTGGTTCGTTGATTTAAGTTGCCACTGTTTATAAGAGCCACCATTATACTATGTGTATAAGATTTTAAGAAAAACATTGCCCCAAATTTTTAAGATGCCGTTTTTGTAAGGCACATCTCCACATTACCTGTGTGAAAATGGAAGAAATGTGCCTCTTAGAATGGATGCAATATGGAGTTAGAGCATGAATGAACCAGGAATTGAGATCCAAGTAGGTTGGACATAGAATAGTCAAGAGAGAGAAATCATGGTGTGTACTTGGCATAGAGCATGTCTCAATAAATGTTTGATGAATGAATGCGTGATGTATCGGATGGGCGTCTTCAGACTGTCCTGCTAGCTGGACTTGGCATCATGGTCGAAGTCACCCAGAAAGTTTGTATGAAGTGTGAGGAGAGTCAGGATGAAGCCTTGGTGAATACCATTGATATTCTAGTGGTCATATAGAAAGGAGCCTAAGAAGGAGCCAGAGAAAGAACTTTCAGAGAGGTGGGGAAGAACCAGAGAGAACTCAGGCCACCTGAGAACAAAGGGTGAGGAGGTGAGATGCTACAAGAACTCTGTTAAGATAAGGCATATATATTCTTGAATAAGCATCAGCCTGCCCTATGTGATAGGAGAAACACTGAGAATCACAAAGGCATCAGTGATTATTTCTGCCAGGGCATCTGAGAAGGCTTCATGAAGGAGGTGATATTTGGGCTGGGCCTCAAAGGAGTAGTAATTGGCACATCAGAGTAGTAGGGTGAGATGGTCTAGGCAGGTGGAGTAACACTAACAACAGTGTGAAATTGTGAGAAGGTGTCAAGCCCTTGGCAGTAACTCCTAATGAGGCCGACTTCACTGTGTCCAGCTTTTTTCTAGGTAAAGGGCTAATGTTGGTGAAGGAGCTTGTGTTCCCTGAGATCAGAAGCATTGATCTTAAGTTGGAATGGAAGGCAGTTAAAATAACTGCATACCTGACCAGACACCTCCCTAATGCTCTGAGTAGACCACACTTTATATATGATTTTTCCAACATTATCTCAGGTTATACAGTTTATTACTGAATTTTGGGATTTAAGTTCTGTATTAATGCCTATGATATATTATTAAGATGATTAATCATATGCCATCCTTAGACTACAGAGTGGGAAACAGATTTAGCTTGCTAAATAAGTTCACCAGATCAGAGTGCTAAGAAAATATGCAGCAGATAAGACTTGGGCAAAAATCCCAGATTCTTGATTTAAAAGCTGTGTAATGTCAGTCAAGTTATTTGACCGCTTCATGCTTCAAGTTTCCCCATTTAAAAATAGGCATAATAATAGTGTCTACTTCAGGATGGATGTGAAGATTAATAGAAAGCACTTAGCAAAAGAGTTATTCATTATTATAATAAAAACATTCCAGTACTTTTTTCAATAAGGAAATACACTGTATCAGTGGTTCCCAGCTGTGGGAATGATGTGCATCAGCATCATTTGGGGCCAGTTAGAAAAATAAAGATTCGTGGGCTTCCCTGGTGGCGCAGTGGTTGAGAGTCCGCCTGCCAATGCAGGGGACACGGGTTCGTGCCCCGGTCCGGGAAGATCCCACATGCCGCGGAGCAGCTGGGCCCGTGAGTGTAACATTGTTGAGTATGTGAGCTTTCAGGTTTTTAATCCAAGAGATCACTGTGTGACTCTTCACTCCTGTACCTTCCTTTCTCTTTCTCCTCCTTTCCTCATCGACCTCCCCATCATTCCATATTGAATTTTTAGACAGTTGAGTTGACTTATCTCCTGGACCAGCCTAGTTCTCAGCACCTCCCCCACAATCTCTTTTAAATAGATTTTTAAAAGAAACTTTGTAAAGGCAGACATTTGGCATGTTAAAATTGAACTTCAGGTTACACTAAAATTAATAATTCAACTTTTTTTATCGTTTGAAAAAAATGATTACAGGAAATACTTCTAAAATACCTTATATTCCCCCTGTTAAAACTGAGGTTGTGTTTGGATAGATTCCAGCATTTGTTCTTTTTCCTTGGGAGGGGGGTAAGATGTGGGAGTGTTCTCCATGCCAAAATACACAAATTTAATCCCTCAGACCTAAGAGTGCCTTTCATATGATGGCAGTTATTTGGTATATTGTAAAATGTAGCCTGGGAAATTGAAGAAATAAAATATTTACTGTATTTAGATCAATTAGAATATTCCTTTTAACTTTTGTGTGTGGGTATTTTGGTGAAAAAAAAATCATTGTATTGCAGCAGAAGTAGCCTTGCTAGTTAAATCTGTTTAGTTCATATATTTTGCATTTCATTTGGATGAGGAAATGTCAGCTTCATTAGGGCAGAAATTTTGTTCAATGCTAAACCCCCAGCGCCTAGAATAGCGCTTGGCACATAGTGAGTGTTTAATAAAACTGTACGAAGTGAATAAGGTAATAATTAACCAACCCAAACTAAAAACCACATCTACCACTGCTCACCGAGAAATTTCCTTAAGGGCTTGTGAAGGTAACAGTACCTGAAATTTGTCTGGTACTCAGATTAGAGGCTGCCTGCATGTTCCCATGGCCCCCTGTGCCTCTCACAAATCACACTGAGTCCCTTCACTTAGGTCCTTGCAGGAAGGGACTGGGTCTCATGTTCATGGTTGTATCCACAGTGCTGTATCTGGCAGCTTTGTGGTTTCTTACGTAAATATTTGTTGAATGAGTACATAAAGCTTAAAAAATTTCTGTAATGCCTTTATATTTGGTTTCATTGGTTGATAATCCCATGAAGCTGGCTGTTTTACAAATGATGGAACTAAGGTTAAAGAGTGTAAATTAGGGCTTCCCTGGTGGCGCAGTGGTTGAGGGTACGCCTGCCGATGCAGGGGACACGGGTTTGTGCCCCTGTCCGGGAAGATCCCACATGCCGCGGAGCGGCTGGGCCCGTGAGCCATGGCCGCTGAGCCTGCGCGTCCGGAGCCTGTGCTTCGCAGCGGGAGAGGCCACAACAGTGAGAGGCACGCGTACCGCAAAAAAAAAAAAAAAAAGAGTGTAAGTTAGTTATTCCAGAAAGCCTTGGGTCATAAGTAGCAGAGCTGGGACCACAACCTCTCTCTCTGCTGATTTCTTTGTCCCTTGTTCTTTCCAGAACACCCTTTAAAACATTAGAAAGCATAAATTCCCTCCCCACCTCCCCCAACTGTTGAAACCCCCTTTACTTGAGAGCATGACGTGGGACATTACTAGGTGAAACATTTTCCAAATTGTCATAATGTCTCCATAAACTTTGTTGGGTGGCAGTTTTGCTTACTTATAATAGATTCTTTTCAGTTTCTGGTGATGGGTAATTTAAAACAAACCCAGCCCTCTCCCAAACATTTTAAGATGTGAAATTATCAGTACTTTCAATCTAAGATTTTAAAATCAAATTTCCAGTGCCATGAGAGGAATGTTCTCTGACATATTCTTGCCTGATCATTTTGAGAGAGAAATTTCAGAAGTATTGAATTGGCTTGGCTGATATTTCTGGAATCAGGCTCAAGAAGGAGAAACTTTCCCTTTGATGTTAAAATAGGAAAAAAAAAATGCTGGCCATCCATTTAAGATTCTCGGATGGTGGCAGTGTCTGGGGATACGTTTTGCCAAAGGCATTCACTGAAGCTAAAGAACCAAACAACACACAGCCAAGGTTCCAAGTAAGAAAGGATTTCAAAATCAATGCATCCGATCTAATTCTAATTTGTTTAGTCTCTATTGAGAAAGATAATTTGTTGACTTCAGCAAGATTATGGCCAAATTGATTGGCAGGTCAGAGTTTATTCTACCAGACTGCTAAATTTAAACTTACTGCCATTACCTTACAAATGACTTTAAAGAGTTCCTTGAACAATACTCACCACCAAGCTTTGATTTCATTGTGAAATAGCAGCAAGAATCTGATTCCTTTTGCCATCTGTGGACAGTAACCTTTAGCATCCTATCTGAGGCACAGAAAAGAAGGAATAAACTGTCGATATTGTCTTTCCTTCAGGATCCAGCCGTGGAAATAGATGGTGGGGACTTTAGGAGCAGTTTGGGGCGGAAAAAATTCGTGTTTTCTTTTTTGAGGGTGCCTGACTCCTGAGATGAGGCGGGACGGAGCCATTGTATTGGTCCCAGCACTCACAAAGGGAGCTCACATCATCCCTGGATGTGGCTTTTTTTTATTAGTGGCTTCACAGTTCCTGCCTTTGTGGCCCTGCTGCACAGTAGGCAAGGGGTGACAGAGGGAACTCAGTGAAGGCTTTTCAGGGAGTGTTTCTGAGTTTGTCACTGCCATCTGTCCTCTCGTCTCCCTTGCTCGTCAGGCTGTTCACATTTTGTAGGACTCGTAGGTTTCTGACTGGTGTGGCATGGATGCTGTAGGTAAACGCTGAGAAAGAAGTGGAGGTGAGCAGTGTTCCTGTACATCACTTAGAGAAAGAGAGAAAAGTCCTCCTCATCCCCAAGCTTGTAGCAGGCATAGGATAAGAAGCATTAGGATTATTTTATTTTAGTTTTTAGTGACTCTCTTCTTTTCTTTTCTTTTTCCTCCCTCCCTCCCTCCCTCCTTTTTTTTTTTTTAACAATGTTTCATTAAAGTATAACTGACCTATAAAACTGTTAGTTCCAGGTACACAACATAGTGATTCACTGTTTCTGTACTTTACAAAATGATCCCCACTCTGTTTCTTAATTTTTGAAATCAGTAATATCTCTCCCCTAAAACTTGAGTTGTTTTGGAAGGAAGAGGCTCAGACTTGATGCCTGGTCATTTAGTAGATCATTTACTTCCAACACTGGGGCGAGCATGCATCCCTCCTCTCTCTTACAGGTGGCTCACAGGTGCCAGTGTCATTTTCTCTTGTTGAAAACCTCTTGTCCTGCTTTGAGCAGTGGGACTGTGCTGTCATCAGTAGGGCAAGTACTAGGACCAAAAAGCTTTCAGCGTGACAGGCGGTTTCTGTTCAAGACACCTGCTGCCCAAGCACACTGCAACCATTGTTTCTCCGATGGAATGGGTTCTGGGCAGAGCCTCGTCTATTTTAGGCAGCCTTTGAGTCTCTGGTTTTTTTCCTGCATGCATTTCATTTTTGATGGAATAAATTTCTGTCTCATTCTACTGGTTTTGCTGATTATGAATTTAACATGTGCTGGTGGTTCATACGAACTTGTATTTGGAGGAGTGCATGCTGAGATGTTGTAGTGGTGGAAAGAGCACTTGGTCACAGTGGAGCCAGGCGATCTGGACTCTCATCCCTGCCCCACCAGCTGTGTGGCCTTGGGAGAGACATTTGACCTCTCTGGGTGACAGTGTCCTCATTTGTAAACTGAGGAGGTTGGCTTCTTAGAATGATGGACTGCCAAGTACCCTAATGTTAAGATTCTACCATTGTGTTTTGTGTTTTCTGAGATGCTAGGAGTATCAGAAATGGAGTGTGGCAGTGTTCACTGAGGACTCTGCCCCGGTGAAATCATAAGTAACACCAGGAGGCACTCTTTTTAATTAAGTGACAATTGTATGGCATGGCTAGTGATAGAGAAGTTTGGATGCATTAGTTAAGGGAGAGGAATAACTCTGGGTCTTCTTGTTTCTTTGTGACAAGTTTGCAAAATAACAAGATTTCTTGTTTCTGGAAAAGTAGTCATTCAGCCCTGGAAGTGTTATTGGACACTCGGGTTTTGAACTTCTAAATGAGGAATTACAGAGTTCAGATAAATGAAGACTTTAAAATTTTAGCTCTTATTGTTCAGGTAAGAGGAAACCCACAGATCAGGCTAATATAGTATATCGATATCCCATTTCTGATTTGCATTCCCATACTGTTTAATAAGAAAAACCTTATTTAAAAATATTCTCATTCTACAAACAATATGTATTAATTATAGAAAACTTGGAAAATACTGAGATGTAAACACAAATATTTCTAATTCCATGACCAAGAAATAGCTATTATTGTTCATAATTTGGAGTCTTTAGATTGTATACACTCAGTTTGTAGAACAAAACTGGGATTATACCACAGGTACATAACTTGATATCTTGCTTTTTTCCTGCCGTGTTCCTTTCAAAATGATTTTTGTGACAGAGGTTCAAATGAAGGTAGAGATTAATGTAATATTATGCTTGGCACACTTGTGACGGGGTCTGCTTTGACTTAACAGAAATAGAATTGTGGACCTAGTATCTGAAAATAATGTATGTCTCATTCCCTCTTGAACAGGCTTTCAATATTTGGCATATATTGATGTTGTCATAACTATTGCTATAATTAACAAAGACTTCTTAAGCTATTCTTAATTGTTCACTAATTGCTTTTATAGGATAACCTCATTTGAGTTTTCTGTTTCTAAATTGCTAGCTGCAATATCAGTGAGCCTAAGTTATTTTAACAGTTTTTCTGAATGCCTTGATTCTTCAAGCTGAAGCATAGTAGCTAGTGTGGGTCAGGCCACAGGTTTGGCATGAAGTAGGATAGTTAAGTGATTCCTTTTGCCTGAATATATTATACATTTGATAATATTTATGATTCACTTGAATATTGGTTTTCATATATCATTTTCCTCTATTAGGAAATGAAAGATGATTAGTTTCCCCTTTGGATTATTTAGCCTATAAAATTTTCTGTTACACCATTCACTTTGCCTTGAAAATACATTCTAAGTCCTGAACCACGTTGGAATTTTTTATGACCTTTCCCTTATGTGTCTTTTGGTAGTGCCCTTTGAAGTCCTGAAATGCTTTTGTATTTGATTGAGATTAAATCTGGGTTTCATTTTACTTTTTTAAACATATTGAGCAAGTTAATTTTCTGTTCGGGTTCCTAAGGGGAATGATTCCAGCCCTCTGTGTCCCAAGAATCCAGACTGAGCCTTGCCAGAACATTCCTGTGGTTTTCCACAGGGCAGATGAGTGTGTTCATGAAATTTTAGTTGTAGCTCGTGTTTTCTGTGGTTAATTAAAACATGTGGCTTTAAAATTTTCCGCAAACAGAGCATAAGTGTTTGGCCAGACCTTTTCAGTAATGATTAAATACTTCAGTCCTCCCCTCAGAATAGCCCTAACTTGTCTTTAGGACACCTTATAAACTGTCGTCTCTGTTCGTTAATGATTTTAAACGTTTGGAAGATGCTGGGGATTAGCCTGCCAAACATACACTCCTGAGAGAGAGAGAGTTTGTGACTGTGAATCCCTCTAATGGCTTCCGGCCTTCGCCCCTCCAGGTCGGAGCTGCCGTGGGGTGAGCAGCTGCTGTCCGTAGCCAAGCATGCTGTGGTCGGCTCTGCCCAGCCGTGGAACAGAAACATTTGCTGGATGGAAAATCCATAAAAGAAAGCTCCTGTGAAAGCCTGAGACAGACGATAACTTAAGCAAAATCAGGTTGGTATAAGATAAGAGAGGCTGGGTAAAGTGGACTGGGTCAGATGGGGAAGGTGGTGTTCATTCCATGGAGTGTTTTTGAGCCAGTCCCAAATAATCATTCGCAGTTATCTGAGAGATTCCTAGCATTGTACAGGTGGCAGGTATAGCCTGACAGACTTCTGTGTACAGTGTACTGTGGTATTCCTTTCTTTCCCTTCTTTGTTCCTCTCCTCTGTCCCATCCTGTCTCTCAGAAAAGAGAGGAGGATCTTAAGCTCAAGCAAACGTGTAAGAAGCCACAGCCAGAGGTCACCCATAATCACTCCATGATCTTGGCTTTATTTTGGAGAGAAAGCCGTGTCCTCGAGAAAGCCTGGACTTGTACTTTCAGAGACTTGGCCCTCATTTGTGTTTCCACGCTAAGAAGGGTAGATTGTGAAGACTTGCCAAATTTTTGAGGGGGAGGGGTTCTTCTGTGTGTGTGCTCCTTCGGTTTGCTTGGCAAGTTTTTACTTACTTTTATCTCCCCCCACCAAACGAAAGCTAGCAACACATTCATTTTCAGCAGTGTGTGCACTTGGCATTAAGGTACATAGGATGGAGGAGAAGAAATGTCCTGAAAATAATTGGAATGTGACAAAATGCCACATAGCCTCCCTGTGGACCAGGAGAAGGAAACTGCATAAACAGCCTCACATGTGGCAGTCAGGTGGGAAAGAATTCATTCTGAGAAAGAATGTCATACAGGGACAGGCACTGCAAACACTTTCTGTTGAATATTTGGTGGTTAACTCAGCATTACACGTAATAAGCAGTGGATAAATACTCAGCAAAAGGGAGGGAGTCGGCGGTCCTGAGAGCCTGTGAAGTAGTGAATGTCTCTTGGCTTTGCCCACCCAGCATCCCTTTCCTCCTCCTTTCAATAAATCACCCGGATTTCCCCTGGGCTGTCATTCCCCTTGCTTTGTTCTCAGCCCATATAGTTAGAGGAGGTGACTCCACTGCCTCTTTCATGGGCATGTGACATCAGCTTGGCTAGTCAGGGTCACAAGGGTCCGTTATGGAGGTATGGAGTCATGAAACTCTTGCAAAGAGGTTTTTCCTTTCTGTGGGTTTGTTAAGCCGGAGCTGCTAGTGACCCTCTTTTCTACCACGTAGGGAAAACCTTTCTGAGAATGGAGTCAACACAGAGGAAATCAGAGCAGGGAGATGGAAGAAAAGGAATGGGGATGAGGGGGACACATGCACACATACTCCCACCCTACACCCACAACTTATGGCCCTGGATTCAGCAGCCCCTAAAGCCAGCAACTCCAGTTTCACTCTCCAGGCAGGTTAGCTATTTAGTTTGAATTAGGTGTCCATCGCTTACATCTAAAAACATCCTTCCAGGTAGGAGGTCTTAGCATGAAATGACCGTGGCATAGTCCCTGTCCTCAGGGGCTTCGCAGTGATAAGCCAGATCAGTATTAGGTTAGCTGACCCACAGTATGAAAAATATATCACTAGAGGTAAGAACTAATTTCTGAGGGAGAGAAGAGATGGGGAATTATGAATTCTGCTGGCTTGGGGAGAGACCAGCACAGAGAGCTGTTATTTAACAAAGGAGAAACAGGAACATTTTTAGAACTGTATGTAATTCAATTACTTGCCTTTTGAGTCTGAAAGAAAGGGAGGCTTTCCAGAGCGTATAGTTAATTGCAGATAAGGAAGATAATTTCAGAGCTTCGCCAGCAGTAGAGTCTTGGTATTTACTGTACACACAATTGTTTCGGGAGCAGCCAAATGAGAGGTTATCAGAAAGTTGTCCAGAGTTTATTTGAACACCACAGGGGAACAGCTGCTCTTCTCACCAAAACGTCAATTGGCTTTCTGGTGTCAGCAGAATTCCGAGTGCGTCATGAACTTTAAAGATGTGTTTCTTCTTCTCCATGTTAGGCTTTATGATTATTATTTTATTTTTTATAATTGACCTTGTTTGACTTTTAAAAAATTAATAGTCTTTATTTTGGGGAAGCAGTTTTAGGTTACAGAAAAATTGAGCAGAAAGTAGAGTTTCCATACCCATAGCCCTGAGTTTTCTCATAATATTAATGTCTTGCATTAGTGTGATGTATTTGTTAGTTGATTAGCCAATATTGATTTATTATTATTAACTAAAGTCCGTAGTCTACATTAGAGTTCACTGTTTGTGTTGTACACTGTGGGCTTTGACAACCTGTCTTTTGAACCAGCCTTTGGATAGGGATCGTGTTGAATCTCCAGATCAATTTGAGAAATATTGCTGTCTTACCAATGTTAAGAATTCTGATCCATGAACATGGGGTGTGTTTCCATTGATTCAGGTCTTTTAAAATTTCTTTCAACTGTGTTTTCGTTTTTGTTTAAAACATCTTTATTGGAGTATAATTGCTTTACAATGGTGAGTTAGTTTCTGCTTCAAAACAATAGTTTCTGCTTTATAACAAAGTGAATAAGTTATACATATACATATGTCCCCATATCTCTTCCCTCTTACGTCTCCCTCCCTCCCACCCCTCTAGGTGGTCACAAAGCACCAAGCTGATCTCCCTGTGCTGTGCGGCTGCTTCCCACTAGCTATCTATTTTACTTTTGGTAGTGTATATATGTCCATGCCACTCTCACTTTGTCCCAGTTCTCAGGGAACACAGCTTACACCTCCTTGTTAAATTTATTGCAGTGTATTTTTTTTTCTTTTTGATGCCTGTATAAATGGAATCATTTTTAAAATTTCACTTTCAGAGTGTATATACATTGTTAGTGTATAGAAATACAATTGTTTTTTGTATATTGCTCTTGTTTTCTTCTACCTTGTTGAACTTGTTTATCACTACTAATAGTTTTTTGATTGTGTATATGACTACTTTAGGATTGTCTATACACCAGATTATGCAATCTGTGAATAGAGATAGTTTTATTTCTTGTCCAATATGGATGTTAGTATCATTTTACAGTGATTTGAAAACTTTACTGTGACATGAGAACTACAAAATAACATGTTATGGAGATTCTAATGAAATCATCCTATTCTGTAGCTTTATGAAAAGGACAAAGGATGGTATTTATGAAATTTATCCCCTCGTAATTGAGCTGGTAACTCAGTCAGTGAGCTTCTTAGCCATTCCTATATCTTCTTTGGGAAATATCTATTTGGATCCTTTGCATATTTTTATATTGGGTTATTTGTCTATAAGTCCCTTTTTGGATATACGATTTGCACATATTTCCTCCCAGTCTCTGGCTTGTCTTTTTGCTTTCTTAATGGTATCTTTTGAAGCTCAAACATTTAAAATTGTGATGAAGTTCAGTTTATCCTTTTTTTCTTCCGAAGCTTATGATTTTGATGTTTCTAAATACTCTTTGCCTAACCAAAAGTTGCTAAGATTTTCTCATATGTTTCTTTCAAAACTTTCGTTGTTTTAGCCTTTACATTTGGGTCTATGATCCATTTTTTTTTTTTTCTTTTTCTTTTTGTGGTACGCGGGCCTCTCACTGCTGTGACCTCTCCCACCGCGGAGCACAGGCTCTGGACGCGCAGGCCCAGCGGCCATGGCCCACGGGCCCAGCCACTCCACGGCATGTGGGATCCTCCCAGACCGGGGCACGAACCCGCGTCCCCTGCATCGGCAGGCAGACTCTCAACCACTGCGCCACCAGGGAAGCCCCTATGATCCATTTTGAGTTAAGTTTTGTGTATGGTGTAAGGTTCAGGTATATGTTCAATTTCTTTTTTCTCTTCTCTTTTCTCTTCTCTTCTCCTCTTCTTTCTCTCTCTCTCTCTTTTTTCCATATGGATATCCAGTTGTTCCAGCACCATTTGCTGAAAAGCTTATCCTTTACCTATTGATTTATTTTGGCACCTTTGTAGAAATTTATTTATTTAAAAAAATAATTAATTAATTTAATTTGTGTTTGGCTGCGCACTGGCTTTCTCTAGTTGCGGCGAGTGGGGTCTACTCTTTTTTTTTTTTTTTTTTTTTTGCGGTACACGGGCCTCTCACTGTTGTGGCCTCTCCTGTTGCGGAGCACAGGCTCCGGACGCGCAGGCTCAGTGGCCATGGCTCACAGGCCCAGCTGCTCCGCGGCATGTGGGATCTTCCCGGACCGGGGCATGAACCCGTGTCCCCTGCATCAGCAGGCGGACTCTCAACCACTGCGCCACCAGGGAAGCCCGGGTCTACTCTTCATGGCGATGCACGGACTTGATTGCGGTGGCTTCTCTTGTTGCAGAGCGGGGGCTCTAGGTGCACGGGCTTCAGTAGTTGTGGCACCTGGGCTCAGCAGTTGTGGCTCACGGGCTCTATAGCGCAGGCTCAGTAGCTGTGGCGCATGGACTTAGTTGCTCCACGGCATGTGGGATCTTCCCGGACCAGGCCTCGAACCTGTGTTCCCTGCATTAGCAGGCAGATTCTTAACCACTGCCACCAGGGAATTCCCTGTAGAAATTTAACTGACCATAAATGTAAGAGGTTTTTTTTTTTTTTTTTAATGACTCTCTTCCTTATGCCAGTACCACACTTCACTTAAGTTTTTGCAATGCAATTTTTCTATGAAAAGGTTTGTTCAAGAAATGGACCTAAGCTGCAGTATAGCTCCCTTTAAAAAAAAAAAAAAACTGTTGTACCTTTGCTACTTTTCATCTCCGTTCCTGTTTGAGTCACTCTGTTAAAAGTATTAGTCTCTGGGGCTTCCCTGGTGGCACAGTGGTTGAGAGTCTGCCTGCCGATGCAGGGGACGCAGGTTCGTGCCCTGGTCCGGGAGGATCCCACATGCCGCGGAGCGGCGAGGCCCGTGAGCCATGGCCGCTGAGCCTGCGCGTCCAGAGCCTGTGCTCCGCAACGGGAGAGGCCGTGAGAGTGAGAGGCCCGCGTACTGCAAAAAAAAAAAAAAAAAAAAAAGTATTAGTCTCTGGTTATTTCTCTTTGGGATAACCATGGAAATCTGAAGTCGTAGGAGAGAATGCAAATTCGTCCAGATGCATTTTCTAGATTATTTTATTTCCAAAAAATACTTTGTTTTTCATAAAAGTGGTAAGCTTTTTTATGCCCATTATCCATTTGTATAAAACAGACTAAATTAAATTTTTTTCATTACCTCTGTCTTAATCATTACCAATAATTATTGGCTGAAAGATTTATACATTTGGTATATTATTTCAGGAATTTCAAGTATTTTCATTAATGGTTATATGAATTGGGTCTTTTATACTGAAAAAGGTAAATTTCACAAAACAATTATTTTACCAGATGGAAACTCTATGAATTGAAATGTCTTGGGTTTTGGGATTATAGTATGGTTTTATGTTTTCTGAAAATTGGACATTTTTTGTAATATAATTAAAATGCTAGCTACATTTTTATATCTACCTGTGCTATTTTTGCCTTTGTGTTGGTATGGTTCTCAATAGACTGCTGTGGAGACATTAAAATAATTATATTAGAAACACGAAGACTGCAAATTTATATCTCTTCTTTAGTTATAACTGTAAAAATTGTGAATGCATAGAAGTTAAAAAGGAAAAAAGTCAGTGGTTTATTGTGATGTTTGAATTCCAGTTGCCCTTTTTTTTGTTTTCTAGTAAAGTTACAATTTTGTTTGGGGAATGACTTTTATTTTTAATGTGAAAAAAATATAAATTTAGTCTTGCTGAAATTCAGAGACATTTCTCTTCTCTGGCATATAGCTAAAAGCTGACTTCTGCTATTGGACTTTAATCAGATATTAAAATCACATGATTAGATTTAGAACATGTTTTCTGCCGTTGCATTAGTGGGTCAAGCCATGCCTCCCTGTTCCCGGAGGGCTCAGTTCTCCAGGATGGCTTATCTGCTTCCTGCCCTTTCTTGTAATCTTCTCATTTCCACCTGGGTAGAGCTGACAGTGTTTTGTTACCTGGCCCCTTTGCTTTCCTTGCAGTCCTCTGGCTGATAATGTCACTTCATAAAAATGCACCCATGGGCAACATGGAATTACTCTTTTTATTTTCATTTAAAAGAAAAAGCAGTAGGTAAGCTTTCATTTATTTCTCTAGGATGTGGGTGTCATGAATTTTTTAACCCAGTCACTCCTTTCTGTCCTTTCTTTCTCTTTGGTGCCCTTTTAAAAATCTTTGTGACCTATTTGCAGAATGATGAATGACCTTATGAGGAGTGTAGTATAATGTTCTAGGAGGATATGGTCCTATTGGTCTTGTTTTTCTTAGGGAGCTGAAACATACTAGGACTGGGTGAGGGTAACTTCTTAACTGCCCTTTATTCTGAATAGAGCCTTATGTTGACTGAAGTTAGGGGTTCGGAATGGCTGAGCTGTTGCAATTTGAGTTGTGGTACAGTTACATTTTGTGAAGGCTCCTGCCTATTTATAATCATTTGGTCACAGAATCAGATCAACTTGGTCACATTTGGTGAGCCTGATGCAAGAATAAAAAGCATGTCGGGAACTTGCTTTCGTTAGGAGAAACCACATTCTTGTGTAAACCTCTAATGAGGATGTTTATGATAAATATATGTACTGTATTAATAGAATTTGGAATATTACATCTTTTGACTTTTTGTTTGTCTTTATATTTTTTATGTTACATAATCTGTGAGGTATTAGATTTCCTTTAAAAGCCTTCAAAGGTACCATACTCCAGTGACATGTAGTCAATTTATTTTAGTGTAATTACTGATATAAGAACAAGCAGTAGTTTCTCAGTCCCATAGTGACCTGTAATGAATAAAACATTTAGTTTGATTATACTGTCCGAATAAGACCTATACTATTCATGACACGATAACTGTTCAGAACTTCTGAAGTTTCCAGATTGATTACTATATGCTGAGATAAGAATTCATCTTCATTTATAAACAAAAATAAGTCTATTGGATGTTTTTACATAGACAGTATCCAAGCCAGTCATTTATTTAGAAAATGAATATCAACATCAGTCTAGCTTACATTAGGAAATTGCTCTGTGCAATTTGCTAGTGTGCCCTTTTTAAGAATGAAAAAATTAGTTTTTCCTGCATTATTCATGCTGCTTTGAAGACAGAAAGCAGCCCTTTGAAGACAGAATTTAGAATCTTAGTAACTCCTCCATGCTTGGTTTCATAAGGCTGGTTTTCTTGACGACTTTAGGTTGTAAATAGTTTGTGAATGCTGTGGCTCCTTTCTGGTGTCTGGTTAAAGCTTGACAGTGGCCGTGCCTGGGAAAGTAGGAGGGTAATTAGTGGCTTTACCAAAGACTTATCTCAGAAATAGAAAGTCTGGAGTTCCAACCAAGACTTTAGGTCCTCAATGATTATAAAATTGGATTAAAACTGACCACTGACCTTGAGGAGGCATTCATTTATGAGTGTTAAGAGATGCTGAGTTAATTTTACTTGGTTCAGTGCAATTCAGTTAAATTCCAAATGAACTTGTTAACGGTATTAACAAAGTCTACTTTGGTAGTTGCTGGAGGGAAAAAAATGAAGTATCCTGGAGGAGAAATAGCCAGAATACAAGCCCTTCTGGGAGAGGTAACATCTTATTGAGCTTGTCCAGTGTGCTAAGGACTTAACACTTTCTCGACTTCTGATGGGTTGGGACAGGGGTGGGGAGAATCCTCACAACAATCCTATGAGAGAGACAGTATTACCTGTTTTGTAGATAAAGAAGCTCAGGAGCTGAGAGATCAAATGGTTTTATCCAAGTTTCACATCTTGGATAAATTTAATTTAAATTTGAATCTAAACTGTTTCTAGATTTAAATTTGAATCTAAATTTGAATCTAATTTAAATTTGAATCTAAACTTTTTTTTTTTCTCAAACCTCATGATATACCTGTGTAAATAAAAGCACAGCCTCTCAAGTGGGTGGCCTGTAGAAAACTCTGTGTGTATCTCTTTATATATCTTTCAGCATTATTATAACTAATGAGATAATAAAGGCCCAAAAAGTACTGTATGAATAGGATGCTTTGGAATTTCCAAGTAGAGAGAGGTTAATTTGGATGTAGATTAATCTGGAGAAGTGGCATTTTGTTCTTTTTGATAAATGAACAGGAGGTAGGAGGTTGTAAGTGGATGGGGGTTTTCAAGGCTTTTTACCTGAGGAAAATACCTAATCAGACACTCAGAGGCAGAAATAAAAATGCATGGCATGTTTGGGAGTCTGTCCACGATCTTACAGCCAAGGTATGTGGCCCAGCCATGCACTCTTGTCAGCTTGCTGTGAGTTACCTGGAGGTATCTGGTTACTGAGGGAATCAGACCCTCCCAAGCAGCTACTTAGAGAAGGAAGGAAGAAGGTCAGCCTTGGACTTCCCTGACTGTCCCCCACCCTGATTCTGCACTTGTTGTTTGGGGGGCTTCGAGCTTCTTTGCACTGCCTGCCTTGGGGGCTCCCATGGTATTTGACAGTGGGGAGGGACCAAGGCGTTCAACTCTATGACGGTTTCAGTGTTTTCCCCTGGTAGTATTGGTAGTTGAGCACTGCTGTGGCGTAAATGAATGTGTCCCCTCCTCAGATTCACATGGTGAAATCCTAACCCCCCAAAGATGATGATATGAGGAGGTGGTGACTTTGGGAGGTGCTTAAGTCATGACGGTGGAGCCCTCGTGAATGGGATTACTGCCTTATAAAAGAGGCTCCAGAGGGATCCTAGCTCCTTCTGCATGTGAGGAAACGGCGAGAACACCAGCTATGAATCAGGAGAAGGGCCCTCACCAGAAGGTGACTGTGCTAGCGTTGCGGTCTTGGATGTCCAGCCTCCAGAACTGTGAGAAATAAATTTCTCTTGTTTACAAACCACCCGGTCTCTGATATTTTATCATAGCATCCTGAATGGACTAGCATAAATACCTAGCAGATGATAATCTCCCCTTTCCCCCACCCTGTTCCTGCAGTTTTGTCTTAGACAGAGAATATAGAAAAAAGTAAAAGGTCAGCTACGCAGAGCCCTTTATGAAGCTGTGATTGCCAGCCTCCAGCTTTGATATGTGATGCTTCTGGTTTGGTTCGTAGAGTCTGTGTTGTCTAGAAGAGCTTGACTTGTTCTGTGATGGGTTGGTTGTCTGGCAGTTTTGTGATGCAGTTTGAGACAAAGCAGGTCTGTTTTGGTACTTATATTACGTGCAGAAAAGGGACTGCTGTTTGAGATTGGATTATAAAGTAGATGCCACTGGAGAGCAATTTCTCAATATAGTTTAAAATTTAAAATCACCAGCAATTTCATAAATAGGTTCACTTACAACTATGCCAAGATATTTATACAAAGTATATTATATTATAGCATATTTGTAAAGAATGAAAGCTCTGTATGTGTGCTGATTTGGAATTACATTATTTTTATATATACATACACATATACAACTTATATATATATGTATGTGCTTGTGTCTATATAAAATGAAAAAATGTTTTGCAGAATCATGTGACTACCATTCCCTTTTGTATAAATGTTTTAAAGAAGATATTGTATATATGCTGGTACATACCTTTCTTGCCCCTAGGGAGATACTACACTGAAAACCTTTTTCTTTTCCATATTATTTGAGTTTTCTAGCCATGTTCATTTATTCATTTTCTTTCCTTTTAAACAAGAATCAAGAGCTAGCTGGGCAGTATATGATCATGACCATAACCATTCTTTTTTTTTTATTAATTAATTAATTTATTTATTTATGGCTGTGTTGGGTCTTCGTTGCTGCGCTCGGGCTTTCTCTAGTTGCAGCAAGTGGGGGCTACTCTTCGTTGCGGTACGCAGTCTTCTCATTGCGGTGGCTTCTCTTGTTGCGGAGCACAGGCTCTAGGCGCGCGGGCTTCAGTAGTTGTGGCATGTGGGCTCAGTTTTTGTGGCTCGCGGGCTCTGGAACGCAGGCTCAGTAGTTGTGGCGCACAGACTTAGTTGCTCCGCGGCATGTGGGATATTCCCAGACTAGGGCTCGAACCCATGTCCCCTGCATTGGCAGGTGGATTCTTATCCACTGCACCACCAGGGAAGTCCCATTCATTGTGTTTTAATGCAGTTTATAAAACCTTACTAAATGTTTGTAAAAACACTGTAAATTTTTTTCTCATGTTCATTTGTCAGTCTTTCTTGCCTCTTTGCATGCAGAGGAAGAAGGTAACTTTTATGGGAAGAGTGGTAAAGTATGCGCTAAGCCAGCGAACATTCTCTTGAAAACTTATTAGTTAAAACACTGAGTTGAGAAAGGAGAAAGATAGATATTTACCAATGTGATTTGAAGGACAAAGAATCCCTTCGTGCTGAAGTATGTCTGAAAGTGTACCCTTATGCTCAGTTTTTTTTTCCTTTAAATATGAGCTTTGGACTGAATTGTATTTGCTTTTCAGACCACAGGGCTGGAGGTAGCAGTGGAAGTTTTCAAAATCTGATTGCTCATCAGGAAAGCTGTTTGCTGAGAAAGGCCTGCCTGTTTGGAGTAGAAGTTATGACTGATACACAGATAAAGTCAGGGTGCCTTTTAAATATCTTCTGACTTCTGTGTCCAGATTTTGCTTTTCTCTTAATTAAAACCCCAGGCATGAGTCATAGGTCAAAGAAGATGACTCCCCTAAACTCTTCCAGTAACAGTAACTGCTTAACTCTTCCACTCTTGGTAGGCTTCTCTGGAAACCATTGTATCTGTTTCTTTATGGTGTGATTTACCTCCTTTGGTCTTAGTTTGGATGCTGAAATTTAATCATAGGAAGAAGACAATTTTACTTTAGATTGTAGGCAGTTGTCTGGAGAATAAACCCGTTGTAATATCCCTTATGTATGCATAGTTTGATCTCTAATCCATGAGGTTTTGTTTTTTAATCAACAAGGCCATGGAATTTTTCTAGTTTCAAAAGAATTTTAGTGACTTTTTTTTCCCTAAAATGGTTTGATATATAGCTCATCAGTAACATTTATTTTTGCTTTATCTTCCTTTCTTTCTGCATAGCTTTTGTACCGATATCTGACCCTCTTATACTTAGTCATGGCAAGAATTATACCCCCCATATTTCAAGGTGTTTGAACCATAGTGTAGGAATTGTAATCTATTAGGAATGTTAATACAAAATACATATATGTGTGTATATTTGTGTATGTATGTAATTATTTATGTTTATATATAGAAATGTCTGAAACAAGTCTGTCACAGTATATCATGAGTGAGAAAAACTGATATTACCTTCAATAAATACTCAGTTCCCAAAAGAACTTGATAATTAAAAAATTCAAGGTAACCAGTGTCTAGTATGGGGATCACAAACTCATATGCCTACCAGGACCTGACAGAAAAGTAAACAAGTGAACTGGGGCATAGAGGGGGAAAAAGGGCACAATTAGGGACTTCCCTGGTGGTCCAGTGGTTAAGACTCCACGCTTCCATTGCAGGGGACACAAGTTCAATCCCTGGTCAGGGAACTAAGATCCTGTATGCCGTGCGGTGCGGCTGAAAAGAAAAAAAAGGTGTGTGGGGGGGCACGATGACCACTCAACTGTTGAGGAATGAGGGCCAGTGTTGCCTGGTCTTCTAGTATTTCAAGAGAAGACATAAATTTGGATTTTTATGTGACTGCTCCCAGTCTTCAAGTGTTGACAGTACATTTAAAATAATTCAGGGCTTCCCTGGTGGCACAGTGGTTAAGAATCTGTCTGCTGGGCTTCCCTGGTGGCCCAGTGGTTGAGAGTCCGCCTGCCGATGCAGGGGACACGGGTTCGTGCCCCGGTCCGGGAAGATCCCACATGCCGCGGAGCGGCTAGGCCTGTGAGCCATGCCACTGAGCCTGCGCGTCCGGAGCCTGTGCTCCGCAACGGGAGAGGCCACAACAGTGAGAGGCCCGCGTACCGCAAAAAAAAAAAAAAAAAGAAAAAAGAATCTGTCTGCCAACACAGGGGACATGGGTTCCAGCCCTGGTCCGGGAAGATCCCACATGCCACGGAGCAGCTAAGCCCATGTACCACAACTACTGAGCCTGCGCTCTAGCGCCCGCGAGCCACAGCTGCTGAGCCTGTGCTATAGAGCCCGCGAGCCACAACTACTGCGCTCTAGAGCCTGCGAGCCACAACTGCTGAGCCTGCACTCTAGAGCCCGCAAGCCACAACTACTGAGCCTGCGCTCTAGAGCCCGCAAGCCACAACTACTGAGCCTGCATGTCACAACGACTGAAGCCCGTGCACCTAGAGCCCGTGCTTCTCAACAAGAGAAGCCACTGCAATGAGAAGCCCGTGCACCGCAACGAAGAGTAGTCCCCGCTCACCGCAAACTAGAGAAAGCCCGTGCCCAGCAACGAAGACCCAACACAGCCATAAATAAATAAATAAAAATAAAATAATTCAAACATTGTACTCTTGGATTTTTCCCTATGATGTTCTTTGTCAGCAAGTGTTATGATTGCTGCCCATAGAGTAGGTGGCATGGGGCCTGAAAACTGTACGGCATGGCTCTTGCTTTCTAGGGGCACACAGTCTAGATGGGCCAGTGTGATGTGGGATGTTTAGTATGGGCAGTAAAGGCCACAGGAACCCTGAGGAGGTAGAAACAGGCATGAGCCAGACCATCCTGGGAAGATGTCCTAGAGGAGGTGGAACCTGCAGTGAACTTTAAAGGGGCAGCAAGGGCCTTAAGATCCAGGGCACTGGAGAGGAGCAGGGGGGGTGGTGGAGAGCAGAGGTGGGGTGATGGGAAGGTGTTTGAGGTGTTGGGACAGGGCTGGGCGCGTGAGGAGAAGGTGGTGGGCTTCGGAGCAGGTCTGTGCCCCGAAGGGAGCTCCACTGTGAGCAGGTGATGCTGTGATGGGGGGCAGCATTCCGAGCACCAATCCCGCTGCGCCTTGTAGGATGAAGAGAGAGAGGGGAGAATTGAAGATGGGAAGGACAAATCCTAGACTTTCACAGCCATCTAGGAATAAGGAGCAGGGTCTTGGCTGGGGCTTCGTTATTATCAGTGAAAAGGAAGAAATGTAGATATGTTTCCAAGGTCCAGTCCATCAGAAAACTTTATTGACTCGGCCTTCAGAGCATACCCGTGTTGCCACCTTGACCCAAGCCACCATTCTGTCTTGCCTGAATGATTCCAAGGACCTGCTAGCTGCTTTCCTTGATTCTATCCTTGCCTCTCTTTTTTTTTTTTTTTTCTTTTTGCGGTATGCGGGCCTCTCACTGTTGTGGCCTCTCCCGCTGCGGAGCACAGGCTCCGGACGCGCAGGCCCAGAGGCCATGGCTCACGGGCCCAGCCGCTCCGCGGCATATGGGATCCTCCCAGACCGGGGCACGAACCCGTATCCCCTGCATCGGCAGGCGGACTCTCAACCACTGCGCCACCAGGGAGGCCCCAATCCTTGCCTCTCTTTAGTCTGTTCCCCGTAGAGTGATCCTGTTCAAACTCGTCACTCTATGACACGCCCCTGCTTAGAACTTGAAATGACTTCTCTGTCTTCATGGTAAAAGATGAAGTCCTTCCAGTTACCTGACAGGCACCATACTAAGCCCCCTCCTTTCCTCTCTGACCTCACTGCCTCATATTCTCCCCCTGGCGAAGCCCACTCCAGCCACACTGGCCTTTGAACACACTGGGCACTTTTCTGCCTCAGGGCCTTTATGTTTGCTATTTCTTCTTCCTGTATCCTCTTCCCCAGATATCCACCTGGTGAACTTCCTCTCTTATTTACATCTTTGCTCAGGTGTTACCTTCCCAGTGAAACCCACCTACCTACCCTGATGGTATTGAAAATTGCGAACCTTCCTGCCCCTTTCCCCAAATCCCTCTTCTCCTTCTTTATTATTTTTTCCTATAGAACTTATCCCTTTATAACATATTGCATACTTATGTTTTAAGTTATTATCTTTCTACCCTCACTCTAAAATAAATTTGTACAATAGGAATTTGTGTAAACAGAAGTTCTAAAAGGCAGGGGTTTGGGGGGGTTTGTGTTCACAGGTATATCCCCGTCATCTAGCATAATACCTGGTGGCGAGTGGATGCTTGATAAATACTTGTTGCATGAATGAATAAGTGGCTTTCAAGAGGCACGTAATATCTACTGCATGTCTCTCACTGAGAATTAAAAAACAAAAAAGAAAAAAAAGATATAAGACCTGCCCTCAGAGCGCATGGTCTAGTGGGGAGGTGGCCAGGAATACAGAGTATATTGACTTAATATAGTGCGTCCAGAGTTCTATGCAAACACAAGTCATGGTGCAGATACAAAGGTGAGTAGATCACTGTTACTGCTTTATAGGTTTCATCTTCTAGAGAGGATGTGTGAGTTGAGATGAAAAATGACCAGGATTGTGGCGATGGGAGTGGAGAGGTTGGAAGAGACTGGGGAGGTACCCCAGTAGTGGGATTAACAGGATGTGGTGAATGACAGGGAGTACAGGGCTGATGGGCTGATGGCTGGGGCTTGTAGGTGGTAATGTTATCTGTACTAGGAAAGGCAGGTGGAGGAGGCAGGGTGGGAAATAGCCACTAGAGACCCAGGAGGCATGTGATAGAGAAGGAAAAATATAACATATAGCTCCTAAGTTTTGTCTTTGGGAAATGAGGAGGCTGGAAATACCCATGCCCCAGTCAGGGAATTGGGGAAGGTAAATGAGTTTGTAGGACAGTAGGGGAAATGATGTGTGTATCTTACCAGACTGTCCGTTCCAGGAGGGCAGGGATTTTGTTTGTTTAGTGATGTATCTCTCGCACCCAGAATGCTGCCTGCCACATAGTACAATCTCAGTAAATGTTTATTGAATTGATGAATAACATAGTCGAATTTGGAGGACGTAAGTGGTTATAAGGCCATAAATTGTTAAGGCTTAAATTGAGATTAAACACATTTAAATGATACTGTTTTTTGGTATTTCTTTTAAAAAGAGCTTTGGTAATCATTTAGATGTAGGGCTTTAAAACGTTACATTTTGCTGATGATATTCCTGGTCACACACCTGGTGTGAATAGAAATCTTGATTTCCGTGTGGGTGTGTGTGTTTTATGGAAGTATTGTTGTTTTACAGTATTACATTAGTTTCAGGTATACAACACTTAGTGTTATTTTTTAAACCCATTTCGATATCAGGAGCGGGCAGTACAGATTAACACAGCAGTACGTAATCCTGCATGCAAAGACATGAGTGTGTCTGCATGAAAAGGTACACGCAAAATAAGTGAGAATGTGTTTTTTTACACTTGCCTTCCATGATGATGAATGTCAACTGAATGTCCTGATTTTTCCTTGTGTTGGATCTTCATTGCAGTGCAAATTGCTTATAAAAAAATGTGGCCTGGCAGCAGCTGGTGCTTAGAGTGTATGCCCACCCCCAAAGACTTTTCTTTATGATTGGATTTGGTATGTAACAAAGTATTTTATAGAGGCAGTGAAAATTATATGCTGGGTTTTTTTTGTTATCTAAATGAGATAAGGGTTGGGACATTGTTGGCTTGGGACATTTTTGTTGTTATCAAAATGAGATTAGGGTTGGGACATTGTTGAATGTAATATCCTTTCATTATAAAAGAAAGGTAGTTAATGTTCAAAATAGTGAGAATTGGGTTATCAGTTTATTGTCTAGCCTTTGGCACCGGTAGGACTAAACAAAAACAGAGTCTTGCCATGGCAGTGGTTCCAGCAGGGCAAAGGGCTGAATTATGTCCCCTCAGGATTCCTATGTTGAAGTCCCGACCCTCAGTACTTTGGAATGTGATTGTATATTTGGAGATAGGGTCTTTAAAGAGGTGATTAAGTTAAAATGAGGTCATGGAGGTAGACTTTAAACCATTATGACTGGTGTTCTTATGAGACAAAGAAATTTGGACACAGACACGTATAGTGGGAAGACCACGCCAGGACATCTACCAGCAGAGGAGAGAGGCCTCAGAACAAAACAGCTTTGCCAACACCCTGATGTTGACACCTTCATCCTGGACTTAGAGACCTCTGTTGCATAAGCCATACAGTCTGTGGTAGTTTGTTAGGGCAGTCCTAGCAAACTAATACAATCTGAAGCCAGGGTTGTTCAGGGAAACTTCCTCCTTGTGACTTTCTCCATCACCTGGTTTCAGCATCACAGTCCCCCTGGGTGTCTGGAAGAGGGTGATTCCCTGGTGCCCTGGGTATTCCCCAAAAGAATGTGTCAATCTGAATGCTCACACATTCAGATTACCAGGCAACTATGGTGGCGATTCTTTGGTATATTCATTCACTTCTGATCATTTTTGTTTGAAGCTGCCTGCCTTGTCAGCATTTCCATTTCTCAGAAACTCAATTAAGAGTGTGAGATGAAGCAGAGGCGCTTATCTTACAGCTTTTCCATGACTTGATGTCTCAACTTTCACTGATGTGTGTAGTCCAAGCTCTGCAGAACGGAGGAGATGCCTGCGGAGACAGGGCGGCTTTGTGGACGGCTGTCTTTGCTGGGAATTGGGCCATGTGTGTGAGACACCAGGGTTTCAAGCCAAGTCTGCTTTCTCAGGAGACCATCTCTGGCATCTTGAAATTTAAGTGAAGCTTAATTTAATCCCTGGTTTTCACAGTAAATCTGTAGGCTTAAATCTCACAGTAAATCTGTGTTACTTACAGTAGGAGTTGGAAAACCATTGACTTCCTTTAGCCTGTTTATTTGAATTTGATTTACTGGGAAAATCAAGAAACAGCACCAGAGGTGTTCCAAAAAACTTAAAAATTTTTCACTCCACATTCCAACAGATCTACTTTCACAGTGGGTTGGGCAAGTGGAGTCTATAACTAATTAGGTTAAAATAAATTTTGGTCTTGTTCCATGTCTCCTATGCTTAGAGAACATGAGGGGTGAGAACTTTCCTCTTGAATTCTTTCTTGATTGGGTTCCTGGGACACTCAACATCAGGATATTGAGAGCATCCGAAGCCTATAGTGAAGTGTTCCTGTTCTCTACTGTGTGTCCAGTGTCAAATAGACATGTTTGATGTTTTGGGGGGCTTTTTTGGCTGCGCTTTGCGGTATGTGGGATCTTAGTTCCCTGACCAGGGATTGAACCCGTGCTCCCTGCATTGGAAGCATGAAGTCTTAACTGCTGGACCACCAGGGAAGTCCAAGTTTGATGTTAATACACCTGGTTTGGTCGACTTTTCTGAGTGATATCATGAAGAGTGCTTCTTCAAAGTCCTTATTTTCATATATTGCTATTATGTAAGAGAGATGAGCTATCATTATAATTGAGAGCAATTTAAACCCTTCTGCTTTAAGTTATGAAATAACTTGTTTTGGTTGTGCCATCTCCCAGCCTGGCCTTTTCAGCAAATTTTTGTGGCTCATGGGGACAGATGACCCTGAGTGCTAGCAGCACCTGCAATCAGAATAGTTCTCATTCCAGGGCCTACACAACAGGGTGTGTTTGAAAGTACTTGGAAGCAAAGTATAAGCAACACACTGTACACTTCATCATAAAACACTGTACTGGAATCTGCCTCGCCTCAAACCTGGGAAGCCACTCTCCCCTCTATCTTAAGATTTTGTTACAGTTCCCCTCTCTATAAAAGGGAGAAAGAGTAAATGGAAATTTCTTTACTAGGATGGAAAATGAAAATACTTAGATGAGGAAAAAGGTGATAACAGAGCTTGTATTTGAAGATGACCAAAATCTGGGTGGAAGGACAGTCCTAGAAGAGTGAATTAGTAATGTTTATTCACCTAAATAAATTGTTTATCCAGCTTATTATTCTTTAGCAAAAGCAATTATTCCATGATTAATTAATTGTAGACTATGTATCCAACAGATTGTATGGACCCGAATGTATTTCATCTATAGGAAAAGAAAAAAAAAAAAAACACCCTTAGAAAGGATTTAAATCAGGGGTCAGAGACTTACAGCTAAGAGGCCAGATCTGGCCTATGGCCTGTTTTTATATGGCTCACAAGCCTAGAATGGTTTTCACATTTTTAAATGACTGAAAGAAATTAAAAGAAGAATAATATTTTGTGACACGTGAAAGTTATACATATTTCAGTGTTTATCAGTAAAGTTATATTGGAATACAGCTGTGCTTATTCACTGATGTATTGTGTCTGGCTGTTATCATGCAGCAGCAGAGTTCAGTAGTTGTAACTGAGGTTCTGTGGCCTGCAAAGTGTAAGTTAGTTACTCTCTGGCGCTTTACAGAAAATCTTTGCCACTCTGGTTTGAATAATTGTTTAAATTTGTTCATTTTTTAAAAAAATTATTATTTACTGTGTACTCTGCTGGTTTTGATGTGCAGTGTGGAAAATCCTCATGTAGGATGGCAGGTTAATCCATAAACTCATCTTTTAGTTTACAGAATCCCTTCTATAGCATCTCTAAAGATGGCTACTGAATATCTTTTTGGTCACTGGAAATTTAGCTGCAGTCATTAGGAAAGCAGACCAGCAGTCCTTTTTATTTTTCCCTAACCAAATCATTTATTCGACAAAGATTTAGTGAGTGCTGACTGTACACCACCCACGGTTCTGGGCAGTGGGGATGAGTGATGATCCTAACAGACAAGGTCCCTGCTCTCTGGGACCATGCGTTCTCGTGGGAGGAGATGGACCATAGACAAATAAATGTATAATGTATTGGGGTAATAAGCACAATGAAGAAAAATCAAGGGGTGAGAGAGAGCTAGAGCAAGAGAGGGCTGCTTAAGAGGTGGTGATGGGGGCTTCCCTGGTGGCGCAGTGGTTGAGAGTCCGCCTGCCAGTGCAGGGGACGCGGGTTCGTGACCCGGTCCAGGAGGATCCCACATGCCGCGGAGCGGCTGGGCCCGTGAGCCATGGGCGCTGAGCCTGCGCATCCGGAGCCTGTGCTCCTCAACGGGAGAGGCCACAACAGTGAGAGGCCCGCGTACCGCAAAAAAAAAAAAAAAAAAAAAAAAAGAGGTGGTGGTGGGCAAAGGTCTCCTAGCGTAGTTGCAGTTGAGCAGGACTCAGTGATATGGAGACCCAGGAGGTGGCATTCTAGGTGCAAGAAACTGCAAGAGCAAAGGCCCTCAGGTGGGAGTGAACTTGGCATGTTTGAGAAACAGCAAAGATGCCCTTGAGGCTAGGGCAGAGGGAACAAAGGGAAGAGTATTGCAGAGTAAAGCCAAAAAATATGGGGGTGGAGTAAGGGACAGGTTGCGAAGGGTACTGCAGGACAGAATGAGGACCTGAAATATTCATTTCTCAGAGATGACAGGGTTTTGAGCACAGCTGACTTGATCTGACTTACATTTTAAAAAGGATCACTTAAACAAGTGGGACTACATTAAACTAAAAAGCTTCTGGGGGCTTCCCTGGTGGCGCAGTGGTTGAGAGTCCGCCTGCCGATGCAGGGGACACGGGTTCATGCCCCGGTCCGGGAAGATCCCACATGCTGCAGAGTGGCTGGGCCTGTGAGCCATGGCCGCTGAGCCTGCGCGTCCGGAGCCTGTGCTCGGCAAGGGGAGAGGCCACAACAGTGAGAGACCCACGTACCACACACGCACACACACACACAAAAAGCTTCTGCACAGCCAAGGAAACGGTCAACAAAATGAAAAGGCAGCCTACTCAATGGGAGAAAATATTCACAAATCATATATTGGATAAGGGGTTAATATCCAAAATATGTATAAAGAATTCATACAGTTCTACAGCAAGAAAACCAAATAATCCAATTAAACATGAGCAGAGAAACTGAATAGACATTTTTCCAAAGAAGACATACAAATGGCCAACAGATACTGAAAAGGTGCTCCCCATCACTAATCATCAGGGGAATGCAAATCAAAACCACAGTGAGATAGTCACCTCACATCTGTAAGAATGGCTTTTATCAAAAAGACAAGCATGGGCTTCCCTGGTGGCGCAGTGGTTAAGAATCCGCCTGTCAATGCAGGGGACACGGGTTCGAACCCTGGCCCGGGAAGATCCCACATGCCGTGGAGCAACTAAGCCCATGCGCCATAACTACCAAGCCTGCACTCTAGAGCCCGCGAGCCACAACTACTGAGCCCACGTGCCACATCTACTGAAGCCCGTGCACCTAGAGCCCCTGCTCCACAACAATAGAAGCCACCACAATGGGAAGCCCGTGCACTACAACTAGAGAAGACACAACTAGAGAAAGCCGCGCGCAGCAACGAAGAACCAAAGCAGCCAAAAATAAATAAATAAATAAAATAAATTTATTTTAAAAAAAGAAAAGACAAGCACAACAGGTGTTAGTGAGGATGTGGAGAAAAGGAAACCCTTGTGCATTGTTGGTGGGACTGTAAATTGGTGCAGCCACTGTGGAAAACAGTATGGAGGTTCTTCAAAAAATTGAAAATAGTACTGCCATATGATCCAGCAATCCCACTTCTAGGTAAAAATCCCAAGGAGATGGAAACAGGATCTTGAAGAGATATTTACATTCCCATGTTCATTGCAGTATTATTCACAGTAGCCAAGATATGGAAGCAACTTAAATGTCTGTCAACAGATGAATGGATAAAGAAGATGAGATGTTATATATATACATGTATACATACACACATATACATACACACAATGAAATATTATTCAGTCTTGAGAAAGAAGGAAATCCTGCTATTTGTGACAACATGGATGGACCTTGAGGGCATTATGCTAAGTAAAATAAGTCAGACAAAGAAAGACAAATACTCTGGTATCACATAAGTATGGAATCAAAAAGAAAGCATTGGACTCATAGAAACAGTAGAAGAGAGGAGAGCCTTGTAAAAGGGTATAAACTTTCAGCTATAAGGTGAATAAGGTCTAAGGATTTAATGTAAAGCATGGTGACTGTAGTTGATAACACTATATTGTGTAATTGTAAGAGAATGGAACTTAAATGTTCTCACCAAAAAAAAAAAAAAAAGATAAATACGTGAGGTGATGGATGTGTTAATTAGCTAGGTGAAAAGAAACCTTTTACAATGTCTATGTGTATCAAATCACCACAATGTATACTTTAGATATCTTACCATTTAGTATGTCAATTATACCTCAATAAGGCTGAAAAAATATCATTTAAGCTATAAGTATATTTCCTCTACTGTGTAGTTCATTGCAGACGATGGCATTTTGTGGATTAAACAACAATGACAAAAAAAACATGTCAGTACACTAGTCAAAACAGTTAGCTTTTTTTTTTAAACATCTTTATTAGAGTATAATTGCTTTACAATGGTGCGTCAGTTTCTGCTTTATAACAAAGTGAAAAACAGCTAGCTTTAAAAGGTGCCGAAAGGAATTCCCTGGAGGTCCAGTGGTTAGGACTCCGTGAGTCCACTGCAGGGGGCATGGGTTCAGTCCCTGGTTGGGGAACTAAGATCCCACATGCCGTGTGGCACAGCCAAATAAATAAGTAAGTAAGTAAGTAAGTAAGTAAGTAAGTAAGTAAGTAAGTAAGTAAGTAAGTAAGTAAGAAAAGGTCCTGAAATATTGTCGAGTGACTTTTCTTTGACATAATTGATGTAAGGCTGCCATAAAGGTGGGATCAAAACAGTAGTAATTAGGGCAGTATCTTGTTAGGTGAGTATTCAAAGGTTTTAGGTATATGATCAGCCCACGTTTCATCAGGAAAGAGGTGGCACATTCATACTGAGAACCTGGACAGGGTATAGGGGAACTACCTGAGATCTGCATCGCCCTGGGGCTTGTGGCAGCAAAGCTCCTCCCACTTGGGGGCCTGAGGGGTGAGGGGGGAGACAGAGAGCTGTGTGTAGTGGGCCACTGGACAGGACTTGTGACCTGAGAGCCTGCAGGGAGGGAGCTGTTTTCCTCCTTCCTTCTGCTCTCCTGTGGTTGTCCTCCTGTGGACCCTCCGCATTGGTCAAACCCAACCAGGAGCCAGAGGGTAAGGGAGCATGTTTTTTGTTTCTTTGTTTGTTTTTATTTTTATGGAAGTATAGTTGATTTACAATGTTGTGTTAGTTTCAGGTATACAGCAAAGGGATTCAGATATATATATATATTTTTTTTCAGATTATTTTCCATTATAGGTTATTACAAGATATTGAATATTGTTCCCTGTGTTATACAGAAAATCCTTGTTGCTTCTCTATCTCATATATAGTTGTATGTGTCTGTTAATCCCATATTCCTCATTCCCCACCCCAATCCTGCCCGTGTTCCCCTTTGGTAACCATAAGTTTCTTTTCTATGTCTGTGAGTCTGTATTATTTTATTTTTCTCTGTCTGATTACTTCACTTAGTATGATACTCTCTAGGTCCATCCATGGTGCATGTATCTTTTCAAATTAGATTTTTCATCTTTTCCGGAAATATGCCCAGGAGTGGGATTGCTGAATCATACAGTAACTCTTTTGAGTTTTTTAAGGAACCTCCATACTGTTTTCCATAGTGGTTGCACCAATTTACATTACCACCAACAGTGCAAGAGGGTTCCCTTTTCTCCACACCCTTTCCAGCATTTATTGTTTGTACTTTTTTTTTTTTTTTTTTTTTTTTTTTTGCGGTACGCGGGCCTCTCACTGTTGTGGCCTCTCCCGTTGCGGGGCACAGGCTCCGGATGCGCAGGCTCAGCGGCCATGGCTCACGGGCCCAGCCGCTCCGCGGCATATGGGATCCTCCCAGACCGGGGCACGAACCCGTATCCCCTGCATCGGCAGGCGGACTCTCAACCACTGCGCCACCAGGGAGGCCCTGTTTGTACTTTTTGATGGTGGCCATTCTGACCAGTGTGAGGTGATACCTCATTGTAGTTTGGATTTTCATTTCTCTAACAATTAGAGATGTTGAGCATCTTTTCATGTGCCTATTAGCCATCTGTCTGTCTTTTTTGGAGAAATGTCTGTTTAGGTCTTCTGCTCATTTTTTGATTGGGTTGTCTGGTTTTTTGGGTTTTTTTTTGATATTGAATTGTATGAGCTGTTTGAATATTTTGGAAATTAACCCCTTGTTGTATCATTTGCACATAGTGTCTCCCATTCTGTCAGTTGTGTTTTTGTTTTGTTGATGGTTTCCTTTGCTGTGCAAAAGTTTATGTGTTTGATTAGGTCCCATTTATTTATTTTTTGCTTTTATTTCTTTTGCCTTGGGAGACTCACCTAAGAAAATATTGCTGTGATTTATGTCTGAGAATGTTTTGTCTATGTTCCCTTCTAGGAGTTTTGTGGTGTCATGTCTTATATTTAGGTCCTTAAACCATTTTGAGTTTATTTTTGTATATGGTGTGAAGGAGTGTTCTATTTTCATTGATTTACTTGAGGCTGTCCAGATTTCCCAATATTACTTGCTGAAGACACCGTCTTTTCTCCATTGTATATTCTGGCTTCCTTTGTCGAAGATTAACTGACTGTAAGTTTATGGGTTTATTTCTGGGCTCTCTATTCTGTTTCATTGATCTATACGTCTGTTTTTGTGCCAGTACCATGCTGTTTTGGTTACTGTAGCTTTGTAGTATTGTCTGAAGTGTGGGAGGTTATGCCTCCAGCTTTGTTCTTTTTCCTCAGGATTGCTTTGAGGGAGTGTGTTGTCAAGTGGGTCAGCTTCCCGGAGCAAAGAACAGAGAGGAAAAGTGGAGGGGCGAGTGGAATCTTAGATCTTAGGTGACACCTATGACACTTTTTAGGAGTTCCAACACTCTGTTGCTTGCCCTCCCCCACCCTAACCCCACCCATAGATACACCACAGCTGAGTGTGTGCATGTGTGTGCGCATGCACACACACACACACACACACCCTCCGTTAAGTTCCCTCTGGTATCCTGTGATCACTTTTCTCATGAGTGCAGGGGAGCAGTCTTATAATATATGCCATTGGACACACAAGGAAGGGTTTGGAGAGCCCCACAATCCCATCTTTCATTCCTGAAAAATTCAAAGCACATGTGTGTTACTGATGGTAGAATAGAGCATTTTATTATTTTTTTAAAAAGTCTCTTGTATAGTTGGATACAGACGGAAAAATACAGTGAGACAGAATTTAATACCTTGGTGAACTATATTCAGTTTTGGTTATTATTCTGGTTAAAAACAAACAAAGCAAGCATTGATTTTTAGCCTCTTTGATCCAAATGGTTTTAGTTTTCCACTGTTGGGCATGTTAAAACTTTGAAGACACAGAAGTACGATTCAGTAAACTGCTTCTTTCAGCAACTTCTGTGATGTCCTGGGGCACTGGAAGCCTTCGGTTTCCTTTCAAGGCAGGAGCAGTTAACTCTGAATCACTCACTCTCTGTGCGAAATCAGGACCTTTATATTTGGTACCAGAGGGCAGAGAAGAATTTTTTTTAATGATTTGATATTTTAAAAATATTTGACTTTTCATTTGACTTAAAGAATCCAAGGTTCTAATAACAGAACGGTCAACTTGGCCATTAGAAAGAGGTCTATAGAAAGAGGAATATGCACAAGCCGATTTTAGGCGTTATTTTGTAGAGGGTGGTCCTTGTAGGACGAACTCAAACTGTGTCGCTGGTAAAACTCATTTGCCTCTGTCCTTTTTCTGGACTCTGGATGAAAACCAAGATCTGTGGCACATTCCCTGAATGTTCTTGGCCCCCGAGTTGGAGGCCTCACTGAGGACTCATGGGGAAAACAAAACTCTCTCTTTTCTATTTATGGTTATCAGCCATGTTGTAAAACTTAAATATAATTTGTTTTGCTTTAAGGTCAATGAAAAAAAGTCATCTTGAACTTTGCATTAGTTGTCAGGCACCAGAACAGGGTATGTTTTTGTTTCATGGCTTTTGCCTGTGGGTAAGCTTTGCAGCTCAGGATCGTTCATGTGGTTGTGGACCACTGGGCTTGGGGAGCACCCACTGTGTGAGGCCATGTGTTAACATGTGGCGGCTGAAGCATGAGTGAAGCGGGGCCCTAGTCCTGAGTTAGTTTATATGATTCTTCTCAGGAGATTGGATGCATGAGCGGATACGTGGCCTGTAGAGAAAGAGCGCCTCCAGGGATGAGGCAAGTATTGTGGACAGTTTCTGGGAGAGGGACTGGCTTTCTGTCTGGAGAGGGCAAAAGCACTGTTGGCTTTGAGCCAGGACTTGGAGGATCCCCCGCGGAACATGGTCACGCAGTGGTGTATTTGACTTGAGTTCTGACTTCAATTGTAAGCCTCAGTTTTCCTCATCTATAAAATGGTGATGATATCTTTACCACCCGTATCACAGTACTTTTATGAGACTAACTTCCAAAGTGCACTACAACCAGTGAAATACCCTCAATGCTGTTACTTATTACTATGGTTAATATTGTCAAATGGTGTCTGTTAAATAGTTACATAGCTGTGAGGAGCTGTAGTTTTCCAGGAGTTAGATCTAAAAAAAGAGTTACTGTTACTCATGGTGGTTTATTAGGCTAGCTCCACATAGGAAGGTTTTTATATGTGGAAATGTAGCTGATCTCACAAATGTGGTGGAGAGAGCCATTTACTAAAGTGGAGAGGAATCCCTGAACGGTATCTGAAAGGCCGAGTTCCCTTTTTTTTTTTTAGGGAAGAAATCAGGCATAGGATGGTTCAGTATATTAATGTGTAGGTACCTAAAGTTCTGGGTTTGAGATGGCTATGGAGTGTGGGACTTGAAACTCTGTGATTCTTTAAGGAAAAAAACAAAAACAAAAAAATCAAAACCAAAAAATAACCAATGCTTAAAAAAGGAATTGAACATCTTAAGAGTCTTTCTGAGACTTAACTTAAGAACTTGAGTTGATTTAGGGAAGTAGGCGATGTGGTACATTCCTTCCTGTGTATGTTCATTAAAACATCGTGAATTAAGCTGGAGAAACTGGAGCCTGAAGCATGTTAGTGTTGTATGAGGGGAAGGATATACCTGTATGAGATTAGGTTTAAAAAACACGTGCCACACATTCAGCTGGAGATCCTCATTTGAATTCATTCCCCAGATAGGCCCTAGTCAGACGTTTCATTGTCGCCCCTTTTGCTAGAATGACTGAACCACTCTTCTTTAGGATTGATTTTATAAGGAGTTTATGAGCCAATCAAGAAAACTGACCTCATTGTCACATTATTTTTTCCTTTTTTAAAATAGACTTTATTTTTTTTAACCGTTTTAGATTTACAGGAAGATTGAGAAGATAGTACAGAGTTCTCATTAACCCTCTCACCCTGTTTGCCCTGTTATTGACATCTTACATTCATATGGTACATTGGTTACAATTAATGTACCAGTACATACATTTTTATTAACTAAAGTCCATAGTTTGTTCAGATTTCCTTAGTTTTTGCCTAGGTCAAAAACTGTCCTTTTCACTCATATCTTTACCTCATCACATAGGGCAGTGGTTTCCTGATAATAGTGGCTTTTCAACAATTATTGGTTGAGCGAATAAAGAAAGAAGATGCAGTACCTGCCCTTAAGTTGTTACAATGTACTGGGAAAGGATCAGGCCGCCATGCAAATGACATACACACTAGTGCTTAAGAGTTTAGAAGCAGATGGGCTATACTTGAATGAAGCATGGAACTGCCACTTACTGACCCTGTAATTGGGTAGGTCACCCAGCCTCTCAAAGCCTGTTTCCTCACCTGTGAAAAGAGGTAATGACAGCTCCTACCTCAGTGGGGTAGGAAAGAAATGAGTGAAGTAAAGAATGCATGCGACAGCATGTGAACAGGGCCTCACATGTGGAAAGCTCTCAGTAAATGTCAGCTTCATTGTTTACCTTGCAGGGTAGAATGTGATAGGTGTGCTGAGAGGTACAAGGTGTAATGGGGAGGCTGAAAAGGGGAGATGCATAAAGTGGGGTGGAGGTTAGGAAAGTTTTCCAAGAGGGGGTAGCCTTTGAGATTGACCTGAAAGAATAAATCAGCTTTCACCAGAGGCCCAGTGACTGGAGGGAGAAAAATGCCTGGTTGAGACAATATAACACACAAAGTTACAGAGGTGGAAGGCGTGAGAGAATGTGTTCTGGAGGAAAGAAAATAATCTACTATAGATGGACTGTAGTCTAATATGGCAAGAGAATAGGACGAGGGAGATAAAACTATGGGGTCGTAAATGTTTTTGATATAAATTTAAACTTTTAATTCTAAAATTTTTCAAATATAGAAAAAAGTAGAAGGAATATACTACAATGAAAACCCATAGAATCCCTATCTGATTTCAGTAACTATTAGCATTTTTCTTATTTACTTCATCTGTATAAATTTACATATATTATATATATATATTTTTATTTATTTTTGCTGCGTTGGATCTTCGTTTCTGTGCGAGGGCTTTCTCCAGTTGTGACAAGCGGGGGCCACTCTTCATCGTGGTGCACGGGCCTCCCACCATCGCGGCCTCTCCTGTTGTGGAGCACAGGCTCCAGACGCGCAGGCTCAGCAGTTGTGGCTCACGGGCCCAGCTGCTCCGCGTGTCCCCTGCATTAGCAGGCAGAGCCTCAACCACTGCGCCAACAGGGAAGCCCTACATATATTATATTTTGCTGAGCCATTTCAAAATAAATTTTAGATATCATGGCATTTTACCCCTAAGTACTTTAGCATTCATCTCCAAGAAATAAAGAAGCTGCCTTATGTAAATGCAGTACTATTATGATGGCCAATAAAATTAATTGTAGTCCTCAAATATCATTTATTATCAGTCCATAGTCAAATTTCCCAAAGACTTAGTCCCCTAGGTCTTTAGCATTGAAAACAAATTAAACCAGAATCCAAGCTAAAGTCCATGTACTGCATTTTATTTGATTGTCGTGCCTCTTATGTCTCCTCAGATCTAAAATTCCTACTAAGATATTAAGACTCTGAGGCTTTGGAGCACCGAGAAGATTATGGTGCTTTCCCCTCCCCCACCCCATCTACCCTCCATATAATTCAAAATAAAAACAATATTGAATTTCAATAAAAGAAATGTAAGCAAGTCCAAGTAGATTCAGATTTTTTCTCCCATCAAGATGATGACTTTGATGCTATCGAAATCTCAAGTGATCGCATTTTTAAATACCTCAGCATATGCTTATTTGCCTTGAATGGTCCAGCTCTAGACTCACAGAACTCAGTAGAGATAAAGTGACTCACTGTTTTCAGTTGAGCTGAATGTCTAGCGTGTCTAAACTTCACAGATAGGAAACCACATCCTTAATAGACACACAGAAGTGATTTTTAGTCCCATCGTACATATAAAGCCTTCCAGACACTAAGTTCCAATCCTTTTGGGTAATTTCACAGTGAGTTTCACAATATTTCTTTAAGGCAAAAAGTCACTTAGGCCTGTGGGTTGGAAAACAGAGGATGCAGAACCTTGTTGGTCCTACTTTAACCAGGAACACTCTGGTTACAAAGTGCCTCTTTTGTTTTTGGCCCTTCCTGAGTCACAGGTACCTATGGCTGGGCAAGAGTCCGGAATAGCTGTGGGTATGGGAGCGGGCAAGAGGTGCCCACCTGCCTGGGCTGCAACTTCTGCAACTCATAGGATAAACCTGGCATCCTTTGGAACAACACAGAAAAGGAGGTATTTGGGGAGTGCTTTCCTGCAAACGCACACCCTCTAATTGCCTTTTCCTGATTATCTTTCCTTGTTACGTTTGGAAGGGAGGCTCCTCTGAGAACCATTTCTTTGCACCTCGCTTGCAGGTGCACGGTGAGTGCTGCTTTAATTTATTGCACTTCGCCTTGTCGGGGACCCCAGCCCACCCCACCTCTGCTGGGAGAAACGCATTTCCACCTCCTTTTCAACTTCATGAGGTTCTGTTGACCCACTTGGAAGAGGTTCATTGTAGCACCTGCTTGTTTTTTTCTTCTGCTTAATTTGGTTTGCCTTTTATTGTCTTCCAACTGAATGGATTCTTTCTCTTTCTTTTAAGGGAAAGGAACCTGAGAAAAGCAATGCTTGTGGTGGTGACTGCTTGCTAAGGGTAATTACTGTTTTATGTTAATGTACATGTTAAAATGAGCAGACAGGGAATTGCTAAATTCACCATCTTGTTATTTCCCAAGTCTGGTCCTCTTAAGTATATTTGTTGCTTAAATAAAGATGTAGCCATGCAAAGTAGAAATGTCCAAATGTACAGTTTTTTATGCATGTGTATATATAGCATTTCAAATTTTTATTTCCATCAGCAAGAGTCATTATAGAATACTTGGAAATTATAGGAAAGTAGAAAGAAGAAACCCAGAGATAACTAGCGTTAACACTCTGAATTTATGTCTGGTCATTTAGTCTACATGTTATTTCTCTTTAAATGGGCACAGTTTCACTATTACAGTCTAGGACTTCTTGCTCCTGGGAAGTGTGGTCCATACATCAGCAGCATCAACGTCTCTTGGGAGCTTGTTAGAAATGCAGAATCTTGGTTAGCCTCTTGTATGCATCCCCCCACGCCCCAGGAAAAGAAATGCAGAATCTTGGGCTCTATCGCAGACATACGGAATCGTAATTTGTATTGAATGATACTACATATCCATTAAAATTTGGAAGCGCTTCTCCAGAACACAGTATACCCAGGACAGCAGGTGAAGTGGGTAGGACCCAAAGGCCAAGACTGTTTTTCTCCATTTTCCCTGTGTCACTCTTTCCTAAAACAATTTCCTCAGTATGTGATAAAGATAAAAATGAGGTCAATTTTCTAACAAGACATAGTAGCCTTGATAAGGAACCCAGCTGTCTCATGCATAAACATTTCATTTAGCAAACATACATTAGGTGCCTGCTGTGTTCCAGGGCACACATGCAGCAGTCACGAAGCCTGCCGTTAAGGCTTGCATGTACTGCAGTAGAAACAGATAGAGGGCAAGGGGAGGGGGTGGGTGGTGCTACAGGGATTGGGCTTGGAAGTCAGAAAGAAAAATGGTTTCTGGGCTGAGTCTTGAAATATAATTCACTGAACATGAGTTATGAGTATTGCTAGGCTCTGGAGAGAGCACAAGGCTGGATAAAATGGATCCCTTCCTTCAAGGAGTCTGTGCTTGATTTAAGGACAGGGGACAGTGTTTAAAATGATAAATAAAATCTGAAGCACCTTGGTGTTAGGGTAGAACCAGAAGATCAGGGTCTGAATATCAACTTTACAACTCTGTGACCTCGGACGAGTTATTTCACCTGTCTGAGTATCCATTTCTTCCGTAGATAGAAGCAGAATAACGTAAACTACTTCACAGAATTTCAGTGATCATTTTTTTTTTTGGCTGCGTTGGGTCTTCATTGCTGCGCGCGGGCTTTCTCTAGTTGCGGCAAGCAGGGGCTACTCTTCATTGCAGTGCGCGGGCTTCTCATTGTGGTGGCTTCTCTTGTTGTGGAGCATGGGCTCTAGGCGTGCGGGCTTCAGTAGTTGTGGCTTGTGGGCTCGGTAGTTGTGGCTCGCAGGCTCTAGAGCGCAGGCTCAGTAGTTGTGGCGCACGGGCTTAGTTGCTCCGTGGCATGTGGGATCTACTCGGACCAGGGCTCGAACCCGTGTCCCCTGCATTGGCAGGTGGATTCTTAACCACTGTGCCACCAGGGAAGTCCCTCAGTGATTTTTAAATGAGGTAACATAGTAAAGTTTTTGCCTACAGTGAGTACAGAATCAGTACCATGTGGCAAAGATATTTAAAAAGTGTCAAGTGAGTGCCATAGATAGAAGTATTGAGGAGAAACAGAGAAAAGAGAGGCTGTTTCTACCTGGACTGTGAGAGACCTTGTGGCCAATGTGGCCCTGAGGATGTGAATGAGGAAGAGTGGGCCAATGGGAACCAAAGTGAAAGATGAAGCTGCACTTTTGAGACTGGATAGACTGAGAAGAGAGGTAATAGAAACAAGGGATCAAGTTTAGTGGAGGAGAATTCTGTTTCCAACACATTCAGTTTGAGGCAGCTGCTGAAAGCTGCGCTTCTGGGATGCAAGTTTGCCCACATGGAATGTTCATTATTCAGACACATGCCCCTCTGTTCTAGGCTTAGCCAGGGCTGGGCATGAAATGAAGTGCTCAGCTTCCCTGGTCCTGGTGTTTGGTCAGAATACCTCTTGCAGAGGGACTCTTTCTTGCTCACTGGAAAGGTACACATCTATCCAGGGTTTCTCACCAGGTTGGAAAACAATGCACAATTTTTTTAAACCTTGAGACTTACCTCTTCTTCCAAAGAAGAGGTATGGAAGAGAACTGAAATTATCTGTGCCTAATTTTTATCCATTGTTATCCTCTTCCTTGGGTTTCTTTTTCTCTGTAAATCTTCTTCCTCCCAACTAATGACCATTAATTGCTACAGAAGAAAAATGAATTGGAAAAAGTTTTTTGAAAAATGGACTAAATGCTCTAACACCAGTGGTCTCTATTTCTATTTGTGTTGGTTTCAACCGTAGGCTCCTTTATGATCTCTCTTCATACGGAATAGACACAGCCTACAAGTAACCATAGTTACTGGCTTTTAGAGGTTACAACCAGCCTGCCATATAAAATGCTAACATTTTACCAAATTTGTTTTATCTCTGTCTCTCTCTGTTTCTGTCTCTCTGTCTCTGTATACATACACTTTAAAACATTTTTGCTGAACCGGTTGAGTTAGTTATAGAGGTCATGACCCTTTACCTGAAATATTAATACTTTAATATGTATCTCCCAAACACAAGAATATTCTCCCACATAGTCCATAATACCGATTCAAATTTCCCCAGTTATTCCAGTAATGTCTTTTTATAACCCCTCTCCTCATCCAAGATTCATCAACAGTCATTCACTGCATTTTGTTTCTTTTCCTTTAATCCAGAACAGTCACCCTGTTTTTGTTTATTTTTGTCATTCATGGCACTGATATCTTGGAAAATGCCAAGGTAATTGTCTTGCAGAAAGTACCACAAGTACTGGATTTGTTTGATTGTTACGTTATGATGAGATACAGATTAAGCCTTTTGACAAACATACTACATAGTCCCTGTGGAGACATGTGACGTTTGGTTATCCTATAATTGGTTGTGCCAACCATCACTTGGGTGAGGTGGTCTGCCAGAGCTCTCCATTATAAAGATACCTTTTCCCCTCGGTAAGTGATAAGTAATCTGTGGGGTGATATTCTGAGACTGTGTGAGTATCCTATTCCACAGCAACCCTTTCCCTAATGGTTTTAGTGTCCATTAATGATCCTTGACTGAATCAATCATTGCCTTGGTGGTTGCAAAGTGGGATTTTCTATTTCTGCTATTCCTTTGGTGTTTATTAGCTGGCTTTCTTTGTAAAAAAGAGCTTTCCACTATCCCCCTTTCCATGAATATCTGTGGATTTATGGTTCCTTTTTTTAAAATTGTAATTTATCCGTATCATTCTTTTTGTTGTTCAAATTGTACCACATTTGGCCAGTGGGAGCCCCTTCAAGGCAGCTCCTGTGTCCTTCCGTCATGTCTGCATTAATATTTGAGCACTTCTTGCTTTCTGGCATAGTATGATGTTCTAGGCTTATACTGTACTTTCCTTACCCCCAGGCCTGGACCCAACTATTTCTCCAGTGAGCTATGGTGCTTAGAAAAGCAAGACCTGGGTACTCAAACTTTTCTTTAAAAATGCATATAATCCAGAGAAAGTTAAAATTCCTTAATTATTTGTTGAAGCTCCCCCATTCCCCAGCTTCTGCTAAAATATTGCCATGGAGTCATTGGAAGTTTAGAAGTTGGAAGGAAAGGACCAGTGAGAGGAGGAGGCCGTTGAAAGAGAAGGTCATTGGGCTTTGGACCAGAGGTGGTGCAGTGATGCAAAAAGGGGGAGTGAGATAGTGCCAAGACCAATTTAGATTATGTTGGAATTCTGCCCACAGAGTGACTAGAGAGCCTGAGAAAATAATTTCTGCTTATTTTCCAGGTAGACTCTGAAAATTGGTTGCCCTTTTTTATATCCGGTAATGCTAAGAGAGTGTATTCCCCTGAGCTATACATATGCTAATTCTTAGAGCAATTTAAGAAATATAGTTTCCATACTGAGAGTTCCTAAGTGTTCTGTATTTTCAGAGTCAGTGTGAGGTGTGTATAGGTAGATGTATATTTCTGCATGTCTTTTTTAAAAATTAAAATTCATAGTTTTTATTTTGAACACTCCTAATTGAAAATAGTATCTGAATTTATTTGCTGATTATAATATTTGGTTGCAAATTATTAAAGGTGCATATGTGCAGCATTTTAGGCAGCAACTTTTGAGACACAGAAGCCAAGAATTTCAGTTATTTTCCAAAGTAATCAACATACATTTGATAAAATGATAGTCTCTGATCTTGAACTTGAACTGACTGATGTTTCTGGAACTCAGTATCACCTCTGTGCTCTCTTCTTGTATATGATAGCGTAATTAAAATATTCATTTGCCTTTTCTATTCTGTGAAACAAAACAGAACAAAACATGAAATCAGTAGCTTTGTTTCCATTTGATAGGGAAGTTATGAAAATGCTTAAAAATACAAAAGCAAATTTGAAACAGAAGGGTTTTTTGTTTGTTTTCCATTGAAGTCAGCATTTTTGGAAGTAAAAAACAAAACAAAACAGAGACTAGTACATCTATACTTTGTACAGCAGGAATATGTTTTTGTTTCTTTTTTTTGCGGTACGCGGGCCTCTCACTGTTGTGGCCTCTCCCGTTGCGGAGCACAGGCTCCGGACGCGCAGGCTCAGAGGCCATGGCTCACGGGCCCAGCTGCTCCGTGGCATGTGGGATCTTCCCGGACCGGGGCACGAACCCGTGTCCCCTGCATCGGCAGGCGGACTCTCAGCCGCTGCGCCACCAGGGAAGCCCAGGAATATGGTTATTATTCAGATGTATACACTGCATGTTACAGATGCCTTTATCATTTTATAAAACAAAACCACACACACACACACACACACACACAATCACTGATTTTTAACCCTCAGTGCATTCTTTTTTTTTTTTTCTTTTTGCGGTACGCGTGCCTCTCACTGTTGTGGCCTCTTGCACTGCGGAGCACAGGCTCTGGACAGGCAGGCTCGGTGGCCATGGCTCACGGGCCCAGCCGCTCTGCGGCATGTGGGATCTTCCCGGACCGGGGCACGAACCCGTGTCCCCTGCATCGGCAGGCGGATTCTCTACCACTGCGCCACCAGGGAAGCCCCCCTCAGTGCATTCTTGAGAATGGAGAGTGGTACTAAAGCAATTGCTCTACACCAAATGGTTACTGGCTATTTGGCGTGAGTAAGGCTACGCTGAAGATGGAAAGGGGCACATCCTTTAAATGTGCTGCTTGCCAGAATAGGTAAGTGAACTCAGGTTGTGTGGTGGCCAAATTGTTACACATTGGCCCTTGACTTAAGAGTATTGTAGTTTCACCATTTAGTTCTTATGCAATTTCAGTGCATGGGATTAAACTAAGCAGACTGATGACTAATAAGGAGTCACCATTTTTGGCAAATGGATTATTTTCAAAGTCCAGTTTTATTGTTATTGGGAAAATTTTAATGCAACTGAGTTCTTTTGGAGGTTGTAAAGATCAATATCTCTTTCTTACTTTCTATCAAAAACTCCCTGAGTGAGGCACTCATCCCCACAACCGAATCCATTGCTTCTTGTATTTCTTTAATCTTGATCTTGTTTGAAAGGAGCTTTATCCAGAGCACAATTTCTTCATTCATAACTAAATTTCTTTCAGACATTAAGACAGCTAATATGCAATTATATAATTAAAAGTCTTCTTTCATCTGGATTTTACTAAATCCATAACTGTTTTAGCCAGTAAAAGCAAATTATATTTTGGCCTCTAAAATGGATTTATATACTTTGAACATCTTTTGGGACTGTATTTGCCCTTGAATTATGAGATAGAAAATACTCTCCGTGACTGGATCTGTTAATACCTGTGGAGGAAGCATCTGGTACCCTTGTTCTTGGGCTGGTGTTCATTCTACTGGCTGGAGTCACATTCAGAATTAAAGTGGAGATAAAAAGGTTTTTTCCCCACCAAATGCCTTAGTCCTATTTTTACATAGCGTTTGGTTATTTCTAACTGTAAAAGTAGATGTGATTATTGTGGAAAATTTGGGAACCACAGGAAAATGCAAAGAAAATAAAAATTATTCTAATTCTGTTATCTCTAATTAGCAACTATACACAAATGTTGACTTTTTTTCATTCTAGTCTTTTTTTTCTAGGTATAGATACTTTTAAACAAAATTGAGATCATATGGAACAAATCATCTTATAGTCTGCATTCCCAATGAACACTGCTTAAAGACATTTTCTCATTTTATTAAATATCTTACAGATTTAAAAAAACTTTATCCGTTGCTGAATATTTATATTTTAAAATTGCTTAAAATGTTATTACTTTAATGGAAAACTTCTTTGTACATATCTTTATGTATATCTTGGACTTTTTTTTACGGATAACTTTAATCTTTTAAAAATTTATTGGTTTCAAGGAATGACAAATAATTCAGTTTCTCCTCTCTAGCAATTCTGGCTAAGTCCTCTTGTCTGCAAGAATCGTATCTTTATAACACCATCATGTTGGTCTGTCCGGAATGGTGCAGTAACGCTTCATTTATCTAACAACACCATTACGGAACTTCTCATAAATAAATTTTTCACGTAACTGAAACACCCTTAAAAGTGTTCATACTAGGGCTTCCCTGGTGGCGCAGTGGTTGAGAGTCCGCCTGCCGATGCAGGGGACACGGGTTCGTGCCCCGGTCTGGGAAGATCCCACATGCCGCGGAGCAGCTGGGCCCGTGAGCCATGGCCGCTGAGCCTGCGCGTCCGGAGCCTGTGCTCCGCAACGGGAGAGGCCACAACAGTGAGAGGCCCATGTAACACACACACACAAAAAAAAGTGTTCATACTAGGTTATTGTAAACCTAGTATGTGAGTGTGATTCTTTCTAAAATTAAATTACATATGTTGCTATCCTCTTTAACATAATTAACATACTTGCAAATCATAATTTAACCCCTCTGGTCTAAATCACAAGTGTCGTGGGACTTCCTTTGGTGGTCCAGTGGTTAAGACTCAGTGCTTTCACTGCATGGGGCTGGGTTCGATCCCTGGTCAGGGAACTAAGATCCCATAAGCCATGTGGTGTGGCCAAAAGAACCCCCAAAAACAAAACAAAACACACCACACACAAGCATCTTTGTAAACACTAGTTATTATACAGTCAGTTCTGCTAAAATGCAATGTATGTGTTTCTAAAAACCACCATGCTATGCAGAATCATGTAGTAAAGCCTCCAGTGCTTAAGGGAAAAGTAGGATCAGGGACATAACACTCAAAAACCTTTATCAGTGAGGCATCCCAGCACTGGAGCCTACCTGGGCTCTTTGGTGGGGCTGATGGTGGACTCTGGGAGGGCTCACGCCAAGGAGTACTTCCCAGAACTTGTGCTGCCAGTGTCCTTGTCTCCACTGTGAGACACAGTCACTGCCTGCCTCTGCAGGAGACCCTCCAACACTAGCAGGTTACCTGCACCACTCATAGAGCCATTTGTGAGGAAAGCCTGTCACATGGCCCTGCCGACCCGGCCACTGCTGACTGAATCACAGGGGACACGGGTGCAAGCCCTGGTCCGGGAAGATCCCACATGCCGCAGAGCAACTAAGCCCATGCGCCACAACTACCGAGCCTGTGCTCTAGAGCCCACGAGCCACAACTACTGAGCCCATGTGCTACAACTACTGAAGCCTGCGCACCTAGAGCCCGTGCTCTGCAACAAGAGAAGCCACTGCAATGAGAAGCCCGCACACCACAACAAAGAGTAGCCCGCGCTCGCCACAGCTAGAGAAAACCACGCACAGCAACGAAGACCCAACACAGCCAAAACTAAATTAAAAAAAAAAAACCAAACCTTTATCAGTGACACATTAAAAAAAAGTAAGATGGGAACTGAATAAAAATTGGAGCACAGTTTTACACATATTAGTTGGTCATGAAGTAAGTAGATAAAAAGTGCACAAAATATGGCATTTTACCTTGAGAAAGTCGTGACGTTTTCTGTGGACTGAGGCCCTGGAAAGGTTGCAGTTTGTGAGTCACTGTGAAGTGGTGGAAGGAGGGTTACCTGAAATCAGAAGGAAAGTTGGGGCACCCAGCGTGGAGGGCTGTGGCTCGGCACACGTCTGGGGGACTGAGATCGCCAACAGATATTTGAGGCGTGGATTTTGTGCCTTTTGTGTATCCTTAGACAGCTGGGTTCCGCCCCGTGCAATCTTCTGCTATTACCTAATGTTTCTTGCAGTGAAATCATACCTAAACAAATGTGAAAATCAAGTTACGCTCAAGTTGCTCCCTACTGTATCAACCTTGGAACAAACACGAGTGTTATAGGAGAACTGAGTGTACTGTGTGGCACCAGGGTGATGTCTAGGGGATATTTCTGCTTGTCTCTATCCTAAATGGAGGTAATGCATGTAAAAACACTTAGAGAAGAATCTGGCTTGAGAGTCCATACTGTGTAAGTGTAACAATAACAGTGTAACAGTAATAGTAACTCTAAACTGTAACAGTAACAATGACAGTAATAATAAATGATGACTATTGATGTCTGTGGGATTCTGACTGCCTACCATGGCAATGCTTCCTGCCTCCTCCTAAAGGACCTATTTCTCAATCTCTTATGGCTTTTAAATGAGTTTATCACGCTTCTTAGAATTACATCTAATGTGTGGCCCAGTGTGGGAGAGGCTGACAGGTGCACAGACTTTAGGTTATGGTTTACCTGTGGCATCTGTTACACCTACTTAAACTCGTTTATCTTATGAATGATTTATTACCTATGTATTCATTCACAGGATTGTTGGGGGAAGTAACTGATGTTTTAAGTGAGATTATCATCATGCAGAATTTTCAGATTTTCTCTTTTATTAGAAAAAAGTTGGGACTTCCCTGTTGGCGCAGTGGTTAAGAATCTGCCTGCCAATGTAGGGAACATGGGTTCAAGCCCTGGTCGGGGAAGATCCCACATGCCTCGGAGCAACTAAGCCCGTGCTGCGTGCCACAGTTACTGAAGCCTGTGCACCTAGAGCCTGTGCTCCACAACAAAAGAAGCCACCACAGTGAGAAGCCTGCGCACCGCAACGAAGAGTAGCCCCCGCTCACTGCAACTCTAGAGAAAGCCCGCGCACAACAGAGACCCAGTGCAGCCAAAATAAATAAATAAATAAATTTATTTTTAAAAGAAGTTAACACGCCTCTCTCTTCTCATTCCCACCTGCAAAAGTGAAGTGTGCTTCAATGGATACATCTGAAGGGCATTTACAAGTTGTTGATGAATTTCTTTAAGTTGTTATTGTTCACTTCTATTTACAACTGCTTCTGTGTTTGTGAGATGAGCTCATCTTTGGAAGGTGGGGCAGGCAAGTGTGATTTCAGAAGACCTTCCCTCCCAAGTCACAGTATAATTAGAAGTCCACATCCTCCCTAAGTTGCTTTTTAAAACTCCCTGAGAAGGACATTTTTATCGTGAATGGTTGCCAACAAGCCTTGCTGATTCCGGCTTTAGTAACTTTAATAAGATGACAGATCAAAACACCATCTAGATTTAACAAGTCTTGTTAGTATTGTTCTGAAGGAAAAGTAGCTAATATAGCTCATCATTTAGATATTCCAATGAAATCTGTATTTTAATTATGCAGAGACTCTGAATAACAATGGGGTGTTTTGATTTTTAATTTCTAATCTGACTTTGAACGTTAACTTTTTGTCTCTACACAATTTCTAGATACATTCGGGCTGCCTGACCTCATTGAGTGATTGCTATTAATTAACAAGACTTTGTGGGAAAAGGGAAATTGCCTTCTGAGCTTTGTACCAAAGACCTGGGGAAAGTAAGTAATTTTCTAATTTGCTTTTTAAAAATTTTATTATATTTCTCTCAGAAAGTTAACAGTTTGTCTGTGGCTTTTTTACTTCCTTTCTTTCCTGGCTTTGTAAGTTTTATATGTTCTTACAGACTTGAAACATGGAAAGGGACTCAGGAGACCTTTAAAAAAAAAAAAACCTTTCAAGAGATTAGGATGACTTTCTGCAATGTGCCATTTCTTTGGAATTTCATAAACTGAGTCCTCAAGGTTGTGATAAAACCTTTTATCAGGTGTTCAGTAGATGAATTAAACTCTAAAGGTAAGACAGTGTAATATGGTGTGACAGAAAAGTGAGTCCGGTTTTTTGCGCTTCAGGAGTTTTAGACTTTTAGATAAGCTCTTTGGTTCTGAATTTTTTAGAATAAGAATGTAATCCATTTGGTTCTTTTCTTGTCTGGAAAGGAAAATAAAATGTGGAATCACTTGTTCAATAAGTCCCTCATGTAGCTTGGTTTTGGAAGAATTGATGCATGTCAGTTTTATTGTTTTATAACTTTTTCGAGAAACTCTAAGATAGTTTAATTGAGAAACCTGTGTGAATGGCTTGACTATCTCGTAGAAAAAATTGTTCGACGCCATAAAGTTCAGTTTATTTCCCTGATCTTTTTGAAGAGAAAGGTAAAATGGGCCCTAAAAATAATGCAGTCTACTTTTTTGTAGATACTACTTGGAAATGTGAGTGGCCCATAAGAATGTAAGTGAAACAACACACATACACCCACACACACACGCACGTACTCATGCACACGCATTCACACACACCTCCTTTCTGGTGTATTCCAGAAGCAATATCATTGACAGTAGGAACTGTTTGCTCATTAAATCACTAGATAGTTTTCTAAACTTTGTATTCTTTGTGTATTGCAGCTCCTCTACATTTCTGACAGTACAAATGAGATAGTTGAAACATTCCTAAAACAAAACAAGACAGAACAGAAACTATACTCTAGAAGTTCCATAGAAGCATTAAACAGTAAGATCAGATTTTATTGTTATATTGTTTGTAGTGTAAATTTATTTATAACTAAATTGTGTGTTATTTGAAATAATTTTAATAAGGTAAGGGTCTTTAATTATGAAGCTGTTTTGAAGTTAAATAAGATGTACTGAAAAAAATATTACATACACACACGGAGTATACACATACCACGAAAACAGTTTCTGAGAGCCATCAAGTCTCTGCTAAAATATAAATCCAATGAAAGCAAGGACTTGGAAAATTTTCTCCAAAAACATTTTTTTTTTGTTACGGTGAAATATTTGCAGTAGTGAAATACTATTGTCAGTGGAATTTAAAAAAAATGATAGCAATATATTTAGTTGAATTTTTTAGCCTTGTATTCACATATTAACCTTAAAATAAAGGATATTTATTCCATCCTGGAAGGATATTTGAAAGAGGATTATGTTGGAAGTCACCAGTCTCTCCACAGAAGTAGAACGAAAAGAGCAAAAGATTAATTCTCTGGCCATTAGGATCTCAATATTTGCAGTGGTGTTTAGATTGGAAATACAACTTAGCCCCAGAAAGTGAGCACTTAAAGTGCCTTTCAAATAATTTAGCATTTCTTTAAAATTTAATATAGTCCCTGGTGAAATATTTTCCTTCCATTACACCAGAATATTCCCTTTGTGATATTGCTGTAAAAGTTACTTTTCCATTTTGTAGAAGCAAGGCATCAGTAGGACTTTTGATCGCCACAATAAGCTAAAGACAGTCCCTGTGTTACCAAAGGGACTATGGCAGAAGGATCCCTGCTTACTGAAACTGATGTCATAGCTGAAAACTTATATGCACAGAAGGATGTTCACAGTTGACTTTTAAGTTAAAAAGAAGGTGGTTATAATGCATAAGTATGCTCTGTATAAATCTAGTCCTGAAGAACTAGTTATATGGAAGTAAACATTAAGGGAGAGGGCAGGGTGGGGGGAGATGGAGGAAAGTCCCTCCTGAAATTTACAAAAGTCACAGGTGAATGTTTCTGACAGTACTTTGAAAACTGTAAGGGGTACTTAAATGAATTGGTGACTTATTTTGGGGGAGATTAGTGCAATTTTAGGGAAAATTCAGAACCCTAAACAACCACCACACTATCTTTTTTTTTTTTTTTTTGCGGTACACGGGCCTCTCACTGCTGTGGCCTCTCCTGTTGTGGAGCACAGGTTCCGGACGCGCAGGCTCAGAGGCCATGGCTCACGGGCCCAGCCGCTCCGCGGCATGTGGGATTTTCCCGGACCGGGGCACGAACCCGTGTCCCCTGCATCGGCAGGCGGACTCTCAACCACTGTGCCACCAGGGAAGCCCCCACGCTTCCTTTTAACTCCCATTTGTCCTCTACTTTTATTTTTTTCTTAATCACAAATATGTTTTCAAAGACTTCCTTGTTTCAAGTGTTTTATTTAATTGTTTGAAGTAGGTTTCTGGAAACTTGAGTCTATAATATTGACAAAATGTGGATGCACTTTTGAAAAATTAGCCATGGATTATTTTAAAAGAAGCAGAAAATAGCTTCTATTTTATTATCCTGTTTAATACATATATATGTTTATTTTTATGTTAATACTATCAGAGTAGTATATGCTACAAATTATTTGGTATCCTTTCTTTTCCACTTAAATAATGAATTCCCATGCTAATAAATATTTGTCTACAATATTTTTAGTGAAAGAGAAACAGTTGAATCTTAGCTTTTTGTTTAATTTTAGGTGATCCTGGCTTTCAGTTAGAAGGGAGTATAAATATGTGAAATATATGGTGTGGGTTTTTCATCTGTGAACAGAGAATAGACTAGGATTCACCTTCTACAATCTCTACTGTGTTTACTGTAACCAGACATGTTCTGAGCAGGAGGCTTGTGGGACTAAATATGTGTTCAAAATGGTAAATGTCACTGTTTGACAGGTACTGTGTATAAAGCTTGAGTCTTCTTTGGTCCCTTTGTTATATTACAAGAGTGCAGGAGACATCTTTCTCCCGCTTAGCTGTCTTCATCAATATTTCTGTGCCTAAGGAAGGATTCTACCTATGTATTTCTCCCTCCCAAGAAGCTCTTAATATCTCAGATGAGGTGATGGGTACAGAAGGAATGTTTCATAGACTTTGGAATATAATTTATTGGAGCAAATTGAAATCCAAATTAATTGGAGATGCAAAATGTATTATAGACCTTTTCATGCCTTCTCAATTTTAGGTTCATTTATTAAGCCAACATTTTTTGCACAACTACCATGTGCCAGGCACTGTGTTAGGAGCTCATTATACAAAGATGAATGAGATATGCTCTTGCTTTCAGGGAACTTAATTTGAGTTTCAAATTCAGATTCAAATAACATATATTCAGTGTGTACTATGTGATATTCTGGATATTCTCAAATGAGGTGCTGGACCACTAACATTCAGTTCAGTAATGATATTCATTGACCCATCCCTTCCAAAATAAATCATGAATAGAATTTTCTAATCCTTAAGGGTTTTTTTCCATTTTATTTTCCTGAACTTTTGGTACCTGCTACTACTTGTTAAGTTAAATTAGCAAATAGAAAAAAAAAGTTAATGAATAAAAAGCATTTAATCAACAAACTTAGAACAATGATTTAAAAAAACGTGTGTATATATTTATACACACATATGTGTACACACACACACACATAATATTTGGGAAGCAGTATGTATATAATGTAGTTGTAATTTCTCCTAGTAGAATAATTCTTGGTTCATGTGGTACAGTTAAATATACCAAGATTTCTGATATTCTGCCCTTAGACTGGCTCCGCTGTCTGAACAAGTGTGGAAGTCATAGTAGTGAGTCACTAGATTGTCACAGTAATTCTTAGGGTAGGGATTATTGAAACTAGGGGGAAAGTAACTCGCCAGCATTCACACAGCTAGAAAAGGTTTGAGTTAGGATTCTAACTCTGATCCATCTAACTTTAAAGCCCATGAGGTATCCATCTGACTCTGGTGAGCCTGTAGGGAAGATGGATTCACAAATGCCGTGGGCCTGCTGAGGAGGGGGCAGTCATTTCCTGAGGAATCAGGAGTCTGTATGTCATTGGGCATGTTCCCCATTTTCTCAAAGTCCATCTCTTCATCTTTAAAGAATAGTTGGTAGTAGGATCTAGCAGGGCATTGGACCAGAGCAATTAAGGAGCATTGGTAAGAGAAATAGCTAGGCATGTGAGATGGAGAAATAATAGGTCTGACTGGAAGCCACTGCTAGCAATTAACCCGGGGAGTGTGCTGGGAACTGTATTAAGAGTTTTACATATTTCATCTTATTTAATCCTATATATCAGTTCTGAGAGGTAGGTGTTATTGCCCCATTATAAAGATTTTGAAACTGAGGCTCAGTGAGGTTAAATAACTTGTCTAACGTCACATAGCTAGGGAGTGGAGTGGTCAAGACTTGAACTCAGGTCTGTATGACTTTCATGTTTATGCTTTAACCACTGTGCTATGATCAGAAGTAATCCTTTCTGTGTGTCAAACTCCCTTAACACCCTACTTCAGTCTCTCTGATAGTATATTCTGATTTTATCTTTTATTGTTTTTAACTTGAATTGGGTTATAGTTATTTACATAATGTTTAATAGACTATAAGGTCTTGAGGCCTGGGATCTAGTCTCATTCACTTTTTTTTTTTTGTCTTTCATAACTCTTTGCTCAGTAAAATTTGCATTGATAAGATGAATAATCTCTAAGATATTTTGTCCCTTGAAATTCAGTGTTTTAAAATTATATACGTGAAGCTTCTGTTGAAGTTATATCAAGTGTTACTCAAATTGGGGTAATTGGATTTTAGTTTGATATTTGTTTATTTATTTATCTATTTAGTTGTTTGATATCTAGATTGATCTCTAAAGTTTCAGGAAATTCCTAATTGCCATTTTATCTTGTGACTTGCTGTCCAAAACTGAAGCTGAGACTAAAATGCACTTCTTGTAAGCCCTTTTGGAGGCTGGAAAGCTGTGCTTGCTGCTTCAATGCTATGGCAGGTATAAAACTGTCTTAAATGATACTTTTGAGTCCATAAAAAATACTACACCATCATTCATGCAGGTAGGGACCTCAGTTTGTGAAAATATGTGGAGCCCTTGTGTTGACGGTTACTCCTGTTGGTCCTGGCTGCTTTCAGATTTAGACAACAAACAGAAGTACTTTTCTGGTTCAGGGCATATTATGGGAGACCGTTGGGGTCAGGCTGCCTAGGTTTACACCCTAGTTTCTTGGTTTATGAACTCTGTGACTCATGACAAGAAAGCATCTGTAAAATGAAGATGGATAAGAAAACAGGTTGTTATAATAGGTTCGTGTACTTGGTTCACTGGGAATTTAGGGAGAAAATATCTGTATTCAGATGGGAGCCACTTTTGCTCAGATACTCTTTAAAGGAGGCCAAAACTATGAGCTCGTAGGACAGAATTTGACGGTTCAGTATTACAGCCCGTGTTCATCCCTAACCCTTTGCTCTTTTTAAACCAGAGTTCACGTTCTCTTGTAACTACTGCATTTATTTTCCTGTACTCTAAGGAGGTAGTTTAGACTTTGCTTCATGTTCTGTATGCTGGAGCAGAGTAGGAAACGACGTCTTTTAAGAAAATAGAAACTGTTACTCAAGATCAACATTGCCTCTGGGCTTTGAAAAACTCTGGGGTTTCTTTCATCTTCCAGGAGAGCTGTGAGGAAGGAAAGCAAACCCTGGGGAAGTTTCATAGCTTGTCTCTGCCACTGTTACTGGAAAAGGGGAAAGTAAGGGCCCGTAAATAGCTGTCATGGCCGCAGTTGATTGCAGGTTCAGGTGTGCTAGAAATAAAGCACAGGGAGCTGCTTATTTCCACGGCTGCTGCTCGGCCTGACAGCAGGAGAATGGGTCTCAGAACGTGGCTCTACAGTGAAAACAAAGTGTCCCATCCATCACAGGCATGCATTTCATAAATTTCAATTTGCACAAAGATTCATGATGTTATTCCCTTTTGAGGTTTAATATCTTAGATTGCTAACAAGTTGGGTAAAAATACTCTTCAGCCTCAGCCTTATTCTTGTAGTTCTTGATTGCTTAGTTTTGCACTTTGAAGGAAGGGCACACTTGGCCTGTACCTTCTTGATGGTGAAAAGCAGGAGCTATCAATAAATGCTGAATTTAAAAACCATTTCCAGGGTTACCTTCCCCCACTACGTGACCCTTGCAAAAAAGCTTTAGTCTGCTGTAAGCTGGTAATCTCTTAATGCATGGATACCCTGGTGGGGAAAATAAAATCGGATTGTATACCTTTCCCATTTACTTGTGGACTAATTGTTGTTCTCCTGCATTTAAAAGCAGATGTTATATATGGCCTTTATTATGTTGAGGAAACTTCCCTCTATGCCTACTTTCTGCAGGGTTCTTATCATAAATGGGTGTTGAATTTTGTCGAAAGCTTTCTCTGCATCTATTGAGATGATCATATGGTTTTTCTCCTTCAATTTGTTAATATGGTGTATCACGTTGATTGATTTGCATATATTGAAGAATCCTTGCATTCCTGGAATAAACCCCACTTGATCATGGTGTATGATCCTTTTAATGTGCTGTTGGATTCTGTATGCTCGTATTTTGTTGAGGATTTTTGCATCTATGTTCATCAGTGATATTGGCCTGTAGTTTTCTTTCTTTGTGACATCTTTGTCTGGTTTTGGTATCAAGGTGATGGTGGCCTCATACAATGAGTTTGGGAGTGTTCCTCCCTCTGCTATATTTTGGAAGAGTTTGAGAAGGATAGGTGTTAGCTTTTCTCTAAATGTTTGATAGAATTCGCCTGTGAAGCCATCTGGTCCTGGGCTTTTGTTTGTTGGAAGATTTTTAATCACAGTTTCAATAATAAAGGCCATATATGACAAACCCACAGCCAACATTGTCCTCAATGGTGAAAAACTGAAACCATTTCCACTAAGATCAGGAACAAGACAAGGTTGCCCACTCTCACCACTCTTATTCAACTTAGTTTTGGAAGTTTTAGCCACAGCAATCAGAGAAGAAAAGGAAATGAAAGGAATCCAAATCGGAAAAGAAGAAGTAAAGCTGTCACTGTTTGCAGATGACATGATACTATACATAGAGAATCCTAAAGATGCTACCAGAAAACTACTAGAGCTAATCAACGAATTTGGTAAAGTAGCAGGATACAAAATTAATGCACAGAAATCTCTGGCATTCCTATACACTAATGATGAAAAATCTGAAAGTGAAATCAAGAAAACACTCCCATTTACCATTGCAGCAAAAAGAATAAAATATCTAGGAATAAACCTACCTAAGGAGAAAAAAAACCTGTATGCAGAAAATTATAAGTCACTGATGAAAGAAATTAAAGATGATACAAATAGATGGAGAGATAATACCATGTTCTTGGATTGGAAGAATCAACATTGTGAAAATGACTCTACTACCCAAAGCAATCTACAGATACAATGCAATCCCTATCAAACTACCACTAGCATTTTTCACAGAACTAGAACAAAAAATTTCACAATTTGTATGGAAACACAAAAGGCCCCGAATAGCCAAAGCAATCTTGAGAACGAAAAACAGAGCTGGAGGAATCAGGCTTCCTGACTTCAGACTATACTACAAAGCTACAGTAATCAAGACAGTATGGTACTGGCACAAAAACAGAAAGATAGGTCAATGGAACAGGATAGAAAGCCCAGAGATAAACCCATGCACATATGGTCATGTTATCTTTGATAAGGGAGGCAGAAATGTACAGTGGAGAAAGGACAGCCCCTTCAATAAGTGGTGCTGGGAAAACTGGACAGGGACATGTAAAAGTATGAGATTAGATCACTCCCTAACACCATACACAAAGATAAGCTCAAAATGCATTAAGGACCTAAATGTAAGGCCAGAAACTATCAAACTCTTAGAGGAAAACATATGCAGAACACTCTATGACATAAATCACAGCAAGATCCTTTTGGACCCACCTCCTAGAGAAATGGAAATAAAGACAAAAATAAACACATGGGACCTAATGAAACTTCAAAGCTTTTGCACAGCAAAGGAAACCATAAACAAGACCAAAAGACAACCCTCAGAATGGGAGAAAATATTTGCAAATGAAGCAACTGACAAAGGATTAATCTCCAAAATTTATAAGCAGCTCGTGCAGCTCAATAACAAAAAAACAAACAACCCAATCCAAAAATGGGCAGAAGACCTAAATAGACATTTCTCCAAAGAAGATATACAAACTGCCAACAAACACATGAAAGAATGCTCAACATCATTAATCATTAGAGAAATGCAAATCAAAACTACAATGAGATATCATCTCACACCAGTCAGAATGGCCATCATCAAAAAATCTAGAAACAATAAATGCTGGAGAGGGTGTGGAGAAAAGGGAACACTCTTGCACTGCTGGTGGGAATGTGAATTGGTACAGCCACTATGGAGAACAGTATGGAGGTTCCTTAAAAAACTAAAAGTAGAACTACCATATGACCCAGCAATCCCACTACTGGGCATATACCCTGAGAAAAACCATAATTCAAAAAGAGTCATGTACCAAAATGTTCATTGCAGCTCTATTTACAATAGCCCGGAGATGGAAACAACCTAAGTGTCCATCATCGGATGAATGGATAAAGAAGATGTGGCACATATATACAATGGAATATTACTCAGCCATAAAAAGAAACGAAACTGAGCTATTTGTAATGAGATGGATAGACCTAGAGTCTGTCATACAGAGTGAAGTAAGTCAGAAAGAGAAAGACAAATACCGTATGCTAACACATATATATGGAATTTAAGAAAAAAAATGTCATGAAGAACCTAGGGGTAAGACAGGAATAAAGACACAGACTTACTAGAGAATGGACTTGAGGATATGGAGAGCGGGAAGAGTGAGCTGTGACAAAGCGAGAGAGAGGCATGGACATATATACACTACCAAACGTAAGGTAGATAGATAGTGGGAAGCAGCCGCATAGCACAGGGAGATCATCTCGGAGATCAGCTCCGTGCTTTGTGACCGCCTGGAGGGGTGGGATAGGGAGGGTGGGAGGGAGGGAGATGCAAGAGGGAAGAGATATGGGAACATATGTATATGTATAACTGATTCACTTTGTTATAAAGCAGAAACTAACACACCATTGTAAAGCAATTATACTCCAATAAAGATGTAAAAAAAAATAAAAGGCAAATGCAAAAAAAAAAAAAAAGCAGATGTTAAACTCTCCCTTTGATGTTCCACAGCAGACAGACTCCAGTTGTGTGTTCCAACTTCTGATGCATATCTGTTGTTAAATTAAGATCAGCTTTGGCAGATTACAGTTTGATGGTTACATTTTGACCTGGATCCACAGAACAGAATGGCAATTTATTCTTTCATCCGACACACATTTAGTAGGTTCCTGCCTGGCCCTTTATGTAAATTATTTTCAAATCTCACAAATACCACAAAAACCTAGCAAACTTGATAGTGCTATCTCTATTTTATAGATAAGAAAAATAAGGCATAGAGAATGATTGGAAAACTTGCCCAGGATAACATTGCTATTAAGTGGCTGGGATTTGATCTGGGGTTTTTGGCTGACTCCAAAGCTGTTACTGTGGTGGGGAGGGGGGGAGGGAGTGGGGAGACTGCCTTTTGAGAGGAGTTGATCAATGGAGCAAAGATCTTGAGGTGTTGACATAAAAAAAAAGTCATTAACCATGAACCCGTCATGCATTCATTTATTCAACAGATATTTATTGAGTGTCTATTTTGTGCTAGACACTCTGCAAGGTGCTGGAAATTCAGTGGTGGGCAAGACATAATCCTTCACCAGCTTCAAGGAGGAAAAAGGTATGCAAGAAAGAGTGTTCCCCTCCAAAAGCTGCGGTGTCTTGGTTGGGAGAACAGAAGAGCTTTTATAAAGTTTTTTTAAGATGTGGGAATTTTGACGCCTTAATCAAAGTTGTTTAGTTTATTCTTCTTTTATATCAATGTATATACTGTACTAAATTATCTACAAATAAATAGAGAGGTGGCTTCACTAGGAAACTTGACAACCGTACTCCTTGGTTGGGCTGCTTAGGACATGCAGAAATGGAGGCTGGAGTGAAATGGTATTGAGTTTCTTTTTTTTTTTTTAATTTATTTGGTTGCGCCGGGTCTTAGTTGTGCCTCACGGGCTCCTTAGTTGTAGCTCTCTGGCTCCTTAGTTGTGGCATGCGAACTCTTAGTTGCGGCAGGCATGTGGGGTCTAGTTCCCTGACCAGGCATTGAACACAGGACCCCTGCATTGAGGGCGTGGAGCCTTAACCACTGCGCCACCAGGGAAGTCCCCTGTATTGAGTTTTAAACAAAGTGTGGTGAATAAAAATTTGAACAATGAGCTGGCAAGGACTGAATCTAATTCAGTTTTGGGATCCCCATTTTATGTAGGAGGACTTAGCACAGTGCCTGGTATGTAGCAAGTTCCTAGTAATTCTGGTTTACTGGTTCAGTGATGAGACATAAAATAAGGAAGAGAGGGGAAAGGAAGCTTGTGGGTTGTGGGGTGTGTGGGAGATAAGGTAATATCGAGGAGGAGTGTGAGGGTAGCCATAAAATAAACCGATAAATAAATAAGGAGAGCACACGACATATGACAGACTTGATTCATATGTACAAACCCTTTTAATATCCAAGGCAGGGAGGAGCTGTGTTTATGTAATCTGGAAATGCCATTGCGTTTGGGTGCCTGAGAGAGAATGCAGCTTTCTCTTGACCTTCTGATTGGACTCTTCTGACTTTCTATTCACACATGAACCCACTCTACCCCCTTTCCCACCATGAACTTTATTTCACTTTTTTGAGACTCAGCTTTTAGGCATGGTGTTTGGTTCTTTAATAAGTAGGGTGTCAATATGTGTCAGTTTGCTGGGACAGTCTTGACTGTGCCTGTTGCTATTTTTGATAATGCCCCCTTTCAGAACCAAGTGTTCTGGTTTGGATGATAAATTAAATGGCCACCCTACTAATAAGGGAATTTGGTGACGTTCTGTATCATTAAAAAAAAAAATCTTTACAGCATTCAGACTACTTTGATGAATTACCTTAATGTGGATGTAGTACCTGTAAAATTTCGAAGCAGACTAGTGTCTGATCTCTTATAATAAGTAGGAAGAAGAGAAAATGAGCGGTACCTGAAAAGATTCAGATGTAGAGAGATATAAGCCAATTTCAACAAGAATTTTAATTACAGCTAATGACTGGCATAGCCTATGAGAAAGGGCATTTAAAGACTGTTCTGATGATGGGCAGTGTTGAGGGAATCTAGCGTCTTTTGAGATAATCTTGTCTTGATTGCTAGTTTTTATTTAGAGTTTCAGTGTTTCCACAGCAGTGGTAATTTAATTCAGATGTACTTTCATTTGTTCTCTAAGTAGAAAGTAGAAGAAATAATTTCTTAGAACAGAGGTTTTGTCAGAGGTTTAAATAAGTGACCGGAGGGGAAGTTGTTGAATTCAAGTTTTTTCCTTAAATCTGTTAAATTGTGTCTTTTGTAATAATAATAATAATATTTTAATAGTAATAATATTTTAATAGTAATATTTTAATCAAGTGAGATTCACATAGGGATTCAGTGCACATTAATAGAATATATGCTGGGGCTTTTCTCTTAATAAATAGGATTAAATTGGTTTTATAGTTCGCATACATGGATTTGAAGACATGAACTAGTATTTTGTCACACAGATATATGTAAAAGCTTTTTAGTTATTCAGGTAACGCTTGACAATAATTGCAGCATGAGAGTTGGGTAGGATTAAAATCATGCTTATTAGACCAGTCTTTTCCATATTAATATTGATATTTTATGAGATAAGGATGCATTTACCTTCAAGTCCCATAGTTTCTTGTTCCCTGCAATGTTATCTTTCATAGGAGGGTAGATTTCCAGAGTAGAGGGACTGTTTCTATACAACCTTAAAATTCTGTTTGTTTTGGAATAAAATTCTGGCTCTGCCTCAGGCTATCTGTGGGTGAGTTCTTTCTCTGAGCCTCGGTTTTCTAGCCTATAAAGTGGGAATAATGGTATCTATTGCTTAGAGTTTATTAATATAGTGTTTATTCATTCCTGCATCTGTGATAAGCACTAACAAAAAGGTTAATGTTCTCCAAGTCTTAGGAATCAATAGCAGAAACTGAGATGGAGAGACATATATTATTGTTGGAAGGATGAGACTCAAAATAGTTGACAACCAGATGCTGGCCAATCAGAATGGATGCTGACTATAAACATTGGACAGTCATCACAGTGCTCACCTACTGAATATCATCCTATGTTATCAGTATCAGGAAATCTGTTTAACCTGTGATGATTTGCAAGAAACCCATTGTGTCTCCTAGTTATAAATTAATGCTTCCTCTTCTGAGGTGATCGGGAAAGGACACCATCTTCATATGATGAGGTGAGCCTAGCTCTCATGCCTGGATTCCCGTCCCAGGTTCCCTTTTCTTTGGGGACCTTGCTAATCATTGCTGCCAGCACTGTGATAGCTCTGCTATCCCACTCTGCTTTCCTATTTCCCACTCCATCCTTAGCTTGGAAACATGTCCTTAATTCTCTATAGTAGATAAAAATTGAGTTTATGACCTTTAACAAAACCCTGAGAGTCCCGTAAAATTGCTACTAGATATGGCATACTGAGACCCATCCTCACTGGGCCCTTACAAGGCTACCTCTCTGGCCTAGACCACCAGCCCCCTCTCCCAGAAGTGACTATCAGCATATTTAGTTGTAGAGGCCAGGCATCAAATAGATTAAGGCCCTGGAAGAGGGAAGATTTCTGCCAGGTCTTTCCTTCCCAGTTTTCATTTCTTATCTCAGGCTCTGCCTCTTCCCAGAATAATTGACACTGGGAAGTCCACCTCTCACAGGGCAGATCCTAACTGCTTACCCCAGGGATGGGACGACAATAACCACAGCTGTCAAAAAATGCAGAATCAGTGCAAAGGCTTCCATATAATCCTAGAAGGTTCCTTTCCTAAGGCAGGCGTGAGTTGATTTAATCATATTGGGCATATACTGATGTGGTCAAGAATCTTTAAGAAATTGTTTTGTGATCACCTCACACCTGTTAGAATGGCTGTCATCAAAACTACAAGAGATAAAAAGTGTTGGTGAGGATGTGGAGAAAAGGAGCTCTTATGCACTGTTGGTGGGATCGTAAAATCGTGCAGCCACTATGGAAAACAGTATGGAGGTTCTTCAAAAAATTAAAAATTAAAAATATAACTACCATAAGGTCCAGCAATTCCACTTGTGGGTATATGTCTGAAGGAAATGAAATCACTATCTCAGAGAGATATATTTGTTCCCCCATGTCCATTGCAGCATTGTTTACAATAGCCAAGACATATAAGTATCCATTACCAGCTGAATGGATAAAGAAACTGTGGCATATATATCCAGTGGACTATTATTCAGACATCATAAAGAAGAAAATGCTGCCATTTGCAACAACATGGATGGACCTTGAAGGCATTATGTTAAGTGAAATAAGTCATACAGAGAAAGACAAATACTGTATGATCTCACCTATATGTACAATCTAAAAAAATCCTGAATTTACAGAAACAGAGAACAGATTGGTGGCTGTCTGAGGTGAGGGGTTTGTGGGTGGGAGAGGTAGTCAAAAGGAACAAACTTCCAATTATAAGATAAATAAGTCATGGGGATGTAATGTGCAGCATGGTGACTGTAGTTAACAATACTGTACTGTGTATTTGAAAGTTGCTAAGAGAGTAGATCCTAAAAGTTCTCATCACAAGAGAAAAAAACTTTAACTATACATGATGATGAATGTTAACTAACTTACTGTGGTGATCATTTAAATTTGAATAAATACACATCAAGTCATTATATTGTGCACCTTAAACTAATACAGTGTTATATGTCAATTATAGCTCAATAAAACTGGAAAGAAAAAGAAATCATTTTGTGGGGAGATTTTTTCCTGCCAGCAGACTAAGGTGGTACTCCCAACCTGAAGCTCAGGAGTTTTATTAGGGAAGACGGAGGAACACTGGAAACCTAGGTTCTAGTCCGGGTTTTGCTAACTGCTAGTTGTGTGACCTTGAGTTACATAGGTACCCCTTCCTGGGGTCCTCATTTTCTTATCCATAAAATGATTTTCACATGTAATATGATTTTAAAGGTCTTTGTCAATCAGAAATTCTATGCATCTATAATAACTCCTAAAAATGCACAGTACAGGGCTTCCCTGGTGGCGCAGTGGTTGAGAGTCCGCCTGCCAATGCAGGGGACACGGGTTCGTGCCCCAGTCCACGAAGGTCCCACATACCGCGGAGCGGCTGGGCCCGTGAGCCATGGTCACTGAGCCTGCACGTCCTGAGCCTGTGCTCTGCAACGGGAGAGGCCCACGTACCGCAAAAAAAAAAAAATGCACAGTACAATTTTTGAACAAATTGATCCTCTCTGTATCTGATGATGGTGATTACCTTCCTAGACACTGCCCTGGTTTGTGACTGTAGCTGTTCTGTGGAGACCCAGGTATCTGTTGCTGGAAAAGGCCTTTCCACCCATTATCTGATATTATACTATTCCGTTGGTATGCTTTTCAAGTGCAGTGGCAGAACAGGCTCACCAAGTCTCCCCTGTGATTGTCTCGTGCAAAAAGTTGTAAATTTGGTCCATTGTCCGCCTGAATGTTAGTGATGATGCCACCCTATTTTAAACGTTGAATTCTCTGTATGTCTGAATGGTAGCTTCCAATTCGCAAAGTTCAATATATTACTTTATAGGTTGATTAAGTATTATTAATGTCTGTTGGTAACTTGGAGCAATTCACCCTTAAAACTTATTGAAAGAGAGAATATGTGTGGACTTCACAATTGCAGAAATGTCTTTGGGGTTTTGATAAGGATTCCATTGAATATGTGTATCACTTTGGGTAGTATTGACATCCTAACAATATTAAGTCTTCCATTCTATGAATGAAGGATATCTTTCCATTTATTTGACTTTTCTTGAATTTCTTTCAGCCACATTTTGCAGTTTTCAGTGTATAAGCCTTTTGCCTCCTTGGTTAAGCTTATTCCTAAGTATTTTATTCTTTTTTGATTCTATTGTAAATAGAATTGTCTTTAGGTTTCATTTTGGGTTGTTCATGGTTAATGTATAAAAATGCAACTGATTTTTGTGTGTTAATTTTATATCCTGTAACTTTGCTGAATTTGTTTATTAGTTCTACCATTTTTTTTCTCTTTTTTTCTGGAATCTTTAGTGTTTTCTACATCTGTGATGGGTTTTCATGTCATCCGTGAGCAGAAATAATTTTACTTCTTCCTTTCCAGTTTGGATGCTTTTTATTTATTTTTCTTACCTAATTGCTCTGGGTAGGACTTCCAGTACTATATTGAGCAGAAGTGGCAAGAGTGAGTATTCTTGCCTAGTTCTTGATCTTAATGGAAAAGCTTTCAGCCTTTTCCATTATTGAGCATATTGTTAGCTGTGGGTTTTTCATATAAGGCCTTTATTTTGTTGAAGTAGTTTCCTTCTATTCCTAATTTGTTGAGTGTTTTTTATCATGAAAGAGTACTGAATTTTTCAGGTTTATTTTCTGCATCAATTGAGATGATCAGGTGATATTTTTTTCCTTCATTCTTTTAATGTGGTGTATTACATTGGTTGATTTTCATATGTTGAACCATCTTTGCATTCCAGCAATAAACGCCACTTTTAATATGCTGTTGCATTCTGTTTGCTAGTATTTTGCTGAGGATTTTTCCATCAGTATTCATAAGGGATAATGGTCTGTAGGGATTTGTTTGTTTGTCTGTTTGTTTTATGTAGAAAACTTTCATTGGTATTAGTGTAATGCTAGCTTCATAGAATGAGTTTGGAAGTGTTTCCCCCTCTTTAATTTTTTTAGGAGGACTTGAGAAGGATTCTTCTTTTTTAAATGTTTGATAGAATTTACTGGTAAAGCCATCTGGTCCTAGGCTTTTCTTTCTGAGATTACTGATCAGTTTTGTTATTAGTTATAGGTCTGATTTTCTTGCTTCATAATTCCATCTTGGTAGGTGTTTTTAGAAATGTACCCATTTCATCTAGGTTGTCAAATTTGTTACCATACAGTTGTTCATAGTACTCTTTTATAATCCTTTTTATATCTTTACAATTGGTAGTAATGTTCTCTTTTTTATTTCTGATGTTAGTTATTTGAGTCTTCTTTCCTTTTTTTTTAGTCTAATTAAAGGTTTGTCAATTTTGTTGGACTTTTTAAAGAACCAAACTCTTGGCTTTGTTGATTTTTCCCAGAGGTTGGCTTTTATGACTTTTATTCATTCTTACAGTAAGCAAACTGATGTTTATATTAGTTTAGTATTAGACTTCTGTATTTTGTTTTTGTTATTTGGCAATGAGTAAGACCCCTTTGCCTTACATATGTAGATGTATGAAGGGTTTAAATAATCAGTGCTTTTAAAATAATGCTCTTGACATTTTTTTCTTCTTGGGTGATATTTTTGTCTCACTGCTTATTGTAGTTTGTTCTTACAGTTTGTTGCATTGTTGTGGTTACTCTCTCAGGGATAGTTAAGGTGGTGTCCCATGATTTGGTTTCCAACTGGAAAGTTCCTTACAGTTTCTTCATGTTAAACTGCTAAAAGTTCAGGTGAGATTAATTAATTTCCATTATTATTTTAAGTAAAAAGCCAATTATTTATAGAAATGCGTGAACTTAGGGAGGAAAGCTTAGAGGACTAGGTAGAAAATTACAAATTTTAATTCTGTTTTTGTGAACCATGATGCTTCATTCACTGATGTGGACTTACTGCCTCTTCCCATCTTACTCCTCCATGCAAAAACTTTGAGGTTACCAAAATTCAGTCAGTGGCCCTCTCTGTGATTATAAACCAACAGGAAGCTTCAGCATTACTTTCAAGGGAATGCCACTCAAAGCAATTCATTTCATAGCCCCCACCCTACCCCGAGCTAAAAAATCTTGTCTAGGCCTGTTGGCTTACCTTAATTACTTCTTCTTCTTCTTCTTTTTTTAAATTAATTAATTAATTATTTTTGGCTGCATTGGGTCTTTGTTGCTGCACATGGGCTTTCTCTAGTTATGGCAAGTGGGGGCTACTCTTCATTGCGGTGCGCAGGCTTCTCGTTGCGGTGGCTTCTCTTGTTGTGGAGCACAAGCTCTAGGTGTGCGGGCTTCAGTAGTTGTGGCTTGCGGGCTCTAGAGTGCAGGCTCAGTAGTTGTGGCGCACAGGCTTAGTTGCTCTGCGGCATGTGGGATCTTCCCAGACCAGGGCTCAAACCCGTGTCCCCTGCACTGGCAGGTGGATTCCCAACCACTGTGGCACCAGGGAAACCCTTAATTACTTCTTGGTAGACCATTTATTCAATCCATTTGGACCAGGTATATTTGATCTCAGGGGTATGATGAAGACTTGACTTCTGTTGTGTGATGTCCTTGTTTCTTTCATTATCCCAATCTTTATATAGACTTATTTGGGAGTCAAATAATTTATTTTGATAAGAGATTTCTATCACTTTCCCCATATATTTGATAGTTTCTTGTTATCTAGAAATCACTTTTATTTCACCAATAAAATAGTTTCTTGTACAGTTGCTTTATTCTGTTTATTCTTTCTTCTGTCTCATTGATTCTAAGACATACATCTTTCACATTTTGACATTCTTGAAATTTGATGTATCTTGCAATTGCTGACATCTTATAACTATTCTTGGCAGCACTTTTGTTTTTATTCTTAGCACATAAAATAGTGGTGTAGCTTCCAATAGCACTTAGATTTGATTAAATAAGTTACTATTAATAATCATTGTAACAATTACTGTTAGACATATAATGTTAAAATGCTACTTTTGCAAGAATCTGTAATGGCAATATAACAGTTTTACAATAGGAGCTATAAATGATGATGTAAATATCAAGTATTACAAAAAGTTTAGAGTGGAAAAATCACCTATAAGCTCCAAATCTATTTACTTAAACAAGTATTTTTGTGTGTATTTCATTCCAGTCTTTTTTAACATATGTATATATTTTTATTTGGTTGTAGTTGTAGTATACATCTTATTTTGACCCCTTCTTTTTTATTATTGTTACATCTTAATTTCCTCTGTTGCAGGCCTTCATGTTTGTCATTTTTAATGGTTCCGTAATCTATCCAATCTTTGACCGTAATAAAACAGCACATTGCCCAATTGTTGAAAATTCAGAATATTGCCATTTTTCTATGATGAATAAAGCTTCAGTGAACACCTCTTTTGCGTATTTTTTGATTCTTAATTTTGACCATTTTCTTAGTAAAATATAACTTTGTAGAAGCCTCCTAAACTTTGTTTTATTGTCAAGAATCAATCTTTGTATTCAGATAAATCACCAAATAAATAGCTACTATTTTAGTGCCGTTCATCATTCATCATCAGTATATTGGATTATTCTGTGTTCAGTAGTGCCAAGAGCTAAGTATTAAAAGTTCAATAGGGCACACCTCTGACCTGTAATATCTCATAGTCCAGTGGGAGACTCAGACTGGTCAAAAACAAATACAGCAATATGAGTGATGTTGGAAAGATATGGTAAAGTTTCTTAGTTGCATGAAGTTGACTTTGACAGTATTGTTGATTGGTATCCTTTATGATATAAGAGGTGTGGACGTATTCATGTCACATAAAATCTTTTACGTGTGTATAATAGGCTTAATAATATGACAGAAATTGGTCTCATTTGACCTATCCAACCTCTTGTCCTTCACACTTAAATCTTTCTGGGGGGCTTGTGATCCAGTGTTCATCAGTGTTTCATGTCTCTGCAATATGCTAAGTTCCCTGTTGCCAGTAGGTGTGTCACATGCCGCATTCCTGTTCCACACCTACTACAAACTGCTGTGCTTGTAGTAAATGTTGAAGGATTGGTGTTCATTTGACTTGCTTTCAGTTACTACTTTTTCAAGTGAGTGATAATATTTCACCATTTTATAGTTTCCTTAGAACTTCATTGACTGTCAGTTTACATTGTGTGATATTGGTGAAACCAATGCCATTTTAGTTACATCTTGTCATTTGTTTAAAAAATTTAGATTAAGAAGGTGTTTGAGAGATTATATAGTCATATAGAGATTCTTATAGTAAAAGCTTTTTTAAAATCTGCTACTTGTGATGGTTGGAAGCAGAATCTATGCAGAATGAAACAAAACCCCTCAGTGTGAATTTCTGAATGATCTCTTAAGCCATTGGAGAGGGGAGAAAAACAAAGAAATATTTCTATATACCTAAATATTAATTCAGGCTTTGGATATAGTGAGTCTATTTTGGAAGTAGCTTTTAGGGTTTCACCATTTTGAAATTCAGTAACTAGCTGTGATTTTGCCTCCTTTATACTTATGTATCAGAAACTGAGACTTATTTTAAAATTTCTCACAAAAGTAGTCTTGGAAAAAGCTTTTGAGACTGATTTCTTGGGATCCCCCCACCTTTTCATTTCTGAAACCTAAGTAGCAAAATCAAAACCTGTGCTTTGTTCTGTACGGAGCTGTGGTGATTAGATTGCGTATTTACTTTGACACACGCATGTTGCTGTGTGGAATCACTGTCCGTTGTAATCTCCAAATGAAACAGGGAGCTGGGGGCGGGGTGGTGTTCTGGGATTAACTGAGATGAATTTATCTCAGCTTTTCAAAACACTGTGTGAGCACAATATAATTCACCTGGGCAACTGTGGAATAAAACTCTTGTTTTAGTGGCCATTAGATATTTCATGGGAACTGACGGCACAGGAGAAGAATATATGGTAAAGATGCTTTGGCAGTTGATAGAATTTGAAGTAGCATTTACATCACCGACTGAAATACAATTAATTTTTTTTCCAAGATGATTTATATAGCCTGACTTCTGTGACTGAGGGATTGATCTCTTGGCAAGTCTTTATGAAATAACACCACAGGAGGGGAAATCATGTGCGTACATCAGGCTTTGCATTTACTTTGTTAGCCTTCTTTACAGAGTGCGTGTAATCTTGTTCAGTATGACTAACAAAAACTGTAGCTGTACTTTGTCATGAAAGACTTCCTCAGTTTCCAGAAACAATGGGCACCACAGAGAGAGGCTTTCTTTCTTTCCATCCACATTTCTATTAATGTCCTGACTGCACTTTACTCTTTTATGAAGCCCTTTTGGTCACATCAACAGTTTGTTCTAATCTATCTATCTTAACTTCTAGCTTCGTCTGCAAAATTTGTGTGGTTAGCTCAACACACAAGCAGATAAATTGCCTAGGGTTCAGCTTTCTCAGTCTTGGAACTAAATATGCTGCAGTAGGCTGAGCTGATGGATGTAGCTTTTCAGCAATATTGATGTTTCTACAGCTGAATATAAATCTTTGGATACCTTGGTTTGCATTTTCATATTCATGTGCGGTTCTTGACCACTGGTTTTCAAATAGCTTCAGTTCTCAGAAAGCTCTGTGTTAAGTAGAAAAACAAAGAAAATTGTTCTTCCTCACCCACTGCTCTTCTGCCCACTCACAACAGTAAGAATCGTGAGCACAAGTCTTTTGCCAAATGTGAGTAGTGACAACTCCCAATTCACAAACTGATTACACGCTCTCGTGGCTTGTTGTCAAGTCAGTTAGTGGTTTTGAACTTGGAATTTGTTTTCTAATGAGAGAAAAGAATTCAAAGAATAGATGAGCCCACTAAAACTTTTAACCCATAACATTCCAGCAGTATAGTTTTATTTGTACTTTAAAACCTAACCTTCCCCCATGTTTCCCTGTGGAAAAATGTCCTTGATTCTGCTTTGGTATCATAAGGAACGTAAACGTTTCATTCTTAACTTCAGGAGATGGCCACCTATCTCCCCCTGTGTATCCTGGGGCAATGTATCAGGCAGGGTTCTGAGACAGAAACAATGGAGACTGGCTGAATGCTTTACACAGAGAAGTAATTTATGGAGATGCTGTTGGGTGGTTTCTAGAACTGCTAAAAGTTAGGAAAAGGTCAGGAGCAATTAGAGACTACACAGCCAGATTCATAGCCAAGGTCATATGTTATGATTAGTTCTATGCAGGGTGGACCCTGTCACTGAACACAGGATCATGCTGGTTCACACTGACCACACCATGGGGACCAGACACTTGCTACCAACTCTGTCACCTCAGCCTTTGCTGCCTCTGGGCACTAGATGTTGTTGCCATTGCCCTCACCCACAGTAAGTTCCTCCTGCCCCTGTCTCCAGCTTTAGATGCAGGTCAGGCCAAGACTAGGTCCCATGCCTTAGCTGCAAGGGAGTCTGGCAAGGTGAGTGTCCAGCCATTTTTGTCTCTATGTTGAAAGGTGTGTCTCTCATCAATACTCATATGATGAGAAATTTCCCAAATATAGGAATGGGGTTCAGATGCTGAATAGTCTCCATCCTTCTTCCCTCTGTAAGGACAAATCTTCACTACAAGAAACCACCGTCTGGGCTCTGGTAGATGGGGAGTGGCCAACATGTTTATCTGTTTGAAGCTGTAGTTGACCACTCTATGATAACAGAGATGGCGGATTCCCTCTTGTGCACTGGTATCCAGGGACCCTTTCATCACGTGTTAACTAAGGCTAGAGGTGTCACTTGACAATTTAGGTATAATTGACCTCTCACAGTGTGCTCCTTACTACTTTAAGATAAAATGCATTACATGGAATTTTAACAATTTGATTAACTAGGAGGAGCAGATTAAGATTTATCTGGTTTTTTAAAAATTCATAGTATAAAATGAAACTTCACATTATCAGTTTGTCTTAGATGATTTATAGATGGTTTATATATTTTATCCATAAATTTCTGCCCTCTTAAAAATGTTTTTTTATTTGCAGTAATACATATATGTAGCTTACAAGTTGCTGCCTGCTTATTTGCATCATCATTTCCCATTTCTCAGAGGCCACTACTTTCAATTCAGTGAACTCTTCTTCTGATATTTACTTCCATGTAGCTAATTATCTTTATAATGATGTTTCTTGATTTTTTTTTCTTTTTTAGACGTTAAACATTGAATTTCTATTAAGGAATATAAGGGGTTAGCTCTCTTTTACACTCCCTCCCTTAAATACCTGCCTCTCACTCTCTGAGACAGTTATATCTCGATTTATTTTCACCATAAATACTTTTCCCAGCTGAGTTATGCAGTGTACTGTGATTTTATTTTCTTTCTTGTTCAGCATATTAAAAAAAATCTTTTTTTTTTTTTTTGGCTTCCTATTCTATTTATGTGCTTCTTATTCATCCCCAAATTCTCAAATAAGGTCAAACACAACGGCTTGGCTCTCAGTTCTTTTGTGTGTGTCTGTGGTGTGTGTGACGTTTTTCCGGGAGCCTTCTGCTTGCCTGCTCCCTTCTGGACTGTTTGCTCTTGAGACCTTATGCACAGCTGTTGACCTGGAATTTTCTTTTACTACCATGTTAGGAGTTCTTGATTGACCTGTTTACTGAATAGCATCTCTCCTGGTTTCCTCTTTCTTTTGGGGGAGGCACATTGCCCAGTTGCTTCTTGAGAAAGAAGAGTGTGTATGATGTAATTTTTTGGAGATGTGGCATGTGTGCAAATATCACTTAGTCTCTCCTCACATATGATTGATACAGAATTTAAAGTTGGAAATTATTTTCCCTGAGAGTTTTGGAGTCCCTGCTTCATTTTCTTCCGCTTCCAATTTTGCTATTGTTGGATGCTTTTCTGATTCTGGTTACTTTATATGTGACTTTTTTGGGGAGGAGTGTAGCGGGGGAGCTTTTAGAGTCTTTTATTTTTAATCCCTAATGTTCTGAGGTTTCAGCATAATGTGCCTTGGTGTGTAACTTTTTCTATCCATTGTGATGATTTTTGCGGTAGGTGGTGGAGGATAATTTTCTTCGCACTGTTTTTCTCTTCTCTGAAACTCTTATTTGTCAGATGCTGGAACTTTTGTATTTTTCCTCCAACTTACTTATTGTTAAAAAAAAAAAAAAAAAGTCCCTGATCTCTATCCTTCTATTTTTTTGTTCTACTCTTGGGGAACATTTAAATCTCTATTATCTTCTAACCCTTCTATGGATTTTTAATTTCTGTGATGATAATATTAATTTCTAGTAGCTCTTGTTCTAATAATATTTCTATTTTATAGCATCCTATTCTTGTTTTGCTTTATGGATGCAAGTATCTTTTTAATAATGTGTATGAAGTTTTTTTCCCTGCTCCCAGCATTGACTGACTTTCTTTTCTCCTCAAGTTCCTGTCCGTCACGTTAGGCTCTTCATCACATGTCTGGTGATCATTTGCTGTCCATTTTTATTTATGTGGAGGCTCTTTGTGCGTAAACAAGTTGACAGGGCTCTCTCATGTCACCTGGTGACCTTACTTGCCATAGGATGATTTTCTGTTTTCAGAAGCCCCCTTTCTCCCTAGTTTTGGTAACTGTAGATCTCTTTTCTTGGGCTGGTTAGAAACCCAGCGAGGGAAGGGCTGTGGGTCTCTCTGCTCAGTGTGCACTTTGACTCAGTCCTCTTGTTTCAGAATGGTACCTCCACCCAGTCACTCTTCCTAGTGTCCCTGAGTCCAGACCTTCTCAGGCGGAAGGAGAGAGTTGACAAGCTTCATGGCTAAGGACAGATCTGGAGGTTTACTCCTTAAAATGTCTTGCTAGCAGTTCTCCGGTTTTCAATGCCATCTCTGCACTTCCTTCTCCATTCGTCCCCCACTTTAGATGTAACTGGACTTTGTAGGGTCAGTGCCTCATATTGTCTGACTTCTTCCTGTCAGTTCTGCTAGTAGGCATTTCAGTTTTATCTGTCCCTGCTTTGAAAATTCACTCGGCATTTGCCCATCTGCTTTCCATTTTCCAAAAATTTTTCCATTATTTTTCTCTTTTTCCATTCTCTTTCTTCTTTTGAGTTTATCTCTTCCTCTTATTTGGTGTCATTTAGTGGAGGGAATGCAGTTAAGCACATGATTATAATCCACCACTTGATGCTGAAAATCCTTAATCGTGAACTTTTGAGATTTGGTCTTTCCATTTGCATACATGGTTGTCTGGTCCATTAAAGAAGAGTTAATTTGGTTACTCTAGGATGGATTCCATTTACTATACTTTTCAGTTTCATTCAGAGATTGTTACTCTCACTGTCAAAATTGAACTAGGTGTCATCCTTTCTTGATTTGAGTACATAATAGGAAAAAGGGTCAGTTATTTCTTAGGTATAAATTCCAAATCTGACCTCAAACCCAGTCACAAGAATAACACACACAATTTACAACACTTCAAAGAAATGACTTCCATCCCTTTTCAGGTTTTCCAAGGCCATAATCCCAGTTGGGTCAGTTTTTCTTAGATTCCCTACTAGTTTGACTTGAGTTGTGTCCAAGCTGGAAAAACATTCTTTTCTAAGTACCGTTTTATGTAGTGGTCCCAGGTGTATTCTGTAGGCTACTGAGTTTCCATGAAGCATCTCTGTAGATTCTATAGAAGAATGTCAGACCATGATATCTTTCTCCATTCCTAGGATAAAATCTCAGAATATCTCTTGTAAAATGCAGAAGATTTCATAATGTGCCAAAGGCTTACATTATTGAACATGTAAACCCCACAGCAGAATCAGGACCAAATATGACCTCTCTTTCAACTTTTTCCTTAAATTTTATTAGTTCTCCAGTTTTAACATTAACAACTGATTTTTTAAATAATGTTTAATGTATTAAGGTATGTCAAGAATTACTGTAAAATTGCTATGGGCCTTATTCAACCATTGTAAAGCAAAGGGAAAGCCAATTCAAACTTTAAACCTTTTTGTGTCCTGTAGGGTTTGAATGAATATAGGGGAATCTGATCTGATTCCCACCCTAGAGCTTACAGCATCCTTTTTTTTTTTTTTTTTTTTTTGCGGCACGCGGGCCTCTCACTGTTGTGGCCTCTCCTGTTGCGGAGCACAGGCTCCGGACACGCAGGCTCAGAGGCCATGGCTCACGGGCCCAGCCGCTCCACGGCATGTGGGATCCTCCCGGACCGGGGCACGAACCCCTGTCCCCTGCATCGGCAGGCGGACTCTCAACCACTGCACCACCAGGGAAGCCCCCTTTTTTTTAAAAAAAAAAAATAATGTTTACCTTCATATGGTAGAATTAATATGTTCCTGTTTCAGACACCTCATGTTCTTTGTTGGTCGAGGTTGGGAGTATGTAGAGCTTCTGAGAGGAAACATTTCTATTTGAAGGTCCCTGTTTTCATCATGATAGGTAAAGGGTGCCAGGCATCTGTTCCGTGCTAAAGCTTACTAGAAGTGTCGCTGCCTCTGAGCAAGAAGCAGGAAGTATTTCTGTCCTTAAAACCAGAAATAGATGCTCTTTCTCATGATCATAACTCAAAAGATCATCTTTTTTTAATGAGATGGGCTCATCCCTTGTGGTTTTCACAGATTTAATGATCAGATTATTTAATGCAGAGCTTGGAGAAAAATAGGTCTGGTGAGATAGATTATGGAGATTTTCCTGGAAGCCAAAACAACAGCAACTTTGTGCTTTTTCTTTTTCTCTTTGTAAATCTTTTTACCTCTTCTTTCTCTTTTATTTTTCATTTACTATTTTTGATGATTCTTAAAGAGATTTTCCTGTCTTATTTTAACATGGTGGTACATTTACATAATTTTCACTGTATTTTAACTTCAAAAGATCATCACCAGGGGAGAAAAAAATAATCTGCAAGAAGAATTGGATGCATCAGGATTTAGGTATACTGTATATAGTCTAACTTGCTTTAGACAACTCTGCCAAGTATTGTGTAATGTGTTGGCAATCGGAAGGAGAAAAATTGCTTCTTTGCTGATTTTAGGAAGTCCTATTTGTGTTTTGGAAAGTGGAGCAAGGTAAAAATAAAGGGAAGAAAGTAAAAGTACTTTAAGGGAAATAGGTATTATATATGAAAGTGTCTTGTAAACTGCTAAATAACATAAAGCTGGTAGTTACTATTATTGCAAGGGCATAACTTACAGTGAGAAAGCAAGGATTCAAAAAAGAAAAATGGGAAAAAGGGAAAATAAATCATTTGAATAAGAAAAAGTTGAGGAAGAAACAAAGTGGGAATATCATAATGGGGGGAAGTTTTACATTGTAGTTTTTTTTACCTGAAAATGCAGTGATACTTGTACTTCCTATTTAAACAGTTACGTTGAAAACATTTTATTTATTAACCAAAAGGAAAGTTGTCGAAAATAATTTGGGAAGAGGATCTTATCATATGAGGTGGTGAGAGCTGGATAGAAACCACTAGGCAGATGACTTTCTCAGCTCTAAATAAAGATCTGTGTGTCATAGGGGGTTATGTAGTGCGTTTCCACTTAATTAAGGTCTAATTCACATTTGTTGGTATTGTCTGAGCCTTTCATTTGTTCTTCATACCTTTGCAAGGTAGGTATCATTAACCCATGTTACAGATGGGAGTAGAAGGCTAATTGACTTGCCCACAGCCACTTACTTATCCAGAAACAAAGCCCTCCCTTCTCCATCTTTTGAGTTTATTCCCACATTTCCCCAGGTACTTCACATCAGAGCAATTGGTTCAGTTGTGTTCCTGGATATTCAACTTATTGGGTTTCTCTAAAAGGAGTCCTTGAAATATAACTGCAGTCACTTAAAAATAACACCCCAGGGCATGTTTTAGGTTTGGCTGTGTCTGTACTAAATGACTTCGTGCGAGTCCTACTTAAGGAATACGATTTGAATTCTGTAAGAACCAAGGAATAAACAAAAAAGACATCTCAACTGCCCCAATATGGGTTCAGAGTCTGTGTACTGTGTCCTTCAGAACTTATCTGGAGCTTGGTATTTTAAGTTTTAATTCTCTTATGCTTTTTAGTTTTATTTGGTTTCCAAAATCATAGCTGACTTGAGGAAGGGAAAGGTTGATATTCTAAAAGCAATGAGACTCAACTCTTGACAGCAAGGGAGAGGACATAACCAAACTATGAAAGGTAGGCAAAAATATCTCCCAAAATATAGCAGTCAGCAGCCTTTGAGTAGAGGAACAGACATCCCTCTGTGCCTGGAAAGGTTGTCTTGCCACTGGCCACTCTAAGCAAGGTCAGTCCGGTTACCAGCAGCACACACATAAAGCCAGTCCTATGCCCTGTCCCTCCATCCCATCTATTCTTCTTCCACTCACATCCCAACTCCACTTGGCTCTAGACCTGGATCTGTGACTTAGATTTCACCTTTGGCTCTCCTTTTCCTTGGTGTTTGAATTTCATCAACCTCTTCCCTTTGATTCTCAGAGTGTCCTGTTGCTTTGGTGGGAACTCCCCATCTAGCTCTCATCATGGTGGTAGAAACTCAACATCTGCCTAGTATCCACTGGGCCAGCTTCTTTTCCTCAGAGATAGTGTTCTCATGTCCTAACAGAGCATGATAATTGATAGTCATATTGATGATCCTGTGTCACCAAAGCCTAATCACATTCTGGATCCTCTGAGAAGACATTAACTTTTAGGAAAAAAAAAATAATCCAGTATGGTTGAAATTAAACCCATTTTACTACTTAGATGGGTCATCCTTCAGCCATTATGAAACTCTTCATCATCCTGAATGCCTTACCCCTTGAGGTTTCTAAAAAGCAGAAATTATACAGTACTATAAGTGCAGAGTGATACAGAGACTTATAATTTGATGAGTTACAGAATATGTTATTTAGAACATAATCAACTTTTTTAGTAGCTTGAGCCAGCTTTCATATCAAAAAAGATGTTACATTAAACAAAGCCCTTTAAAAATATTTTGCTTACAAATTTGTCTTTTAGGTTAATAGCAAATACTTAAGTAGAGTTGTTATGTTATAAAACAGTTAGAAAGGGAGATAGTAGAACAAGTGATTGTTGACATGAAATGTTTATTTCGGAGAGAATTCTTGGCATTTTTGCCCCATGTCAGCATAATAAGAATTTGGAGGAGAGGAGGGAAGCATTGATGTATTTGTTGAGGATTAATGTCCCTGTAGAGCATTTGTGTTAGTGAATATATTATGGATAATACCATAAATATAGTAATTAAAAAGTTGCACACTAAACACTCTGTGCACTGGCATAAATATTCCTTTCCTCCCCTTGGTGGCTTGCATTCAAGTGAATGGTGTATTGTTCATCTTGGTCTCCTAGATTCATAATCAAGAATAGGAAAAAGGATGGAAGTCTCAAAGGTCTGTTTCCTTCTCCATATTATTGCTGTTCAGATGGGCAGAAACAGATTGGATGTTTCAGGACCGAGTTATTTTTTAACAGTTCAGAAAAATGTCACATACTACATACTAATAAACAAAACAACAACCCCACTATTCCTCACTTCTGGGAACTTTATCCTTAAAGTTGTTTCCAAACAATACTACAGTGCGCTTCTTGTCATGTGTAAAATGTGTTTAGTGTGATCAGTGATACCTTAGAGCTTATGCGTTATGAAAGAAATGAGATGACGCATAATATAAATATATGTTAGGGTCAGAATTTTTAAGGAAGCGAGACTTGATTATCTCATTCGGATCCGTTGCCCAGTGGGTTGAAGTTGAGCGGGTTGCTGTGTGAATGCGCGGCTGGGAGGAGAGGCACCCTGCTGTTAAAGTAATAATGGGTCTGTCCTTCACACCAAAGGATAACAAAGAAGGCAGATAGATGTAAAGTGGGCAATTTCTATTTCTTTGTATGCTCAAAATGTTCGCACCTACTTATTTTCCCACTTAAGAGGCATCCTGTTTTTCATAATTTCATTATTTCTGATTTCTCTTAACACACAGTATTTATTTATGAGTTCATAGAGACATTCTTCTGTGAAGAGGAAAGTAAATGCAGTTGAATGCGATTTGCGGCTTGGCTCTGTGTCAGATAGGGTGGGGAAGGAAGGAATAGAAAGACTAATTCTGTTCTCGCCATTTAATTGGCCTCTTTACCTCCTCGTTGTGAGAACTCTTCGCTTATGTATTGGTTTATCGATTGATTCCATGTTTATGGACTGCTTGCTCTGTCTCCTGCGCCCCAGGGACACAAAGACGAATGGCCCAGTCAGTAGTCATCTGATGGCTCTGGAACCATCTCAATCCTGGCTGACTTCAAGGATGATAATGATGTGTTTATCTATCTAAAATTCTGTCATCTTCCAAAGATGGCCTGGAGACATGTTCATGTGACCAGAATAGACAAACAACCCTGGAGCAGCCTCAGAGTTTGTGAGATCACAAAGGCTGCCTAGAGAACAGAAAATCTGCTTTTCAAGGTGTTTTCCATTGCATTAGATTTTCTAATGAGCCTTGCTACTTTTGGCATCATTGGAATGCTTTACAAGAGCTAAGTCACTCCACCCACTTCCGGATTCACCAAAACCTGAGGCGAAAAAGTGGGCAGGAGATGGAGCATGATGACTGCGCTGCTGTCTTAAGGGACGTTTCGCTAGGAAATCGCTGGCAGGTGCCGCTGCCAGCTCCACTCTCCTCTTCTTTTTGCCTTTTCTTTAAGATGTCTGACTCTTCATTCTCATTAGGTTAGTCATGCTAGAAAGAATCTTTGAATTGAAGCATCTTAAGAGGCCTTGTATGATAGTGAGTAGTGGTTTCATTTAATGAAACTATATGTAAACCTTTGGAAAGGTTGGCACCGGGGAACAAAGATCATTTTAAGAAGAGTGTTCTAGGCTTCCCTGGTGGCGCAGTGGTTGAGAGTCCCCCTGCCAATGCAGGGGACACATGTTCGTGCCCCGGTCCAGGAAGATCCCACACGCCGCGGGAGCGGCTGGGCCCGTGAGCCATGGCTGCTGAGCCTGTGCGTCCGGAGCCTGTGCTCCGCAACAGGAGAGGCCACAACAGTGAGAGGCCTGCGTACTGCAAAAAAAAAAAAAAAAAAAAAAAGAAGAGTGTTCTTCTGAATCTTTTGCTTGTATGCTATTGCTTTGGTACTACTAATAAGTTCTACTGTGGGTGTGCCTATCTCGCAAATGCCCCTTCCCACCTTGATATGTACTGGCGTATATGTTTATTTACCTTAAAACAGGGTCAGACTACTTATAACAGGGTAGCATGCCAGAAACCAAGATTTTCAAGATCTATGTCATCAAACCATTTATGTGTCAACTTATTCCTAGCAAAGAACCATGGCAGCTATTTATCTACAATACTGATGTCATTTAGTCTGTTGCCTCTAATATCCTAGTGCTGTTACCTACAAACTTACTATAACCAGATTTGTTTTCACTCCTCTAAGTCTAATATACTTCTAATATAAGAGGGTTGTGAATTCCCCCTTCTTCTTCAAGGTCAGGCCCTTCGTTTGTACTCCTGACCCTTTTCCCCCACCTCCTTTGGGATTTTATTCCATCCTTACCTCCTCCCTCTTGAACTCTCAACCTTTCTGTCTCTACTGCTGTCAATACGGACTTCCGTTAGTTAGCACCAGTGCCTTTCAACAACTGTTGGTTCTCCTTTCTCTTCTTTCACTTGCTCTGTTATCACTGCCTCTACCACTTCAGTGAAACCACCTTCAGTCAAGGTGGCCAGTGACTGCTTAAGTGTCAAAGCCAAAGCTATAGTTTTCATTTCTTACCTTTATTCATCTCATTGTATTCCATGGTACCTCTCTGCCTTTCTTCCTTGGTCCTTTTCAGAAGATCTTTTTCCTCTGCCAGTTCTGTCATTGTCTCTGCGGTTCTGCTTTTGGCACTAATCCTCCAGTCTTCTCCCTCTACCCATGTTCCTTCGGTGATATCACCCGCTCATCTAATTTCTGCTACTTTCTATGTAGTGACCACTTCTGTGCCTTTACGTTTTGCTCAGGTTTCTTCCCCAAGCCTCACTCTCAAGAATATCTGGTTGTCCTCACTCGAATCTTCTACATCTCAATTTCTAATGCACCAAACTAAACCCGTTGTCTTCCTTATTAAACTTGTTAATTCACCAGTATTCTCTACCTCATTTGTCACTGCCGTCCACCCACATGTCGTCAGGTACCATGTTGTTCTGCTTTTAGTGTCTGGATGTTTCCCAAGTACTAATTCTTCTCTCCTTTTCCCTTCCCCACCTACCTCCACTGCCCTAATCTTCACCCTTCCTCTCCAACCTAACCGGTCTCCCTGCCACTACTCTGCCCTCTTTGAATCCATCCAGAGAGAGAGTAATGCATCTGAAACCCAGCTCTGATCCATCAGTGGCTGTCTGCAACTAGTTTAAAGTTCTCGAATATGTGTACAAGGTTACAGTCGGGCTCCAGCTTCTTTCCTGGCCTCACTCTAGAGAGTCCAGCAACACCGAATACACCAGGCAGTTTTCTTACTCCTGCCTTTTCCGTTGTCTTGTCTCTCAGTCCCCGCTTGGCTAAGTCCTGCCCAGCCTGAGGACATGCCAGGCACCCCTGGTACTTGGAAGCTTTCCCCGACTTCTCTATTTCTGGGCTGCTTGCCATGAATCTCAGTCATTGTGCTCATCCCACTGCCCTTTGGGGTCAGCTATGTGTGTTTCTTGGTCCCACTAGCCTTTGTTTTCCCTAAAGGCAGAGACAGTGCCTTATTCGTCACATATAGGAGGTGTTCAACATATGTTTTTTAAGTGAAGACTTGATAAGGACAGTAAATCAATTTGATGTCTACAAAAAAGAGCAAAAGTAATCTATGCGTAGTAGTACCTTTAGGAGGGGGCACGAAGCGGGTTTCTGGGGTACTGATAATGTTCTGGGTTTTGATCTGGTGTGTTCAGTATAGGAAAATTCATTGAGCTGTCCGTGTGTGTTATGTGTCCTTTTCTATATTTATGTTCTACTTCAATGAAAAGTTAAAAAAAGTTAATTAGATGCCTTTGCTACCCAATGTAGAAAATTTAATTTTTCCTTTCAAGCTTTTAGAGTTTTGTTTTTTTTGTTGTTGTTGTTGTTGTTTTTTTTACAGAATATCAGTTTAGATATCACAACAAAGAACCAGGCTAGTGCTATTCCTTGACGTTAAGGAAGAGTGAGATGAAAAAGCATCAGCGTGGGTGGGGTTGTCTGGTCCTCTAAAGAGGGCCAGTGGCGGTCCAGTGGTTAAGACTCTGCCCTTCTAATGCAGGGAGTGCAGTTTGATCCCTGGTCAGGGAACTAAGATCCCACATGCCACGTGGCGTGGCCAAATAAATAAATAAAGAGGGCCAGTGAGGGCCAGCCCTGATGGATAGACTTGTAGCGACGTGCACTTCTGTCACACTTAGTATAGAGGCCACATGCTAATAATCATCAACATGCTCTGGGCCTGCCAACAGTGACAGGGAGACTTCATCTTGGATGTGACTATGAATAATTCATAAACCTGGTTATCTGGAAATTTGTGGTCATCAGTAGCATTTGAATGAAAATATGCAATCATTATCCTAAATCTGTTTTTTTATTTCTACTTTCTTTTTGTCTCCCCCTCCCTGTACCACAGCTTAAACATCTCAGTCTTTCCTGAGTACTTGGAAACTGCCGGGGCCCCTGATAATGTGCTGACTGGTCGCTATGGGCAGACGGTACCCAGAGGCTCACTGTTATCCAGGCAGCTCATGTATGTATGAGATTCGTCTCTCTTTTTTTTATTCCTTTAATTTTCAGTATAGAATATTGCAGGCTACTGAACTGGTGAAGGATTATAAGATATGCATGACAGTGTTTAGAAATGCAGGAGAATGGATCCGCTCTAGGGTAAGTTTTTAATATTGAATGATGAGAAATGTTATCTAAATTAGGATTTTTATAATTCAGTGGCCCTATAAGACAGACCAGAAGTGTATATCAGCAATCTCCTTTTTCTGTTTCAGCGCATCCACCCACATACAGGTTTTGTTGTTTGTTTGTTTAAGTTTTCCTTTTTCATCACAATATATAACATTTGAAACAATAGCAATGCCATAAATTAGAAACATTTCCCAGTGATTTAAAAAATTCTTTTGCAATAAAAAAATTCATGGACCCAGAAGAGGTCCTCAGGGTATGTCATTGTTGAATACATGTTGGCAAGAGAGTCCCCAACTCTAATTTCTTTTTTTTTTTTTTTTTTTTGCGGTACGCGGGCCTCTCACTGTTGTGGCCTCTCCCGTTGCGGAGCACAGGCTCCGGACGCGCAGGCTCAGCGGCCGTGGCTCACAGGCCCAGCTGCTCCGCGGCATGTGGGATCTTCCCGGACCAGGGCACGAACCCGTGTCCCCTGCATCGGCAGGCGGACTCTCAACCACTGCGCCACCAGGGAAGCCCCTGACTCTAATTTCTTAACATCCTTCATAGGAGGAAGCTGTTGATTCCCTCAGTGATGACTTTCTATGTCTCACAACAGTTAAGTTTTCCCAACAGTAGTCTTTTGGGAGTGGCTACCAATGCAGCCTTTTCCTATTTGGCTCTACCCTGATAACTTAGGAGAAAATGATTATTGCCCATTTAATGTTCTCTCTTACTTCTATATTAATTAATTTATTTATTTTGGACTGTTTTGGGTCTTCGTTTCTGTGCGAGGGCTTTCTCTAGTGTGGCAAGCAGGGGCCACTCTTCATCGCGGTGCGCGGGCCTCTCACTATCACGGCCTCTCTTGTTGTGGAGCACAGGTTCCAGATGCGCAGGCTCAGTAGTTGTGGCACACGGGCCTAGTTGCTCCGCGGCATGTGGGATCTTCCCAGACCAGGGCTCGAACCCGTGTCCCCTGCATTAGCAGGCAGATTCTCAACCACTGCGCCACCAGGGAAGCCCTCTTACTTCTATAAAGCATAGTCTGTCTCAAACTTATTTTTTGCTCTCTTTGGTCTTTCAGCCTTGGGCCAGCTGTTTAGGTATTTACCTGTTTTTGTTGCTGCCCTTTGGACCTCTGGAATTTTGAATTCAAATCAGGGGTGTGTTTGGGGTAATTCCTCAGAATGCCTTTGCTCCCCTATCCTTTCTGTAGTTAATGGTTATTCACAGTTACCGTTAAGCCCCATTTCCTTGTACATTTCTTTTTCTTTTTTTCTTCGTAGAAAAGTTAGAACCATCCTCAAACCCTCCCGCAGACAACTGCTTCTAAAATAAGCCAGATCGGTAGAAGCAGCAGCGGAAGGGAGCACTGACAGCAGACTGGGGGCTCAGACCAACCACCAGCGTTAGAGCCGGCTGGGATGGGAGCAGTGGCTTTTACTGATAGACTTTCGTATCCTCCAAGGGCATCACTTTATTACTCTAAAGTCAGCCATTTTTTTTTTTTTAAGTTTATTTATTTATTTTTTTAATTAGTTTCTGCTTTATAACAAAGTGAATCAGTCATACATATACCTCTGTTCCCACATCCCTTCCCTCAGCCATTTTTATAGTGAACATTATCAGAAAAAGTTTACCCTTGTCATACTGTAAGACAGAGATTGGCAAAGGGTGGCCCATGGGCCAGATCTAGCCCATGCCTGTTTTTGTAGGGCCTAACAATGGTTTTCATGTTTTTGAATGGTTACCTACATAATCCGTTTTGCCTCTTGGCCCTCAGAGCCTAAAATATCTACAGTCCAGTCTGTTAAAAAAAATTTGCCTGGGCTTCCCTGGTGGTGCAGTGGTTGAGAGTCCACCTGCCGATGCAGGGGACACGGGTTCGTGCCCCGGTCCGGGAAGATCCCACATGCTGCGGAGCGGCTGGGCCCGTGAGCCATGGCTGCTGAGCCTGCGTGTCTGGAGCCTGTGCTCTGCAACGGGAGAGGCCACAACAGTGAGAGGCCCGAGTACCGCACAAAAAAAAAAAAAAAAAAGAAAGAAAAAGAAAAATTTTCCTGTCTTTGCTGTGGAAAAAGTTGAAAGGCATGTAGTATGATTCAGTCACATGAAATTGTTAATATTTGACTGTTTTTGACCTACAAAAATGCTGATGGCTTATGATTCAATCTAATATATTTTGAGGACATTCTTCCTTTAAAATGCTTAAGATTTTAAAGTTTGGTTTCTTGGAGTAGAAGTAGTAAATTTCCTTGGAAAATTCACAAGTGTGGTCCTGCTCATTTTTCACCACCATCGTACTTCTCCTCTCCAGAGCTTTCTAAAGGGCTGTCAAGTAGTTGAGAGGAAGCGCTTCTTTTTCACTTGGCTTAATTCTTACTAGTACTCTCTAGGAGAAAACTGTCTTCTTATCTCACCCTTCCTGGGTGCTAGGAATGAGCTAGCCACCCCCAGAATAGAGGTGGCTGCTATGAATACGCCGAGGCCTCTGCTGGACATGTCACCTGGGCCTTTTTCTGGCGGGAAGGAGGGTGCGTGTCTGCCTTGTCCAGGGGGCATGCATGATGGTCCCTTGGCCTGCAGCGTGTCTGCGTAATGCGTTCCTTGAAACATCCTTCCCTGGACCTAGAACGTGGTTCCCACCCTTCTGTGCTTTCCACCTCTCTTTCCAGTGTTATTGATCCCTTAGTCCAAAGCATTAAAACCATCACTTATTTTATGTGGTTTGTTTTCCATTCTTTCCCCCTCCCCTTTGTACTTCCCCTTTCCTGATGGTTAAGTAAGATTTGCTTGTTGAAATCTCCAGCTGACATTCTTCAGTGGCTACTCTTGGTGGTAGGAAATGTTCACCTCCGCCGCTCTGTCTCCTGTCACCTGAGGCAAGAAATCTAAGATGACTTGGGGCCTCCGGGCCAGGCCTAGATCTGATCAGGAACTTTAGACATGAATAGTTCCCTGGAGATGGAAACTATTTCAGGGGAAAGAAATTCTCTGGAGTTTATCATTTTGTCATTAAGTGTGGTCACAACCCTCCGTCAAGGGTTGGAAGTACATACTGCTCTGAATTGTTTCCAAGGCTTTCATGGCAAATGGGAGTTCTGGATTTTCCTTTTTCGTGTTTTGGGACCACTGTTCTGCCTTTCAAGGCTTTTTTCAGGACAGGATGCTGTTCTTTGGTGGAATGTGGAATGGCATCCATTGAGCACCAAAGTAAGAAGTCAGTAGCTAGAGCTGACCTTTCCCCACTTTTCATATAGATATTTGTGCTTGTGTTAAGACTAGAGTTAAATTATCCTGGAAATTACTAGTCAGATTGCATCCTTATTTATTTTTGTTTGCATCTTGTAGTTTCCTTGTGTGACTGCAGTCTCCGCTCTAACCCTGACCATCAGAGTCTGGACCGTTGCAATAGTCTCCCGACCTCTGGCCGGAAGTCTCTCTCCCTGCAAATTTGACTCCTGCATAGTGGCCACATTAATCTCACAGAAGCACAGCTCTAATCACATCACTTCCCTGTGCTCAGCGCATCCCCGCTAGTCCAGAAGGTCACCCTGACACTGGAGTCCTCCACGTTTTCTCTCACTGCTCCTTTTAATACCCATGATTACTGGTTGGTTACTGATGTGATTGTCGTTGGTGGTAGTCTTACTCCTCAGTAGGTGTCCTGTGTTGGCCCGAGTGGGCTGCTCCTGCCGAGACACACTCTTTGCCTTTGGGTCACTCATTGTTCGTGCTGTGCCCTCTCTGGAATGAGGATCCCTCTGTGGAGAACCTGCTAAAACCCCATTCTGACTTTCGGGTGCAGCAGAGTTGCCCTCTTTCCCAGGAAGCTTCCCTCGTTTCCCAGCAGGAGGCACGCATTCCTGTAGCTCTTACATCTCCCTTGTGAAGCTTGTGTCCCAAATTACTCATTCTATCTTGGCGTGTGTGTATACTTCGTCAGACCTTTGAAACTAAACTCTGTTTCATCTCCCTCCTCTCCTCTGTGTATGAGGACAGTGCTCCATCAGTGGTAGAAGCTCAAATATTTGTGGAATCACTTTGGGCTTAGGGGTGAGACTGGGTAATAACTGTCCTCAGGAAGCCCCTATAAAGCATTTTCCAGAGAACTTGGTGGAACCTGTGCAGAACAAGGCCAAGGCCAAGGCCAAGAGGGTGTAATTAAGGCCTCCAGGGCTGTCCATGTGCTGGGCCCTGTGCTGCTTGCCCGCCCCTGGCTCTCCTGCCTTTCCTTCCCTCCCACTCGCAGGGTGGGCATTTCCTCCCTTTCTTAAGAAATTGCCGTTTAAAAAGTTTAAACAGTAGCAGGCACATATGATTATTTCTTTTGGCCTTCCCTCTTTGACTTCCCCTGTTCTCAGTGATGAAAGACATTGGTTTTGTTTATAGTCCTACTCCATGCCACTCACTGTGTACTGAATTTACTAGAAATTCTCCACTTCAAATGGGATATACTTTGAAAGGTTCATCATATCATCCCCATTTCACAGATGAGAATACTGAGGCTTGAAACAACAAAGTAACTTGTCACAGTGGAGTTGCAGTTTGAGCCTAGGTTTATCTGCCTTCTGTCTGTGTTCTTTCCTCCCACCAGGCTTTCTAGTGACCTGGTCATCACTTGGGTGATCACTTATTTAGATGTTGTCCACTCTCCTGTTCTCCACACCATGGCTTTTAATAACACGGTCTTAGAGGCCTAAAAGATTCTGCATCAAATGATGCTGACATCTGTCTCGTATCTCCTCTTTTATCCATTATTTGAACCCAGTAATTACAGGTAATGTGAAGGCCCTAGGAGAGCACTTCATATAGAAAGAGTTAATAATTATACAGAAATAGTAAAAATGCTTTAAAAATCATGCAAGTAATATATGTTTAATATAGAAATTTTTAAATTTTAATTTTTATTTTATATTGAAGTATAGTTGATCTACAATGTTGTGTTAGATTCAGGTGTACAGCAAAGTGAATCAGTTATACATATACATATATCCATTCTTTTTCAGAATCTTTTCCCATAGAGTTCCCTGTGCTATATAGTAGGTCCTTGTTGATTATCTATTTTATATATAGTAGTGTGTGTATGTTAATCCCAAACTCCTTATTTATCCCACCCCTCCACCTTTCCCTTTCGGTAACCATAAGTTTGTTTTCTAGGTCTGAGTCTTTTTCTGTTTTGTAAATAAGTTCATTTGCACCATTTTTTTGACTCCACATATAAGTGATATATGCTATTTGTCTGACTTACTTCACTTAGTGTGATAATCTCTAGGTCCATCCATGTTGCTGCAAATGGCATTTCATTCTTTTTTATGGCTGAGTAGTATTCCATTGTATATATGTACCACATCTTCTTTATCCATTCCTCTATAGATGGACATTTAGGTTGCTTCCATGTCTTGGCTATTGTAAACAGTGCTGCAGTGAACATTGGGATGCATGAATCTTTCAGAATTATGATTCTCTCTGGGTCTATGCCCAGGAGTAGGATTGCTGGATCGTATGGTAACTCTATTTGTAGTTTTTTAAGGAACCTCTATACTGTTCTCCATAATGGCTGTGCTGATTTACATTCCCACCAACAGGGTAGGAGGGTTCACTTTCCTCCATACCCTCTCCAGCATTTATTGTTTGTGGACTTTTTGATGATGGCCATTCTGACTGGTGTGAGGTTTTTTTAAATAAATTTATTTATTTACTTATGGCTGTGTTGGGTCTTCGTTGCTGCGCACGGGCTTTCTCTAGTTGCGGCGAGTGGGCTTCTCGTTGTGGTGGCTTCTCTTGTTATGGAGCACAGGCTCTAGGCACTTGGGCTTCAGTAGTTGTGGCACTCAGGCTCAGTAGTTGTGGCTCACGGGCTCTAGAGCACAGGCTCAGTAGTTGTGGTGCTCGGGCTTAGTTGCTCCGTGGCATGTGGGATCTTCCTGGACCAGGGCTTGAACCCATGTCCCCTGAATTGACAGGTGGATTCTTAACCACCGCGCCACCAGGGAAGTCCCTCACTGTAGTTTTGATTTGCATTTCTCTAATTCTTAGCGATGTTGAACATTGGAAAATTTTGAAAATGACAAAAAGAGAAAATAAGTTCTCACAATCCTATATACCAAGAGATAACTGTGTTAAACATTTTGTTGAACGCTTTCCTGTACGTCCAGTATTCTCTCTTAATATATTTATTTATTGTTTATTTACAGTAATAAGACAATGTCAGACATTGTGTTTACTTAACAAAGTGTTGTAAATACCTTTCTAAACCAGTAGCAACTCAGTAGCTGTAGCCTGTAGTGGACTTACTTACGTGATGTCCCAGAGGAAGGCAGTAAAAGCAGGTGACTGCAGGGAGCCTGATTCCCCTCCACAGGAGGAGGGACTTTTATCCTGGTTAAAAAGATGTTGGCCAGGACCCACTGAATTGATTTTCTCCGTCCATTAACACATCTCAACTCTCAGTTTGAAAAGCACTGCCCTAGAGATTACAGAGTACTGGAGGGCAAGCTTGGGCAGACTTGGAGTTTTCAGGGGCTCGGGGTGGGGGAGGGTTCTGAACTCAGTTGGGGTTTGAGGAAACATGGGGAATTTTTTGTTCGTTTGTTTGTTTTGGCCGCACCGCGCTGCATGCAGGATCTTAGTTCCCCGACCAGGGATGGAACCAGCGCCCCCTGCAGTGGAAGCGCTGAGTCTTAACCACTGGACCGCCAGGGAAGTCCCAACATTGGGATTTTTTGTGTGTGTGGCACGCGGGCCTCTCACTGTTGCGGCCTCTCCCGATGCAGAGCACAGGCTCAGCGGCCATGGCTCACGGCCCAGCCGCTCCATGGCATGTGGGATCTTCCCGGACCTGGGCACGAACCCGTGTCCCCTGCATCGGCAGGCGGACTCTCAACCACTGCGCCACCAGGGGAGCCCCCAACATTGGGAATTTGAGTTAAGACCAGGAGCCTGAGAGCAGTGCCCAAGATCATTCACAGCCAAGTGTGGGTCTCACTGCCTAGAACAGCCAGGACGTGATGTGGCATCCCAGGAGAGGGGCTTTCTGTTCTGGTTTTCATTGGTTTTCCTGGTATGGGTTGAAGACCTGCAGGATTGTCCAGATCACCTGCAGGGGATCACAGCAGGGAAGCCCCTGGGGAGTCTCAGGGTTGTGGTGAGTCCATGAATGAAAAGTGGATGTATGTAGGAGTTGGGAAAGGTTAAAGGGAACACGATTTTTAAAATACACTGATTAGATTTTTCTTCTGTCCAAGAAAAAAAAAATCTATATATTTTAGAAAATGTGTAAATAGTAAAAAGCCCAAGGGGGAAAAAACCATCCTTAACATTTTGCTTGTCTTTATAATCTTTGTGTGTGTGTCTATATAAGCACCTGTACTTTCATGTTAGCATTATTGTCATCATCATCTTATTTTATGACCTACTTTTTGTTGCTTAATTCATCCTGGAAATTTCTGATATTAAATGTTCTTCTAGTAGGTGGTTTTTACTGATCTTATACTTTATTACAATGCATGGATGTATCATAATTAACAGTCACCCATTGTTGAACATTTAAGTTATTTCCAGTCTGTTGCTGTCCTTGTAGATTACTCATAAGTCTTTTGTGTGTGTGTGCTTAAGAAATATTTAGAAGTGAAATTGCTAAGTTGAAAGGTTGCTTGCACATTTTAAAGACATTGCTACACACATCCAAACTGTTCTCTAGAGAAGTTTTATTTACTTTCATCACTCTTGTGTGAAGAGTGCCCATTTCTTCCTACTCTGGAAACAGAGAGAGAGAGAAAAAAACACACTTTTCTATATGATAGGTGAAATATGCTATTTTCATTGTTGTAGTTTGCATTTCCTTTTTATTAATATTGAGGCTTAGATTTAAAAATTTTTAATTCAGTTTATTTAAACTTAAAAAAAAGTTTATCTGTTCAGTAGCCCAAAATCAGCCACTTTAAATATGTGTGATGCAAATGTAAAAAAAGTCAATTTGACGTGTGTTGGTAATATGACTTGTCTTCATTACATGTAGTTTGTATTGGTTATAAGCTGAAAGTCTGATTCTTTAAAGAGATAAGGTTGCTAGGTTTTTCATATGATAATAGCTTGGGGATTTAATTAAAATATGAAACCAGGCCCTCAGACTTAGAACTCTGGACTTAAAAGTCGACAGCCTGTGAGGGAGTCCTCGGACTGGGAGATGGGAGGCCTGGGTTTTAGCCCTGGCCCTGCCGTTCCCGGACTGAGGGCATAGAAGAGTCATTAGAACCAACTGAATGTCACTTCTGACATCTGTAAATTGAGGAGTTGGACTGGATGATGTTTAGGTAACCTCTAGTTCAAAAATTCTATAGGGAGAACCAAGCCAAAGGCAGAGCAATTATATTCAAGACATAGAACACAAAACATTAACAGATAGTGAAGTAGTATTTGACCTTGGATTTTAACTGCTTAAAATACCTGCAAACAGGCCAAGACAAAGAGCATTGAAATGAGAGGTCAGAGCCGAGTAAATAAAGGTAATCCACTTTACTACACAACTGAAGTGACAAAAACACAAGTGCTTTTACATGATAGTGTTTAGATAGCTCGACAGTTTAGACAGGTGTGTTAGTACCTGTTTCCTGGTGTCACTGTGTAAATGCTTCTGATAGGAAAAGTCCTGAGAACCATTATGAATGTCATTAAGTACAGGACCTGACATATAGTAAATGTTCAATACATACATAATATTTTATATATAATGAATGAACAAAGGGGATTCCTTGCACATTACAAGTTTTTCCAAATCCTACTTTCTAACACACATGGTTCTATTGCTTTAGTTGTGTTCAGGGTAGCCTCTTTCTGAACATGACAACCCATTTTGTTTGCACCCACCTGACTTCATCAACCCTCTCATCCAAATCTCCTTAGTGTTCTCCTCTGCAAACTGGGAGGCAGTTCTCACGCCAAACTGGGAAGTAATTCTAATGCCCTTGTATGTTTTGGTGTCAGTTACCTTTGTTTCTCTCAAGGCGGAATTATTCCTCTTCTTCTACTTACCTTTTGTATTAGTTTTCTGTTGCTGCTGTAATAAATTACTGCAAACTTGGTGACTTAACACAAATTTACTCTCTTAACTATTTTGGAAGCCAGATGTCTGCAAGGAGTCTTACTGGGCTATCAAGTTGGCAGGGCTGATTCCTCTTGAAAGCTCTAGGGGAGAATCTGCACTCCTGACTTTTTCAGCTTTTAGTGACTGCCTGTATTCCTTGGTTTGTGGCCCCTTTCTCCGTCTTCAAAGTGAATCACTCTCATCTCTGCTCACATTACCCTCTCCTCTTCTGCAGTCAATTCTCTCTCTGCTTCCTCTTACAAAGACAAATTGTGATTACATTTAGGGTCCACCCAGAACATCAGCGTCTCTCCCCATCTCAAGACTTTAACCTAATCATAGTTGCTGTTTTATTGCCCATATAAGTTTCTAGGGATTAGGATGGAGATATCTTTTGAGGGGAGGGGATGACATTATTCAGCCTACCTTTTGTCTTCTTTCTTTTTTTTTTTTTTTTGCGGTACGCGGGCCTCTCACTGTTGTGGCCTCTCCCGTTGCAGAGCACAGGCTCCGGACGCGCAGGCTCAGTGGCCATGGCTCACGGGCCCAGCTGCTCCGCAGCATGTGGGATCTTCCTGGACCGGAGCACGAACCCGCGTCCCCTGCATCGGCAGGCGGACTCTCAACCACTGCACCACCAGGGAAGCCCCAGCCTACCTTTTTTCTTTTTCCACCCTGAACTTTTTCCTTTTCTACTTACTGCCAACTATTTGCTGTTATAGGAACACACACACACACACACACACACACACAGCTATTGCATTTACCTTGAGAAATATTAGTTTCCTCCCCAAACAAACAAACAGACATTCCATGTCTGAATTGCTATGCCAGGTACTCTAACCAAAAAGGGTAAGATTGCTCCTTACCTGACAGGACTAGGAGGCAAGGTATAGTACAGAGGAGAATATAAAGAAGACCCAAATTTAAGATACTGTTTTGTTGGCAAATCTCCAACCCCTATTAAAACAAATCCTCCTTATTAGCTGAGCCATCTTCAAATTCATGAATTCCCTCTTTGGCTGTTTCTTATCTATTCCTGAACTTGCGCATTGAGGGTTTTTGCATCCCTCCCCCCCCCAAATGAGATATAATTAACATACTATAAATTCACCCCTTTAAAGTGTAAAATCCAGTTGCATTTAGTATATTCATAAAGTTGTACAACCATCACCACTATCTAATTCCAGGATGTTTTTATCACCCTGAAATGAAACCCTGTATCCATCATTGACTATCAGTCCACATTGCTCTCCTTCTCTCCAGGAAGCAAAGAATCTACTTTCTGTCTCTATGGATTTGCCTATTGTGGACATTTCGTATGACTGGAATCACATAATATGTAGTTGGCCCTCTGAATCTGCAGGTTCCTCATCCATGATTCGACCAACCGCTGATAGAAAATACTTGGAAAAAAAATTCCAGAAAGTTCCAAAAAGCAAAAGTTGACTTTGTCATGTGCTGGCAACTATTTACATAGCATTTACATTGTATTAGGTTATTATAAGTAATCTAGAGATGATTTAAATTAAACAGGAGGATGTGTGTAGGTTATATGCACATTCTACACTGTTTTATATAAGGGACTTGAGCACCTGCAGATTTTGATGTTTAGTAGGGGTCCTGGAACCAATCCCCCGTGGAAACCAAGGGATGACTCTATGGCCTTTTGTCAGTTAACATAATGTTTTCAAAGTTCACCCATGTTGTATTGATAGTACTTACCAGCATTTTATTCTTTTTTTATTGCTGAATAATACTCCATTGTATAGATATGCCACATTTGGTTTATATATTCATCAGTTTATGGACATTTGAGTTGTCTCCACTTTTTGCTGTTATGAATAATGTTGCTGTGAACAATCATGTACAAATTTTTGAATGGACAAATGTTTTCATTAGGTAGATATATGGGAGTGGAATTGCTAGGTCATAAGGTAACCCTATCTTTAACTTTTTGAGTTACTGCTAGTGTTTTACAAAGTAGCTGAACCCTTTCGCAATCCCACCAGTACTATAGGAGGGTTCCAGTGTCTTGACATCCTTGCCAGACTTTTTATTGTCAGTCTCTTTGATTATAGCTGTCCTGGTGGGTGTGAAGTGGTATCTCACTCTGGGTTTGATTTGCATTTACCTGATGACTACTGATGTTGAACATCTTTTCAAATCCTTTGTTCATTTTTAAATTGAGTTATGTACCCTTTTTTTATTTTATTTTATTTTATTTTATTTTATTTTCGGTACGCGGGCCTCTCACTGTTGTGGCCTCTCCCATTGCGGAGCACAGGCTCCGGACGCGCAGGCTCAGCGGCCGTGGCCCACGGGCCTAGCCGCTCCACGGCATGTGGGATCTTCCTGGACCAGGGCATGAACCTGCGTCCCCTGCATCGGCAGGCGGACTCTCAACCACTGCGCCACCAGGGAAGCCCCCCTTTTTTTAAATTGTAAGAGTTCTTTATATATTCTGAATACTAGACCCTTATCAGATTCATACAATTTTTCTCCCGTTCTGTGGGTTGTATTTTTACTTTCTTGATAGTGTCCTTTAAAGCACAAAAGTTTTATACTTTGATGAAGTCCAATTTATCTGGTTTTTTTTTTTTTTGGTCATTTGTACTATTGATGTCATATCTAAGAAACCATTGCCTAATCCAAGGTGTTGAAGATTTACTCCCTTTTTTTTCTAATAATTTTATAGTTTTAGGGCTTACCTTTAGGTGTTTGATTCATTTGAGTTAATATTTGTATATGGTCCAACTTTCTTCTCTTGCATGTTCATATCCAGTTGTACCGGTACTGTTTGTTGAAAGACGATTCTTTCCCTTTTTAGGATAAGCTTTTTATATTCTACAGAGAAACCAGATGGGTTTTGATAGGGGTTGTGTTTAATCTTTAGATTGTTTTGGGAAGTAGTGCCATGTTAATAATTTAATTCTTCCAAATCTTTGTTCATGGATAGCTTTCCATTTATTTAAGTCTCCTTTAATTTCTTTTAATGTTTTATAGTTTTCAGTGTACAAGTCTTGCACTTCTTTGTTAAATTTATTCCTATTTTATTCTTTTTGATGCTATTATAAATGGACTTTTTTATAAATTTCATTTTCGGATTGTTGCTAGTGCATGGAAGTAGAATTGATTTGTGTGTATGTGTATCTCTCTTTCTATAGATGAATCAGTCTATCTATAGAGAGAGAGAGGGAGGGATCTTATTTTTTGTTATAAATTTATTTATGTATTTATTTATTTTTGGCTGCGTTGGGTCTTCATTGCAGCGTACAGCCTGTCTCTAGTTGTGGCGAGAGTGGGCTACTCTTTGTTGCAGTGCGCAGGCTTCTCATTGCCATGGCTTCTCATGTTGCGGAGCATGGCCTCTAGGTTCCCAAGCTTCAGTAGTTGTGGCACACGGGTTCAGTAGTCGTGGCTCATGGGCTCTGTAGTTGTGGCACACGGGCTTAGCTGCTCCATGGCATGTGGGATCTTCCTGGATCAGGGATCGAACCCGTGTCCCCTGCATTGGCAGGCAGATTCTTAACCACGGCGCCACCAGGGACGTCCGATCTTGTTTTTTTTAATTTTCCCTTCCTTCACTTTTGGAGTTTGTAGTAGATTTTTTCAGTTTCACCTGCTGTCCTTCCATATTACCCCATTTTTACTTTTTTCAATTGTTTAAATATACTTTAAAAGTCTCTTTCACACTCTTCTACTATTTTTAGCTCTTGGGGCACAGATTTTTCAATCTGCATTGGCTGTTTCTTAGAGTGGTTTTTTTTCTTGTTCAGTCTTAACCTGTGACTGTGAGCACCTCTTCCGTGAGGGTTAACATGGGAGTTTCATGGGACTGGGACTGTGGGAGCCCAGAGGAGTTTTCTTATTCGTCTCAGTCAGTGTCTATGGGTATCATTGCTTCTGGACCATTTTTTGTATTATTTTCTTGGCCTGGGGCCCTGCTACTACATGGAGATTATGTATGTGGATACCATACCACCATGTGGGAACAGTCTTGGAATGTTGATTTCATATTGGTGAGGTTTTGAAAAGTTGATTTTTATTTATTTATTTTTACCCCATCCGCAAATAAAAGCTTCCTTGCAAAGCTTAGGGAGTGGGGGGCATGAATGTTTTCTACTGAGGGGCAACCCTGTATGACTGCCCCGTTAAGCTAATAGCTCAGCTCTAGCCAGCCAGTTTCATGGGCCCTATTGTCTGTATGCCCCTTTCCTTCCTAGGGATCATCAGAGTCTTAGGCCCTAGACATTAAGGCTATATCATGTTCTCCTAGCCTTTAAGTCTTCAAAGCTTCAGCTTTCTCCACTGACTCTGAGTTCCATCTTCATTTCTGGCCCAGGGATTTATTTTTCATGATTTTGACTTTTTTTCTTTGTATTTAAAATGTCATTAGTTATATCTTATTCAGTTTTTCTATGTATTTGAAACAGGCAGTCATTCTTTGTCATCTTTGCTCACCATATTGATTAGAAACTTTATCACTGCAGTCTGATTAAAGGATTTGTAAGACTTTTGAATCACCAGATTGCAATCCCTGATTTCCTCAGAACTTTAAACATAAATAAGTGGTAAGTAAATATTAATTCAGTGGATGGGTGTTCTGCAGATCCTTTTACTGAGTTGCCTTGTACCTGAGTAACCACAGTTGTGTAGTGTAGTGAAGTGCGGTCTCATCAGTAGCCACTGCATTCCTTGTGGAATACCACTTTCTGTACACCTCTCAGAATCAGTAGGTTAGGTTCTAGGTTTTAACATGGCATGTGAACCCAAGCTGTGACAATGGTTACCTGAGGGCTGTCTACTGGCAGTATTTTTAGGTATTTACAAATATGGAGCTTATTTCATGTCTTAGTAAATAAGGTTCTATCTTGATATTAAGAGTAATAAAGAAAGGTTACTTCTATATATTTATCCTTCTCTGGAGACAGAAATCAAAGTTCGATCATCCAAATTCAAATCTCTTCTTTGTAAATTTTTGCTTTAAAAAAAAAACTTCTCTATAATCTGCTTCTTCTGAGCTAGAGATTTGAAATCCTGTTTTGTTGTGATAAAAAAAGTCTCCTCTTCACAAGGATGCTCTGGACCTAGTGCTTTCCCCTGTAGGAACAGAAAAGAGAGAACAGAACTAAGAAGCCCTATGTCAAGTCTTTAGCAGTAGGAATCAACATCCTGGAAGGAAGCCTGCCTGTGTTGGTGGTGGAATGAGACTCTGGAAAAGATGGCAAAATAGTCCGTGGAGAGAGCTAAGTTTGCCTCCCTTTTATCTTTCTAAAGACTAGCTTTCTTGCTTCAAGAGAACCTGTTAGTAGAGTGTGGTGAGTACCTGCAGACTGCATGCCCAGCATTTCTGGGATAACTGTAGGGGGTTCTGAGCAGCCTTTTTCCCACACTCCATGTGAAGAGGATTGGGATGTTGGGGATGGATTAGCCTTCTGGATACGCAGACAGGCTTTGACTCAGAGAGATGAGAAGGATGTATTGTCCTCAGGGAGGTGGCCACAGCACTTTCTGCTAATGGAGTAACTGGGAGAAAATGCCCCAGCCAGACTTTGGGAGCTTAAGACCCATCTTCTGGGAGCAGAAGATGGGAAAGGAAAGAAGAGAAATAGGCAACTTTATGGGACAATTTTGAAACCAAAGCAAATAGAATTATTTTTCCAGGTTTCCTGGACACTTGCTCATTTATGCAAACTTGAAATTGTTCTTGGGGGAAGTGAACTTGGATGACCTGAATGAAGGTCACAAAAACCATTACAAAATGAAACCTATAGAATTCTGAAAGGAATGATTTGGTATATTGCAGAGTCACGAGATAGGTCTGCTTGTTGTTAGCATCTGTACCTTCTAGACCTCCCTTTTATGAGTGTGTGTGTGTGTGTGTGTGTGTATTTATGTCTATGTGTGTATGTATGGATGGATGCATAGATAGATAGGTAGGTAGGTAGATAGTATAGAAATAGAAAATAGCAAGCATGTACTACTGAATATTCTGTTGAGAATGTTTTATTAAAGCTACATCTAAACTTTTTAGTCATTCTTCATCTTTTAGGTTTATGGAAAATACTTAAATCCATGGGATTACACTTGATTTCTCCTTTGAATTCTTTCTTGGGAGTGTCCAATTATGGGAAAAATTGATCCCCATCTCCTAGGGTACAAGAACATTCTTCAAAGAGCTTAAGTTACATGCTGCTTATTTGGAACTTGATACCAGTAAATTCACCATGACTTGGCTAAATCACGCATACCTGCTACCATCTTATCCTTGTGACTGGGGCTTGGTTAGGGTTAAGGAGGATTTCCTGAACATCAGGAGATAGAAGCTTTTTGTTTTTGAAACCACTATTCCTCACACTGAAGGGTCCAATTTAAACAAAGCTTAAAAGAGGCTTCCTTTTTTTTTTCTGGTTGAGAGAGAGAGTAGAGTTAAGGCTGGAGGGGGGTGATCAGAGCCAAACAGTAGAAGGATTGATGCTGCATCTGCTGTACTCGAATGCTGTGCTGGCTTCTCTGGAGTATTGAGAAGAGTTACATATTGTCCTCAAAGAGCTTATGTTATCATATGTAGACATGACCAAAGGTAGTAACTGCATCAGTTAGACTCAAATTATGTGATGCAGCACTTTAGAGGAGAGGAAGGCCAGTAAAGATATGTGTAAGCAGTGAAATTCAAGAGCTAAAAAACAGATTTAGAGAACGTCTTCCTCCAATAGGACATAAAGGTCTGGTATTAGGTATGATTCTGATCTTGTAGTGGCAGAGCAGCTATGGGATTGCAGGTGCCATGGGTGGTATTTGAAGAGCATGTGAAATGGGATATCATGGAGGGACCTCATGAAGTAGGGTCACACGGGAAGGGTTCAAGGGACTGGATAGCCTGGTGAGAACAAAGCATGTTCATAATAATGCCTATTTATATTATTATTATTATTTTAAATATTTATTTATTTATTTATTTAATTTTTGGCTGCGTTAGGTCTTAGTTGTGGCACGTGGGATCTTTGTTGCGGCGTGCAGGATCCTCCGCTGTGGCATGCAGGCTCCTCATTGTGGTGCGCGGGCTCAGTAGTTGTGGTGCATGGGCTTAGTTGCCCCATGGCATGTGGGATCTTAGTTCCCTGACCAGGGATTGAACCCGCATCCCCTGCATTGGAAGGCGGATTCTTAACCACTGGACCACCAGGGTCCCTATTTATATATATATATATATATATATATATTTTTTTTTTTTTTTTTTTTTGGCGGTACGCGGGCCTCTCACTGTTGTGGCCTCTCCCGTTGCGGAGCACAGGCTCCGGACGCACAGGCTCAGTGGCCATGGCTCACGGGCCCAGCCGCTCCGCGGCGTGTGGGATCTTCCCAGACCGGGGCACGAACCCATGTCCCCTGCATCAGTAGGCGGGCTCTCAACCACTGCGCCACCAGGGAAGCCCTATATTATTATTAATGACTAACACATACATAGCCAGACGCTGTTCTAAGCACTTCAGGTGTATCCTTATAATCCCAACAACTCTCTGTGACACAGATACTACTATTATCACTCAATTACAGTTGAGGACATCGAGGCACAGAGGAGATAAGTAACTTATTTAAGGCTATATAGTAAGTGGTGTAGTTGAAATTTGAATCCAGGCTGTCAGGCTTCAGAGTGTGTTCTCTTAACCACTGTGCTGACTGCTTCAGTCAGTGTGAGAGGAGTTGGAAGGGGTTATGAGCAAGGGAAATTGTTGGGGAGAGAGGAAATTCCAAGGTCAAGATTGCAGGGGCCAGGTCCCGGGGATGCAGTGTCTGTTTGGTGGCCACGCTGAGGTGTTAGTGATGTAGATGGGAGTTAGAGGTCAGCGGCGTCGAGCCCATCCAGGAAGCACAGGGGCAAAACTAATGGTCTGGAGCCCTTTCTGTGTGCTGGGCTCTGGGGATAGAGCATTGAATAAGGTAGATAAGGTCGCCACTCCCTTGGAGCTTCCATTCATTCTGGTGATGGAGACAGGCGATGGGAAAGCTACTCGACAGGGAAGATGGTTATGGATTGTGGTCCGTGCTGTGGAGGAGTCAGTGGTGTGATGAGAATTACTGAGCGGGGCCCATGTGACATAGGGCGGCAGAAGGAAGATGTCCCTGGAGAAGTGACATTTGATCTGTGATCTGAAGGATGAGACAAGCCCAGCCGCGTGAAGGATGAGGAAAGCTCATTCCAGGCTGTGGGGCTAGGGACAGTTCAAGGGATGGAAAGGAGGCCTGGGTGGCCCCCGCAGAACGGGCATGTGTTGAGGCTTGGTGGGAGACGAGGTTGGGCAAGGAGGCGGGGCTCAGTTAGACTTGAGGGCCTTGGTAAGGAGTTTAGATTGTTTCCTAAGAGCAGTGGGAAGCCGCTGAGTGTTAAGTAGATGGGTGGCATGGTCCCATGGGAGGGCCAGGGTGTTAATTAGATGCACCTGTTGGAGCAGGGAGGAGGCTGAGAGAAGCAGGGAAACAAGGTGGGGAAAGAACAGTTAGGATGTTTCTCCCCCGTCTGGTACCTTAAAAATTTGAATCACAGCTAATGTGGCCTTTCTGCCTGGGGAAAGATGAACCTCATGTCAGATAAAGCTTCTTAGTATTCGGGTTGTGATCAGGATTCACAGCAACAAGGCTTGATACCTACCTTTTAGCCATTTGACTACCTAATTTATACCTATTTATATATATAGAGAAAAGCCAGAGCATATGAACCTAAAGATGAAACAACTATTTTTGCTTTTATAGGCCTTGAATTTATAAAATATGACTTTATATGTAGTAGATGCTTATGGTGTGGGGAGCTGAAGACACTTTGGAAACACTATAATTAATTACCTTCTCTAATGGATGACTTTCTTATTTCTAAGATGGAGACTCAAAATGAAGGCACAGTTGCTCACTCACTCAGTACCCATATCCTGCTCCCTTTTTGCTGTTAGAACCTAGATTTAATTCAGGGTGGTGTGGTGGTCAGCCTCAGACAGTAGGTTGTGCTGGTCTGAGGCAACATGCCAGTCCTGACCCCTGACTTCCGAGCATTCCTTGTAGCCAGCATGGCCATGTGACCTAGTCCTGGTCAGTGGGACCTGAGAATAAGTCCACTGGGATGGGGGTGGGATTTCTGGCACAGAGCTATTGTCCCGATAAAACCTGACAAATGAGCCTGTCAGTATCCTTTGCTGCTTTCCTCTGCTTTCTGCCTCGAATGCTGATAAGATGTGTGAGCACAGCAGCCCTTATGTCACCACGAGGTAACAAGCAGAAAAGAAAAGCCAAAGGCATCACAGAGATACCTGCCCTGACATTGTTCCTGTTGAACCTGTTGAACCAACACTAGCAGCCCTAAGCCTGTCCACTACGTCCAGTTTGTTGAATCCACTCTTTGTTAGGTTTCTGTTACTTAAAGGTGAGCACAATGCTAACTGAAGCAAATATGAAGATGCGGTGTTACAAGTTTTATCCTGTGTGTTGTGATTACCTTATAAATGTCCCTTGATATTCAGTATGACCTTTAGCCTGTGTGAAAACAGTTTCTGAAAAGGAAGTTCTAACTTGTATTAAAAGTTGTTCACAGTTGAAGATGATGAGTTGTGGCCTTAGAAATATAATTTTTGAAATAAATGAATTTGTCTGTGTGAACCTGCAAGTGCCACGGAGCCATACTTCATGGCCACTATCTTCCTTATGTCCTTTTGTGTGATGGTCTTAGTCACTGTTCTGGTGAACTACATTATGTGTATTTATGGCTTTATAGGAAACTATAATAGTACTAGGGGTAATAGCATAAATAGTCTGATTCTTAAAAATGTGAAGCTCCAACAGGCTTTATTGGATTTCAGGATAATGGTATTATTAAATTTTCTGCTTCTTTTCAAACTTTTTTATGGCTAAGTTCCACCCTGGTGGTTTCAAGAAATTTGGGGGCTGGATCTGTATTTTTATGGAAAAAAACTTATCCTGGAATTCTCACTTGCCGAATTGAGGGGTAGGGGAAATAATTTGGATTTGTTTTTGTTTTTGTTTTTACTGTCTTGGTCTTTGGGTGTAGCACTCAATGAATTGTTTTCCATGGGGAAAGTAGAAATAGCCCCGTGGTATGCATCATGGAGATAATATAAAGTATAAAATGAAGTTGTATTCTAAGCTGTTAGGGAAAAAGGGGACTATAAGTCATAGGGTCATCAAATTATAAAGAGAAAGGAATTGTAGACATCATCTAATAAAATCTCACTTTTTTCATAACCTTAGAACTTGAGACTTAAAACAATTAGTCATTCATTTAAAAAATAAAAATACATGTGGTTACCCTATGCACCCTCTTCCTTAATGAAAGATTTTCCCAAAGGAACAAGGAGACATTGTTTGTATAATCCAAGGGCCTTCAGAAGAAAGCTTTATAAGCTGTCTGTTCTGACTGCCTCATTTTACAGATAGGAAACTGAAGCCCGTAGAGGACGAAGGTTATTTCTTTAAGGTGGACCAGAAAGTAGCTCTTGTAGGGGCAGGACCATGAAACCTTCTAGATTTATTAACATCTTCAGGGCCGTGTGCTGGAATTCAGATGGCAGATGGATGACCTTGGGTAGATGAGCGTTTGAGCTCATCCTTGAGTGCTGCTGAGGGTTTGACAGGCACTGGTAGGAGGCAGGGCTTCCCAGGCAGACCCACCAGTAGGAGCGTGTGAGTGGGACAATTTCAGGCAGTTCAGGAAAGGGTGCAGAGCCCAGTCTGGTGCCCCTTTGGGGTCAGGCGGTAGAGGAAAGGCCTATGTCCATAGAGATTAGGGACAAGTTCAGGCCAGTTTGGGCCAGTGCATGGAGTACCTTGAGAGCCCATCAATGGAGTGGGGATTTTATTTGGTAGCCAGTGAGGTGCTCTTAAAATAATAACAATGATGATGATAGCTAACACTTACATAGCCCAGACTGTATGCCACCACTGTTCTGAATGCTTCACGTGCTCTCGCCTGTTTAATTCCCACAAGCCTTTGATGTAGGTACTCTCATCTACATTTTACAGTTGAGGAAACTGAGGCACAGAGAGTTTAGATGACTTAACCCAAAGAGATACTCATAGGACATGATGGAGAAAGAATTCAAACCCAGGACTGTCCCTGGAGTACCACTTTTAATGGTTCAGAACATGGTCTGGTGGTGATAAAGGTGGTGGATTCTCTCAGGAAGATGGATCTGTAGGAGAGTGCAGGAGGATCGAAGTGAGGGCAGAAGGGTGATCAGGAGGTGATGGAAGGCCTCCAGGAGAGTAATAAAAGCTTGGCGTGGAAATGAAGGGAGGAGAATACAGCTGGCAGGAGCTTCTGAGATGGATCAGTGGTGCCAGGTCCCCAACTGCATATGGAGGCCGGGGAGGGACGGAGTCAGACATAATTGAGACATCGCTTGGATGTCTGCCTCACTGGATTAGGGAAGTTGAGAAGGAGATTTGATGGGAAGGTGGTGATTTATTTTTACAGAGCCCTCTTTTCTCACTGGTTTTTAACCTGGGAAAACTGTCTGGGGAAAAGAGCCACGTAAGTGTGTCCTAACAAATTTCTGAGTTTATGGACCCTCCCCAGCTCATCTATCTTAGCCTGGTGTTGGGCCCACAGTAGGTCTAAACAGTTATTTTTTAGACACTTTGTGATCTTCACAATTCTGAGGCTGCTTGTCCTCTTCCCAGCTTAAGAATATTGGGTGGGGCTTCCCTGGTGGCGCAGAGGCTAAGAATCTGCCTGCCAATGCAGGGGACATGGGTTCGAGCCCTGGTCTGGGAAGATCCCACATGCCATGGAGCAACTAACCCTGTGCGCCGCAACTACTGAGCCTGCGCTCTAGAGCCCGTGCTCTGCAACAAGAGAAGCCACTGCAATGAGAAGCCCATGCACCACAATGAAGAGTAATCCCCGCTCGCCACAACTAGAGAAAGCCCGCGCACAGCAACGAAGACCCAATGCAGCCAAAAATGAATAAAATAAATAAATAAATAAATAAATAAAAATATTTTTAAAGAAATAGAATATGGGGTGTGAGAGCAGGAGAGGTGATGGGTGTGGTTCTTCATCTGGAAGTCACCTTTTGTTTTGGCTTCCCCAGCAGTGACCCTTGACTTCCACTTTCCTGTCCTCCCTTAGGTCTTAGGTGTTGATGGGAGGGAGATAGAGGAGATGGTGGTGTTCCTTTGTGAGTGGGCATCCGGTGCTGGGAAGAACGCCCTGTTCCGGTGGTGGCCTCTGCCCGCAGGTCAGGGCTGAGAGCAGTGTTCTTCCCTCCTGTCGCCTTTCTGAGAAGGGTGATCCTGGCCTGGCAGGTCTTCTCTGAGGCCTCTAACTTCAGGTCCTAGCTGAAGGACCCAGAAGGAACAGCAGTAGCAAGATCGGTAGCTAATATCCTTCTGGGAAAAAAAAAATCCTGAAGTGGATGAGAGAACATGGCAATTACCATTTGGGTTTATGTTTCATCACAATGTCTGCAGTCTTGGGCATTTTCTTCTCCTTTTCTTCCTCTCCTCCCTCCATCATTCCTTCTCCTTCCATCCTTCTTTTTTCCCCCTCTAATCGGAGGAGTTGCTAATTGGGCAGGGTCAGTAAATGTGGCATTGTTGTATTTGATTTTGGTTTTACATCTTGATTTCCCAGGGAAAGGTAACCCTGGCAAGTCACATAAGCATTGGTTGCGTGTGGAATTTATACAGCATGCACTATTCTGGGTCTGGCTACAAGGGGAAGATGAAGGGACTAGAAGACTGGGCTATCCCTGTCCTCAAGCCCCTTAAAAACCTTGGAAAGACAGGATGCATATGTGGGTTCAAGGCCTGGTCCAGTCACTAGCAAAAGGTCCACGCTTTCTCTTGTCTCTCATCTGTAAAATAGGGGAGGTAATATTGGCGTCAAAGGGGCGTTGTGATGCACAGATGGGACAGCATGTGTGAATACTGGGCACTTCTCTTATCTCCTTGATCTCATCCAATTAAAAATTTCTGGGTAGTACCTTAGGATGATCCCAGAAATACTAGAGGCAGATGGGGGAGTCTAAGTATTGTGTTAAACTGCTTTATGCATGTTTATTTCATTTCTGCCTAGTAACCATGTTATTGTTATTCTTATTTTCAAGATGAGAGAACTGAAGTTCAGAGATGTTGAAAACAAAATAGCATCGTCACCTGCTGCAGATATGACCTGGAGCAATTATTCAGTATTTTGTTGCCTGTTACCTCATCTGTAAAATGGGGATAATACTAGTTTCCTCCTCATAGGGTGAATATAAGGATTGAAATGGTTACTATACCTAAGTCTTGAAACAGTGCCTGGTAAATAGTCAATATGATAAAAGTGTTAGAAATTATTGTTACTCAGGCAATTTCCAAATCTCTTCTAAGCCGCTTTATGGTGAAATCAGGATTGATTCATATGCATAATGTGTTGAAATGAGATGAAACTATAGTTTTTGAAATGTAGAGTGGATTTGGTTTTCATGGAGAGGGATTGGGGAAGTGATGTTAGAAGCATCAGGAAAAGTCCAAAGGAGAGAGGGGAAAGGATTTCTCTGGCGGAAAAAGAGAGCTCCAGAGATAATTAGGAGGCAAGTCAGAAGGAAAGCTCTGTGTTGCTTTTGTTATGCGACGGGGGAGAAGCCATTTCCTGATTGCTTGGTTATGACACTCACCTTCTCCTGGAACCGGTAGGTGAGGGATCCATAAACTCTGTAAATGGGATCTTTGGAGTCCCTGCTTCACCAGCTCCCTCTTTCTTTCCGCTTCCTGGAAGAGGCAGTAGAGTAGAATATTAAACTAAGGATCCTGCAATCAGTAGACCAGGTTTGGAGCCTGAGCCCTGCTGCTTATTAGCTGCCTGATGTTTTGCATGTTTCTTAATCTCCATATAGCTCCGTGTCCTGCTTGTGAAAGGAGGAGAATAATGGTACCCACCTCCTAGGGCTTGTAAGATCTGAGGAAGATTGTGCACACTGTGTATTTTAGCTCAGAGGAAGCCTTCAATAATTGTTAGTTACCCAGGGCTTAATTTTATCCCTGGAGCTTTGGTTAGAAATTCGGGCTCAGTGGGCAAGCCATATGTGGTGACATTTGGGGGCATAGCCTGTTCTGGATGAATCCCAGCCAAAACCATAAAGGACCCTTGGCTCTTATCACTGTCTCAGTCAAGGATCTGGCATGGAATCTTGAGTCGCTTTTGAGGTATACGTTTATCTGCCTCTCCTTTCCCTCAGAAAAGTGTCTTAGAGCTTAGAGGAGAAGAGAAGTGGACATAGTTTCTTCTTCTCCTGAGTTCAGAATACCTGGACCCTCATTTCCCTTCCTCTGATTTTTAATTCACAACATTACTGCACAGTGGGACTTTGATATTTAGCAATTGAAACACAATTTCATTATAAACTAATAATTTTGCACTTGTAGTCTTTGCCATGCAGAGATTTTTCTCATTACCTCCTTTGTTCTCACTACCGAGATACGATAGGGGAATGAATAATGGGTTTTTCTAAGAACTATTAACAGGTGACAAAATGAACTAGATTCTTCAGAGTCACAAGTCAAGAAGTCAAATCCCACGTGTCCTGACTCCCCATTCCAGTGCTCTTTCCACAAGGCCATGGTTCCCGCAGCCTTCCGTCTTGCCTCTGTTAATAGGGCCTGCCAGGTGTTCCATGCTGTCTATCCTTGGAATGGCTTCACTTTCTGATGTAGGCATTACCGAATGACCTGTGTCAGCTCTGTGGGGAAACTTGAAATCCTTTCTTCAAAAACTCGTGCATTCTACTTCAGATGAAATCATTTTCCTTGGCCAATTTAACAAGATCCTTGCTCTTTCGTTTCCTTTAATTATCTTGTTAAAAGAAAAAAAAAGAACTGGAGAAGACCATTGCTTTATGAGGCAGTTCATCTCTTATGTTTTCTCTGAGAGGTATATTAAAGCCCAGTTAAGCAAATTAAGGCTTCATCTCATTCTTGTTTGCAATTGTTCTGTTTGGTGCTTTGCTGTCACTGCCGTCGGCATTTCTCAGGTGTATATTTGGAATGTCTTGGAGTATAGATTTATGAAAAGATGTTATCTTTGTTCCATGAATTGCAGGCACTGTAAGCTATTTCCATATAGTGCCAAACTGTCACAACAGGGTTCTTTGCTTTTTTAATCTCTTCCTCTCACCACGAGAAGTCCTATTAACATGTTTTCTGAGCTGCAGAGTAAAATCTGTCAAATACAGCATGGAAAGCAGTTGGGTGGTAGCTGTGTTCCTTTTCACAAACTCGAAACTAGTCTTCCTTAGTAAAACTTAGCCTTTTCACCGTTTACCCCAGAGCCTTCATTTATGAATAGGAGACATATGCAGTGCAGGTAGGGGAATGGGATGGGTTGCTTGCTACTTCTTTACCTATTTATTTTAAAAGATATATGACATGTGTGTATATATATCTTCATGTACACACTTTATTTCTTTCAATTTGAAAATAACTCTTTTGCTCTGAATATGAAAATACTTCATACTCATTATTTAAAAATTTACACAAATCAACATATGAAACATTAGAAGACACTTTTCTAAATCCTACTGCACAGAGATTACTGCTGTTAACATTTTGATGAACTTGTCTTTTCATTCCTTTATGAACTATTTATTAACTTTGCCAGTGTTCTGCACCTACATGAAACTTTATAAAAGTACAGAAAACTAATAAGATTAAACCCCATACAGACTTAATATTAAGAAGAAAAAAAGGGAACACAGTTATATCCTTATAGACAATGAAAACATGCCAAAAAGATATGCTTAAAAAAAACTAATATATTACTTCAAAAGAAAAAGAGATAATTAAAAATTATCCAAGACATGAAAGAACAGTATAATCTGAATTAGAAAAATCTCAGACAAGATGACAGAGCTCAAAGAATTAGAAATTTATTTATTTATTTTTTGGGGGGTGGGGGCAGTACTCGGGCCTCTCACTGTTGTGGCCTCTCCCGTTGCGGAGCACAGGCTCCAGACGCGCAGGCTCAGTGGCCATGGCTCACAGGCCTAGCCGCTCCGCGGCATGTAGGATCTTCCCGGATCGGGGCACGAACCCGTGTCCCCTGCATCGGCAGGCGGACTCCCAACCACTGCGTCACCAGGGAAGCCCAAGAATTAGAAATTTTAAAAAAAATCACTTTAGAAATAAATTCTTAGATGGAACACAAAATCAGATAAATACCACAAATACTGCCCTAAGAGAAATTGAGGGTGAAAAGGAGGAAAAAGTTAAAAATTGAAAGGAAATGAAGAAAGAAATAAAATTTGGGAAAAAGTGACAGATATTAAAAATAGGAAAAAGAAGATTGAACATACCATAATAGGAAAAGCAAACCAAAGCAAGGGAACAGTACAAATACTATATTTCAAGAAAATTTTCCTGAGAAAAAGATTTTAAACGACATTTTTAAAGGGCAAATTATGTATTTTAGGATATCACCCTAGAACAATCAATGCCAAGATGTTGTAGTAAAATTACTGGATTAAAAAGAAGAAAAAGCAAAGTCCTTTGGGCATCTAGAAAGAAAGAGAAAAACAGCAGCAAAAGAATTAGATTGTTAGACTTTTTGAAGAAACCTTTTATATCAGAAGAAAATGGGATAACATGTTTAAGGTCCTCTAAGAGAAGAAAATATGAGCCTGTACTTTTTATGTCTAGCAATATTGACTTGCATATGTGAAGAACACCAACATTGCATTAACATGCAAGAAGTGAGAGGAGGAAATATTGTTCCCATGAACTCTTCTTAAGGTATCTCCTAAAGAGTGAGCTTTAAACAATGAAAATAACTGGAGAGATACAAGATGAGCCCAGACATCTCAAGATAATAGCTAGCAAGGTTGTTATCAAAGATTATTAGGACCATGTCAGAAGGACTCAGGAGCCAACTTGAAGAAGCTTCTACTGGCATGGTGCAATTAGAGCTTCAAAAATAAGAATTCCAAGTATGTTTAAATCTGTGAGGGTTGATGATAAGAAAAACAAATTATTGGTTACCTGAGGTTAATGGATCACCAATTCATTGTCTTAAAAGTGGTCAAGAAAGAACCAAGTGTTTACCCTGCCTTTCTTATATGAACAGATCACTGGATAACCACGTAGTAGATGAGGGGAGGCCCTTCCTAAATTTTTTTCCACCCAGTAAATGAAAATGAAATGAGAGAATTAGACTATCATTATTTTGCAACCCCCATTGATTTAATGGATCCGGGCATTGAGCGACAATGGCATCTGACATTAGAAACCCAAGAAAACCAGATATCGTGTGCCTCCTGATGAAAGATCATACAACCAAATGGATTGAATCTCAGTGTTTTTCAAGCCTCATAATCCAGCTGCCAATTTGCAGGAAATTCGGAGGGTGGAGGAACATGTTAACCTGCACCATGAATATGTAGTCAGCAGAATTCATACTGTGGAAACTCCATAGTTCAAGTGGTCCAGATTCTCTAAGGAATAAATTGTAAGATAAAGAGAAGGAAAATGGGGGAGGTAGAGTAAACATAACTTAAAATACATGTCACATTTTTTAAAAAATGGATAAGAATTAACTGTGTTGACCAGAGTTGTAACCTTGGGTAATGATATCATAAAGAAACACAAGGAAGTGAATATGATAAGTTCAAGATAGTTTGTTTACTTTTAGAGGAAAGGCATTTTGAGTTGGCTAGAAAAATCTGTTTCTTGATCTGGGTGGTAGTTATAAGAGTGGTTTGTTTATAATAATTAATAAACTATTTGTTTTGTGTGATTTTCTAAATCTGTGTTTTATTTTACCATAAAAATAGTTTTAAAAATTTATGAAAGAATGACACTATACATGCTGCCTTTGTTCCAACTTTTTATTTTAATTTTCAAATATACAGAAAAGTTGCCAGCACTGGGTATGAAATGCCAGTATACTCATCATACTGTTTTATCATTAGTTTTTCATTCAATATTTAGTAGAGATCTTTCTATATAACTAAATATAGAAATATACACACTTTTAAATAAATGCTGCATAGTATTTCCATTGTATAAATTAAATCAGTCTTCTATTGATGGACATTTAACTTGTTCCTGGTAGAAATAATGGTGCTTATATGTCCTTATGACAGATTCCTAAAATTTGCTGTCATGGAATATTCTGATGTGCAACATGTAAATGGTTGTGTATTGTGAATGAACAACTGTAGAAACCAAAGATGCAGCCTATATTGATCAAGACAGTGCTGTGTAACTGAGGGAGGGCATAAATCTCCAAGAAAAAACTTGATTCTCTGAAGCAGGGTCCTCACATAGCATCATACCTCCCCTGGATCAATTCAGGTTTGATCCCAATGGCTCTTCTGTTGTCTCATTTTGGTTGTTGTGGGTATAGTTAGTGTTATCATTTTTCTGTTGCCACAGTAGAGCTACACAATGAACCACCCCAAAATTTAGTGGCTTAAACAGTAGCCATTAGTTTCTACAGAATGGATGAGTCATTTTTACAGCCTTTGCTAGGTTCACTCATGTGCTTTCAGTCAGCTGCCGGTATAGTTGCAGATCTCTGCAGGGCTCTCCCACAAGTCTGATGGTCGGCTGGCTTAGGCTGATCTCAGTGGCCTTGGACAAGAGGACTCAGCTATGCTACCCAAGTCTCCAACATCCTTTCAACAGGCCAGCCTGGGTGTGTTCTCATGGCGGTGGTACAGATCATATCTTTCTCAGGGGGCTGGAAATGGGCTATGCTTTGACAGCTTCTGTGCCATCTCACTTGCTAACCTTCAACTAACCAAAGCAAGTGACATAGCAAGGCCGGTCAGTGAGAAGGGACTGCAAAGCGACAGAGCAGGCAGCGAGGATACAGAGAAGTTGTTGATTGAGGCCATTAACGCAGTTCATCCTCCACAGCTATCCAGCAGCGAATTTTAAGTTGGCAGTTCTTTTTTTGATTAATTAATTTATTTATTTATTTTTGGCTGTGGTGGGTCTTTGTTGCTGCACACAGGCTTTCTCTAGTTGCGGTGCGGGGGGGCTACTCTTCGTTGCAGTGCGCGGGCTTCTCATTGCGGTAGCTTCTCTTGTTGCGGAGCATGGGCTTTAGGCACGTGGGCTCAGTAGTTGTGGCTCATGGGCTCTAGAGCGCAGGCTCAGTAGTTGTGGCGCACGGGCTTAGTTGCTCCGCAGCATGTGGAATCTTCCCAGACGAGGGCTCGAACCCGTGTCCCCTGCATTGGCAGGAGGAGTCTTAACCACTGCGCCACCAGAGAAGTCCTAAGTTGGCACTTCTTAGAAGCATTAAACATTGCTGTTATTTCTAAACTGTAGATGTTATACCTTTGAAATATGAAAAATGGGGATCAAGTATGTTTGTGGGGAGAGCATAAAAATTTTCTTGTTAAGAGTTATAAAGGGGGGCTTCCCTGGTGGTGCAGTGGTTGAGAGTCCACCTGCCGATGCAGGGGACACGGGTTTGTACCCCGGTTCGGGAGGATCCCATATGCCGCGGAGCGGCTGGGCCCGTGAGCCATGGCCGCTGAGCCTGCACGTCCGGAGCCTGTGCTCCGCAGTGGGAGAGACCACAACAGTGAGAGGCCCGAGTACCGCAAAAAAAAAAAAAAAAAAAAGAGTTATAAAGGTAATTTGTAAATGGAAAAATCTACATTTATTGTTTTGTCTTGAAAATATTTCTTTTCTAGTTGTTGATGTTTTCCCCTGGGATATAGTTCCGGAAACATGGTTTTTCCTGTGTTTATTTTTCTTTGTTCTTGGAGTTGGTTTTGAACTCTGGCTTTGAGAACATTGACTCAAGTAAGACAAAAAGCTAAAATCACAAATCAACCTCTTTAAGTGTTTTTGCTTCAGATATAGACATTAGCAATAGGATTAGTCCCTGTACCTTTACTGCTGCAATTTTTTCCTTCTATTTTAAGTTGTAGAAGTGGTAAATTTAGGCTCTTCCAGAACAGTGATTCTTAGCAGCAGATATGCAGCACCCAGGTATGCAGATGGCAAGAAATTGTACTAGTAATTATATGTCAAATTTTAAAAAAATCAAGTTTATTCCCATAGTGTGCAATATTATGTCACACCTCTCTTCTCCATGGAAAAGCAAAATGCTGAAATAAAAATTTGCATATACATATACTTATGAAATACTCTTTATTGTGTATGCATAATAAAATTGCACACACTTTAATTGTTTAATGGAAACTGTTTTGTGCTAAGGCAATTTAAAGGATTTTTCAAAGTAAGTTTGACTGTTGTCAAGTTTTGCCTCATTTTCTGACTTTAGAACCCACCTGCAGAGTGAGATACAATTTTACACACTTGTTCTGTTTTTTTTTTTAAGTGGTGGTCTGAACACAGGCTTATGTATTTATTTAGTTTTTGGTTGCACTGGGTCTTCGTTGCTATGCGCAGGCTTTCTCTAGTTGTGGTGAACAGGGCCTACTCTTTGTTGCGGTGCGCAGGCTTCTCATTGCAGTGGCTTCTCTTGTTGCAGAGCACAGGCTCTAGAGCACAGGCTTCAGTAGTTGTGGCTCATGGGCTCTAGAGCACAGGCTCAGTAGTTATGGCTCGAGGGCTCTAGAGCGCAGGCTCAGAAGTTGCGGCGCACGGGCTTAGTTGCTTCGCGGCATGTGGGATCTTCCCAGACCAGGGCTCGAACCCATGTCCCCTGCATTGGCAGGCAGATTCTTAGCCTCTGCGCCACCAGGGAAGCCCCACCCAATATTCTTAAGCTGGGAAGAGGACAAGCAGCCTCAGAATTGTGAAGATCACAAAGTGTCTAAAAAATAACTGTTTAGACCTACTGTGGGCCCAACACCAGGCTAAGATAGATGAGCTGGGGAGGGTCCATAAACTCAGAAATTTGTTAGGACACACTTAACTTGGCTCATTTCCCCAGATAGTTTTCCCAGGTTAAAAACCAGTGAGAAAAGAGGGCTCTCTAAAAATAAGTTCTAGAATCAAATGGGTATTAGGTTCTCAGTGGCTGAAAGAACTTTATTCTGGAGGCCTTTGGATTGGGAGTGATTGTGAACAGAGCAGTGTTTGTATGGCATTGTGGAGCTGGGATGGATCTGGGGGGAAGTGTCAGGAGGGATTAGACTGAGGCCATGATAGGAATTATGGAACCAGGTGAAGTACTAAGGGTCTAAAGAGGCGGTGCACAGGGCAGAGCGAAATAAATTGAGAGGAATTTGTCAGATTTTTTTTTTTTAACTGTATTTGGGGAAGAGAGGTAAAGTGAAATCTTTGTCTTATTTTTATTTTATATCATTTGTTTCTCTGGCATCCTTTAAAAGTACATAGGAAGTTCTCATCACAAGATAAAAAAAAGTTTTGTAACTGTGTATGGTGATGGATGTTAACTGGACTTACTGTGGTGATCATTTTGCAATATATAAAAATATCAAATCATTATGTGCTACATCTGAAAATATAATTTTATGTCAATTATACCTCAGTTAAAAAAAATAAAAATAAGTAAGGCAGTCCTCTTTCCAAGGTATTTACCCTCTGTTGGGAAAAAAGATAAAAATAAAAATTTAATGTGCATTAAGCATAATAATAGAAGTATATAGAAAGTTTAGTGGTGGGATAATAGTGATTAAACAAGTAGGTAATTCAGAGAACATTTTATCAAGGATGCAGTACTTGAGCTGGATCTGAATGGATGAACACTTGTGAGTTTTCATTTATTTTTGGAAAAAAGGAGTTACACACAACTTTAGCTTACTAAGGAGTAATTTCTCATCCTTATAGCCAAAGGATCAGGCATTGAGAGCAGGAGAAGACACTAGTTTTGCACAAGGTTGCTGAAAGCTGGCTGTGAACCTCCATGGTGGTGGTGGGCAGTGCTCACCCTGCACACTGCTCTCTCTTCCTTCAGACCGGGAGTGGTAACTTGCTTTTACTGGTCCTGGGGTCTGCATTATCTCTTGTCATTTTCCTATTCTGCCCACTTTTTTTTTTTAAATAGTCCTTTAATTAGACCCTCCTCAAAATATTCAATTTGAATGTGTCATCTATTTCCTGTTTGAAGCCTGTTGGGTACAGTGTATAATTACATATTTAAAAAAGGTAAAATACACAATAAAAATAAGGGAAAAATTATTTTTATTTTAAATTACAAACACAATATCACAAATAAAAAGACCAGTCAGTTACTAAGGCAAATGTAGCACATAAGTGCCTGATTATAGTGAGATAATTTACTGTAGCGTTCTTGGTCTGGGCGTATCGTATTGACAAAAATAAAGGCATTGAGGATTGGAGTGTTATCATATAAAACATTGAACTAATATATATGTATATAATTTTGAATTTTTATATTTATGTCCAATGGTGAGGAAAAGTACATAGCATCTTATACTGAACCAAAATACAAGTGGGCATTCAATTTACTTGTTCACTTCTTTATTTGTTTACTAGTGCTTTTGTGATTTCTGCTTAGGCTGCTCCTCTGTGGTCATGTCGGACATTTATTGAGCTCCATTGGCATTGTCACAAGGCACATAAGCATTATGGATTTTCCTAAATGTGACACATAAAAACACTGCTGGAAGGGAAACCTGTTGCTAGATTGATTCATTTAATTTCATTGTTTGTTTTGAAATCATGATTATATCTCTTTTTTTTTTGGCCACACCCCTAGGCTTGTGGGATCTTAGTTTCCCGACCAGGGATTGAACCCAGGCCCCAGGAGTGAAAGCGCAGAGTCCTAGCCACTGGACCACCAGGGAATTCCCACAATTATATTCTTAACGTGGAGCTTGTGGTGGCCTACCCTGGGTCTTGGGTGTCTTGGCAACTCAGTATGTGATTTTTATGGAAACAAAGGCACTTGCTCTGAAAGCTGGTATACCTCCTCTAGCTTACAGCTGAGGGAGCATTTGCTTTGCTTTTTCTGGGAAAAGAAGATAGTATTTTGAGTAGGGTAAAGTTTCAGAATCCACCTACATTCCCTAGGTCAGTACCTCTCCAATAGAAATATAATTCAAGCCACATACGTAAGTTGAAACTTTCTAGTACCCACATTTTAAAAAATGGGTGAAATTAATTTTAACAATGTATCTTATTTAATTCATTATATTCAAGATGTTATCATTTCAACATGTAATCAATGTTTTAAAATTATTGAGATATTTTACATTTATTTTCATGCAAAGGCTCCAAAATCAGCATTTTTTTTAACACTCAACTCAGATGTAGAATTTTCACTGGAAATACTTGATCATAAAGTTTAGAGTTGGAAGTAGATTTACCTACCCAAGAAGTTCCAAACTTATTTAAAATGTTTCCCCCAAAGAGTCAAGCATCAGTTTATAAATTTATATTTAAATTAATGACAATGGGCCCTTGAGCAATACTGGGATTGCTCAGGGATTAAGCATTCCCTCCACATCCCAGGATTCAACCAACCACAGATCATGTAGGATTACAGTATTCACTATTGAAAAATAAATGGGTGTAAGTGGATCAGCTCAATTCAAACCTGCGTTGTTTAAGGGTCAACTGCATACTTAAATAAAATTAAAAATTCACCTTCCAAGTGTTAGTAGCTCCATGTTGCTCTTAGTGGCTACCTGCTATAGAATATTCTTTTTTTTTTTTTTTTGCGGTACGCGGGCCTCTCACTGTTGTGACCTCTCCCCTTGCGGGGCACAGGCTCCGGACGCGCAGGTTCAGCGGCTATGGCTCACGGGCCCAGCCGCTCCAAGGCATGTGGGATCTTCCCGGACCGGGGCACGAACCCGCGTCCCCTGCATCGGCAGGCGGACTCTCAACCACTGCACCACCAGGGAAGCCCTAGAATATTCTTAAAACCATACTTGAGTGCTTTTATACTTTCTCAGGTTATTAGTTATGTAGAATTAATGCATGCTGCAAAGTCCTCGGAAACTGTTTTACTACATTACATTTATTCATCAAGGATATAAGCACCTAGGGAAAAATAGTTCTGCTTTTTGTGCTTTGTCTCCAGGGCTAGGGAGTGCCTTGCATAGGGTTTAGGTGTTTAATAACTTTATCCTGCTAAATCCTGTTTAGTCTGCAAATTGCAACATAAATTTAACTTTCTCAGGGGAATGTTTCCTGACTCTCCAGGCTCTCTATATCACCTGTTCCTTCATTACATTTTCTCATAGAACTGAATTCTTTTCCTCTAGAACATACATACTTACACACTGATTTGATTAATTTTCTGATTAATATCCGTCTCCCCAACTAGTCTATAAATTCCAGAAGAGGGAAGAATGTGTTTTTGTTCACTAAAGGGCTTCGTGCTCCTAGCATAATTCACGGCACATATGGATTAAATATTGGTCAGATGATAATACTAGCACAGGGCCTTTTTAAAAATGAAGTGATTAGCAGAATGTCCAATTCTTAACTTTATAGAAATCAGAGTTTGTTTTGTGTTGGGGAAAAAGGAATATTTTATTTTAAGTATAATACAAACTAAGATATGCAAATTTTTAATTTTTCTTCAAGCCTTTTCAAAATACTCCTGTAAGGCCTTTTCTTAGCTTTCTTTCTACTTTATTGGTGTTCATTTTCTTGATAGCTATCACCTCATATCTGCTATGCTTATAACTGAAGGTATACTGAAGACAAAAACTGAAAGAAAGGAAAAGTGAATTGTGAAATACTTTTAAGGAGTTGAGAAAGATATAGGGCAGAAGCAAAGGTGCATAGAGGAAACATCTCTTGCTGTTTCAGGACGGCCTAAATTAAGCCCATCCTTTTAATTATACAAAAGTAATGAGCCTTACCCACAATATGTGAAAATATAATTTAAAAATGTATGGTGGACCAGTAGACAAGGTTGTCAGGTCATTATCTATATCATAAGTTGGAAGTAATGCCCATTAAAGATTACTAGTTTGGGGCTTCCCTGGTGGCACAGTGGTTGAGAGTCCGCCTGCCGATGCAGAGAACACGGGTTCGTGCCCCGATCCGGGAGGATCCCACGTGCCTCGGAGCGGCTGGGCCCGTGAGCCATGGCCGCTGAGCCTGTGTGTCCGGAGCCTGTGCTCCGCAACGGGAGAGGCCACAACAGTGAGAGGCCCCCGTACCACAAAAAAAAAAAAAAAAAAAAAGATTACTAGTTTGGAAAGGTTAGATTAGAATTTAGTCTTTGCAAATATAAAGTTTCTCAACTTGAATAATGCTTTAGAAAACCACTAATATTTAACTTTTTTTTAACATTTCATGGAACTATAGTAAGCATACAGAAATGTACACATAAGGCTACATCTTGATGAATTTTCACCTCCAGATCAAGAAGTATATTACCATCACAACACCCCAGAGGCTACTTTCTTGCTTCTTCCCCTTTCCTGCCCTCCAGGGCAAACTATCTTGACATAATAGATAGGTTTTTCCTGTTTTTGTACTTTATATAAATGGAATCATGCAGTACCCACATTTGAATTAATATAGCAGTTTGTTATTCTAAATGACATTCCTGATAGCAACTCATTGAAAACAAAAAAGTCTGTTTTCAGTTTTCCTTGTTATGTATCTAATGTGGTAAACTGGCAGTTTACCAGTGTATCTAGTTCTTTATTATTCCTTTAAGACATTTTCTATGTAAATGCAAGTGTGTGTGTGTGTGTATATGCATACACACATATATATATATGTATATGCTTTTAAAAATTTTACTCAAATTCGATCATGCATATTATTTACCTTTGTGATGTGTCTTAAGGCCCCTTTTGTATCAGGTCATGTAGATTCGATTTATTTTTTTGTAATGGCAGCACAGTACTCTATTGTATGGCTGCATCATAGTTTAATGAAGCACTTATCCACTGATGAACAGCTAGGTTGTTACTGATCTTTTGCTTTTAAAACAGGAGAGTCTATGTAAGTTTGTTTGTAAAATAAATTCTTAGGAAAGGAATTGCTGAGCAGTAGGGTCCATGCATTTTAAATTTGCTCATATGTTTCTAAATGGCTGTCCAAAGAGTTTTACCAGTTTTTACTCCCACCAGCAAGATTTGCAAATTCTTATTTCCAGTGTCCTTGCCTTAGATTATGTCTTATCAAGCTTATTAATCTTTGCAGTTAGCTACAGGAAAACTAGTAAGTCATTGTTAGTTAAATTTGCATTTTCTTCAGTTTTGAGTGAGGTTAGTTGTTAGGACTTGTTTCTGTCCTTTGCTCATTTTCCTATAGGCTTGTTTATATTTTTCATAATTTCAAAGAGCTCATTCTATATAAAGGGAATTTACCTTTTTATGTCATCTATGGTATGAACTTTTTTTTTTTAATTGAAGTATAGTTGAGTTACAACGTTGAGTTTCAGGTGTACAGAAAATTGATTCAGTTTTACATATATATATATATATATATATATATATATATATATATATATACACACATATATATATTCTCTTTCAGATTCTATTCCATTATAGGTTATTTCAAGATATTGAATATAGTTCCCTGTGCTATATAGTAGGTCCTGTTGGTTATCTGTTTTATATATAGTCGTGTATATCTGTTAATCCCAAACTCCTAATTTATCCTTCCTCCCACCTTCCCCCTTTGGTAACCATAAGTTTGTTTTCCATGTCGGTGAGTCTGATTCTGTTTTGTAAATGAGTTCATTTGTAATGAAATTTTTTTTCAGTTTGTTTTTTGTCTTTGTTGTGTTTATAGCCTTTTTTTTTTTTCCTTAACAGGTTTAAATTTTTATGTGGTGAAATTTATTTACCAGGTTTTTTTCTTTACTGGCTTCTGAATTGTATGTTCTTAATGAGAAAAAGCATTGGAAACTTGAGATCAATAGATAGATAACTTAAACTTGGCATGGAAAAAAAATCTCAAGAAATGTTTGTGGGAAATATGGTTAAGCAGGAATTCAAATTTCAGTCAAAAGTGGTTTGGCCAACTATAAGTAAACCAAATTTGGACACTGTCTGCCAAGATTTGCTTAATATTTTTAACAGCTTTTAGAAGAATTTTCAATGCTATGCTTTTTTCCTTTCATGCTTTGTTATTTGGGGTTTTAATTTCTCAAATGATCCCTCTTTTCAGATTTCAGATTATAACCTATTTCCTGCACCATTGCTGACGTCCAGTGACCCATGTCAGAAGTACTTCCAGGTCAGATATACTTTCACATGTTTCAGTGCAGCATACTAGTTGACTATTAAAACTTTAACAAATATATATACTAGATAATTGTTTTGATGTTAAACTTATGATTTACTATAATAACATGCTTTGGCTTTTTTATTGTTTTTCACTAATGTACTAGAAAGGTGGATCTTTAAAGTAAGATAGAAGAAGTAATTGAACTTAACTGCATGCATGTATTAATTGCATGACTCTACTAATATCATAATGTAAAAACATTTTAGTTGACTATAACAGAAAACTAAACCTCTGTCACATTTTGCCATGTAGGATTGCATGTTATATAGCCTGTGAACTGTTAAATTTGAACAAAGGAGGCATTGGTGGTGAGTCTACATAAACAGCATCTTAGGCATTGCGGGGTTTGTCTAGAATAGAGCTCCCAATTCAGAATTCTCCCTGGATCTAATGCTGATTAATTTCAGGCCTTAATAAGAAAACCAACTTAATTTCATTGTATGCCCCTTTCTCTGTGTCGTGATGGATGCTAGTCTGCATTCAACGTGGTGTGGGATTTAATTCTTAGCCTCATAGTAACATAATAAGAAAAAAGCAATTGCAATGACATTTTGAATTAAACATAATATAGGACTGTAAGTGGCAAAGATCTAGGTAGATTCTGTATTTGTTAGGGCACATACCAATCCGCAAATTCTGAGTCTCTAAATAAGTAAATTTAAACCATGGACAAATAGATGTTAATGTCCCTAAATTCTAAAATTAAACTCAATAAGTATGTCCAAGTCTTTTTCTCCTTTATATAACACTGCATGTTACATCTCAACAGAGAACTAAAATTAAAACATAATAAAATAAACACTAAGCTAAGTAGAGGCAGTTGAGTGACTGGAAATATCCTTTTATTAAAGACAGCTGAAAACAAGGTGACCATCCTAAATTCACACAGGAAAATTAGGAACTTAGAGGCAATTCTTAGAAGCCGGTTTAGGGGCAGGGAGTAGATTTTCTTTGTAAATCCATATTTGAATAAGGATATTAATTTTGAAAAATCAAAGCAAATACATGTGTCCTTTGACAAATACATTTTAAGTGTTGAGAAGAATTCCTTCTAGGAATTCTTTAGCATTTAAAGTCTTTTATTACACTGCAAAATAGACTCAGCATGGAAACATAAGAATAAAGCTGACAAACATGTAAACGATGTGTTTTCCTCTAAATAGAGGCGAACTAATCAAATAACTTATAGAAATTTCTTATTGTCACTATATTTTGTTATACCAATTATTCACTTTAACTGTTGTTACTCAAATTGCTTTATTCAATTGGTAGTTATATAAGAGAAATGAAACCGTTATCCAGCATGGTTTTTAATAACAGCTACTACTATCATGCATTGGTATAGGATGTAACACATTTTACAAGGAAAACTGTATTTTTATTTCAGTAGAGTATCATTCCAGCCATTTTTTACCTGAAAATCCAATGGCAGCTAGTGAAGTAGAGTATGGACCAATAATTGGGATAAGGTTTGCTTTCAAGCCCGTTTTCAACTCTTAGGAGCTGTGACTACAAAGAGCCTTTAAAAAAACAAACATGCCACCTCGGTGCTTTGTGACCACCTAGAGGGGTGGGATAGGGAGGGTGGGAGGGAGACGCAAAAGGGAGGGGATATGGGAACATATGTATATGTATAACTGATTCACTTTGTTATAAAGCAGAAACTAACACACCATTGTTAAGCAGTTATACTCCAATAAAGATGGCAAAAAAATGTATAGAAAAATGTTGAATAAAGCCTTTCAACCAAAAAAAAAAAGAAAAGCCAGAATGTATACCCTTATATGTCTTGGAAAATTCCTGTTGAACCTTCAAGATTCAACACGGGAGTCCCTTCCGAGTAGGTCTCAGCCTCTGACATAGTAGGGTAATTACCCTATTTCAAGGACACTGCCATTGTTTAATGTTTTTTTTCTCTCTTTGGGAATTGACTTGAGGTCAGCTTATCAGTTTTTCAAGAAAACCTATGTTGTTACTTTAGCTTACCTACTTTTCCTCACCTAAACCAGCTTGATCACTGACTATGTTAATCAAACTTGGCCATAAAACTCTAGAGCTATATTTAAAAAATACAATTGTCTTCGGAAGACATCATTTAGAAGAAGATGAAATGATGAAAACAGCTTAGAAATTGAGCAAAGAAAATTTCCTTGGGATAAGCATATAATATCCCAAGGTGACTACATCTGCTGGGTGTGATGTTGGAATACCAGGTTATTTTCCCACCTGGAGTGCCTTTCTCTTCCTTGTCCACTGGTGGACCCTAACCCTAACCCTATCCTTCAAGACCCAGCTCAGCCGTTCCTTCTGTGGGAGTCTTCCTTGAACCTCTGTCCTCATCTTTATTTGGTTTTTTTTTTTTGTTTTTTTGCGGTACGTACGCGGGCCTCTCACTGTTGTGGCCCCTCCCGCTGCGGAGCACAGGCTCCGGACGCGCAGGCTCAGCGGCCATGGCTCATGGACCCAGCCGCTCCGCGGCATGTGGGATCCCCCCGGACCGGGGCGCGAACCCGTGTCCCCTGCATCGGCAGGCGGACTCTCAACCACTGCGCCACCAGGGAAGCCCTGTCCTCATCTTTAATACCTTCTTCTCGTAAGACCCTGTGCGTACTTTAGCCGTTGGGAGTTTTGTTAATAACGTATCCTTGTCTCTGCCCTGTCTGAGTTTCCTGAAGAAAAGTGTTTGGTGCATCTTTCTTGACTTTCCTCAGATCCACTTGGGATGTTGAGCAGAGAGAGCCCTCAGGCAGTTTAGCTGAATGGGACCTGGGAAGCCCCTTAGGTGGGTCAGACCTAGCGGGTGAAATCACCTCTTTATCTTAGAGCCTGGGGAAGTTGTCCTGTGAACCAGCTGTGTGCTCCTGGTTTAAAAACTTCTAAGGTTCTAATCCTGTGATCTCTCTGACCCAGGGACCCAAGCTGCCTCCTAATAACCTTTGCCTCCTTTGTTCATAGAGAAGTTCTTATCATTTTTGTCACATTGAGAGTTTACTTTCATGAGTAATTTCAGGAAACCAGCTTTATCCTGCCTCTCCTTCCTAAAAGAAAAAAAATCTGCGTTTACTTCATTTCCTTAATACTTTGAGGTCTAGTTCAAAAGGCAACATTCCTCAGGGCAGAAGTTTTGCTGTTAACTCCTCAGTGGAAATGAAGTTGTATAGCAGAAAAATTAAAAAATGAAGAAAATGTGAAGTCTCATTTAAGAATTGGTCAGGCATTGAGCTTCCCCGGCCCGTTTGTCAATTTCCAATTTTGTTAAACATGCCAAGGGAGCAGAGGGAGAGCAGCAGGTTATTGAAGAGAGGAGTTTCCTGTTATTACTGACAAACTTTCTTTGACAGGAGGCTAGAGGTCTCAGAAAAGAGAAGGGGGGAGGGCAGGTTTAACTCCGGGCTCCAGCATGGGTTTGTATTAGGATGTCACCTGAGTTACGGGGTTACATCTCAGGGCTGGGATCTTTGCGACTCAGGGTTTGAGGAAAGCTTTGTTAACCATGAAATTAAAGTGACCCTGGCTTACCTAATTTTAGTTAGGCTTCATAAAAAATACTCTGTGCATTATATTAACTACAGCTCTTTTAGTTGCTGAAAATCTATTAGCTTCAATACCCTGGAAGTCCCGGCACCTCATGTTTCAGGCATGACTCGTTTCAGGGATTCCAGCCATGTCATTAGGGCATGTTCACTTTCTCTCTGTTTCCTGGCTCTGTCTGCCCATTTGTTAGGTCTTACGTACACAGGTGTCTCTTCATGGTGACCTCTTAAAGCTCTAGGCTTATATCTTCTAGTTCAAGAAAAAGAGAAAAGAGAGCACTTCTCTTCTGATCATTCTGGCAGAAGGCTTAGGATTGGTCATATGCTTTTCCTTGAGCCGGTCACCACAGCCATGGAGATTTGCTCCTCTGATTGGCTGGGCCTAGGCCATGGACCTCATGAATAAGGGGTAGAGTCATCTCTGCCTGAAACACAGGGGCTGAACTCCTCTGTGAGAGCAGGTATTTTAATTTTGTCAGTTTTGTTCACTTCTGTCTCCTCAGCAGTTAGAACTGTATCTGTCGCATAGTAATGCACGAAAACATATTTGTTGAATGAATGAATGAGCGTGGACGGAGGCTGATTCTCAAGAAAAACTGTAAAGCTTCTACATGCCAGGTCATGACAGATGTTTGTGCATTGTCCATGCAGGAGAATGACAGCAGTAATAATATGAGCTCTTGTCACACTCCGAGCTCTGAACGTATACTGAGCTCTGGACTAGGAATCGAGCCTCTTGAATTGATGTTGGATCTTTGTGAGTCATGCTCAAGACAGCATGATGAATAGATGCGGAGGTGATGGCAAAGTCGTGGGTCCCATTCACCTTCGAGATATCCAGGGGCAGAGCCACCTTTGTACTGAAGACTGGCCCTCAGGGTTATTGGCATTTGCTTGCTCATTCCTCATTCATTTTGCTTGTTTTGTACACTGTTGTGTTCTTGACCTTGAGAAGAGCAACTGGCATGTAATAGATGCTCCAAGAGTATTTAGTTAATGAATGAGTGAAAAATATTTAGTTAATAAATGAGTGAACGATTAATGAACCAAACATTTATTGAGTGCTCTTATGTGCCAGGCTTTGTAAAAGGAACTGGAAACTCTGGAATATAAAAATGAAAGGGGAATGCAAATCAAAATTAAATCACACTTGTTTGGGTAGCTATAATCAAAAAGAGACAATAGGAAGTATTGACAAGAATGTAGAGAAATCAAAACCTTCATGCAGGGCTTCCCTGGTGGCGCACTGGTTGAGAGTCTGCCTGCCAGTGCAGGGGACATGGGTTCGAGCCCTGGTCTGGGAAGATCCCACATGCCGCGGAGCAACTGGGCCCGTGAGCCACAACTACTGAGCCTGCGCGTCTGGAGCCTGTGCTCCGCAACAGGAGAGGCCGCGACAGTGAGAGGCCCGCGCACCGCGATGAAGAGTGGCCCCCACTCGCTGCAACTGGAGAGAGCCCTCGCACAGAAACGAAGACCCAACACACCCAAAAATAAATAAATAAATAAATAAATTTATAAAAAAAAAAAAAAAAAAAAAAAAAAAACCTTCATGCATTGCTAGTGGGAATGTAAACTGGTACAACTGCTTTGCAGAACAGTCTGGCAGTTCCTCACAAGGTTTTACACACACACACACACACACGTATACATATGGTATGTATGTCTATATATACGTGTGCACATCACAGGAGAATTATAATCAGCAGTTCCACTCTTGGGTATATATCCAAGAGAATTGAAAACATATGTCCACACAAAAACTTGTACACAAATGTTCATAGCAGCATTATTCATAATAGCTAAAAAGTGTAAACAATCCAAATACCTGTGTTAACTGATGAACAGATAAACAAAGTGTGGTAGATCCATACAGTAGAATATGATTTGATCATAAAAAGGAATGAAGTAGTGATACATACTAAAACATGGATGAACCTTAAGGATACACATAAATGAAGGAAGCTAATCACAGAGACCACGTATTGTATGAGTCTGTTTATATGAAATGTCCAGAGCAGGCAAACCCATGAAGATGGAAAGTAGATTAGTGGTTTTCAGGGGATTAGGGGAGGGAGGAATAGAGAGTGACTGCTAGTGAGTACAGGATTTCCTTTTGGGGTGATAAAAATGTTCTGCAATTAGGTTGTAGTGATGAATGCCCAACTCTGTGCATATGCTAAAGATCCCTGAATTATACTTCTAAAAAGTGAACTTTATGGTATGTGAATTATATCTCAATAAAACTGTCATAAAAAGTGAACAAAACAGTCACTGCCCTCAAGGCACTTGCAGTGTTGAAGGGGAGAGAGACCTCTCAATTGATATTATGGAATAGTATAGAAGTGCTGATGTGAACTGCATGTCACACACCTAGCACAGAGGATTATGTTCAGGAGTCAGAGAAGACCTAAAGGAGGACATGTGAGCTGGGTTTTGAAGGATTTATAGGAGTTTTCAGGCAGGAAATAGGGCAGGGGTAAAGCAGATGAGGGCAAAGGACCTTCCCGGGCAGAGGAAACAAATTCTATGTGCAGAGGCAAAGAGTAGTGAAGAGGCTTAGCATCCTCAGAAAAGTTCACTGTTGCTGTCATGTAGGGACCACAGCGGGAGGGGGAGGTGCAGTGACAGGAGATGCGATGGGAAGGGTAGATTTAGGCTAGCAGAGGAGAATTTGAAGTGCCTTGTATACTGAGCTGAATTTGGACAACAGGGAGCCAGTAGAAATTTTTAAACTGAGAATTGCACAGTCCATTTGTTTTTAGAATTGCAGAGGATGAACTGTGTCAGGGTAGACTGGAGTTTGAGAGACTGTTGTGCTTGGGAGATATAGAAGGAAACTTCAAGTGGTGAGAACCTGAAAGCAGCCATAAAGATGGTGAGAAGGGGGAACTCAATTTATTGGAGAAACGTTTTCCAGTAAAATTGACAGAATTTGGTAGGATAAGAAACTCATGAAGGGCTATTCCCAGGTTTCCAGGCAGGGAATTCGGGAGAATGGCAATGCCATGAGTTCTCAGTTAGCATCTAGCCCGTGCATTAGTGGACTTAACTTCTCCTCTTTCCCCAGTTTATAGGGAGTAGTATACCAAGTTATCTTTGATCTACAACTATAGTAAAATCATGTGAGGCAGAGAAAAATGGAACCAGCTTAAATACACCAACTTTTGATTAGAGTCTCAATATAGCATCTTTCATTCTATATCCTTTCATTTCCACGTCCATAGAGCATCTGTTTTTCAACATAATTTGTTATATTACTGTTATGTTGCTATCTCCCATTCTACTTAATTCTCTTCTGTTCAGTGTTATTAATGATGCAGATGGTAAACAGGAGGAGGTAAGGAACAGAGGAAGGCCCGGAATTGGGTGGTGGGGATCACAGGGTGACAGGAGCACGTGTGCTGTGTGCACCAGAGCTTCTGCTGGGCCTCCAGTTTTCTTCACACCAAAGCACGGAGAACTTTAAGCTGTTGGGATCACAGCTGGTGAGAAATGATGTTTGGCAAAGAAGTACACCAGTCTGCTCTGGGTCAAAAAAAAAAAAGGCTATTTGATTCTAAATAGTCTTTTCTTTTTTGGGGAGTTATGACAGAATTGAACAGGAATTTTCTTGAGCTGAGACTGAGGAACAAAATAAATTGGTCTAGACAGTATTGAAAGATTTTATTTTAAATCTTACCCAGATGCTGCTTGCACGGGGGGAAAGCTGAGATAACTGACCACTGATCACCTTTTCCCTTTCTGAGAGCATTAGTCTTTTTCAAGGAAAGGAAAAATGAATTTACTGTTGACTATTTAGGCAGTAATGGTGGTTTCCTTTTCAATCTTTAATAAGAAACTCAAAAATTTAACCTAGGCTTTTTAAGTAAACATTTCTTGAGATGTTAATGAAACACTTGTCTTTTTCATTTTATTCAACAGTTTATTCTACGAACATTTACTGAGTACCTACTGCATGATAGGCCACTGTGCTTGTTGCTGGAAGTCACAGCTTAGTGATAAACTCAAATAGGTTAAAAATAAAACAGTGTGAGAAATTCTGTTATGCTATGGAGAAATGGAGATAGGTTTATGAAAGGCGTAGAAGAAGCAGCCCTGGAATCTGTCTAGAGGGGCAAGAGAAGGTTTCCCAAAGAGGTGACATCTACCCTGAATCTTAAAGGTGGAGCAGAAATTTGCCAGGAAGGAGGGAGGGATGCTGAGAATGTGTGCATGTACAAGGAACATGACATGTGTGACCAGAGTGTTCCAAGAGCCTCTGAAATCATTAACATGCATATATATCATCTTTTTCTTCCAAATCTCTCACTTACTGCAGTGGTTCTCAGCCTTGGCCACACACTGGAATCACCCAAAGAACATTTCATTTTAATACCCTGAGTGGGCCCAATACCATACTAATTGGATCAGAATTTGAGAGTGTCTTAGGGGGTGGGGCCTGAGCTTCTGGGCTTTTTAAAAGCTCCCCAAGGTATGCATGCAGCTAGGGTTGGAGCAATCCCTTGTTCCTGTCACACCTGTTCCCTTACCTTTCAGAGACCTCTGACCCCTTGGCCTTTTCCTTTTCCCCTAGCTCTTCACCCTCCTCCCGGCTCCGTCTCCTGCCCTCCCCAGGCCAGATCCTGGAGTGCATTCCTCACTGTTCACATCTGACACCTTAATCATGTACCCCTCTGTGCCTATTTCTTTCCTTTTTAAAAATCCCATTCCAAAGGTTGCCTTTTCATTTTCTGTCTGACTTACTTCACTCAGTATGACAATCTCTAGGTCCATCCATGTCACTGCAAATGGCATTATTTTTTACTTTTTTATGGCTGAGTAATATTCCATTGTATATTTGTACCACATCTTCTTTATCCATTCCTCCGTTGATGGACATTTAGGTTGCTTCCATGTCCTGGCTATTATAAATAGTGCTGCAATGAACATTGGGGTACCTAGATATTTTCGAATTACAGTTTTCTCCAGAAATATATCCCCAGGAGTGGGATTCCTGGATCATATGGTAACTCTATTTTTAGTTTTTTAAGGAATCCTCATACTGTTCTCTATAGTGGCTATACCAATTTATATTCCCACCAACAGTGTAGGAAGGTTCCCTTTTCTCCACACCCTCTCCAGCATTTATTGTTGCAGATTTTTTTGATTCTGACCAGTGTGAGGTGATATACCTCACTGTAGTTTTGACTTGCATTTCTCTAATAATTAGTGATGTTGAGCATCTTTTCATGTGCTTTTTGGCCATCTCTGTGTCTTCTTTGGAGAAATGTCTATTTAGATCTTCTGCCCATTTTTTGTTTGGGTTGTTTTTTTTTGATATTGAGCTACATGAGCTGTTTGTATATTTTGGAGATTAATCCTTTGTCCATTGCTTCATTTGCAAATATTTTCTCCCATTCTGAGGGTTGTCTTTTCGTCTTGTTTATGGTTTCCTTTGCTGTGCAAAAGCTTTTAAGTTTAATTAGGTCCCATTTGTATATATATATATATATATTTTTTTTTTTTTTTCCCGGTAGCGGGCCTCTCACTGTTGTGGCCTCTCCCGTTGCGGAGCACAGGCTCCGGACGCGCAGGCTCAGCAGCCATGGCTCACGGGCCCAGCCGCTCCGCGGCATGTGGGATCCTCCCAGACCGGGACACGAACCTGTGTCCCCTGCATCGGCAGGCGGACTCTCAACCACTGCGCCACCAGGGAAGCTCCTGTTTTTATTTTCATTACTCTAGGAGGTGGATCAAAAAAGATCTTGCTGCGATTTATGTGAGAGAGTGTTCTGCCTATGTTTTCCTCTAAGAGTTTTATAGTATCCAGTCTTAACACTTAGGTATTTCACCCATTTTGAGTTTATTTTTGTGTATGGTGTTAGAAAATATTCTAATTTTATTCTTTTACCTGTAGCTGTCCAGTTTTTCCCAGCACCACTTATTTAAGAGACTGTCTTTTCTCCACTGTATACTCTTGCCTTCTTTTTTCATAGATTAGGTGACCATAGGTGCATATGTTTATCTCTGGACTTTCTATCCTGTTTCATTGATCTATATTTCTGTTTCTGTGCCAGTACCATACCGTTTTGATTACTGTAGCTTTGTAGTATAGTCTGAAGTCAGGGAGCCTGATTCCTCCAGCTCTGTTGGCTCAAAGTTTTTACCTGTCACATCCAGGGTATAAAAGCCACTTAAATATTAACTCACCAAGAAATTTTGATGGTATTCTTTCTGAAAATGTTTATAATTATAAGCAGAGTAAATAAAAAATTCTCCCTAATAACATTGCTAGGATATAGTATCTAACATCGTAAAATAGCCTCATAGCAATTTTTTTGCCATACCTTCTAAAAAGCCAGCAGATTGCCAGGTTTTTTATAATAATGTCACTCTAAATACCCAGAAGTCTAAATGTAATTCTCTCTTGTGTGCCTATGTTATGGTTGTGTGTCTCAGGGAAAACTTCATGTGGGTTCAATATGGACCCTTTTCATATCAAATGCTGCTCTGGAGTGAGGTTGAATTGTAAATTGAAATATGTTTTCTGTAAAATGGTAGTAGTAGCCAAAACAGTATACATTTTTGTTTAAAATTTAGTCATCAGAATAGTGTTTAAAAGGGAAAAACAAATCAGATTCTCAATGAAGCCCAAGTGCAGTAGGTGCTGGGTAAGCAGGAATTCTTATAAATAATAATTCTAAAGATTGGGGCCCAAAGTCTAACCACTTTGGGTTACAGCCTTAGCTATCTCTGTGGACCATATGGTCATTCTGTTGTAAATATGGACACTGCCTGGAGTGTACAGATGTTCCCTAGCTTCCAAGAAGCACACAGACTCTAGAATCAGTGGGTAACTCTTTTCTAAAATAGCTCATCCTGAGTATCGGATGATGGAAAGGGATACCTCTAAGCTTCCGAACAGTAGAACATTCTTACCTTCCTTCCCTGCGGAGGTCTCTGTTTTGCCTGGTGGAGGAAGAGGGAGTTGTCACAGTACAATTTCAGGAATGTTGGGAGCTGTGCTTTGGTTCATCTCCTGCTGGTGTAGAGCCCACGGAGGTCTCTGGAGGGCAAGGGATCAGATAAGAAAGAAGTCATTCCTTATAGACTGAGAAATCTGAAACCTTAGAAATTCTTGCTGATGAATTTTATTCCCTTCTAGTCTGAGAAACTTTTCTGTCTTCCTAGCAAGAGACGCATGGAACAAATCACTGATGGTGTGAACAATATTTGAGATAAATGCAACTGTCAGATAATTTCCTAGGAGTTCTACAAGGGCTTGTGGTGACTGCAAGCCGCTGAGTCTGTGTTTTAATTCAGTGGAATATATTCAGACTCCTTTGGGGAGTCTAACACGTCTTTAGCCAAGGGCTCAATGCTACATTATTAGTAATAGTTTTATGTGAGTATGTATGTTCTTGAGCAATTAAGCCATTTCTCCAAAATTTCTGTTCAGTACAAACAGTAAGCCCAGGTCAGAAATGTTCACAAGACATTATCAAACTCTAATGGAGGTTTGATTTTTCCTGGTGTTCAGAACACAATTTCTAAACATGGTGAAGAAAAATTACCTTGGATGTATGGTGCTTCATTGAACAGTGACCTTTCAGGTTAATTAAGAAAGCTGGAGCCCCAGAGGATTTTTGAGCAACTTTTTTGTTGCCTGAGGGAACGACAGAATAGAAATGTGATGTAAATGTTTAGAAAGGGGATGATTTGCAAGGTTGTGAAAAAGCGAAGACCAGCTGCTGGAAGAAAATGCTTTTATATGATTTCAAAAGAGAGATACTTTTTTAAGTAAAATTTGGACCCTCAGACCTCCTAGCTTTTCTATAAATTGGCTTTTGTGTATCCACATTAAGCCTTTTATTTGCTCCTGTTTAATGTATGATCAAACGTTGAAAAGAGAGAGGAAAATGGGTCCGTTCTACAAAACTGCAACGGAAGCATTGGTTTTTTCAATTTTCTGTATAGAAATGTTTGCTCACTCTCTATGCTAAGTAGTTTAATAATGCCAGGCGTCTAATGACCAGTTTTCTTTTTTTTTTCCAGCTGACTCAGGTGTAGACACTTTGGCAGTGTTTATGGCCAGCAGCGGAACGACAGACGTCACTAATCGGAATAGCCCAGCCACACCACCAAACACCCTTAATCTCCGTTCCTCCCACAATGAATTGTTGAACGCTGAAATAAAACACACAGAAACCAAGAACAGCACACCCCCCAAATGCAGGAAAAAATATGCACTAACTAACATCCAGGTGGCAATGGGCCTCTCGGATCCGGCCGCACAGCCCCTGCTGGGAAATGGCTCTGCCAACATCAAGCTGGTGAAAAATGGAGAGAACCAGCTCCGGAAGGCTGCAGAACAAGGGCAGCAGGACCCCAACAGAAACGTCAGCCCCACTGCAGTCATCAACATAACTTCTGAGAAGTTAGAGGGTAAAGAGCCCCACCCACGGGATTCCTCGGGCTGTGAGATTTTACCCTCCCAGCCCCGAAGAACCAAGAGCTTCCTGAATTACTATGCAGACCTGGAAACCTCAACCAGAGAACTCGAGCAGAACTTGGGCAACCAGCATGGGGCTGTGGAAGAGAAGGCCCAGCCAGGCCAGAGCCAGGCCTCCACCGTCACTGGGAATGGCGACTTACTGCTGCAGAAACCAAACAAACCCCAGTTCAGCCCTGAAGATGGCCAGATAGCCACCATATCATCCAGCCCGGAGACCAAGAAGGATCATCCTAAAACGGGGGCCAAAACCGATTGTGCACTCCACCGGATCCAGAACCTGGCACCGAGCGACGAGGAATCCAGCTGGACGACCCTGTCCCAAGACAGTGCCTCCCCCAGCTCCGCAGATGAGACAGGTACCTGGGAAAGGTGTAGCCTACGGTGGCACTTTCTTTTGGTGTTTTCCCTTACTGATGGAATTAATCTCTACACTGACCCCCTCCCCCCAAATTTTCATCTGCAGGTAGAGAAGAACATGAGCCTCTTGGGGTAAAATTGGGCAATTTGTGTGAAAATATCATTAGATTCCTCAGCGGTTTCATTTTGATTCATACATAAGTTGTTTGTCCCGGGAAGCATAGCTCCCCGGTGTTAAGTACAGTAAAACATCACCTATTTAGCAACTATACTGCCAGTGGTTAGGTGAACTATTTCTATATACTATGTAGAAATGCTGGGTTTTGTTAAGGAAAATAATAAAAGGGAGACACTTGCCAGGGGCAGGATATAACCTGAAAAAGAGAACCAAGTATTTTAAAATTCTCAGAAAAAACTTATTTATGCTCAAACTAATGAAAAGTTTAAGGTTTAAAAAGTTGAAAGTCTATTCATTAAAGACATTTCCCTTTTGACCTTTACTGGGGAACATTTTATTAGCCTTGTTCAAGTGATATTTGAAAGTGAGAAAGTAGTGTTTCTTTTAACATATATTTAGAAGTTTGGGATTTTAACTAGTCTAGTTGAGACCAGTCTTTCCTGACTTTTGTCTATATTTTGTAACATCTTTGGATTTTTCAGAGGAGTGAAAATTGTCACAGAAATGAACAGGGTCCTAAAAATCAGCTACTTTTAATCTTATCTTCTCAAAGCCCCTATTTTACTGATCATGAGACTAAAAGACTGGAGAACTGTATTGTGTCTGAATTCACTGTAAACAAGCACTCACAAAGGCTTATTTCTTTAACCTAACCCTGCCTCTGGTGGATCCCAGGGCTCTGTTAATGTGATACAGATGTAACAGATAGAACCACCAGGGAAGGAACTGACATTTTCCCCACCTGTAAGTCAGAGAAATTACAAAGACTACAGATGGGAAAAGAGGAGAAAGTAAGACATTAACTTGTTTAAAAAAACAACAAAAAAAAGTGTTTTTGAAGTGCCCTTTAAAACCAGAGTGCTTTAAATGATAGATTTTATCAGCATCCTGTAGCTGGATATGGCAGTAGGGAGGTTGAGATGAGCCCATTCATCTCAGAAATGCCTGGATCTGCACGTTATTGGAATCGTAATTATGTATAGTAATGTCACTGAGTTCACAACTCTCTATTACTTTTCACATTTAGAGACTTCATATCCTGTAGCAGATGGACACTGTCACCTATTAGTGTTTGAATCTATATAAATGGCTCCTTGAGTGTCTCACATTCAAACTCAACCTCGTGTGTTCAGCGCCCTCCACTGAGGCCACACTCTCTTCCTCACGTCGTGGCAGCCTTTCTGCTGCTCTTCCAGGACCTGTGCTCCCTTTTGTAGCTATATTTTAAATTTTACTGAAAGGTATTAAGTAACAGTAAAGTCTCCTCGGTTCCTCACTCTGGCCCCCTTTTTTCCCGTGACAACCACTACTTTTTTTTTAGTTTTTATTTTTTTCAGGAACTATTTTAGGCATATACCCACATTTATAATAAATATTAAAATTTACCCAAATTTTATAATGATATTTTTAAAGAGTCCTTACCATTTAGAGATACATACTAAAATATTATAGTATAATATAATATATTATACTATAATATTGTATATGGGATTTTGCCCATAAGCTGATCCTTGTTAAAGGTGGGTACATAAGGGTTTATTATTCTGTTCTCTCTCATTCTGTATGTTTAAAAATTTCCACAGTAAAAATTAAAACAAGAAAAAAAATGACACATTACATTGTTTTATAAATGCTTTGCTTTTTCCACCAAAGTATATATTTTGCAGATCAGTTCATATCAGGATATAGCATTTTTCTACCTCAGGCTGAATTTAAGTATTAAGCATGCTGTTCCACCCTCTTCAAGCTCCATGATTTATTTAATGATTCCCTCGCTGCTGAGTGTTTAGTGTATTTCTTTCCCTGGCCCCTTCGCCTATTGAGTGCTGTGTCAAAAAGGGCTGGTGGTGAACACCAAGTTTATTTTTAATTTAATTTAATTTTATTTATTTATTTATTTGGCTGCATCAGGTCTTAGTTGCAGCATGCGGGATCTTTTGTTGTGGTGCGCAGGCTTCTCTTTAGTTGCGGCGCGAGGGCTTCAGGGCATGCGGGCTTAGTTGTCCCACGGCATGTGGGATCTTAGTTCCCAGACCAGGGATCAAACCCGCGTTCCGTGCATTGGAAGGCAGATTCTTAACCACTGGACCACCAGGGAAGTCCTAAGAGCACCAAGTTTAAACTGTACCTGTACACTGTCTTGGTCCACTGCCACTCTCTCCAGGGGGCCTTTCCAGGGTCCCCTTGGCTCACCACTCATTTGCCTGGTGTCCTGGTGTTACTTGCTGCTGGGTTTCTCTACAGAACCCATTACAGGGCTTGGCATGTGATGTGAACTGGATTAGAGTTTTCTGACATGTTGGGGGATACATTCATTTATCATTCTTAAAGTTGCTTTTGAAGACCTTGAATTTTAGAGTAAGGATGGCAGTATGGTGATGGCCCGTAATGGCTATCTAAGGATAGACATTTTGAATCAGATGTGCTTGAAAAAGTGTGTTAGCTGTGACCCAACTCTCTAAAGCTGTGAGATTGAGTTTTTTACAAATGCTAGAAGCCATCCCTTCAAAATCATCACTTCGGGATCTTTATTTCAGCTTAATGCAATGCCTCAGAATATTAATAATATTTGGGAATTCTTTTGGAATTTCCTTAGAGCCAGTTGTGAACTCCAACTGAAAAGACACCTCTTTACTTCATGATCACACAGATTACATAAATTAGCGAGTAAAGTAAAATAATTGATTATTCAGCATTGGTATTTTGAGTTCATCTTTCCAGTGAAACATACTGTTAGTGTTCACAATGATCACAGTCAATTTTTTTTTTTTTTTGGCCACACCGTATGGCACCTGGGATCTTAGTTCCCCGATCAGGGATCGAACCCATGCCCCCTGCATTGGGAGTGCGGAGTCTTAACCACTGGACTGCCAGGGAAGTCCCACAGTCCATTTAAATTAAACACTTCTAATGGTGAAATCATTATTATATATGTTTTATATAGTATATATGAGTTTTTATATATATATATGTAAAATAAACACAAACTACTAATTGTTGAAAGAAAATAAATAAGAGCAAGTATTTTGTCAGATACTAGTATGCAGCGCCATGGTACATATATACATATACACAAAGTGTACATACTTGCTTATTCACTGTGTGCTAAGCAAATATTCATCACAGTGGTGTATGTTGTATGACTAAATCTTGACCCAGTTATCTTTGGATTGTAGACTGTGCTTTGGGGAGCCTGGAAAAATAAATAGACTCATTTCTACCTTAGAGGCATGCTTTCCAAGTTAGAATGCTATTTATAAAATAAAATGCACTGCCCAGCCCAGAGACTGACCACTTTCTATTTCCCTTTCTTTCTGAATTGCCCAGCTCGGCATGTTAGTAACTTTCTTTGCACAGTCGATCATGTATATATGTTTCTCCTCTTTTCCTCCTATGTCGTCTGTCCTTTGAGAAGCAAGAGGTTATTAGAAGCGGGGGGTGGCAGGGAAGCATCAGCGGAATTACTGAGTTTCATAGGAATTTAGAAAAGTTCAAAAGAATGCCCTGACCTGGATTCTAAAGGAAAGTGTTGCATCATTTTGGTACTTGAAAGTGGGAACCTTAAGTCTGTTCAGGTTTTGCCAGAGATGCAGTCCCCTCAGTGGCCCCAGGTAAGCATGATGGCTCAGATAGATATAGGTTGGTCAGATTGTGTGTAGTCTTTCCATTAATCACCTGGTGGTTTTTTTTTTTGCGCTACACGGGCCTCTCACTGTTGCGGCCTCTCCCATTGCGGAGCACAGGCTCCGGACGCACAAGCTCAGCGGCCATGGCTCACCGGCCCAGCCGTTCCGCGGCATGTGGGATCTTCCCAGACCGGGGCACGAACCCATGTCCCCTGCATCGGCAGGCAGACTCTCAACCACTGCGCCACCAGGGAAGCCCATCACCTGGTGTTTTATGTTTGCTTCATAAAAACTTTGGAAAGACACAACATTCTGATACTACCAGGGTACCTAGTTTGTACCAACAGGTAACTTAGGTTTAATTTGGGGCTTAATAAAATTGAAGATATAAAATGTGAAACTGGATGGATCTTGTGGAATAGGCATTTCAAAATTAAGTTCATTACTAAAGTGTACAAAGGCAGAATATACACCGAGAAAATCAAATCTAGATGGTGTGACAGTGGGCCCAGTGCTGCATTAATTTATCATTGAGAGGATGGGCTCTAGAGTCAACTTCCCAAGTTCAAACCTCAGCTGGGTTCCATGTAGGCAATTTGCATAGCCTCTCAACTGTAAACTGGGGGTGCTAGTAGGGTTTTAGCATAGATCTGTTGTGAAGATTAAGTGAGAGCATCTTTGAAGAGCTCTTAGAACAGTGTCTGGCATATAGCAGGAGCTTAATAAATATCAGTGCTTATCATTATTAGTGATAATCATTATCAGTACAGCATGAGATAAAAGTTTACGTCTCTCTTAATTACGGATTACCTATATTTTGGGCTCTGATTTTATTACATATTAAAAAACTTTTTAAAAATTGGAGTGTAGTTGCTTTACAGTGTTGTGTTAGTTTCTGCTGTACAGTGAAGTGAATCAGCTTTATGAATACATATATCCCCTTTTTTGGATTTCTTTCCCATTTAGGTCACCACAGAGCATTGAGTAGAGTTCCCTGTGCTATATAGCAGGTTCTCATTAGTTATCTATTTTATACATAGTGGTGTATATATGTCAATCCCAGTCTCCAAATTCATCCCACCCCACCCCCCGTTTCCACCCCTGGTCTGCATACGTTGGGCTCTGATTTTAGTTAGGACTTTCTGCATCTTCTAAGGGCAGGGATTGGTTTATCTTCATCTTTGTGCTGTCAATGCCTGAAATATAGCAGGTAAACTTAGTAAATAAATAATGACTAATTGAATAAAAATGGAAACTATCTACATATATCTCCAAATGGCCCTGATGTATTGAGTAAGTCATTTAATATTATATTTTAATCAATGCCTGATTTTGATATTGGGTACATATTTTTAACTTAATTGATGATATTGCCTCACAGTGGAGGGAGGATACTGATTAACAAATTCCTGGGGAAGGCACAGTGAAATTCTGGGTGCCAGGTCTTGTTTGTGATACTCTCTCACACTCAGGTGGCCATGCTGGGACTTGAACCAAGATCTTTGGACCTAGCATCCAGCGCTTTTCCACTGTATCATAGTTTTGAGACCTAGGCTCGTGGCACCAGTGGCTGAATACATCAGACTTTATCCACCTCAACTAGATTATCCTGATAATCTGAAAGATAGAAAATTATATTTTAGAGGAATTTTCCATTCCTGTAAACAGTTGAGTTTTAGCTCAATTTTCAGCTCCTCTGTGAAACCTTTCTGGACCCTCTGAGCTGTTGAAAGTCCTTTTTCTGTACCTCAAGGAAATATTTCCAATTCTCTGTTATCACATTCCTCTCAGCAGTTTGTAACCTTACTGGAAAGTTTTTGTTTAGACTTGGAGCTCCATGAAAGTAGGAGCTGAGTCTTCATTACGTGTGGATGTGAACCTCTTCACACAGTACGTAACACATAGTGACAGGCTCCATAAATGTTATCAGTTTGCTGGTTGGGTAGATGGAGCTGGACCACAAACATGCATACTTTGAGGTCTGCTACATCAGTACAGCTTTAGAAACAGAAAAGGTAAGCACAACTTGTATAAAATAATTGTTCAGAGCACCTGGATACGGTGATTCTTATTTGTATTCTAGGCTCCAGGGAGGGATGAAGAGTTGGGGCCAGTAGTTCAGTGTGTCACAAACGTTCTTTGTGTTTGAGTTTTTAAGTCTGCAAGTCAGAATAGCCAGGGTTAAGGAAAAGGACCATTTTGTTTTCACTTACCCTCACACTTTGCCTTGCATTGTAAGTTGAACCATGTTGCTCGAGAGTTTGAATCCTTTGCTGTCTTAAGTTGATTGGTTTCCAGTCTTGAGGCAAGCAAAGTGGAACTCTTTTGCAAGTTGGATAGCTAGTGAGGGCAAAAGCCAAGGCACAAACCTAATTATGTCAACGCAATTGGCAGCACTAATTATTTCTGGACTTAGCTAGCTTAAGAGTGTTAGAGCTTTGGATAAGTTTATATTATTAACTTTCCGAAACGTCTTCTAAATGTTCATTTTATGTCAAATGGATTTTGGTAATTTCAACCATAAATTATTTTGAAATTGCTTTTTGAAAGCTCCTATCCCTTTAAAAAAAAACTCCAGGATATAGAAAAGACCCAGTGTTCAGCTGGTTTGTCCTGTTGAATTAATTTTAATCTTTCAAACACCCTTTAGTGATTCACTAGCCTTCTTGTCTTGTCTTCTCAGTTGAGCGTTCCCTGATGTGACAGGAGGAATTCAAGAAGACAGATGTGAGATGTTTCCAAAATAGCTCGGACACATAGTTCTGGGATGGATGGTGTGATTTCCAAATTAGATTTTAGTATCTCGGGAGTAAGATGTATAAAAAGATATTTTATTTCACCTCATGAACTTAAGGAAGAAAATGATTTTGCTCAATTAATTATTTTTGGAAAGTTCTAGAAACAATTTATATTCAGTTGAATGATAGGATAGGTTTTGGTTGCCTTCCATTATAAAGTATTATACTAGGTACTTCAGGGTACACAAAAAAATGAATACAGTGCAATGAGTGGCAACAGAAGTCTACCAGTCTAGTAGTGAGCACAAGACCGTTGATATATTCAAGATGGAACCAGGAAGGAGCCATGAGATGGTGGAATGTTGTGGGGTAAGGAGAGCTTAGAGGAGGAAGAAAGTTTGACTGGGATATGGAAGCTCAGGCATCGAAGTTATCTGTGCTGGAAATTAAATAGGTTTTCAACAGATGAAGATGTGGGGAGATCATTGCCCTTCAGAGCTATTAAAAAAGTAAGGAGTCCTGGGCTTCCCTGGTGGTGCAGTGGTAGACAGTCTGCCTGCCAGTGCAGGGGATATGGGTTCGTGCCCCAGTCCGGGAAGATCCCCCATGCCGCGGAGTGGCTGGGCCCGTGAGCCATGGCCACTGAGCCTGCGCGTCCGGAGCCTGTGCTCCACAATGGGAGAGGCCACAACAGTGAGAGGCCCGCGTACTGCAAAAAGAAAAAAAAAAAAAGAAAAAGTAAGGAGTCCTTTTCTTTTTTAAAATTAATCACTGAAGAAGTGTAATTCATGATTTTTTACCCCACTCTTATGTCTGCTTTACTGGCATCTTGAAAATAAAAATTTTAGAACCTAGTTTGGCAGGTTGCTTGGCTTCTGGGGAGAGGGAGTGGACAGAGACAGAGAGTCGCTGCTTAGGAAATGACTGGATGGAGTCCTCCAGTAGTCCTGCGTGAAGTGCTCCCAGAAGCGCCAGTGATGCCTCCTTGGAGGAGGGCATGTCGCCTCTACGATTGTGACTCAGTGGGATCATAGAGACAAAAAGACTACCAGCCACTTTCAGAAATTTTCTGGTCAAATTTCATCATGAACATTCTGCCCTGACCCACTGTCCTCACAAAAGAACCTTAAGTTAATAAACACATAGAGAGATTTATGGTTTTAAAAGCCAAGAGGCTATAGCAACTTCCAGGTAGTCGGCAAGCTTGAATTTGTCTACATTTATGGGGAGCTGAAATGGATCTGCAACTTTACCGTGATTTTCACTGAGCGGTAGTATCCGTGGAAGTTAACAACCATTCAAGTGTTTGTGGGTTTGTTCACCATTGCTTTGTTTTAATTCATCCATTCATTTTTTCATTTGTTAATTCATATATATGTACACATGCCAATTATTTTTTTAATGTCTACTCTGGGGGCTGTGCTAGGTGCCCCAGACATAGAATTAAATTAGAACCAGTCTGTGACCTCAGATAGCTCACCTACAGTTTCCTGTCTCCATGGAAGACGTCCCCAGCATCTGAAATGTGTCCCTGGGTTCTTTGTCCCATTTCACACGGCATGCCTCAGGAAGTACGGAAAGATAAAGCCCATCCCCAGATCCTGGGCAGTGTAGTTTACAAGCAAAGAAGAGAAGAAGGTGTTTAGATGTTATATTAGTTTCTCAGGGCTGCTGCAACAAATTACCATACACTTTGTTTTAAGCCTTCCCTGGTGGCGCAGTGGTTGAGAGCCCGCCTGCCAATGCAGGGCAAGGGGATTCGAGCTCTGGTTCGGGAAGATCCCACATGCCGCAGAGCAACTAAGCCCATGTGCCACAGCTACTGAGCCCGCATGCTACAATAACTGAAGCCAGCGTGCCTAGAGCCCGTGCTCTATAACAAGAGAAGCCACCGCAATGAGAGGCCTGCCCACCGCAGTGGGCAGTGAAGAGTAGCCCTCACTCGCCGTAACTAGGGAAAGCCCATGAGCAGCAGCGAAGACCCAGTGCAGCCAAAAATAAATAAATAAAATAAATAAATTTATTTTTAAAGAAAACATACCATACAGGCTTAAAACAAAGAAATTTATTCTCTCGCAGTTCTGGAGGCTAGAAGTTTGAAATCAAGGTATCAATGGGCTTATTCACCCTCTAAAGGCTCTTTCCTTGCCTCTTCTAGGCTTCTGGTGGGTCCTAGCAATGCTTGGCATTCCTTGGCTTATAGCTGCATCACTGCAGTCTCTGCCTGTGTCTTCCCATGGCCTTCTTATAAGGACAACAGTTGTTGGATTTAGGGCCCACCCTAATCCACTACAGCCTCACCTTAACTGATTATATCTGCAAAGACCATGTTTCCAAATAAGATCACATCCTGAGGTTCTGAGTGGATATGAATTTTAGAGGAATACTGTTCAACCCAGTACAGATATCTTCGTAGATAATTCCTTAGTATCTGCAACACAGAGGAGATGTGAAAGGATATTTGCAGAAATTTTGTGTTTAAATTTTTCAGGAAGGAAAGTTAATACTTGCAGATATTGTCAGAATTGACAAATGGATAGAGTATGCTGCAAAGGACCTCAAGATAGTTTTGGTTGCCTTCACCCAAATTCTTGTATGAAGGAACTTAGTGTGGACCTGATACTGGTGAATCTGAAACCATAAACCCAACTGAGATTGGGAATGAGTATGGGAAGGGCAGGAAAATGTGATAAAGACACTGTAAAGCTTCACATTTAGCACTTTGGCTCAGTTCTGAACAGGATAGTTCAGGGAACTTGGCAATATGGGGATGGTGTTATTCCTTTGGATCAAAGCTTAAAAACAGACAGACAGCGATATTAGCAACAGCCATGCTTTTCTTACCTCTGTTTAAGAGACATTGCTTACCAAACATAGAGTACGTTCTTAGGAGCTTTGCAGAATATAAAAGAAAAACTATGACCCTAACTTTAGGGCAATGCAAAGGCAATATGATGCCATGAAAGTTTCAGAGGTCACAAACGCACAGTGCTGGGGAGTGCGCAGGAGGCCTGCAGACAGGTTTTGTCTAGCAGATGATGTTTTGAATTAGATGCCAACGCTTAGAAATTGGGAGCTTTTACATAGAAATATGGGTTTCCTCTTTCTTTTCTAAATCCAGAAATCTCATAACACTGGGCTCAAATGCCATGGAGGCCCCAGTCAGCGGCAGCCCTTTAGATGGGTCCTGCCTTCTGGGGCTCAAGGCATTAGGCCTGTGGATTCCTGCTCTAAGTGTCAGCCATCACACACACGAAACTATTATAGTAGAAAGAACTAGGCTTGGTTGGTCTTGCCCGTTACAGCTGTGTGCAACTGTAATGCTATATAGTAGCAGCATGCTCGCACCGGCAGACTTGTTTTAATCATAGTCATCCTAGTCTCAGTCCCATGCCTTCTGGTAGAATTATAAAGTGTGACATGAACTGTTAAGCAAAACATGCTTGAAAATTCCAAAGACATCTTTAGATGACTTCTCAGAGTTCTCCATCTGTTAATCTGGGTAGAGGAGGGAAAACATTAGCTTTTCAAAAGCTAGGTTGTAGGTGGTTCATAAATTTTGTGCTTCAAGTCTGGCTCAGTTAATACACCCAGTTTGCTTTCATAAATGTGAGGGTAGTTACCAATTACCCTTATAATTTTTATATTGTGTTTCCCTTTCAGATCCCTTGGGTTCAAAGCAGTGAAATAAAATCTTCCCATTCGAACAGATTTGACTAGAAAATTGAATCATTTAACTATTAGAAAATCATACGTGGTTAGCATTCCATGTGTAAGAGTCAGAACGTGAGAGGACGGGATAACTCCAGCCCTAAAACATTGTTGTCAGTATCTAAGAGAGGAGGTGATATTTATTACTACGTGAGCTTTCCTTTTTTTCCCTTTTCGTTTTGCCTTCTATAGATTTACTCTTGAATATGATTGAGTTTAATCTTTGCAAGGATTCTTCTTTAATATCATTAAGGACATTGTTAGGTGATCATTCTTCTTCCTCAGCATAATTTGAAGAAGTCTTCATATAGAACTGTACTGAATTGGTACACCTAGGATATTATAAAGGTAGATCTCCATCCTGGAAGTGGCTTGTTTAGGAAGCTGATTTCGGTCTGGTATTTTTTTGTTACCAGGACACTTTTTTTCCTCATACACATGTAGTATACGTGATGGTTAGGTATACAAGACGGCTGGCCCATAAAAGCCTACTTAGACATGTGAAATAGTATCAGTAGAACTGTAGGACCTTTTCTCAGCATATTCTAGAAGAAAAGGTGGTCATAGTTCTATGTGATTTTGTCAGAAAGTGGGAGAATGGAGATGACCCCCAACTCCAAACCATTGGGAAATGGTTTTGGGAGGTGTAGCAAAGGAAGTTCAAGGGCTGAGGGTGGTGAGTTAGATACCTGGTAATTGGAAGCCTCCAGGGACACTTCTTTGTAATGGGCTAACTCCTCAGTTCCTACTTTTCTGTTTGTGCTGCAGGGATGTGTCCTTTGGGGGACCTTTGACCAACATTTCCTTTCATCCTTTGCTTACTATGGACAAGGAAGACATTCTATGACCTCCTGCCCTTCCTTTCTTTCCCCGGAATAAGCGTCAGCTTCTTTTCAGTGTTCCCTAGTGGCTTTCACCTTTTAGTCAACGTCTTGTCACTCTGTCTCTCATTTATTTTTCCTCCACATGCTATGGAATAAGAGCCCTGAGTCAGTGAATGGACTCTCTGTATAATGTATCAGAGAGAAGCATTTTCACCTCAGGTCCGTTGTATCTTCAATGTAGTTAAGCATTATTGGGTTGGTAAAGTCTAGACTGTTTATTTTTAGGATACTTTTTAGTAAGGGTGATAAGTTAACCTTAATCTACTCACATACTTTCAGCTGATGAATGTCTACTGGGTTCCTAGTATGTGCAAGGAACTGAGCTAGTTCTCTGGGTGATTCCAAGATTGAGCCATAAGCTTTCCTTCAAGGAACTCAGAGGCTCCTTCCTCAAGATTATTTTAAATCTCTGTCTTACCACTTTCTGGGCTTTAGAGTCAAACATTCTGACTCATCCCAGTTCCATCACTTTCTTAACCTCTGAGTCCCAAGTTTCTTATCTCTAAAGTGGGCATAATAATAGGACCGACCTTATAAAATTGTTACTTAAAGCCCTTGGTGCAATAACTGGCTCACAGAAAGCACTTTTTGAAATGTTAACTATCATTATAATTATTGTCTTATCTTTGCTATGAGATTGAAACCTTCTTCAGGGTGTAAGCTGTTTTGCCTTTGTTGTTGTTGTCTTTAATCCCCAGAAATGACTCCATTTGATGGGTACTCATGTTTGAGTGAATGATTAGCATAATAGGTAAACTGTATTATTTATACTAGGAGTGCAACAAATTAAAGGTAATAGTTTACCTTCAAGAAGTTGACGATAATTAAGAGGATGCATAAATCCTCTGCTTCTCAAAGTTAGTGTACAGGAAAATCTCCTGGAGATCGTGTTGAAATGTAGATTGTGATTCCATAGGTTTGGGCTAGGGCCTGAGATTCTGCATTTTTAGCAAGCTCTGTCATAACTCTGGTGCTTGACTGCACGCTGAGTGATAACACCGGACTGTAAACCACAGGAGGAAGGGTCCAGTCTGTTTTATTCACTGCTTTATCTGGAGCACACAGGGTAAACAGTGCCTGGTTTATACTTGTGTTAAAAGAATAACATAAGCATACCTCAAAACATAAGTAGTTGGTACCAGCTAGATTTTTGCCAAGTATACAGAACAGATCAGGGTCATAAAGTTCCGGATAAGGTATTTCTTGACCTGGAGGGCTCTTGTGGTGCAAGAAGAAGATAAAATTGAAAGACAAATGGGGTTTGGAGAAATAAAGAAGTGGTGGGCACACGGAAAAAAGAAACTGGAAGAAATCAAAAGAAGAGTTTGCTCTAAAGCACTGTTCTCAAACTTTTTGGTCTTGGGGACCTCTTTACACTTTGAAAAATTATTGAGAACCCCAAAGGTCTTTGCTTATGTGGATTATATCTATAAGTGTTTATTGTTTATTTATTTAGAAGTTAAGACAGGTATTTTAAAAAATTACTTATTTAAAAAAGAATAAGAAACCCATTAATGTTAACAAAATAGGATGTTTTGTGAAGCACAACCATTTTTTTCCCAAAGCCAACAACAATTTATGAGAGAAGTGATAATTGTTTTATTTATTGGAAAATCTCTTTAATGTATGGCTTAATTGAAGGCATCTGGATTCTCTTATCTGCTTCTACCTTTAGTGTGTCTTAGTAAGTTGTTTTGATTAAAGTAGATGAAGAAAATCCTTCCTACCTCTTACAGTTATATAGGCAGAAATAGCCTTTTCAGGCAATTATGGATATTCATTTTTTCATGTTACACCAAAACTTGGTAATTGGTGGTTTCTTAAAGGTTAGTTACAATGTAGAATCTGAAACCACAATAGTAAACTTTTTTGTCCTGTGTTATATTAAAATCCATTGGTCTGTCATACATAATTTTGTAACATCATGCATTGGCAATTTGGAAAATGTTGGTTCAATGAGTTATGAAGATCCAAATGTTGACACATTTCATTATACAATGTAAAAACATTACATTTGTTAATCTTACCACTCATCTCATCAGAAAAGTCATTAATTATTGGGAAGCTGTCAAACTCTCAGTGGTGGATACGAGTTTTTCCAAAATTCTAGTTTTTGCTTGAAAGCTCACATTTTATCATTGGCAACAAATACTGTCAGTTGTTTTCCTTGAAGTGACAGGCTCACCTCATTTGTTTTGAGAAAATGCCTGCCTGGTACCCAAGTTCGAATAACCATAGTTTGTCTGTCAGTGGTTCTGTCAAGTAAAAAGAGTGCTGGTTCCACGTGCTTTTCCTTGAAACAACAATCATACTTTTTTATGCAGCAGAAGTGCTCTGTGCATAATTACCTTAAAGAAGTGTATACGAGGGTTGACATTTAATAAAATTAATAATTTTTACTCCTTCAACAAGGACATTCTTAGGTGAAACTGGCGTTGGTTTTAGTAGGACTATGTAGTGTTAGGGAATACAGTAATTACTAGTATAATTTGTGCCATTTTCTCGCTTTGTGCTGAGATGCCAGCAATTTTATCTGTATTTTTTTGCATCCTATCAGTTAAATGTCAGCTCAGTGAAAAAGACTATAAATAACAACTTAGTATTATGAAAATAATTTTGACCTCAGAGGTCCCCTGAAACCCCCTTGGGAAACTTTTGCTCTCCATAAGAGGGTTAGTGCTTCCAGCAGTTTTGTTGGAGAGGAGAGTCTGTGAAGGATAGTTGTGAGAGAGGTCAGATAGGTAGGTGGAGGCCAGATTGAAGAATGCTAACACTTAATTGTGAACTTGCTTTTGTCAGCCAAACATGACTGATGGTTATGAGAAAAGAAGTGCCATTTGCAGGGTGGAGTTTGAAGACGGTATATCTGACATTGGCGCCTAGAATATGTCAGAGGGTCAAATGAGGCAAGCAGTTATGAGAGTTTCACAGCAATCCATTTGAGACCATGAGGACTGGAGACTAGTAGCTTTAAAAACAGAGCAGAGGTGGAAGAAAGGAATCTCTAGGATTTAGTGATAGATTAGATTAGATATGGGTGATGAGGGAGACAAGAGAATCAAAGATGTCAGATGTTCCGTTTGAAGACTAAAAAAATGCTGGTTTTCAGAAATAGTGAGGTTGGGAGGAGGAATTCGTTTTTGGAGAATTATGCTGTTTTTGATTTTAGATGTATGAGTTTGTGACAATGTGGGAATAGCCAGGGGGTAATGTCTTGAAGTTAGAGTTGTGGCTCTACTTGGACATAATTCTTCCACTATGTCTAGGACTTTTCTATGTTCTTTTGGTGTGTCTAAGTATGTTTTAACCATACTTAGATTTAGAAGAGTGATAGGATAAGGATGGAGTGGGAACATGGGTGTCCTAACCAGATTGGGTGGTATTAGAGGGTTGCAACAAAAAAAAAGAGAGAGAGAGAAAGAGGGAGAAAGAAAGCAAGAAAGCAAGCAAGAGAGAAAGAAAGAAAGAAAGAAACCACTGAAATAGTTAATGATGGTTTGAACCAGTCTGCTCTTTTTTCCCATTTTAAATATTAAACATGATTTAGCCATACTTCTAGAATAATGGCTAGCTGTCTCATTCACTGGTGGTTGAGCTGTTAAACACAGGGATGACCCATTCCATTTCTCTTATTTTTACTTCTCTGCAGTAAAGTTAAGGGGCCACAAGCATTCTTTCCCACTCACAAGTTGACATTGAGGGTCTCTGCCAGGTAAGGCACCCAGCAGTCCTTACCTGAAGTGGTATTCGTGACCTTTCTAGCTGACAGGCTCTAAAAAGCAGATCTGTCTCTTAGGGATGGACTGATTAATCAAATTCATGAGACTGAAATACTACAGCAAAAATATCAGTTTAATTTCTGATGAGAATGATCATTCTTCCAGGCACTGGATTTCTTGACATTATACAATCAGTGCATACTCTCAGTGCCAGTGTATTATTTCCTAATTAGAAATAATTATCACACGACCTGATTTGCCCTAAACTACGTGACTAGGCATTCTTTCCCTCTAGACAACCACACAGGAAACCCAGACATAAGCAGAAGTTTGCTTGGGGAACATGGTCTTAGCCAAAGAGAGTCAGATGAAGCTCACGTTTAAATGGTATCAAACTGGAATGGCCTGATGTGTCCTGTGTTCCCTCCCTGTGGGATGATGCTACCATGGACCCAGAATCCTTGAATTGGCTAAGATACTCTCTTGTTTGGAATTTGAGTCTATGGTCTGCTTTTTCTAAGCTACCTAGGTTTCTGACATAGGGTCTGCTTTAGTCCAGGCTTGCACTTGTGTTTAAAGTGCCATGTTCCTTTTAGAGTCAGTACTGATCTGGCCAAAATTGAACAAGAATTATAATTCTAATGAAAAACGTGTAAAAATACATTTCCTTTTAAAAAAACAATGCTTTGTTTTGCTTTTGGTAGAAGCAGGAGGTGTTCTTAATTGCTGTAGGCTCCAGAAATTAAACCACTGGAAGTCTTTTCTCTGGCTCTTGACCCTGAAATGGGATCTGTGACATCAGCTTTGATGCCACATAAAGATTGAATGTTTAAAATCCCAGCTCTGTCATTACTTAATGGGTGATTGTGGTTGAGTCACTTAACATCATGTGTTTCCCCCTCCGTAAAATGGGGTTAATAGTAGTACCTGCCTCATGGGTGGTTGCAAGGATTAAGTGAAGTAAGGCATGTGGAGTACTTAGCACAGCGCTGGATATGCGGTCAAAGAGGGACTAGGATCATGTACACGAACAAACACAAAGTACTCTCAGATAAGCACCGGAAGAGACAAAAATAGGCAGACAAGGATACAGTTCTTAATAAAGGCGTTGCAAGCAGAAGGCTGGCGTGCTTTCCATCAGGCCCTACAGAGTTTGGTTTGTGAGCCACTGCCCATGAGAATCAGCCTTAATTGAAAGGGTAGGGTGGAGGGGTGGGTCCTGAAGGTGGTGCAGTCCCCTGGGTGTGGGCATCCGGAGGGCTGGGTTCTGCCCTTGACACTCCCAGCCACAAGCCAGGGTTACTTGCACAGAGTCCTGGTGTTTTTCCCCAGCCATCCCGTGCTCCTCATTGAACAATTTTCCAAGTTTGGTTTACTCTTTTCCTCACTACTTATTCATGAGGCATCCCAGAATACTGTCCAGGAGATATCAAACATGTTGTTTATTTCAGAAGAGGAATCTATAGCTACTAAAATGAACTAAAAAGCTATGTTGATAACCAGTCAGATGAAGTATCATACTTTTCATTCACAAAAAGGTGTCCTGAGTATTAGCTGCAGAAAGTGTTAGCAAAGATGCTTTATTTATCATATCTTTTTACTTTGACAGCTTTCACTCTGTTACTCTCAGTATGAGTTTGGTATGTGCATGTGTGGGAGAGAGACAGAGGCAGACAGAGACAGGATAAAACAAACGTTCTCTTGGTTGTAGAGTGCTGTCGCTGGTAGCGTTTATAACTTTCTAGTTATAAACTAGGTGGTCTGAACATTCTCATAGGAGATTTTTAAGAGAAGCCTCAGCCCCCCCTTGTGAAAGGGTATGATGAGTAGAATCCTCAGCTAAAAAATACCTTCTGTTGTTCTGCAGATTCTGAAAGAAAGCTAGAAAACTGAGGGATAAACTAAATTAGGGAAGGAGAATTTTCAAAGCTGTAAATTTAAAAGCCCGTGTGTTTTGGGAAGAGGGGTTAAAAAGTCTAGAGCTTATCCCTACATTTTGCTTCTTTCTCTGCTCATTTGCCAAAAACGAACAAACAAAATCATCTCACTTCAAACTCAGTATCAACAAGCAGGAGAAAATTGCTGTAGTTCGAACTCTGTGTATATTTTTTTCTGTGTTCTTGGCGTATGTTTAAAAAAAAACATACTATATTATCCCTTCTATATTATTAACTCAAACACATGCCATACTTCATGTTTCCAAATATTAGTTGGGTTTTTTTGGTAAAAAAAAATAAATAAACAGAATCATTTAGTATAAGTTACTCTGGACCACCATAATTTCATCTAAAGTGTTTTGAAGGTTATATTCTTACACTTAAGGAAAGAACAGGTTAATATCAACAAGGGTATGAATGTTTCAAAATGCATGATATTCTCCAGGGGACTTATTATCAATACCAGAAAGCAAAATAAGAAATCTAAAAATCAGAAACTAATTTAAAATGACCATAAATCTGTGCAGTCAGCAGACTAAATCCTCCACCCTCCTCTCTCTATTCAGAATTCTCCCTGCTTCTTTCTCTTTTTCCCCCACTTGCCTCTGTAGAGCATATAAGCCCTATTTAAATCTTCATGAGCTGAATCTCAGAGTCTTTGCTTTCCTTGGCACAAGTGGAAGAGAAGATGCCATATACAGTTTGGAGTAACATGGTGAAACATAGTTCTAAAATGATGAATGTAGTTTGGGATGAAATAAATCACTATTTAATCTGCATTACTTTGCCCACATGGATGCACTTGGACCCACCACACATTTCCTGCATGATGGCATATTTGGACTGGATTCCATCAAGGCAAAGCATTTCCCCCAAGAGCTTGCCATAGTTCTGTCGAGAGCCTTCTGGAAGTCTGGAAGGTTTGGAATGGTAGGCTAATGAAATGCTGAGCTATTTGCTGAGTTCCTTTTTCTTCTCTTTTTTTCTTCTTCTTTTTTTTTTTTTTGGTATAGAATGTGGTTATGGCACAAGTGCTTTCATGAGAAATGATTAACTTTGGATGAATTTCACCACTTGTTTTTGGCACTTTTGTAAAATGAACACTTGTCTCAGGTTAGACACCTGATACAGCTGGAATGTTCGCGTGATGCTGGGCAGCAAACTAGGCAAAGTCAGTTTTAGGTTAAGTATTATTTTATAAAACAGTTTTTAGAGTTGGATAAATAACGTGTATTTACTGGATTATGAAGAGAAAATGCATTTCTTACTTTCACCACATTCTGGGGGCGTACTGAAAAAAGAGTGGTATTTAGAGTCAGATATATCTAGGTGTCAAATCCCAGATCCGCTTCATTGTTCTGTGTCCTTGGGCAAGTTATTAGGCGTCTCTAAGCCTCAGTTTCTTCATTTGTAAAGTGGGCTGATATCACCTTCCTCATAAAGTTCCTGTGGTGATCGAATGAGCTAACAACATGTGGAAAGTGTATGTGCTAAAATATGTGCAGATTGTCTGTATATGTAAAGTATATTCCTGGCACATGGCAGGAATCAATAAATATCTAGTTTCCTAAAATATTAGTAATGCTCATTGGTGATTCCTTTGATCTGGTGTTAACATTGGTCTAAGCTATTATTGTAGAGCCAGCAGAATGGAACTTGCACTAGAATAGATTTTATGGGTCTGAACCCTACTGCTTGCTCTGCCGAATGACCGTCTTCTGTTGCTCAGGCTGCCTGTGTGCCGTAAGCTCCTCCTTCCCTGCCTGCCCTCCCCTGCCCCAGTCTGTAAGCCTGGCTCTGTTTAATGACGACATGTTTCAGGCCTGCCTTCTAAGATGGCATTAGGATCCGCATTTCTTTCTAGGAAATCTAGAAACAGCTTGCAAATTTTTTTCATTGTCCTTTCTGTTATTTGAATATACATCATGATCATATGTATATGTGTTTATAAACCCCACACATTTGCAACATACTAATATACTATGTGCATAGATTCAACATACAAAAATAGAAATAATTGGATACAATAACAATTAAGTATAAATAGAAGATATACTTTCTTCATAATCCCGGTGGACTATCTTGCATGTCTCCCATTTTTTAAAAAATTGTGATAAAACACACATAACACAAAATTTGCCATCTTAACCATTTTTAAGTGCACAGTTCAGTTACATGAAGTACGTTCATATTTTTATGTGACTGTCACTGCCACCGATCCTTAGAACTGTTGTAAAACTGAAACTCTATATCCATTAAATAATAACCCCCTCATCTCCCCTCCCCTCAGCCCCTGACAACCACCTTTCTACTTTCTGTCTCTATGATTTTGACTACTCTGGGTGCCTCATATAACTGGAAACATGCAGTGTTTGTCTTTTGTGACTAGCTTATTTCACTTAGCATAATGTCCTCAAGGTTGAATCATGTCTAGCAAGTGTCAGAATGTCCTTCCTTTTTAAGGCTGGGTAATATTCCATCATATGTGTATGCCATATATTGTTTATCCATTCATCTGTTGATGGCACTTGGGTTACTTCCACATTGTACCACTCCCACTTTTGAGACTATTGGTGTAGCAGGTGGGCTAAAGACCTATGGTAGGTAAGCGTAGGATGGGGAATAAGAAAAGATGTGGGGTTGTCCTTGGCTAAGGATTCAACCCTGTAGTTCTCACTCTGGCCTACATTATAATCTCTTAGCTTTAAGAAATTATCTGTGCTGGGCTGTTCCCACCATGAACTCTGATTTCACTGATCTGTGATGGTAACAGTATTTATTTAAAGCTCTGGTATCAGTATTTTTTAAAGCTCTCCAGCTGATTCCACTGTGCAGGCAAGGTTGAGAATCGCTGATTAACCTTGCAGAAAGTTTCACTCTTGTAAAATGCATTGACAGTACTCACTTTATGGGAGTGATAATTGCCACCATTTCTTGAATGCCTACAGTGTGTTAGTCTCTATCCAAGCCTGAGGGAATTTAATCTTCACCACAATCCTACCGGGAAGATCCCTCCCTCCCTCCCTCCCTCCCTCCCTCCCTCCCTCCCTCCTCTCCCTCCCCTCCTTCCCTCCCTCCCTCCCTTCTTTCATTCCTTCCTTCCTTCCACTGAGGCTCAGAAAGCTGTAAGAATCATGACTTAAATTACATAGCTAAGCAACCAGAATGATCAGGATTCACACCAAGGTCTGTCTCTTCGGATTGCATGTTCCCTTTCTTTTCTTTCCTTTTCCTTTTCCTGAAAATGTGATTGAAAGTCAGATGTTTGAACAGGGAACACTAAGGGGAAAGGAGTCTCTGTTTCTGGAACACAATAAGGGTCTCAAGTCCATCTTTGGGACCTCTTCTTTGATGATTGACATAGTTTTAGCATTTTGTATGTGCTCTTTCATTTTCTTTTTTTTCCCACTTGGACAGACAATCCACTGAAGATCTCTTTGAGGCCAGGATTTGCTCTTCCTGAATACCCAATGATTATTATCTTTGTTGCTGTTGGATTAGAAAGTCTGGTTGCATGCTATTTAATCTATGAATGTGGCATCTATAATAGCATCCCCTAGAGCAAAGACATTCCCCTTCAGATGAAGCCTTCGTGACACAGTGATGACTCTAAAGCTCAGCATAACAGAGACCAGGATTCAGTGGGAGGTTTGATAATCTCTGTGATGCATGCACTTCTGTAAATCACTCTAGATTGTTTATTAGAGTAATTACAGGATAAATAAACAAGCATATTATCAAACAAAGTAAATATGTAGCTAGTTTGAACATCTGACACATTTGGGATGGCTTTGGGGAAAAAAGTACTTTCTAGTCGACTCAGGAAATTAAAAACTCTTGCATTTTATTGATTTCCACTAAGCTTATCTGCACATTGTTTTTATAAAAGCTAAGTGATGAAAGAAAAGCCATAATTTTTGGAAGCATAGATTTTAGATGCAGAGATTTTGGTTTTGCTTCCTGGAAATGAGCCCTTTCTGTAGAGAAACGTCCACCTCTGGAAGGCATATTTCATGTACATGCTGGTGTGCTTCAGTGAATAGGTGAGGGGAGAAAGCATCTTGTGTGAGCTGAGCTTGGCTTTCCTTCTGCCTCAGACCCCTGAAAAGTGCAGCAAGAGGCAAGGCATAATGGATACCTGCCTTCTTTGAGAGTCCAAGCAGGTAATAATGGTAAGCTGACTGTTAATCCCATGCAGCAGTAAATGAGGTAGAAAAGGAGGCTACATTACCAACCTCCTCTTTCTTCTCTGTGTCACTGAAAAATCCATTTGTTTCTCACCCACTATATAAACATTGAAACATCCAGGAGAAGACTTTGGACAGCAGAAGAACACTTCATTTATTTAGCATTCATTACAGTAATATTAATTGTATGTGTACCATGTCCTAGCCCCTGGCATTTATAAACAAAAGGGTGGATTTGGTGGGGGGGGCATTAAGCTTTAGTCATTTGCATTCCAGTATAGTGGGTATTGAAAAAGGGCTTTCAGCACAAGTACAATGGGAATAACACACTTGGATCAGATCTGGTTCTGCAGTTGTTGGGATTGTGTGTGTAGGTATAATATGGCTCTGAAATTCTTGTCAGAATTGGCTTTGAATCATCCTTGGGGCACAGTCACTTCGTCATGGTGACCATTTGTTTCTTGCCCACTGTATGAACAGTCTGTTCACATCCATTATCTCATTCAATTCATAAAATATTCCTGGATATAATTATTTCCATTTCTTTAGACATGGAAACTGAGGTTTGGAGAGATTGGCTTTTGTCTGATGAATGCTAATGTTTGAGTGTAAAATCTCATTTTAATGTAGTGAAAGACCACAGAATCTTGGAATTTGAAGGGACTTTAGATTTTATCCACTCCAATTGCCTTCTAATTCCCTTCTGTTCCATTCTAAAGAGCTGGTCATTAAGCGCATGCTTAGGACGAATCCACTAGGTTTGGGGGGGGGGGTTTAAATAAATTTATTTATTTATTTTTGGCTGCGTTGGGTCTTCGTTGCTGTGCGCAGGAGTTGCGGCAAGCCAGGGCTGCTCTTCATTGCTGTGCGCGGGCTTCTCATTGCGGTGGCTTCTCTTGTTGTGGAGCACGGGCTCTAGGCGCACGGGCTTCAGTAGCTGTGGCTCTTGGGCTCTAGAGCGCAGGCTCAGTAGTTGTGGTGCACAGGCTTAGTTTCTCTGCAGCATGTGGGATCTTCCTGGACCAGGGCTCGAACCCGTGTCTCCTGCATTGGCAGACAGATACTTAACCACCGTTCCACCAGGGAAGCCATCCACTAGGTTCTTGGAGAGGTGCTCTATAGCTCACAGAATCATTCTTTTTTCTTTCTTTCTTTCCTTTTTATTTTTGAAGTATAGTTGATTTACAATGTTGTGTTAGTTTCTGTTGTACAGCAAAGTGATTCAGATACATATATATATGTATGTGTGTATAGATATCTCCTTTTTCAGATTCTTTTCCATTATAGGTTATTATAAGATACTGAATATAGTTCCCTATGCTATGCAGTAGGTCCTTGTTGTTTATCTGTTTTATATGACGTAATGTGTATCTGTTAATCCCAAATTGCTAATTTATCCCCCCTTTCACCTATGATAACCATAAGTTTGTTTTCTATGTCTGTGAGTCTGTTGGTTTTGTAAATAAACTCATTGTTAATCATTTTTTTTAGATTCCACATGTATGTGATATCATATATTTGTCTTTTTCTGTCTGACTTACTTTACTTAATATGATAATCTCTAGGTCCATCCATGTTGCTGCAAATGACATTGTTTCATTCTTTTTTATGGCTGAGTAATATTCCATTGTGCGCGCACGCACACACACACACACACACAAACACCCATATACCCCCCACATCTTCTTTATCCATTCCACTGTCGATGGACATTTAGGTTGCTTCCATGTGTTGGCTATTGTGAATAGTACCGCTATGAACTTTGGGGTGCACGTTATCTTTTCAAATTATATATTTGAAAAGATATATACCCAAGATATATAAGTATATATCTTTTCTGGATATATACCCAAGAGTAGGAATGCTGGATCATAGGGTAACTATTTTTAGTTTTTTAAGGAACCTCCATACGGTTTTTCATAGAGGCTGCACAAATTTACCTTCCCACCAACAGTGTAAGAGGGTTGCCTTTTCTCCACACCCTCTCCAGCATTTATTATTTGTAGACTTTTGGATTGATGGCCATTCTGACTGGTGTGAGATGATACCTCATTGTAATTTTGATTTGCATTTCTTTAATAATTAGGTTATCTTTTCGTTTTGTTTATGGTTTCCTTTGTTGCGTAAAAACTTATGAGTTTGATTAGGTCCCATTTGTTTATTTTTGCTTTTATTTCTTTTGCCTTGGGAGACTCACAGAATCATTCTCCATAACGAGTTCTAGAACCAGAGGCCTTCATTAACATGGTGATACATATCTACTTGCCAAAGTTCTTCAACTTTTTCCATTTTGTGCTCACCAGCCAGAAACACCATGAGAATTCTCATGCCCTAGGTACAAATTGTACACACTGACACTATGTTCAATCCTTCATTTTGAGAAATGATGACTATATAACTTTAAATATATTTTAAAGAATTAGTCATTGGATTTGAATGTAAGATCTAAAAAAAAAGTCCTGTGAAATATATCCCGTAGGGTACAAATCATTACCTAAAGTGAACAGGAACAGTAAAATAAAGAACTGGTTCAGTGTAATTTGTAATCAAACCATCAAAGCTTCCTGCTGATTATTTTATAACTTTAGATTAAGAAATTTGCTGAACTGAGGAAGAAAACAACTTTTTACAATTACATTGCCAAGTTCTGAAGTATGATTTGTGCCTGACAAATTCAAAATTGACCTTTTAAACTTTGACAGCAAATCAAATGTCCACGTAATAAAAAGGATAAATTTATTACTCTTTTGATATATATACTCGGCATCTAATTATTTAACATTGAGCTTTTCTTTTCAAGTCAGCATATTGGCAAGCTGTGGAAAAGAGTTAAAATTTTTACCTAATAATTCTCTTAAGAGTAGTAATTTCTTAACAGACACTAATTTAATTTTACTCCTATATTGCCCACAAAAAAGTTTTCTTGGTCATTTTGGCTGATGTGATTTTTGGCTTTGCTTTAAATTATTGATTATGGTTAAAAAGGGGAGGGACTTTCTGATGAGAACAGCACTCTCTTTAATAGCCTTTCCCAAAAATCAATTTCCACCATTCCTGTTTTGCTCCTGTGAAGTTTTTAATAAGAACCTTGGGAAGAATTGTGTCTCCTAAATCTGTCTTTATTATTTTTTATTATTTACTCCTTTCTCCCCTCCATGTTTATCCAAACAATTTGCAGTGAAATCTTCTTTTTGAGTGGTTTCTTTTGTGCTCATAAGAGGAATGTGTATATGAGGAGTTTTTGCTGTTTAGGTGACTACCTAGTATCAATCATGGGTGATGGATCAATGTAGTAGATTCATGGTCCAGATGCCCTGTTTCTTGATCTCATCTCTTGAAGGGAATAAGTCAGGTCACTCATCAGTGTCTTTCAAACTGGAAGCAGCTCAGTGGTGAACGCACTTTTCTTAGTTGCTGTGTTCCCAGCCCATCCAGACAAGGGGGCATTGATGCCATTTGCATGTGGAGCTTCAGCAATGTGATTTCCAGGCAAAGGTGAATGGGAGAGGTGATTTCATTCTTCCCTAAAAGTCGATTCTGCTTGGGCTAATTAACTAAATTCTTATTTACACACAAAACTATTTGCCTTGCTTGGAATGAGGAGCTGACTTGGAGGTATGTGAAGGAGGATAGGAAACTGCTGAGAAATGTAATTCAAAAACCTAAAGGATGCTGGTAGCAGATCAGCTGAGAGTGGATTGTGCTGTCCCAGTGAGAGGTTGTAAGTAATCTCTTACTACCCATGGTATGTCATTGGTTAAAGCTTGCTTCCGGATTGCTTTGGAACTTTATTTTTTACCTTATCATTTTGTTGGGCTGGCAGGGGGATCATAAAAAGAGGAAATGAGCAATTTTGAATTGATGGAGTAGCTTGAAAAGAGTGGTCTCAAAATTAAGTTCTTAGCTTTCCTGTGGCCTGAGTGGTGAGGTTTGGAGATTGTGATCCGTGGAGCTTGAAGATTTTCAAACAACTAGAATCCGTTACAAAACTTGTTTTTTCTCCTTCATGTGTCACTAATTTCTTCTCTGCAACAACCTATTAAGTTATCCAAGTAGAAAAAGTCTGTACTCAAGATAATATGAATCAGCAAGTTCATTCCAAGCCAAACGCTTTAGTGCAGGGCGAAGTAACTTTTTACTGTAATGAAATATAAACCAGATCTGAAGATGTGTAATTATTACCCATGATGCTTCTCTCAGTTTGACATATGTCTATAAATGCTACTTTACTCAACTTTCCAGAAATTATTAATGTTCATCTTTTTACTCAGCTTCACTCTGTCGCAAATTAACGAATCTTATCTTTTTATTATTTTAATACTTAGAGATTTAATGTGGTTAAATTGTAGCAGGATGAAAAAATATTACTTTAATTTCAGTATATCCGGTAAGAAATTTGCCTTTAATAGTAGAAATTACCATGATTTTTATCTTCTTTATTATGGTTTGTAGATTAGTCATTATATTGAACGTGAAATTTAATGTAACTAAAGTGGATTTTACAAGATAATGAAATCAATACTAACTTGAAAAGACCTCTCCTGGTCATAATGATCTCACCATGGACACTGTGCTGACTATCGGGTGTATCCTTAGGTTCTGCAGTCCTTTATGTAGCCTCATGAAAAGTTCTGCTTGTCTCCTAAGATTAACCTTGCTGAAATGGACTTTAATTAACTCAGCTAAACATAGCTTACCACTTATGGGTTGTTTAATTATTTTTCAAAATAATTAACTTAAGCAGAGAGTTTGAAATTTTAGTAATTTATTACCTGCATAGATCAACGCATGTTCATTGAAGACAAGGTTAGATAACATAGATAGATGTAAATTAACAATTTAAAATCTTCTCTAACTCTGCTACCCAGAGGTAAGGACTGTTATGTATTTTATGATTATCCTTTCAGACTTAGTTCTGTGGCACTCTGTCTTTTCATATGTATATGTCTGTTTTTTCCCTTCTTACTAAAGATGAAGTTGCTGAACACTTGCTTGGTAACTTGCCCTTTTCACCTATTATTACATTAAATATTAGATATATTGATAAATTTTCATGTCAGCAAATATACTTTTACTACATGATTTTTTTTAAGTACTGACCATTTTATTTATTTATTTAAAAAATTTTTTGGCCATGCCACATGGCATGTGGGATCTTAGTTCCCGACTAGGGATCAAACCTGTGCAGCCTGCATTGGAAGCGTGGAGTCGTCACCACTGTGCCACCAGCAAAATCCCTACTACATGATTTTTTAATAAAATATTTATTTATTTATTTTTGGCTGTGCTGGGTCTTCATTGCTGCACGCGGGCTTTCTTTAGTTGCAGTGAGGGGGGACTACTCTTCGTTGAGGTGTGCGGGCTTCTTACTGTGGTGGCTTTCCTTGTTGCGGAGCATGGGTTCTAGGCATGCGGGCTTCAGTAGTTGTGGCACACAGGCTCAGTAGTTGTGGCATGCGGGCTCAGTAGCTGTGGCTCACGGGCTCTAGAGCACAGGCTCAGTAGTTGTGGCGCACAGGCTTAGTTGCTCTGCAGCATGTGGGATCTTCCTGGACCAGGGCTCGAACCCGTGTCCCCTGAATTGGCAGGCAGACTCTTAACCACTGTGCCACCAGGGAAGCCCCCTACTACATGATTTTTAATGGCTGCCCAGTAACTTGGGTGTGTAATGCGATAATTTATTTAATTACTTTCATCATTGGATATTTAGGTTGGTCTTTTTCTACCACTCATTCATTTGACAAATGTTAACTGGTTTTCTAGCACAGGTCAGCAGTAGAATAGATCCAAAGCACTCATGGTTCCTGTCTCATGGAACTGATAGCTTTGCAGAGGAAAGTTGGTTATACTGATCATGAGACGTGCTATGGGGAGAAAGTTCTGGTAGCCCTGAGAGTGTAGAGACAAGGGAAAGGATGGCCTTGGGGTCCCAGGAGGGTCTTCCTGAGGAAGTGATGTTTACAGGAAGGTCTGAAAATTGGAAAAGGGTTAGCTGTGTCAACAGATGGAGGTAGGGATGAGTAGGTAGAGAAGAGGATGAGCAGAGTCCCTGGGGGCGGGTGGAGGATGGCAAGCTTGAGTTGCTGAAAGGCAGCTGGTGTGGCTACAACCTAGGCAACAAGAGATCACTGATGCCAGCTGAGGCCAGAGAGGCGAGCCGGGGCCAGATATTGAGTACTTTGGTTTTTATTAGCAAGACAGTGGGAAGCCAGGTGACAGTGACATCAGCACCATGTGAAGGTGACATCAGATTTGTGTTTTGAGAAAATAACTGTGATCGTGGTGTGAAAAATTAGCTAGCAGGAGTTCTTGCTCTTTATTGTGCTATCGATGGCTTTGACTGTCTGATGAAGCTCAGAGACACCTTCTAAGAATAATGTTTTAAAATCTATAACATAAAACACATAGGATTACAAAGGAGACCAATTGTATTGAAATACAGTTGTCAAAGTATTAAACACACATGTGATGTAGTGGTATATGTGCTTCTTAACACATTAAATAGTAAGATTTAGTGGGAAGTCTAATAGCTACTGTAATTTCAAAGTAGTGATGACAGTAAAGAATATATCTAACAACTGTCATGTTATATGAAAATACCTGATTTCTGTTGGTGGCAAAATCACAACAGCATTTGGAGTATTGGTATTCTCCCAATAATATCAGCATTCTCCTAGTACTAATATTAGTATGGTTTGTTGTTAACGTTCATGATTGATTGAAATGCTAAATTTCATTCTGAGATTAATGAAAAAAAGATGTAATATTTCCGGAGTCCACGGACCCTGGTTAAGAACCTCTGGGAGGAAGACAAGAGTAAAGGCTGGAAACCAGTTAGGAGGCAGTCGAAGTGTCCCAGGTGAGAGATTGTTTTAGCCTGAAGAAGGTAGCAGTCGAGATGGAGGGAGGGAAGGAGATGGATGGAAGAGGGAAACAGTAACCAACTATTCTAGGATTAGATTTAGGGGCGTGAGGAAGAGGGATTTGTCGGGAAGAGCCCTAAGTGGCTTCCGTAACTGGAGGGATGAGATAGGGACTGATGGAAGCCGGAGAACCAGGCCTCGACATGGTAAGTTTAAAGTACCAGTGGCGATGCCGAGTGGGCAGTCGGTGTTGTCGGGAACTCAGGAAGGATCTGGAGTGGGGGTGTAAGTGTGAGAGGAATGTTCCTAGAGATCGTAACTGGGCACGGAGGAGGTTGCCTAGAAGTTGAATCAGGTGTACAGAGAAAGGGCCCAGGCATCAGCCTTCAGCACTGAAGGCCCGCGTTGATGGTATAAGGGAGTCGGGGAGACTGAGGGGTGTGGGAGCGGAGCAGAACGGCCAGCTGCGACAGACAGGAGGGGGCAGTTTCCTGGAAGCCATTTTTAAAAGAGGATTGAAAGACATAAAGGAGTGGAATAAAATGAGAGTTGAAAAATACATTTTGATTTTTACCAGCAAGAGGTTATTAATGACTAGAGGAGAGTAATTTTTTTTTTTTTTTTTTTGGTGCGGTTCGCGGGCCTCTCACTGTTGTGGCCTCTCCCGCTGCGGAGCACAGGCTCCGGACGCGCAGGCTCAGCGGCCATGGCTCACGGGCCCAGCCGCTCCGTGGCATGTGGGATCTTCCCGAACCGGGGCACGAACCCGTGTCCCCTCCATCGGCAGGCGGACACTCAACCACTGCGTCACCAGGGAAGCCCGAGGAGAGTAATTTTGAAGATGTGATATGAGTGGAATGCAGTTTGATGTAGCGTTAGGAGTGAGCAGGAGGTAGGAACTTGGAGGAAACCAGTGTAGATGATTCTGGTTCCAAAAGATTCAGACAGTTCTGAAGTCTAGGCTTATAAGTCAGAACTCCCTCTCGTACCCACTCCCCATCCCACCTTCTCTCTTCCCCAGAGGGAAGCTCTGTGTGTGTGTGTGTGTGTGTGTGTGTGTGTATTAGTGAAAGAAGGATGGTAGGGGAGAAGAGGAGAGCTATGGTGGTGGCTTACTGGTTTTATTTTATATAAATGGGATAATCTATAAGTATTTTTCTCCCCTGCGTCCCCCTCCAACACATGACATGTATTGGAGATGCTGCTACTAATAGTTAACACTTTTATGGCACTTACTCTCTGTCAGGCAGTGTTCTAAGCACTTGGCTTATAAACCTCCCATGAGCCCTATAAGAAGACCATTATTATTATTTGTATTTTACAGTATCAGGAAATTGAGTCCCAGAGAGGTTACAGAATTTTCCTAAGATCATGTAGCCAGACCCTTAAACAGGGAAACAGCGATCCATGGACCACTGTTTGTTACAGCCTTGTTCATAGTAATAAACCTTGTAAGAGGTATCTGTCAAGTGTGTGGTGGAGCTGGGATTAGAATACAGGAAGTCCAGTTCAAGATTCCACGTTCAATACAAAGACCTCCTCATTCTGCTACGTAATAATCTCGAATTTAGGTGTACTACATTTATTTTTATTGTTCCTTATTTCTGGGCCCTTAGGTTTGTTCTTGTTTTCCTCATAACAAACTAGTCTTCAGTGAATCTCCTTATGCATCTCATGAATATGTCCAGATATTTTTCTAGAGGAGTTATTTGGATAAAGAACTTCTGACAGATACCACTGCCAAGAAAGTTTACTATTATGAACAAAGCTGTGACAGACATTGGGTTCCTGAATCTCTGTTTCCTTGTGCGTGGGCCTCAGCAACAATATTAAATATAGTATTCATCAAGAGGGTAGAGTCTTTAAAAAAATCTATTAAAATGTATTTTATTATTAATTTCATAATATGAAATACTGCAATATGTCAACATCTTTACTGGAAACTATTCTTTCTACCCACCCCACCCCCCCAAAAAAAGAGGCAACACACTAAATTCCCAGCTTCCTCTGGGCAGATTTTCTCTGCCTCTTTGCTACTAGCGCTGTCATTTCACCTCTTCAGGCTCCAAGAGACTGGATGGTACAGAACACATCACTGTGGTGAACCACATGACCGTCAGGCCAGGACTGTTTTCACAGAGCAAGATGCCCTTGAGTGGGGATGTCACGGAATGCTACCTTCTTGACCCCCAACTGTTGCTCAGCCCTTGGCTTCCTTGGTGGAACAGTTCCTTTGGCCAGTGACCACATATCCTCGTTTGAAACCCTAAATTCCATGCTTAATTTTACCTAATCTACCTTTGCCCTCCATTCTCTCAGAAATTAGGTCCTTTAAGATCCCTGAAAGGAAGAAAGACAGCTCTGAACTCACTCAAAGATACCTGAGTCTAGGCTCAGTGACCGAACTTTTATTTTTCTTACTTTTTTTGGCTGCACTGCACAACATGCAGGATCTTAGTTCCCTGACCAGGGGAACCCAGGATCAAACCCAGGCCCACGGCAGTGAAAGCACCAAGTCCTAACCACTGCACTGCCAGGGGATTCCCTGAACTTTTATAAAAGACAGCACAAATGCTGATGATCTTGGGATGGGCCACCTTCTCCGGTCGGCCCCCTGAAGGTTTCATGCTTGACCACTGTCCTAGTACAACTGGGAAAGGCGGGCGTCCCATGTCTGTGATTTCCGTAGTCTGACACACCGTCAATTTTTCAACTTCACCCAGCGATCCCTTGCACTGGTCGTTGTGCACTGCTGCCTTCTTTTGCCTCTAAAGATCAAGATCAAGTTATGAATCTGTGGAATAGTCCACCCCTAGCATTTTAACCAGATGTTTGCTGAGCCAGGGTTTTCTTTGGATCATTTCATTGAACAGTGAATTCACCGGCAGTGTTGCAAATAAGAATGCCTTTTTTTTTCTTCTCTCATGAGAGACTTCATGATTCAGGGATCAAAATATCATAGTACACAGGACTCTGGATTTAGGGATTTAGACTTGCAGTGACATTGTATTGGGTTGGCTAAAAAGTACCTTCAGTTTTTAAGTAAAAATAAAAGACACATTTTTCATTTTCACCAGGAACTTCATTGAACAACGTATTCACCCTATTGTTCCACTACCTTCTGCCATTTTTCAGGCAACTTCATAATTCCATCTTCCCAAAACTTTTTATCTTTTTGAGCAAAGAACTGTTCCAGGTACCTTTTACAGTCTTCCAGGGAATTGAAATTTTTTTCATTAAGAGAATTTTTTAAAGACCGAAATAAATGGAAATCCGAAGGTGCAATGTCTGGTGAATACGGCAGATGAATCAGAACTTCCCAGCCAAACTGTAACAGTTTTTGTCTGGTCATCAAAGAAGCATGCGGTCCTGTGTTATCCTGATGGAAGATTATGCATTTTCTGTTGACTAATTCTGGGCACTTTTCGTCGAGTGCTGCTTTCCTTTGGTCTAATTGGGAGCAGTACTTGTTGGAATTAATCGTTTGATTTTCCGGAAGGAGCTCATAATAGAGTACTCCCTTCCAATCCCACCATATATACAACATCACTTTCTTTGGATGAAGACCAGCCTTTGGAGTGGTTGGTGGTGGCTCATGTCACTTGCCCCACGATCTCTTCCGTTCCACATTATTGTACAGTATCCACTTTTCATCGCCCATCACGATTTGTTTTAAAAACGAAACGTTTTCATAACGTTAAGTAGAGAATTACATGAGAAAATATGGTCAAGAAGGTTTTTTTCACTTCTTATGTGGAACCCAAACACCAAAGTGATGAACATAACCAAGCTGGTGCAAATGATTTTCAACACTCGATTTGGATATTTTGAGTATGTCGGCTGTCTCCTGCATGGTATAATGTTGATTGTTCTTAGTGAATGTCTTGATATGATCCCTATCAACTTCAGCTGGTCTACCTGACCATGGAGCATCGTCCAGCGAGAAATCTCCAGCATGAGACTTTGCAAGCCACTTTTGACACCTTCGATCAGTCACAGTACCTTCTCCATACACTTCACAAATCTTTTTGTGCGTTTCAGTTGCGTTTTTACCTTCTTGAAATAAGGAAGCATAATATGCCAAAAATGTTGCTTTTTTTCTTCCATCTTCAATATTAAAATGGCTACACAAAAATTCACCAATTTTGATAAGTTTTTTTTAATGCACACTGATATGACAACTGTCACAATACAGTCTAACAAAATAGTTTCCAATGAAGTTAAAGACAACTAAGAGCTACTAGTGCCGTCTTATGGGAAAAAACGAAGGAACCTTTTGGCCAACCGAATACTAAGTCAGCTCTAGCTGTTTTGTTTATTACTGAGACAGATAATATTTACATACCTCCTAGAATGGTAGGGAGGAGAATATCTGTGAAATGTTTGCTAGTTCCTAATATTTTACACTTAAATTATAGAAATGTGTGTTTCATTCTTATTTTCCAGAAACAGTCCTCTTCATAGCATAGATGGGTTGGTAGATTACCGAACGAATGCCTTTTAAATCATCTTTGCTTTAGTATCAGTTCTTAGTGGATTTGAATCCGAGCACCAACATTCAGTAGCTGTATGACCTTAGGCAAGCTGCTAACTCTCGCTGGTCCTCATTTTCCTGTGAAATGGACGCTTTGAGAATTAAATGTACAAAAAGTGCTTAGAACAGTGTCTGGTTCATGGTAAGTACTCAATAAATGTCAGCTACTCTTGTTATTTTTGCATCCTTAAATATAGCTAACGTTTCTCCCTTGTCTGCTTCCATTCTTATCCTCCCCCAGCCGTTGAGTGGGTCAGGCTGGGAAGGAGTGACACAGGGCAGTTCCAGCTCCCTTCAGAGCACAAAGTGTGTAAAGCCAGGTACATGTCAGGGGTCTGTCACCTGTTGGTTCCAAAGAGGGGACAGTTTTCCCCTTCTATACTTGCTGCATTTGAACAAGTGGAAGGACTTTTGGAACTTTGATATTGTACCTCTGAGGAAGAAGAGGAGGAGGACGTCCCTGATGGTCTGCGTCCTGGTAGGAGTCCAGGTGGGAAGGAACCCTGCCCATGTGCTTTTGCTCCATCTTTGTGTTTGTTTACATTGGTTATTAAAGTTCATCCTGGGGGAGGAAGAGAGTGGTTTTGGCTTTTTTCTCCATTGAATTTATCTCCTGTGTATATTTAGGTTTAATTGTTTAAAACTAAGATTGATTTTTAAGTGATGAATAAGAAGTCACCAATATGCATTATTTCTGTGACTTTTCATCACTTCACGACCAAAGAAATACATTTGAACACTTACAGGGGAAAATATGGGGTGTTTTTAATTTATTGAATAAATGCATGTTTTCTGATCTTGGGGGAAAAAAGGGTTTACTGTAATCAGAAAACCAATCAGCCTCATCTGAAGAGAAGGATGCCTAGAATGCAGTCTCAAACATGTTATTTATTATCTCTGGTTATCATGTAAGGGATTTTTTATTTAGTGAGAATTGTTACTATAGAGAGGTGGATTAGTTTGCTAGGGCTGCCATAACAAAGTAGCACAGACTGGATTGCTTACACAGCAGAAATTAATTTCTCACAGTTCTGGGGGCTTGGGAGTACAAGATCAAGATAGCGGTATGGTTGGTCTCCTCTGAGGCCTTTCTCCTTGGCTGCAAATAGCTGCCGTCTTGCTTCCTTCTCACACAGTCTTTCCCCTGGACCCACGTGTCCCTGGTGTCCTTCCTCTTCTTTTTTTTTTTTGCGGTACGCGGGCCTCTCACTGATGTGGCCTCTCCCACTGTGGAGCACAGGCTCCGGACGCACAGGCTCAGCAGCCATGGCTCACGGGCCCAGCCGCTCCGCGGCATGTGGGATCTTCCCAGACCGGGGCACGAACCCGTGTCCCCTGCATCGGCAGGCGGACTCTCAACCACTGCGCCACCAGGGAAGCCCTCTTCCTCTTCTTATAAGGACACCAGTCCTGTTGGATTAGGGCCCACTCTTTAACACCCTTATGTAACCTTAGTTACCTCTTTAAAGGCCCCATCTCTCTGTACAGTCACATTCTAAGGAACTGGGGGTTAGGATTTCAACCTAATGTTGAAATGATACCCTAATGAAGGGATACATACTAGTCCACAACAACAGGATGTGATTTGTTGGTGACTGAGTGAGCTTGGGGGTTATTTTAAGGCAGATTCTACTTTTCTGCATGCTCAGCACGTAAGGAAACATAGTCCCAAACACGAATGTGACTGCTACAGTGGAAGAATTACAGGGGCTGCACCTGGAGAGAGTAGGGACAGCCTGCACACATCATCATGGTAGCCTAGTTGTCTACAGGGAGCAGGGACCATGCCTGCAACCAGAATGGACACTCGTTGTTTGGAGCTGATGGGTGGTTGGGAGGTGATATTCAATGAAGAACCTTCCTCGCAAACCATACCAGTGATATCTCAGTGTACTGTCAAATTTTGCACCAGTCATAAAATGCTAACTAATCACAGATCTTGGTGAAATGGAATTTTTCCCCCTAATGTGTTTACATATTTCTGTCACTACAAAGTCATTTTATCTTAAATGCTTAATTATCTCTACTAATGGGGGAGAATATTAGTGTGGAAAATGCAGAGACACTGATTTACTCCCAGCCTCCTGGTCTGTGTTTGTAAATTTTACATTCTCGATTCTAATTATAGCTCTCTTCCTTGCTAACCATATCTCTGTAAACAAGTTGCTTAGCCTCGTGTTCCTTACCTATAAATGGATGGGATTAGCCAAGTTAGATCACTGGTTTGCAAATTTAGTGTGCAAGTCTCAACGTGTTAAAGTGCGAGTTCTCTGGGCCCCTCCCCATAGAGATTCCAATTCAGTCGGGTCTTAGATGGGGTCCAGGAATCTCCATTGTTGGCAGGTATCCCTAAGTGAATCTGACACTGGTGGTCCTCCCATCCCACTTCAATAACCTGAGATTTCTCCTGAAAAGAGACTGGAAGCTGAAATAGACTTGAGAAAAAAACCCGAATGGGAGAAATAGTAGGTTTTGGATACTTCTTACTGCCTTTTTTGGTCCTTATCCCTAAAGCTACACGATTTAAATTTTGTTTTGTACCCATATGCATTTATCAAGCTATGAGACCGTAAGCACTGTCTACTAGATTGCACAAAATGGAGAAGGGATCTAACTTTAGGACTATAATTTCTAGTGTTTTTGATATTGTACCAAACCTTCCCCTCTACGGTGTTATATATCTTCGAGCTGAATGGTCATACTTTTACTGGACACTTACTGGCTCTGCTGTATCCCTTCGTGGACCACATGTGGACGTCCTTTCTTTTATCTCATGCCCACAGTGGAATGGCTACTGCTCTCTCAGGCCAGGGTTAGAGAAGTGTTAATGGATCCAAAATGGATACGAAAGAAAAAAATCATGAGGAAGGCAGAGAGTGCTCTCCAGGAAATTATGGACTGGAGAAGACTGAAAAAGGTCCAGCTGGTGGTAAAATGGAGAAACAACCCTTGATTTTGTTCCCAAAAGTCTAGATGTCCTATATTCGTTTTCTCTTGCTGAGTCACAAATGCTCACAAACATCTGTATTTCCTGTGGGTCTGGATTATGAGTATGGGTTATCTGGGTCTTCTGATTAGAGCCTCGCAGGCTGAAGTCAAGTTGTCAGCCAGTGCTGCACTCTCACCTGAGGCTCGGGGTCCTCTTCCAAGCTCACTCGTTGTCAGCAGAGTTCATTTCCTTGTAGCTGTATGACTGGCGTCCTTGTTTTCTTGCTAGCTCTCAGCCAAGACCACCCTCAGCTCTAGAGGCTGTCCTTGGGTCCTTGCCATGTGGTTCCTTCCTTTTACAAATGGCAGCTTGCTTTCTTCAAGGCCAGTCTGCTGCTGCTTGTCACCTTTAAGGGCTCACCTGATTAGGTAAGGCCCATCCAGGATAATCTCCCTTTCAGTTAGCTCAAAGTTAACTGATTAGGGATCCTTTTTTTTGTGGGCGGCACCGTGCGGCATGTAGGATCTTAGTTCCCCCACCAGGGATCAAACCCTCACTCCCTGCATTGGAAGCACGGAGTCTTAACCACTGAACCACCAGGGAGGTCCCTGATTAGGGATCTTAATTAAATCTGCAGAATCCTTCACCTTACAATGTAACATAATCACAGGAGTGATAACCCATGGTATTCCTGAGTCTTGCCCATTCTCAGGGGAGGGAACTGTTCAGAGAATGTTATCAGGAGGCAGGAATCTTGGAACCCTCTTAGAAATCTGCCTGCCACATATACAAAGATTGTTCATTATATGTGGGGCACCAAATCTTGACTGTTAATTGGCTAGAAACGCTATAAAAGTATTAATTTCTAGGAGTCTAGAATTAGGTGTATAGATTCTAATCTGCAACTTTTTAGAGAAACGTTGTTAAGCAGAATAAAATATCTACCCTTTCCTTTTAGAATTTAAAATCAAAGTGTTAAGAAAACCCCAGAGCTCACTCATCCAGTTACCTGCACTCCTTATACAGATTAGAAAACGGTCTCAGTGGAAGCAACTTCCCAAGGTCATGGAGTAGAGGAAGGCTGGGGGTCTGCTGGCCCTTTCTATCATTTCTTTTCCTATGTGTCTCTACATTTTTCTCAAAGATAAGCTTATTAATCAGGAGCTCATTGACTTTAATGAACAGTTTTCCTTGTTTGCCATTATTGTGTTGAATTGGAACGTTTTTCTTCTAATGTGTTTATGAATTAGTTACTAAATGAAATAGAATCTTGGATAAAATGAGCGTTTGGCTGTTTGTTTGTTATTTGTGTAATTTTCTTTTTTTTCTTTTTTTCTTTTTTTTTTTTTTGCGGTACGTGGGCCTCTCACTGTTGTGGCCTCTCCCGTTGCGGAGCACAGGCTCCGGACGCGCAGGCTCAGCGGCCATGGCTCACAGGCCCAGCCGCTCCGCGGCATGTGGGATCTTCCCAGACTGGGGCACAAACCCGTGTCCCCTGCATCGGCAGGCAGACTCCCAACCACTGTGCCACCAGGGAAGCCCATTTGTGTAATTTTCATAATTTTCATGATGACTCATACAGTCAAGGAGTTAAGAGAGCTGAGGGTGGGGAGAGGAACCAGAGGAAGCTTTTTTTTTTTTTTTTTTTTTTTTGCGGTACGCAGGCCTCTCACTGTTGCGTCCTCTCCCGTTGCGGAGCACAGGCTCCGGACGCGCAGGCTCAGCGGCCATGGCTCACGGGCCCAGCCGCTCCGCGGCATGTGGGATCCTCCCGGACTGGGGCACGAACCCATGACCCCTACATCAGCAGGCGGACTCTCAACCACTGCGCCACCAGGGAAGCCCCAGAGGAAGCTTTTATGATTCAACTGCCTCACCAAAAACCCTTTTATTGTGATGGACAGCTGGATTGATATTCATTAAGTAATTTTCCATGCTTTTCTCCCCCCATATTTGGTGATACTTGCTAGTTCTAAAAAAATACTTCTTTAAGTATAAAGCTGATCGACTATTTTCTCCATGTCTTCTTCCGTAGTAGAATCTTACCATTGACAAGGCAATGTTTCTCTATAGCAGTTTGTATTCAGGCTTCCTCTCCAGACTGCCCACTGCTAAATGACCTTGCAGGTGGGTAGACTCATCCTTAGCTTGAGGAGTGACTGTTACCAAATAAGAAGCTAGTTTTTGTCCCAGCATGGAGACTGTGGATGTGTCAAGTAGGAACAGAATGTCCTTCACTCATCTGTATGGCTTAGCCCAGCCTCAGGGCTGCCTGATTTGGGGGTGAAGCAATGGACTAATTGCCAGTTTCGGTCTGAGCACACATCTTTGGCAGTTGTCTAGGCATACTGGTGGGCAAAATACCCCAAATCGAGAAAACAATGCAACCATAGGCTGTTTCTGAGTCCCATCCTTTGCATCTTCATATATATCAGCACTTGGTTATGGGCACAAACAGGGACATTTCTTACCTTCACGTGAGAATGGCTGAACCGTTTTGTCACTGCTTCTGCCATGAAGCCTCTTATCATCGGCCACATCACTGTAACACACCCTCTTGTGCCCTGGAGCACACAGTTTGTGTTTTACACTCTGATATGAAACTCATTTGTACATTGGTTTTGAGATTTGTTAAATCTCCATTGGAAAGAAGGTTCCTGAGGTCAGGGACAACGTCTCCAGTGTCTTCCTGGCAGTCATCTTTCTATCTGTCACAGACTGTGGTAATTCCTAGTCTGTCGGCCTCAGACCTCTGGGAACAAGGAGATATTTCAGGGTCTGCGTTTCTGTTTGTACCCAGTGTATATTTATATGTGTGTGACTCTTTTTCAAATGTATTTAGATGCTCTTGAGATGAATAAAGCGTAAGTTTCTTTAAAAGTACACTGACTTCATTGTAATTTAGCTCTTTACCTAATCAGTACTTACTAAGAATATAATAAAAGACGCCCTCATGCTTGCATGTTGAGAGCCACTGCCCTTTCAGCATCTAGCAAGGTGCTTTGCATTTTGAGATATTTGGGATATTTCCCTATTGCAAGTCGTCCGGCATGTTTCTTCTGTGAGGTATGTAAAGAAAACTGGCAAGGCTAAGGCTTCTCGTTTGTATCACTAATAAGTTTTTCAGTTCTTTAGTTCTTTGAATGAAGAATATCTGATTAATATTCACCTCCACCCCTAGACTGGAAGCTCATGATCCCCAGGCTGAGTCTACCCATGACCCCACTGCCTAGCAGAATGACCCTCACATGGTAGCTTCAATACGTATGTTAGTGGTCAAAGGCTTTGTGACCACAACTGTTAAGTGGTTTTAGGACCACTCTTTAACATGTAGACACTTTTCTGCTTTTTAGAAGTTGGGAATTCCTATAGTAAATAATGTGATCCCCAAAGGTCTGCAGTCTCTGAATCAAAAGATTTAGAGGAATACCTTAGCTAATTTTAATGTTAAAATGTCTGCCACCTGGTGTCAGATTAAGAATTAGCATCTTGGTTAATTCTCATACCTAGTGAGTCCCATTAATGTTACCGTTTAGTCCCATTAATGTTAATTTAGTTACAGTAAATTATACAGTTCACATAAAATTAAAACAACCACCATTCTGAAATTGCTTTTAACTTGCTACTATGAAGCTGGAATTTTTGGATTTGTTGGATTTTTCCAGATCTAAAAAATAATTTGGAATTAAAATCTAACTTTAGTAAATTTTCTATATACTGTTAACTCTGTAGCACTGAATTTTATAGAGAGAAATAATAACTTATATGAAGCAAAAATAGCCTTAAACATTATTAATATTTCATGAGTTTGCATAAACCTTATTATTGCTGATAGTTTTCCTAATAATTTTGTTCAGAAGAAGGCATAAAAATTCATTAAAAAACAAAAACCTGGGTTTCCCTGGTGGCGCAGTGGTTGAGAGTCCGCCTGCTGATGCAGGGGACACGGATTCATGCCCCGGTCCTGGAAGATCCCATGTGCCGCAGAGCGGCTGGGCCCGTGAGCCATGGCCGTTGAGCCTGCGCATCCGGAGCCTGTGCTCCGCAATGGGAGAGGCCACAGCAGTGAGAGGCCTGCGTACCGCAAAAAAAAAAAAAAAAAAAAAAACCATTGAGTAACTTAAATTTACTGGTTTGGATTAAATGAGAAACCAGGTGTTTATTAGATTCCCTAGAATAAGTAGAGAATGTGTCTGTTTTGTAAAGAATGAGGTTTATATAGCGGAAAGTAGGGTTTCTTTCTTTTCTTACTGCATTCAAATCCCTTATTTACCTGAAAGTTGTTTCTATGCACAGTATAAGCGACCTTAAGGTATAATGTCCTCCCTTCTAGGCCAACCATAAGATTATATGACATAAAGTGTATGGTGCCTGGAGTAGTCAGGAGTCATAAATGTTACAAGATGAATACATTTATTACCAACGTGTAGCATATACCAAATATTGTACAAGATGCTAAAGATCCACTGTTATATCCTTCTCCATTTATAGCTGCAAGGAGCTGAAATTCTATTGCAGGAGTCAGACAATAATTAAACCATGTAATTAGACAAAATTAGTTGTGATTACTGCTCATCGTAGAAAACCACCGTGGTGGAGAAGGGTAGGGGCAGAACTCGATCAATGATGAGAAGCTGAAACAAGGGCAAAAACCTATTAAGAAGCCAAAAATAGAGGCCCCATTGTCCCTATACTGAACCACTTTCATTTCACTTATTAAGAGCCTCCAGGCCCGGACCTCCCTGGTGGCGCAGTGGTTAAGAATCCGCCTGCCAAAGCAGGGGACACAGGTTCGAGCCCTGGTCCAGGAAGATCCCACATGCCGCGGAGCAGATAAGCCCATGCACCACAACTACTGAGCCTGCGCCTTAGAGCCCGCGAGCCACAACTACTGAGCCCGCGTGCCACAACTACTGAAGCCCATGCACCTAGAGCCTGTGCTCCTCAACAAGAGAAGCTACCACAATGAGAAGCCTGCACACCGCAACGGAGAGTAGCACCCGCTCGCCACAACTAGAGAAAGCCTGCGCACAGCAACGAAGACCCAACACAGCCAAAACTAAATAAAATAAATAAACAAATAAATTTTAAAAAAAGAGCCTCCAGGCCCTTGCTCCAAGCCTATTTACTCTGATTTAGACGTGTTTCTAATATGGCTTTATAGAAGACAGGGGATTAGATTTAATGGGTTAGAAGGGAGCTGGGTGGTGGAAGGATCAGGAGAAAAAAGAAGCTGATAGAGCCAAGCCTTCCAATATTAGCAAGGTGATAGCTCAGCATGGGGGCAGGGTTGGAGGGGGCAGGAACCCAGAACAAATCCTAAGTGCTCAGAGAGCATTTGGATAGTAGGGGTAGAGGTAAAGAGTTGAGTGTCTCTCATTCTAGCAGGTCACAATTGGCGTAATGGCCTTGAGTCACCAAAATAAGGTACATGTATGCTTGAGCACTTGAAGAAAGCAGAGAAATGTGCAATGAGCACGACACCCTCAGCATTTGTATTTGGGGTTGTTTTGCCTTCACTGGAATGTGAGTTCCTTGAAGGCAGTGACCATAGCTCATTCACATCTGTCTCTTCAGAATTTATCTCAGAGTCCAGCCCAAAGCAGTGAGTTGTTCAGTAGATGTTCCCTGAATGTGTTAAAGAGGGTTACTTCTCTAGACAGAACTTCATGGAGATGTTAGAATTAGATACGCCTAAAACTAGATGTACAGGCAGATGTAAGCTCAGCATCCCTCCTTACAATTCTGTAATGGAGAGGAAGTAGTTAGGCAGCTTTTAGAGTCTATTAACATGATGTTTTTAACTATAATAAAACCACAATTTTTTTTTTTTTTTTTTGGTGGTACGCGGGCCCCTCACTGCTGTGGCCTCTCCCATTGCGGCGCACAGGCTCCGGATGCGCAGGCTCAGCGGCCATAGGCCCACGGGCCCAGCCGCTCCACGGCATGTGGGATCTTCCTGGACCGGGGCACAAACCCGTGTCCAGGCAGACTCTCAACCACTGCGCCACCAGGGAAGCCCACCACCACCAACTTTTTGACCTTTATGGTCGGCCTCGGAACTGTCATGGTGCCTGTGGGTGTGTCATTTAGCATGCTAATGGATTACAATGAGTGTATACTGAGGCTCAGGGTCTACTGAAGTCAAATCTTCCACCATCATGGACCTAGTTGGTTCTAACCAGTTTTTGTCATATCCTCAACAGTTGTGTCATTCTTTTAAAGGTTGTGCCCTGCCCCCTTCCCTCCTTTTTCAGCCTGACTGTGCTCTTGCAGAGAGGGAGCTGGGGAATTTGTACTCAGACCTCTTTCTCCTCCAGCACTCCTATGGCTGCTGAGCCTCTCATTGGCCAAATCTGCCAAAGATTTAGCTCTTAGCGTCCAGGGCAGAGTGGAAAGGGTGGTTAGTAGTTCTAGCGGGGAACTGGAGAATATCTCACACATTTGGGGTAAGGGGTGTATGTCATTCAAAGGTATCTGTTCTCTATGAGAAGGAAAGAATCTAATGTCTAAGATAGTACTATGCATACCACTGGTTCTCAACAAATACTGTGATTGCCTATATAGGCTACCCAGAAATGTTTATTTTAGAGTACAAGATTTAAGGCAGTGGAATTCATTCAACAAATTCTTATTAAGTGCCTACTGTAGTGCTGGGTACTAGTTAGCCCTGGGGATAAGCACTGAGTGAATCAGACTCTGTCCTTACCCTTAAAGAACTTAGTCTAGTAGGCACCAACTATATTAACAAGGGTTAAAACTCCCGTAACACTCTACTTTTCTCATAATACTCAGTGTAATTTGAAATTAAAAACTAGATGCCACTCTTTTCCTGTGGACTGCAAGCTTCATGAGGCCAATGGTGGATGTTTACTGCTAGGTCCCAACACCTAGCCCACAGCCTCGCTCCTGGCAGGTGTTCGCTGAATGAATTGATGAATGAATGAATGTGTGAGTGAATGACAGAGTTCCTTGTATTTGCCAGAGAGGAAAAACTTTTTCTCTATCTTCTTAGATTCAGTGTTTGGGGCCTGCAAATTAAACTGACATAAGACAGATTAGCAGAAGAAAAAAAAAGATTTAATTACATTTAATTTACATTTAATTACTTATGAGAGTTCACAAAGAAATGTGACTCAAAGAAGCTGTTAGACTTTGGGGCTTAATATACAGTCTTAATAGAGGATGGGGAGGGACAGAGGGTACTTCTGGGAGAACAAATGACTTTAGAAGAGGGGAGAAAGGAAACTCTGGAAAAACAAATGATTTTTGAAAGATTGGGCTCTTAGGAGAATAGATACGAGATATAATAGTTTGATGACAGTCTGTTTGGGCATAAACTTCTCATCTCTCAGAGGGATTAGAGTTGCTCCCAGGGAAGGAACTTACAACTGCTGAGTTCTCTTGGGAGGCTCTGCTTTTAGGCAGATAAGGGATTTCAAGAACTCAAATGCCTTCAGCTCAAAATTATTTCTGTGCCACTGTGGCTTATTCTAGACCCTTTCTCCTCACTATTGAGGAGTTTTTGAAAATTACTGGGTGGCTTAAAATATACAAAATTGGACAAAATAACTGCATTAGGGAATATTTGCAAGGATTATTTGAATGGTCCTTTACAAAGCAAGTATGCTAAAACAAAACAGTCTACAATTTATTTTATAGCTCTAGATTTAGTTTTTGGAAGTTTTATTTTTTGTTGAGAGAGCTTTTGTTCATTTTTAGATATTGAAACCAAATATTATCTTTTTGTTTTCTTTGGTCACTGTCCTCATAAACTGATTTATCCATAAAAATATTAACTGAAGTTAAATGAAAACTTGAATGTGAATATGAAAAGATTTGTTATGCAGTATATAGCCTTTTCACATCTACATCAATGGTTAAATCTAGACCAAGAATTTGGGGGAATGTTACCCACAAAACTGGGTTTGCCTCTTGATGGGTGTTCAGCCAAAAGACACAACCAAGCCAAAAATCAGGAGAAGGAAGGATTTATGACTTGCAGCAAGTAAGGGGAACACCAGGGACCTTTCCCAAAGCAGTGTCTCCTGGAACTGCAAAACTGGGGATGTTTTTTAGCTAAGGATACATGCACATTCATGAAGGGGCTTGAGCAGAGGAGAATTCAGCATAGACTTGGGGCAAAGGTCGACAGAGTCCAGGCTTTACTTGATTGAATTCACGAGGGTCAGAAAAGGTCAATACCATCATTCCATCCTCCACCTAGGTAGAGCCCCTACTTCCTGCAGAGCTCAAAGATATGTATCAGATGTTACTTATTTCTCTTGAGGAGGAACTGGGACTGTGGTTTATGCTGAACTATTGTTTCTCAACTGCTTTTCCTTTCTTCCTGCATTCCCTCACTTCCCTTAAGATCATTAATTACTGAAACCTGTTCAAGTGCAAGCATTGTAGCCAGGCTTCTCTTATGTCAAGAAAGCCATGCCTGGTTCTCTTTCTCTGGGGACCCCCTAGCCTATCTGCTTACACAAATACATTTACTAATTTTAATGCAAAATATCTGCCACCTGGTGTCAGATTAAAGAACCGAAAGGTGTCAAAGGGAGCAGTTATGTGGTAGACTTTCTTCCCCTGCTATTGAAACATTTTCTGGTATTAAATTAGGCGTATTAACTAACTCCTTTGGGCCTCCAAAGCACCATTACTAAACAGAAACCAGCACTCCTTTGATGACCATATAAGGAGAACATTTCTAGGAAAAATAGTGTAGAACCCTTGAGTAGCTATGTTATCTAATAGCCTCAGGATGAGGAAATTTAAAGAGAATAAAAAGTGGCTGACTTAACCATTTTCCCACAGAGAATGTCTGGTATTTCTGCATAAAGATGTATAATGTTATCCCTAGGGATTCTCACCCCCATTATTGTGTCCTTTATTTAAATGAATAAGTACAGAATCTAGTTCTTATAGTTCTCAGTAGTATAAAATGCCTTTTCAGCTTAAGAGTAACAGAGGAAATTACTTGTAAAAAAAAATTAATGGGGCTTCCTTGGTGGCGCACTGTTTAAGAGTCCACCTGCCAATGCAGGGGCCACAGGTTCGAGCCCTGGTCCGGGAAGATCCCACATGCCGCGGAGCAGCTAAGCCCGTGCGCCACAACTACTGAGCCTGTGCTCTAGAGCCCGTGAGCCACAGCTACTGAGCCCACGTGCCTGGAGCCCATGCTCTGCAGCAAGAGAAGCCACCGTGGGCTTCCCTGGTGGCGCAGTGGTTGAGAGTCTGCCTGCCAATGCAGGGGACATGGGTTCAAGCCCTGGTCTGAGAAGATCCCACATGCCGCAGAGCAACTGGGCCTGTGAGCCACAGGTGCTGAGCCTGCGTGTCTGGAGCCTGTGCTCCGCAACAAGAGAGGCTGTGATAGTGAGAGGCCCACGCACCGCGATGAAGAGTGACCCCCGCTCACTGCAACTAGAGAAAGCCCTCACACAGAAACGAAGACCCAACACAGCCAATAAATAAATAAATGAATTTATTAGGAAAAAAAAAGAGAGAGAAGTCACCACAATGAGAAGCCCGTGCACCGCAACGAAGAGTAGCCCCCGCTCGCCACAACTAGAGAAAGCCCGTGCGCAGCAACGAAGACCCAACGCAGCCAAAAATAAAATAAAATAAAATAAAATTTTTTAATTAATGAAGGAAACCAAAGATAAGAGAAGGCAGGTTCAGAAAGCCACTGGTCTGTTTCTCAATATGTTGTTTGAATTTTTAAGATTAAAATGTTTCCTTCCTCCTTAGTTTGAGTCTCCTAAGGAAGAATTGTGCTCCCCTTTGTTAGGTCTCACTGGAGTTTCACAGTCAATAGAAATATGCCGAGCCATGAGAAGACACTTCATAGCCTTGATGTAGGAATTATTCACAGAAATGCTGGTGTGAAAGTTCACCCTTGTGAGGAACTAGTGAGTTATGGAACCATAGAGAATTCTTGGAGGACAGAGGGGCAAATGTATACTTACTACCCTTGAGAGAGGAAGCTCTCCAGTGTTTGACAGTGACAGACCTTTATTTATGCTGGACTTAAGGTCATGGTTTGCTTGGGACTGGGAGGTTTCCTAGGATTCAGGACTTTCAGTGCTGAAATCAAGAGAGTTCCACATTCACAAAACAGACTCGGAGAACGAACTTATGGTTACGAGGGGGGAAGGGTGGGAGGAAGGGATAGTTAGGAAGTTTGGGATCGACATGTACACACTGCTATATTTAAGATGGATAACCAACAAGGACCTACTGTATAGTACAGGGAACTCTGCTTAATGTTATGTGGCAGCCTGGATGGGAGGGGAGTTTGGGGGAAAATGGATACATGTATATGTGTGGCTGAGTCGCTTTGCTGTGCACCTGAAACCATCACAACATTGTTAATCGGCTATACCCCAATATAAAATAAAAAGTTTAAAAATATAAAAATAAAATGAGAAGAGTTCCAGGAAAACCCGGGCAGTTGGTTACCCTTGCTAGACTGCCCTGCTCATTGTAGGACATTTAGCATCTCTGGCTCCCACCCACCAGTGGTGCCTCCACCCATTGTGAGAATCCCAAACACTCCCATACATTTTCAAATGTCCCCTAGGGGTAGGGACCACTCTGAGTCTAGCCCGAGGCTGGGGAATCTCTAGGGATAACATTATATGTCACTCTGGTCCTGGGGCAAGACCATTACTGAAGTAAGGTGGATGCAGGAGGCCCCCTTCAGTCTTCAAACAAACAAAAATCCAAATGCAGTTAGTTTAAATGCCTTTGGCACAAAAAGAGAGGTAGGGAGAGGTGCAAATGGTTTATTTTTTTTTAATTTTAAGATTAGATTTATTGATCTCAACAGATTTTCTAATAGACGATGTGCATCCAAAATCCAGTGCATGTTAAAAAATAAGAAAATTGATTCTATTTATAAACTTTTAGTCAGCTTTTTATTGTTTGTGGTTCTTATTCACAAATAATTACTAGTTCTCACAGAATTTCAAATTAATTTGTATAGTCGTGCAAGATGTCCAACATTTAGATAATTTGGAAGCACGCTGCACCCCCATCCCGTCTCCTTGAATCAAAGAATCAGTTCCTAACGAGAGTACACCCTTCAGAAGGGATGAGATAGAAGACAGGTGACCTCTGAAAGGAAGATGTAGGATAATATCAGTAAGTGTAAGAACAAGATATGTTTTGAAAAATTCCTCACTAATTACAGGACTAGTGTGTAGAACTTAGGTGCACGTTATTATTATATGTAAAGAATATAAATGCTAAAGCATGATTTTATTGATTAAAAACACCCAGCCTGGTTCTATTACTTAAGGGGATTTAAAGAGATTATATTGGGTAACCTTGGTTGAGACACATTTCCTTACATTTCAAAATTGGTCAGTGTATTCTTTATTTAAACTGATTGATCCTCATCCTCTCCTTTTAAACATAAGCTTGTTCACAGAGATACAGCCGGAAGTCATGTTGTCATGACAACAGTTACACACTGGGAAGAAAGACTCTTTCAAATGGCCAGTGATTGCGTTTTTAATCACTGATTTATATTGATAGCAAAACGAAATAGGGCTGGAGAATTGGTAATTATGTGTTATTCGGGCTCTATTTTCACATCCATTACGGATATGTAATTTTTGAACATGTGTTATAATACATAAATTTTGCATTAATACATACAATGCTAGCTCATCTATTTTCTGTCTTGTCAATAATAATATTCTCAAAACATATGGGGTCTCCTGCTCAAAACTTTCGATCGTGTTTTGTTGCCTGTATAATAAATTCTGAGCTTAAAAATGTGGCTGTGTAGGGGCCCTGTGAAAGTAGCTTCCACCTCACATTCCACTTTCTCTCTCAATAGCATCCTTTGTGGATCCCACACACATATGATCCTTGACTCTGGCCTTCAGGAGCTGAGGGAGATGCGTGTCTCACACTGGAAACTATAATACTAACGTCGACTGAAAGAAAATCCACAGCGTAAGAGCTGTCAGTTGAATTTTATTCCAGGTCTTAGTGAATAATAGGCCGGGAGACAGCCTCTCAGCTAGCTCTGAGTGTACGTATGGTTTTGGCAGGGGAATACGCGCAGTCAAGCATACATCTCAGTAAAAGGTTACTGCTAGTCACGAGGATCAGTATTTCAGTTAATGCTTTTAGCGCTTATGTGTGGGAAGATGCAAGAATCGGGGTTCATTAAAAAAATTGTTTTCTCAGACTTCCCTGGTGGTCCAGTGGTTAGGACTCGGCACTTTCACCGCTGTAGCCCTGGGTTCAGTCCCCGGTCTGGGAACTGAATCCCGAAAGCCGAGAGACACAGCCCCCCCCCCAAAAAAAAAAATTTGTTTTTTTCCCCTGAGATATCTCTAACCATCTAAGTGGCCTGTTTTTTCCAAAGCACAGAGTGCGTTATCCTGTTTTCGTCTTGAATTCCTTTCAGGGTGTACTGTTTCAGGCAGCAACTGCAGTGGCTAATGACTTAATCCTTGTAGAACTGGATGGTGGGCAACATTCTTTGTTTTACCCTAAGTAGAAAATTGTCCTAAATGATCTCTAAAGGGAGGTGGTAGACAGGGAGGAAATGGTTAATTTAAAAAATGGGTGATTAGGAAAAGTCTCTCGGAGGGACCCACCCTTGAAGGATGACCAGTTTTTAGCGTGGAGGCAATGGAGAAGAAGGGGATTCCGGTCCAGGGGAACAGCACAAGCAAAGGCACAGGGATGCAGAAATGTATGGCTTGTTGCGAGACACTGAGTACGCAGCTGGCCTGGACTGGAAGGGGCATAAGGGAGTGAGAGGGCAGAGGGCGCGGAAGGCATTGAAGGGGACATTGGATGCACTGCCATGCTAAAGGAGGTCGATTTCTTTTGTGCAGGAACAAGAACAGGGAGTGGTTGACATGGGTGTTCTCTGGGAAATTACCAGCTGCAGTATGATTAGCAGGAGCCAGTGTAGTCACCGTAATTGATTATGAACCATTTTCGAATCCAGGTGAGACTCTTGAGCGCTTGGACTGATGCAGTCTGTTGGGGTTGGAGGCCGTGAGTATGAGAGCGCTGTACCGCTCCAGATTCATTTCCTGAAATACATAGTTTTGTGTATTGATTAACAGGTACCCAGGAGCGAGGATTCTGGCTGGTGTGCGGCTGCCTGCCTTGAATCCCAATTCTGCTGTTACTAGCTCTGGGAACCAAGAGTCAGTGACTTACCCTCTCTAAGCATCATCTATAAAATGGCGATAAGATAACACCAACCTTAAAAAGGTTCTCATAAGGAGTAAGTGAATGGATAAATGTAAAGTACTTAGAACAGTGCCTGGCACGTGGTAAGCACTTCAAGTAAACAATGTGGATGCTGGTGTTGATGAAATGGAAACATTGTTGAGTATTTGGTACTTTTTCATAATTTTTTTAAGCAATCTCAAGAAAATAAGTTACCTGACTCTTCCTCCCCAAACATCTCAGTCTGCCCCTCTGGAAACACTCACTTTTGGTTAATTTGATGGGTAGTTATTGACCATCCATTATGTGCTGAGCATTGTGCTCAGAGCCAGGGATACAAGGGTAAAAATGCTGTGGTCTTGTCATAAAGGAGCCTAGAGGCCTTTAATAGGTGGCCATTGGTCCACACAAAAGAGTGCAGGAAAAAATAGTCCACATGTGACGAAGGACCACACATGTCAGAGAGAGAAAACGAGCAAGGGAGAGAGGAGGGATTACTGAATACATGATCTCTAAATTGTTACTGCCAAGGTCATTTTGATTTTAAAAAAGCACCTCCCAGGAGTGGATGCTTAAATCATATATTTGTGCAACTATATTGATAAATTATATCGGGCTCTTCCAACTATATCTTATTATTTTAAACCATAGCTTTGGAATAAGTTGTAGTAGAAATTTCTTTTCATTTAGTCTAGTTTAGAGGACTGGGCTTAAATTTCTGAAGAGCAGCATTAATCCTAGGGACATTTTAAAATGAGAGCAGTGGAAGGTTGCGAGTGGTTCAAAATTGTTGGCAATTCCTGACCTAGAATTTTAATATTTAATCCTGAACCGCTTTTATATCCTTCCAGTCAGGGGGCCATATTATGTTTTTCAGGACCTTCCAATTTGAGGCTCCAAAGAAATTTTTATATAAAGGATCCCTCTTGTACCCCTGGCTTATTGGAAGCCTCCAGACCAGTGCCATCCACTAGAAATACAATGTGAACCACATATGTAATAGTAAATATTCTAATAACCACATTAAAATAAGGTAATAGAAACAGGTAAAATTAATTTTAATCGTGTATCTTACTATTTAACCTAGTATATCTGAAATATTGGGACTTCTCTGGTGGCACAGTGGCTAAGACTCTGCGCTCCCAATGCAAGGGGCCTGGGTTCGATCCCTGGTCAGGGAACTAGATCCCACATGCATGCCACAACTAAGAGTTCACATGCCACAACTAAGGAGCTGGTGAGCCACAACTAAGGAGCCTTCCTGCCACAACTAAGACCTGGCGCAAACAAATAAATAAATAAAGTAAATAAATAAACAATCTCATCTTTAAAAAAAATAAAATATCATTTTGACATATAATCTGTATAAGAATTATTAATAAGATATTTATATTCTTTTTATTGTGCTGAGTTTTCCAGGTTCGGTGTGTGTTACACTGGCAGCACATCATCGCTTGGACTAACCACATTTCCTGTGCTCAGTAGCCCCACGTGGCTAGTGGCTACCATACTGGACATCATAGCCCTGGAACTTTGGCCTTTTCAGAGCCCTGGGCCACTTCAGTAGCTACCTAAACAGTGGCTGTTATATTTGATGATTTTTCAAAATTAGCGTTTTTATTGTTAAGGAAAATATGTAAATGTGAAAAAGTGAGTTTGATTTGGACCTCAGTTGTAGACAGTTGAGTTAATCATAGGCCACAATTCATGATTATTTTCATCACTGGTCCATATAAAACATATTGTTTTATGTTCTTACTTAATTACCTCCTGTTTTATTCCCTTACCTCGCTCCTATTCTCTCCACCCATGGGCAACCATCCTAATGTGTTTAATGTGTAACTTTCTGTTCAGAAGTGTACCTGCGATGTACATTATTGTTTTCTGTGTGTGTTTTCTTAATTTATTTAAAGGGTGTTTTTTTTCCCCATGTGCTGTGTTTTAGAGATCTATCCATAAGGCTGGGTGGACATTTAATGCATTGTTTCTAACTGCCGCATGGCACTCTGGTGTTTCCCTTTCCCCTTGTAGAATGGTGGGCTCCCAGGGTGTGCCCCTTTCCCCAGCACCGTACGTAATCTCGCAGGGGGCACCCTGGCTTGGATCCTCTAGTGGAACGATGTGAGGAGGTGTGAGCTCTACACTTAGTATTGCTGGCTTATAGGGTGTATATTATTTACTTGTTTTGAAAAAAAAAGATATCTTATTTTTATTGATGGATATACTTTTTTTAAATGTATTTATTTTATTTATTTATTTTTGGCTGCATTGGGTCTTTGTTGCTGTGTGCAGGCTTTCTCTAGTTGTGGTGAGCAGGGGCTACTCTTCGTTGCGGTGCGTGGGCTTCTCATTGCGGTGGCTTCTCTTGTTGCGGAACACTGGCTCTAGGTGCGTGGGCTTCAGTAGTTGTGGCACGTGGGATCAGTAGTTGTGGCTCGCGGGCTCTAGAGCGCAGACTCAGTAGTTGTGGCGCACGGGCTTAGTTGCTCCGCGGCATGTGGGATCTTCCCAGACCAGGGCTCGAACCCGTGTCTCCTGCATTGGCAGGCGGATTCTTAACCACTGCACCACCAGGGAAGCCCTGGATATACTTCTACATAATTTTGTTCAGTGAAAAATAGAGCATTGCAAGTGTTTGTTGAATCAGATCCTTTTGATTGGTAAGGTGAATCAAGTTGTGGCTTTTTTTTTTTTAGGACTCGCTAACCCAATTCAATTCTTATAAATGTGTTTCTCAAACAGACCCAGTGGCCATGAAAGAGGTCAACTTTCCCAGGGTGGCCAGTTGGAATTCGGGCCAAGTGCAAGTAGCCTTTATTCACAATAAGAAAATTTGCAATTTTTGCTCTGTCAGCAGAGTAGAATATATGTATTTTTAATGAATTAGTCATCAAAGCAGAAAGTGGAAGAAAAAAAGTTATTACCCTTAAAGAAAAAATCCCATGGAAAATATACACTGAAAATGCACTCTTGCTTTTAAAAGTAATTTATGCTGTTTGTTTCTCCAAAGAGAATTAGACAAAACAAAACAAAACAAAACAAAAATACAGTGTTTTATTTTACTCAACTCCTCTCCGCTCCTGGCTCCATGGTTAGGTACTTTCCACTGTAATATTTTCTAAGGGAGGGATAAATGCTCTCAGTTCATTTATCAAAGTGCACCTGTGACACAGGAAGACACACAAAGTTTGTTTCTACAAGGAAGGAAACACAAACAACTATGTTGGGTGAAGTTTCCACGTAGTCATACACCTGTCCCCACTGATCTCTGCCTATTTGCCTGCAACAAGGAAGACTTTGACACAGCATCTGATTCATTTGCTTCCAAAGAGTATTCCTCTGTACCCACTTCTGAGATCTAAGAATCATTTGTGTGTGCTGAGCAGAGTCTTCTCTCAAAAGGCCTTTAGGTTATAGTAATTTCTTTCAGAGAGGAAGTAATGGGGAGAGTTGAGGAGGAAGATGCTTAGAACGTATCAGAATTCAAGAACAGATTGACCGTCATTTACAGATGGACACTAACTACCAGTAGATCTAGAAAGAAGGAAATGGAACTAACCCAGAACAAAAACTTTGTATGAATCAGAGTTTTCACAAGTAAGAGGCTTAGATTTTGAGACGAGGAAAAATAAACCTATTTCTGTAGCATAATAAATTTGGAATCCTTCCCAGACACCCTGCAGATAAGAAACCCCTAATGCTTCAGGAGCATTTTTCTAGTAGGAAAATAATTTTAGCATATTGCCTGGGATTCATGGCCTAGTGGGTAACCAGTACATTTGTGGGTAAATAAAAACTAGCAAACTGTCATCCTACTTTCTTTTTGGATGTCAGTGCAAAGTAGAACTCCGCTGGGACTCAGGAGGCAGGCAGCTTAGTGGTACAGGCCACAGCCTCGTTTTCCCTCCCTCCCTCCCTTCTTCCCTAGCTCCCTTTCTTTCTTCCTCCTTTCCTTCTTTGTCCTCCGCTTTCCTGTGGCTCTCATTCATATTGGTGTTATCTTGGTAGCCTCTGCAGTTTCAGAGGATGAGATATGAGAAAAGGGAGCTGCTCCCAGCTATATCCACTTACCTTCAGAAAACTTACATTGCACACCTACTGTGCGTGAGACATGTTTGCGGTACATCGAAAATGCGGTACGTGTGAATGCAGTACATTTAATCAGTTGATTAAAATAAAAAGAGGAACAAGCTTGATCTTGGCTTTAAGGAATTTTGATCTGTTTAATTTGTGATTAGTAGCATCTCTATGACACTTTTTCTGGTCTTTTTGCTCCTGAGGACCCACAACTTAAACACCAGATAGTTCCACATCCTGATCACTAAAGAAATCCGTCTAAACTTTGAGCACTAATTTATTGTTTGAGATTTTTGAGAATAATTATTCTGTTTACTTGTCCTTTCCTGGAATTTTGGCCCAATTACCTAATACTGTCTTATGCTCGATTCTATTATGAGAAGCATAAAAAAATGAGACTTTCTACACGTGCATCCTTGGCAGATGGGATCCACAAATACCCCTGCCTCTTTTCTGCCAGTTGCCTCAGCATCTTTGAAAAACTCAGAGCTCTGTGTACCACTCTTTCATTGCTGGAAAAGAATAACCAAGCTATTGCACAGGTGTACATCAGCTAATAGGTTTTCCCATTTTGTTTTCCCCTGGAGAATCTTTGCTTTTGTCTCCTGACCTAGAATTGGAAAGAGTAGTGGAGGAGGATGGTACAAATCAAAGAATCAAAAGCCTTGAGTCAAATGAATGGCTGAATGTTGCTTGTGGTTGGTTGAATCCTGGTAGATACTTTCTTTGAGATTTGTGAAAAATTAGGCCCAACGCAGTGTCTGCATTTGGTATTTTTTACAAGAGTTGGAGATGAGGTTAAAATGCTTGGATTGGTGGGGGTGAAAATGAATGAATGATAACCAACGAGGTTATGTTCCAACAATATGCTGTTTTGGACAGTGTCGGAGGGGTTGGGAGTCAGGAACCTGGGTTTCTTAACTCAACTCTATAATTTAGATGCCTTTGAATATGGGGTTGCAAAGACAATCCATTAGAAGCTGTTTCTTTCCTAGGTACTAGGTCTGAAATTCAGTTTCCTGCCATTAGATGAATGAGTTAGGATCAACTTCAACTGCTAGTAATACAAGACTCTAAAATAACAGTGACTTATTACAATAGAAATGTATTTCCGTTTCACGTAGAAGAAACCTGGCAGTAGCAGTACACTGATATAGTGGCTCTGTTCCACAAAGACCTCAGGAACCCAAATTCCCTGACCTTACTACTCCAACATGCCTAGGGTATAGCCAGTGTACTCATGGTCCAAGGCAGCTTGTCTGTTCCAGGCAGCCAGAAAAAAATGTGCCTGCCAGCTATTTTATAAGGAAGGCTCTTAGAAGCTGCCATACAATCCTTGTACTTACATCCCAATAGTTAGAATGTTACCTGCATGCAAGGGAAGCTGAGAAATGTATTCTAGATGGCCATGTATCCAATAAAAAGGAAGAAGACACTGGATATTGATGAACACCTTGTAGTGTCGGCTGCCTTATTTATGAGACCCAAACACCAGGCTTCTCATAGACAAAGGGAAAAGCACAGAATGGTTTGCCCAGTTAACTTTGTTATTAAAAAAAAAAGTTTACACGTAATTACCTAGTGTACAACATGATTATAATTTAGAACAAGATTACAAAATAAAACCACCTAGATGCAATGTGAAACGATCATCAGTTATTGCCTTTCTACCTCCAGTGCTGTTTACTGCATGCTAAGTTCCTCTTAGATTTGGTGCTTAGGAATAAGTTTCTTTTTTTGTAAACTTCTTTTATTAGATAACTAAAACTTTGTAAATTTTAGGGGCAAGAAATTAAATTTCTTCTCAATTCCATGGCTCTATTTTCTCATGTTATTTTATTGGTTTCAAATACATTTATATCTTTTATATAAGCTGCTTCAAATTCTCTTTTAATTTAGGTAGACAATAAATATTTCAGAAGAGTAATAAAAAACAGCTTTTACCCTGATCCTTTTAAATGTGTTTTTAAAAGTTAATCTCAGGGGGCCTCCCTGGTGGCGCAGTGGTTGAGAGTCCGCCTGCCGATGCAGGGGATACGGGTTCGTGCCCCGGTCTGGGAGGATCCCATATGCCGCGGAGCGGCTGGGCCCGTGAGCCATGGCCGCTGGGCCTGCGCATCCGGAGCCTGTGCTCCGCAACGGGAGAGGCCACAAGAGTGAGAGGCCCGCATACCGCAAAAAGAAAAAAAAAAAAAAAAAAAAGTTAATCTCAGAAAAACATGTCTCTCTGAACTCCTCCACCCCATCCACAGCCTAAAAATCCTATTTTACATTTTACATCAAATGTTAAAGCTTGTCCACTAACCACTTAGGCATACTGAACAAATTACTTCAGTTATGCTGATTTTTTAAAGGGCACTTAACCTTTAAAAATACATTTAACAAATAGAATGGTTCCCAAACAAAAATACACTGAGATTTCTCCACAGTCGATGACAACCAGTTTCCCAACCTTGATCAAGTTATATAACGTTGCTGAAATCTGTATCTTTACCTGTAAAATGGGAATAGTATCTCCTGTACCTGTCCTGTAAGATTTTGTGGGATCAATTTTGTGAATTAGTTACAGAACTTTGAAAATTCCATAGTGCTCTAGAAGTGCATGCTCTTGTTCTTGTATCAGAAACAAAATACACACATTTTAATCTATGGGAGTATAGTTCTATATGCTCCCACACACTGATTTTGACTTTAGAAAAGATGGCATCCACTTCCACTTGTGCTTTTAACATGCTGATAAAAGACCAAATTGTAGTTGGTTGTTGAATACTTTGTTGATTTCCTAGATTCTCCATAATCATCTTTTGTCCTAATACTTAATGTAGATGAGAAGGCAAGGCCTCTCATGCCACTGTATAGAATAATAATGACCTTGAAGTTGGTCTAGGCAGCCCGTAGAATAGCTTCCACCTTGTTATCAGTGCTCTTGTGTACCAGCCTGAGGAGGACCACAGCTCTTAAGAGAAAAGTGTATTGAAGACCCTGCCAAAATAGTGGAAAAGAAAACAGGCTTTATTTAATATACTTTCAGACCTGTCTACCTTGAAAGAGTATGGTGCCAGTAATAATTGTATCTGTGTAATTGCATGGAAGCCAAAGAAAGATTGCTGCCCGAGGTGGCATTTTGTCTTTTCTCCAACTGCTCGCTGTGAAAGAATAATCAAATGAGGAAGATGTGTGGTTAGTTGACTGCAGACATGGCAGCTGGACATGTTCTCTGAATGATGTTGTACAGTTGCTTAATCTCCATATGATTATAGGTCTTCCTGTTACATGGTGTTTAGGCACTAAATACCTAAACTTGAAAGCAAAGAATATTAGGGCTGACTTGTTGATCTTCCTGCCAAACCTGAATAATCCCGTCTGGTATTGCACAGGATGCATTGCTGCCTTTCAGTTAGTTGAGTGGTATAGTCAGACAACTGAAGGAAAAAGTAATAAACCTGCCTAGCAATTTTATATAAATATGTTGCAACCTTAACTTTTTAAAATCACCAACAAGTTGCTGATTCAAGAGCATGCCCACCTGCACCCATTCTCCATTTTTTATTGTGAATAGACTTTTGAATTTTGGAGATTGGTTAGCTTCAACACAGGTGTTTCCCAGCACGTCTTAGAAAAACAAAATTGAGGTTATTGAAATGATCTGTAGCTTTCTTAAAGTACTATTCTCCATTCAAGTTCTAAGGTTTTATTTTTACGTTTTTTGGAGGGGAGGGAAGAATTTAAGCCTGCGGCTTCTCAATAGTGCTTGTAAATTATGCTACTTTGTGCATGCTCTAAAAGGAAATAGTGTTTTAGGTTATATTTCATATCTTAAAATTTTAGTATCTCCTTTTATAACTTGTAAGAAAATGCATGTTTTATTGTGTGTTTCGAATGAGACCTTATTATGATATTTAAAATATTCTGCAGCCGGGTCATATGATTAACTTCAGTTATATCTATGTATAGGTATGGATGTATGATTGGATATTTACACATACCAATTTTTCCCCCTGGATAATTTTTAGTGGCTTACATTTCATGCCCTTTAGTTTTTAAATTTGTCTTTGCAGAGTCCCCCTGACTCTGTTTTGATTTTGGTTAACAGTCTGTGAACAGAGAGGCATAATTTCCCTTTTATTTTCCACCATCATCGGATCAGTTCCTATTTACATACTTTCTTCTTCTTTTTTTTATATTTATTTATTTATTTAGTCTGCACCAGGTCTTAGTTGAGGCACGCTGGATCTTTAATTGTGCCATGTGGGTTTCTTAGTTGTGGCATGCATGCGGCATCTAGTTCTCTGACCAGGGATTGAACCTGGACCCCCTGCCTTGGGAGTGTGGAATTTTACCCACTGGATCACCAGGGAAGTCCCTACATACTTTCTTGAGGACATAAGGTAGAGCAGAAGCAGTCTCAAAAGAAGGATGTCTTAAATAACAAAGCAGACTTCATAAACTATTTTGTTCTGATTTTATTTCTGCTTCTTTAATGGCTCAACTGCATGACATAAAGCAGCCACATGCTGTTTTTTTTCTTTTTTTTTGGGCTGCGTTGGGTCTTCGTTCCTGCGCATGGGCTTTCTCTAGTTGTGGCGAGCAGGGGCTACTCTTCGTTGCAGTGCACGGGCTTCTCATTGCGGTAGCTTCTCTTGTTGCGGAGCACGGGCACTAGGCACGTGGGCTCAGTAGTTGTGGCTCATGGGCTCTGGAGTGCAGGCTCAGTAGTTGTGGTGCACAGGCTTAGTTGCTCCGTGGCATGTGGGATCTTCCCAGAGCAGGGCTCGAACCCATGTCCCCTGCATTGGCAGATGGATTCTTAACCACTGCGCCACTGGGGAAGCCTCCACATGCTTATTAAAGAGGTGCCACAAACTCAGACCAGTGGGTCCTCATGTGATATGTTGTTTCTGAATGGATATGTAAGTGACCACTGTTCTCATCTACTTTTCTTTTTTTTTTTTAATTTTTTTATTAGTTTCTGCTTTATAACAAAGTGAATCAGTCATACATATACATCTGTTCCCACATCCCTTCCCTCATGCATCTCCCTCCCTCCCACCCTCCCCTACTTTTCTTGATCTAAATAAAAACTACCTTTTCAGTAAAAACACATTTGGTGGTTGCAAACTCTCAGAAATCTTAGTTTTTCAATGAAATGCACTATGGTTGATGCCACTTCAAAAATGTTTCTGTTACATAGTATTTTCCCCCAAAGCCACATTTGAATGAAGTAATGAATAGCGAATAGTAACAGACATTTACTGAGTGACTGTTACATGCCTGGCTTTGTGCTGGGCACTCTGTTCCACATCAACTGTATGGCACAGAAGCTATCATCAGTTCTGTCATAGTAAGCAGACAGGCCATTAGAAATTAAGCTGTTTGTCTGAGGTCACACAGCTAGCCAGCATTGGAGCTGAGATTCAAGGTTGTCCACTCTCTCCAGAGCTCCTGCCTGCGATAGTAATGTGGCCCTGAAACAAATTTAATAGAGTAAGCCCAGCAAAAACTATGTCCCCAGTGAGTTTAAATTAAGAAATATTGTGTTGATCTTATGCCAAAACATTTGATAAAAATACACAAAGTATACAGTATTGCCAGGCCCAAATTTAAGAACCATTTAAATAGTGAGCTCTTGGAACATTTACTCAAGAATTTTTAACAGAGCTTGGTTCAATATGGTGGAGTAGGGCTTCCCTGGTGGTGCAGTGGTTGAGAGTCCGCCTGCGGATGCAGGGGAAACGGGTTCGTGTCCCAGTCTGGGAAGATCCCACATGCCGTGAAGCGGCTGGGGCTGTGAGCCATGGCCGCTGAGCCTGCACGTCCAGAGCCTGTGCTCCACAACAGTGAGAGGCCCACGTACTGCAAAAAAAAAAAAAAAAGATGGTGGAGTAGAAGGACGTGCGCTCATTTCCTCTTGCGAGAGCACCAGAATCACAGCTAACTGCTGAACAGTCATTGACAGGAAGACACTGGAACTCAGCAAAAAAGATACCCCACATCCAAAGACAAAGGAGAAGCCACACTGAGACGGTAGTAGGGGCGCAATCACAGTTAGATCAAATCCCATAACTGCTGGGTGGGTGACGCACAAACTGGAGAATGCTTATACCACAGAAGTCCACCCACTGGAGTGAAGGTCCTGAGCCCCACGTCAGGCTTCCCAACCTGGGGGTCTGGCAGCAGGAGGAGGAATTCGTACAGAATCAGACTTAGAAGGCTAGTGGGATTTGATTGCAGGACTTCAACAGGACTGGGAGAAACAGAGACTCCACTCTTGGAGGGCACACACAAAGTAGTGTGCATATCGGGACCCAGGGGAAGGAGCAGTGACCCTTTGGAGACTGAACCAGACCTACCTGCTAGTGTTGGAGGGTCTCCTGCAGAGGCGGGGGGTGGCTGTGGCTCACCGTGGGGACAAGGACACTGGCAGCAGAAGTTCTGGGAAGTAATCCTTGGCGTGAGCCCTCCCAGAGTCCGCCATTAGCCCCACCAAAGAGCTGAGTAGACTCCAGTGCTGGGTCACCTCAGGCCAAACAACCAACATGAGGGAACCCAGCCCCACTCACCAGCAGACAAGTGATTAAAGTTTTACTGAGCTCTGCCCACCAGAGCAACACCCAGCTCTACCCATCACCAGTCGCTCCCATCAGGAAGCTTGCACAAGCTTCTTAGAGAGCCTCATCCACCACAGGGCAGACAGCAGAAGCAAGAAGAACTACAGTTCTGCAGCCTGTGGAAGAAAAACCACATACACAGAAAGGCAGACAAAATGAAAAGGCAGAGGACTTTGTACCAGATGAAAGAACAAGATAAAACCCCAGGGCTTCCCTGGTGGCGCAGTGGTTGAGAGTCCGCCTGCCGATGCAGAGGACATGGGTTTGTGCCCCGGTCCGGGAAGATCCCACATACCGCAGAGTGGCTAGACCCGTGAGCCATGGCCGCTGAGCCTGTGCATCCGGAGCCTGTGCTCCGCAACGGGAGAGGCCACAACAGTGAGAGGCCCGTGTACTGCAAAAAAAAAACAAAACAGAAAAACAACTAAATGAAGTGGAGATAGGCAACCTTCCAGAAAAAGAATTCAGAATAATGATAGTGAAGATGATCCAGGACCTCGGAAAAATAATGGAGGCAAAGATCGAAAACATGCAAGAAATGTTTAACTAAGACCTAGAAGAATTAAAGAACAAACACCAGAAGAATTAAAGAAGAAACAAACAGAGATGAACAATACAATAACTGAAATGAAAAATACACTAGAAGGAATCAGTAGCAGAAAAACTGAGGCAGAAGAAAAGATAAGTGACCTGGAAGACAGAATGGTGGAATTCACTGCCGCAGAAAAGAATAAAGAAAAAAGAATGAAAAGAAATGGAGACAGCCTAAGAGACCTCTTGGACAACATTAAACACAACAACATTCACATTATAGAGGTCCCAGAAGGAAAAGAGAGAGAAAAGACCCGAGAAAATATTTGAAGAGATTATAGTCAAAAACTTCCCTAACATGGGAAAGGAAATAGCCACCCAAGTCCAGGAAGCGCAAAGTCCCAGGCAGGGTAAACCCAAGGAGAAACACACTGAGACACATAGTAATCAAACTGACAAAAATTAAAGACAAAGAAAAATTATTGAAAGCAACAAGGGAAAAACAACAAATTACATACAAGGGAACTCCCATAAGGTTAACAGCTGATTTCTCAGCAGAAACTCTACAAGCCAGAAGGGAGTGGCACAATATATGTAAAGTGATGAAAGGGAAGAACCTACAACCAAAGTTACTCTACCCGTCAAGGATCTCATTCAGATTGGATGGAGAAATCAAAAGCTTTACAGGCAAGCAAAAGCTAAGAGAATTCAGCACCACCAAACCAGCTCTGTAACAAATGCTAAAGGAACTTCTCTAAGTGGGAAACACAAGAGAAGAAAAGAGCCTACAAAAAAAAACCAATAACAATTAAGAAAATGGTAATAGGAACATACATATCGATAATTAACTTAAACGTGAATGGATTAAATGCTCCAACCAAAAGAAACAGGCTCGCTAAATGGATACAAAAACAAGACCCATATATATGCTGTCTACAAGAGACCCACTTCAGACCTAGGGACACATACAGACTGAAAGTGAGGGGATGGAAAAAGATATTCCATGTAAATGGAAATCAAAAGAAAGCTGGAGTAGCTATACTCGTATCAGATAAAATAGACTTTAAAATAAAGACTGTTACAAGAGACAAGGAAGGACACTACATAATGATCAGGGGATCAATCCGAGAAGAAGATATAACAATTATAAATATATATGCACCCAATGTAGGAGCACCTCAATACTTAAGGCAACTGCTAACAGCTATAAAAGAGGAAATCGATAATAACACAATAATTGTGGGGGACTTTAACACCTCACTTCCACCAATGGACAGATCATCCAGACAGAAAATTAATAAGGAAACAGAAGCTTTAAATGAAACAATAGACCAGATAGATTTAATTGATATTTATAGGACATTCCATCCAAAAACAGCAGATTACACTTTCTTCTCAAGTGCACACAGAACATTCTCCAGGATTGATCAAATCTTGGGTCACAAATCAAGCCTCGGTAAATTTAAGAAAATTGAAATCATATCAAGGATCTTTTCCAACCACAGTGCTATGAGATTAGAAATCAGTTACAGGGGGAAAAAAACATAAAAAACACAAACACATGGAGGCTAAACAATACATTACTTGGTTATTTAACCAAGAGATGACTGAAGAAATCAAAGAGGAAATCAAAAAATACCTGGAGACAAATTAGAATGAAAACACGACGATCCAAAACCTGTGGGATGCAGCAAAAGCAGTTCTAAGAGGAAGGTTTATAGCAGTACAAGCCTACCTCAAGAAAGTAGAAAAATCTCAAACTATCTAACCTTACACCTAAAGGAACTAGAGAAAGAAGAACAAACAAAACCCAAAGTTAGTAGAAGGAAAGAAATCATAAAGGTCAGAGCAGAAATAAATGAAATAGAAACAAAGAAAACAATAGCAAAGATCAGTAAAACTAAAAGCTGGTTCTTTGAGAAGGTAAACAAAATTGATAAACCTTTAGCCAGACTCATCAAGAAAAAGAGGGAGAGGACTCAAATCAATAAAATTAGAAATGAAAAAGGAGAAGTTACAGTGGACACCACAGAAATACAAAGCATCCTAAGAGACTACTACAAGCAACTCTGTGCAAATAAAGTGGACAACCTGGAAGAAATGGACAAATTCTTAGAAAGGTATAACCTTCCAAGACTGAACCAGGAAGAAATAGAAATATGAACAGACCAATCACAAGTAATGAAATTGAAACTGTGATTAAAAATCTTCCAACAAACAAAAGTCCGGGACCAGGTGGCTTCACAGGTGAATTCTATCAAACATTTAGAGAAGAGCTAACACCCATCCTTCTCAAACTCTTCCAGAAAATTGCAGAGGAAGAAACACTCCCAAACTCATTCTGAGGCCACCATCACCCTGACACCAAAACCAGACAGAGATACTACAAAAAAAGAAAATTACAGACCAATATCAATTCTTCCCTGATGAATATCGATGCAAAAATCCTCAGCAAAATACTAGCGAACAGAATCCAACAACACATTAAAAGAATCATACACCATGATCAAGTGGGATTTATCCCAGGGATGCAAGGATTCTTCAATATATGCAAATCAATCAATGTGATACACCATATTAACAAATTGAAGAATAAAAACCATATGATCATCTCAATAGATGCAGAAAAAGCTTTTGACAAAATTCAACACCCATTTATGATAAAAAAAACTCTCCAGAAAGTGGGCATAGAGGGGACCTACCTCAACATAATAAAGGCCATATATGACAAACCCATAGCAAACATCATTCTCAATGGTGAAAAACTGAAAGCATTTCCTCTAAGATCAGTAACAAGACAAGGATGTCCACTCTCGCCACTATTATTCAACATAGTTTTGGAAGTCCTAGCCCCGGCAATCAGAGAAGAAAAAGAAATAAAAGGAATCCAGATTGGAAAAGAAGAAGTAAAACTGTCACTGTTTGCAGATGACATGATACTATACATAGAGAATCCTAAAGATGCCACCAGAAAGCTACTAGAGCTAATCAATGAATTTAGTAAAGTTGCAGGATACAAAATTAATGAACAGAAATCTCTTGCATTCCTATACACTAAGAACAGAAGATCAGAAAGAGAAATTAAGGAAACAATCCCATTCACCACTGCAACAAAAAGAATAAAATACCTAGGAATAAACCTATGTAAGGAGGTAAAAGACCTGTACTCAGAAAACTATAAGACACTGATGCAAGATATCAAAGATGACACAAACACATGGAGAGATATACCATGTTCTTGGATTAGAAGAATCAATGTTGTGAAAATGACTATACTACCCAAAGCAATCTACAGATTCAATGAAATCCCTGTCAAATTACCAATGGCATTTCTTACAGAACTAGAACAAAAAGTCTTAAAATTTGTATGGAGACACAAAAGACCCCAAATAGCCAAAGCAGTCTTGAGGGAAAAAAAGGGAGCTGGAGGAATCAGGCTCCCTGACTTCAGACTCTACTACAAAGCTACACTAATCAAAACTATGGTTCTGGCACAAAAACAGAAATATAGATAAATGGAACAGGATAGAAAGCCCAGAGATAAACCCACGCACCTATGGTCAACTAATCTATGACAAAGGAGGCAAGGATATACAATGGAGAAATGACAGTCTCTTCAATAAGTGGTGCTTGGAAAACTGGACAGCTACATGTAAAAGAATGAAATTAGAACACTCCCTAACACCATACACAAAAATAAACTCAAAATGGATTAAGGACCTAAATGTAAGACCAGACACTATAAAGCTCTTAGAGGACAACATAGGAAGAACACTCTTTGACATAAATCGCAGCAAGATCTTTTTTGATCCACCTCCTAGAGTAATGGAAATAAAATCAAACATAAACAAATGGGACCTAATGAAACTTAAAAGCTTTTGCAAAGCAAAGGAAACTACAAACAAGACAAAAAGACAGCCCTCAGAATGGGAGAAAATATTTGCAAATGAATCAATGGACAAAGGATTAATCTCCAAAATATATAAACAGCTCATGCAGCTCAATATTAAAAAAAACAACCCAATCCAAAAATGGGCAGAAGACCTAAATAGACATTTCTCCGAAGAAGACATACGGATGGCCACGAAGCACACGAAAAGCTGCTCAATATCACTAACTATTAGAGAAATGCAAATCAAAACTACCATGAGGTATCACCTCACACCAGTTAGAATGGGCATCATCAGAAAATCTACAAACAACAAATGCTGGAGAGGGTGTGGAGAAAAGGGAACCCTCTTGCGCTGTTGGTGGGAATGTAAATTGATACAGCCACTGTGGAGAATAGTATGGACGTTCCTTAAAAAACTAAAAATAGGGCTTCCCTGGTGGCGCAGTGGTTGGGAGTCCGCCTGCCGATGCAGGGGACACGGGTTCGTGCCCCGGTCCGGGAGGATCCCACGTGCCGCGGAGCGGCTGGGCCTGTGAGCCATGGCTGCTGAGCCTGCGCGTCTGGAGCCTGTGCTCCGCAACGGGAGAGGCCACAACAGTGAGAGACCCGCGTACCGCAAAATAAATAAATAAATAAATTTTAAAAAAAACCATGAAATTTAATTAAAAAAAAAAAAAACTAAAAATAGAATTACCATATGACCCAGCAATCCCACTCCTGGGCTTATACCCAGAGAAAAGCATAATTCAAAAAAACACGTGCACCCCAGTGTTCATTGCAGCACTATTTACAATAGCCAGGTCATGGAAGCAACCTGAATGCCCATTGAAAGACGAATGGATAAAGAAGATGTGGTACATATATACAGTGGAATATTACTCAGCCATAAAAAGGAATGAAATTGGGTCATTTGTAGAGATGTGGCTGGATCTAGAGACTTTCATACAGAGTGAAGTAAGTCAGAAAGAGAAAAACAAATATCGTGTATTAACACATATATGTGGAACCTAGAAAAATGGTACAGATGAACCAGTTTGCAGGGCCGAAATAGAGACACAGATGTAGAGAACAACCGTATGGACACCAAGGGGGGAAAGTGGAGGGGTGGTGGTGGTGGTGTGATGAATTGGGAGATTGGGATTGACATATATACACTAATATAATATATAAAATAGATAACTAATAAGAACCTGCTGTATAAAAAAATAAATAAAAATTTAAAAAAAACTTTAACAGAAAAATCCTCAGTTACAAATAACTACGTATTTCAGGGACACTAGATATCTTAACGTTAATTTTTTTAAAGGAAAATAGGGAAAAAGAGTTAGAAAATCAACACTCCCAAAACGGTTAAGAGGTTTATTACAGCTGTAAAAAGAATGCAACCACAAGAAAGCTCAATTGAGTACAATGTGTAATTTTTCTGAGGCTGTGATAGACACTTCAGGGTCCAAAATAGGCCCTGCAAATAAATATCAAGAAAGAGCAGGGGTCCTGAAACTGTTTTAGGTCAGCTTTCCTCCCTTCTGTCTGGCAGGCCAGCGGGTCAGAGAGCTCACAGATTTTGGACATTTGGGGCTCATTCCCTTGTTTTCCACAGTCATTGTTTTTGCCAGTTCCTTTGACTGAGGACAGTTTCACCCTGGGTTCTGAGCAGCCTCTGTATGCTGCCTGGAACCCTCAGCAAAGCTGTAATAAATGATCCGGACCTGGAGTCCTGGCTCCACGCTCTTGTCTTCAGAAGTCGGTGGTGAAGCTGGAGGGAATGAAGAGCCTTCTTGCTGTTTTCTGACAAGGAGGTTCTAGGTCCAGAAAGAATAAAGGGACTAAGTAGTGAGTTGGGAGACGAGAGAGAGGCAAAGGAAGCAGACCACCGGTGACCGGAGAAAGTGTTTTTTTTTTTTTTTTTTTTTTGCGGTATGTGGGCCTCTCACTGTTGTGGCCTCTCCCGTTGCGGAGCACAGGCTCCGGACGCGCAGGCTCCGGACACACAGGATCAACGGCCATGGCTCACGGGCCCAGCCGCTCCGCGGCATGTGGGGTCCTCCCAGACCGGGGCACGAACCCGTGTCCCCTGCATCGGCAGGCAGACTCTCAACCACTGCGCCACCAGGGAAGCCTGGGAGAAAGTGTTTTAAAGCTAAATTCAGATAGTTTGGATTAAGGCATCTGGCTCCCTCTGGAATAACAGTGCTCAAAAGAGAAGCCAGCAGTAGCTGCAGCTAAGACTTCCGAAGAGAGAGGTTTTTCTTCTGTAAGAATGGGAGCATTGTGCAGATTACTCTTCTGATTTTGAAAACACAGACCACACAAGAGCTTCGAGAGCTTGCCTTTGCATAGAGGGTGAATCCTTAGCCCTTATGGCCTTAAATCTTATCCTAGACCACTCACATCTCATTCAAGTGACTTTCTGTTGTAATGACACAACACGCTCTTCCCTGCCACGGGGCCTTTGCACTTGCTGTTCCGTCTTGCAGGAGTGCTGTTCTCTTGTCTCTTCCCAACGCTGGTGCCCCTTCTAGTTTAGGGTGACATTGTTCCTTCCTCAGACCATCCTATCCAAATAGCCCACCCTATCCCCAGACACAATTGATCCCATTGTACCTGAATTGCCTCTTTTATTCATTACTGTGTTCTCAGCTTCTAGAATAGTGCTTGGAATGTATTGGAGGCCCTCAATGCAAGAGAGTGAATGAATAAGTGGGTGAATAAATGAAAGAATGATTGAATATAATTCACATTTTTTATTTTCTGGAGCCAACAGTTAGATGGAGTTTGGTGGAAAAAATTAATTACCTTTTCTGTTTTCCTAGGCCAATGGTTCTTAAAAGTGTGGTCCCAAAACCAGCAGCAAGAAATCAGCACCACCTGGGAACTGTTAGAAATGCAGATCCTCAGGCCTCGCCCCAGAGCAACTGAGTCAGAACCTTGGCGGTGTGGGGTGGGGAGGTAGTACCCAGCAATCTGTGTTCTAGCACATTCTCCAGGTGACTGTGAAACTTGAGAACCACTGCCCCAGTTCACGGATGCTGGGCCCAGGTCTATCGGATGAACTCTGCGCCCCCCAGCCCTAGAACAATGCCTGGCACAGAGTAGACAGGAAGTATTTGTTGAATGAGTTAATCTGTCTCCTCTTTCTTCGAAAGGTGCTCACCCCCTGCCGTACACACTGAAGGCACTGGGTATACAACTGTCAAGGAAGGGAGTGAGTGCCATTGAGAGGGCCAGAGGGAGGCCTCTTGTGCTCTGCACTGCAGACGTTGCCAAATTTAGAATCCCAGCTCACCCATCCCTCCTTCCTGTGGCCTCCGGAGCAAGAGGGGAGATTTCCAGCTGCTGCTAGATGCTAATTCGTTTTCATTTGACCCTTCAGTTCCTGCAAGTGAACCCAGGGGAGAGGGTGATGAGAGGCAGGCTTGCTTCACACACAGACCAGGGAGGAGAGCGGGAGAGAAGTGATAGAGGTGGAGCCAGGCCAGCAGCGGCACTGGCGCCCAAGGCGGCTGGAAGGGGCAGGTCCTTGCTGCTCATAGACGGGCTCCTTGTTTCTATGCCAAGTATTGCTCTTGGCCCAAGAGGCTCCCAGCACAAGAGAGACTTTCTGGGGCTCTCAGCCTTGCTATTTTTACACTCCGACTTCCAGGCCCTGCTTCTGGAACAAAACTGCAAATGACAACGTGGGCCACAGAGCCACTTAGAAAGGATATCTATAGCTTTCTGCTCTTATCACTGAACCGTGCCCCGCTTCCCTCTTCTCCTTGAAGGCGCCTTCAGCAAGATACAGTGATGCAATGATGCAGTGATGCAGTGATGCAGTGATGACATGACAGGAGACCATAAAGCTTCTTAGCTGTGGGATCCTGTAGGGAAGGGAGGAGGGAGAAATAGGTGGGATCTCAGTCTCTGCTGTGTGCCTGGGTGTGGAATATGATCCTCGGGTTTCCAGTGGGAGAGGCTGCAGATCCATGGACCAGCTGAAGTGGCTGCCTGGGTTTACTGGATGCAGAATTAGGGAGGGAGACACGGAAGGGAGGACCCTATGCAACGCCTATATTGGAAGTGTCCTTGCATGGATGTACCTAGTCTCCAGGGCAAATCTTGGTGCCCTCACTCACCAACTCTGTAACCTTGGTCAGGTCAGCTGGCCGGTCTCATAGCCTCAGACTTGAAGCCATTGTGTCCTTTCTTATGTGTCCCCCCCTGCCTCCGCCCCATTTATGCACCTTCTAAATTCCCCCCAAGCTGACCACAACTGATTTTTCTCAGATCTCTGAAAAAGTAACATCCATTTCTACATAGGGACATAGTTTACCCCCTTGGCTTTAAACCAAACTGCCATCCTCTCCGAGCCTTAGAAATGGGATAACCATAGTGTGTCCTTCATAGGGCAGCAGTGGACACTCCACGAGCTCTTGCAATAAAGAAGCAATAAAGCAGCTGGGTATTTCAGCCCACAGCCCACATCAGCATCCCTGTTACTTTTACTGTAAATAACAGCACAGTTGTTACCAGCTGCTGAGAACCTCATGGTAGCATTAAGAGAACTTGGGTTTAAGCCTTGAAAGGCCCAGCTTCTTCTCTTGGCTGGCTATTATTCCCACTCTTACCTTCTGGTGGGATTGATGTGAGCATTCAACTAATCCCTGTTTTCAAGGAAAATCATGCCTACAAGACCAATATTTTAAAAAGGTAAAAATGTTGCTGCAACAGTCAAAAGACTCTGGACAGGCCTGGAGTTCCACCTACCTGCACCACTGTCCTTCTCCCCAATTTGATAACATTTGAAAACCACTGACCTGTTGAATAAGGTCCAGGGTACTTATTTAAATGTGTACATAGTTTTATGTAGGAAAACAAAGCACATTGGGGCTTTGAAGATTAAACAAAATGAAGTGTAATGGCACTGAGGTACCTCAGAAGGCATACTTCTTGCTGTTCCTGTGGAACCTATCAATAAAAAAAAGAAACAAAATCTCAACTCCAGCCCAGGACTCTTTCCGGTTTATCATATTGTATTTCTTTTTGTCCATAACAACATTCACATTTGCCTTCAAGGGAAGTAGACATGCTCTTAACTAGAAGCTAGTATTCCCGAGCCTTGTGAAGTTGCTCTGTTTTATGAAATTACACAGAACTGATTTCTTCAGAATTCTTCTTTGCTAAGCGCCAAGTTCAATTCCCATCATTCAGGACTTCATTCACTTATTTCTCCCTCCTTCTTTGTGCATTCTTCCTTCTTATCTTCCTTTCTTCTGTCTACCCATCTGTCTATCCATCCATCCACCATCTATCCTCCGTTCATCCATCTCATTGTAATTGAATACCTGCCATGCTAGGTGTTGGAAATATGATGGTGAACATGACAGAGATAATGTCTGCTTGCCCTCACGGGGCTTACATTCCTTACAACCAGGGTAGGGTGATGTGGAAGGGATTCTATAAATGATTCTGAACTGCTGATAATATTGTAGATGTGCGCACCTCACTCCTTCCATCATCATCATCTGATCATCACCAATTTTTAGCAACAGAATAACCCCCCTTGTAATTTTTATTCCAACAAAATCTCACCAGAAATTCAAAATAAAAACCAAATATAAGTGAATGGGTCTGGTTGAAACACAACAGACCACTTTCTGCCATGCAGCCCAAGGCCCCTCTCAACCACTTTGGAAAGCCACACCTGAAGACTGCTGACCTTGGTCTCTGCCCTTGGTCTGATGTGATTTATTTTCTCATAGTGTTATGTAGCTATTCTTCATATATGCTAATGTCCCAGCTGTAGAGACAATGGGGATACATGTGTAAATTCAGGCCCTCAGACCTTAAAAACAACAGAAACGGTAACTGTTTATGTCCTTTTAGTTTCCATCTCGAGCTTGTTGTCTGAGCTGCTAGAATTGGACAAGGGAACACCCTTGGTAGGGTTTTCTCCAACTTAATACCAAGACCTGTGTATTTTACCTTTCCCAGCCCAGTTGAAATATTTAAAACAAAATAACAGCAGAAACAACCGTCTCACCCCCTAAAACGGAGACAGGACAGAGGAGTGTATGCACATGTTTGTTTCGAGTTGTTTCTGAAAGATTTGGGTAACTTGAAATTATTTAATCATGCTTAATTTCCTGTAGGGGGAGGGGAAATTTCCATCATAATTTGAGACAAGTGGCAGTTTTGCCTCTGGCAGATTTAAATGAGAAAAGTGAATGCTGGGATGCTAAACAACCGCATGAATGCACATCTGTGCCCATAGCCTTAATCAACTTCTTTGTTTGGTTTCTTTTTTTCTTCTTGCGGCTGTAGCAGCCTCAGTGACGCCAGCCCACATGATGCAATGACATTTGCTGAGAGCAAGGCCCACATACTTTCTCATTTAAATTGCTGTAACGGCTCCAGCCTCTTGGGAATGACCACACAGAAAAGGGCCTCATCCTTAGAATGAAGTGATCCCCAGATTTAGAGCACAAGTTTATTAAGTTTTTCTACCTGTGTATGTTGATAATAGCCGCCTGCGATTCCTCCATTATGCCTCCCTCTCTGTGGATTTCTTACTCTGCTTCCTTATGCCTCTCCTCTCTTCTCTAGCACTTTAATCCATCTCATACTCAACTCAAAGAAGGCCAAAGATGAGATTTTTAAAAAACAAAGTTATCCAGTAAATTAATAAAGTATTGATATAAGCCAGGGATGACTGAAATTGCCCAGTAGATGTATTTTATTTCCCACATGCACACACATACAGTTCTTAAAAAATTATTTTTTGAATTTAAATGCCTTTGGACTTTGCACATGCTTACCAGTTTGCCACCATCCTCACTATTCTCTATTGTATCCCACACCTGTCCTCCTTCATGCATTTATATTACTGGCCGGTTTTTAGTGTCCGTCTGGTTCCTTTTCGAATTCCAAGGCTTTTTCAGTCTGCACTCCTTGGGAATCTTCTGTGTGCAGTTTAGAATTCTAGAGTATTACAAAAGACATGGCTACTTTGTAGATGTTTACAATCAAATGGGAGGAGTTGTTAAAGCAAATGAAAGGTATAAATCCAGTACTCATAAATCCAGTAACTCATCCAGAAAGCGGTTAAAGAACATTAGAGTTGTACTCATCGCTGGGAATGATATATGATCCCAAACAGTAAATCTTACAAATGTACAAAGGGATACAGTAGGTTTTGTGTGTAACCTTGCAAATTTTGCTTGGGTAGTTAGTTGATTCTGACTAATGGAGCTTTAGCCTGTTCGTTCATAGGGTCCTTGGAGCTGTAAGATGACTTGATAATGGGTCCTTTATATCCATGTTCTCAAGTGTCAACCTTCCAGTTCTTTCCATGTTTCTTTCCGTATTCCCCCTTTCCATACTTCGTGTCCGTAGGATGGCTTTAGTTCTCATTCGGGCTATGGACACATCTGCCTGTGGAATTCTCCTGACTGTTGGTAGTAAAATTGGAAGACTGTAATTGTTTCCTCTTTTAATAAAACCCTCTCTTTTTTTCCATTTTCCAGCAGATATATGGAGTGATCACTCCTTTCAGACTGATCCAGATTTGCCACCTGGCTGGAAAAGAATCAGTGACATCGCTGGGACCTATTATTGGCACATACCAACCGGGACGACTCAGTGGGAACGCCCTGTCTCCATCCCAGCAGATCTTCAGGGTTCTAGGAAAGGGTCCCTTAGTTCTGTAACGCCATCTCCCACCCCAGAGAACGAGGTAAAACGGAGTGTCTTTTTGATGGCTTAGTAGAGTGGATGTAACTTGTGATTTCTCTTTAGACTCATTGCTTCTGCCCCAACAGGTCACCAAGGTAAGCTTTTGACTTTCATGCATGTTGCATTTGAAACCGAAAGGCTTCCTCTTAGTGAATAGTGTTAATACCATCTTTCAGGGATGTTTTCATTTTTTTAATGGCTTTTGGTCTCTTGAAACACCATTTCAGGTACAGAAAGTAAGAGAGGCTGATTGATGAGAAGTGGTTAAGATTCCCTGGGGCTCACTGAGGCAGTAATTTACTCTGTAGGTGCTGTTGCATGGTGCTGGTTCCATAAAATATTTACACACAGAAGAATGTCTCTTGGCCAGATGTGTTATAATTACTGCATATCTTATTAATATCCGTGGGCTTATTTGACTGCATAGAGAGAATGTCTGCAGGAATAACCCTTGAGAGCCCTTAAACGCTTAATTTCTAATAAAAAAAAAAAAGAGGATCTGTTTATTTAGCAGAAGTGACATTGTTTTAGAAGTAATTAGCAGTATAAATTTGTTCTGTCCCTGAGGATGAAATCTGATGTTTAAACAAAGAACTGAGGCATTAAAAAAATTCCATCGTGGTATTTATTAATACAAAAATCCCTGCAGTGAACCTTTGTGAATCCTGATAACTAAATATTCAAGAGAATTACAGTGGAAAAAGGTTAGAGTTAAGTAATGGCTTTTCTGGAGAAAGGAAGTTTCATTCCTAACACACGGGCACTTCTGCCTTTTTTTGATCACAGTTTTCTGCTCTTTAAACAACTCATTTTCTTTTACTTTGAGGACATGGAAGGAAGTTGAACTGCATCTCTTACCCCAAAGTTTCTCTACATATTTGCCGCTATTATCACCCTTCCTGTCTTTGAAAGTAAACAACATCTTCCATTATTTACTTGCTCTTCTCTGGGAGGCAGGAAGACCTACATTCCAGCCACATTCCTGCTTTTACTGGGCTTCGACATCTCACCCTACCTGGGCCTCAAATTCTCCATCTTTCGAGTGACGGGTTGAGGCGAGCTACAGGCCCCGTTGATAGACCAGGGCCTTGGTTTGTTGGTACTTGGCCCTGATGATCAGATATGTGCTTCAGTTCCACTGAATCACTTAGGATTTTGTTGCTTATCACTGGGTGATTTTGATAACTCTTTATTAGCATAATATTCCTCCTCTCAGGGCACATCCCATTCAGTCGATTTATTCGCCTTATGTGAGGTGTGCTGGGGGGTAAAGATGAACCAACACAGGCTGCTCCTCGTGGAGCTCAGCATGAAGTGGAGCCCTCTTCCATTCCGGCCCAGTTACCTCTTGGCATTTCTCCCTGGACCGCAGAGTGGCCTCCCAGGGGCTGAGTGGGCCAGGACGCCCCTGGGCTCTCACTGAGGCACAGAGTTCCTCTTTCTTCTTCACCTGTACTGCTTGGTTCTTGGCATCTCTGTTAGAATCTTTCTCCATTCCAGGACTCCATCCCCCTTATTGTAACCCTTTACCATCTTCACCCCCAGGGAGTGCCCTGCAACCAGAGAATGCCCGGTTGGGAAGGGGACACTGGCACCAGTATCTGTCCATTACAGACAGGGAAACAGAGGCACAGAGAGGCCAGTGACCAGCAGCCGCACTGGCTCTAGAACGCAGGGTTCCCGAATCCTCCTTGAATTCCAGGTCAGAATTCTTCTCACTTGGCTTCCCTGGCTCTGAGATCTCAGCCTACCTGCTTTCTCTTGGTCCAGAGGTGAGGAGATCAGACTAACTTTGAGATACCATTTCTGTTCAATGCATCTCTTGTCCTCTGTATGTGGAAGAAATGAAGTTTGTCTTGGAGCCCACCTCCTGAGGCCGAGGCATGGGTGGGGTGAAGCCCAAAGAGGGCATCCCGAGGTTTATGTGCCTCGGATTTTTACTTCTTTGATTAATATGGTAGACTTTCACTTTCATGTTTTCTGCGAAAAGTCTTAGGAAGAACGCAGCACAGGTGGGCTGCTGGCTCTGGGGATAATTATTGGGAAGCAGAGTCCTCTTCTCATCCCTGAGCCGCCTTCTGATGCCCACTGTTGCCTGCTCTGCCCCGTCCATGCCTGCTTCCACCCCCCTCCCGCTCACTGCCTAGCCCCCCTTCCCAGGCTCCGACTGTGTCCTACGGCCGCCTGCCTCACTTGCTCTCCTGGAGTTCAGTGTTTCCATCACATCCCCACTGGTCAGCCTCCCAGCTGCTCTTCATGACTTTTTGTGGCTTTCAGGGTATTTTCATAAACGTCACTTCATTTGTCCCCTTCAAGACTCTTCATGTGGCAGAGATGACAGCTATTATGTTTCCCACTTAAGAGGTAACCGAGGCTCAGCGAGTTGAGTAACCAGGCAGGTGGCGTCAGGGTGGCAGGATGGTTCCGTTCCTCTCTTCTGTTGCCATCGTGTTGGACAAAGCCTTACCCCTCCAAGAAACGTGTTAACAAATGTGTAGTTTTTTGAAGTTTCAGAGAGAGGCTCATTCCCAGCTCTTTATTTTTCTTTATTAATTCTATTTATTTATGTTTGGCTGCGTTGGGTCTTCATTGCTGCGCGGGCTTTCTCTAGTTGCAGTGAGCGGGGGCTACTCTTTGTGGCATTGCCTGGGCATCCCATTGCGGTGGCTTCTCTTGTTGCAGAGCACGGGCTCGGCCTCTAGGCGCACGGGCTTCAGTAGTTGTGACTCATGGGCTCTTGAGCGCAGGCCCAGTAGTTGTGGTGCACAGGCTTAGTTGCTCTGTGGCATGTGGGATCTTCCCGGACCAGGGATTGAACCCGTGTCCCCCTGCACTGGCAGGCGGATTCTTAACTGCTGCGCCACCAAGGAAGTTCCCCAGCACTTTAAATAGACCAATGGGATAGATGTTCTTTGGATCAACCTTTCGGTTGTTTGTTTCATGTACATTTTTTCGCCTGGACATCAGGCCATCCACTAAGTCAAAGAACCAAGCAGATTTAAAAGGCAATACATTAAAATCCTAGGGGCAAAGAGATGAGCAGATAGGTAGAGAGGAGAGGAAGGGGAGAGGTGGGGGAAGATACAGGCTGCTACATTCCCAGGTCCGGCAGGTGCTGACACGGATATTAAAGCAGAAGCACTAAGGGTAATCGAGTGTTTAGAGCGCCAGCTTCATGCCTTGTCTCCTTACTCATAAAACCCTATGCATCTGTACGACAGTTGTCATTACCTTTTTACATTTGACAATGCACACAGAGAGGTGAGGGAGCTTGCCCAGGATCACACACCTAATACCTAGTGGAGTCAAGCCTGAATGGAGGTCTGCTGGCCCCTGCCCCTACCCCAGGTTTCACTATGTGTGTATCGAGGCTTGGAGAGCCTTGAATAGCTTCATCTCACTGCAGGGGAGGGCGGTGACATATGCAGCGCCTTCTAGAAAATGACTTCTCTTGATAACATTGTCTCAGGTGCTAATAACAGTTGAAGAGAAATGATTATATCTTTGATGCCATTTCTTTGGTCCCTAAATAGAATCTATTTTGACTAATTTGGAAACATGAGAGAAAGCAAAATGGTAAGGGCGAGAAGAAGAAACTTGTAATATGTCGCGTTAGAAACGCATATTTTTATACAGATTTTTCCTGAGCTGGCTTAAAAAAAAAAAAAGTAAGTGCCAAATCTGTTGACTCAGCTTCCCAAAAGTTTAGGACGGAAGGCTTCCTTACAGTTTGAAAATTTTACATTTCACATTCCAAAGTTCACCAGGGAAGTGTTAGGCGCAGCGCATAATGTTCCCTCTGCATATGCCAGCAGTATTTTTGAAAGTTTATACACTGGCCGGGAAGCATTTGCTGCTGAAATTTGGCCCAAAGATGATCTCCCCCCAGTCCATCAGTTTGTTCCAAGTCACTTAGATGTTGAATTTTAGAGAGAAGAGGAAGCTACACAAAATATTGTAAGGAATAACTGTTGGCCCATAAGCAAGTCTTACTTAGAATCTTTCCAGCAGAAGGTGTTTCCAAGTTCCTTAAGGATAAAAGTATGGAGGACCAAGTGGGTCTGAAGCAAGGGAAGGTCAAATTGTTTCTTAGGACCATGATCTCTTCTTGATCACAATTCACTCTGTTCTTGCTGCATTGCCTCTGGAGTCTGGGAGGGGCCTGAGCAGCTAACTCCCCAGGAGGGGCAAAACCCATGTATTGCATTAGAACCTACGGATTTTCACATACATTTCGAAATAAGATGACCACATAAAGGGGCCAGTCTGTCATCATTTTACTGAAATTCTTGACCTGATCAAGTAATCATGACATTTTAGAGCTGGCAAGAACCTTTGAGAAGGGCCTAGTGAATGCTACGGCAGTACTTCTCAGCCTGTGAGCCAAGGACGGTGGCCAGGATGTCCTTTGGGGCTTGCAGAACATGCTAAGTTTCCTTATTTTTACCCCAGGCCACTGAGCTAGACTCTCTAAGGGTAGGGCCTGAGAATCGGCCTTTATCGTAAGCGTTCCAGGAAATTCTGAGTGAGTACAAGAGCTGGTCTTCTAGCGAATCTAGTCTCCCTGTTTTTATTTATATGTCACTTCCCCTTCAATTCTTTGGCTTCCCGCTAGCATCTCCTGGGAAGGATTGTTCTCACCCATCTGCTTTGAAAGCCCTTTAACCTTTATTCCATTGTGTCTCTTTGTAGTATTCTTACATGAGACACGTCCGCCTCCCTTTTGGGGGGTGTCGGGACCTGCCCCCCTCGTCTTGTGTCCTCGGCACCTGGCACAGTGCCTGGTATGTGTCAATGTCCATTAAATGTTTGCTGAATGAAGGAATAAACCAGCTTTGTAGCGGAGGGAGCTCTTACTTGACTTGCTGTAGAGGCAGAGCCAGCACTAGAGACCAGGTCTCCTGACTCTCCTCTAGTTTCTAAATAGTGCTGCTGCTCACAGAGACTAATTTAATTGCACAAGCGTTTGTCAGTTTGTCTTCTAGTTAGATTCTTTTTTTTAACTTCTCTGGATTTTATTTGCATGATAAACCATAACTGTTCTTTTGATAGTGTTGCATCCAGCAAAACACGGAAAGCAGTTTTAAAAGAAGGAAAAAATAGGGGTTCCCTGGTGGCGCAGTGGTTGAGAGTTCACCTGCCGATGCAGGGGTCACGGGTTCGTGCCCCGGTCCGGGAAGATCCCACATGCCGCGGAGCGGCTGGGCCCGTGAGCCATGGCTGCTGAGCCTGCGTGTCCGGAGCCTGTGCTCCGCAACAGGAGAGGCCACAACAGTGAGAGGACCATGTACCGCAAAAAAAAAAAAAAAAAAGAAGGAAAATATATACACACATATATGGATACAGTGCTTATTAACATTGACTGGCCTATGCCTTGGAATTCCAGAATTCCAGGTACTCTGCCATTTATCATCAAGGCTACACATACCAAGGCTCAAGTCTTGACAAAAGAGGATTACGAAGCATAATCCATAACCCTTTGTAGTCCCTAGGCTCTCAAACTTTTTATTCTTACAAATGCCTTAGTAGAGATAAGGACACTGCTATTCCTGGGCACTTTCAGGCAGCCAGCCCCTGGGCTAAGGGCTCACGTGCTTGACCTCACTCTGTCCACACTCTGGTGGGAAGTCTTCTAAGATCCCAGAAGAAAAGTATGGAAGAAGAAAACTCTCAGTAGTCAAGGTTATACAGTCAGATTGATTCCCTTAGTAGGTCATGAGGGTGCCATGCTGAAAGGTCATGAAGGGTCATGGCAGGTGCCGTGCTCCAGGCGCTGGGTCAGTCCCCACTGTCTCTGAGGAGCTAGGGCTCCAGGGCTCTCGAGAACCTGAATGTCATCACCGTAATCAGGATAAGGGGTGCTGCAGCCTGGCCAAGGTCAAGACAAGCACCAGGAGGGTGTGTCCCCAGCCATAACTCTGACACCACCATCTCTCAGCTGTGCAAGGCTTTAGCTGCATTGCCTGAGAGATGACCGATTGGAGGTTGTTACCCATGGAAGATGGTCCCTGTTCTTCCTCTACTCTCCTTTACCTCTCTTTGTGTCTGTCTTCCCTGGGGCATGTTGCTCGCCTGCCTTTTCCTCTTTTATTGTCTTTCTCTTTGTCTCTTCTTTCATCTCTCACTCCCATCACCCAGACTGCAGACTTTCTGTACAACCCAAGCATCTGTGTTGGTGTCTTTTTTCTTTAAATTATTAGCTAAAATGTTGTATTCTCTCTTCTTAATTAAAAAAATAATAATAGATGAATAGAATATATCGTTCTTAACATTTAAGACAAACTGTTTTTGTCCTTCATTGCCCTTGACTTTAAAAAAAAATAGTCACTTAAATGGAGGAGAAAATTTCTCATCTTTGATGTCAATGAAAATTTTAAATGTGGGAAGAAAAAAAGGTCTTTGGCCTGTTCATAACATGTAATGTTAGTTTCCATTTTTATTTGCTTGAGTTTTGTGCTAAAGGGTTTCTTTAGGAATACTTATGTTATTTTAAGGTTTTGCAAAATCACTGTATAGGGCCTTTGTTTGTTTAAATCTGTAAAAGGTGATTGTTGGAAGTTTGCCAGCTGACTCATGTCTCCGTAGCATGAGAGCTAGATTCATGCAGTCTTAGAACTATAATCAACTTTTACTTTACAGGGACTCCTACATCCAGAGAGTAAATACATAAAAAAATTTAAACACACATGTATAGAGAAGTGTTTGATAAAATGCCAAAGCCTTTTCTGAATACTTGTTTTAAAAAATGCTCTTCTTTCACTCTTTGTAGTCCTAACACAGTGTCTTTTGGGTATAATTTCTGATATCAGATTCCCTTTGTCAGACACACATGCCTTTTTAAAAATGTCTTCACAAGAGCACAATTATCTTGAATCTTCCTAATTCACCATCTGATTACATTTTCAAAGTTCAACCTAAATGAAAACCAGATAATGCTCACGTGTAAATGATGATGACAGTTTGGGACCAAATAGGCTTGTTTTCTTTTTTAAAAAGAAATTTTAGCTTAAAATTTTATTTTGTACTTGATATCTCAAGTCCTCATCGTGAGTGTTTATTAATCCCCCTATGATGGTAACTCTAAACATTTTTCGGTCACTGGCCCTTCTGAGAACAGAAAAGTTGGGGATAAAATGCACTTGGGCAAAACCCCACATCCATTTCAGGGGGTTCATAGGTCGCCACAGCTGACAGGTTAAGATTTTCCTGTAATACTTTCTCCTCAGTAAAAGCTGAACACTGCTTTTGGGGATGGAGTGAGGAAAGAGGTGAGGGGCTGGACAGCATTCCTGCTCTGTGCTCAGTAAAAGAGATTATTTTTGAAAAATAAATAAACACAGTGGTCCAAGTTCTGTTTGAAAAACTGCAGGTTGGGTGCCTAGTCCAGCAAAGAAAGCAACGATGACACCAACTGTGTAGAAGTGATAATGGATCCAAATTTGCAATGACCATGCCCTCAGAGAGGCCTTCAGAGCCAAATAAATGCATTTTTCAGCACCTGGGACATTTGATCTTCGCTGCTTCTTGCTTTGAGTGGCTTTAAAAATTGTATTGTGTGCAGATGTTATGGGTCAATACTACCGTCTCATTTTCAAAGAACTTTAGTTGTAAACTAACTTAGTGGAAAAGTTTCTCTTACTGATTTATTATTCAAGAAAAGAGATTTTCCTGACAAGTGGAACAAGTTCATAAGGATGTGCCTGGGTGTCTCATTAGTATCATTTATTTCCCCAAATGTCACGTGAAAAATATTTGAATATTCAGTCAATATAGTAGAAAGAAAAAAAATGTTTCCATTGTTGTCCGAGGTGAATAAAGGAAGGAGTTGTTTAGATTCGAAGGTCTGTTGTCAGAGGTTGCCCAGCAAGGCAAGGCTTTGCACTTTGTTCTATAACTATGTTTAGAAAAGCATTTCATGATCGAATATTAATTTGTGAAGAGGCTTGGGTGGCAAGGAAGTAGAGTTTTTTATGAACAAGAGGAATTTACATTAGATTGTCTAGAGCTTTTTTTTTTTTTTTTTTTTGCGGTATGTGGGCCTCTCACTGTTGTGGCCTCTCCCGTTGCGGAGCACAGGCTCCGGACGCGCAGGCTCAATGGCCATGGCTCACGGGCCCAACCGCTCCGCGGCATGTGGGATCTTCCCAGGCCGGGGCACGAACCCGTGTCCCCTGCATCGGCAGGCGGACTCTCAACCACTGCGCCACCAGGGAAGCCCTAGAGCTATTTTTTATTAGACTAAATCTCAGCAAGATGAGGTCAGGCTGGGGTCTTTGCCCTCCATCATTGCCATTTTTTTCTTTTAAGTGAAAATAATTTGGCCCCCAGCTTTTTTAATGCCCTTAGCCATGGACATTCCCGTTTCCATCTAGCACATTGACAAGCATCATCCCTAATTCCACCTCCAGCTCAAGAAAACAGTTCTGTTTGGTTAATAGGAGAGAAAAAGGTGCCTGTGAAATTAGGTACGCTGGGCATTTAATACTTTGATGCATAGTGTGTGCTTTTAAGACCACATTTAGAAAGTATCGATAACTTCACTGTCTGGTAATAACATTCAGCCATTTGTTTTGGTAAGTAATTAAAGCGCCCTCTCTTTCCTCCTGCCCTAGGCCTCAGGTGTTGATCTAGATCAAGGGAGAGCGAGCTCACATGCTGCCATTAGAGTGAATTTGTTCCCTAACCCATCCTGTGAATATCAATGCTAACAACAGTGTCTTGTGTGTGTGTGTGTGTGTGTGTTTTCTTTTTTTTCCTTTCCTTTTCTATCCTTTATTATTTTCTTTCTTTCTTTCTTTCTTTCTTTTTTTTAAATCAATGTGCTTTTTCCTTGTGAATAATTATATGTCTAGAAACAGCCATGGAGTGATTTTGCTGTTCTGAATGGGGGAAAGATTAATAGTGACATTTGGAAGGCAAGTATATTGTCAGATTTTAGCTCATTTAATATTTTGTCCTTTTTGCATGGCTGTGGCTGCATCTTCTTTGTGAATATCATGCATTCTGCAGGGACGGAGTGATGGGGCTTCTGGCTAGGGCTATGGGACTCACACGTGTCGCCTTTTTTGATGTCTCCCATTGTGAATGACTTCAGGCTGATTGCCCCAGGTTCCTGTTGTCTTGTAAGAAGCGGCACTTGCACCAAACCGGCATCAGCAGCCCATGCATGCCTTTTTCTGCCTAAGCTCACATACACTCTCTGCCTCGTGCTGGGAGGACTTCTCTCCCCTTTGATATTTGAGGCCATGTAATGGGTCATTCCCCTTTCTACATTAACAGGGATCTCTTTTCCTCTAGGATTTGCATGCAGCCACAGTCAACCCGGACCCCAGTTTAAAAGAGTTTGAAGGAGCAACACTGCGCTATGCATCCTTGAAACTCAGGTAGGGCATTCAGAGCACCTGCCGTAATGAGTGGCTTTGTGCAGCTAGAGATTGCAATAGAATTCTAAGTCCAATTTTCTGTTTTTCTTTCTAGAAATGCCCCACATGCTGATGATGATGATTCTTGTAGTATCAACAGTGACCCAGAAGCTAAGGTTTGTAAGAAAGTGCTTTCAGCGACCAGGTTAAATAATCTTGCATCAGAATAATGACTTGGGATAATGGCCCAGTTTTTTACAAACCATCAACCCAGAGCCACTTAATAAGGAATTATTCCTCAGCCTCTCTTTCCTAATCTCCCCAACAATTAAAGTAAACCCCTCGGCCAGGTTAGGTTTGGGAAGATTTCTGTAATCATCACGACTCTGCTTGTATCTCACGACATCAATTCTTGGTGCGTCGCAATAAGTTAAAATTATCATTCGAACAGGTGGGCTTCAGAAGCCTTTGAAGATAAGCCAGGCTCTGCCTTGCAGTGCCATGGGAGGGGCGGTGAACAGGTGCCACAGACCCCTCACACCCACCTCCTCCAGGGCAGCCTCGCACCTGTGCAAAGCGAAAGTTCCTCCTCATTCCTGTCCTAAACACAGGCCTGTTTCATGGTGGGGAAGCAGCAGGACCAGCTGACGGCTATGCAACCAGTACAGTTGCACGGGGCCCTGCGTGGAGAATCAGGGCCCCGTGTTTTTCTGTGCAGTTGCTCTCTTGATGTTCTGCATACTTTTATCTTTGACTCTGTGCTCTGTAGATGAAGTGCAGTAGGGCAACGGAGTGTGCCCCGGGGAGTTGGAGCCTTGGCTCATGCACAGTCCTGCCACCTCCCTACCTGCCCAGTGTGTCTCAGCTGCCCGTTCCCCTGCTGCTTGGCACCTCAGGCCCTGCCACCCTCCCCATCGCTGCCCCCCACCCAGCAGTTACTGTTGCCTTCCACCCCTGTAGGGGGCTAGGTGTGAGCCTGGGGAGAGTTGATGCTAGGTACACAAACTCCATGGTGTCCCAGGAGGGGACAAAGTAGTGGCCTGCCCAGCTCAGGTGGACAGCACAGCAGTGTGTTCGTGGGTGACTCAGTGGGGCCCCGCCCACTCCCAATCCAGGTACCTAGCGTGTCCTGGCACAGGTATTGCAAACAGAGGGTCATCCATTTGCTGTGGGCTGGGGTGCTGAGTCCACGGGAAAGGGGGATTCTTGGCTCAGTTTCCCCACCCCTGGCCAGGACGTGGTGCATCGGCCTAGCAGCTGATGGTCTGTAGGGGTGGGCAGCCTGTGATGGTCTGCACTCACCCTGTAAGTATCCCCGTGCCCGAGAGAGCGTGACATTAAATGACAAGCAAGAAACACCTTAGGAGTTTAGAGAGAGAATGCAGAAGAAAGGATAAAGCTTCATGTCTTAATACTTTTTACAGCTTTTTCCCCCCTGCTTTTTGAACATGGGGCCATGTGTTTTCATTTTGCATATTTCATTTTCATTTGCAAATTATGTAGCTGAACCTAGATATTTTTCTGAATCCCAAAGTAGATCTGTGTCTATGAATAAAACAGCAGATAGGTTCCTGTAGCAGTAGTTAAGTGGGGAACACCGTGCAGGTTCAAAACCTTGGCTCCCTAGCCGGAAGCTGCCACATTGCCATTGGTTCTATAAGAATCCCAGGGCTTCTCCGTTGCTCCTAGTTTGCTCAGCTTCATTCTAAGCACAGCCTGATCAGGTTAAGGCTGCTCCAGAGCCAGCGGTGTTCTGAACAAGTTCTTGGTTGGCCGCTGACACCCTGGCCTTTAAAGATAAATCTTATGGCAAGGAAGGGAAGGAACGCAGTAAAATAGGAAGGCAGGCTGTGAATAATTTGCTTTGCTACCAAGTGTTTTATAAGGGCTATCAGCAAAGACTGGAGGAGGAAGGGCGAGCAGCAGCAATATTTTTCTCCACCCGGAAGGGCTGGGCCAGTGATGTCTGTAAAGCTGAGTGTGCAATTGACAAGAGTGGGCCGGAAGGGTGATGCATGGAACGGAGATTGAATGGGTAGCAGGAATAGGAGGTAATTGAGCTATTACCTAAGAGGGTGCTTTCTCTTTTTCCCTCTCAGTTGTATTGCTTACTGAATTCTTTTTTTTTTTTTTTTGCGGTGCGCGGGCCTCTCACTGTTGTGGCCTCTTCCGCTGCGGAGCACAGGCTCTGGACGCGCAGACTCAGCGGCCATGGCTCATGGGCCCAGCTCCGCGGCATGTAGGATCCTCCCGGACCGGGGCACGAACCCGCGTCCCCTGCATCGGCAGGCGGACTCCCAGCCACTGCGCCACCAGGGAAGCCCACTTACCGAATTATTGATCTACCACAGTTCTATTCCCAACGTGTCTATTCTAGCACCTATTGGGAATTTGTTTATGTTAATAAGGAGGCTCAGCTTTCTTAGAAGTAACAAAAGTTGTACTTAGTTCTAAACAAAAAAGCACGTGTATTGCATTATTTATTTTTTATCCTTCTTTGTTCTATAAAAGATCTGAGGAGACTTATGAAAGTACTTACAAGCCACAGGAAACATAAGGGAAGAATCAGTGCATCTGTCTGTACTGGGACAGTACATGGAGTTAGGACAGATCAGACTGGGGAAAAGGAAAAAGCACAGGACTTTTTTTCAGAGCATAGGACTTGGCATAGTTAAGAAAATTGAACTTTGGGTCCATTTTTGTACCTCCAGGTGATTATTTATACTGAGGACTCTTCTGGTAAATGGCATGAATTCCTATAAGGGCATCTCAGAATCTTGAAAAAACCTCTGCAAACTACATGTGCTTCTAACTGCCCCATCTCACCCTAGATTCTGAAGGTGCCCCGTGCTATAGAATGTCACTGTCACTCTTGAGGACCCTAAGTCTGTTGGGAGGGGAAAAGGGTCTCAGAACCCTGCTTTCTATGAACCACACTGCATGAGGTAAAAGCATCTCAGTTCCTTATGGAATATAATGGTTTTTCTAGTGCTTTGTTATAAAATAATTGTAATAATGAATATTTTTTGAGTGCTCACTTTTTGCCCAGCTTAGTCCTAAAGACTTCATTGCTGTTGACTCTCATCCTCACAAAAATTCAAGGGGCTGACTGTCATTATTGCAGATGAGGAAAATGAGGCATAGAAAGTTGAACAGCTACTTAAATAGTAGAGTCAGGATTTGAATCCAGGCCATTTGGCTCCAGAGCCCATGCTCACTAGACTGTCCAAAGAAAAGTCTCACGTGGAGCTTCATTTAGGGGCCACCATCAATTAATGTGATCAGTGTCCTCAACAATACTCCAAATTTATGTAAAGACATAGAAATTTGGATTTTGCTCATTGGAAGCAAAGGACAAACCCATTTCAAGTAAATTGGTGGAGGATTATGACAGAGTGGACCAGCTTTCCAGTCTGACTTGAGGCAGAGATGAACCCTAGACTCTAGAAGTGGAACGGATGGGCTGCAGGTTTTTTCAGACTATCCTTCAGTGGTGTAAGTTCAACCAGGCTTATGATAAAAAGTTGAGCCAGAACAGGAGGAAGCGGGGGCTGGAGTGGAGCTCATCTGTGTGTCTGGCGATTGGCTGAGCTGCCCACTTTAGATACCCCACACAGATGGCGTCCCTCTGGGGACATTGAGTCTTGCTGTGCTTCTCTGGAGGTAAGTCACTCCACCTCCTGATGGAAGTGGGCCAAGGGAAACCCTGCAGGGAAGGCTAAGGTGATCCTTCAATGCTGTTTCCAACAGCACTAAATGAAATTATTTTTTACAAATTTGGAACAAGTCCATTGGTTTAGAGCTGACTTTGATGAGGCCACTTTGGAGGTATTCCCCATCGCCACCACCCTCTGGCCTCTCCCATCTGCCCCCTTAGTCACTCCTCGCCTGTTTAATGCTGCCTGGGGCACCTAAGCAGGCAGAAGTGGCAAGATCTAAGTTCCCAGATGTTCAAGCTTTCGATAGATCTAAAGATATCTAAAGGGTATCTTTAGTTCACCCTTTCCATTCTTCAGTTTGCCAAGGACTCAGGAACTGAGTGCCCCGCAAAGAAGCAGAAGGTATCCTTTCTTTAGGAAACAAAAATATTTAATTTCATGTTCGATGGAACTCTAAATATAGTCCCCGAGGAATGATTACTAAAAAGATTATTATAGAAAATGTCTTCCTTACTCCCTCAATGAAACTTAGATGCTGGAAAAATAAAAGTCATTTTTAGACTATCAGGATATGAATCCTTCAGAATTCTCCCCAGCCACTCTGAGTCAGAGCATCTTGATAATCAGTTGTTCAGTGAAACATCTAAGTAGAAACATAAATGAACTCTTCCCCCCATGCCACCCCACTCCTGCAAAAGCAAAGTATTTTTATAACTCTGACAGTGTTTTATGAGCCTACCTAACTTTATATACAGTAAATATTTTTTTAGTTGATTGCAGTATGTGCATGAGTTTGTATATAATTCTGAGCTCTTTAACTTTTATTTTAAAATAATTATAGATTTACAGAAAAGTCACAAAGATATTGAGTTCCCATACACCCTTCACCTATGTTTCCCTAATAGTAACATCTTCATAATCACAGACAATTATCCAAACTAAGAAATTAATATTGATACCGTATTATTAACTAAAATAGGCTTTATTCATTCACATTTTCCCATTTTTTCCACTAACATCCTTTTTAGGACCTAATCTAGGATACTACACTGCATGTACTGAGCTCTTAAAAAATTACTTCACTTGGGGCTTCCCTGGTGGCGCAGTGGTTGAGAGTCCGCCTGCCGATGCAGGGGACACGGGTTCGTGCCCTGGTCCGGGATCCCACATGCCGTGGAGCAGCTGGGCCCGTGAGCCATGGCTGCTGAGCCTGCACGTCCGGAGCCTATGCTCCGCAACGGGAGAGGCCACAACAGTGAGAGGCCCGCATACCGCAAAAAAAAGAAAAAAAAAAAAATTACTTCACGTATTCCTTTCCACAATTCTCAGATTTATCATTCTTAATTCCATTATAATATTCCATTTAATTAATAGCACCATAATCTGTCTAGGTACCCAGTGGCCATAGGAACAATTTCCGGTACTATAGGGCAGAGTTGCGACTTCATAAAAACAGGTGGCTTTTTTTCTTTTAAATCATTGCTTTGGGACAGGTTGCTAAAAAGGTATTACCGTGTCAAAGGCTATCAACTTATGGCTTCTGTTACTTATTGCAAAACTGCTTTTCAGAAAAGGCTACGGCGGCATATAATTCCATCTGTAATACCCTAGAAGACACCTTTGTCCACTGCCCATTATTCTTTAGGCTTTGTCATTTTTACTTATTTACCTTATTTTATTGCATGTGAGCTACTACCTCCTACTTTAAAATTTCCCCCTCTTAAATTATCATCAACATAGGACATTTGTTTTGGTAGGTACAAAACCCTATGTTTATTATGAAACTCCGTGTTTCTGTCCTTTCTTGGCTGTCTTTTGCCCTTATTTTTCTATGTATTTTTTATTTTTTTATTTATATTATTTTATTTTATTTATTTATTTATTTATTTTTTGTGGTACGCGGGCCTCTCACTGCTGTGGCCTCTCCCGTTGCGGAGCACAGGCTCCAGACGCGCAGGCCCAGCGGCCCTGGCTCACGGGCCCAGCCGCTCCGCGGCATGTGGGATCTTCCTGGACTGGGGCACGAACCTGTGTCCCCTGCATCGGCAGGCGGACTCTCAACCACTGTGCCACCAGGGAAGCCCTCTATGTATTTTTTAAATAAAAATTTTATTTTGGAATAATTTTGGATTTACAGAAAAGTGACAAAGATAGTACAGAGAGTTCCTGTATACCCATTACCCAGCTTCCCCCAAGGTCCTATCTTACATAACCATAGTACACTTGTCAAAACCAAAAAATGAATAGGGATACAAAACTATTAACTAAACACTTTATTCTGATTTTACCAGTCGTTCTTCTAGGTCCTTTTTCAGTTCCAGGATCTAACTCAGGACAGTACGTGGTGTTTAGTCCCTCTGCATTTTTAAATTCAAAACTTTGTTATTGTAATCTTAAAGATTTTTTTCTAATTATTTTTTTTCTCTCTCTGTCTATTTTGCGTCACTTCTCCATGTGAAATGTTTTTAAATGTCTGCGTGTACAAGCTTTTTGTAGATAGTTGCCTCTTGTGCCTCATTTGTCAAGAAGGCAATTTCTAGTCATATCTGAGCGGCCAGGTAGCTTGCACTTCTGAATCCCCACGATTCTACACTATGCCTCCTGGGCTCATCCTACTACCTTAGTAGCCTAATTTAGCCCTTTAAAACGTTCCTTTTCTCATGGCATGTGGCTTATTGCTGGCCAAATGCTTGACTAAAATGATTAACCCTAAAATAAAAGCCAGTTATAATTAAATTGTAGAAAACTGAATGCTTTGGAAAATATGTACGGATTCCTTAGAGTGTTTTCCTCTCCTTTGTGTTCACTATGCTCAGACTTCTGTAAAGGAAGTGTTCTGCCATCTTGTGGACAATATTAAAATTACGTCCCTAAAGAAATCAGCATTTCATTGGAAATCAATGAATTGCTTAAAGCTAGAAGTGACATTAAAGATGATCGAATGGTCCTCCTTGACAGGTGAAAAAGTGAATCCCAGAAAATTTGTGTGCATAACTTTCCTAGGGTCCCACAATTAGTGGTGGAGATGGCACTCAAAGGTGGGTCTCCTGGGCCTCTGACCAGGAGTCAGAGTGTATAACAAATCATTTTCAGGATATTTGTGAGGAGAAGTAATTAGAACTGCTTTCAGAACACTGTTCTTCGGAATCCACAACATGGGAACTGGGTAAGGAAGATTATTTTTTCCCAAGCATTAAATTCTCTGGGTTTCAGCTTCCTCGGCTGTAAGATGAATGTGTTATCATCTCAGAAGTCACTTCTGGTTCTGAGAAATTTTCAGATCTGAAATGAAGTGAGCAGTCCTGATCTATGGCGTCTGGAGATTAAATAGTTCAGTCTGGTCTATCTCCAGATCTGGAGAAGGAAAGAAAAGAGTAGTTTGAGCTCAGGGCTGGAGAGAGGGAGCTGGCTCCCTTTTCTTAACACACGCTCTGCCTGCGCCTTGCCCTATGCTAGGCACCTACATGCAATTTTCCTGCAAATGCAAGGCACCGTGGTTGTTTCCCCCATGTTACAGATAAGAAACTGGGGGCCTCCCTGGTGGCGCAGTGGTTGAGAGTCCACCTGCCGATGCAGGGGATGCGGGTTCGTGCCCGGTCCGGGAGGATCCCATATGCCGCGGAGTGGCTGGGCCTGTGAGCCATGGCCGCTGGACCTGTGCGTCCGGAGCCTGTGCTCCGCAATGGGAGAGGCCACAACAGTGAGAGGCCTGCGTACCACAAAAAAAAAAAAAAAAAGAAAGAAAGAAACTGGTGCTTGGAACAGGTTAAATCATTCATTTTATCACACAGCCAGTAACTGGTGGAACTGGGACTCAAACCTAGTTGCATTTGACTCCAAGGTCTAAGGGAGCGTCGTGCCCACCCACTCCCAGGGATCGTTTCCCTAAACTTTATGGTCGCTGGCTGCCTGGGTGTCTGAGGTGGAGGCAGCAGGGATGTCAGTGGTAGGCAGGGTGGGGGGGACTGGAGAGTCGTTGCTTGAGGACAGACCCCCCCTTCCTTTCCAGCGCTCCCAGATGGTCCAGTCCTTGGCAGTGCCTTCAGACTTTCCTGCCCATGTTGACAGATTCAGATTCAGTTGTTCTGGGACCGGACAAGGTACTGCAATTCTGCTAAGCGCTCGGGTGCTACTTATGCTGCTGGCCTATACACAACACGTCAAGCAGCAACAGTAAAAAGTTTGAAATCAGATAAATAAGGTGTCATTTCTGTGCATCCTCTGCAGTCTTCCTACGCAGTACCTCCCAGTTCTGTCATGGCCACTTGCAGCCAGTTCCCAGCGGCTCGGGGATGTCTTTCCCAGGCACTGGTTTTCGTGAAAGCTTTGCTTGTCTCTGTCCTCTTTTGTTATAACCTGCCCCAGATGGAGAGAAAAGAGAAAGAGGTGATACACATCAGCTGGTCAGTAGGTTTGACAGAGGAATGTCCTGAAGTGAACGGTGAATGAACATGAGATTCTAATATTCATCTGTAAGCTTTATTTATCTGTGCCCTCCCTTGGTTCCTATTCGCATAGATTTTCCTGAAATAATTATATTAGTGGCTACTGACTAGATTAGCACTAATAGATAAAACAGGAAGGGGTAGGGAGTATCTTTTCTCATTCAGATTTATTTCTGGTCTATGTAGCAAATTCGTTATCATTACTTAGCATTTGTATGGGATTTTTATATTTGCATGTAGTTCTTAGAATTGATTTTTGTTCATGTGGCACGGGTTTTTTTCTTTCAGAAATCCTGATCTGTATGAGAAGTTTGGGTTTGATTTCTGTTGCTGATTCATTAATTGAGTCAAAAACATTTATTGAATGCTTAATGTTAAAGAAAAGCTGTGTGTTACAGTGGCTAAGAGCATGGACTCTGGGCCCCGACTGCCTTGATTCAAAGCCAGCCTCTGCTACTTACTTAGCTGGGTGACCTTGGGCAAGTTACTTAGGCTCTCTGTACCTCAGTTTCCTCATCTAGAGAGTGGGCATAATAATAGTACCTACCCCACAAGGCTATAGTAAACATTAAGTGAATTGATATAAACATAAGATCTATGTCAAGTGCTTAGAACCACCTCTGTCATACTTTATGCATTAGACGTTATGACTCTTCTCTTACAAGGAGGAACGGATATGTCCCCTGCCTTCGTGGGGCAGACAACAAACAGGGAAATTCAGTGCATTGTGCTAAGTGCTGAGCTATCATGTCATGGATGCTGAGCCGGGGTCATCTATCCTGGCTGGGAGTAAGGGGTGGCATATGGTTTTCCAGAAGGAGATGATGCCTAAACTAATGAGTATACTTGCATTGAAGCGGGATTTAGTGATTCTCTCCCAAAATGTAAATGTAAGTGCTCAAGATTAAAAAATAATTTTATATGTAATTTTGTGTTCATTTTCAGCAAATGCTTTTAGGAACAGATCTATTAAGATAAGGCCCACCCATATTGGTCCAATACTGAAGATAACATTGTTTTTGTCATCTGTTAATGTGTACACATGTTACAAACTATGCCCAAACTTGGTAGCTTAAAACAACCATTGATTTTGCTCCTGAAATAAATTTTGTGGGTTCAGGAATTTGGGAAGGGCTCAGTGGTGCAGTTCCTTTCTGATCCACATGGGGGCATCTGGGGGCAGGTGGGGCTGGAGAATCCACTTCCAAGATGGCTTCTTCACTCACGTGCTTGGTGGCTCAATGTTCCTTGGCCACTGACTCTCTTCATGTGGCATCTCATCCTCCAGGGCCTCTCCATGTGGCTTGGAGTTCTCACAGTGGTGGTCTCTGGGTAGGCAGGTGTACTTCTCGCATGGTGTCTGGCTTCCAAGAAGCAGGAAGCTTCCTGAAGCCACCAGGTGAGACAAGGCTGTTTCAGGAGCTGGCACCCCATCACTTCCACCCTGTTCTGTTGATCAGAGCAGTCACAGCCCAGACCCAAGGGTGGAGACACAGACTCTACCTCTTGAGGGAGAGTGTCAAGGTCATACTGCAGAGAGCATGTAGGATGCAGGGGAGAGGATGCTTTATTCCTGCCATCTTTGGGACATACAGTCTGTGACATGTTATTCTCACATTTTAGTTATTCAGCGAAAACGCCCTTAGTGAGGGGCATAACTGTCAACACAGTTGAATCAAGAAACCAAGGCACAGAGCCAATGACGAACATACCAAGTCCTGGCAGAATGAGATTTCATCCTCTCATGAAGGGCTTTCAGGTTGGCATTCACAAAGAGAAAATAAGGACCATCTCATTCAAGCCTTAGGAGAGGTGGAAGGAGCACGGAGAGGCAGAGTTATCTGCCCAAGAGTGTATAGCTGGTCTGGGAAGAGCAGGACTCGAGCCAGGCTCCTGACCCTGGTCCAGCGTGGTTTTCCACTGAGCAGGGTGACACTCACTGTCTCTTGGACACTGAGCCATTGGCTTTCGATACTCATTTTGTCTCCGGGCCCAGAAGCCAGCTTTTGTGTTTCTAAAACAGTTTTCCTCCATTTATTTGCCAGCATGACCATGCATAATGCCGTGTTTCTGGCAGAGCCACGGCTCCCTTTCCCTTATTAACTTCTGGTCACTGCGCTTGCCTGAATGAGCAGTTGAGGAGTTGGCAGCCATGCGAGCCCCCCGGGTTTTGAAAGGCACTGTTGAAACGAGCTGTATTGTTATCCACCTGTTGGCAGCTGCTCCCTCTGGTGGGCAGATGCCTAGATGGCTAATTAAGGAGAGGCAGAATTCCTTCTTCGCTTGAAGGAAGGAAGCAGGAAACAGGTGAGGTGATGGGCGGTCCCCAGCAACAGGGGTGGAGGTGGGCATCCTGAGAGTGCAGGGGCAGCAGATGTGTCAACCTGGCCCCGTGAGATCCTGGCAGAGAATTCTGGGCCATGGGTATTCTCCGAGCTGGACAGCCTCAGGTAGAAGCAGCAGCAGTGGTACCTTCATCGAGCAGGGCTGGGTCCTCTAGGAAGCGCCAGTTGGTCGAGCCCTGGGGGTGTCCCGAAGCTGGCATTCCGAGGCTGCCCAGAAACTTGACAACACGTACCAGGCGTCCTCTTCTCGGGGCTGTTGCCTGAGAACTTAATGCCTGTGCCAGTACTGAGGTAGTACTGTGGACATTTCTTATTTATTTGAAGTTAATGAAATTGATAGAGAAATGATGGTTCCTCCTACAGGACTATTAGAATAATTCAGACACTGAGCCATTTTAGCTAAGCCACACTCTCCCCTCACTCCTATGCCTCCTGTTTAAAATCCCATTGAAGTGTGAAGCCACAACGATCAGAGCCTGAGTTCTTCGTCTGCTCTGGTGCTTCTAAGGAAATGGTTTTAATAGTCAGGTTTGCATATTTTCAGTCTCTAAATTGACAGGAAGTGCGGCAGCTCTCCACAGTTGTCTGTAACCAAGCCATCCATCCACTCATTCTACATATATTTATTCAACAATTGCATGCAAGGTGAGATAATCAATCAGATGAAGGAGAGGAGGAGAAGAAAGTAATACAGCAGAGGAAATGGGAATCCAATCTAAGAATGACAGTTACAGTGTTACTGGACTTGAGAAAGAGACAGTTTGCATCTGTACGTGGAATTTCAGTTGCTTCCTGTTGAAGGAGACATTTGAGATCAGTTCACTGAGCATAATCCATAAATAATTTAAATTGGCAACCTAAGTGTTTATTAGCAGATGGATGGATAAAGGAGATATAGTATGTATGTGCAGTGGAATATTATTCAGCCACAAGAAAGAAAGCTTGCCATTTGTGACAAGCTTTGGACACGAATACACCTTGAGGGTGTTAATACTGAGTGAGATAAGTCAGACAGAGAAAAACAAATACTGTATGATGTCTCTTATATGTGGAATCTAAAGAAGCCAAACTCTTAGAAACAGAGTAGAAGGTTACCAGGGGCCAGGAACAGGGGAACTGGGGAGATGTTGTTTAAGGGTCCACACCTATAACTATTAGATAAATAAGTCCCAGAGATTCAGTGCACAGTGTAGTGATTATAGTCAACAATACTGTATTGAAAACTTCAAAGTTGCTAAGAGACTAGATCTTGATTATTCCCACCACAGAAAAGAAATGATAAAAATGAGACATGATAGAGGTGTTAACGAATGCCATGATGGTGGTCTTACTGAAATATATAAATGTATCAAACCAGCACATTGTACACCTTAAACTTACATAAATGTTATATATCAATTATATCTCAGTTTTTAAAAATTAATTTAGAAATAACTCAATTGACCTTAAAAGATCCTCAGACTAAAAATCACTTCATTAAGACTGTGCTTAGCTGATGAATCAGCACATTCTTTTTTTTGTTTGTTTTGTTTTTGGCTGTGTTGGGTCTTCGTTGCTGCACACAGGCTTTCTCTAGTTGCAATGAGCAGGGGCTACTCCACCGTGGTGGCTTCTCCTGTTGTGGAGCGTGGGCTCTAGGCACGCAGGCTTCAAACTCTGGCACAAGGGCTCAGTAGTTGTGGCTCATGGGCTGTAGAGCGTAGGCTCAGTAGTTGTGGTGCACGGGCTTAGTTGCTCCACAGCATGTGGGATCTTCCTGGACCAGGGCTCAACCCCGTGTCCCCTGCCTTGGCAGGTGGATTCTTAACCACTGCGCCACCAGGGAAGCCTGAACCAGCACATTCTTAACCCACATCTCCAGCCAGACAATACTGCAATTCACCTCCTGTGGGCACAGAGCAGAAATGTGTCCCTTTGGATTCCCTTACAGTCTCTCATTCTCTCAGCAGACCTGCTGCTCAGGAAGGGAACACAGGTCCCCACCCAGGGCCCACTTTTCTGCTCCAGCCACATTCCCAGTGGTAGGTTTGACCAGCAAGTGACCCCTGTCTCTACTGAAGCTGAAACGTTGGCCCATGTAAATGACACATGGACCCTAGAAGCAAGAATATATGATTTCTGGGCTTCCCTGGTGGTGCAGTGATTGGGAATCCGCCTGCCGATGCAGGGGACACGGGTTCGTGCCCCGGTCCAGGAAGATCCCACATGCCGCAGAGCAGCTGGGCCCGTGAGCCATGGCCACTGAGCCTGCTCAGCGTCCGGAGCCTGTGCTCCGCAACGGCAGAGGCCACAAGAGTGAGAGGCCCGTGTACCGCAAAAAAAAAAAAAAAAAAAGAATATATGATTTCTCAAAAAGCCCTTCTCCTGAGAGCTGTGATTTTTTTCAGAGCTATGAGTTCAGATGAGATCTATAGCAACCTATTTTATAGAAAATGTCAATTTTCCCTCTTCACCTAATGCTATAGGCCAGTGTCACTTAGCAACTAAAATACTATATGAGGCTCATCTCTCCTTCTTCAGATATTCTAATACATGTCTGCCCTGTTTTGGTTGAGATCTAGAAACAATAAAATGAATGGATATCCAACATAGACCTTCATCATTTGGCAACAGTAGAGGGTTGGGCAGAGAAGAAAACTAACGTTGCTCTGATTCCAGCCATGTGCTGGGCACCCTACTGGGTGCTTTACTTGCAGCGGGCCATCTGATTCTCGGAACAACCCTGCAAGGGGGTGGGTGATGTTGTTATTCCCGCTTTACAGATGAGGAAATTGAGATTCAGAGAACCCAAGTCACTTTCTTAAAATCACAAATCAGTTGTATGGACGAACTGAAATTTGAGCCTGAGTGAAGCAGACTCTAAAGCCCGTGTTCTGATAATAAAATATGGTGATGATTGCTGATGTTCACTGAGCATTTAGTATGTTATGGGGCACATATATACCAAGGTGGTTTGGGGCCGTTATCGGTAAGCTCAGTTTCTGTCTTTCAGGCTCATCTAGCACCTCTGTAAAAGGCAATAGCAAACATTCCCATGTGACTTCCACTGTCCTGCTTTCCCACAAACCCCAGGAGCTATGTTTTTTTATTTCTCCTATTTTTAGTTGAAGCTGAGGCACAGAATCTTACGTGACCTGCCCACAGTTTCAGAGCTGATAAATGGCAGAGCTGAGATGTGAACCCAGGCAGTCTGGCTTCAGAGACCAAGCTTTTAATCTCTGGGCTGTCCTTCCTCTTGTGTAGGTGGGCCTTCCCATGGTCTTGCAAGCATGCCTTTGGTTTGGTTCTCTGATTCCCTGTGTGATTGTTGTGTGGGAGTTCTATACCACGAGCTCAAGTTCACCTGAAGATGTGCAACTGTGTTAAAGATTGAGAGGAAAAATAAAATATGTTTTTATGTGTGTGTTTTGGTTTTGTGTGTATGTGTGTGTCTTTTAGTGGATTACCCAAGCACTTGACTTCTGGTGAAGGACAGAAGAGGAAAAAACAGCTAGAGTCTTTGTCCGTAATGCAGGGCCATGTTCCAAGGGGAAAGGGTATGAAGTAGGAGCTGGAATCCTTGGGTTCTGGGCCCAATGCTGTCGGGGATGAGCTGTGTGATTTTGTTAACCTGTCTGAACATCACTTTTCTCATCTGTAAAATGGGATGGTACTAATGCATAGTCTTGGAAACTCATAGTATTACTGTGAAGACCAAGTAAGATGTTATACAATAGCAATGTTTTGCTGTTCAGCACTAAGTCAACAGGATGTATGGTTTTGATCTTCCAAAAGTTTCTTTAAAAATTCGGATGTAATGGTTCCCAGCAGCCCCATCACTCGTGGTGATTTACCCGTTTTTGCTGCTGTATAGGTCCCACCAGGTGGAGGCTGTGTGGGACTGAGCCCAGTCCCAAGTATGCCATCTTTAAGGCCACCCTCCCTCTCTCTCTAATCCATTTAGTTTGGGAATCATTTTGGCGATCACAGTATTACAATGTGTCATAGCTTAAGTGAAGCAGCTTTACTTTCTTTTTTCCAGACCTTAAAAATAAATTAAAATAGGAAATGTCTCGTGACACACTGGTTATTAATGAAAATGCAGATAGTACCAGCTTATATAAGTTATACGAGGAGTTTTAATCTAATTTTTGGAACGGAGGCAGTGATGATAGGAATAAAGAATTTCCTTTGTGTCAGTGGGATTGAGTGTTTGGAGCCTTATCTTATAGACAAAGCAAACCTTGAAACAGGTTTTTGACTTGTTGCAGTTTGTGCGTGCGTGCGTGTGTGTGATTTCTCACTTTATGTAGAGCATATTGCTCTCCCCTTTTTCTGTATGTTAGGACGCATTTATGTAAAGCCTTCATCAATTCAGAATTGCTCAGTGGTGAAGCTGGAATAGCAGTGAAGCACTTGAGTTCAGTAACGCAAGCCTTCCCTTCCTAGTGTGCCAGTGCCCAAGTAGAAGCCCAGGCTGGTCTCAGCCTCTAGAGTTCTGGTTGAAAAGCTTTGGGCTTCAGCCATCAAGAGCTTTATACTAGCTTTAAAAAAAAGAAAAGTTACTCCAAAGTTCTGTGTACATTTTATTGACATTGAAGTTGCCCCCCTTTTACAGGAGACTCTAGATTGTTCCTTCCTTAGTTGCTACTTCTCCCCAGCATTTACAGTGACTTCAGAGATTACAAAGACTGCCGAAAAGTGGGGGACTGCAGCAGAAGCTGGCCTGCTGCCGTTAACAGCATTAAAGTACTCATATTGTCCACAAGATGAGTTGATAAATAATGTAGCATTTGTAAAACATTTTCCCAAAAATCTTTTTTTTAACTTATTAAAAGTTAACATGGGGGGAAAAAATTGACCCAGGAAGCTGAGAAAGTCACCAGTGGCCCACAGCTTATTTTGGCATCACGTTACATACGGAACCTCCCCATTCCTCTAATGTTCTTTGCGGACCTCTCTCTATGAGAGATTCAAGGCCGCAGAGGCGAGCGCGTGCCAGAGCTAACTGTGTACTGGGCAGGGTTGTGATGTGTGTACTAGGTGAGGCTGGTCCCTGTTCCCACAGAGCAAGCTGTGTGCAGTTAAGGTAATGTGGTTTCGCCAGCCCTGGGGCACTCCACATTGTTAATAAGCGAAGATATTCTCAAGACAGAAAAATACATTTTATTTTGTGTCCTCTTTTATGTGCTTAAGTGGAACTACCATCTTCTCCTTCAAGATGTAAAGACTCTTCCCAAAGCAGTTTGAAAAATGGGATGGTTGAGGTTCTCATGTATTGTCGTGAAGTAAGTTTCACAGAGGTTGTATTTTACATGCAGAATTGTAACCTATGTGCAGAATAAATCTCGTGTCTCTGGTCTGGTCATCTCTGTTGAAACAGGAACATCAGTGGGGACAGTTAACTTAACATCCTACTTTTAAAGCTTTGCCCCAGGAGTGAAGAGTCCACAGCCCCCTTGGTAGAGGGTTTCTTGTTTTAGTATCTCTTTTCCTTAAGAAGTTCATCATTACTGCTTTCCAGTTTCTCCTTGTCTTTCCAGAGCCCCTACCCCTTGCTCGACGCCCTAGGTAGAAGGAGGACTTTGGGTTGCATTTTCCCCACGCTTTTTCAACTGCTTCACGATAACGCTTCTCATTCTTCTCTGAGAAAATTAATCCAGACTCCCTCCACCTTTCTTTATAATTCACAGGACTCATAGCACTTTGATTAGTTTTGGTGATTTTTCTCAGGATACCCTGCATCTTCTCCTTGGAAGAAAAAAATGAATCAACCGATATTAAGTGCTGCTGGTGTGTGTGGCACTTACCTGGGCATTGTGGGAGAAGAAAAACACACACAAGGGCTCCCTGACCTCAAGTGGCTCCTGGGAGAGGGGTACGGTGTTGAGAATCAGGACACCCCACTGCTCACCTGTACCGGCCGCTCACAGGCCAGGAGACCCTGGATGAGTCACTTCCCCTGATGGGCCTCATCAGTCAAGCAAAGGGGACAAGCAAAGCTTTGAGTTCAGCTCTGAAAACAAGGCTCAGAGGCTAATGGGGGAGGTGGCATTAATTCAAAGAATAGTAGAGCATTAAGAGGTAAGCTACTGAGTATCTATAATAAGAGTCCAGGAAAAGGGGAGATGAATTTGGGAATGAGGCTTCTCCTTGAATTTGGACCAGCAGCCTCTGGCCCAAATCACTGGACCTCCACCCTAGGTCCATTCAGGGGGCAGGGCTGCAGTTGTCCCACAGGCAGCAGTAATGAGCCTCAGGCAACAGCAGGAGCTGCCGTGACCCAGGTGCCCTGGCCCCGAGGCTATGTACCCTGAATAATGCAAAGTTCTCTCTCCCTCCCTCTGCCCTCGGCCCCTTCCTGCCGGGAACTCCTCTCTGCCCGCGTCTGTAAGTCTCCAGCAAGGCTCGCCTCCACTAACTGCTTACTTCGATCTCAAGGCTTTGTGACGGCATCCAATCTGCAGTCACTTCCCTTGGAATTTTGGGAATCCGTGGCCTTGCAGCGTTCTCTGGGTCCTTCCTTCTCCATGGTTATTTCGTGTGATCACCAGGGAAGTCTTAGAAGTTTCCACTTTCTGGAGCTACGGGGTTCCTTAAGGCTCCTTCTTTCCTTGTGTCCACGCACGCACAGGATAAAACCTGAGTGTACTTGAGACACAGGTGTGTTACCTGCTTGTGAGGAGGGGCCACAAGGAGCCTCTTTGGTCAATCTGTCTTCAGATGGAGTCCTGGATATGTCTATTCTTCAGATACCTTGTCACCTCTGGGAGTAGGTTTTTAGCCTTTAGTCTATTGCTGGAAATGTCCTCCTTTTTAATATCTCAGCTCTGTGAACATGCATTCCTACCCTACAAACGCAATATAGCTAATTTAAAGCAGTCTTTAAAACAACTACTTAAAATACTTCTTGAATTGCCGTAAATGCCTTGGAATAGCGAGTGTTCATACTCACTTCATCTTTGCATTACACAGTGATTCCAGTTGGTCAGGTACCATCTCAGTAAGTGGCGGTGACTAAGGGAACCCTTTAGGGACAGACTCCCCTGCCCACTCCACTCTGCACAAGACAGACACTCATTCTTAATTTTTTTTTAATTTTTTAAATTAGTTTCTGCTTTATAACAAAGTGAATCAGTCATACATATACATCTGTTCCCACATCCCTTCCCTCATGCATCTCCCTCCCTCCCACCCTCCCCATCCCACCCCTCCAGGCGGTCACAAAGCACCGAGCTGATCTCCCCAGACACTCATTCTTGTTAGCGGCAACTCAGTGCAGTGCTCTCGGGACTTGGGTCTATTCATTTGTGAAATGAGGTGGTCGGGTTCCGGGGTCCCCAGATCCCTTGTGCTCTGGACCTCTGTGCAGTGGGCAAAGGCTCTTCCCGTGTGTGTACCGTGTAGACTTCTAGGAGTCAGCTTCAAGAGCGAGGACCTGGTGAATGCTCCCTTAAGGGTGCTCAATCAACAGCTGTGCTTTTAATTCAGGTCTTTGTAGGTCTTCCCACTTTACGAGTTTACTGCATTCATCTCAGACACTGTAAAAAGTTGCAGATTTTTCCTTTCTTGGTGAGCAGTGCAGTTTTAAAAAAAACTTTCTTAAAAGCCAGCAGTAAAAACTACAATCAGTCCCAATAATGATGATGAGTATAGCTTTTACCAGGCACCAAATACTGCTCAAAGCCCGCTTGATGTGTGTGAACTCATTTAACCCTCGCAGCGATCAGATTCTGTGCTTAGGGGCGGAGGAGACTGCAGACCAAACCCCTGCCTTCATGTAATTTGTGTCCCAGTGTGGGGAGAGAGAGAAACAGCAAAACACAGAAGTGGAATATACATACATTAGGTGAAAATACATTAGGTGAAAATATGGAGAAAAATAAAGTAGGGAAAAGAGCTAGACAGTGCTGGGAGGGGTCGCAGTTTTAAATAGTCCATGAAGGCCTCCTGAGAAGGTGACATGAGTAAGATGTGAGGGAGGAAACCAGGGAGATAAGGGGGAGCCTGGGGGGAGGAGGGATCTGCCTGGAGGCCAGCGACGGGAACCCAGGACTCCGTGGTTCCTAGTCCCACCTGCACCGGCTATACCCCAATCCAGAAAGCTAGAGTGATCAAGTCCCCCTCCACCACCCTGCGCCCCCTGGCCTTGCTCTAGGAGGAAGGGCAGGTATGGTTGATTCTCACTATTGTAGTGGGTCTATAAAGCTCTGTAAAGGCACTGCCAACACTGAATTAGCAAACACTGAAATACAGTATTCCTCGGGAAGTGCAGAGTTAGGTTCCTGCGAGCCTCTGGTCACATTTTTATCAATACATAACCTCATTTTATGTGTGTTTCTGTTGAAAGACACTTGATTTAATATATATTGTTGATTCATTAGCCTTGAGCCCACAGTCAGCAGCACTGACTCACCCCTGAATGAAGCTCATGGAACACAAGGATTTTCTCCAGAATGCACATCACAGCCTTCTCCTGCCAGAACACTAGACAGCACTTCAGTGCTACACTTGGAGGCCGTTTTAAACAGTGAAATCACCAAGAAAAAGCACACACACATATACAAAAAGGTGCTAAATAGACCGCGGAAAGGGCGCTCATTTGCCGTATGAGGGCTGAAACAAGAAGACTTGTTCAACCTCAGCTGGGAACATGCACATCATGCAACCCAGATTTTTTGCCAGTCTTTGCATGTCCATGAGTGACCAGAAACGTGCCACAAATATTGATGTGGAGGTTGCAGATAAATTTCGGAGAGTAAGTGAATCAACTGTACAGGATCAACTGTATTTGCACTTGAGCTATTTAGAGGAAGGATTTGTTCAAGACCCACACGGCATCATTCTTAGTGGGGTCATCTATTGGGCACATTTTAGAAGAGGATCAAATTAGTTCTGAATCGCCTCAGACACGGCAACGTTTGGCTAAGTGTTATTAAGAATGGTACTCTGTTTATTTGAGTTTTGCATTTTCCGTGTTGATAGTAGACTTGTTACTAGCTGAGATTGGATCTGTAACCTCCCAGTCTCCCCAGTGTCCCGGCCCCGACTATGCCCAGGTCTCCAGGTCCCCAGCCCCCAACCCAGAGGGTGCAGTCTGTCTCCTGACCTCAGGCTCTCTCTGGTCCTTCCTTTGGATCAGCATCCCCTCTAGAGCTCACATGGCCATCTTGCTTGCCCCAGCGAGATAAAATGGCCAACTTTATGTGCAGAATTTGAGGATTCATTATGGTTTTACTCTGTGCTTTCTCTGCAAATAACATTTCTCAACAGAAATAATATAAATCTGTAGTGTAAATCAGCCATGTGGACCATACAACTTGCCTCTCGATCTTTTCCAAGACTCCTGTATGGGAAAACTAAAATACCACTCACACTTCCAGGGCGGAACAGTGGTTTCCCAGGAGTGAAGACATCTGCTTCTTCTCTGCAGGAACAGAGGCTGCTCCAGCCAGCCTTGCTGCTGGGCCTGGACGGGCATGGGCTCTTACTAAAACTGTGAGAGAGTGGGCCGTGAGCTGATGTTTACTGCCACAGACTCAGCTTTTGTTGGCATTCAGGTGTCTCCAGCTGAAGAAGTTCCCTTTTGTGTAACACGTTCGCTGTCCCACCAGGAGAAGTTTCTGTGGTTACTGTCAGATTCTGATTCTCAGCGATGCTGCGTGGTGACTCTGAGTTCTCCCAGGCCTTGGGCTGCAGTGGGTCGGGCTGTCCGGGAGGGGCTGTGATTGGGCGTTTGGTCAGTGGGATTTGATAGGTGCCTTAGTTGGACATGTCAGGCATCAGGTTTAAGAAGTGCCCCTCCTGCCCCTACCCTCCCTCCCTTCGTAAGAGAGCCACCGTTTCCTATCATGTAAGAAATAATCTTCTGTGGAAGCTTTTGAATTTTTGAACAGTTGAACAAAGCATTGAGTTCCACACTTGTCCGTGTTGCTTGGATGAGTGTAGGAATGGTCCAGATTGTACCCTCCAGAGGCTTGGCAGGCTTGCTCCATGTCCAGAGGGACCCATCTGATGAGCCGGTCCTTGTAGCATCTCAGTGGTCTTTAGCTCAGAGTCAGGGTTGGGACGGAGGGACAGCATGACAGTGAGGTGTCTAGATCCCACTGGCACCTAAAGGGAACATCAGCACAAAGCACTGCCAGGGGACTCAACTCCAGGACAGGACTCTTGGTCCAGCCAGGTGCCCAGAGTGTGGATCAGGAACCAATTGGAAGTCCAGAGAGAAGGGCTGCAAACACAGCAAGGGCTCAGGTTGTTCCTCAGTGCTTGTGTCCCAGGACCCTTAAATGGGCTCCTGTCTGCAGGACTGTGTCAAGGCTGCACCAGCTAGTGAAGATAGGGCTCCTGATAAGGATGGATTGGGCCCCAGGCAGGGATTAGCCTCCAGAAGGACTGGCCCTCCGGTTTCACAGTGGAGGCACATGATACCTGACTCTAGCTCGCATTACTGGCTACATGTATATTTTTATATGACTTTTATACCACTAGGCATACCCTAGATCAGATTTGTTGATAATTTAGAGCTAATCATAATAATAGCTAACACACTGAACACTTACCATGTACCGTTCTAAGCACATTAGATGCACCATACTATTTATTTCTCCCAATGTGCCTTAGGACATAAGTACTATCATTGTCTCCATCTTACAGATTAGAAAACTGCATCACTCAGGAATTAAGTGGGCATCTGGGATTCAAACCTGGGTGCTCTGGCTTCATAATCCAGGCTGTATGCATTTGCTATGGTAAAAGTGGCTATGCCAGGCTCTCTACCAGTGCTTGGTACACCCCCTTGAGTTCTCACCAGCGTCTGTGGTGTTATCCCTCCAAGGATGCAGAAACTTAGGTCAATTAACTAGCCTAGGGCCCAGCCAGGTTGAGGACTCCCAGTCAGATCCGGTCCACTCTTGCCACCGTACCTCGGTCTGCCTCCAGCTCAAGTGTCTTCATTTGACAAATATTTTTTTAAATTAATTGTTTTATTTATTTATTTATCTGGCTGCATTGGGTCTTCATTGCTGCACATGGGCTTTCTCTAGTTGTGGCGAGCCGGGGCTGCTCTTCGTTGCGGTGCGCGGGCTTCTCACTGCGGCGGCTTCTCTTGTTGCGGGGCACGGGCTCTAGGCGCGTGGGCTTCAGTAGTTGTGGCTCACGGGCTCTAGAGTGCAGGCTCAGTAGTTGTGGCGCACGGGCTTAGTTGCTCCGCGGCATGTGGGATCTTCCCAGACCAGGGCTCGAACCCGTGTCCCCTGCACTGGCAGGCGGATTCTTAACCACTGAGCCACCAGGGAAGTCCGAAAAATATCTATTGATCATGTAGCGTGTGCCAGACCCTCTTTTTGGGTGGCAGGCATTCAGAGGTCCACAGAACAGGCCTGTTCTCAAGGAGCCTCCTTTGGATTGAGTGCTTCTGTTTATAGAACAGCTAATGTAGAGCAAAGAATGGTGAGAGCAAGACGAGGCCTTGGATCAAGCCGGTCCACAGCTGAGTCACTTTGCTGAACTTCACTGAGCTGGTTTCGTTTTCTGTAAAATCAAGACAGTAATCCACCTTGAGTACTAAACCTCAGATCAAATTCCAGCTGCTGCTTATTTATTGTGTGACCTTGGGCAGTTCAGCTCAGCTCTCCAGACTCAGTTTCTCACATGTGTAATAAGGAGCTCCTGCTTTGTAGGGTTGTGAGAACATGTGCTACGTGCTGTAAGGCATGAAGCGTTGAGAAAGTGATCTATAAGTGTCAGTGCCGCCTTGCTTTACCCGCCAAGTCCAAACTCTTAATTTTGTATACAAAATACTCAGCACAGAGTAAGCACTGGCTAAATGGCACGGCTAGAAAGACGATGACGATTGTACGTGAAGATGTCAGATGCGATATATCTGCAGGTTTATGTTTAAATATGCACATAGGTCTCATTTGTTCTGTGACATTATGGAAATACTGGCCTAAGTCTCTTGGTTGAACCCACCTCCACTCAACTTTTCCATTGATAAAAATAGGCCTCATAATGCTGGCCTGGTTCCTGGGCAGGAAATGACTAATACAATCAACTGTTTATGTATTAAATCACAACCCGGAGGCCTGTGTCTTGCACTAGCGATGAGTCTCCGAGGATCCTGGCCATTAAGACGTGGAAGCAGGCTCCCTCTGCTTGCCTCTCTGCTCATCAGCCTGCGGCGGGCTGGTGGTTAAAACTGGAGTGGATTTCCTCCAGAGGATGAATCCTCTTGTTGGCCAGCCTGAGCATCCAGTCAGACTTACATTTCCCTCTGTAAATTAATACATTGACATTCTGGTGTTTGTTTTTAAATGTATATAGATTCCTCATAACGTGGTGACAGTTCACCCTGCTCGGTAACAGATTAGTGACCGTCACTGTGGACATTGCCACGGGACGCTGGCCCTTCTTTAATTGAAGAAAGCCTTTCATGGGAGAGAAAGAGCAGGACCTTGCCTGAGGCGCCCCAGAGGCCTCAGCGCTACACTGGCTGCCCCTTAGCCCTCCCACAGGTTGTTCCAGAGTCTAACCACCCTAGGCCTTCCCAGAACACAGTGTGAGCAGCTGTGCAGTGGCCTAGAGGGATGAGAGCACAGGCATCAGGCAGTTGATTACATTTGATTTCCTTTGCCCCCATGGAGACTCCTTACCTCCAGGGCTCTGTTCCCAGGAGTAAGGGGTTGGGAGGGAGAAGGATGATGGTGCCCCCTGGTGGACAGTGTGCACAGGAGCACCCAGACCACCACTTCAGAGCTAGTTAGTGCCTTGTGGTAGGGGCTCTCTTAGACCTCTGAGAAGTCTCAGGGCCAGCCTGGAGCAATAAAGCTAGACTGGGAGGGGTACGAGGGTTGAAGTACTCATTCCCTGCTCAGGGGGGGATTTCCTTCTCCTCAGCCTCTTCCCGCCCTTGAATTCTCCGGGGCCTCTTTAGAGTGGGACCAGGACTCCTGACCTCTGGTCTCAGCCTGGTCTAGCTGTTGAGAACTTAAGATTCTGGGAGAGGGCATGTGCACATGTGCACAGTGTGTCAGGTTGAGGGAGGGGTTATAGGTCCTCTCTGAGGTCCCTGGGTGTAGAGTGAGGTATGCCTGCCCCACACCCCCGCTTTAGGAAAACCAGCCGTGTTACGGCTCCTAGGAGGTAGCATGGCGTGTTGACAGGGATTTGTCAGTACATGAACTTGGGTTTGAATGCCAGCTCCACCATATGCTAGCTGGTTACCTTAGGTTTGTATACACCACTGTATTAATCTACTCGGGCTCCCATAACAAAATACCACACAGATTGGGTGGCTTACAGCAACAGAAATTGATTTCCTCACAGTTCGGGAGGCTAGAAGTCCAACATCAAGGTGCTGGCAGGTTTGGTTTCTCCCAAAGCCTCTCTCCTTGGCTTGCAGACGGTCACCTTCTCGCTGTGTCCTCATGTAGTCTTTACTCTGTGTGCTCACATTCCTGGTGTCTCTTCTTTTTATAAGGACACTAGTCCTACTGGATTAAGCCCATTTTATGACCTCATTTAATCTTAATTACCTTTTTAAAGGCCCTGTGTCCAAATATAGCCACATTGGGGGTTAGAGCTTCAATATATGAATTCTGAGAGGACACAATTCAGTCCCTAACAACCACTCTGTGCCTCAGTTTCCTCATCTGTAAAATAGGAATAGTAATAACATTTATCTCATATGTTGCCATGAGTTGATTAAATATGTAAAAGAAAGTGGCATACACACACACACACACACACACACGCACACACACACACACACATACACATATGTATCTGCCCCTGGTTCCTGACCCAGAGCTCCTAAATCCTTTGGAATTTCCTGGATGATAGCAGTGTCTTTTGTTCTAATGAGGTGACTCTAGGTAGGCTCCTGGATTGGGGCTGGTCACCAGAAAGACCAAGCCATGATTCGAAGCTTGGAATTTTCAGTCCTACCCCCATTCTCCAGAGAGGGGATGGAAATGGAGTTAATGATCGATCGTGCCTTCATCATGTGAAGCCTCTATGAAGACCCCCTAAAGTACAGGCCTCAGAGAGCTTCTGAGTTGGGGAACACATGAAGGTGCTGGGAGAGTGGCATGATTGGAGAAAGCCTGGAGGCTGCACGCCCTTCTCACACACCTTGTCCTCTTCCATCTGGATGTTCCTGAGTTATACCCTTTTATAATAAACTGGTGTGCTAGTAAGTAAACTTCCCCTGAGTTCTGTGAGCCACTCCAGCAAATTAATCAAACCTGAGGAGGGGGTCATGGGAGCCTCCAATTTGTAGCCGATTGGTCGGTCAGAAGCACAGGTGACAACCTGGACTTGCAGTTGGTGTCTGAGGGGGTGTGTGGGGCAAGCAGCCTTGTGGGTCTGAGCCCTTAACCTATGGGATCTGACTCTCTATCCAGGTAGATGGTGTCAGGATTGAGTTAAATTGTAGCACACCCAGCTGGTGTTGCAGAGACTTGCTTGGAGTGGGGAAAACCCCCCTCACATTTGGTGACTAGAAGGGTCAGAAGTGAAGCATTCTGGGTGAGTAGTAAAGGAGAAGTGGATTTTTCCCACTCGTTGTGTAATGTGTGCACAGACACTCGTAATAAATGCTGCGTGTGATACTGTTGTCTGCCACCTCTTTCTCGCCCACTTTAACCCCCTCCTCACCACCACATTCACAAGTGTTAGCGTCAAGTGTGACGACACCGTGCCGCAAAGTCAGATTTTCCAAAACGTTTTATGAAGCCTTAAGCTTGCCAGGGTTCCTTTAGGAGTCAGTTTCCTCTTCTCAAAAATGGGTAGAATACCTCATTCACTTCATTGTGAGAATTAAACTAAATTGAATTAGGTCATCAATAAAGAGCCTCTATCATAGGAACACAATAAATGCAAATTCCCTCCCTCCTCCTTCTCGTTCTGAAATCCCCTCACCTAAGCACTACTGAGAATTTTTTTTAACATCTTTATTGGAGTATAATTGCTTTACAATGCTGTGTTAGTTTCTGCTGTATCACAAAGTGAATCAGCTATATGTATACATATGTCCCCATATCTCCTCCCTCTTGCGTCTCCCTCCCTCCCACCCTCCCTATCCCACCCCTCTAGGTGATCACAAAGCACTGAGCTGATCTCCCTGTGCTATGCGGCTGCTTCCCACTAGCTATCTATTTTACGTTTGGTAGTGTATATATGTCCATGCCACTCTCTCACTTCGCCCCAGCTTACCCTCCCCCCACCGCCCTGTCCTCAAGTCCATTCTCTACGTCTGTGTCTTTATTCCTGATGAACCTGCCACTAGTTTCATCAGTACTGCTTAAATTCCATATATATGTGTTAGCATATGGTATTTGTCTTTCTCTTTCTGACTTACTTCACTCTGTATGACAGACGCCAGGTCCATCCACCTCACAACAAATAACTCAGTTTCGTTTCTCTTTATGGCTGAGTAATATTCCATTGTATAAATGTGCCACGTCTTCTTTATCCATTCATCTGTCGATGGACACTTAGGTTGCTTCCATGTCCTGGCTATTATAAATAGTGCTGCAGTGAGAATATTGTTTTTAAGACAATAATAAACACTTAGAAATATGCTTAAGGCATATGGATGTCATGATTTCACTGCTGTGCAAAAATGCATGTCTTGTGTCTTAAATTAAAAGCAAGACCTGTTGGCGTCATGATTTCAGTGCTGCTCAACCGTCTGTTTTAAGTTAAAAGTCAAAACCCAGTGCACTGGCACCATCCCACTCCCCAGCGTGAATCCCACCCCCCAACCTGAGGGGAAAGGAGGAAACCAGGCTACAGCTCTGCCCAGTTGGACTAGCTCATCCGCCAAAGAGACCGTGCAGTGAGGAGGCGTGAGGAAGCAGAGACACCCCAGAGACTGTTAAATATTTAAACTCATGCAGAATCAGATCTCGGTCCTCCCAGTGTGACTGCCCTTGTGCACGCCCTTCAGCACATCAGTGGTTCAAACCTCGTTTCCGGTAAATCTCAGAATGATTGCTTTTCTTGATGTGGTAGAGTGGTGAGTCAGCAAGCGTTTTTATAAAGCAGAAGGAGCAGTTACAGAATAGTCATCGCAGGCAGGAGCTGACTTGGGGAATGGCACAGAGAGGGAGAAATCAAGGCACAGGGCTTTGAAAGAATCCTTACATTTTCATTTAAGGATTTAAAGTCACCGAAGCCTTAAATCTCAGAAACCTGCATGGCTCCACGTTGTGCATGAGAGATGACTACGGGCACTGCTTCTAAACTGTGGTGCATCTTCCTCTTCTTCCGTTAGATAATTTAGCTTGGAGTCCCCGTCACTGCGCATGCTCTGAGCATTTCCTGAAATAGGGAATCTGGTTGGTATTCCTGCCCTCTGACCTTGTAGGTTTCCAGAGTGTTTACTAGGAACAGAGCCTGTTATTTACTAGAGACAGTGGGGACCCCCCCCTCCATGAACTGACCACCAGGAACCAGGGGAGCAGGCAGGCAGGAAGGTGGGCATTGTAGACGATATTTCAATTATGGATCAGTCCTTAGTCCCTGGCACGCTGTAAGTACCACATGCATGGTAGTTATTATGATGACTGTCCTCTTTGTAGCAGAAGCTGTCAGCACAGAATGTTAGCATAGGATGTATCTTTCCAATAGGGTGATCTTACTCTGAAAAATAGGAAAGAGGGAGAGTTAAGTAAATGGCACTTGCGGGCCCAGTGCCCCAAAGGGCCAGGTGTCTTGTTTTCTGCCCGAATGCTTACCATGTTGCAGACAGCCTGGGGAGAAACAGAAGGAACAGCTGAAGTGCTCATTGGGGTCAGTGTAGAAATGCTCTCTGGGTCCTCCCTGGCTGCCGAGGTCATTGCCGTGCTGAATAATGAATCAGGCTGATTCTTTGCTTCAGCCAGATGGAGAACTGGGTCATGCTCCACTCCAGAGTCCCCAGGCACCTCTCTGGCCGAGCCCATTGAGATGCTGGATTTAGAAAGCATTTCTGTGTTTCAAAGAAAAGCAGTAGCAGATGAAGCCTAATTTTATTTCAAACTGTGTCCGTAATGACAATGATCTACATTCCTATGTATCATGACCCCAAACTCTGATTTGCTAAAGACCTCCCTATTATGGAAGCCATGTCCAGGGAAGATATTTTGAACCTTGAAAAGCCTATGCATTTTCAGAACAGACTCTGAAAGTCGTTTGAGGTCACAGCCCTTTGTTTACTGGCTGCCTTATTTCTTGGCAAAATCTGGATGGTCCAGCGATCGGCCGGTGGGCAGAAGTCAGGTTCGTGCTGTCTCTGGTGCAGTAACTGGGAATGGAAAGGGCAGAGGGGTGTTCTGAATTCTTAGGGAGACATCCCAGGACGTAGGCTATCAAATATGATGAATGTACCCTAAATGGGTATGTTACTGTGGCCACCAGTATGAAATAAAAAAGGATTCTCTCACAGTTTCTACGTGGGATGTATGATTATTCAAAAGGTCCTTCCTCATAGTCACATACAGTGAGAATATGTTTATTTTTTTTCCGCCTGACCCCAAGAGCACAGATATAAAGAGTCTCCACAGAGCAGCTCTGCGTAGCTCAGGCAGCAGCAGGATCAATATGCTCTTAGAATCCAGGTGAAATGGGCTTGAATCCCAGTCTCGTGTGCTGCGAAGTCCATGGGTTCCCCTGCACAGTTCTGCCCGTTCCCTGGGCTTATATGTCTCTTGTGTTGACTCCCTGTTCTCCACTCTGAGGCCTCCGCCACTACTTTTCCTCCACCAAGCATCTCCCCAGGAGAGGAGTACACCCTTCTCTTAATTCCTGACTTCATCCATCTCTGTAGCAGACTTTTGCTGGAGCATCAGTGATAATATCGAGGGAGCTTACATTGCATCAAAAACAGTCACTGGTTTTCAAAACTGGCTGTTGGGCTTCCCTCACCTTTCTTTTTAATGGCAGTGCCTGCCATTTCCGAGGTTGTGCTTCCCCAGAGGCTGTGCAGTATGCAAACACACACATACTTTTGGATATATTTGCAGGAGGTTTAGAACTTGCTGAAGCCCCATCCGTGGCTCTCCGAGGTCCGAGGACTCTTAGGTGGACCTGAGGGTTCCAGCCCCTGTTCCCCCCCAGGCCCCGGGCCTCTCCCCACCCCCAGGCACCCAAGGTATATCCGTAGTGAGGTTGGATCATTAGTTGGAAAAACGAAACAGGATTGACTGGCTGACTGTTGGTGGTGTTCCTCAATCCTGACACTTTTGACAGAGATCAGAGACCTTGTGAAAACAGTAGCCACCTTTCCTTGAGCATTCCCTATGGGCCAGGCCCTGTTCTTAGCATAAGCCTTCCCGTTCATCATGCCAGTACCCCCAGGATGTGCATACCGCTATCCTCACTGCAACAGATGAGGAAACTGAGGCTCACCAAGATTAAGAAACTTGGCTCAGATCATACTGCTAATAGTGGCCGGCCTGGGATTAGATCCCAAGTCAGTGACTTGAAAACCTAGGCCCTAAACCACAGTGCTCACAGCCCCTCCCCCCCATTCCACTGTACCTTACTCTTTGTGGTTCATGTCCACAGAGCTGTGTGACCTCTGGTGTCACAGCCGAACAAATACGCCCTTCCAGTTTTTTGCAGTACTACTCAGAGCAGAGTGTTTGGCCTCTTTGGTTCATTGATGTGCCTCCAGTACCTGGCATATAGCAGGTGTCAGTAAATCTCTGTGAAACGAATGAACCCATCCATCCTACAAGGCTCAGCTCAATACCATCTCCTTCCAGAAGCTGTCCATAACTCCCTCTCTGTGAGTTAAAAGGCTCCTCCTGGGCTTCCCTGGTGGCGCAGTGGTTGGGAGTCCGCCTGCCGATGCAGGGGACGCGGGTTTGTGCCCCGGTCCGGGAGGATCCCACGTGCCGTGGAGCGGCTGGGCCCGTGAGCCATGGCCGCTGAGCCTGCGCGTCCAGAGCCTGTGCTCCGCAACGGGAGAAGCCACAACAGTGAGAGGCCCGCAAAAAAAAAAAAAAAAAAAAAAAGGCTCCTCCCTCCATGAGCAACCAACGCACACGTGCGCCTCCGCGTCCCCTTATTTCTCGTTGCCGTGTCGTGGATTCCCGCGCTGTGTCTACCCCGCGTCGCACTCATTTCTCTATGTCTCCAGGAACTAATAGGCACTCGGTAAACGTTTGTTGACTTGAAGGCACAGTTGTTATTGTGCTGCAGGGTACTTAGGCTTAAGTGGTAAGCAGTTCCTATAAATGAGTGTTCATTAGGATTACATTTGTAGTGCTAGACCGAATTGTAGCTTTTCTCTTAAATTTTCTTAGTTTTTTCATACCTATAATTTAGTGTCGCTGTCAATTCTGGTATCGTTTACTTTTTCGTCATCATCCCTCCGTAGTTATGTAGAGCTCTGACCGTGTTCTGGGCTTCAAATGCGCTACTTCACAGACTTCGCTCATTTGAGCAGCATCTTCTTTGGTGCCGTGCACAGGGGTTGGCTCGCCTGGGAGGAGGCAAGGTTTGTGTCCGACTGTAGCTCCAGTAGCTCCAGTTCCCTCGTCTCTCCTGTCCTCCATCCCCTGCCCCACCTCGTGGTCCAGGAACGAGGCCCCCAGTTTTCTGCCAGCAGGCTCTCATCTTGCTTGTCCTCGCCGAAGCTCGGACAAGGAGAAGTGGAAGGTCTGTGGGAGAACACAGGCGGCCATGAAAGAGGGTCTCCTGCAGCCAGAGAGAGAAGAGAGGGAACATTTGCTGAGGGCCTGCAGTGCCCCAGCCCTGACCTTCCTCGTTTGCTTTTTGGCTCTCCTGGAAGGGCTCTGAGCTTATAGTTATTGTCATTTTGCAACTGAGTAAGCTTAGGTTCGTGGAGGCTGAGCACCCACCGATGGGAATAGAGGAATGCGGACCCGGGACTGTCTGGCCCTGGAAACCAAGGCTTGGCACTGAGTTCTACCCCTCGACACATGTCTTAGGAAGAGGTTCTCCCCAGGCATCAGTCTCTATTAATAGAGGACTCAAAGAAACAGAAGTTGAAACAGGATGTGTGTTTCCAACCAGGATATGACGGTTGGTTCCAGTGTGGGGGAGAGAAAACCAGTAGGAGAGAAGGAAGCCCCAAGCCAAGAGCTGGGTCCCTCCCAGTTCAGCCATGACCCGGGTTCCCTAAATGCTCGTAATAACTAACAGCATTGACAGGCACAGCAGCAAACTCTGCCCTGTTCATCCTCACAGCATAGATAGGTTGTTGTGAGACAGGGATTTTTAGTATCCACGTTTTACAGACGAGGAAACTGAGGCACAGAGAGGTTAACTAACTTGCCAGATTCGCCTTTCAGGACCAGTCGTAGGAACAGCATGACTTTGAGTAAGGAAGGGGCCGTCTGTGGATGGCAGTGGTTCTCAAAGTGTGGTCCTCAGACCTGCAAATTCAGTGTCACCTGGGAGGCTGTTAGAAGTGCAGGTTTGGGGACCGCTGAATCAGAAATGATGGGGATGGTGTCCAGTTTTCTGTGTTTTAACAAAGCCCTCTGGGTGTTTTAGCTTTGCCTGAGATCTGTTAAACTAGAGAAATCTTTAAAATCCACACATAGAGAAAAAGTTAAAATTTATCAATAGCATAATAAATGTTTGTTGAGTTCTTATTATATGCCAGGCACTATGCTAAATATTTTACCTGCATTATCTCACTTAGTCCAACAATAGTACTACAAAGTATAGGTACTATTATTATTCCCATTTTACAGATGAAAAAACGAAGCCTTAGAGACCTAAGTGACTTCCCCAAAGTCACCAGCTGGTAGGTAGCAAAGTCATGACTTGAATCTAGATCCATCTGATGACACAGTCCATACCCTGAACCATCCATTACTCATTTTTGCCCTTTTGGTAAAGAGCTATTGAAGAATGAGCATTAATATAAGTACAAATGTTGATATTTTTTGCAAAATTTGAAAAAAGTGGGATAGGGAGGGTGGGAGGGAGACGCAAGAGGGAGGAGATATGGGGATATATGTATACATATAGCTGATTCACTTCGTTATACAGCAGAAACTAACACAACATTGTAAAGCAATTATACTCCAATAAAGATGTTAAAAAATAAATAAATAAAATGACCAGCAGGTAACTTAAAAAAAAAGAAAAAAGTATTTGAAAAGTCAGATTGATTAAACATTTGATTACATATTTTGACTGAATATTTTGAGCTCCTATTCTCTGAAATGAGCATTTATTCACAGAGCTGATTCTAATTCCCGAGTTTAAGGAAAACTGGTGTTGGTTATAAACCTTCCTAGCCACACGAGGGCAGCACCAAATAGCGCAGGTTGCTCTTTGCCGCTTGGTTCTTTGAAAGGAAACGGAGCTCGCTGCTTAGTGGAGTTTCCCCTCCATAAACCCGTTTCCCCTTCCTTTGTCCGTAGGGACCAGTGGTGAAGCTTCTCAGATCAGATACTAAATTACATACGGAAAATTAATAATATTGTGAGGGCTCTTGTTTTTTGAAATCCATGTATTCTTGGACTCAAGGACAAAAAAGCAGCCAGTATTTTTTTTCACATTCTATTTTTTATTTTTTTATTTTTTTAAAACATCTTTATTGGAGTATAATTGCTTTACAATGGTGTGTTAGTTTCTGCTATATAACAAAGTGAATCAGCTATACGTACACATATATCCCCATATCCCCTCCCTCTAGCATCTCCCTCCCACCCTCCCTATCCCACCCCTCTAGGTGGTCACAAAGCACCGAGCTGATCTCCCTGTGCTATGAGCTGATCTCCCTGTGCTATGTGGCTGCTTCCCACTAGCATCTATTTTACATTTGGTAGTGTATATAAGTCCATGCCACTCTCTCACTTCGTCCCAGCTTACCGTTCCCCCTCCCTGTGTCCTCAAGTCCATTCTCTACGTCTGCATCTTTATTCCTATCCTGCCCCTAGGTTCTTCATAACCATTTTTTTTTTTAGATTCCATATATATGTGTTAGCGTACAGTATTTGTCTTTCTCTTTCTGACTTACTTCACTCTGTATGACAGACTCTAGGTCCATCCACCTCATTACAAATAACTCAATTTCGTTTCTTTTTATGCAGCCAGTATTCTTTTTCACCTTCCTTATTGTTAATAAATTCTTTGAGTCTTCACAGGCTGTAGGACTCTCGAGTAAGCTATTAGAGAAAGTGAGGAAGTGTGCTCCTGGCTTCTAGTTTTAGGACATAGGACCATCCCACAGTAATGCTGGTGTATTAGGGTTCACCCCCACAAGGATCACCAGGATGCTGTACTGACAGCAGCTGCTGTTGATCTTGAACCCCATTTCCACCTGGGCATATCTCAGTATCCCATCCAAGCCTTGGTTTCTATGCCAGAGGCTAAATTCACTGGAATTTTTTTTTTGAATTTTATTTATTTTTTTTATAGAGCAGGTTCTTTTTTTTTTTTTTTTTTTTTTTTTTTTGCGGTACACAGGCATCTGACTGTTGCGGCCTCTCCTGTTGCGGAGCACAGGCTCCGGATGCGCAGGCTCAGCGGCCATGGCTCACGGGCCCAGCCGCTCCACGGCATGTGGGATCCTCCCGGACTGGGGCACGAACCCGTGTCCCCTGCATTGGCAGGCGGACTCTCAACCACTGCGCCACCAGGGAAGCCCCTAGAGCAGGTTCTTATTAGTTATCCATTTTGTACACATCAGTGTATACATGTCAATCCCAATCTCCCAATTCATCATACACACACACACACACACCACTTTCCCCGCTTGGTGTCCATACGTTTGTTCTCTACATCTGTGTCTCAGTTTCTGTCCTGCAGACCAGTTCATCTGTACCATTTTTCTAGGTTCCACATATATGCGTTAATATACGATATTGGTTTTTCTCTTTCTGACTTACTTCACTCTGTATGACAGTCTCTAGATCCATCCACGTCTCTACAAATGACCCAATTTCGTTCCTTTTTATGGCTGAGTAATATTCCACTGTATATATGTACCACATCTTCTTTATCCATTCATCTGTCGATGGGCATTTAGGTTGCTTCCATGACCTGGCTATTGTAAATAGTGCTGCAATGAACATTGGGGTGCATGTGTCTTTTTGAATTATGGTTTTCACTGGGTATATGCCCAGTAGTGGGATTGCTGGATCATATGGTAATTCTATTTTTAGTTTTTTAAGGAACCTCCATACCGTTTTCCATAGTGGCTGCATCAATTTACATTCCCTCCAACAGTGCAAGAGGGTTCCCTTTTCTCCACACCCTCTCCAGCATTTTTTGTTTGTAGATTTTCTGATGATGCCCATTCTAACTGGTGTGAGGTGATACCTCATTGTAGTTTTGATTTGCATTTCTCTTAATAATTGGTGATGTTGAGCAGCTTTTCATTGCTTCTCGGCCATCTGTATGTCTTCTTTGGAGAAATGTCTATTTTGGTCTTCTGCCCATTTTTTGATTAGGTTGTTTGTTTTTTTGATATTGAGATGCTTGAGCTGTTTATATATTTTGGAGATTAATCCTTTGTCTGTTGATTCATTTGCAAATTTTTTCTCCCATTCTAAGGGTTGTCTTTTTGTCTTGTTTGTAATTTCCTTTGCTTTGCAAAAGTTTTTAAGTTTCTTTAGGTCTCATTTGTTTTTGTTTTTATTTCCATTACTCTAGGAGGTGGATCAAAAAAGATCTTGCTGTGATTTATGTCAAAGAGTGTTCTGCCTATGTTTTCCTCTAAGAGTTTTATAGTGTCCAGTCTTACATTTAAGTCTGTAATCCATTTTGAGTTTGTTTTTGTGTATGGTGTTAGGGAGTGTTCTGATTTCATTCTTTTACATGTAGCTGTCCAGTTTTCCCAGCACCACTTATTGAAGAGGCTGTCTTTTCTCCATTGTATATCCTTGCCTCCTTTGTCATAGATTAGTTGACCATAGGTGTGTGGGTTTATCTCTGGGCTTTCTATCCTGTTCCATTTATCTATGTTTCTGGTTTTGTGCCAGTACCATATTGTCTTGATTACTGTAGCTTTGTAGTATAGTCTGAAGTCAGGGAGTCTGATTCCTCCAGCTCCGTTTTTTTCCCTCAAGACTGCTTTGGCTATTTGGGGTCTTCTGTGTCTCCATACAAATTTTAAGATTTTTTGTTCTAGTTCTGTAAAAAATGCCATTGGTAATTTGATAGGGATTTCAGTGAATCTGTATATTGCTTTGGGTGGTATAGTCATTTTCACAATATTGATTCTTCCAATCCAAGAACATGGTGTATCTCTCCATCTGTTTGTGTCATCTTTAATTTCTTTCATCAGTTATCTTACAGTTTTTCTGCATACAGGTCTTTTACCTCCTTATGTAGGTTTATTCCTAGGTATTTTATTCTTTTTGTTGCAGTGGTAAATGGGAGTGTTTCCTTAATTTCTCTTTCAGATTTTTCATCATTAGTGTATAGGAACGCAAGAGATTTCTGTGCATTAATTTTGTATCCTGCAACTTTACCAGATTCATCACTGGAATTTTGGCTAGAGTAATTATAATAATTTATAGAGTAAAAGGAGTAAAAGGAGCTGCTCTTAATAATTTTTCCAGAACAACAGAGATAAATCAGAACCATCCTGAGGATAATTGGAGCATAGGGTCACGCTAATTTCAAATCTCCTTTCATTTTCCCCCTTTGATGACTCCTTTTAAGATGTTTGTGACACTATATTCATTTGTTCTTTCACTCAGCAATGCTCATGGAGTGTTTTCTATGTGCTAGGTTTTCTGCCTGTGTTATGTTGTTTTCTCCTTGTAAGAACCCCCTCTGAGTTAACTATCATTATTATTCCCATTTTTGCAAATAAGAAAAAAATTGGGACTTTGTAAGTTACATGGCCAAGATCACAGTACCTGTAAGTCAGAGCTAAGATTGTAGTTTAGGCTGTCCATGCTCTTGGGCCAGGTACACTCAAACTGTATTGACATCACTGACTGTGTTCTTGTGCCTCTTTGTGGACCCAGCCCCATCGGATACTGTCCCTCCAACAAGCTCTCAGGCATATGGCAGAGTGGTTAAGAGTGAGGGCCCAGAAGTCACACTGCCTAACTTGCATCCTAGGTCCACCACTTATCAGCCTTGTGCTTCACTCACTTTCCTTTCTATAAAATGGGTACAGTAGGGCTTCCCTGGTGGCGCAGTGGTTGAGAGTCCGCCTGCCGATGCAGGGGACATGGGTTCGTGCCTCGGTCCGGGAAGATCCCACATGCCGCGGAGCGGCTGGGCCCGTGAGCCATGGCCGCTGAGCCTGCGCGTCCGGAGCCTGTGCTCCGCAACAGAGAGGCCACAACAGTGAGAGGCCCGCGTACCGCAAAAATAAATAAATTAATTAATTAAATAAAATGGGTACAGTAACTTAATATTGACCTCACAGGGTTGAGGAGAGGATTAAATGAATAAATACCTATGAGGTGACTTCTAGAACTCACCTAACGATGGGGGCTAGTGGAGCCCACCATGTTATTAGAGGGTTGGAACTTCCAGTTCCACGCCCACCTCCAGGGAAGGGAGAGGGCCTGGAGGTTGAGTTCAGCCACCAGTGGCCAGTGACTTAATCAGTCGCACGTATATGATGAAGGCTCCGCAAAACCCAGAGAGCAGGGTTCAGAGAGTTTCCAGGCCAGCGAGCACGTGGAGCTTGGGGAGAGTGGCACCTGGGGAGGGCATGGGAGCTCCGGGCCCTTTCCCCATACCTTGCCCTGTGCATCTCTTCCCTCTGGCTATTTATTCCTGAGTTATATTCTTTTATAATAAACTAGTGATCTAGTATACAAAATGTTTCTCTGAGTTCTGTGAGCCACTCTAGCAAATTCATTGAACTCAAGAAGGGGGTCATCCGAACCTCGATCTATAGCTGGTCGGCCAGAAGTACAGGCGACACCCTGGACTTGGGATTGGCATCTGAAGTTGGCGGAGGCAGGAGGTGGGGCGGGCAGTTGTTGGGGGGACAGTCTTGTAGAACTGAGCCCTTAACTTGCAGGATCTGACGCTCTATCCAGGTAGATGGTGTCAGAATTGAGTTGAATTCTTGGACACCCTACTGGTGTCTGAGAATCGCTTGTTGGTGTGGAGGAAAACATCTGCACATTTGGTAAAGGTGGAAAAGCTGAGTTTTTCCATTACAAGGTGGTACGTAACAAGATGAAAATGATGGGGGAGGGCTGGGCTGTGGCATTGTGAGTTTACTCATGAGGGACTATGTAGGGAGCCAACAAGGGAGGGGAGTTCCTGGGCATAGCCCCGTGAAGTTCTGGGTAAGGGGCTGCCCTTGCACCTGTGGCATCCTCTTCCCCTCGGGCAGTTTCTCTCCAGCAGAAACACATGAGCACGTGAAATGTGAAGACATCTCCCAGAACATTTCCCCAGGACACAGGGTCCTGAGTAGCTTTCACAGTTGTTGTGGGGATGACCTTCTCTTTTTTGGTGTATTTGTAAAAGGCATCGTGTGCACCGTCAGTGAGCAGGAAACGTTCCACTCCGGGCGGTGACGCAGGTACCTCCGTCCTTCCTTTTAGGACGTGAGGATCCACCTTCTATTAGCGTAACCGGGTTGTCTTTGGTCTTTTCGTGTTTTGTTTTCCCCTGAGAAAGTGTGATTAGCAATTCAGGAAGGAGGCACCCAGCCTGGGTGTGGGGTCTGAAACAGAGAAGGTTGAACTAGAGTGAATGTGGTCACTTTGGGACAGTTGGCTGCATTTCTTCATTGTATTATGAAGTTCACTTTGGGGAACTTCAGAAGACACTCTTTGAGAAACAGCCTGTTGGCTCCACAGAAGTGTGGCACCTTATCTGCCCTCCTGTCCTTCAAAGGTGGTCTCTTCAGTTGGTGTGCAGCTCAGGAGGAGACCCGGGTCACAGGTTGCGGTGAGAAACCGCAGTTCCAGCCACCTGGTAAACCTGGTGATTAACAGCTAGGCAGATGCTCTAGCCAGATCACCCTAGTATGTCCCAGGAACTTCTTTCTTGATAAATTTTTGGATTTTTTGCTTGTTACAATATGGATAAGATCCTTTTTTTTTTAATTGAACACCTGAACTTTTAAAAGGAAGACAAGGAGTGTGATCTCAAATCAAATATCTCTAAATGATAAAAGAATAAATGGAATTTGTGCTCTAAGGTATCTCACAAGTCCATCCATTCTGCAGGCTTTCAGGATTTGGGGCTAGTAACAAATGCTGAGACCTATTATCATGAAAGCCCATTTTCCCTCCTCTTTTTTTTTTTTCATTTCTGGTTATTAGAGAATACATTTTGCCTCATTGTTATTAGAAACAAGTGACAAACATGTAGCTAATTCTCCCAGGTGCTTAACAAGTAACAAATTTCACAGGGGTTACATTTCTTACTACAAAAAAAAAAAAAAAACCTGCCTTATACTAGATAAAGGTGCTTAGAAATGTTTATACCCATTAGCCCTGTAATTCTACTTCTAGTAATCTGTTCTAAGAAAAAAAAACCTGAACACACTCACACACTCACAAGCACACACACACACACAGAAAGTTAGGCAAGAAGATAGTTATTACTACATTTTTTTAAATTAAATTTATTTATTTATTTATTTATTTTTGGCTGCATTGGGTCTTCGTTGCTGCACGCAAGCTTTCTCTAGTTGTGGCAAGCAGGGGCTACTCTTCGTTGCGATGCACGGGCTTCTCATTGCAGTGGCTTCTCTTGTTGTGGAGCACGGGCTCTAGGCACGTGGGCTTCAGTAGTTGTGGCACACAGGCTTAGTTACTCCACAGCGTGTGGGATCTTCCCGGACCAGGGCTCGAACCCGTGTCCCCTGCATTGGCAGGCGGATTCTTAACCACTGCGCCACCAGGGAAGTCCTACTACATTTTTTTAATAGCAAAAAATAGCCACAATTTAATTTTCCAACAATCTAGGATTTGTTGCTAAATTAGATGATTGAACATTTTGTAGTAATTAAAGACGCATTGAGTACACCTTGTAGAGGATTTTAAGGTACGTTGACCTGTGGCCAGTGAGTAATCTCCTGTTCTCTGACTTTCCTCCTAGTGTTTTGCTGTGCGCTCTCTGGGGTGGGTGGAAATGGCAGAGGAGGACCTCGCCCCTGGCAAGAGTAGTGTTGCCGTCAACAACTGCATCAGGCAGCTTTCTTACTGCAAAAATGACATCCGTGATACAGTCGGCATTTGGGGAGAGGTAAGTAACAGGTGAAAATAATTAATGGCAGACTTGCTTGCATTCCACTGTTCCTTATGAAACCCCAGAGGTCTGAGAGCCGAGAGATTTGGTACTGATGGCTGATGAAGGTATTTATTGGGGTCACTTTCCCATGAAGGCAGCTGGTGTAGACATGATGCACCTGTGATTTACCTATTAGCCCTGCCAGAGCCCGTTGAGGACTGGGGCCCTGGGAGAGGGCGTTTCTCGGTGTCTAAATGACAGGATCTACTTTGGTATCCTGAGTCCCCAAGGATCCATGGATGGACTTAAGGGCCCAGAAACCCCCTAACCTCCATGCATATTTGGATGTGCCAGTCTACAAGAGCAGTTTTCTGGGAAAAAGACCCATACCTCTCTCAAGGTACATTCTCAGAGGGGAACGTGACCCCCACATATACCCCCAAAACGTTCTTGCCCCCTCTCTAAAAGTTGACACATCATCCTTTTATAATACAGTCTTCTTTATTTGTGATCTGAAAATCCACCTCGTACATGAGGTTTGGAATTGATACCTGTGTATTCTTTCTTACTGTGAAGAACAAAGCAATTCCAGTTTGAAAGGTTAGTTGAGATCATTTCAGAAAGGAAAGTCATGAGTAAAAATACCAAATTTGTATAAAAATCACGTGAAATTGGAAAAGCCATATTCCTACTAAGCTCTGAGACCTGTACAACAAGCACATCGGGAGCATCACGAGGTAGTGGTCCACGTGAGTCCTCTCTACTTGATCAGTCCCCAGTTAAGAGCACTGGCAGCGAAAGTTTGCTTTTTGATTGGGCTGTTAGGAGCCCCTGTCGCCTTTTGTCCTAGCAGCACTGTCGTAGTAGGAGGTAGGTTCCCAAGGCTCCTCATGGTAGAGTCCGTCTGCTTTAGAATGGGGCTGAGCTGCAACACGAACCAGATTTTTAGATCCCAGGCATGGGAGGAGAGGAGGAAGAATTTTCTCCTGCCAAGAAAATGACACTTTTTTGGTATTTGCCTCTATTATCCTTTCACTGCGTTACCTTTCCAATACCCAGGCCTATTTCTCCCACCAAATTATCCATCTGTCTTCTCTCTCCTTCATTCAAAATGCTGTTCTGGGCTTCCCTGGTGGCGCAGTGGTTGGGAGTCCGCCTGCCAATGCAGGAGACACGGGTTCGTGCCCCGGTCTGGGAAGATCCCACATGCCGCGGAGCGGCTGGGCCCGTGAGCCATGGCCGCTGAGCCTGCGCGTCCGGAGCCTGTGCTCCGCAACGGGAGAGGCCACAGCAGTGAGAGGCCCGCGTACCGCAAAAAAAAAAAAAAAAAAAAAAAAAAAAAAAAAAATGCTGTTCTACCAAAGGCATAGATCTCAGCTAGGATTTAGAAGGACAGCTGGCGTAATCTATACTGCTGTTTGAGAGACTAATGAATACCGCCAGGTATTTAGAAGAGCTAAGTAAGATTCTAAAGGAATCTCCAATTGGCACGATTCCAGCAGGAAAGAAAGCTTTGGGTGGGCCAGCAATGCCTGAGAATCTGCTATGCCTTCCCACCTAGTTAGCCCCCGCTAGGCCATTCCTATGTTTCTCAGTTCTTGCCTCTTCTTCTGAAACGATAAATTCTTCAAGCAGTGTTTCTAGTTCATAGTATATAAAGTACAGCTCAGTGTTTAGGGTTATGAGCTTTTTATGTTATGTGACTTTTTGCCATGCCTCACCACGCACAGCACAACTCCTTAAAGGTTTGTTGAACGGCTGACTGAAAATAAAGTCATGACTTTCAGATGAGTGTCCCATCTTTAGATGACACCTGCATAAGCATTGGTCGTTTGGGTTACAATTAGCAAGACTTTACAGTGGTCAACCAGGAGTTGCTGAGTGTTCATGAGAAAAGGGAAAGGGCACATATGGGAAGACACGAGTGTGCCTAGTGAACTCAACAGAAGCCACGGTGCATTTTCATTCAGGGATAGTCCACACTCAGCCAACCATTCTCACTTCAGATGACCAGCTGGTAGCTGTCACTGGTTCTGTCCGGTAATACGATGACTGTCGACAGAGGTAATTGACAAAGATGGCCTGTGTTGCCTTTGCGTGGACCAGTTGTGGTTTCTAAGCTGAATCAATCCAAAAGAAATGCACCACCCAGCTCAGTGCAGGGTAGGGGGATGATTTCAGCTCATCCTGGATCTCATCTGTAGACGCTTGGCTTAGACATTGACTAGCAGAGGCACTGAAACACCCGTGTCTGCCACCTCGGCAGCAGAGCTTGTGTTTACTCTGAGAACCTTTGATGGGGACCTGAAATATCGTTCTCAAAAACCAGACCAAGGAGCATCTGTCCTGCTTTGGATTTGAACATCTGCCAGGAAGCCTCACTGTGCTGCCTTGCTAGACCTCCCTAGCGTCCACGCCACAGCATCTGGGCTGAACATGACCTTCAGTGGACAGTTTAATAATTTCTTAAAATTATGCCTGAGGATTTGCAAGGGGAGTGAAGTTGGATGGCCTAGCATTCCTACCCTCAAAGAGCCAATATGTGGCGAGACAGGAGACCAAAACCTGAAAACCTGAAGAGTGATGCAAGAAACCTCAGCCTCCCCCGTGTTGGTATCACAACAGCACATGCGCTAAAGGCCTTGCGACTTCTGTGTCAGGCTGTGAGCAGGTTACTTAACCTATAAGCCTCAGTTTTCCCATCCGCTAATCACAGATAATAAATCCAAGCTCTGAGGCAAGTTAGAGCCCTCATGACCCAAGGAACCTGAAGCCTGTCGCATAACATCTGAGGTGTGATAAAGTCACTTCAGCGTTAGCTATTGTAGCACCGAGAAGTGTCACAAAGCTGTGCCTGCTATTTACCAGCCAGATCACACAGATAAGAAGTGGTGTAACAGTTGAGAAGAGACAGACATCGTTGTGGACCTGGGAAGGGCGTCAAGGGGTTGCCTGGTAGGGTCTGGCCAGAGGGGAGGGAATGGGGACAGAGGGGTTGTGAGGGGATGACAGACTTGGAGTCAGTAAAAGGCCAGATTCTCCAGGGAACCCGCCTTTAGCCTTTTTTCTTAAAGATTCAAAGTGTAAATAATTAAAAATAAGAGCCAGCTAGAAAGCAGGCTAGGGACACATTTCAGAGGATTTGGAGAAGGAGAGAGAAATTGGGCATGTGAGGGGAAGGTGAAAGATTTATGAATCTCTTAATCAGGAGGGGATGTCTCTCCCTTAGGAGAACAAATTACAGGGGTGAATTTTTGATCATTGAACCGACACCCCCAGGTAGCCACAGACATCCCGAGGACGTGTGGTTTCATGAGGAAGGTAACCTGTCTTCTCGTTGACTCCCAGGGGAAGGACATGTACCTGGTCCTGGAGAACGACACGCTGAGCCTGGTGGACCCCATGGACCACAGTGCGCTCCACACGCAGCCCATCGCCAGCATCCGTGTGTGGGGCGTGGGCCGCGACAACGGCCGGTGAGTGCCCCGGGCCGGCGCTGTCCTTTGTCACCTCACCCGGTGCCCCAGTTTTAGCTTAACCCTGGAGCGAGGCCTCACTGTTACTGCATGTTGCTGAATATGAAACTTGACAGTAGACTCTCTGTAGAAATGTAAAAACTTAAAGCACATCTCTATCCCTGCCTCATCAACCCTCCTTCCGTTCCTGGTTTCTGTACCTCAAACCTTTTGTCAACTCTGGATCCTGCTTCTGATTCCATGTATTTCTCCCCCAACCCCCACTCATCCTCATTCATCTAAGTTCCCTACTCATCCAGGCTTTCTGAACTCCCACCTTTTTTTTTTTTTTTTTTTTGGCTTCTCTGCAGTCTGTTTTAAAGTTGAGTCTCAGCTATTTCAGATGCTCTGCTATTGGTATTTTCTTTGTAGAGGGCTTGTTGGAAGGGAGAGGTTGTACAGCCTTTAATCACATGCTTTATTATTTTTTTAAATTTGTTTTATTGAGGTATAGTTGATTTATAATGTGTTAATTTCTGCTGTACAGCAAAATTCACACTGTACAGTATAACTGTACGGGGATTCAGTTATGCATAGATATACATATTCTTTTCCATTATGGTTTATCATAGGATACTGAATATAGTTCCCCGTGTTATACAGTAGGACCTTGTTGTTTATCCAAATTGCAAGCTTTAGATCATTAACTCATGCTGATCAGGAGCTTCTGGGGTTTGAAGATGGCTGAACTCTTTTAACGTTTGAAATGTCTGGTCATACCAAAGTTCCACTCAATGTGTATTTTTCTGAAATTCTCCTGAGTATTTGTCATTGCCAGTAAGTACTTCTTAATAGATGTGTTGTGAATTTTTTGCTGTCCAGTGACTGGAAACAAGGAAGTTCTGATTTTCAAGTACATATTCTAACTAATAAAGTGACAGTAATCACAGGCATCATACTTTGATACTTTATGAAGTAATTGGGCTACATGAAATGCATCTAACTCTTGAATTAAATTAATCTTTGTCAACTCTCGAGGTATACCCGAGGATCTCCTAGCATTTAGGGACAAGCTATAGGATGATTATTTATTGCTCTGTTGAAAAGGGGCAAGAGCATTGCAGAAGCTGCTGAAAACCCCAGACGACAGAGAGACTGCTCCCCTGGGGTGGCTCCATTCCTGGGCATCCTGGCTTATTGGATCATGGGGTCCTCTAGGTGGCTGTGCCTTGGCTTTGCCATCCTTTGTCTTCCAAAGATGGGCAGTAGTGAATTTGATAGTTTTTTGATTCAGTTCCAAGTCCTAAGCCTGAAAGGAAAGTGGTTAAGCATTCATCAAAGAACAAGCATTTTTGCTGGAATCACAGGTGAGAAATGGTCTGCAAAAGAGAGAGCTGCAATGTCCTCTGACAGCTGATTGGATAAACCTTCATGGGAGCACAGTTGTGTCTTTGAGCTTTTGTAACAGTGATGAACGGTGACAGCTGGACCAGGTGCTTTGGGGGGAAATGAGTAGATAGATTATGCATCCACACCTGTCATTCAATTGCTTAGCAGAGCTGGAGCACTGGAGTTGATGCATTGGCATGAATTGATTAAGTTTACAGAGGAAAATACCTGATGATGTTCGTGCATCATTAAAAACATTTAGCCTTGATGGAAGAGTGTAAGATACTTGATCCTTCCCTACTTCCTGTCCTCCAAGTTTGTTTTCAAGACAGGAGTCAAGAGGAAGATCATGATTTACGTGTACAACTGGATGGGGTTGTGTTTTTTTGAGGTTAGCTTGTGAGTGGATTTCATCGATGAGGTTTTCAGTTCACCCCAACTCTTTTTTTTTTTTTTTTTTTTTTTCTTTTTGCGGTATGCGGGCCTCTCACTGTTGTGGCCTCTCCCGTTGCGGAGCACAGGCTCCGGACGCGCAGGCCCAGAGGCCATGGCTCACGGGCCCAGCCGCTCCGCGGCATATGGGATCCTCCCAGACCGGGGCACGAACCCGTATCCCCTGCATCGGCAGGCGGACTCTCAACCACTGCGCCACCAGGGAGGCCCCCACCCCAACTCTTTAAAGTAAGGTCAGATGCTCTTTGTTCAGGGAGAAAATATGATTCAAATTGCGATTGACAAAATTATTCAAGCCCTGAGCTTAGTTTTCTCTCATCTGTGAAATGACGGTGATAATAAGAACCACAAAGCACCACAAAGCACGTGTGTGTATGTGCCTCTGTGTGTATAGTAATTGGCCCACTGATGGGGGATGTGGAAAATGCTTAATGAATGTTAGCTCTTGAATCGTTAAAGCAATATCCACTAGCAGAGACAGCTAATTACATGGCTTCCTTTCAAAGACAGGGAGGATGAGGGAGGGGTCAGACCTCAGGGAGGTTTCGAGGACAGTTTATCATTGATAACAGAGGGTGAGAGGCTGTTTCAGACACTGAGTTCAGTTGTCCTACAAAGCAGGAAGGGCCACTCCCCTTGCCACCCAGTGATATCAGTGTAAATTAGGTTACCTTGCCTTGATTATGTTTTTGAAGTGTGGGCTGAGTTACTCATGTTTTTTAAACCATTTCTTATTCTTACTCAATGTTAGCAGATAAGTGTAATTTAGAAATACACTGAGGGCTCTGCATCAGCTGTCAGGACCTCAGAAAGCTCATGTAGTGGTTGGGGGCCCTTGAGCTAGATTGCTTTTAGAAACAGTAAATAAAAAAGTATGTTTGTCAGTGAAAGGTTGTATTTCTCCCATTGGACCCCTGAGTTTTCATTCTCTAAAAGAAGGCCTTTGTATTCCTGCTTTTTAAAAAAAATACTTTCTTTTGCTCTTGATTCCTTTTTTTTTTCCTTACAGCAATTTACAAGAGCAAATTCAATTTGTAATGCTGCAAAGGAAAGGAGTTTACACTTTGCATGAATAAAACATAAAAGTGTTTCATTTTGCTTGAGAAAATGAGTCCATTTCACATTCTCTTTTGTAACCTCCCTTGCCGAGAAAATGGAATCTCTTAGGGAATTTCTTGATGTGGTTAAAATGAATATGGAAAGTATGTATACCAGAGGCTTGAAGGGCACAGTCTGTCTTGAAATTCAGAGTGCTTCACTGAGCCGTGTAATTTCAGGATTTATAAAGTTGTTTTGGGTTTAGCATTTTCTTAAGGCTTTCAAGTGGATTTGAGTTGCTCTGAAGAAGTTACTTATGGAGTAAGTTTACTTTGGGTGAGGGGATGATCCAGCTGTGACACACCCCACCGATCCCCCAGGTTGATTTGGAGAAGCCTCTTATTATGAATGGCTGAGAAGTCGCCATCGCATCAGACGTTGGTTCTCTGTGGGGTGCTGGTGGTTGCAGGACTGGACTGAAGTTTTTGTCTTGTTCTTGAGAGTCACGCCTGCCTTTATTATGGCATTTCTTGGAGCCCATGTGCATTACTGCCAGGCAAAGGGAGGGCTCCCTCCTCCTACTTCGGTTCCTTTTGATCACAGTGAGATAAATGTCAAGGCTCCCAGAGATGGTACTGGTGAAAGGGGTTTCATGAGCCTTGTATTTCCAATCACAGGGAGCACCCAGATTGACCTGCTCTGCTTCCACCCCTGTGGGAAGGAGGCCCTGGGTTGTAGAACTGGCATTTTGCCGCCAGTGACTGGGGCAGGTGACCACAGTGCCATCTCTCATCTTGTCTCTACGGACCTGCAGGCTGCCCTTCCAAGGATGGGGTGGGAGGGGTTTCACAACAATCTCAGGGGCTGTGCTAATCCGGCCACAGCTCTCCTATTTATTCATTCGGCCCTGGGAAGCAGCACTCTCCTTATTCTTTTATTTTATTTATTTATTTATTTTTGTTTTTGCGGTACGCAGGCCTCTCACTGTTGTGGCCTCTCCCGTTGCGGAGCACAGGCCCCGGACGCGCAGGCTCAGTGGCCATGGCTCACGGGCCCAGCTGCTCCACAGCATGTGGGATCTTCCCGGACCAGGGCACGAACCCGTGTGCCCTGCATCGGCAGGCGGACTCTCAACCACTACGCCACCAGGGAAGCCCCCTCCTTATTCTTTTAAAGAGATATCAATAGCAAGCAGACATAACTTCTGAACATAGGAGACTTTAAACTGGGACTTTCCTTGCCTCTTGTGACAGGTAAGGGAAGGGGCACACAGATCCTTCTGTACGTTGCCAATAAGCAATAGAATCTGCTAATCCTGTCTGTTTCCCATGAGAAAGGAAAGTGGGTGGATGGTATAGTCCAGGGTTTCAGACCCCATAAGTGGGATTTCCCAGGTCGGTGTACCATGGAGCACTAATCAGGTCAAATGTTCATAGACTTTCCTTGAAAGGGAAAAAAAAAAAGATCTAGGGTCAGTTGGGAAAGTGGGTTAAACCAAGTGCATCAGGCCCCTTTGCTTTGGACCCTCTCGGAGGTTCTCCTGTCCTGATGTGGACTGGAACCCTTTTCTTCATGGAAATGCAGTCTCATGGAACACACTTTGGGAAACGCTGCTCTGGTCAATAAACTCATTAATTTAAATTAGTGGCAACACTAGACTGCTGTTTTTGTCTTTAGGAAAAATTGGAATTCCTTGTAATAAATAACCATTATAAGTGGAGACCCCACTGGGCCTGCTCTAATGAAGGTAAAATTCCTTTATAATTAAAAGCAGCCATCACAGCCATTGTGCACAAGCGCTTTTTAAAAAGCACTTTCTTATGCAGGTTAAATGTTGACCCTGTGATGCTGTTTGTGCTTATAGTTTGTATAGCAGAACTTCTCTTCTGAGAAGGTGTTTTATGTGTCTCTTTCCTGCTTTTTTTTTTTTTTTTTTTTTTTTTTTTTTTTGCGGTACGCAGGCCTCTCACTCTTGTGGCCTCTCCTGTTGTGGAGCACAGGCTCCGGACGCGCAGGCTCAGCGGCCATGGCTCACGGGCCCAGCCGCTCTGCGGCATGTGGGATCTTCCCGGACCCGGGCACGAACCCGCGTCCCCTGCATCGGCAGGCGGACTCTCAACCACTGCGCCACCAGGGAAGCCCCTCTTTCCTGCTTTTGATGAACAGTTTTTAATAAAATCTTACTGTGTGATAGATTATTCATAAATTTCCAATTGTTTATCTTTGACTTAACTGTTTTATCTGGTTAAGATCTCAGGAACTTTTATCTAAATAACATAGTAAGTCTCAAGTGCACTGAATATTTTTTTTCGTTTTCTCTTCTCTTGGGATATTCCCAACTGGTTTTATCCACCAAGCCCCTGGTTTTAAGTTGCTTTAGAAGTCTCCTGCCACACATAGTTCATGCTTTTGTTTTCCTGCCAGTGTTGTTCTGTGTTGATTCTTTTGAAAAAACTGCTTAATTTTGGGATGGGGTTGAGGGGTACATGGGCATCCTGGCTGTAACACTGAGGTTAGTCAGAATATGCAAAACTGTAACTTGTAGGCTTCCAAATGTAAAAGGTGGTTTCGTAACCACTGTCTTTCAACCTCTTTACTTTAGAGATTAACTGAGGACAGAAGGGGATGATTTGCCTTAGGTGACCCATCTAGTTGTGACAGGGCAAAGACAGACTCCTGGAATTGTCCTCTGTCCAAATAGGAGCTCCTCTGTTAATCTGACAAGACATAATGGATGGTCTCACATAACCTGGGCTCAGCAGGGAGACGGGGAACTCTGCACTCGAGGCCTGGTCTCTTTCCTTGAGGAGATGAAACCACAGGTGTGAATTAAAAGCAGAGGTTGACAAAATATGGCCCCGAGCTGAAAATGGTTTTTCCATCTTTAATGGGTTGTTTTAAAAAGGAAAAAATGGGCTTCCCTAGTGGCACAGTGGTTAAGAATCCGCCTGCCAGGCGACACAGGTTCAAGCCCTGATCTGGGAAGATCCCACATGCCGCGGAGCAACGAAGCCCATGAGCCACAGCTACTGAAGCCCACGTGCCTAGAGCTCGAGATCCACCACAAGAGAAGCCACTGCAGTGAGAAGCCTGCGCACCACAACGAAGAGTAGCCCCTGCTCGCCGCAACTAGAGAAAGCCCGTGTGCAGCAACGAAGACCCAACACAGCCAAAAATAAATAAAAATAAAATAAATTTATTAAAAAAAATTTTTTTTAAGGAAAGGAAAAAAAGAATAGGGGACCCAAATGTGGAGGACCCAGTATGGCCTGGTTCTTTCCAGAAAGAGCATTTACAGTAACATGCATTCAGAATAGAATGAGGCAGTCATTGTGGCTTCTGTAGGAAGTCTGTGGAAAGGCAAGTCCTATTCTGCCATCTTTCCAGTGTCTTCCTAGTCTGCCCAGCCAGGGGACTTGTCTGTAAGTTGAAGGAGACCTGGAACTTGCACATGTAACATTATGCCCACATTCTGTGGGCATATGCCATCATATCCCTTTGGCCACATGCAGCTTCAAGGGATTCTGGGAAATGGAGTCTCTAGCTGGGCCAACAATTGCCTAGTTAATACCGCTATTAAAAAAGATGAGGTGGGCTTCCCTGGTGGCGCAGTGGTTGGGAGTCTGCCTGCCGGTGCGGGGGACGCGGGTTTGAGCCCTGGTCTGGGAGGATCCCGCATGCCGCGGAGCGGCTGGGCCCGTGAGCCACGGCTGCTGAGCCTGCATTTCTGGAGCCTGTGCTCCGCGGCGAGAGAGGCCACGACAGTGAGAGGCCCGCGCACCGCGATGAAGAGTGGCCCCCGCTCACCGCAACTAGAGAAAGCCCTCGCACAGAAATGAGGACCCAACACAGCCAAATAAATAAATAAATAAATCAAAAAAAAAAAAAAAAGATGAGGTGAAACAACTAGCCTCTGACACAGTCTGAAAAGGAATCACCTCAGTGTTCCCAGCCTGTGACCTATTGTTTCCTGTGCCAGTTATTTAGCTGCTGTCCCTCAGCTCCAAACCCACCCTTCTCTGCTCGCTTTGTGAGACTGGAGCTGGGACTCTGCAAAAACGTTTCTGCTTCTCTAGTTTGCTGCTCGTTAGACTCTGACTAGAGGGGGCTGCAAGGCTGGAGGAAAGAGAAGGACCTTGCTTCCCGTGTCTGTGAGCATCATCCTAGAACAACTTCTTCATCACGTTGTGTCAGTTCTCACGCAGTTTTCCTAGCACTCACAGAAATGCAGAACCGTTGATCATTCCCCTTCTTCAGAGCTACCAGTGCCACTGGCTCGGGTGCCCTCTTTAAAGGTCTGAGTCCTGACCCTGCTTCCAGTCTAGAGACACCAGCCCAGCAGCACTACCTCCTCAGTGTCAGAGGTTTTGCACCATGGGGCTTCTCCAAGCTTCTAGGTTTTGATAATTCCAACCTCTGCCCTTTGTTCTCTCCACCCTCCAGGTCACAGCCCCCTCTTGCAATTGCTGCCTCCATGATAACTTCTTCCTATTCCCTTTTTAGTTTTGTAGTTACAGGTCTTTAAATGATCTTTCTGTCCCAGTAACTGGTGTGGTTCCTGTCTCCTGCCTGCACGCTCCCGAGTTAACCCTTAAATGGAATTAGCACTGACTAAAGGAGGCAGCATGAGGGCATGTCTGCCCTGAGGAGGGCATTCAGGAGAGCAAGTGAGTGGAGCTGTTCTTTATGTTCAGCTTTGCACATTGTGGTGACACAACAGCATGTATGCCAAGGAGACGTCCTTTCTAAATTGGTGGAAGTTGCCAGTGATAAAGGGCAGTTCTGTTTTAGGTGACAGGATTTTAGAAATAGTGGGCCTCTTGGTTTTTTTTTTTTTTTTTAATGTTTTCAATATCCACATTTTTTTAAATAAATTTATTTATTTATTTTTGGCTGCGTTGGGTCTTCGTTGCTGCACGCGAGCTTTCTCTAGTTGTGGAGAGCGGGGGCTACTCTTCATTGCAGTGCACGGGCTTCTCATTGCAGTGGCTTCTCTTGTTGCGGAGCATGGGCTCTAGGCACGTGGGCTTCAGTAGTTGTGGCACACTGACTCAGTAGTTCTGGCTCGCGGGCTCTAGCGTGCAGACTCAGTAGTTGTGGTGCACGGGCTTAGCTGCTCTGCGGCATGTGGGATCTTCCTGGACTGGGGCTCGAACCCATGGCTCCTGCATTGGCAGGCAGATTCTTAACCACTGCACCACCAGGGAAGTCCCGGGCCTCTTGGTTTTTGATCTAATTGAAAGTTATCTCTATTTTCCCTTTGCCACTGTTTCTTTTCCTAGGAGTGATGGAGAGAGGCGTGTCTTCACAGGGTGGATGGAGAGCTTCCTAATGACATGTAGTCAGAGGGTTCTCTGAGCCAGCCAGTAATGAAAGATTGATGGAATCCCAAGATATGATAAAAGTTTAATCTAAGGTATATGCTGCCTTGCCTCAGGGAGAAAAGTCTTCAGGGAGAGAGCAGTAATTCTCTCCCTATGTTCCAGTATTACCTTGACCTCTAGAGCTAATTTCTTTTTAATATAGACACATGGTAAGCAGAGGCATCAGGATTTACTTGACCATTCCGCTGACTTACACCATAGTTATATTTTATCTCTATAGAAGTGGCCTTCTTGCCTTCTATTAATCATGCTGGGATGCTTGCTAATACTTTCAATCTAGAATAACCTGTAAGGAAAGACATTATAAGTGATTGTCTAAGAAAAGTTTCCCTCAGAGGAATGCCTTGAGAGTGTCTTCAAGCCGATCCTTCCTTAGTGGATATATGAAGACAACAGTTTCTTCTGAAGAACGCATCCTGTGTTTGGATAGCTGGTTCAGTGCATAATCCATTGTTTCTCATAAGCATGTTTCAGCACCAGACGATGTAGCGTGGGAGCTTGAGATTGTCATGTCAACAGCAAAAAATTCTGATGATGATCCCTGAGCAACTTCCATCTCACGCTTCCCCTGAGTCCCAAGCCAGGTGAGGGATGGCCTATTCCGGATGTAGCATGAGGGTGATCCATCATACTAGGCTCCAGTGATTCTCTGTCAGTCTTGAAAGTACTGCGATCTTCTTGGAACACTTAGAGCCTTCCGAAACCAGAAGTAAGAGTAGTGTTAGCGGAAAAGAAGCCTAATGACCCACACAGACATGGATTCGTGTCTTAGAGAGCAGAAAAAGTTGTAACTATTGTAACCCAAAACGTCACTTGGTTACTTGGCCTGTCGTATATACTCAACAAATGATTAAGTGTTTGATAAATCGCTAAAAGCCTTACATTATCGCAGATGAATGGATAGTCACTGTTTTTCGTACACAGATTATCACCTTAACTCTTTTTTTTTTTTTTTTGCGGTAGCGGGCCTCTCACTGTTGTGGCCTCTGCCGTTGCGGAGCACAGGCTCCAGATGGGCAGGCTCAGCGGCCATGGTTCATGGGCCCAGCCGCTCCGCGGCATGTGGGATCTTCCCGGACCGGGGCACGAACCCGTGTCCCCTGCTTCGGCAGGCAGACTCTCAACCACTGCGCCACCAGGGAAGCCCCACCTTGAACTCTTTTACTTAAATGTAATCGTCTGAGATTTGGGGCTTCCTGGTGAATCCAGTGATTGAGAGCATAATGCAGCTCCTCTGATTCGTTTCACTCACAGAACACTTCTGACACCAAATGTGTCGGTTTTCCACACCAAGCAACTCTCCAGGGCTCTGCCGACAGTAACTGGGTGTCCCACAATTTAATTCCATTCTGACACAGGAGTTAGCCCAGACCCCTCCCTCCCCCAGGTTAAGGGCTCAGTCCCTACAAGACTGCCCCCATTTCAGATGCCAGTCACAAGTCCAGGCCACCCCTACATCTGCCCGAGAGCAGCTATAAATCAGAGGTTCCCATGGAGGTTTCTCCTTAGGTTCAATGATTTGCTGTAACAGTTCACAGAACTCAGGAAAACACTTTACTTACTATTACCAGTTTCTTATAAGGGATACAAATGAACAGCCAGATGAGGAAGCAAAAAGGGTGAGGTCCAGGAGGGTTATCAGCTTCTGTCCCCGTGGAGTTTGGGGTATGTCACCCTCCTGGCACCTGGATGTGTTCACCGACCCCCGACCCCCAAAGCTCTCTTGACCCCATTGTTTAGGGTTTTTATGGAGGTTGCGTTACATAGGCTGACTGATTAAATCACTGGCTGTTGGTGACTAGCTCAATCTCCAGCCCTTCTCCCTTCCCTGGAGGTTAGGGTGAGACTGTAAGTTCCAGCCCTTTAATCACAACCTGGTCTTTCTGGGAGCAGCCCTCACACTGAAGCTATGTAAGGGCCCCCAGACATCTCATTAATGTGCAAAAAGGTACTCTTGTCATTCTGGAGAGTCCAAGGGTTTTAAAAGCTCTTGTGTCAGGAACCAGGGTCTAAGACCAAATATTATAACAGAAGATGCTCCTACCACTCAGGAAATTACAACGGTCTTGGAAGCTTTGTGTCAGGAATCATGGACGAAAACCAAATATATATTTCTTATCATATAATTCTGTCAAGTTTTTGAGAGCCAGGTTGGTCAAGAGAAGGAATACTGGTATAGGAATCCCACCATGTGCAATGTAATCATGGTTCTTCCCTGGCACTGGTGTTGGGGACTTAGTGTCCCAGCCTCTCCATCTGCAGTGGGGATTTTGGCTGGGATGGCAGAGATGTGAAGGTGCTTTCATAGAACTGTCAGGCACTGTCCCCGAGGGCAATACTTTTATTAAGACTTAATATTTCCTTGAAATATTACCCTGGGTCAACTGTAACAGATTATAAAAATCAGGAGAAAATTTAAAACACGGGAGGTTCGCATTATTTTGTCTTTGACTTTAAATATCTAAAACTCTTCCATTATTGGTTCCCTGTGAGTCTTTTTTTTTTTTAGATGACTTAAAAAATTATTTGATACACACACACTAAAAATTTAGACAGGTTTATGTGAATAAAATTCCAAATAAAGATTAAAAAGATTAAAAAATAAAGTCCTTTTAGAAATAACTTTGGTTACTCCCATACCACATGTCATATGATGATTTAAACTGCAATCATGGATTTTGAAAAAATATACATATATATAATCTTACCTATAAAAACACTAGCATACAAACTTCAAACTACAAGGTTATCCAAAGTGACACAAATGTTCTAAATCTTAAGGAAATTTTAGAACACCTCTTCTATTTGTAAAATAAAAGCAGAATAAAACTGATCTGTGATTGCCTTATTAGGAAATTTGTTCTGGAAACCTGTTAATAAATTATTGGAAATTCTTAATATCCATCATGCTGTCACCTGAAACAGAGTCAATCATCTTCTTCAGTAAAAGAGTAAGTAAACTAATAAACTACAGGTTAGTCCTCACATTCTACAACCAAGTATGGCTCTATGGCAGTAACGGCAGTGGTCACACAGTGCCTCAGATTCAGCTGTGTCCTGAATTTCTCACTCTGAAGGTATTAGGCCAACCTACCTTTGGGACAATTTTATCAGTAGACACAGACAATAGGTATCTTTTTATCTTGTTTTCTTAAAGTTTGTATCACTAGTCTATAACAGAAAGCAACAAGATAGCTCTAGCAGTAGATGAAGCAAGAGGGTAACTGTTCTAGAAGAAAAATTTTTCTGTCTTTCGATCCAAGCTTCTCAATTAATTCCTGAAGAGGTGCCAACTCACGCCTATCAATCAGATTAAACTCCTGAACAAAGAAAATAAAGTGCTTAAAGGAGGTGTTGAGGTGGGCCTCCTCCTGCAGCTGCATCACAGAATCAAAGTGCTGGTGATAAATATGGGCATAAACCCTGAACAGACGCTTTAGAATGGTCTTTGCCACAGACATAAAGTTTTTAGGAAATGGGACACCAATTTTAGAAGGAAAAAGAGTTTCATCATCAAGTTGATCCTGAACCCAAGTCATCAAATAGTCAATGTATTTTGGTGCAGAACATTTGACTGGCTTTTTAATATTAGTACCATCTGCCCAATGATATTCATATCTTGGACCTGCAGACATGACTGGACAGCTTGCTTCAGTGCAGAATTCTGTGATAGTTCCATATAGCATGTTGATCTGGTTGAAGAAATCCACAGTGTTAACCGCAATCCATTCGTTGAGGTCCTCTCCCTCTGGCAACATAACAGCTTGTCTCAGATTCCCACTTCCTAGAGTTGCTTCTGCATGTTTTAAGAGTTCATACTGATGAGATCCTTCAGGGATATTCTTCTTTGGTTTGAATGTTTTAGAAGAGCGGCTACTAAAGAGGAAGCTCATCTTCTATTCCCTGTGAGTCTTGACTGATGACGTGATGCCTCTTCAAAGGCCAACACTGATGTTCAGACCCTCCCCTCTCCCTGCCCCAACCAAGTGGCTTAGTGTGTTTCTAACCCTCTTCTTAAACCAGACTTGGTGCTTATGTATCACAGCTGTGAATTAAAACCTGGCAATGAACTGTATATGCAGGAGTTATTTTTTTAATAGAGAAAGGTGAGAATTTATGAAAATTATCCTGTAATGAGTTTTCAGTCCAGTCACTTGGGATCCAAGACTCCCTGCTGCTATCATACCTGTCTGTGTCAGCATGAGCTGTACCAGCTCCCACTGAGGCCCAAGTTTCTCTTCTCCTCCAGCTCGCTGGCCTCTCTCCTTCGGCAAGAGGACGACCGAGTTATGTTCCCTGTTTTCCCTCTTAGCGGCACACAACCTTTGGGCTCCAGCACCGGGTGCCCTGTTTCTTTATTATAACTTCAACTGGGAATTCTTCTTTTCTAGGCAGCTCCCAAAGAGTGCCCTGGGGAACTGCTCTTTAGAAAAGTAAAGAAGAGAAAGGAAATCGAAAACAAGAATTAAGAAATTAAAGTCAGAGTCCTCAGGCAAGGACTCAATTTCTGAGGGTAAAAAAGTCCTGGGAGCAGAATCAGGCAGGCTTTGTCGCAGTGGCCAGAGATTGGAAATACCAAATCAGGCTTGGGGCCAAATGAGAAATATGTGAGCCAAGGAGTTCATTTTCAGTGGAAAGAGTAAATCTCTCTAAACCCAGGAAGAATCATTTAGATTATAAATAAAGGAACACAGAGTGGGTGTGACAGACTGGATCTGGTGCCATTCGCATATCCAGAGAAATTGGATGGTAGGGAGAGTAAGAAATAAAACGTAGAAAATTTTGTCATTCTACCTGTTATTTTACACCAGAAGCATGCCCAAGGGCAAGGAGTGTTTGAAAGTACTGGGGTGGGATGGGCTGGGGTTAGGGGTGCCCAGTTACAGGCTCTGAAGGAGCCCGGGGTTGGGGGAGGCTGCGTACAGGGCTTGCTGATGTGGCAAACAGAACTGTCAAGTAATGCGGCAGGGGGCTGGCCATGAGTAGAAAGGGCCAACCAGATGAGGACTGCCTTTCTCTACCCAGGCAGTGCCTTGTGCTTCTAATTGCTTCTCTAGGCCTAATCATCTCCCCTGTCTTGCCAACTCTGCCTCTTCGGGTGAGTGGCTCCAGCTCTGTTTTCAAAGGCTCCTTTTTACCTGCACAGAGCACCCTGGCCCGTTGGAGATCCGCATTCAGGTTGGGCTCACGCATCCGGGCCCTGTACCCTGAGTCGCCCAGCCCAGAATGGGGAGGGTCCCTTTGTAACTGGAAAATTGTTTGAGGCTCCTGCCTCTTCATCTCTAAATCCTTTCTTGCCACCCGCTAAAGGAGAACTCCCAAGTATCAATTTATTGGAAACAAAGCCAGAAAAATCTAAGCCTCAGTCTGTAGCCCAGTAGAACCAAATGTTTTCTAGGAGGGCACCGAAACCAGGTCGGTCCCAGGAGACAAACTAAATAGAGAACGACAGCCTATGGGATAAGTTTTGCAGGAATTTTACATACAGCACCAGTAGAGGCACCAGTATCATTTCTTTGATTACCAAATCTGTGAAATAGATATTTAGTTCAGATCGAAAGTGTCTGATTCTCCCTGGCCCTGACCCCTCAGCAGCCCTCCCACCCCATCTGACTTTGTCTTTTTTTTTTTTTTTTCTTTTTTTGTGGTACGCGGGCCTCTCACTGCTGTGGCCTCTCCCGTTGCGGAGCACAAGCTCCGGACGCGCAGACTCAACAGCCATGGCTCACGGGCCCATCCGCACCGCGGTATGCGGGATCCTCCCGGACCCGGGGCATGAACCCGCGTCCCCTGCATCGGCAGGCAGACTCTCAACCACTGTGCCACCAGGGAAGCCCCCATCTGCCTTTGGGCATAACTGGAATGGGGATTGGGATAAGGATAAGAGGACACAAATCACTCCTAAATCTGTAAGCATCTATCTGAACTCCAGCGAGTTCAGCTGCCTCATGAAAGAAGCTTCTCTCCTTACTGCGAACCACAAGGCCGTAGATAGTCGTGTGTGCGTGGCGCCTACTTGGCTAACCTATGGCCAGGTCACCTTTGCCCTTAGTCCAGTGTGGTTCATGGTTCTGCCATCTAGTCAGCTACACAGTCAACAACTTTGGGGTCCTCTTACCCCCACCACATGTAGGGAGTCGTCAGACCCTAGTGCTTTGGCCTCTTAATACTTAAGTCAGCTGCCCCTCCCCAGGCTCTTCCACCTCTCGTCCAGTATGGTGGCCAAGTGCACATGCCCAGCTGCACCGGCTTGTGCCCTTGCGCCGCACTGCCCTTTCCTGCCTGCTCATTTTCTAAACCCTCCTGGTGAGACCTTTATGTTTCCTTGGATTGAACTGACTATTCCCTCCTCTGGGACACAGCCAGAGCCTATGGGAACTTACACCCCAGCACCTCTGAAGGAAGAAGTTTTATTTAACTTGATTATTATATGTGTGTATCTACCCACGTGAAAATAAATTTTGCATGGACAGTTATTAGATTTTTAAAAATTTGTGTGTGAACGCCCACGTTCTTTATAGTCATCTATTTTTCTGTGTCATTGGCTTTCAAGCTATTTTGTCCTAACCTGTAAGAAATACAGTTTATGGCATGACCTAGTTTTTCTCCCTCCCGCCTCTCTCTCTTTCCTTGACTCACACAAAAGTTTTACACGACAGTACTTATATTCGCAGTGTGTTCTGTTCCTTGATTTGTTTCTTTGCTACACTCTGTTCTATTTAACTTTCAAAATGCTGTTTGTGACCATTAATTGATTATAGTTTGAATAACACTGATCTTTGGTTAACTTTTCCAAAAAGTCTTTGAACTGAAGACTCTACCAGCTTAATACCTGGTGTTTAAATTTTAAAAGATTCCACAGACAATTAATGTTAGGAAACGTCCTGCTCTCAGAGAGTCCCGAATACACAGCTTAGCTGTTGAAGGCTCTAAGTTGTCCTGCACTTAAAACTTGGTGAGCATAAAACACATTAATTGCTTCCTACCAATGAACTTCAGGGAACCAGTGGCATTTCTAGAGCCCGCCAGTTTAGAAAACACTGAACTACACTGACCTAGGGATTCTGAATGATGACTCTATATCACAATCTGTTATCACAGATCTCTATTTTTAGATGTTCCTTTGCCTAGCACTCCACCCCCATGCCTGCACTGAAAAGTGTGGTATTCTCACAAGCATAGCTTTCAGTGCAGTCCGAGAATTCTCAGAGAATTTGGCCTACAGTGAAAATTGCGTACTTTTTCACCTTTCCCTTTCTGCCAGGAAGTTTTGTGTTAAATCAAACCCTCAATTGCTGTAATGATAATAGACTGAACTACATGACTGCCTTTTTTGTGGATCAGAAATGGTTGAATGTGGTTCAAATTAATATTTAGCCTAACTGATTTATAGACTCACTTCGTCCTTCCATCTGGTTTCAAATTTTACTTTCTAATTTAAGAGCCTGATAGAATGTGTGCCTTTCATTGTAAACTATTTAATTCTTTTGGGGAGCAAATGGGATATAAATTTTAATAAGTAAACAGAGTCCAGCTGTAATGCCCCATTAACAATAGAGTGTTTAAAATACAGATTTTTTTTCTGATTTCCCTATTATTCAATAATTGGTAAATGCTATGCATTTTGCAATGAGGAGTATTTTGAGTGTTTTTTTCCCCCTGTACAATACGTGGGTGGCTTTAAGAACAGCAAATTTTAAAATATATCTTTGCAGACAATTAATATTTATTGACCAATCCAAATGACATTTGTGGCTTTCTCCATGATTTAGAGAATAATAGTGTCGCAGAAATCACCTCGGCCCTTAAGGTGCCCCTTCCAGATGATGACAGCCATTTCTGTTCTCCTCCTGCCCTGATTAACATACCTCTTTGCTATAATCTGTTCTAACAGCATGATTTCAAGGCATAAGACAATGATTAACATTATGATTAAAAGTGACCCAAGATTTAAAGACTTAAGATATACACGATCTTCTCTTTTTTTTTTAAAGAAGCACTCTAATTCGTACAGTATAGACATATTAAAACCTTATCTTTTATTAAAAAAAATTTCTCTCCCTTTTATTTCAACCCTTGACTTAGTGAATTTAATGAATAGGATTAGGTTTTATCTTTCTTTCTTTTTTTTTTTTTGCTGTACGCCGGCCTCTCACTGTTGTGGCCTCTCCCGTTGCGGAGCACAGACTCCGGATGCGCAGGCTCCGCAGCATGTGCGATCTTCCTGGACCGGGGCACGAACCCGTGTTCCCTGCATAGGCAGGCGGACTCTCAACCACTGCACCACCAGGGAAGCCCTACCTGGGTATTTTTAAATGATCTATCAAGGTGGCTTTCATCATGTCCAAGGCCATATCGTCCTTATTCCTCCCTTGAAGTGTCAAGCTATGGAATTTCTTTTCTCCCTCCTTCCTCCTCTCTTGTATGGTCCCATCTGTCTCTCTGGGAACTTAGTAGACACCCAGGTATTAAGTCCCCAATATGTGTCAGCCACTATGCTTGGCACCAAGGATATAGCTCTGAACAAGCACTTCATGGTTCCTGCCTTCATGGGCAGTACTAAGTGGAATAGTAATAGGAAGTAATTAAATGAGTTCTGAAGCACTTTGTAATATAACTACCAAGCCCTATACAAGTTTTAGATGACACTGTTGTCCTTATGACTTAGGGTCCCACCTTTTCTGTTAGCCTTTCTGTCACTATTTGCATCAGTCAGCACTGGCTAGGTTATGCTTCAGTAACAACCAGAAGACTCAGTAACAGTCCTCATTCTACTAAATGTCTGTGGCATGTTGTCTGGAGGTACTGCTCCTTGTAGTATTGTCCTCATTCTGTGTCCAAGGCAGATGATACAGTCACTATTTAGACTAGAGTATTGCCAGCCATGGTATCAGGAGGAAAAGATGCATTGACTCTTAAAATTTCTGCCTGGGAACAACACAACACTTTTGTTCACATTTCACTGGCCAAAGCAAAGTTACATGACCAAGCCTGACTTCAGGGGATGGGGAGATATACTCCCCTAGGAAGGGGACTGGATATTCACATCACTGCAGTGCCCTATGATCTCTTTTATCTCCGCGTCATGTAGATCTTAGTGGCACTTAATCTTTCAACCTTGTGTTGTTACTTAATGTTGTAAATGTGTGCGTCTCCCCAGTTAGATTGTAAATTCCCTGATAGCCAGCACCATGTTTTTATACTTCCTTGTATGTAACTCAGCATGATGCTGTCCTTATATTAGGTGCTTAAAAATGCTTTTAATTGTATGAAGGAGAGAAGGGAAAATAATCAGAACCCTTTCCATATTTTAATATAATAGTTTATAGTTTAAGGCTCTGTGTACACTATCTCCTTTAATCTTTTCAGGGACCAAAGGACATAGTATTATGCCTTTAACAGATCAGGAAAATGAGACCCAGAACTTGCACATGACTTGCTTAGTGTTGCACCAGAAAAAAAGTGATTGAGCTATATCTGAAACCATGAATTCTAAATCCTGGGCCAGTGGTTTTTCCTATTCCTTGTAGTTGTTAATATGATCACCCCAATTTTTTTTACTTGTGCTGAGGATCACACAGGGGAAGGGAGAAGGAAGCTTCAGAAAAAGAGTTGAAAGCTCCTAACCAGGATAGGGGTATATCTCCTGGCGTTTGGGTCATAGCAAAGCTGAAGGGGCCACACAGCAAAATTCCCAGCTTGAATTCAGCAGGTCAGTGTCTTAGTTTATCTAAGGCTGCTGTAACAAATTATCACACATTTGCTGGCTTAAAAAACTACAGAAATTTGTTCTCTCACAGTCTGGAGGCCAGTAGTTCAACATCAGTTTCATTAAGCCAAAATCAAGATGTGGGCAGGGTCCCACTCCCTCCAGAAGCCTGGGGAAGAATCAATTCCTTGCCTCTTCTTCCAGCTTTTGGTTGCTGCTGGCATTCTTTGGCTCCTCCCATTTATTTTTCTTAGTGAATCTAAAAATACACAATGTTTATTAAATAATTAATCATCCTTTCCTAGAAGGGTTATTTCATTTCACGGATGAGCAGTTTATTGCCAGAGCACTATGTCTTCCTCCAAAATGATGTATAACATGATGTGGTACCTACATTTTTAGACACTTGAATGTTTTTTCTCTCTGCCAGTTAAGCTTGAAGGTAATGTAGTGCGTATTCATTTGCATTTTGTTCCTTTCAAGAAATACAGATGTGCATAGTGGGGTGACCTCATATTTTTCCATTTCTAAAGTAGTATATAGAACCTGATATGTTAGTGTACGTGAATTCCAATAAATTTTAGTATTTACTAAATATTAGTATTTAGTGATAAGTACCATAGGTAATAAGCCTTCACAACATTAAGGCTGTGAAGAAAAGTAAACAGTTGTGTAATTGGCAAGGAAACTAATGCAAAAGTTTAAAGAAAGAAATACCAAAGCCAATTTTTTTCTCAAATGCTTTTGTGGTTTTACATACTTCATTGTCTGCCTTCAGAATCTAAAATTCTAGCCTAATTTGTTTATAAAGCAGTCCCTTTAGACATTTGCCTTATTTTTAAGAAACGTTTATGCTAATGCTAGGTTAGGAAGTAGGGGTTACTCACCATCTTGGCTCTCATGACATGAAGGGCCTGAAATGCTGGGTGGAGAAGAGCCAGGAAACCAGATCCAGGCTTGGGTGAGGGATTCTGTGATCTGTTAGTCATGTCTGCCATGGCCACGGAGTAGGACATAGGCATGACACAGCATGAGTATTGAACAAGTAATTATTGGAATTATTACTTCATCTAGGCCCTTACACAGTTGGCTTGCCCCAGAGTCATTGGTTAACAATAACTTTGATATAGGAAAGGTAAAAACTGAAAAAAAAATGGGGGGGGTCAAATATTGAATACTGTCAGTACTTACCCATCATGTCTGAAATTTGGTGATTTCTTGATAAATATCTATTGAAGAAAAAAAGGAAGGAGAGAATTGTTCTAGAGTGCTGTGACCATGCATGCAATGGGAAAACTTGCTTTCAGTACCTGATTGTGAATCAGGAGGGCTCTGAGTTTGTAGCAGCTCCTGGCATGGAGCAGTTTGCAGTGCTCTAAAGGACCAAGAACACCCTGTACATTCATTTGTGGGTAAAACAGCATAAATGCAGTGTTTGAATATTAAATGTTTAAAACATTTGCATTGTCTAACAACAGACACATAGTGCTGGCAACAATGTGGTCTTTTGTTTTTGTTTGCCACACCACCGGAAGGAATAAAATGGATTTTTTTTTTTTTTTTTTTTTTTTTGTGGTACGCGGGCCTCTCACTGTTGTGGCCTCTCCCGCTGTGGAGCACAGGCTACGGACGCGCAGGCCCAGCGGCCATGGCTCATGGGCCCAGCCGCTCCGTGGCATGTGGGATCCTCCCGGACCGGGGCACGAACCCGTGTCCCCTGCATTGGCAGGTGGACTCTCAACCACTGCGCCACCAGGGAAGCCCCAAAGACATACATTGTAAATTCAGAATAATTAGAGTCGAAGATACCAGCCCATTCAAAGGCTCCGTACGTAGAAGGAGAGATTGAGTGAAAAGGGTTTCATGCTGGAGTCTGTCACCCACCAGCCGTGGCATCCTGGTTAACTCCCTTCACCTCCTGAGTCTCGGTTTCCTCCAGAGCTTCCTCTGAGGTGTATGAAACAATGATGACAATAGCAACAGCAACAATAATAATGACAGTAGGGCTTCCCTGTTGGTGCAGTGGTTGAGGGTCTGCCTGCCAATGCAGGCGACATGAGTTCGAACCCTGATCTGGGAAGATCCCACATGCCGTGGAGAAACTGAGCCCGTGCGTCACAGCTACTGAGCCCGCTATCTAGTGCCCATGCTCTGCAACAAGAGAAGCCACCGCAATGAGAAGCCCGCATGCAGCAATGAAGACCTAACGCAACCAAAAATAAAAAATAAATAAATCAAATATATTAATAATAATAATAATAATTAAGACAGTAAATGTTTACATAGTCTATCGGTCGGGGCACAATGATGAACACAACAACTGCTCTAAATATTTGAAGCAGAGGGAATTTAATGGAATTGGTGACATGGGTGATGGAAGAGTTGAAAAGCAAACAGGAGACAGGGAGGCACTCAGAGATCAGCAACAGCAGGAAGCTGAAGGGCCCAAGGAGGTGGAGGCTACCCAGCAGAGCCACAGCCATGGCGGCCTGTGCAGAGGAGGCTGGAGCCCTGAGGAGACACAGCCTGGAGGTAAAGAGAGGGGAGAGGAAAAGAACGTAGTGCAAAAAAAAAAAAAAACAACAATGTATGTCTTGCCTAAGGGCCCCCTTCCTTTTTGACTCCCACATACTGGAAGATGTGGCTACATGACGCCTGCTGAGGAACAGCCATGCTCACAGCCAGTGACTGCTTTTGGGGTCATACATCACCAAGTTGGAACTGACCTCAGTCCTCATGCGGTTCCACCACAGTGTGGGGTGGGGTGAAAGCTCATGGATCACAGGCAACAGAAAATGATTTGAGTGATCTTAAGCAAAAGACGATTTGGGTGTCTTCTGGAACCCTGAGGCAGGGGGATGCCCAAGAGGACAGAACAGGGTCTGAAGTAGTATCAGGATCACTTCTATCTTTCACCTATATTCTTGGCTTTGTTCTCATCTCTGCTTCTTAGTTCTTATGGTAGAAAATGACCCCGTACATTTCTTTTCCAGCCAGTCTTGGAGTGTAGTCTCTCAATTTTAAATTCCTAAGGGAAGAGACTCATACCCAGCATAGACCAGGTGCCCATCCTGGTCAGACTGACTGGCCAGGTCACTTCATACAAGATGTCACCCGGGGGCCTGCTGCTGCCACATAGGTTGGGGTGGTGTGGTGTTTTACAGAAAAGGGGATCACAGGTGTGCACTAGAGAGCCCATTTCAAGATTTCTAACAGCCTAATTCATAATCATGGGAAGCACAACTGCCATAGCTGGGTGCCCACCATCCACCAGAGGCGGTGCTAGTCACATTATATCTGGTTTTGTTTTGTTTTTTAATTTTAATTCTTAATAGCAGCGTTAGGAGGCAGGTTTTATTATTTGCATTTTGTAGGTGAGGAGAGGGCAAAGGGAAAACTACGCATTTGTGCAAAATAAGCGGGCCAACTAAAATGGTAAGGGTCTTTGCTTCTGGCGGGAATGAAAATACATCAGCTCAGAGTGGCAACATTGGTTAGCTCATGCTGATCAGAAGTTATGAGTAGTGGCTAAGTATACCTTTGATTAACAGAGAAAAGTGGCATGGGGACAAATCAAACTAGCTTGTTATTTGTATAAGAAATATATATTAAAATAAGAGGTCCTTGGTGATTAAAATAATAAAATGGCTCATTGGTGGTTAAAAGGACCAATTTGGTCCAACTCCTACTCTTTGAAAATAAGGAATTTTGCTTGAGGTAAGTAATTTAGGTCTTTTGTGGGAAGTTCCTTCAACTTCTAAGATGATTCAGAGTTTGGAATTACTGATTCCGTCTTCTGACTATATCGGGAGTGTTTAAATATACATTTCCCACTCAGTTAATAAGTCATGAATTCACTTAAATTTATCATCAGTGTTCTCAGAAGTCATCAAAGTAGACTTTGAGCTATGAGCATTTGCTTCTCTCCTCCTGGTTAATCCTGACACATCTCACATGTCATAGTTTTCCAAAATTCTAAAACTGGGAACACTTACTGTTAAAATTGATGATTAGATTGTTTTGTTCTTAAAGAGAAATTATGAACTTGCTTAAATGATATAGTCTCCTCTCTTTCCATCAAAAAATTTTCTACATGAGTGGAGAAAGTGGAATGTATGGCCTAATAGCCAGTGATGCTCAAACTTGAGTACTCATCAGAATGAGCTGTAGGTCTCTGTAAACACAAGGACGGCTGAGTCCCATCCTCAAAAGTTTCTGATTCAGTAGCAACAAGTTCCCAAGTGAGGCTAATTTCATCCACGGACCACACTTAGAAAACCACTGCTCTAGGCTGAAGAGAGAATTTGCTGAGAATAGGCATAGTGCTTTCAGTTTTGTGGCTTTAAGAGAAAGTGATGGGGGTGGCAGATTTAAATGATTAGTCTGCTCAGTCAGAAGGCTCCACTCTTTGCTAGGAACTCAACCTGGATTATATGAGTTTCCTTTCTTTAGGGGGAAAGATAATACACAGAGGAGGATTTACTATTATGATAATGAAGCTTAAAACTTAGGGCCCCTTTCAAGGCCCTGGGGGGGGGTGCTATTGATAAGTGCACATGGTTTTTGTAAGATTTGCAAAAGGAAGATATTTTTGTATTCATTTTCTTAAAGAAGTCCCCAGAAATTGTCTAAGCTTTCATTCCCATAAAACCCGAGTCAACTCTGATAATTAGTGAATATAATTAACTGATATGTATACGAGGAATAGAGTTTGTAACAAAGAGCAGTGTTTTGTAGGTTAAGCAATCTCTAAAAGTGTCAGTAATAAGGGTAAGTGGGGACATCATCTCAGAGGACATGTGAACTTTGCATGGAACTTACTTTAATTGAAAGAGTTCAGTGGAGCATTAAGCAGATGAAAATCCAAGGTGATATTAGCTTGTCTACTAACTGATCGGCTTGCTGTGTGTGCTGTATTTTTATTTATTACATTTTATTTATTTGTGATGAGAGCAGAAGATTTGGAGAAATGAGATAGGTTCCAGTTCTGGCTTCACCTCTTATAAATGAGTTCATTCATTCTTTCTGAGCCTGTTTTGTCTGTAAAGGGAGATGGTGATAATAATAATAGCCGACTTAATAGGGCTAATGAGATTCTGTAATGAAATGATTGATATGAGCAGACATTTGTTCATACCTGAAGATATAAAATGCTACACGAATGTTAGTAATTTGTAGCTATACAATGCTATACAAATAGTACACTAATAATTCATATTAATTGAATGATTAAATGGGCGATTCTGTTGGATCAAGAGTCAGCAAACTTCTTCTATAAAAGGCCAGACTATAAATACATTAGGTTGTATGGGTCGTTCTGTCTGTCTCTCAACTACTCAACTTTGCCACTGTTAGGCAAAAGTAACCGTAGACAAGATATAAATGAATGGGTGTGGCTGTGTTCCAATAAAGCCTTGTTTATTAAAAACAAGTACACCTATGCTCAATGATGTACCAGAATTGACCCAAAAAGCCACAGTCCTTCCCAATTAGGAGCTTGAAGCATGAAGATAAGACAAATATTAGCAATTATAAATGATGTTTTTGTTTAAACTCAACATTGAAAGATCAAAATGCTGGCACATTTTATCTGCTTTACTTTCCATAGGCCCCTGATGTAGCTGGTATCTCTTTGGGGGATGAGCAAAGTGGGGTGAAGGAGGGAGTCAAGGTTAAGAACAGTTAGGGGTCAGAATGCCACCTTGTTTCTTTTTATGCTTCCTGGCTCTGGAAGTGGCAATAACAAAGTGAGCTCCTGTTTAAACTCTCCTCTAGGATTAAGACTCAACAGCAAGCTCCTAAGAATAGAGGTTTGTGACCACCAAGGAAGTAGGTGGTTCTATTTTGTAATCTTTTAATTATTTTTAAAAGATCACTGAGATGCCCAGGTCTGTGAACTTTGGAAAACTAAAATAAACCAAAGGAGTTTTAGGAAACCCATTAAAAGACAATTGCCTATACATCTCAAAAGGGAAGTTAATCATGAACCATAAATAAAGTTGCTATATGGAGGGGTGGGATAGGGAGGGTGGGAGGGAGGGAGACGCAAGAGGGAAGGGATATGGGAACAGATGTATATGTATAAATGATTCACTTTATTATAATGCAGAAACTAATAAAAAAAACTGAAATAAAATAAAATAATAAAATAAATAAATAAAGTTGCTATAAACATTCACATACAAGTTTTTGTGAGAACATAAGTTTTCACTTCTTTTGGGTAAATACCTAGGAGTGAGATTGCTGGGTTGCATGGTAGTGGCATACTTAATTTGATAAGAAACTGCCAAACTGCATTTTGAAGTAACTGTACCATTTTGTATCCCCACCAGCAATGTCAGGGAGTTCTAGTTGCTCAGCATCCCCACCAGTGCTTGGTACTGCCAAGTTTTTGTTTGTTTGTGGGCTTTTGTTATTTTAGCATTCTAAAATGTGTGAAGTGGTAACTCATAGTTTTAATCTGCATTTTTCTAACATGATTATATGGATTATCTTTTTGTGCTTATGAAAACCTTCTGGTTTTCTCTGGTTTTGTCTTCTCTGATGAAGTGTATGTCTAAGTTTTTTGCCCATTTAAAAAAATTGGGTTGTTTTTCTTATTATCAGTTTTATTCATAATTGCCCCAAACTGGAAACAACACAGATACCCATCAACTGGTAGATCAATAAACAAACAACGGTATATCCATACATGAAATTCTCAACAATAAAAAGGAATGAACCACTGATACACTCAACAATTATGCTAAGTCCAGCCTCACCCTAATATCAAAATCAAACAAAGATATCACAAAAGAAGAAAATTGCAGGCCAACATCACTGATAAACATATATGCAAAATCCTCAACAAATTATTAGCAAACCAAATTCAACAATACATTAAAAGGATCATACACCATGATCAAGTAGGATTTGTCCAAGGGATGCAAGGATGTTTCAGTATCTGCAAATCAATCAATATGATATACCATATCAACAAACTAAGGAATAAAAATCATATGATCATCTCAATAGATACAGAAAAAGCTTTTGACAAAATTCAACATCAGTTTATGATAAAAACTCTTCAGAAAGTGGGCATAGAGGGAACATACCTCAACATAACAAAGGCTATAGATGGCAAGCCTACAGTTAACATCATACTCAACAGTGAAAAGCTGAAAGCATGTCCTCTAAGGTCAGGAACAAGAGAAGGATGCTCACTCATGCCACTTTTATTCAACATAGTGTTGGAAGTCCTAGCTATAGCAATTGGACAAGAAAAAGAAATAAAAGGAATCCAAATTAGAAAGGAAGAAGTAAAACTCACTGTTTGCAGATGACATGATACTATACATAGAAAATCCTAAAGATGCCACCAGTTACCTGCTAGAGCTTATCAATGAATTCGGTAAAGTTGCAGGATACAAAATTAATATACAGAAATCTGTTGCATTTCTATACATTAACAACAAACTATCAGAAAGAGGAATAAGGAAAACAACCCCTCTTACAATCACATCAAAAAATATAAAATATCTAGGAGTAAATCTGACTAAGGAGGTAGAAGACCTGTATTTGGAAAACTGTAAGACACTGATGAAAGGAATTGAAGACAACACAAAGAAATGGAAAGGTATACTGTGTTCATGGATTGGAAGACTTAATATTGTTAAAATGACTATTCTACCCAAGGCAAATACAGATTCAGTGCAATACCTATGAAAATACCAACGGCATTTTTCACAGAACTAGAACAAATAATTCTAAAATTTATATGGAAACACAAAAGATGCTTAATAGCCAAAACAATCTTGAGAAAGAAGAACAAAGCTGGAAATACCATGCTCCCTAGTTTCGAACTATACTACAAAGCTACAGTAATCAAAATACTACTGGCACAAAAAATAGAAACATAGATCAATGGAACAGCATAGAGTGCCCAGAAATGAACCCATACTTATATGGGCAATTAATCAATGACAAAGGAGGCAAGAATACATACTGGGGCAAAGACAGCCTCTTCAATAAATAGTGTTGGGAAAACTGGACAGCTACATGCAAAAAAATCAAAATAGACTACTCTCTCACACCATGTACAAAAATAAATCCAAATGTATTAAAGCTTAAATGTAAGACATGAAACCATAAAACTTCTAGAAGAAACCATAGGCAGTAAGCTCACTGACATTGGTCTTAGTCTTTTTTTTTTTTTTTTTTTTTTGGATATGTCTCCTCAGGCCAACAAAGGGGAACAAAGGCAAAAATAAACAAGTGGGACTAAATCAAACTAAAAAGTTTCTGTGCAGTAAAGGAAACTATCAACAAAATAAAGGCCACCTACTGAATGGGAATATTTGCAAACAATATATCTGATAATGGGTTAATATCCAAAATATACAAATAATTTCTATAACTCAATAGCAAAAAAACAGTCCAATTTAAAAATGGGCAGAGGACTTAAATAGACTTTTCTCCAAAGAAGACATACAAATGCCCAACAAGTGCATAAAAAGGTGTTCAACATCACTAATCATCAGGGAAATGCAAATCAAAACCACAGTGAGATATCACCTCATAGCTGTCAGAATGGCTGTTATCAAAAAGACAACAGGGGCTTCCCTGGTGGTGCAGTGGTTGAGAGTACGCCTGCCGATGCAGGGGACACGGGTTCGTGCCCCAGTCCGGGAAGATCCCACATGCCGCAGAGCGGCTGGGCCCGTGAGCCATGCCCGCTGAGCCTGCGCATCCGGAGCCTGTGCTCCGCAACAGGAGAGGCCACAACAGTGAGAGGCCCGCGTACCGCAAAAAAAAAAGACAACAAATAACAAGTGTTGGCAAGGATTTTGAGAAAAGGGAACCATTGTGCACTGTTGGTGGGAATGTAAATTGGTGCAGCAGCTATGGAAAACAGTATGGAGATTCCTAAAGAAATTAAAAATAGAACTAACCTATGATCTAGCAGTTCCACTCCTGGGTATTTATCTGAAGAAAACAAAAACACTAATCAGAAAAGATATATGCACTCCTGTGTTTGTTGCAGCATTATTTACAATAGTCAAGATATGAAAGCAACCTACGTGTCTATCAGTTGATGAATGGATTAAGAAGATATGGTGTGGACTTCCCTGCTTGTGCAGTGGTTAAGAATTCGCCTGCCAATGCAGGGGACATGGGTTTGAGCCCTGGTCCAGGAAAATCCCACATGCCGCGGAGCAACTAAGCCCGTGTGCCACAACTACTGAGCCTGCACTCTAGAGCCTGTGAGCCACAACTACTGAAGCCTGTGCACCTAGAGCCCGTGCTCCGCAACAACAGAAGCCACCGCAATGAGAAGCTCGCGCACCACAACGAAGAGTAGCCCCCGCTTGCCACAACTAGAGAAAGCCCGTGTGCAGCAATGAAGACCCAAAGCAGCCAAAAATAAATAAAATTTAAAAAGAAGATATAGTGAATATATATGCATACAAAGGAGTATGAGTCATGAAAAAGAATGAAATCTTGCTATTTGTGACAACATGGATGTACCTAGAGGGTATTATGCTAAATAAAATAAGTAGACAGAGAAAGACAAATGCCGTATGATTTTACTTATATGTGGAATCTAAAAAACAAAACAAATGAACAAACATAACAAAACAGAAACAGAGTTATAGATACAGAGAACGAACAGGTGGTTGCCTCAGGGGAGAGGAGTGTGGAGGGTGGGGAAGAAGTAGGTTTGGGAGATTAAGAGGTACAAACTTCCAGTTACAAAATAAATGAGTCGGGGTATGAAATGTACAGTGTGGGGAGTATACTCAATAACTATGTAATATCTTTGTGTGGTGACATATTGTAACTAGACTTATCCTGGTGATCATTTTGAAATATATAGAAATATCTAATCACTATGTTGTGTAACAGGAACTAACATAGTATGGTAGGTCGATTATACTTCAAAAACCAATGAACAAACTCATAGGAAAAAGAGATCAGGGGTGGGGGAGTAGGGAGGGGGGAATTGGATGAAGGCAGTCAAAACGTACAAACTTCCAGTTATAAGATAAGTAAATAAGTGCTAGGGATGTATTGTACAACATGATAAATAAAATTAACACTGCTCTATGTCATATATAAAAGCTGTTACGAGAGTAGATCCTAAGAGTTCTCATCACAGGAAAAATTTTTTTCTATCTCTTTAATTTTGTATCTGTATGAGGCTTACTGTGGTACTCATTTCATGATGTGTATAAGTCATTATGCTATACACCTTAAACTTACACAGTGCTCTATGTCAGTTATATCTCAATAAAACTGGAAGTTAAAAAAAAGAAAGTTAGAAAAAAGACGTTGGGCCTTATAATAAAATTTATCCTTTCCTCCCCCAAAATTATGCTAAGTGATAAAAGCAAGATTCAGAAGCTCTATGTGATATGATTCCATGTATGTGATATTTAGGAAAAGACAAAACTATAGGGACATAAACCAGAGCACTGGTGGGCTCGAGATGAAGGAAAACATAATTTATTTCAAGAACTTCTCTTGGCTTCACTCTACCAGCTCCTACCCTCTTACCCCTGCCCCACCTTCCCAGCCATGGATTTAGTATCAATTTAAGATAGAGTTTCTAATGCAAAACACAAACATGATTTTTCTCTCATTTTAATCATGGAAATTGCCAGAGAACAGGCATTTCCCTTGGCCCTCCAGTGTCCCTGCTGAGTGAGCATGAGGAAAGTCTGGAGGTGTCTTCATCCTCCTGCTTTCATTGCCCCTGTGCCACCTTGCAGTTCTGTGTCCCAGAGAGAGCAAGCCCTGGGACTGAGAAGGAAGATGGTTGAGCAGACGCATTTTAAGAATTGAGTGTTGTGTTGGTTCTGTTAGGATCCGGAATCCTCGAGGGTAACGGTTTATGCTCACCGCCCACCACATAGCAGTTGGCAACGTGAGACTGTCAGGCGGGGAGGGGGGGCTGGCGGGCGGGGAGGAGGGATAAGTCAAGTCTCTTTAAAGTACAGTGAGTGCTGGGGAGTTGCCCACTGTCTTTGGTCTAGTGGGAGGTTCTGTCTGCTGAATATTGCATAAAGAAAATGGGCTATGCTCCCTACGTAGGGCGTGGAAATGTCTTCCTCTTACAAAGATTTTTGTTGTATACACTTATTATAAATAGCCTTTGCATGTTATAGAGCAGAACAGGAAGACTCCGGGCCATTGAGCAAGAGAATTTTTTTTCTCAAAATTTTCTCTAGAGCTGAGTTAAAAGAAATACTGTAGTAAAACCTGGAGGTCTTTTAGAATAAAGGTCACACCCTTGTGTGAGTGCAGGCAAGTCTTCTGCTGCATCTGATGTTTTGTGGGGCAGTGGGGCTTTTCCTTTACAGGTGCACGTTATGGATTCTTCCAAGAGCAACCATCAAGTACACAGTCCTTTAAAATAAGTTGGGAAATATTACTCTTGGTCCACCACTCCTTGGCGTTCATTGCCAGGTTCATTGTAGATCTGAGGGTTGTATTCTTTTTTGCTGTTTCTTTGTCATTGTGGCCATGTTTGGCTAAGTTACATCTGGATTCTTGCCTCTGAAAGTGGAGTCTTTGGACTAGAGCATCAGCATCACCTGGGAGCTTTTTAGAAATGCAGGCCCCGCCCCAAACCTACTGATTTGGAATTGGCATTCTAACAAATCCTCAGAGGATGCATTTGCACATTGACGCTTGAAAGGCGCTGATCTAGGTCCTGCCCAAACACCCCCCTGCTCTGTTGATAACGTTGTTAGGATTATGTATGACCCTCAGAAATGCACCCTGGTTAATTCACTTGATGTCCCTGTAGGTGAGAGCATGGGTGCATGCCACTTTGCTACAAATGAACTTAATTTAGTAAGTGCTTGGTGCTGACCTGGGCCCAAAGACAGAAAACCAAAAAAGGCATGGTTGAGCTCCCAGGAGCTCAGAGTCCAGTGGGGGGACACAGAAAGTGCTACAGCATCGCATTGTCCATTGTCTTTATCTGTGTCATTTTTTTTTTTTTTTTTTTTTGTGGTACGCGGGCCTCTCACTGTTGTGGTCTCTCCCGTTGCGGAGCACAGGCTCCGGACGCGCAGGCTCAGCGGCCATGGCTCACGGGCCCAGCCGCTCCACGGCATGTGGCATCTTCCCAGACCGGGGCACGAACCCGTGTCCCCTGCATCGGCAGGCGGACTCTCAACCACTGCGCCACCAGGGAAGCCATATCTGTGTCATTTGACTTCCTTCACCCACACAGAATTCCTGTCCCCTTCTCTGGAAACAGTTTCTCAGTGTACAGTTCACAGGCCACCTGCCTCCCAATCCTCTGGGTGCTTTTGTGAAAAGAGCAAGGGGTCACTCCAGCCAGACCTTCTGAATCACTCTCTTGGAGTGAGCCCGGGCATCTTCATTTTAACAGTTATTATGCACATTATAATTTAAGAACCACCAATGTGGGTGCTGCTTTGATATCCTCACTGATTCTGCATTGTGATACGAAGGAATGTTTAAAAAAAAAAAAACTCAAATATTCAAGGAGTCATTGGGAGCTTTCCTTATCCTAAATTCAGGGGGAGTTTCAAGTGGCCTCCAAGTTCAAAGCTGCTTTTATCTTTGGGTGAGGAGGCAATGTAAGGATCTTTGTGTATGGGATTTAAGGATTGTTCAAATCCATATTTATATATTTTCTAGCAGCACGTTTTTCTAGGAGCAAATTAAAATGTTTGCCTATAATGAGTTAACAGCTTGAACATTCTTATGACAATCCCATTAGTTTCTTATTTAATGTTTATACTCATCTAATCAAATAAATTGAAATTGGATTATGGCTGTTGCACATCATAGCGTTATTATCCAGTTTAAATACAGGTCTGAAGGAAATAAAATTGATTTTTCTGTGCTACTTGTGGACACCATAGGTTATTGGTGTGCTGTTTGAATTTTCAGTTAGGTTTGTACAGAGGAGAATAAGATTAGGGCTTGGATTTTTTTTTTCTTAATGTAGTATGTAAATAAACTGTAATATTTCATTCTAATTAGGGAGTCAGATGCTTAAAAGTTTGGTGATCTGCTTTCATATTTTATTTAAAGCATGTCAGGTTTTTAATGTGGTTAATAATTTTGAGGAACATTTTTATTTTTAGAAAGAAAAAAAGAAAATAATAGAGTAGAATACCATTATAATACTCAGTTACTACAGTAACAGCTATCTTATTTTTCAGGGAATGAGCTGTAATATGTACCAGGATTTCACAGATAACTGAACCTATCTTTCAATAAACCAAATCCTTTTTTTAAAAAATTGCCTTTATTCTGCAAACACCTTTTGTATACCTGCTCTGTGTAAGCACCATGCCCAGTGCTAGGGACTCAGAGTTGATCTAACATAGTTCTTTCACAAGGAGAGACATTTCAATACCACTGACTGCTCTGAAAGCAGAGCAATGGGCCAGAAAACACAGGCAAGAATGGCAAGCCCTAGGGAGTGGGGAAGGGCTTCAGGGAAAAGATGACCTTTGATCTGGACCTTGACTCAGAAGTAGGAGTTGGCAAAATGGACATCTAGTCCTTAAATTGTTAAGGCATTACGTGCTGATTATGTGCTCATTTCAAAAGTACCCGTAAAAAATTGTAAATTATTAAATTTGATTATTAAATGTATTAAGCACTTACTGTGTGTCAGGAAATGTGCTTGCTGCTGAAAATATGATGAGGAATAGCTCACAAAACCACTCTTAGATTCAATAATCTGCTAGAAGGATTCACAGAACTCACTCACAGCTAAAGGGTACGGATTAAACTCAGCCAAGAGAAGAGGTGCATAGGGCAAGACCAGGAGAGATCCACATAGGAGCTTCCGTTGTCCTCTCCCCGTGGGCTCATGGACAGCATAGTCTTCCCAGCACTGATGTGTGACAGTGTGCACAGAGTATTGCCAACAAGGGAAGTTCATCTGAGCCTTGGTGTCCAGACTTCTTATGGGGGCTCCGTCACGTGGACATGGTTGACCATCCATGTGGCTGAGCTACGTCTCTAGCCCCACAAGAGGTGGAACTAAGGCCAAATGACCCAAAGCCCCTACCCTAAATCACATTGTTAGACTATCTGGTGTGACCCGAGACCCCCAGGTAAACAAAAACACTCATATCAGGTATGACATTCCGTGTCTTAAAGATTACCTCCCAGAAGCCCATGGCAAGAGCCAGACCTCTTTTTGGCCAAGGCTGAGTTCTTTACTATTCAGAAACAAAACCAAACCCCACTATAAGTTTATAAAACTCACCAGAAGATGAAGAAGATGGGGACTGTGCAGGAAGAGTCCGGATGCTTGGGGTTGTGAGATGGGTGGTATTGTTAGGAAGATTTTTCACAGGGAGGTAAGTAAACTAAGATCTGAAGGATGAGACAGATTAGCCAGGTGAGTAGTGCAGTGAAGAGCATCTCAGGGGTAGGGGACAGTTGGTGCAAAGGCCCTGAGGTGGGAAGCAGCTGGGCATGTTCCAGAAACTGGAAGGAGAGGAGGCTGGAGCAGACAGAAAGAGGAGGGAATGTGGTTGCAGCGATGACTAGAGTGAAAATAGGGACCAGATCCCAGGAGGCCTCAGAGACCCCGAAAATGATTATGGACTTTATTTCCACCTAACTGGAAGCCATTGTAGAGTTTGCAAGCCGGAGCGTGGATGCTCAGATTTGTGATTTCTTTTTCTAAAGGGTCATGTGTGTGGCTGAAGTGAGAATAGCCAGTCAGGGACAAGAGTGAAAACAGGGAAACTCTGAGAAGACTATTACGACCATCCCGATGGGAGGAGATGGGGGCTTGGCACTAGGTGGTGACACTGGAGTCGGAGAGAGGGGGTGAGTTTGAGACAGCAGGAGGAGGTAGAGTTGGCAGGTCTTGTCAGCCCTGCCAGCAGACCCTTGGCTGTCATACTGTGCTGTCACCAGTGGGCATCTGGCAGCCCCATCTGATTTGTGGCTTCCCCTTGGCTGTAGGCAGAGAAGCAGATAACCAAACTGACTAGAATTATGTGTAAGGAAGGAAAGGTGCCCCCTGACAGGGTGACAGGTACAGTCCGGTGAAGTCAATTCATGTCTCCAGACTAGGTGACACCTGTTGAACCCCTGCTGAACCCCAAGACTCAAGGCCACCCCCATGCCCACTTCTAGTATGGGCTGTGTTCCAAACAGCTGCGGTTGCCAGAGCAGTTCATTGTAAACAGTTCTTCTAAATCACTCAGGTATTACTGGTCATATATTCAGTACACCATGAATTAAATCATGCCCCCCTTGAAAAACAGTCGCTAACCAGAAAAGCCTAATATAAAATTGTTAGCACAGAGCCTGGCACTTAGGAAGAGCTTAATAAATGTTGAATGAGTGAGATGTTTAATCCTCTTTTAAAACAGGAACAGTAAAAAAAGAGTTTCCAGTATATCTGTGGTGTGTTTTACTAAACCCAGACAAGGCCTTTTAGTTACATACTCCCTTGATTTTCCATATATATTTTGTATTTTCTGTTCCTTTCCTTATAAAAGGAGTGTATGGAACTTTGAATTTGGCAGAAAACATGGCTGATGTTCTCTGCCTGTTTCATTTTGTAATCGCTCAAGTAACTTATTCTTGCCCAGAAATAATTAGGAAAAGGAGGTACTTTCAGTACACAAAATATATGGTCAGTAAGAGACCTTGGGTTTTCCTTTCAGAACTGTTTTGGCCAGTGGCTGGCCAGCACTCTTACTTAAATGCTGTTGTTTAGCCAAGGGAGCACTTTTCTGCTTCCATGTATGTACGGGGGGTGGGGGGGGGAGGAGGCTCCCAGCTACATACAGTGTTGGGGTGCCATCCTGGCTTTAAGTCAACAGTGAACAGAAGGTGCCTTATGAGAGGCCGGGATGGGGAAGGTGTGGAGGGGTGAACCGCTGTTACGGGCTTCGTGTAAATTGTCAAGGAATCTGTAAAAACTACTTTCGGCTCAGTTCAAAACTTGCTGCCTGATTGATTAAACTACAGTTTGCTTCTGCTTAGTTGTAGTATTGCAGAGGCTTTCTGGCTGTGGGTTGCAGGACGGCCCGTCTCCCTGGCATCGATCAGGCAGGTCGTAAGAGAAACCGGAAACCCAGGCCCGGCATGTCAGCTTTTTAAAGAGTTGGGATTAGGATGAAGTTTCCAAGTCCCGGGAGTCCCAAAAGGGAAACATTCGTCACAGTATGGGGATAGGTAGGGATGGGGGTACTCCGCCCCGCTCTTTTGCTCGCATTGGCCCTGGCCCCGGCCCCGGAGGCTGGGAGCACCTGGCCGGGGGCACCTGGCAGGGGAGTGAGCGGTGGGCGGGGACGGGCGGGGGGGCGTGCTCACGTGCCTCTCCAGCAGCCAATGGGCTGCGGCGGCGGGCGGGCCGCGCGTGGGGAGGCGCGGATGGCACTTGCTTCAACTTGGGACGGAAGGAACGCACAGCAGCTGGTGTGAGCGACCGCTCCGGGGTGGCTGGTGCCCGCAACCTGGTCTCGTCCCCGACACGGGGGCGGCATCCTCGCCCAGCCCCGGGGCCGCCCGGGAGGCCAAGGTGAGGGCCGTGGGTAGGGAGCGGCGCGCCTTTGTCTGCAGGTGAGCGCAGAGGTAACTGGCGGGGTGGGCGCCCGAGCTTGCGCCCGGGAGACCCGACCCGCGGGACAAAGGCTGCATCCTCCCTTCCCCGGAGTCAGTGCTTTGCGAGGTTGGGGGCGGCCGGGAGGCCTGAGGAGGGGTCTTTCTGCCTTGCTGGAGGGAAGGATGAGTATTGTATGAAATGGAGGGAAGGTGGAGGAGTCTTTTGATGCAATTTACCAGGGTGGCAGAAGCTGTTCAGGGGTGGGCTGTTCAGATGGTCCACCCTGGGCATTTCTGTTGTGTCCAGTGTTATGATTGAGCAAATGAGTGCATTCATCTCACATGCCCTCTGATGAATCCACCTTTATGTCCTCTTGTCTACATTAGGAGTGAAAAATATTGCAGGATCTTGGTAATCCGGTTTTTGAATTAAAAGCAATATCCTTTGGTGTAGAAAGACTGCGGTTTCAGATAATTTTAGTTGGATGACTTACAGTATTGGTGGACTTCCACGCAAATGTCTCAAATTCCCAAAAGGTAGAAAACTGCCAACTTATCACGTGCTTGTTCTTGGCACTGAAAAAAAAAAAAGTAGATTTTTGGTTTGGGTTTTTTTGGTTGTTGTTTTTTTTTTTTTTTTTTTTTAAGAAAAACGTGATCTAAATATTGAACACAACACTTGATTGGATTCTCAGGGAATCTGTGTCTTTTCTGTGTGTTATCTATTTCCCTGTACCAGTATTGTATCCAGGCATGTCTATCGATTCCCCAGTTAATGTGTTAGCTGTGAATCTTCATTACTGCCTTGGGTGGGAAGAGGCGGGGGAGGAGCAATCTCATTAGTCTTTTCTTTCTCTTTATAACTGCAGCTGCAGCCTAGCTTTGACTAGTATCATGAATGGTGGATTCCGCCTGCTTTCCTCGTGTTGTTCTCTTTCTGGTTTCCTTAGACCATGGAGCAGTCAGTTTCTCCTCCAGCCTTACTCTGACACAAAAGCAGTTTTTAAGCTTTCTCCCCAAAGTTCAGATCTTTGCCACTGCCCTTGAGTTGTTATTTGCTTTGTGAAGCCTTTCAGGACAGAGGTGTCCTGAGGCCTTTCCTAAGAAGTTAGATACATAATGCTTTGTGAGGAGAACAGCCCTAAATCTGTATTTGTAAATTTTGTCTGTAATTTTATAAGTTACCAGCGGTTTTGTTGTCCAAAGTGAGATGTGTAGAACAAGCTTAGTAGGGGAAAGACTTTCTACAAGGCATCAGCCGCTGTCGTTGTAGAAAGTGCTATCAGACTTGGCTCAGAGCGAAGGCATGGGCTGTGTGTGCCGGTTTGGTCAGGAACCCCACCTTTCTGACCGCTGCTGGTTCGTTTATGAGTTTTTCTGTCGTTCTAACAAGTCTTGGCTTTTGAGCAATGGGGATAATTTATTTAACAAGCATTTATTGAACACTTGCTATGTGCTTGGCATTGGCACTAATGATCAAATGGTAAATGCAACAAGTACCTTCTTGCTTTCTTGGAGCTCACACTGTTCTAGCACAGGACCCATTTGGGGTCCTCTGAACTGGAGCATCCCCGGGGAGCATTATGGATGACCCCGAGGTGAGCCAAGAGGATGCTGCTGCTAGCTGCTGCCCGGGAAGTCAGCTGAGCCCAGGCTGTAGATACAAACAGGTGGGGCCAAAGTCACCTCCGCTCCAAGGGTGGAGGGTCGTTGTGCGCTGGACTCGCTGTCTTCTTGAACCTGCTTGCCTTGATTGTGGGTACCTCTCAGAGGAGCCTGGGACTGCAAGAAGGGCCAGGAGAAGCTGAGTTCTCAAAGAGTCTGAACAGTGGCATTGTTTTTTCAGATGTGGTGATTCCAGTCTGTTTCAAAAACTATCCTTCATGCAGTCTCCTAGTCTCACCTCAGTAGCGTTCATCTTGAACAGCCCCTCAGGGAAATGAATTTCATTCTGGACCACTGACTGAGCTAAGCTTTATATCTGTCCCCAGTTTCCCAGGTGTTGAGGTGACTCCTAGGTTTAGAGACCTGGAACATGGTTGCGAAACCCCTGTCACGCCCTCTCTACTTTTCATGGATTTGGGGGAGTGTACTGATGATACTTAATTTCTTACTTGTCTGGGCTTTCAGACTTTTCCACAGATCCCTAGGGTCATGTGAAAACATACTAAATAGTAGTGTAACTTGTCCTTTTCAACTGCCTGTTTTAAATGAAGAATATGACATTTTTGAGAAGGTCTTAGCTCTTTGAATTCCTTTGTTCTTAACATAGTACCTGGCATAGGACACTCTCCATAAATAATTGAATTGTTGAATGAATGTAGGTGAAATATTTCATTTTCTGCTTTTAGGGTTTAACTGTGGTTATCACACGTACTTGATGTTTATAATCTATAGATTAATTCGCCCTTCAGCAGATGTGGAACATCCGTGTGTCAGGCATCTCGTGAGGTACATGAGGAAGTGGGAGAGATAGGGTTCAAAGAGGCAGGAGATAAGCTGGGAAAACAATTCAGGAAGCAAGATGGTATGGATTATGATAAGTGCTGTGAGGTCAACAGCACAGTGCAACAGAGAGAGAGTACCTTGGTGGGGAAAGGGGCCACCAAGGGGCAGCCCATCCTAGGAGGTGGCATTTGAGCTGATCTTGAAAGCTGGGAAGAAGCCGGGTGTGTGAGGGGAGCAGGAGGAAGGAGGACGGACGAGGGGTGCTCAGCATGTTCAAGGATGTGAGAGAAGGCCAGGGTGGCTGGAGCCCGGAGCGGGAAGTCCAGTGATATGTGCTGCGGTGCAAGAGGTGCTTGGGGTCTGGGGGACAAGATCCTACAGGGCTTTTTGGTTATGGTTGAAGGTTTGAATTTTCTTTTTAATGCCATGAGAAACCTCTGAAAGGTGGTAACCAGGGGAGTGCCATGATCTAATTTGTTTCATGAAGAAAGATCTCAGTGAATGCTGTTAAGGGGTATGGATGTCGGCAGCTGAGATGGAAGCTGAGGGTTCAGTTATCGAGTCCTGGTCCGGGAAAGATCAAAGTGGTGGCAGAGGGGATGAAGAGAAGCGGGTTGTGGAGGTTGAAATGTCAAGGTTGACTATGGAAGATGCAGGACAAGGAGTCACCTAGGACCGTACCTGGATTTTTAGATTCATTGTTTATTTCTGTTGGATATATGTATTAATAGAAATAATGACTGTATAAGGACAATTAAGCAATGAGCAGCTCACTTTCAATTTATATTATACCAAGACCTTGACTTAATTCTGTCTTATTCTCCAGTGCGGATGAGCAGCCCTACCCAGTGGAGTGCTGTGCATTTGGCCATTTTTTCCAGGACATTTTCACCCTTCAGTGCCCTGACTATCCTTCTCAACTGGTTATCAGACCTTTGAGCATTTTCTCTGTTCTGTCATAAAAGTGAAGGATCAAAGTAAGAAAGAAGACGGGTTTAAGCTTTAATCCATACGGAATTACTCTACCTTTGCTTCCAGATTTATAAGATACCATATAATTGATAATTGCATCTGAAGTTGTTTCTTTCATATACAGTATCCTCCATTGTTCCAACAACAGATATTCTGTTGTAAATAAGACTTGTTCTATATCTATTTAAAATCAGAAAGAGTAATATTCCTTAGTAACTTTGCAGGAAATTCACTGTGCATTTTGCGAGCTAGAAAAGCCATTTCCTTGTATCTCAAAAGTAGAGAAATGAAATACTTGGTCTCTGATGGGTTTTTTTTTGGGGGGGGCCCTCCTTCTAGCTTCCGATTTGTGAACATGAAAGCTTACAATGTCTTTGTCAGTTAACTTTGGTTTTGAAACCATCTTTGGTTTGGGTATTGATATTGATGCAGAAAATATTTCTTCTGCAGTCAGAATTTTAGGCAGATGAGAAGGGGCTGCCATCCCTCCTGATCTGGAAGCCTGGACTTGTTACCCTAGAACATGTAAGTGTGTCTGGGGATGAATAAATTATGACAGCTGAAATAATTATGATAGAGGAAAAGCAGCTGCGGAGAACACAGTTGACAATTGGGGCTGATTTGACCTGATTCTGTCATGTCAAAGCATGCATCTGTTTGCCAGGTTACATGAAAATGCTGTTTTCAAGGAGTCCAGTGTGTTTTGTTTTTTATCCAGCCCCCCGCACCTCCCAAAAAAAGAAAAAAGAACAACATTCTAAGAAGAGTCATAGCCTGCTAGTGACTCTTCCAAAATAAAATGGCTGGAGCAGAGACCCATATTGATTCTGGTTCTCATTTTGGGCACCCATGTAGCATTTTAGTTGAGCAAAAGATGGTTTGATTCTAAAGCTGCAAATTGGAAGAGTTCTTACTCCTGCTTCTGGGTGGAATAGTTTCCAGCTGGCCCTGGAGTTTGTCACCTGTAAGAAGGATTATTCCACTATCTCAGCCAGTCGCAACGGGTTTAATACACGCTTGGTTCACTGCTCTGCTGTTACCGTCTTGAAATTCGTAATAATTTTTTCACCCAAGGCCTTGGCGTTTTCATTTTGCACTGGGCTCCGCAAGTCATTGAGCTGGTCCTAGTCTCACTGTTTGTCCATGTTGTGTGTTGCACCTCTGAATCAGGCCGACATCTAGATCAGGGCTCCACACTTGTTCTGTGGAAGTCCAGATATTAAATATTTGGGGCTCTGTGGTCTCTGTTGCAGCTCCTCAGCGCTGTCACGCTGGCACAGAAGCAGCCTTAGACAGTAGGAGATGAAGGAGTACGGCTGTGTTCGGTGACACTCTGTTTATAAAAGCAGAGAGGGGGTGGATGGACTGTGGTCCTGGGGCCGTCGTTTGCAACCCCTGATGTAAAGGACCTGAGTGGAAACCACAGTGACAACTGAAATAGAGATCTTGTCCTTTGGAAGCAAGAAGGCTCGGTCACCTTTGGGTGGCTTTATGGTGCTCTGAAAACCAGTCTCCAGAGAGCACTCCTGAAGAAGGTCAGGCTGGTAGGGGTACTTCTGCGGCAGACCGTCACTTGAACATCCCTGAACCCACGCTTGAGCTTCTTTGAGATGGCATGTTAATTCTGTTTGTCAAGTGTGAAGACATATGGACATTAAAAGGAAGGTGAACTCGGACAGTAAAAACAGGATGCTACCGTGATGGGATTGTGATTTTATTTTTTTTTAAGATTTATTATATTTGAGGGAAAAGAAAAAAGATTCTGGAGTAAGCAGGCTAGCTGTGTATAAGAATAGGAACCGTGTGTCTTCTTTCAAACTGTATCCAGAAGTTAACCCCTGCTCAGACAGTGTAGCACCTCCCAGCTTGGGGGTACGGGGGGCATTGGGGGGATGCTCTGTGCTGCCTTATATATAGTAGAGCTCTCCATACTTCCTCTGCCTCCGCGTGTATGGAAATGTGTTGTCTGGGGTCTTTTCTCTAAATGATAAACAAAAGTTTATTTCTCTTAGAGTACAAAGATAAAGAAGAGTATCTGGGGAGTCAGAAAATCTTGATAGAAATCAATGTACAAGGGAAATTTATATATTGATTTCTTTAGGAGAAGAGGCACCGTTTTTCATTTAGACAAATGTTCTAAAGAAGGAACCTAGTTAGGGGCTCTGGAAACGTTTCTGCTGGAGATGATCAGAGTATAGATTTGCTTTGCTTTCAAATTGAGTCACAAGAGATTAATAATCTTCTAAGAGCTCGCTTCCTGCCCATTCAGATAAGATAGATGTTTTATTAACATTATTTCTCATTGACATGAGAACGGAATGTGAACTAAAGCCATTATTAAAGTGCCGGCTGTAATAAACAATAGCAGGAGAAAAAGAAATCCAGCCAAGCCCCTATTATTCACAGCATTATTCTCTTACCAACATGATCAGGAATAAGGGAGGAAGACCTTTGTTTATGCTACTTAGTTATTTATTAAAAAATATTTATTGATTCCCTATTATGTGCCAGGCAGTGATGAGTGAACACTTACCCATGGTGGTGAGCGAACAAGGCAGAAACGTTGCTATTCACGCAGATTTTACTTTTTTGTGGGGCAGAAGGAAGGACAGACAGTAAACAAATAAGCAGAGGGTAGTTTTAGATGCCTTGAGAGTTGGTGGTGGCTGGGTGGTCCGGAGGGGTCTTCTGGAGGCGATGACGATAAGGCGTCCTTCATGGGAGATCTGGGGGACTCCGTGTCCAGGCGGCAGGAACAGTGAGCACATAGGCTCCAAGGCAGAAGCGGTGGGCGTGTTTGTGAACACAGTATGGCTGGAGCCCAGCAAGTGTGGGTGAGGCAGGAAGTGAGGTCAGAAAGATAGATGGGGAGTTTGGGGTTGGGTGGGGGAAGGGTCATAAGCAGGGGAGCAACAGGGTAAGTGTCTGCTGTGTAAAGAATGAAATCCTCAGCCTTTGCCCTGCAAAGTTATTTAGACCAAACACAGCACTTTTTTTTTTTTTAAACAATTTCTTAATACCAGGAGATCTTCATTCCTCCCTCCCTCCCTCCCTCCCTTTCTTCCTCCCTCCCTCCCTCCCTTCTTGCATTGGGTCTTCGTTGCTGCGCGCAGGCTTTCTCTAGTTGCGGCGAGCGGGGACTACTCTTCATTGCGGTGCACGGGCCTCTCGCTGCAGTGGCTGCTCTTGTTGCAGAGCACGGGCTGTAGGCACGCAGGCTCAGTAGTCGTGGCTCTTGGGCTCTAGAGCTCAGGCTCAGTAGTTGTGGCTCCCGGGCTTAGTTGCTCCGCGGCATGTGGGATCTTCCCGGGCCAGGGCTCGAACCCGTGTCCCCTGCATTGGCAGGTGGATTCTTAACCACTGCTGTACCAGGGAAGTCCCACAACACAATTTTTGTCACCAGGTCCAGCTGTGGTGGAACCAAAAATCCAATAGGGATGGAGACAGGAGCAGAGAGCTGAGGCCACCTTTCTTCATCAAGGGGTGAGGTCCTGAGGAGAGCCCATTCACTGGGAAGGAGGCAGGCTCAGGTGCCCCCAAAACACAGAGCAAAGGTGAGACCAGCCAGGCCAACCTGCCTCCCATTTGTGGATCCACCACCTTCTAGCTTGGGGGTTTTGAACCTTAGATTCTCTCATAAAATGAGAGTCGCGAGGCTCCCCTTCAAGGTTATTGTGTGGCTTGGCGTTGATGTTCACCAAGAACAGAGCCTGGCTGCGTGGCAGATTGAATAAAACGGGAACCGCTAGTGTTATCTTGCTTTTAGCAATCATTCATTCTAGTGTTGATGTCTATTTTTGTGTAGGTATTATTGAGTTTACAGAGTGTTAGGGATACTTGTATCTACATGGAAGCTTCCATAATGTAAGTGAAGGCCAAATGTCTTTTGGTTTTTTGTGTTATCTGTACTAGTATTCCTTCTGTCTGCACAAAGGAATGGGGATTGGCTATATAGGTATAGCCCTAAAGCCTCTTGAAAATTCAGAAACAGATTTAAGAATGTGTCTTCCCCACAAGAGGCCCTCCGTGAGACTGGGTGCATGGAGTTGAAGGAAATTCACCCACAGGCTTGCCGTGGTTTTAACTCAGAGCCTGGTCTGTACCCTGCCAGTGGTTGGTGCCCTTGTGGCACTTCTTGCATGGAAACCACCTTCCCAGTACAGGGAACTGTCATCTTCACCGCTCTGTACCAGAGTCTTTAAATGTTCCCTTGTTCTCAAACCTTGTCAGATAGGGGCCTTCTGGGTATCAAGTATTTTGTTTTTTGTTTTACCATCTCTACTTTCAGGAAGGAAGCCAGCCCATGGTTTCACAATTCAGGTATATTTTACATTAATTTTATCCTTTGATTGTGCCCTAAACTTTATACCATGAAACCATAATGTGGCATGAATTATCTCTCACTTGAGAACTAAATATAAGTTGTGTGTGCGTATTCTCTTTTTGCTCAGATATTCAGAGAAGCAAGGTTTTTTGGTTTTTGTTTTTAACTGTAATACAGCACAGATGAAAGCAGACGCTCGTTAATTCTTGCTGTCTTCAAAGATGGACTTAAAAAAATTCTCATTTCCTGGTTGCTCTCAAATATCCTTTTTTTCCTCATTAGTAAGCTGACTGGTAACTATTGTGTCTTCTCTCTAGTGGCATGAGAAAGTCCTTTGTTTAGAAGAATGTGCCTTGAATTTCAATAACCTTAAACCACTTTAGATCCTCAACTTCACACTTACTCTAGTTGGAACGAACGCTAAGGCCTGTGTCTGCCAGTCACCAGTTAACAGGCTCCCTGGTGCTGGGGTAGGGGACCGGGGGAGACAGGAGCAGGGAGGTGGGAAGGATACTCGTTTTGCAAAGGAAGGTACACTTGTCAGAGAGAGGTGTTCCTGCTGCCGTTTGGTTCTGGGAAGGACAGAACCTTTCCCTGAGCTGCATTTTTCTGAAACTCACTAGACACCAGATGGTAAATTTGCATAAACTCAGAATTCAGTTCGGAGGTCTTTCACCTGCAGGGTGTGGATTCTAAAGGGGTCTGTGAATGAGTTTCAGGGATTATTGGACTTTCTCCCCTCCGCCCCTTGCGATGGTGTGTGAAAGTGTGGGTCTGTATGTATTTCTATCTGGAGTGTTTTCATCAGAGTCCAAAAGGTTCCATGATCCAAAAGAGGTTAGAAACCTTCCTCTTGGCAGACCTCCTCCCCCTGCGTTGGTAACGGCACTACTCAGCGTACCCATCCGGTCCACACTGCACGCCGTCCTGCTGTGAGAGCCTGACACGGATTAATGGGTGCGATCCTCACAGCGCTCTTAGGAAATGAGTAGTAAGTACCACTTATTGCTCCTTTTTCACAGACGAGGAGACTGAGGAACAAAGAGGCTAAGGGCCTTGACCAAATGCAGACAGCGAATAAATGTCAGGGACAAAAAACTTGAAGCTGGGGAAAAAGAAGCTGTCGGGTTCATGAGTTTGTTTGAGAGCTTTCATGACATGAAGTTTTATGTCTTTACTTCATTGCCATGTGGGTAATTCTGGCCTGTGCTGGCGCTCAGAAGGCTCAAAAGACTCAGTGATGGCAGACGAGCATCAAAAAGTAGTATGAAGCAGAGAGTTCTGCAAACATGGAGCGAGAAGTACCCTGGCAAGTCTTTGCTTTACATGCTCAGTTTGTGAAAACTAGACGGTGTGCATTGCATAAGAAGTAGGTGGCTGTGCTGGGGAGATGCGTCCTCTTCCAAAGCGCTGGAGTAGACATTGTTATTCTGGTATGCTATTTTGTGTGTGTGTGTGTGTGTGTGGAATTTCCTATTTATTTGGATGCCTGGTTACACATGCCAAGTAGTTCTGTTATTTCAGGCTTATTTTAATGAAAACATTGACAATTACTCCTCCGTTCATTTTCCCAAGAAACAGCCACCGAGAACATGGCGATCAGGCAGGCTTCGGGTGTGAAGCTGGTATGGAATTCATCATGGGGCTGAATTCTTCCCACTGGCATCTTATGTGGTGAGACGGGAGTAAGCTAGCACCTGACTCTAAATTGAGCCTTCCCTGTTCTCAGAATGGCGCTTCATGCAGAAGCCCAACTTGGGGCTGATGTTTCTTCCCCAGCACATTACAAGGTGTCGAATTGGTGAAGCAGCGGCCACTAGGACTCTGCTGCATTTTTCCAATGACATTTCAGAGATCTTTCTGAAGTCCCTATTTATGGCTGTTTTTCTCTTCAACACTTAAATCAAGCAGTGTCTATTAACCCCAAACAAATTAACCTTGTTAAAAGTTCAGTGTCATTTTTCTGAGTACTGCCCTCAGGGAAAAGCAGGGTAGCTACATATTGATGTCATTTCCTTAAGTGAATCACTAGTAATGGGCCTGATTTCAAATATCCAAGGTGCCAATAATAATTATACATGAAAGAAACAGATTGCGTCCTTGGGGGTCTAGACTTAAGGTTACTTAAATATACTACGTATACTAGGCACAGGCTTTTTATTAAGAATAAAAATTAAAAGCACCTGGCATAAATCAAAAGTTAGTCAAAGAAATGCTGCCCATTCATTTTTGTAAGAGTCAAAGCACTTGAATTCTTTTCTGATAAAAATCTGAGCATTAGGAGATTCGAAGAGCATGTGATCTTAGATAAGAAACCCAAGATTGAGGTTAAGTGACTTGCAGAGTGTTTACTCAAACTGAGACTAGAGTCCAGGTCTTTGGATCCTTTGCTGATGATCTAAATTGCCTCCAAAGACTGATTTTGATAGTGGGGCAGTGCAGAGGGGCAGGCTCGAGGTGGAGGGAGGTGCCCTCAATGTTATGGTAAGTGGTGCCCAGTAAATCTGAGGAGAGGCCACAAATACTCCCCCAAGTGACCTCCCTTCTGTGGGAGACATTTCGTCTCAAACGCTGCCCAGCACGACCCAACTGAGACATGACACCGTCAGGTGACCTGGGGATGATAACTATAGTGATGCAGTCTGTCGCACTTGTAAGAGAACACACATTCTTTGCACACACCATCTCGTTTAATTGAGTTCGCATGATTACCCTGAGCCAGGGGTCCTTGTCCCTTTTTCACCGACGAGGAAACAGGTTCCAAGGGGCACAGAGAGGGACCCCAGGAAAAAGAGAGGGTAAGTAACCAGCAGGGTTTGAACACAGCTCTGACTGCTTACTCAGCTAAAGGGCCTCTCTTGGGAATTTTCAGCTGCCTTCTTCCCGTGCAAAAGTTCACAGGCCTCAGTGAGGGAGGGGGGGGTCCCCCCGTTTACCTAAAACCCCAGTTGCAAACCCTTTGCCACATCTTGAACACCTGTGCATAGCAGCGTGCTGGCTCATTTGGGAGACAAACTGTGAGGTGACTCTGCAGGACTGTGAAGAAGCGTGGGGTTCCCGTCCTAGGTGCATTCCCCGAAGACCGGAATGAGAGCCCTGCAGGCCTGCGGTCGAACGCTGACTTCCCATGTACCTTGGTCAAGTCGCTCAACTCCTCTGAGCTTGTTTCCTTTTCTGTCAGTGAGGACAGTAGTATCTGCCTTGTCAGGTTGCTGTTAGGGCATCACAGAGCCGGAGCTCAGTGGACGGTAGTCTGGTAGTCGCTGGGAGTGTGATTGTGGCCATCACATCTACTGCAGGGTGGTTACCTGCACCTCGGGGCAAGTGTGTCACGGTGGTTTTCCTCAAGTGAGGTAGATGTTTACATATTTGTACTACAAAAGTCACGTCTTCTTATTGTATAATATTTAAATGAATATATTAAATATTCTGTAACCCCCCCTCCAGGTAATAGTTGACAGTTGGATGTTAAGTTGTTCCAGATTTTTTGCCACGCACACATTAAAATACACACTCAAACGTGTGTTGTTTTTTCCTGTAAGATCTTATATCTGCGACTTGGGTTGTTTGCTTGCTTGCCTTCCCCCCATTTGATAAGATGTCATGGTCGCTGTTCAGTATCAGGGTGGACAGCTTCACCTTTCGGCCCAGCGACGGGGCGTGCTTGCTCTTTCACACCGTGATTTCAGCCCTCATCTCCGCAGGGTCCTGTTGGCCGCTCCGTGACCCTGGCCACAGGGCCCCTGCAGGGGCAGCTTTCTGCCTTTGCTCCTTATCCGCCTCTTCAGTCTGTTCAAGTGGGATGCACGCCTGTGCCTGACTTGGGGCTCTGTCCTCGGGGCCCCTTCAGATTGGCTGTGCTGAGAGCAGCAGGGGGTCGTGAGCACTCTGGGTCGGGAGGGTAAGTGGCGTCATTAGCGTTGCTCTGGCAGCTCAGAGCAGCTCTGGGGATGGAACTCAGAGCGTTCAGCCCCAGACTCCACATTGCTGTCGGCTCCTCTCCACCTTCCACCCCTCTCTTCCCCGGCACAAATCTGTTTTCTCACCCTGAAGCTCATTTACTGGCCCGGCCTCGTCCCACCTCCGCCCTTGGCCCTCGGCCCTGCTTCCGCCCCCTCCTGCTCTGTTGCCCTCTGTGGATGCAGTTCCGTGAAAGTACCTGGAGTGTAATGTTGTAGTTCTATTAATAGGATGTCAGAAGTGTTGGTAAAGCAGGTAAGGCTGTTGCCATGTCATTGTTTCCGTATGTTTTTTTGTTTGGTTTGGTTTGGTTTGGTTTGGTTTGCGGTACGCGGGCCTCTCACTGTTGTGGCCTCTCCCGTTGCGGAGCACAGGCTCCGGTCGCGCAGGCTCAGCGGCCATGGCTCACGGGCCCAGCAGCTCCGCGGCGTGTGGGATCTTCCCGGACCGGGGCACGAACCCGTGTCCCCTGCATCGGCAGGTGGACTCTCAACCACTGCGCCACCAGGGAAGCCCTCCATGTGTTTTTTTAATGGCAGCAGGTGGAGCTGGAAAATGAGGATAGGTACTCTGCACTGTTCACTGCAAATGGTTTCCTGTATTTCACTGTGATATTTTAGGCTTGATTACCTCCCCAGGTTGATATGTTGCCTCTGTAAACTCAGCTGGCATCTCTTGGCTTCATCGTAATGTGGCTCAAAATACACACTTCTGTGTGAGAGAGTTCAGCTAAAATAAGCACCGAAAGGCTATTAATTGCAGCCAAGTTGGGAAATAAGATGGGATGTCAGAGCTCAGAGTCGCTGTTAAGGGGACTGTCTTATGCACCGGTTGCCATGTGAATGCTAACGTGTTGTTTCTGCTCTATCCCCTCATGCCTTCCCGGATTCAGAGAGAGGTAACCAACCAATTTTCACTTCTCCCCCTTTGTGCTGTCTTAAGTGTCTGGCAAAGCTCACTTGCTTTCTTCATGCCCTGTCGCCACCACCATAGCCATCGCTGTCTTTAAAAGGCAGAACTTCGTTTTGTTTAACCTTTTCTCATCATCATTGTTATGTGTCCTGCATTTAAACTAGTGTGGAATTGCCTCTGGGTCCCTGATCCTCTGTTGCTTGACCCTGTTTGGGGAAGGTGTTGGTCAGCATAATAACTTGGTCCCTCTCACTACTGGCTGAGCAGAGTCTAATCAGCATGCTAGGGAGAAGGCATGATAGAAATAGTCAGGCTAGGTACCATGTTGTGTAGGAGGCTTTTTGTGCTTCTTGAAGAACTAATTCTAGGACCTGCTCGTTATGACTTCTCTATAGGGTTTCGTTGGTGAGATTTGGTTCTAGGCCAGTAGCTGGAAGGACTGACTCCATTTCAGTCTGGATTATTAGCAAAAATCTATGGAATTCTTCTCCCTTCCCACCTGTAGATGAACATAATGATGAAAAGGCTGTAACTCCAAAATGAAAGGCATTTATACCTCAGATGTGTGTGTTTCCCGTGCTCTGACCATCAGCCTGACCATTTGGCTGATTGGGGGCTTTTAAGCTCCATGATTCCTCAGCTCTATCATTTAATAAAAGCTCCATTTTTGATGGAAGGAAAAAGTTTTGGAATTTTTCTCCTTGAAAAAATGATTGTGAGTACTGCTTGACAAACTGAAGCAACACCAACGCTGGCCTCTTTGCTTTCTGTGCTGGAGTCCGTCCCAGGGGCCTCCCTCCTGGCTGGGGCTGAGCTCCAGCTAGCGGCCACTGTCCTCCCTTAGGATAAGCTGCTGTCATAGCTCAATGGCTGGAGGGAAGGGAGACGGCGTAGGCTGGGGGGGTAGCACTTCCACAGTCGGCCTTCCAGAGAGTTTGCTTAGGAAAATTTGGGAGCTTGATTGACTTTCTCACTACTTTTGAGGAGGCTCTGGGCCCCTGGAGGTGATGCAAGTTTCTGGAGGATGAGGGCTCTGGGTTTGGATACGAGCTCCCTTGTCTGAAGTCACCACACCTCTTGTCAGAGTGCATGGTAAGGATGTTTTCGGATCTTTGCTAGTTCCTACCCTCCGTGTCCTCGCTGGGAACCAGTTGCTCTGAATATTAACAGCAAGACTATTCTAGAGAGGGCTACAAATTCTGGTTCGCCCAAGCCACCTGGATTATTTGCAGGTGGTAGAATTTCAGATCTGCTGTGTACACAGTCTGTGTGTCTCCTGAAAACACCTGGTGAGGGTTTCCCTGCAGAGGATTTGTGTTTACCCAGAGGATGAGTTGCTAGAATGCCCCTTTCAGAGTTTACAAACTTAGCATCTTCTTAAACTTGCAAAGCAGGAGAGTTTGAGTTTATCAAACCAGAGCCTGAGCTTTGTGAAATTAATGATGCCCACATATGGTGCATGTGCCAGTGGGTACAGTTTGAAAAACAAAGTCATGTATGTGTATGTGTGTAACCTTCTGGATTAGCTATTTAGGAAGATGACATTTCTCATCCCCTTTCCCCCCTCTTTCCTCCTCCAACCCCCCCAAAACAAGATTTTCAAAATGCAATCAGAAAACAAGAGCAGTTAGGCAAAGAAGAGCAGGCAGTCCTGAAAACAGGATTCCTCCCTCCAGGCCCTATGCAGGTGAGATGGAGAGAAAGCCCTTTATCATAAAGGGCTGGGAATAGAGTGTTTAGATCCAACCTGGTTGCTGCTCTTTTGTCCTTATTTGCAGGTGGGTCCCGTCCTCTGCAGTGGTAACAACTCTGTTCGCTTATTGCTTCTACAGAAGGATAAGCTGGGAGGATAAGGGTCTTTAGGTACATTTCAACAAGTGTTATTATATTCATATCAGTACAAAGATTTATTAAAACATCCCTCGTGGATAAGGTGACAGTATTTCAAAGTGGGCTTTTTCTTTGACTTCGTTTTCCTCACTTATAATAACAACTGACATTATTCAATTGCCTTCATGTGCCAGCCTTCACAGATTTGACCTGAGCAAAATACGGGTTATGTGAAAGACGTTACCGAATCGTGGAGACTTGGTCAGGAGCGCTAACAGAAAAGATTTAGCGAGAGAGTGAATGGCAAGGAATCTAACAGAAAAGAGAGGAGAGAGCTACTGCCAGACACATCTGGGCTGTCATGTGCCTGAGGAGGGCAGCTCCAGAAAGCAGAACCCAATCCCACAGGCAAAAGTTGCAGGGAGGCAAGCTTCCATTCATCATTAAGAAAAAATATATTTTGGTTCGCAGCGAGCATTCAGCAGTGGAGCTCCTGATCCATTAAGTAAATGAGGTTTTATACCACTGATATATTCTAGGCACCACCTGTCTGGGTTGCTGTAGAAGGAGGGATTTTGAAATGTTAGCCTGGGTAACTGCTACGAGGTCTGTAGGTGCCTATAAATACCTTTTGAGGACGGATAAACACATAAGCAGATTTCATTTATGTAAGAGTCGTGGTGGGAGAGACTTAGGGAAAGGTTGAGCAGTTCTGTTCTGGCTACTTTTTAATAGAACACATTTGAATAAAGAGTCATTTATTCATTCATTCCGTAAAGATGGATTAAGCCCCTACATGCTGTTCAGCTGAGAGCAATAAAAGCAATCTTTTGCCCTTTTTCTTTGCCATTAAGAAATTTGAGGCTGTCACGTAAGATGTCTTAGCACTGACATTTTTCCCTGTCAGAACTCGCTGCTGGTCCTCTGGGGGAATAATTACTGGGAGAAGAGCAAAAGGAGAGGAACAAAAAGAGTTGGAGACACAAGGGCTTAGCCAGCAAATGGTGAAAGGTAGTTGATTCACTTCTGTTACAGTTTAAGGAAGAGACTTATATAAACCCTCCACTTCCTGGTTTATAAAGGAAATGCAGTGATCCCCCTGACTGCAGGAAATAAATGGGGCAAAACTCCAGAGGGGACCGGCACCTCTTTTAGCAAATGGCGCCTCCAGGAGCGAGCTGGAGCAAAGGACAAAAATGGTCCTTGTTGCTCAGCGTCAGACACAGTGACTCAGACGGACGGGCATCTAGCAGAATTTGTTAGAAAAGACGGACGCCTGCTCTGACTGGACCTCGGGGGCCATTTGGGCCAGCTCTGTGGTTTTATAGACCACACCGAGGCCCTGGAAGGAGGCGTGACCACGGGGGCGGCGTGGAAGCCCATTTGAGCGCATCTTGGCTCTGAGCTGTGACACTCTCGGTGCTGTGGGCACCGGGTAGCTGCAGCCCGACTGCACCGCACAGTGTCAGAGCCCCTGCGGGTGCTGCCCGGCTGGCTGGGTGATACCCGCCGACGCCCGCTGCTCTATCCTCCCAAATTCCCACGCGTGGCACTGGGCTGATCTGTCAGGGATACTCTAGCCGTGGAGGCTGGTAATTAAAGCAATTTCTTGTCCCCCTCAGTATAGGAAAAGCTCTAGAAAATGTTAAATTGCTCTTACATATGGGCATTAGGATTATAATACTGATTGGAAAAAAGTCTGAAAGGCTGAGTTAGGCCACATCTTGGTCATTGCGAAAGTGAATGATGGGACATGGGTGTTCATTGACCGTCCTCTCTACTGTGTGTTTGAGAAGTTCCAGAATGAGAAGTTTAAGAAAGGAGGAGAAAAAGAAGAGGTACTGTGTCCTTTTGACTCCTGCACCCTGAAGCTGGGACCCAAACTCCATTCTCCAGGGGAAGGGCCCGGCAGGCCGAGGTCACTGCAGACCTCCATGTCGCTGAGACCGAGTGGCTTGTCTCCTGCTGCCCAGCCTCTGCAGCCCTCGGGACTTCTCCCGAAACTTCTCCTGGCTCTTTGGAGCCAGTCTGTCCTGGGCTTTCCTACTCCCAGCACTCTTTTTTCACCCTTTCGTTGGGCCTTTGGCCTCAATTAGCCCTTCAAATGCCTTTCCTCCTTGGGGTCCAGCCCTTGTTTTGTCTTTCTCATTCTCCAGTCTCCCATCTGCTCCCCTGACTTCAGCTGCCCCCTAGGCCCAAACCACAGGCCTGAGCTCAGGGACCGAGTGTCCACCTGCTTGGTGCCCACCCACCCACCCCCCCCAAGCACCTCACACTATTGTCCCACCGGGAGCTCATCAGCTTCCTTCACCAGATCCTTCCCCGTCCCGTCCCCAGTGTGAGGGCACTTAGCTGTCCCAGGAGGGACCTCAGAGTTATTCTGGATTCTCCTTCTCATCTCCCGCATCCCTCAGTCCTGCAGCCACCCTTCCAGTACCTCTTACCCATCTGTCTTCTCCACCCTGCTCTCATGGAGGCTAACTCAGCCTTGCCTTTTCCAGCTGTTCCGAGGCTGGTGCCTTCCTTGGCTCGTGGCCCTTGCGCCGGTTCTTTTACTTACAAGGAAAGTGCCTCCTCCTCTCCCTTGTAATTGTGTTGGGCCCACCCCCAGATAATCCAGGATAACAGCCCCTTCTCAGGATCCTTCACTTAATCCCATCTGCAGAGTCCCTTTTGCCATGGAAGGTAACCTATTCACAGATTCTGGGAGTTAGGACAGGAATAGCTTGGGAGGGTCATTATTCTGTCTACTGCTGCAGCCTTTTTCAGAAATCAGGTGCTGAAAAGCCAAGGTTTTAAAACAACCAATGAAGAAGTGTTTGGATTTCCTTCTGAACAATAATGAGATTAACTCAGCCATGTATTTCATTGCACACAAAGGAAGTTGTCCCAACTGTACTCCAGGTCAGAGAGAGGTCTTGCAAATCCCCGTGTTTGAGGCTTTCTGCTCTTTTAGGGTGACTTGGGATATGTTTCATGGGAGTAAAACAGGAGAGACATGCAAATCTCCTGACCCCCGCAGTGAGGAGAAGAAGGCACTTGTTTTCTCCTAGGAGGTTAGTTACTGGCAGATTTCTGCTTCCCTGATCTGTTAGCCTGGTACCTGGGAGGGAACAGGAAAAGACAAAGCTGTTTTAAAAAAAGTGTCAGAATCCCCCAAACAGAGCCTGCGGCTGCTGAGCTGCCCTCTTGAGGAGATGTGGATTCCAGATGGTTGCCTTAGGCATTAATCACTTTCTCCTGAGCCAGAAGAAAATGAAGATTAATAATAATAATTTTTAAAAATTACTCCTAAGGGGTTGCATCTGAAAGAGCAGAGGGCACAGAGCTGAAGTTTGATGGGAGCTGATTATTGATCAGGGCCTGTTTGGTCCTCCATGATGGTGACCTTGCACTTGCTACACTTGTAAGGCCGACCAGCTGTCATGGAGAGCAGGATGGATCTTGGAAGCTTACATCATAGGATATCAGAGCCAGAAAGGGACCTTGGAAATCATGTTCCATCACTTAGAGATGAGGTTTGACTCCATGCCCAGTGTTGTACAGCTCAGTGGAATCAGGAATGGGACTAGCAGTTGGGTTGCCTGGATCCTGATCCATTGCCCTCTAGCTGTCCCTTACTCTCTCTCTCTCAGAGAGGACAGATGGAGGTAAGATCTCTACAATAACTACTAAACGTAGGATGTACCGAGCTGTAATCCTTTGTGGTGCAGAATACAGATCCTGTCAGCATTCAGACACAAGCAAGGTGCTGGGGCCAGGGGGCCAGGCAGGCTTTGGAGCTGGGCCGTGCAGAGTAGGTAGAGTAGTGAGCTCCAGACGGTGCAGGGAGGCTGGTGGTCGCCACGCCAGGCAAGGGGAGGTACCGTGAGCGGACGTGGAGGCCCAGCTTTCTGGAGCAGAGGGGAGAGCTCCTTAACTGGAGTAAGGATGCTGGAGGAGTTGGTGGGACAAATTTTGGGACTCCAGAAATCCAGACAAAGGTCTTTGGACTTTCTGTGGGTGACCACAGAACTTCAAAGAGATTTGCCCTCAGAAAATGGCGACTGAACGTGGAATTTTGAAGAGGAAGAGTTGTGCGTGGCGAGACACTGCATATATTACTTTAGGAACCATCCAGGAAAGAGAAGTAGCCAGAAGGAGGGGAGCCAAAAACAAGACTGCCCTTGAGCATGTCTCCAAAAGTGATGCCTTCTCGTCGTTTCCTTTTTTTTTTTTTTTTTTTGCGGTACGCGGGCCTCTCACTGTTGTGGCCTCTCCCGTTGCGGAGCACAGGCTCCGGACGTGCAGGCTCAGCGGCCATGGCTCACGGGCCCAGCCGCTCCGCGGGACCCTCCCGGACCGGGGCACGAACCCGCGTCCCCTGCATCGGCAGGCGGACCCTCAACCACTGCGCCACCGGGGCAGCCCTCGTCATTTCCTTTTTGAAGCAATATGCTGTCTCAATGGGGGTTGAGACTAGGACGGAAAGGCCTCAGGAGCACCGTGTGGAATAGGGCTCTGCTCGCCCCCGGAGCTGGGCCCAGCTCCTCACCCAGACCTCCGCCCTCAGCCCACTGTCACAGCACCCGTTCACACCTCTGACCACTAGCCAGCTTTCCCGCCGGGAAATGGGGGGGGACATGCTGCAGACCCCTATGCTTGAGAGAGGGGGGCGCTCCGTACCAATTATGGCTGGGCCCAGACTGGGTGTTGGGAATGGATAAGGCTCACATCGTCTTCACGGAGCTTCGAGGGGTTGTGGGGAAGACAAAACTCATGAGCAGACGCCCATGGTACCCAGTGGTGAGTGCTGTGCGTACGGGGAACACGGCAGCACCCGGCAGGGTACTCACCCAGCTTCAGCTGCGTCTTCACCCGAGGCTGGGGCATGGAGACGGTGTGAGCAAAGGCAGGGAGGAGAGACCCACCTAGGGTGCCTGAGTGGTGGCAGGGCTGGCGAGGAAGGGGTTGGCTTCAAGACACTGTCAGGAGGTAAAATCGGCTGAACACGGGGGTTGGGTGTGGAGTGCCGGGGCCGGGGGTGGGAGCATCAGGAAGTCCCCCCGGTGCTAGCATGGAGGACACCCACTGCCGTGGAACGTGAGGGCGCAGGGGAAGCTGGAACAGACCAGACGCGAGGGCAGGTGTGCGCAGGCGGAGGCTCGAGTGCCTGCGGGTGAAGATGCCCCTGGCCTGGAGCCGCTGCGGGACGGCCTGGGGCACAGCAAGGCCACAGGGCAGGCTTTCTGGCCGGGCCGTCACAGTGGTGACCAGTTGCGTCCGTTGGATAGACTTCTGTTCCTTCCCAAAGAAGCCAAGTCTGTGTTGGAGAAAAATCTATCCCAGTCTGTGAGAACACCACCAGCTCTTACCTTAAGAGAAGTAATTAATAAATTCATCCATGGTTATACCTACAGACAGGGATCCTGGCTTAGCAACACATGCAAAGAAATCACTGTGACCCCTTACCAGATGGGTAAATCTGAGCATTTATTTTTCAAAAATACTCTGATCTTTTAAACCACTGTCCTCAGTAGTAACAGTGAGAAATTTAGTTGCGTGGTGTTATTCTTTTGAAGCCAGGTCGTGTCGCGGGCACAGTATCCTTCTCATCAGTAAAGCAGATGCTGAAATCCAGCACTAGCGGCGCGCTCACCTCGGCGTCTGAGCTGACGGTACACAGGGCGATGCTGCCGCCGTCGCCCCAGGCCCTGGAGTAAGAGGTGTGTTTAGCAGAATCAAGTGCCTGTGACCGGACTTCAGTCTGTGGCGTCTCTTTGTGTCCCCGTGACTGTCCGTCAACGTACTCCGCAGCTGCGGGTCGGCTCCGGTCTCTGGGCACACATTTACGCATCAGAGCCTGTTGTTTTGCTTCTGCTACCCACGACTGTAGCCTCACTCATGCAAATTCATGCTCCTCTCAAGTCTGTCTTCTGCTTTGTGATCATTATGTTTATAACCATGATATTTGCTGTTACTCTAGGTAGAAGGTTCCTGTAAAGTTCGGTTTTCATTAAGCGTTGTTCATTAAGGTTCCAGGAGCTCAACAGGCAGGGTCCAGGGAACACTGTAGTTATTTTACTCAGAAATGAATTCCTAGGATCCATACAACTGTTCCTCTGTTGGAGGTGGCTGTTGACGTTTGTTTATTTTTTATTTTTTATTTTTTTGCGGTACGTGGGCCTCTCACTTTTGTGGCCTCTCCCGTTGTGGAGCACAGGCTCCAGACGCGCAGGCTCAGCGGCCATGGCTCACGGGCCCAGCCGCTCCGTGGCATGTGGGATCTTCCCGGACTGGGGCACGAACCCGTGTCCCCTGCATCAGCAGGCGGACTCTCAACCACTGCGCCACCAGGGAAGCCCTGTTTATTTTTCTAACCACTGCGTGTTGTGTTTACCTCTGACGTGCTGGCTGCTCACTCAGTTAACATTCACCACTAGGATGTGTGCTGTGAAGGTTCCTCATTCTAATGTACCGATAAACTTTGTTTGCACAGAGATTTTGCTTATGTAGCAAGAGACAAAGACACAAGAATTTTGAAATGTCATGTATTTCGATGTGACACACCAGCAAAAGCCATTGCCACAAGTCTCCACGAAATCTGTTCCAAGGTAAGGTGGGTCAGGGCACAGGGGTCCGCCCCGCTGAGCAGGGAAGGGCGTGTGGAAGGACGGGGGAGTCGGCACGTTCACGTTGACCTGCAGGTCGACCGCCGGCCCAGCCAGCGTGGTTAATGCTCTTTCTGCGTGTCAGGCGTCTCCACCTACAATAGGATTACGGCCTTGGTGCCTCCCACAGTCCAGGGGTCTAACAGGTGGACAGCGGCGTGGCGGAGGAGCTGTGTATCCCGAGCCCAGCTGGAAAGCGGGGGCAGGGAGTCAGGGCAGCTTTCCCAGGGCGGGGGCCACCTGATCTGAGCATGGACCCGGGAAGAAGGGAGGAGGGTATGAAACCAGCAGGCGTGTCTGTGGAAGTGCAGGCGGCCGGGGGTTGCCGTGAACACGTGCTGACGTCACAAGACACACAGCGGCGAGGCAGGGCCGTGGTCACAGTCTCACACTGGTACGTGTCCCGCTCACTCCTCCAGAGTCACAGCCTCAGAGTCGCCGCCTCTCTCCCCCGCCCCCCCCACTCCCGCAGAGCCCATGCCGACACGCTCGTCCCACCCTCTGCCCGGCCCTTGTACTTGTCAGGACACGGCTGTGTGACGCAGTGGCTCTGGCTGCTGCAGAGCCCTTCCTTGTGTGGACCTCCGTGTGTTTACTTGAGATGTGTGGCCTGTAGCAGAGGAGAGAGGTTCCTTGTTTGTCTCTTTGCTGGGCAGCTTTTGCGATTTGGAGACGGTTGGAGCTGCGCACTGTGCCTGGCACATGTAGAGGGCTGGACACACGTGTCTGTCGTCCAGCCTTCCTGCTCCTGGCTTCCTCCTTTGTCCAGAATGCCCACCCCGTCACTTCAGCCACTTTCGGGTCTCGCGGTGACCAGGCTCCTAACCATTCTCTCCTGGGCACTCTCTGCTTGGTTCTCCCGAATGAACCAGTGTTCCACAAGGGAGTCGACAGAGAATGGACCGTGGCCACAGTTGACCTCCAGGGATACATAGTTAATGTTCTCAGCAATCCCATTACCCACTGGCCTGTGTTCCAGTAGTGGGAGCCAGGTCTCCAGGATGCTGTCCCCAGCTTCCTTCAGCCAGGCCTTTCCACTCCCCAGCCTTACTGCTTGAATCTAAACACAGGACTTTGCCGCCCCCTGTGTTAATGTCACCTTTCTGGTTCCCGGCTGGCATCGTTACCCAGCCTCACTCCCACAGGTCCTCCCGAGCTCCCCAGGCCCAGGTCACGGCCACCTCCACAGCCCAGCCTGGCCTCCGCAGCAGGAGCGGAGCAGGTGTAAGCCACAGTTCCCAAGGGAAGGGTAGGGACTGGGGGCTGCCCCAGCCCCAGAATAGCGCAGCAGTCTGCTGCTCTGACCGAATGACCGGGACCTGCAGGGTGGGTGCTGGTCCGGAGACCCCGCGTTCACCTCAGCCCATGTGCACGTTCCTGCACAGATGGCACTGGGGCAGCTGCTTCTTGTGCAGCCCTGAAGCATGCTGCGCCGCCCGGGTTTCGTTTCCTCATTCATTCACGCAGCAAGTGTAACCAAATGCTGCTTATGTGCCAGGCACTGTCCTGAGGAGACAGCAGAGACCAAAACAGAAAAAAAAATCCTTGCCCTTGTGGAGCTTATATGCTAGCGTAAAGCCCTCAGAACACAGCCTGGCACAGAGTCAGTGCTCAGTGAATCTTGGATTTTACTGTCAGCAGCCCTCCTGCCCGCTGACCCAGGCGCAGATCTGGAGACGGGCAGAGTGGAGCTCTGGGGGAAATGACTTGTTCCACTTTGGGATGGAAAGCTCGGGCAGGGGATGAGGGTGTGAGTTGCTCTTGCGGTCATTGAAGGTGGCTTCTTTGAGTCCCTAAACCCACAGCACTGTGAACAGGGGTGCGAAGTGATGACTGTCAAGTGAAGGAGATGTTAGTGCCCCCAACAGAGGAGATGCACTTAGAAAGACGGCTGACAGATTTAAGCAGTGTGACCTTAACACCAACAGCAATAGCAGCTAATATTTCTGAGTGCTTGTATTTACTGTCAGGACTGAAATTATTTTATTATTAGGGATATAAATATTATCATCCACATGTGCAGTGGAGGAACCGAGACAAGAGGGCAGGTGACTGGCTCAAGGCCACTTACCGCTAGTAAGTGGCGGGCGTGGGATTTGTACCCAGGTACTCTGTCCCCAGAGCCCTGAAAAGAGTCCCTGGAAGTGGCCATGTGGAAGCAGCGGGGGGAATCTGTTGCCCTGTGTTCCACCGACCGCTGTGGGCCGGGAGGTGTAGGCGTGACTGGGGGGATCGTGCGGTTTGTTGCGATAGAGGTGGGAGCCTGGTCAATGGAAGAATGAATTCCGAACAGTCAGGAGACTGTTAGTCACTCTGAGGAACAGTCATTCACTATTCTCCCCAGAGAAGATGGGCACAGTTCTCAAAACATGCGGCTCCGAGACGGGGGTGAGGAGTCAGGCAGCAGACTGAAGCCAGTTTAACTTGGAAGTGAAGTCAGCGCAGACACTCCACTGGCTGGAACAGCTGAGGGCACGGGGTCTGTAACCGCGAGCCAAAGCTGTGTTTTCTCTCCTTCAGATCATGGCCGAACGGAAGAACGCCAAAGCCCTGGCCTGCAGCTCCCTGCAGGAAAGGGCCCACGTGAGCCTCGATGTGCCCCTGCAAGGTAGGTCGGCGCCTCTGCCCCTTTGCCTGGCGCTCTCTGCCCAGGTCACCAAGCACAGGGTCTCGGACGGCTCCCTGGTGTATCTAGTCTCCCTCAGAACCAAGCTTGACTCAGCAGACCCGGGCCGAGTCCGCACTTGGAACCTCGGGCGCGCTCGGCTTAGAGCTGATTTTGGGTCAACAGGGTTAGGCATCAAGGGCCAGGATGAGTTTTGTTGCTGGACAAGATTAAAGAAAAGTATCTTTAGTGCTTTTGTAATTCATGTACAGCCTGGGGTAAGGGTCAGCTAGTTTAAAAATATGTGGGTTGCTGTTTTGGGGAGCTCAGTTTAGTCATTTTTCCTGTCTCTGATTTTGCCCTCTGTGTTTAAATTTCCTCAGGGCATCAACCTCCCCTAATAAATAGAGCACCCAAAGCTGCTACTTAGCACACATCCAAGAGAGAGTCACAGCTTAACACACAGATTCCAGTTCCTGCTTTCAAATGCTTTCCTACCTAGAAATGAAAGGTGAATGGGATTTTGATTGACAGCCCCAGTGTCTGGTGGAAGAAATGGCTGTTCTTATAGCATGATTGGCACATTGACCTCTAGAAACACAGGACATTATGTGTCTGTTAGAACCATTGAGAAAAATGTGTTGCTTTATTCCCTGTAGTAGATTTTCCAACACCAAAGACTGAGCTGGTCCAGAAGTTCCACGTGCAGTACTTGGGCATGCTACCTGTGGACAAACCAGTTGGTATGTGAAACGTGTATTGTCTTTCCACTTTGCAAGCGTTTGGGAGCTCATGAGAGATGTTCACCCTCCCATGGGGGTGGGGTCTGCTGTTTCACTCCTTGCCTTGTCTTGAATCGGACCCTCACACTGTCACCAGCCAGAGCGCACAGACAGTCCTGATCAAAAGATCAGTACAGGACAGGCTAAGCTCCTCGGATGCACGGTCCCAGAATACAGGGACTTGAACAAAGCGGACCTGATTTCTCATTCGCTCACAGTCCAGAGCTGCGTGAGCCAGGGCTGTGGAAGGGCCCTGCCTCCAGAGATGGAAGCCTCGGTCCTGAACTGAGGCTTCCATCTCTGGGGCCAGGGCGCCTGCTTCAGTCCTTGTCGCGTGCTGGGCAGGGAAAGGGGGCTGAAGGAACCCTCCTGCTTTCCTGTTAAGGTGTGACCCAAAAGTGCACACAGCAGTCAGCAGTCAGAAGTCAGCTCACATCTCAGGGGCAGACTTTAGTTGCTTAGCCATACCAGGCTGGAAGGAGGCTGAGAGAGGTAGCCTTTTCCTGGGTTAAAAAACGGCTGTGGGGAAATCAGAACCCTCACGTACTGCTGGGGCGAATGTAAAATGGTGCAGCTGCCCTGGAAAACAGTCTGGCAGTTCCTCAAAAGTTAAATAGAGAGTTACCATTTGATCCAGCAGTTCTGCTCCTGGGCTTTGTATCCAAGTGAAACGAAAACGTGTCCACACAAAACCTCGTACACAAATGTTCACAGCAGCATCATTCATAATAGTCAAAAAGCAGAAACAACCCAAATGTCCATCAGCTGATGAATGGATAAATCAAATACACTTCCATACAGTGGTACTTCATTTGGCAATAAAAAGGAATGAAGTATGAGACATGCTGCAACATGGCTGAACCTTGAAAACATGATGCTGAACGAAAGAAGCCAGTCACAAAGGACCATATCCTGTACGATTCCATTTATATGAGTGGAGTAGGCAGATCTCTAGAGATATGGTTGGGAGGAAATGGAGGGTGACTTCTGAAAGGTACGGGGTTTCTTTTTGGGGTGATGAAAATGTTCTAAACCTGATGGTGGTGATGGTCGCACACCTCTGAATATACTAAAAACCGTTGAGTTTTACACTGTGAGTAAATTGTATGGTATGTGGATTATATCTCAGTAACGTTCTCCCACCCACTCACCACCAAAAGCAGCTGTGGGAACACCCAGCCAAAGAGCCCCATCGAATAGCACATGCTATTCGTGTCCAGGGGCCGCCCAAACTTGGCCTCATTTAAGTGACAAAGTACGATGAAAGGTGATCAGGGTAATCTGGCAGATGCTGGCTTCTGTTGGGTCCCCTTTTTCAAGGTTCCTTGCTTAGGAAAAGGTAGCATTTGAATACTGTTTATACACTCGGAGCTGGGGAATCTTTGTAGAGAGAGGGGCGAGGGAGAGCGATGTCCTGGTTAGACAGGACATCACACACTGCTTCTCTGGAGGTTCTCATGACCCTTCTTTCTGTTGAAAAGGCTGGTATTTCTTTTCTTTTGAGCAATGAAATGCTCAAATGAAATGTCTTATCTGGGGCTACAAAAAAAAAAAAAAAAGACCAGTCTGGGCATAGGTGTTACTGGGTGATTTGGGCCCATGTTTGTGATTCAGAAATAGCTTTAGGACCTTTTTCAGTTATCCCTTCCATCCACAGGAATGGATACCCTGAACAATGCCATAGAAAGTCTTATGACCTCATCCAGCAAGGAGGACTGGCCTTCGGTGAACATGAATGTGGCCGATGCTACTGTGACTGTCATCAGTGACAAGGTGAGAAGGATGGCAGATGGAGTTGGCCTGTCGAATACAGTGAGGTTTCGGATACAATAAGCTTCCATGAAACTTAGGCACGTGCCAAGGCTTGGCCTCTGGGGAGTTGTGCTTGCTTGTGATTAAAATGGCCTACATTAAAAAAAGAGAGAGAGACATTTTGCCCTTTGTGCCTGGATCTCTGCACACCTCAGAGGCTTCTATTCTGGCGTTCCTCATGCTTCCTTTCTACGAAGCCTGGGAGATTGGAATCATTTGCTGCAGGTGACTGTGTGATACTAGCAGTAAGTCACTAATGGGGCTTGGTTTTCTGGCCACTCTCCAGGCTCCGGTATTGACTGGGCTGTTATCTGGGCTTGGGGTGCAAGAGATGCTTCTGTGATGGAAGGTCCTGTGGTAGCAGGGACCACTGGTCATCGGGAGAGAGGCCAGCATTAGTCTCAACACAAATTACCTCAACTTTGTGGTTGAGGAAACTGAAGCACAGAGAGGTTAAGTAACTGCCCCCAGGCACAAAGCAAGAAGTAGCAGAATCAGTTTTCCATCCTGCCTCTGTGAGGCATCTGTCATGGAAAGACCGTAAGTCCTTGGTTTGCTCTTGCTTCTGTCCACTAGCAGCTCACCTTCAAGCCAAATTCAATTTCTTTTTCTTTTTTTTTTTTGCGGTACGCGGGCCTCTCACTGCTGTGGCCTCTCCCGTTGAGGAGCACAGGCTCCGGACGCGCGGGCTCGGCGGCCATGGCTCACGGGCCCAGCCGCTCCGCGGCACGTGGGATCTTCCCGGACCGGGGCACGAACCCGTGTCCACTGCACCACCAGGGAAGCCCCAATTTCTAAAGAGGAGTAAGATGCTCACTGACCCTGCCTGCCACTCCAGCCTGTGCCGCTGGATTTTCTTCAAGTCTGCAAACATGTGGTGCCTTCTCCTACCTCAGCACCTTTGCAAGTGCTGCTCCTTCTGTGCTCTACCTCTTTGCCTTCCCAGCCCCTACGTAGATCTCAATGTAAATGTCATTTCTCCCAATAAAACTTCCCAGCCTCTAAGACCAGCTTAGTTTGCCTGTTAATCAGTCCCACAGCACCTGAGTGAATATTTAATAAGTCAAGATGTGAGCCAAAAGTCAGCATTATTCTAGATGTATTTACTAATTTTCAAAAATTGCATATGGCTGCTGCAAAGGATGTGGTGTTCATAAGAATGAATTCCAAACACTTCTTAACTTGGCACCATATGGATACCAGTTTGTGAAAAAGGAAAAAAAAAAGTATTTGGCAGCTTTCTGTTTTACACAGTTTTAGATAGAAATATGATTCAATGTGCTGTTTAGTTGGGGAAGACCTGGATGGAAAGAGAGCCCATGGCTCCTTTCCTCTTGGTGCTCTGGGGTTTCCGGTGGGTTTGCCTGGGCAAATGGGTTCTGAGCCACTGTATGGGCAGTACGGAAAAAGTATACATGACGTTGTTCCCGCCCACAGTGAATCCATGGTCTTGGAGTCGAGCAGACAGAGTCCGGAACACACATACCCAGTTGCAGTGTGGTTCAGAGCAGATTAAATGCCGGAACGAGGCACCCACAGCAGTGAGGCCTCTCCAGACACATTTAGAAACTTGCCTTTCTAGAAAAATAAGTCCTGTCTAAATTTAGTCTGGCTGTATATTTTTAGACACCATTTCTTCTGTGCAGCCACTCTAAGCGGATTCTATGACTTAAGGTCCAAACGTGTCTGTGACTTTGGCCAGAGCTGCTGAACAGCGTTTCTTGCAGAATGAAGAGGAGATCCTGGTGGAGTGTCGGGTGCGATTCCTGTCCTTCATGGGCGTCGGGAAGGATGTGCATACGTTTGCCTTCATCATGGACACTGGGAACCAGCACTTCGAGTGCCATGTTTTCTGGTGCGAGCCTAATGCCGGTAACGTGTCCGAGGCAGTGCAGGCCGCCTGCATGGTGAGTGAGCCCACTGCAGGGGTTTGACCCTCGGGCCCCTGCTTTTGTTTAATATGCCGTAAATTAGAGCAGAGTTACTGACTTAAAAGAAGCCAAGTCTGATCTCTAAAGTAACGCCTTGCTGTGTGACACCCTCACTCCTGCGGACAGAATCAATCGTGACAAGCACTTTGCCGTCTTAAGAGGCCAGGACACCTGAAAGAAGCAGGACTGGATGGAGCCAAGTTCCTCTGCAGAGACTCCAGGAACACTGAAAGCGATGATCTTCAAAACCACGGATTTGAGGCCTCTTAATTCTTGATCCCTAAGTAATTTCAGTATGCGATCAGGAGATGCTGGTCATGCGTGGGTTGGTGCTGTTTGGAACCAACTCAATAATTCTTTAAAAATTCAGTGTATTGAATGGTTTTTATTTTAGATAGTTGGTCTAAGTGCATTATTGTTACATACTTTGTTTATATCTATGAATTCTATTCTTACCACAGCCCTGTTAAGTAGTTCTCTTTTATTTATAACAAAATAGAGGCTTAGAGGAAAGGACAGGCCCCAGGGCAGAGCTGGTAAGTGACAGAGGCTGCGTTCACCCCCGAGCCTCCGGGTAATAAAGCCAGTGCTCTTTGTACCACATATATGACTTCAAACAAAGAGAAACACCTTGTCATTCATTCTGCAAATATCCTTTGAGCTCCTGTCATTCCCAGCACTGAGAAAGTTCTAGTAAAAAGAGGGAACCGTTTGAATGTAGACATCCAAGCCTGGGCTGCATGGTGTATTCCAGCAACAGGAGGTAGGGTTGCTGGAACCAAGTGGAAGGAGGTGAGGTCCATGTCCACGAAGGGCCTGTGATCTCGTGCCAAGGTGTGACCTTCAGCAGGGATTGTTAAGCAGGAGAGTGCGTAGACCACGTTAGGCTTTAAAGCACACTCCAAAAACGAGAGAAGAAAACAAAGTGGAGGTGGGTTGAAAGGATGGGGCAGAGGTGGGGAGATGACCAGGAGGTCAGTTTACTGGTCCCTGGGAGAGTTGCATCTAAACCAGGAGTGGCAGTGGGGAAAAGACAGGAGCAGGTGATGGAGAAACACCTGGCTGGCAATGAGGCATGCTGAATTTGAAGCACCTGCACTTCTTTTAACTCAATCCACCGTTTGTAGGCTAGACTCTGGGAAGTTCAAGTAGGAATAAGACACGATCCTTGCATTACGGAGTTTAGGCCTATGGGGGAGACGGGTAAACCAGAATTGTGTTGTGGTGTAGAAAGTGCTCTAAGTGAAAGTGTAAGACTGCACTGGATGGAGGAGTGACCGGGAGGAAGAAGGTGGCCTTGAAAGCAGGTCACTCACCAGGTCTGCGGTGAAGGAGTAGCTGGAAGCATGCCGTTGAGATACTTGCTTGTTGGCTGGGGGGTTGGGGCGATCCTCACAGTTTTGAGGCCGAGGGAGATGAGCCAGTAAAGCCAGATTGAAAGAGGGGTCATATTTGTAGTTGGGCCAAGGTCTTGGTGGTAGATGAAGGGCCTAGGGTTGTGTTAGAGTGCTGCTTGGTTCGAGTAACTTTGAGACTGGCCAGAAGATGCCCGGAGTCCAGGAACAGGTGGAGCTGAGGGCGGTGGAGGGTGTCCTCTGTTTCTTTACAGACAGTACACTGCTAGTTAACAAAGAGGAGAAAGGACGAGGTGGACGGATGGCAGAGGCAAAGGTGGGGGACGAGGAGAGAGCCAACTGGCTTTTATTTTAAAAGCCACCTTTGAAACGGAGAGGGGAGGAGTGGGAGGGGAAGACCTGTGTTGTGCACTTATTATCTGGCTTCATTCTCGCCACAGTCCTGTGTTAGAGTGCAGTTTCCCCTCAGGTGCTGCGGGGCCAGGATTCTAACTCAAGTCCACCTGCATACAAAGGACCGGGGCTGGGTGGAGGGGAGCAGCACAGTGAAGCAGTCGAGATGAACCTCCTGACCAGGCGTAGGGATCTGAGATGGGATGAACGGACTGTGTGAAGAAAATAGAAAATGGGAGAGTCCAGCCAAGCAAAAATGGATGGTGACTGTTTAGGTATTTTGTGAAATTGTAAAGGATCGTAACAGATGGTTTTAGTCATAAAATGAATGGCTTTCAGCCTTAATTATACATTTTAAATGCTGATGGCAATTAAGTAATTAGCTTTATCACTGGTTACAGTTTGTTCTGATTCCCAGACTCATTTTCTCTCCTCTAGAAACAATTTCTACTCACTTGTTTACTATTTTAATTGTATTAGGGCCACCAGCTGAAGTGACTCAGCCAATCCAACATAAGACATACGGGTAAAATCAAACCTTTCTTTACACTCTGTATCCAGCATTTCTAACTGGGTGGCTTTCCTCTTGATTCAAATCTGCATGATTCTCCATCTGAAATATTTATGCATCAGCTTATACAATCTGAAATATCGCTGGCATTAACACATTCTGAATCTACTGAATTTTTAGGCATATTTTGCAGCTGAGTGGTATAGGCCCAGCTGAAACTATTTTGATGAAATTTAGAGGGAGATGGAGAGGGGTCCGCCTAATGAAATTCATCAGGCACAATTCTGATTTGCACTGGATATGACGTAACTAACATTAGAAACTCCCAGTCCAGTATACCATGTTGCGGTACCTGCCCATTATAAAACTGTGTTTGGAAGTGCGTTGTTTTGATTGTGATGCAGACCTAGAAACATACTTTACACGCAGGAGACGTGATCAATCGTTTTTCATATGATTGGGTTGAAAGGGGCTAATTTTTTGGCCTGTGGGCTATGGCAGCACATTGTGACGGGAGTTGCTGTAGGATAGTTCGTGCTTTTCACAGGGAAACATCAGCCTGTTTCACAGTTGTTCTAAGGAACCTATTAATATTTAAGTAGGTTTTTGAAAATCAGTTTAAAGTGCTTGGATTTGTTAAGTGCTTGGATTAGGAAAAAAGCATTTGATACATTTTAACCTTTTAATCTAATTTTGAAGAATGACTTACCTTTGCATTGATACAAAAGCAGGTGGATTGTGACTTTGTTTCTGAAGGATGGAAACTGTCCCTGGTGCCAGCGCTAATGGATTTTTAAAAATTAAATCTATTAAGATTTAGACTTGTATATAAAATATATCCTGAAATCTTAATAATTTTTTTTAAATTAAAGCAGGACAGGAACAAACATTTATGAATGCCTTCTGTGTCGCTAGGCCTGTTTCAGGCATTCTGCAGGTATTCCTTAATCATAACACTGTCTTTTAAGGTCGCCATTCTTCAGCCATTTTACAAATGAAGAAACTGAGGCTCAGAGAAATTTAATAACTTGCCTGGGGCCACACGGTTCACAAGTGGTAGAGCCAGATTCAAACCCTGCCCTTTCTACCATGCTGACCCTCACTCGGTTAGCCATAAACACCTACTTCATTACCTGTCCGAGGAAAAAGTTAATAAGCTCTCTCCCAATCCTTTTTCTTTTCATTAGCTCTTCGACTATGAGGTATATTCATCGCAGCCTAACAATACAGAGAACTTCAAAAGAACTTAAAACACTCCACATTAAGGAAAAAAAAAGTAATAAACTCCTGGATTCATGTTTAGGAGCTAGGTCGTTAACCTTTGGAAGTTAAATATATTGATGAATTAAAATCACGATAAACAAGAAGGGATGATACATTATTAACGACCATACAACTTTTTTATTTCAGTTACGATACCAGAAGTGCCTGGTAGCCAGGCCGCCTTCACAGAAAGTTCGACCACCTCCTCCGCCAGCAGACTCTGTGACCAGGAGAGTCACAACCAATGTAAAACGAGGGGTCTTATCCCTCATTGACACTTTGAAACAGAAACGCCCTGTCACAGAAACGCCGTAGCTGCATATGTGAAAGGATCCTGTAATATTTACTGAAGATTGAATAGCTACACTAAAGAAGAGGAGCTGATCTCTGGCCTTCCATTCAGTTGCTGATGCTTTGTCTTCAGAGATTAATAAGCTAACCAAACAGTGTTAGACAAGCATGTTCTCTCGTCTTGCCACCGTCGTGTGATATGAAAAGCATGACTAATTTTTTTTGCTGTCAGTAAGGTACATCATGAGCAGTGGAAGCTCCCTTTCTTATTGTAAATATCGTGAACACTATGTAACTTCACACACACAGGGAAGAATGTGGCCACACCCCTCCCCGTGAAGCAGCTGAGTCCTTGGAGTGAGTGACATGTGGGTTAGTTTCACTGTCTTCTTGACTGGATCTGTCACAAGCAACTTTTAATTCCTACAGCACTTTGCCCTGTTTTCAACATTGGAGTAGACACTGCATACCGGATACCACTGAATTGCTGTAAAAACAGGATGACTAGTTTTTGTTTTAGTTTTTCATAAAATCGAACCTTTGGTTGACAAAATTGGCTGTTGGCATCAGTATAGAAACCAACTGGCAACTTTCCTTGACGAGCTCTTTGACACATGGACACCATTTCATGTCTACAGCTGTTTGGGGGATGTTGGGGAAAAAGCGAAGCTTCAAAATTGAAAAACTAAATTTCAGAAATTAAAACAGAACAAAAATAGCCTTTCTGTTCAGATGGTTTTCAAACTGATTATTAAGAAAAAGAAAGAGATTAACAAAATCATAATGCATTTTGGGTGGGACATATTTCAAACTTCTGCCTTATACTGTACAATGCAGCTAGAGAATTACAGTTCACTATGGCCATTCTCTACATAAACATTAAAATGAAATATTCCTCGTAAGGCTTTCATCCTTAGTTTGATAATTAGTCAATATGCAACTTGGAGTTGAGGAAATGTCATTTATATTTTAGATCTCCACCACCACGTTGTTTTCCACCTCCTAGGTAAATGTTCTGCTAGGATTCTGCATCTAGCTCAGTCTTACCTTAATGCTTTTTGCCCAGAAAGCTGTCTGTCCATCATGTATTGTCCATGGCAACAAACTTCATTAAATTGAACCTTTCTGAATTTATGTATTTAATATTAAAATTTGTTGGACTCTAGATATATTTTTAAATTTATATTTTTTCCATTTATTTTCAAGATTTAAAAATTTCATATCAGAGCAAAATATACATAGGAACAAAGGACTATTTAACAGGCTTCCCAAAAACAGCACTTTCCTGCTTCTCTATGTAGATGAGAGACTTAGCTGTAAAGATAAACAGATTTAGACACTTGTTGATAATGTTTTAAAGACGAAGTTGCTAAGAAGCTCAATCTAAACATTAGTTCTGTTTACTTTCCAGTGATAAAATTATCATTTTACAACATCATTGTAAAAGTAATGCTTTATGTTTATCTACTGCTATGTACTTGTCAGAATGGTTTCCACATTCTTATCATCACATTTGAGCCTTACAGAGAAGGTACTAAACACATTTGAGAAATAAAAAATATGAATTAAAGAGGCTCAGTCACCTAGCCTAAGATCTCACGAAAGTTAGTGAGAAAGCCAGAACTAGGACCCGTGCTTCTCAACTCCCAGTTATTAAGTTATGCTGCTTCCACACCAGTCAGGAGGAGCCTTTCCAAAATTACTCTGGGCATATCCAGTTACTGTCAGGCAATCTTAGGATTCCCTGTACAAGTAGGGAAGTATGTCCAAATTACTCATGCCGTGATTTAAAACCATTATCTGCTCTCAGTTTTCCTGCAGTGTGCCTCAAATGTGTTGTAGAGGACAGGATTCTACGTGCAGTCCAGAGATGATGTTACATGCGGTAGAAATATTCCTAACTCATGATAGCCACCAGAGAACATGATGGAATGAGTAGGTGGCCTCCTGCCTCTGTTCCCTCTCAGAATTCTGGAATTGTTTGCTAGCACCCTAGTGTTATGACAAAAGAGATGCCACTCTAGAAGTGGATTATACTTCTCACCAGCCTATATACTATTCTACTAAAGTTACCAGTGACATCCTAAGAAATTACTGCACTAAGAAAATCCTTACTGTGCCCTTCGAAAAAGCTGTTCAAAATTCAATCTTGATGATCTTTCATCTTGACCTCCACAGTGAAACAAACATTTTAGTGTGATAAACTTCAAAATTCTTTAAAAAGTGATCCACTTTTATACTGGACATCTCTACCAGAACCCATTCATTTTTTTTAAGGCATACATATGTTTTCAGGATCAAGAATACTGAGCTAGCTTTAAGTAGCAAACTGATTTATATATGCAATTATAGGATGCATTAAGATGAATGATAGCCTTTACATACTGAAAACTTTACTGCAGATACTTTGTTTTAAAAATAGCTTTGCATACTAAATGCAATTAATTTTATAAAATTAATTATGTTAAGCCGTATGTTCAGACACTTTCTGCCATGGCCAAAAAGTATGTATGAAAGTATGTGTGTATTTTCTGTGAAAGGATGCTAGCGTTTTACCTGATATTGTAGTGACACTTCAGTTATCTATGCATTCTTTGTATCTGTGATTTGGTAAACAGGCAGCCATGTTCACTATGCCTTGTATGTCTTATCATTTTTTTAATTAACCTGTTAAATACAGCTTAAAATATTTTTATTTTATTTATTCTATTTTTACTGAAATATACTGCATTATTGTGTTAATGTATTCTTTACTGGATATTATCTCTCAATGTATCCAGGTCTAAGTAATCTCAGTGAACTATACATTGCCTAAAAGGTGGTTTTGTAATGATTTGTAGTCACATTTTTATTGGAATATGTATAAGAAAAGGCAAAATACTTAAAAGTTCCTTTTATTTTTTAAAAGCAGCTAGATAGACGCATACTTGCCAACTCACATATGTGCTCCTTGGCCACATCAAGGGGAATAGCCAACATGCCTATGGCTAAAAACTTCTTTGCAAACTTAAAGCACTGCTTGGTGCTTCGTTTTTATATCCTTCACAACACGTGTGAGCTCATCTAAGAGACAGACACATGTCCTCCTGCCCTTTGTTTACACCTGGACATATGATCACCCATAGCTAATTAGGACCATTGTTTTTGTTTGTGTCTGTCTTACTGCATGAAGCGACATTAGACCCATTTCCATTAAAATAAGCTCTTGGTGATAAACTGTTGGCACTGCTACTTTTTAAAAAATTCCACTTTATGATTTTCTGACGAACATTTGTACAGTTCTACACAAGGTCATTTACTAGAAGCCCTAAATCTTTCCTCCTCTTCTTACATGACACACACTCATTTCATAAGCATTGCAACACAAACTCAAGATTTCATAAACAATGTGAGAAACATCTCCCTAACTGATATTAGCACAGCTTAACTAGTAAAAGCATTAGCTCTCTAGTTTGCCAGGCTTACTTAACCCAATACACAGCTAACGTGTGTTATACAACCAGTAAAATGAAGTTTATTTCAGCTTCAGGGAAAAGATACTGCTCACACTTTATCAGTGAGAGCACTCCCTGCCATCCAAAGCAGCTTGTTTATCCCAAAAGAACATTTGGTTTTGCTTTCTGCCCCTTTTGCTGTTGACCACTTTTACACATTTAAATGTAATATGTTGTGAGAATAAACTTAGCTGCATAAAATGTTTGGCTCATTTATCTGACATCAGTCATACATATCCAGGAATAGAAATAAAAGTTTAGTGTCTCCACGCCAGTCATTTTATTTTCAAATTATTCTTATCTCAAATTAAAGGTCATTTTAGTAATGTTAAGATTCTGCTTTGATTAATTATTGTATATTTCCACCTGGTAAGAACTAGAAAGTAACTTTAAATTTTGAATAATTCATCGCATGGTCCTTACTTGGTACTCAGGAAGGACAGCTAGCATTTTGGACATAGAGGCCTATTCAGTCACCAACTTGATGCTTGTGTAAGCACTCTTTCTAATGTTAAAGTCCATCTTTCCTTTAAGAGCCTGATACCAAAGAATGAAAGATAGAGTGGTACAGGCACTAAATCCAAAATGAAAGGTGACTAGAAAAACAGCAGTTGAATCTGGCTTAGTTTAACTGTTAGACATATGGAAGAAGATAAATAGAATTTAAAGTGTGTACCTATTTTTTGTTCATCTTGCATTTCCCCCAGTAGTTTACCTTTTTCCTCAATCAAAGGCAGTTACTGTCAAAGAGCAAAATTTCATTTGGTTTCAGGTATTATATAGTGGTAAATAATTACACATTAAAAATCTGAATTTGCTATTGGAGTATCTAAAAACCAGTAATTTCATTACTTTAGATTTTTGCAGCACTTTTCTCTAAGAAGCTGAAGAAAGAAAAATGTCAATGTAATCAATATTCTCCTTTACTAGAATTCTCCCATATTGTTTTTAATCCAAAGTATTTCCCTTTTTAGTCTACCAAAATATTTAAATAATTGATCACATCCTTCTTAGAAGATTCCAAAGAAGAAAACTGCAGGCTTAATGAATGAATGGTTTAACTCAGAATCTCCATATACTTAGAAAAATAATTTATGACAGGATTCATGTTAAGAGATACTGAAGATAAGGGGCTAAAGTTGTGATGTGACATGAACCACATGCTGCTATAGAGATCAGAAAAATATCCTGAACTATTTCATAACAGTGTGAGTTTTCATCTTATAATAACTATTAGCAGAAAATAAAAATCTTCAGACCTGCTACTTTTGGACAATGGAATACTCTTCAGCCTGGGGCAGAGGAAAGATGAAAGGGATAAAAGATCCCTGGGATAAAATATCAGCTCTTTACAGAACAAGTTCAGTTCAGCTGCACTGGCCTCCCAGAGGCACGGAAGGCTCTAAGCCAGAGAGTGGGAATAGGAGGAAACTATACTATAACTTTCAGACCAAAGATTATATAGTTTCTGATTTTTGAAAGTAGTAAAATAAGCTGAGCATTTAAAACATTTCTGTATTTTTTAAGAGTCATAATTAACAGAATTCTTTTGGGATTTAAAAATAAGTCTGGTTCAGGGCTTCCCTGGTGGCGCAGTGGTTGAGAGTCCGCCTGCCGATGCAGGGGACACGGGTTCGTGCCCCAGTCCGGGAAGATCCCACATGCCGCGGAGCGGCTGGGCCCGTGAGCCATGGCCGCTGAGCCTGTGCGTCCGGAGCCTGTGCTCCGCAACGGGAGAGGCCACAGCACTGAGAGGCCCGCGTACCACCAAAAATAAATAAATAAATAAATAAATAATAAGTCTGGTTCAAGTACAAAAGTCATGTTTCCTTTCTTCACTGATATTTTACTAGTAAGTGTAAATCTTCAGTTAAAAAAATTTATTACTGCTAAAATGAAATTCACCTTTTTATCCTCACTTCAAGTGAGAAAATTATACAATGTTAGAGCTGAAATAGACCTAAATATTCATCTTGAAGAGGATAATAGTCTACTAAAATCATGCCACCTGAATTGAAATTTAGGAATTTACTTAACACTATTCAACACAACTGGATTCTGAAAACACAACTTTAAATTCAAACTCTTTGTGTCTATGAACATGTTTATAAACAGTAGGATTTATAGTTGTAACATATTTGATTTAATGTCACTTTCTGTTGCCATGATGAAAAAAAAATCAGTAGACCCAGAAATGATAATCATAACCAATTCTTGGAAGGCAATTGATAATACAGTCAAGATGAACTGACTTTTAATATAATTAAAATACTGCTACAATATATTTTAATTGAGTATCAGAAATGACTTACCAAAGTTTGATTACTGTGTGCCACTTGAAATGACCATCTCACCTGATCTTTGAATCATTTTTCAACAACTTGTATAGATTTCTTCAACAACTGGGGTGTCACTTGTATTCAGCAGTTTGGCCTCTTCCTCAGAATTACTATTTAGATGGAAATTTGCTTACAGTCACTTTTTTTGCAACAGTATTTGGCATAAATAGTTAAAAGGGAGAGCTTATGTTCAGTCTGCTCAGGATCCTAGAGGTTCTTCCAATGAGAAACAGTTTTCACTCTGTGAATGGACAGCTGAACTACTCACACCTAGAACTTTGGACCTTCCTGTTCTTCCTACTCATACTCAACCTCAATCACATTACAAAAGCTCATAACATCTCCTATTTTGATGTTTAAGGAAAAAAAATCAACCTCGATAGTGATTGAAAATGTTAAACTACAGCTGACTCGATACTGAAAAGAAATCTATAGTCTGTGCAAGAGCATCTTTTCCAAACCTATGCTTTCTAATAAACTGCCTCACAAGTTAACTTTGAAAAGAAGTCTGTTCTAAGGCACACAGTGTTTCCCTTCAGGAAAAATTGTTGCCACTTTAAAACCAGTGTCCTAAGTCCAGACAGAAAGTTAACAAGAGTGAGACAAGTTCTAACAGCCGATACCAAGTCTACAACTGGTCGTTCTAAAACAGATCAGCATCCAGCTACTGAACTCTGAATTCTACTTTGCTTAACTCACCTGTTGTAATTCACTTGAAGGTAATAATCACATTTAGAAGATACTAAGTGACCAAAAGGATGAGTATTTTGTGTAGGGATGTCTAACCTTCAGAGAAATATCAGACTTTGAAAAAAAAAAAAACCTACTACTCTTGACCCCTGTAAAAAACACAAGACAGTCAAAGCCATGGTCGAGGATGCCTAGGTAGAGAGGAAGGTAAGTTTTCTTTAGGTTTTTCCCCTCTTCTTGGTATTGATGGTGTGGGAAGATAGCCAGGCATGACAGTCTTGGGCCCAACCCAACGACAGTAAAAATGTTGAGTTGGTATCTGAGATCTGATCCCTTGGGGACTAGAAAATGGCAACATTACTGGAGGCAAAACAATCTCTGTGGGTTTCAGTGCAATCATTCTGTCTTCTGGGCGAGGTCTTACAAAGTTTGTCGGCCGTTCACATGGTCTGGAGGGAGATGTGTTCTTCACAAATGTAGGCACTAAAGGATTGGTGGTGGGCTTGTTGGATTTTCTGACCTGTGAGGAAGAATCCACTTGATTTGTATTCTTCTGTGGAAGAGATGTTTTTGTTGTTAATGTCCCTGACTGATGAGCACTTGCGATAGTTTCTTGACTCAGGAACTCAGCAATTTTCATCTGGATGCTGCTACTATCAGAAGTGGAAGATTTTGGCAATGACATTTTTGATTTTTTCTTCTTCTTCTTCTGCCGTTTTGAAGGTTTACCCAACTCGATCCCATCCAGTAGACCCTTTGCTGCAGCACGGGCCAAAACATCTTTCACAGACACTGTCTCAGATGGGTCCCGCTATAATTAAATGTGGGAGTTAACTGTTACTGTGCATATTACAAATATTTATCAGTGTTTCAGTAAAGATAAAAGAGTATCTTTGTTATACTAAAAGAAATAGTTTTTAGACCTTAGTCTCTAATATATCCTATAAGCCTCAGGAAATTACTTTCTTTGTACTTAAATCTCCCCATTTGTGAACCTGATAGGAAAAAAAAGAAGAAGAATTACAGAGCTATTTCTTTCTTTTTTTTTGAATTTTTGAATTTTATTTTATTTATTTATTTTTTTATACAGCAGGTTCTTATTAGTTATCTATTTTATACATTAGTGTATATATGTCCAGAGCTTATTTCTTATCTGTGAGCTAAAATGAACTGGATATTGACAAAGTGCTTGGAGAAGTGGGGGTGGAGAACAGGCAAGGGAAAAACACTCAGGAGGACAATAAAGATATAGGGATTTCCGCCATATAATAATAATTCTTTTTCCTGCCCTTTAGCTATTTATGAAATAAGCATACCGTTATGAAATGTTCATAAAGTTCCTATGTTCCTCTTATGAGACTTTGTTGTTTCTTAATTCCTAAGTATGAAATGGATTGGGATTTTTTTTTATCCTTACCTCCCTTGTTAGAACAGAAAGAAAACAACCATTGGTAATTTCAGATGGTTCCATTCTGAAAAATTTGTCAGTGGACAAATGTATTTCCTTTAAGGAGCACAGTGGAAGGACAGGGGGACTAAGCCTGCAATAGATAACAGTAAACAATTAATAGTTAGAATGTCTTATTTGCCAATGGAGGGAGACAGTAAATTGCAACCAATTTTCTCTTATTATGTTTTACCCATTATTTAAACAAAAATTCCAAATAAGAATAAAATGTCAAGGGGAGGGATCAAGATGGTGGAGTAGTAGGATGTGGAGCTAACCTCCTCCCACAAATACATCAAAAATACATCTACAGGGCTTCCCTGGTGGCGCAGTGGTTGAGAATCTGCCTGCCAATGCAGGGGACACGGGTTCGAGCCCTGGTCTGGGAAGATCCCACATGCCACAGAGCAACTGGGCCGGTGAGCCACAACTACTGAGCTTGCACGTCTGGAGCCTGTGCTCCGACAAGAGAGGCCACGACAGTGAGAGGCCCGCACACCGTGGTGAAGAGTGGCCCCCACTCGCTGCAACTAGAGAAAGCCCTTGCACAGAAACGAAGACCCAACACAGCCATAAATAAATAAATAAATTTATTTTAAAAAAAAAAATCTACATGTGGAACAATTCTCAGAACACCTACTGAACCCTGGCAGAAGACCTCAGACTTCTGAGAGGGCAACAAAATCTCCACATAACCAGGTAGGACAAAAGAAAAAAGAAAAAAAAAGAGGGAGAAAGGAATCAGGACAGGAACCTGCACCCCTGGGAGGGAACTGTGAAATAGGAAAGGTTCCAGCACCCTGTGAAGTCCCCTCACCAGTGGGGAGATCAGCTGGGACGGAGGGGGAGCTTTGGAGCCTCAGAAGAGAGCACAGAACTGGTGGGCAGCAGGCAGAATGGAAAGAGACCTGCACAGACGGTCGGTATCACAGCGTTGCACTCCCCAGCCTGAGACGTGCGTCCACCAGTATGGGTGGGGGCTGGGAGCTGAAGCTTGGGCTTCGGAGGTCAGACCTGGGGAGAAGACTGGGGTTGGTTGTGCGGAGACAGCCTGAAGGGGCTGGATTTTGGTATGACTGAAACCAAGACATATTGTAATTAAAATGGCGAAAGTTAAAGAGAGGATTCTGAAGGCAGCAAGAAAAAAACAAAGTGTTAGTTACAAGGGAACCCCCATAAGGCTATCAGCTGATTTCTCTACAGAAACGTTACAGTACAGAAGGGAGTGGCAAGATATATTCAAATTCCTAAAAGGGAAAAATGTGCAACCTAGAATACTATACCCAGCAAGATTATCATTTAGAATAGAAGGAGAGACAAAGAATTTCTCAGATAAGCAAAAACTAAAAGAATACAGCAATACTAAACCTATCCTAAAAGAAGTATTGAAAGGTCTTCTCTAAATAGAAGAGAAGCAAGAATGTATAGAAAAGAGAAAATCACAATTGGAAAGTAAATCACTTAAATAAGTCAGTACACAGATTTTTTAAAAATCAAAACATTTTTGTGAAAATGATGACAATGACAGCAAAAGGATAAACATGAAGATGTAAAAGAGGACATCGAAATCATAAAATGTGGGGAAGGAAAGTAAGAAAATGTGGATTCTTTTTTTTTCAGAATGTGTTTGAGCCTATATGACTATCAGTCTAAAGCAAGTAGATATAGGAAGGGGTTAACATACTTGAAAAACAGAATAACCACAAATCAAAAACATAATAGATTCACAAAAACCAAAAAGAACACAAGCATAAAATAAAGGGAAATCATCAAACCACAGAAAGAAAAACAAAAGGAAAAAGAAAGGAACAAAGAAACACAGAATCAACTGGAAAACAAGGTTTAAAATGTCAATAAATACGTATCTATCAATAATTACCTTAAATGTCAATGGACTAAATGCTCCAATCAAAAGACACAGAGTGGCAGATTGGATTAAAAAACAAAAGCCTACAATATGCTGCCTACAAGAGACCCACTTTAGGGCAGGAGACACACATAGATTGAAAATGAGGGGATGGAAAAAGATATTTCATGAAAACAGAAATGACAAGCAGGGGTCACAATACTCATATCAGACAAAACAGACTTGAAAACAAAGGCCATAAGGAAAGATAAAGATATATTACTATATAATGATAAAAGGATCAATACAAGAAGAGAATTTTACACTCATTAACATATATGCACCTAATACAGAAGCACCCAAATATATAAAACAAATACTAACAGACATAAAGGGAGAAATTGATGGGAATACAATAATAGTAGGAGACTTTAACACCCCACTCATATCAATGGAAATATCTTCTAGACAGAAAATCAATACGGCAACACAGATCCTAAATGATAAAATTGAACAGTTAGACTCAACTGATATTTTCAGGACATGACAACTAAAAAAAACCAGAATACACATTCTTTTCAAGTGCACATGGAACATTCTCTAGGGCTGACCGTATACTAGGGCACAAAACAAGCCTCAACAAATTGAAGAGTATAGAAATTATCTCAAACATCTTTTCTGACCACAATGGCATGAAACTAGAAATCAACCACAGAAAAAGAAATGAGAAAAAAATGACTACATGGAGACTAAACAACATGCTATTAAAAAACCAGTGGGTCAATGACAAAATCAAAGAGGAAATTAAAAAATACCTTGAGACAAATGAGAATGAAAACACAACCAAACAAAATCTATAGGATGCAGCAAAAGCAGTTCTTAGAGAGAAGTTCATAGTGATACAGGCCTTCCTCAAGAAACAAGAAAAACCTCAAATAAACAACCTAACCTACCACCTAAAAGAATTACAAAAAGAACAAACAAAACATAAAGTCAGCAGAAGGAAGGAAATAATAAAGATCAGAGAGGAAATAAATAAAATAGAGATTAAAAAACTACAGAAAAAAAAATAAAACCAAGAGCTGGTTCGCTGAAAGGGTAAACAAAATTGACAAACCTCTGAACAGGCTCACCAAGAAGAAAAGAGAACCCAAACAAAGAAAATAAGAAATGAAAAAGGAGGGACTTTCCTGGTGGTGTAGTGGTTAAGAATCCACCTGCCAATGCAGGGGGCACGAGTTCAATCCCTGGTCTGGGAAGATCCCACTTGCCACAGAGAAACTAAGCCCGTGCACCACAACTACTGAGCCTGCGCTCTACAGACTGCGAGCCACAACTACTGAAGTCCATGTGCCTAGAGCCCATGCTCCGCAATAAGAGAAGCCACCACAATGAGAAACCCATGCACCGCAACAAAGAGTAGCCCCCGCTCGCCGCAACTAGAGAAGGCCCGCACGCAGCAACTAAGACCCAACACAGCTGAAAATAAATAACAAAATAAAAATAAATAAATTTATTTTTTAAAAAAGAAATGAAAAAGGAGAAATCTCAACTGATACCACAGAAATACAAAGAAAAAAAAGAAAAAAAAACGGTCAGAGAATACTATGAAAATTATATGCCAACAAATTCAACAACCTAGAAGAAATGGACAAGTTTTTAGAAACATAGAGCCCACTAAAATTGAATCAAGAAGAAACAGATAATTTGAACAGACTGATCTCTAGAAGTGAAATAGAACCTGTAATTTTAAAACCCTCTACAAACAAAAGTACAGGACCAGATGGCTTCACAGGCAAATTCTACCAAACATACAAAGAAGAACTTTTACCAATCCTTCTCAAACTCTTCCAAATGATTCAAGAGGAGGGAACACTCTCAAAGACATTCTATGAAGCCACCATCACCCTGATACCAAAATCAGACAAAGATACCACCAAAAAAGAAAATTAGAGGCCAAAATCTTTGATGAATATAGATGCAAAAATTCTCAACAAAATACTAGCAACCCGAGTCCAATACACATAAAAAAGATCATACACCACGACCAAGTGGGATTCATCCCAAGTTCATAAGGATGGTTCAACAAATGCAATTCAATCAATAAGATACACCACACCAACAAAATAAAAGACAGAAACCACATGATCATCTCAATAGACGCAGAAAAAGCATTTGACAAAATTAACATCCATTCATGATAAAAACTCTTACCAAAGTGCATATAGAGGGAACGTATCTCAACATAATAGCAAAATTATGACAAACCCACAGCCAACAGAATACTCAATGGTGAAAAACTGAAAGGCTTCCCGCTAAAATCTGGAACAAGACAAGGATGCCCACTCTCACCACTTCTACTCAACATAGTATTGGAAGTCCTAGGCCCAGCAATCAGACAAGAAAAAGAAATGAAAAGTATCCAAATTGGAAGGGAAGAAGTAAAATTGTTATTATATGCAGATAACATGATACTATATATAGAAAACCCTAAAGACTCCACACAAAAACTACTAGAACTGATAAATGAATTCAGCAAGGTAGCAGGATACAATATTAATATACAGAAATCGGTTGCATTTCCTTACACTAACAATGAAATATCAGAAACGGAATGTAAAAAAACAATACCTTTTAAAATCACACCAAAAAAATAAAATAGGAATAAACTTGACCAAGGAGGTGAAAGACTTATATGCTGAGAACTATAAAACATTAATAAAGAAAATTAAAGATGATTCAAAGAAACAGAAAGATATCCCATGCTCTTGGATTGGAAGAATTAATATTGTTAAAATGGCCATACTACCCAAAGCAGTCTACAGAATTAATGCGATCCCTATCAAATTACCCAGGACATTTTACACAGAACTAAAATAAATAATTCTAAAATTTATATGGAACCATAAAAGACCCAGAATTGCCAAAGCAATCCTGAGGAAAAAGAACAAAGCAGGAGGGGACTTCCCTGGTAGCACAGTGGTTAAGAATCTGCCTGCCAATGCAGGGGACACGAGTTCAATCCCTGGTCTGGGAAGCTCCCACATGCTGTGGAGCAACTAAGCCCCTGTGCCACAACTACTGAGCCTGTGCTCGAGAGCCCACAAGCCACAACTACTGAGCCCACATGCCACAACTACTGAAGCCCACGTGCCTAGAGCCTGTGCTCTACAAGAGAAGCCACCGCAGTGAGAAGCCCGTGCACCACAACGAAAGTAGCTCCCACTCGCCACAACTAGAGAAAGCCTGAGCACAGCAACAAAGACCCAACACAGCCACAGATAGATAAATAAACAAATAAATAAATAAATAAAATTTTAAAAGAAGAACAAAGCAGGAGGCATAACTGTCCCAGACTTCGGACAATACTACTAAGCTACAGTAATCAAAACAGTGTGGTACTGGCACAAAAACAGATATATGGTCAATGGAACAGAATACAGAGCCCAGAAATAAACCCACACACCTACAGGTAAATAATCTTTGACAAAGGAGGCAAGAATATACAATGGGAAAAGGACAGTCTCTTCAGCAAGTGGTGCTGGGAAAGTTGGACAGCCACATGTAAATCAATGAAGTTAGAACACACCCTCACACCATGCACAAAAATTAACTCAAAATGGCCTAAAGCCTTAAACATAAGACATGACACCATAAGACTCCTAGAAGAGAACATAGGCAAAACATTCTCTGACAGAAATTGTACCAATGTTTTCTTAGGTCAGACTCCCAAGGCAATAGAAATAAAAACAAAAATAAACAAATGGGACCTAATCAAACTTACAAGCTTTTGCACAGCAAGGGAAGCCGTTAAGAAAATGAAAAGACAACCTAAGGAATGGGAGAAAATATTTGCAAACAATGCAGCCAACAAGGACTTAATTTCCAAAATATACAAACAGCTCATACAACTCAACAACAAAACAACAAACAACCCAATCAAAAAATTGGCAGAAGATCTTAATAGACATTTCTCCAAAGAAGACATACAGATGGCCAGTATGCACAGGAAAGATGCTCAACATCTCTAATTATTAGAGAAATGCAAATCACAACTACTTGAGGTACCACCTCACACCGGTCAGAACAGCCATCATTAAAAAAATCTACAAATAACAAATGTTGGAGAGAGTGTGGAGAAAAGAGAACCCTCCTACACTGTTAGTGAGAATGTAAGTTGGTGCAGCCACTGTGGAAAACAGTATGGAGGTTCCTTAAAAAAGTAAAAATAGAAGGGATTCCCTGGCAGTCCAGTGGTTGGGACTCCACACTTTCACTGCTGAGGGCCTGGGTTCGATCCCTTGTCGGGAAACTAAGATCCCACAAGCCATGTGGCGCAGTCAAAAAACCCCCAAAAAACAGAATTACCATATGATCCAGCAATCCCAATCCTGGGCATATATCCAGACCAAACTATAATTCAAAAAGATACACGCACCCTATGTTCAGAGCAGCACTATTCACAATAGCCAAGTCATGGAAACAACATAAATGTCCACTGACAGATGAATGGATAAAGAAGATGTGGTACATATATATGCAATGGAATACTACTCAGCCATAAAAAAGAATGAAATAGGACGTCCCTGGTGGTGCAGTGGTTAAGAATCCGCCTGCCTATGCAGGGGATACAGATCCGAGCCCTGATCTGGGAAGGTCCCACATGCCATGGAGCAACTAAGCCCGTGTGCCACAACTACTGAGCCTGTGCTCTAGAGCCCGCAAGCCACAACTACTGAGCCCATTTGCCACAACTACGGAAGCCCGCGTGCCTAGAGCCCATGCTCCACAACAAGAGAAGCCACTGCAATGAGAAGCCCACGCACCGCAATGAAGAGTAGCCCCCACTCACCACAACTAGAGAAAGCCTGCACACAGCAACGAAGACCCAACGCAGCCAAAAAAAAAAAGAACAAAATAATGCCATTTGCAGCTAGAGATTATCATGCTAAGTGAAGTCAGAAAGAGAAAGACAAATACCATATGATATCACTTATATGTGGAATCTAAAATATGACACAATTGAACCTATTTATGAAACAGAAACAAACTCATAGACATAGAGAACAGACTGTGGTTGCCAAGAGGGAAGGGGGGTGGGGGAGGGATGGAGTGGGAAGCTGGGGTTAGCAGATGTAAGCTATTATATATAGAATACATAAACAACAAGGTCCTACTATATAGCACAGGGAACTATATTCAATATCCTGTGATAAACCATAATAGAAAGGAATATTTTTTTAAAAGAATGTATATATATGTATAACTGAATCAGTTTGCTGTACAGCAGAAATTAACACAACATTGTGAAGTCAACCATACGTCAATAAAAAAAAAAGAATAGAATGTCAAAGCAGTACAATACTACTATAAAATAAAAGCTCTAGTATTTCACGTTAGCTCATAGTTTATTATACTTCCCAAGTTTCCCATCTTTAAACAACTATGCCAAGAACAACTTTTCAACATATTAAAAACTCTTCCCCAAGTCACTAATATGTTAATAAAAAGGCTTCCATTATCAAAACAGGTAAATATGTATAGTAATCACAAATGTGTAATCCAAAAAAATCCTTTACCTCCACATGTCAGAATACAAAAAGTACGACTTCCTTCTTTTGGTTACTTTTTGCACAATTACAATATAAAAATATGGCCTATCACTACATTATTCTTCTCAATCACTTTTGAGATTAATAGATGACTTACGTGGTGTTCAAGAAAGTACATACCAAAGAAAAGACTTTGTGTCAGAAATACAAAAATCTCTAATCACTAATATGTTTAAACTAAAATTTTAGTTTTAATATTTAATATTTAATTTTTCATTCAATAGTAAATGGTTCATTCACAAACAATAATTGTTATAGTCCCATGTTTTATAAATAAAACATTTAATCAAAGGAATAAATAATTTTCCACAAAAGTTAAAATATCAGGAACTCTTATTAATAATTTTGTATGTTATATTCTGAAGTTTAAGACCATTTCAAATTTATATTTATTCACTCATTTGCCTACTATGTGAAAAGCACATAAATAAAATATTAGCTCTCTTAAATAGTTTACAATTTAGTTGGAGAAACTAATTGGTATACAATAATATAAAGAAGACCACATACGAATGCTGAGCCAAGTAGAGACAAAATTATGTAGGAGTACAGAATAAGGTACAATTAATTGTGGCCATGGGAGATAGCAAATATGAAGACTTCACAGAGGAAGGAGCATTGGTGCTATGTCTTGAAGAATAAGTAGGTTTCCAATAAAGCAAAGACAGGATTCTAGACAGAAAGAAGAACATGAACAAAAGCACAAGTGTCATGAAGATGTATGTTCAGGGAACAGCAAGTATTTCCATGTGGCTGAGGCAGAGAGTGAGTAAGAGGATGTAGAGGTCACGTAGGATGTGGGCAGACACACATGACCTCAAATGACATGCCAAAGAGTCTGGCCAATAGTGGTGCTTAATAAAATGTTTGTACCTAACTAAGCTGAAATATAATAGCTGTGTAGGTTCTACACAGCTAGTCACTCCTCTTACCAACCTTGTAACCAACAAACTGAATTTCTGAAGCCTATTCGCCTATGTTCTCTACACAAATAGAAAGCATCAAAAAAAAATAATTCATTTACATATCAAATAAAGAATACTCACTGAAAATAATTATTTCTTACCAATGTAAGGTTGGGATTTTTGTCAGTTAGATATATCTAGCACCTAGAAGAGTGCCTGGTATATAGTAGGTATTCAACAAATATTTATTTAATTGACCATGATATATTTTAGCTACATACATGCTATCTTTTCTAATAGTAATAATAATCCATAATCAATACTGGTAAAGTTACCATACAGAAATTGGCCCTGCATAACAAAACGATCTTCAAACCCCAACTTACAGTCTATTTCTTTGAATAATAAAATAAGTTAATACCCAGAGTCCAGCTCATACCTGACTTAGATGATGACATTTGGGAGTTTTTGAGCTGGTGATACTTAAATGAGATTTTGGATTTAGAATTGATCTTGGAATGGATGAAGACTTGAGAATGTGGGAGTGAGATAAATGTATTTTGTGTATGAAATAGACATCAATTTTAGGGGACCAGAGAGTGGACTATTGTGGGTTCAATAGTGTCCTCCCCACCAAATTCATGTCCACCCAAAACTCCAGAATGTGACCTTATTTGGAAATAGGGTCTTAGCAAAGGAGCTAATACTGGAGTAGGATAAACCCTAGGTCCAATATTGGTGTCCCTACAAGAAGAGAGTATATACAGAGACACACAGGGGAAGAAGTCCACATGACGACGGAGGCAGAGATTGGAGTGATGAAGCTACAAGGCAAGGAACACCAAGGACTGTTAACAAACACCAGAAGCTGGAAGAGAGTCACAGAATAGATTCCCTCTCAGAGGCCCTAGAGGGAATCACCGCTGCCAGCTACTTGATTTTGGACTTCTGGTCTCCAGAACTGTGAGAGAATAAATTTCTGTTGTTACAAGTCAACAAGTTTAGGATAATTTATTGTGGCAGCTCAGGCAAATAATACACATGGAAAAAGGAATTTTGCAGATGTAATTAAGGTCTCAAATTAGTTAACCTTAAGCTATGGGTATTATCTCAGTGGACCTGACCTAATCACAGGAGCCATCCAGGTCTACAGGTTAGAAAAAGAAGAAATCAGAGATTCAAATCACGAGCAGAGTATAATGCACTATTGTTGGCTTGAAGATGGAGGAATGGCAAAGTGGCAAGGAATGAATGTGGTCTCTAGAAGCAGAGAGCCATCTTGGATTGATAGCCAGCAAAGAAACAAGGACCTCAGTCCCACAACCACAAGAGTGAGGATGGAAGGAAATTTTCCCCCAGAGTCTCCAGCAAAGAATTCATCAGGCTGACATCCTGAGCAGAGAATCCATCCATGCCATCCAGACAACTGACCTACAGAACTCTGAGTTAATTAACAGGTACTGTCTTCAACTGCTACGTTTGTGGTAATTTCTTAAGCATAAATAGAAAACTAATACACAATGGCTTACATTTAGTGAGCAGAAATGCCAGACTGTTATGGCAGACAGTGGAAGATAGGATTAAAAGCCTCAGAGGAGTGAGCTTGCTTCAGTGGATGTACTATTAGGGCTCAAGAACTCTCCAGAGGACTATGTTGAGAGGAGGGCCCAGGAGATACATATTTTATCAGAGCAACAAGGAGTGTGCGGCTGGGAGGGCACGAGCAGCACTCATAAGTTCACTGGTGGCTCCCCTCCCTAGGCCAGGGCTGACAGTAGGAGAGGCCATTATAGAACTGGGCTCACTGAGAGCAATGAGAATAAAGATCCTGAAACAATAGAGACTAAGTGGGCAAAGTACCCATCAGAAGCCAGGTGTATGTGATTACTGATTATCTTAATGAGCATCAAGGCTAGAAGAGCAATCCAATCCCACTCATGCACTGCTTATCTTCCCTATACTCCACCTTTACTAGTAACAGAAAATCAAAACACAGAATACAAGCTATCAGTACCTAGCCCTCAAGCTCAAAGACTGTCCACTATTAGAAAATATTTAGCATTAATTCACCACCATGTTAAAATGTCAGATGAGAAAAACATTTGATCATATCATTAAACGCTGCAAAGGCTTTTGATAAAACTAGGCATCCAGGGCTTCCCTGGCGGCGCAGTGGTAGAGAGTCTGCCTGCCAATGCAGAGGACGCGGGTTCACGCCCTGGTCCGGAAGATCCCACATGCCGCAGAGCGGCTGGGCCTGTGAGCCATGGCTGCTGAGCCTGCGTGTCCAGAGCCTGTGCTCCGCAACGGGAGAGGCCACAACAGTGAGAGGCCCGCGTAACGCAAAAAAAATCTAGGCATCCATTAGTGATTTTAAAAATCTCTTATTATGATCCTGGCATAAGTATAGACATACAGATCAATGAAACAGAATTGAGAGGCCAGAAATAAGCCCATTCATCTATGATCAACAGATTTTCAACAGGGGTGCCAAGACCATTCACTGTAGCAAGAATAGTCTCTTCAACAAACCGTGCTGGGATAACTGGATATCCACATGCAAAGGAATGAAGTTGGACCCCTACCTCATAACATATACAAAAATTAATCAAAATGGATAACAGACATAAATGTAAGAGCTAAGATTACAAAATAGTTGGAAGAAAACATAGGCATAATTCTTCATGACCTTGCATTAAACAACAGTTTCTTAGGTATGATACCTAAAGCACAAGCAATAAAATAAAAAACAAATAAATTGGACTTCTTCAACATTATAAACTTTTATGCATCAAAGGACATTATCAAGAAAGTAAAAAGACAGCCCACGAATGGGAGATAATAATTGCAAGTTATATATGTGATAAGGGTATGATATACAGAACATATAAGGGAGTCTTACAATTCAACAATAAAAAAGACAAATACAGTCATCCCTTGGTATGAGGGGGATTGGTTCCAGGACACCCCTTGGATACCAAGATCCACAGATGCTCAAATACCTTATATAAAATGGGTAGTATCTGCATATAACCTAAGCACATGCTCCTGTATACTTTAAATTATCTCTAGATTACTCATAATACCTAATACAATGTAAATGCTATGTAAATAGTTGCAGCAAATTCAAGTTTTGCTTTTTGGAAATTGCTGGAATTTTTTTCCAAATATTTTCAATCTGCAGTTGGTTGAATCCTCAGATGTGGACCCCTCAGACATGGAAGGCCAACTGTAACACAATTTTTTTTAATAAATTTATTTATTTTATTTATTTATTTTTGGCTGCGTTGGGTCTTCGTTGCTGCGCATGGGCTTTCTCTAGTTGCAGCAAGCAGGGGCTACTCTTCGTTGCAGTGTGCAGGCTTCTTGTTGCAGTGGCTTCTCTTGATACGGAGCATGGGCTCTAGGCACGAGGGCTTCAGCATCTGTGGCATGTGGGCTAGTAGTTGTGGCTCGCAGGCTCTAGAGCATAGGCTCAGTAGTTGTGGCACACGGGCTTAGTTGCTCTGCAGCATGTGGGATCTTCCTGGACCAGGGCTCGAACTCGTGTCCCCTGCCTTGGCAGGCGGATTCTTAACCAGTGCGCCACCAGGGAAGTCCCATAATAGAGTTTTTAAATGGGCAAAGAACCTGAAGACATTGTCCAAAGAAGATATATAAATGGTTAATAAGCACATGAAAAGAAGCTCAACATCATTAGTTCCCAGGAAAATTCAAATCAAAACCACAGTGACCAAGATTGGCCAAGATGGCAGAGTAGGAAGACTCTGAGCTCACTTTCTCTCACGAGCACACCAAAATCACAACTATTTGCAGAACTACCATTGATGAAAAAGTCTGGTACCTACCAGAAAAGATCTTCTACAACTAAAGACATAAAGAAAGAGCCACAAGACAGGTAGGAGGGGCAGACTTGAAATATAGCTAAGTCCCATAACCCCAGGTGGGTGACCCACAAATTGGAGAATAATTATATTGCAGAGGTTCTCCCACAAGAGTGACAGTTATGAGTGTCACGTCAGGCTCCCCAGCCTGGGGGTCTGGCACCAGGGCATTTGGCCTTGAAGGCCAGTGGGACTTAATTTTGGGAGTCCCACAGGACTGGGAGAAATAGAGGCTTCACTCTTAAATGGCACACACAAAATCTCACATGTTCTGGAACCCAGGGAAAAAGCAGTAATTTGATAGGAGCCTGGGCCAGACCTACCTGCTGGTCTTGGAGAGTCTCTCAGAGAGGTGAGGGGCGGCTGCACTCACCCTGGGTGCACAGACACTGGTGGCAGCCATTCTTGGGAGTTCCTTCTACCACAGGGATGCTGATACTGGCAAACACCATTGTGGAATCCTCCCTCTAGCTCATTAGCACCAAGACCTGGCCCCACCCAACCCAACAGCCTTTAGGTGCCAGTGCTGGGACAAATCAGGCCAAGCAACTAATTGGGTAGGATACAGCACCACCCATCAGCAGACAGACTGCCTAAAGACCTCCACATCTGCCTCTGGACACGGCCCTGCCCAATAGAGGGCCCAGGGCCCATTTCCACCCACCAGTGAGCAAGCACCAGCCCCAGAATCCTCTGGGCCTTGCCTGCTCTAGCCTCTGGACCAGGCTGACCCAACGTGGGCAGACACCAGATGCAAGAAAACCACAATCCCACAGCCTGCAAACCTATCCTGTCCAGACCAGGCCAGACCCTGCCCTGGGACCAGCTGGGCCCGGGCCCTGGCCCTGCCCACTAACAGGCCAACACAAGCTTCAGGACACCCCAGACTCTGTACCCAACTGTGTCAGGATCTGCTCCCCTTCCCTGCCTCACCCCCAGCCATGTTATGTCAGCTCTGGGATGTCTGGGCCCTGCAACCAGACTCCAGGACCTGGCTCTTGATGTCAGTAGTCCAGCACTAACCCCAGGACCCAGCTTCAACCACCAGTGGGTGGGCATCCCATAGATTTTGTAAGGCTGTGTTTTCATTTTCATTTGTCTTGAGGCATTTCCTGATTTCTTCTTTGATTTCATTGTTGACCCATTGGTTTCTTAGTAGCACGTTGTTTAGTCTCCATGTGTTCATTCTTTTCCTGTTTTGCTTTCTGTGGTTGATTTCTGGTTTCATACTGTTGTGGTCAGATAAGATGTTTCAAATAATTTATATCCTTTTAAATTTGTTGAGGTTTTTTTTTATGACCTAGTATGTGGTCTATCCTAGAGAACATTCCATGTGCCCTTGAAAAGAATCTGTATTCTGGCTTTTTTGGAAGTAGTGTTCTGTAGATATCAATTAAGCCCTACTGATCTATTGTGTCATTTAGAACCTCTGTTGCCTTACTGATTTTTTGTCTGGATGATCTGTCCATTGATGTCAATGGGGTGTTAAGGTCTACTGTTACTGTATTATTGTCAGTTTCTCCCTTTGCATCTGTTAGTATTTTCAAAGAACTTATACCTACCCTTCTCAAACTATTCCAAAAAATTGAAGAGGGAACACTCCCAAATTCATTCTGAAGCCACCATCACCCTGATACCAAAACCAGACAAAAACACTACAAAAAATGAAAACCACAGGCCAAAATCTTTGATGAATATAGATGCAAAAATCTTCAAAACAAGATATTAGCAAACAAAATCCAACAATACGTAAAAAGGATAATACACCATGATCAAGCTATAATCATTCCAGGGTAGCAAGGACAGCTCAAGATACGCAATCAATCAATGTGATACACCACGTTAACAAAAGGAAAGACAAAAACCGCATGATCATCTCAATAGACAGAAAAAGCATTTGACAAAATTCAACATCCATTCTTTTTTTTTTTTTTTTTTGCGGTACGCGGGCCTCTCACTGTTGTGGCCTCTCCCGTTGTGGAGCACAGGCTCCGGACGCACAGGCTCAGCGGCCATAGCTCACGGGCCTAGCCACTCAGCAGCATGTGGGATCTTCCCGGACCGGGGCACGAACCCGTGTCCCCTGCATCGGCAGGCGGACTCTCAACCACTGCACCACCAGGGAAGCCCCTCAACACCCATTCTTGATAAAAACTGTCACAGAAGTGGGTATAGGGGGAACATATTTCAACATAATAAAAGCCATTTATGACAAACCCACAGCCAACATAATACTCAACAGTGAAAAGCTGAATGCCTTCCCACTAAATTCAGGAACAAGACAAGGATGCCCAGTTTCACCACTTCTACTCAACATAGTATTGGAAGTCCTAGCCCCAACAATCAGATAAGAAAAAGAAATGAAAGGTATCCAAATTGGAAGGGAAGAGGTAAAACTGTCACTATTTGGAGATGACATGATACTCTATATAGAGAACCCTAAAGTCTCCACACAAAAACTATAAGAATAAATAAATTCAGCAAGGTAGTAGGATACAAGATTAATAAACAGAAATTTGTTGCATTTCTTTACACTAACAATGCAATTTCAGAAAGTAAAAAAAAAAATCCTGTTTAAAACTGCATCAAAAAAATACCTAGGAATAAATTCAATCAAGGCAGTAAACACCTATATGCTGAAGACTATAAAACTTTGATAAAGGAACTGAAGATGATTCAAAGAAATGGAAAGATATCCCATGCACTTGGATTGGAAGAATTAATATTTTTAAAATGGCCATACTACTCAAAGCAATCTACAGATTTAATGCAATCCTTATCAAAACACCCATGACATTTTTCACAGAACTAAAACAAATAATCCTAAAATGTATATGGAACCACAAAAGGCCCAGAATTATCAAAGCAATCCTGAGGGAAAAGAACAAAGCAGGAGGCATAACCCTCCAGACTTCACACTATACTACAAAGTTACAGTAATCAAAACAGTGTGCTGTTGGCACAAAAACAGACATATAGTTCAGTGGAACAGAACAGACAGCCCAGAAATAAACCCACAAACCTATGATCAATTAATCTTTGACAAAACAGGCAAGAATATACAATGGAGAAAAGACAGTCTGTCTTGAAGACTTGTTGATGAGGTATTGGGAAAGCTGGACAGCTACCTGTAAATCAATGAAATTACAACACTCTCTCACACCATACACAAAAATAAACTCAAAATGGTTTAAAGACCTAAATATAAGATTTGACACCATAAAACTCCTAGAAGAGAATATAGGCAAAACATTCTCTGACAGAAATTGTAGCAGTATTTTCTTAGATCAGTCTCCCAAGGCAATAGAAATAAAAACAAAAATAAACAAATGGGACCTAATCAAACTTACAAGCTTTTGCACAGCAAGGGAAACCATTAAAAAAATGAAAAGACAACCTAAGGAATGGGAGAAAATATTTGCAAACAATGCAACCAACAAGGACTTAATTTCCAAAATATACAAACAGCTCATACAACTTAACAACAAAAAAACAAACAACCCAATCGAAAAACTGGCAGAAGACTTTAATAGACATTTCTCCAAAGAAGACATACAGATGGCCAGTAGGCACATGAAAAGATGATCAATGTCGCTAATTATTACAGAAATGCAAGTCAAAACCACAATGAAGCATCACCTCACACTGGTCAGAATGGCTGTCATCAAAAAGTCTACACATAATAAATGCTAGAGAGGGTGTGGAGATGTTCCTCTATTTTTGCCATATTACATTCTTAGAACCTTATCCCTGACAGACAAATCAAGAGTCATCCACACTAACGATTTTGGTCATATACCTGCAATAATTCTCTTTGCCACTAGATGGGAGATTTAGTTAATGCTGTGTTGAGAAGATGGCAGAAAAAAAGGTTGGCTGTTAGCTACCAACAAGAATTACTAAATAAGGAAGCAAAGTAAGAAGGGAAATACGGATGTGGTTAACAAACATGTCCACCTGTGAACTGGCAAAGGAAAAATATCAAATTAAAAGGAGAGAGCAAACCATATACATATTAAGATGCTACTATAAGAATTACAGGAAAAGTTCAGAACAGGAGAAATAAGTAAAAAATAGGAGACATTTTTAAATACCTTATTAATTGTCACAGTCTTGAAGAACTAATTGGTATCATATAGTAATCTTAAATACACTCCTTATCTTGACGTCCAGAGTTTGGATGGAGTATTACTGTTTTTCTTCTCTGCCCCTAGTTTATTATAGCATTTTACCCAGAAGCTACTATGGTTTTTCAAGCTATTCTTATCTTAGTCCCTGTGGGTGCCAAAGGCTAAATGGGTCTAAGAAACACATGTTTTCAGATAATAAACATCCAATTTTCTCTCTATTTTCTAAGGTTATTTTATACTCTTACTTTTCTTCTACTGAAGCACAGATGTATCTAAAACTCAGGGTATAAAGTTTATACTCAATTTATCCAGAAATCAATCAAGTCAAAGCCCAAATGCCTTTAGCCTTATTTAACAATAACAACAAAAACAAGAATCTTTTAGTGTACAAGAGAATGCACATGCCACGCCATTGTAAAGGCTTTACAGAATCTACTTTAAAGTTGTTAAGAAGTTAGGCTATTTGGTCATATTAAAGTCTAATAAAAAGGAACTGAAACGTCTTCTACTTCTAACTCAGAAAATCAAAATTTTTCACTTTCAAAAACATCTGGTTGAAGTGTTTAGAAGGATTCTTCCTTTCTTACCTGTAAGATTGTACTTTAGTCCCATGGTCTTGAAATTCCAGTGCTTTCTTCACAACAGCTTCATTTTCTTCTGGATAAACTGAACATGTGCAGTAAACAACTGCTTGAGCTCTAGTAACTACATTTAAAGAAGATGGAATTAATATAATGACCCCATTAACAATCCTAAACAAATCTGTTATGTTTTCAAACGTCTGTCTGTACTAATACCACATGGTTTTGATGGGAATTATTTCTATAGATGCTTGCATGGTTCCCCTTTAAAGCATGTATTAGTAATGTAGTCTGTGGCCAATAAATAAAGTAAATCTAACTGGATTGTATGGAAATCTAATCAATGTGACCAACCTAATTACAAACACAAACAAATAAATACTGCAGATTACCATAAGCTTGACACTCCCAGCTGTTCTTCCACAAGCCATATCACGTAACTAGTTAAAAGGACTCTAGAAACAGACAGACTTAGACGTGAATCCCAATTCTGTAACTTACTGAGTATGAACCTGGGAAAATTACTTAACTCTCCAATTCTTCAACTGTAAAATGAGGTAATCTTACTACCTGCAACTTGCTCACTTATTCACACTTACTGAGCACCTACTACGTGCTAGGCAGTGTTCTCACCATTCAATATACACACACAAAAATCCCTGCCCCAGGGAGCTTATTTTCTATGTTTCATTGACATAAGACATAAATAAATAAGAAAATTAGGGAATTCCCTGGTGGTCCAGTGGTTAGGATTCAGTGGTCTCACTGCCAGAGGCCCAGGTTCGATCCCTGGTTGGGGAACTAAGATCCTGCACGCCAAGCAGTGGCACAGCCCAAGTAAAAAAAAAAATACACACACACACACACACACACACATATATACAGCATTAGGAAGTGACAAATGCTATAGAGCAAATCAAAGCAGATACGGAGGACAGTTAGTTTCAAAAGATTATCCTGTAACTTTAAATAGAGTAATCAGAGAAAGAAGTTTAAAAATGCATTATTTATCATCTTCCTCATCTTCCAATCAACTCATTTCATAGATCATATACATACTATCATATTCAAATTAATATTTTTAATAACATCAATTAAAGGGGCAGAACTCCTCTGTGTTTTCTATTTTGCCTTATTTCTACTTTACATATGTTATATCTTTATATATTAAATCATCTATACCCTATACTTACCTTTGAGCCTTTGGAGGTCAGGATTTATCCACACTCATATCCCTAACAACCAGCTTAATATCTGACCCAGAGTAGGCATTTGATAAACATGCACTGAATTAATTAAAGTTTATATAATTTCTCAGAGACTTCTAGATTTCCATATCTATGTGTAGAAGGGCATTGGTACTCAAAATCTAAATGGTACTCAAAATCTAAATGCAGTGATTGAAGCAATAATATAAATACTTAAAGAGCCTTGTTACTCAGACTTAAAGAGATCTAGGCTTTATCTGTAATTGCATCTCTCTGTTCTCTTTTTAGTACTAAGAGAAGTAAGAGTTTGATTAAAATTGGGATTATAGAAGAGTTAGGGGCAGGCACAATGACAACAGAAAAATTACATCGAGTAAGAAGCCAAAGAAAAGAAATAAAGAAGATGAAACTATACAACAATGGATGTATGTAATTATTTTACTTCAGCATTAAAGAAAACTGTAAATTATTGTTGCTAACCTATGTTTAAAATGATAGTAAGGCATATACTTTTGAGAATTAAATTGCTAAAAATAAATATTTTGTTATTAGAAGGAACTGAGTGTTCTGAAAAATTCACTTATGGTTCACACATCATTGCCTGAATATAATAGATAAATGAAGTATTAATGTTTCTAAGATTTACAACATATTTTCAGATTACACTGATAACAAACTTACATTTCATTGCATGTGTTAGCTGTTCATATTGTTGTTGAGCAAGAACATGAAGTTTATCTTCTGATGGGCCTCCTTGAGAGAAATCTTTAAGTAAACCTGTATCTAAAAGGAAATAAATGCTTTTAAATATATCACTATTAGATGTTTTTCATATATTGCTATTATCACATTATTTAATATTTTAATCATTTTCCCTATTAATGACAGTTTTCATGGAAAATATTTATTAAAAATAAATAGGCAGGGGACTTCCCTGGTGGCACAGTGGTTAAGAATCCACCTGCCAATGCAAGGGACACGGGTTCAAGCCCTGGTCTGGGAAGATCCCACATGCCACGGAGCAACTAAGCCCATGCACCACAACTACTGAGCCTGTGCTCTGGAGCCCGCGAGCCACAACTACTAAAGCCTGCATGCCACAACTACTGAAGCCTACATGCCTAGAGCCCATGCTCTGCAACAAGAGATGCCACTGCAATGAGAAGCCCGTGCACTGCAATGAAGAACAGCCCCCGCTCGTTGCAACTGGAGAAAGCCCGCACACAGCAAAGAAGACCCAGCCAAAAATAAATTAATAAAAATAAATAAAATTTTTAAAATAAATAAATAGGCAGTATTATAAAAATACTGACTTAAAAACTGAATTGATAAAGGTAATTTTGCTTAGTTTTAATATTATTTTTCCTTTTTTCTGCAAGTTCTTATGATATAGTCATCCAACCAGCCAAAATAAGTCATTTAGGTATAAAAAACAGAATACAGTCAGTCTGGGTACTAACAGAGGGAAAAAAGATTTATTTTCCAAGGTAGAAACTGATGGGCTATAGTCAGATCTGAGTAAGAAAGAACACAAAAGGATACAGTTAAAAACATTAACTTACTGAAAGAAATTTAGGAAGAAAAAATTAGAGGGCCCGTGTGCAGCAACGAAGACCCAATGCAGCCAAAAATAAATAAATAAAATTAATAGAAAGAAAGAAAGAAAGAAAGAGAAAGAAATTCTTAGAGTAATTCTTTAAATTTCTGAAACTATTTTTTTTTTTTTTTTTTTTTTTGCGGTACGCGGGCCTCTCACTGTTCTGGCCTCTCCCGTTGCGGAGCACAGGTTCCGGACGCGCAGGCTCAGCAGCCATGGCTCACGGGCCTAGCCGCTCTGCAGCATGTGGGATCTTCCTGGACCGGGGCACGAACCTGGGTCCCCTGTATCGGCAGGTGGACTCTCAACCACTGCGCCACCAGGGAAGCCCCTGAAACTATTTTTAACATATTTCTTGATAATATTAACTAAGATATATTGAATACTACTCTATATAGATTATCTTATTCAACAACCCCTTGAAGCATTATTATCCTTTTAACATTGAAAAAACTGTTCAAGCATACATTAAACAACTTGTCTAAGATCACATAGCTACTAGTTGAGAGCCAGGTTCTAGCTTGGCAATCTGACCAACCTTCTAACCCCTGTTTTATTCTGCCTCTCAGTAACTCCCTGCAGTATGAAAACCAATTATTTATACCATATATTTGGCTATTCCCCACTCCAGTAATATCACTAAAGCTTAATTAAACTCCATTTCTTCCCAATTTAGTTTTACACTTTACATTTTTCTCTTTCATCACTTTTTTTTTTTTTTTTTCTTTTTTTTTGCGGTATGTGGGCCTCGCGCTGTTGTGGCCTCTCCCGTTGTGGAGCACAGGCTCCGGACGCGCAGGCCCAGCGGCCATGGCTCACGGGCCCAGCCGCTCCACGGCATGTGGGATCTTCCCGGACCGGGGCACGAACCCGTGTCCCCCGCATCGGCAGGCGGGCTCTCAACCACTGCACCACCCGGGAAGCCCTCTTTCATCACTTTTTAAAGGACTATTTATCCATTATTATACTCTAAAACCATATCAGCTTACCTTTTCACCCCATTTTAAAATAATTCCAAGTTGTTAGCAGAGATCGACTTCATACATTCCTCAAACATGATAATTTTTATGATAAACATTCTAAAATTGGTTGTAATGTTTTCCAATGTTAAATTGTTTTTCAAACTAATTCATGATTTCTCACGAATCTAAGTCTTTTGGATTCATCCCCACTAAATTTATGACTAATATTTCTACCATAACCACTAGGTCAGCAGTTCCTTATTTGCTCTGGCTATTACCTCATCAAAGTACAGTTTCCTTCAAAACCCTCCTTTTTTCCAGGTTTTCCAAAGACCACTTCTTGGCTTATCCGGCCACCTCTTCAAGGATTTCAAAGTATTACCAATATCTAGGAAACTTTTTACTTTCCCTCTTTTTGTCATTTGTAGTTACCTTTGTGCTTCACCCACACCCCAGCCTCTAAATGATTTTTACCTATGGTTTATTTTGTTCTGCATTCCCACTTCAAGATGACCCAGGATAAGGCCAGAGTCTCACAGTAGTTCTAAGCTCTAGTTCTCTTAACTGGAATGCTTATTGTAGGTGCAGCTATTTCGTCCCCTCTTCTTTCAAAATCTAATTCTTCTTTGATCATTTCCCATAGTTAGTGTGGGAATTTTCTCAGTCTACCATACTCCCATCTGAGTTGGTTAGTCTTGGAAAGAAATTTTCTGTAGCAAGACAGAATTCCACATAGTTCAGTATAAGCCCAGTTAAAAATTGTGTGGTATAGTGCAGGGGTCCCCGGCCCCCAGCCACGGACCAGTAGTGGTCCATGGCCTGTTAGGAACTGGGCCACACACAGCAGGAGGTGAGCAGTGGGCGAGAGAGTGAAGCTTCATCTGTATTTACAGCCTCTCCCCATCACTCACATTACCGCCTGAGCTCCACCTCCTGTCAGATCAGGGGCAGCATTAGATTCTCATCGGAATGTGAACCCTACTGTGAACTGCACATGCGAGGGATCTAGGTTGCGTGCTCCTTATGAGAATCTAATGCCTGATGATCTGAGGTGGAGCTGAGGCAGTGATGCTAGCGCTGGGGAGCGGCTGCAAATACAGATTATCATTAGCAGAGAGGTTTGACTGCACAGAGACCATAATAAATCAATTGCTTGCAGACTCATCAAATCCCTATCAGTTATACAGATTGCCAACAAACACATGAAAGAATGCTCAACATCATTAATCATTAGAGAAATGCAAATCAAAACTACAATGAGATATCATCTCACACCAGTCAGAATGGCCATCATCAAAAAATCTACAAACAATAAATGCTGGAGAGGGTGTGGAGAAAAGGGAACCCTCTTGCACTGTTGGTGGGAATGTAAATTGATACAGCCACTATGGAGAACACTATGGAGGTTCCTTAAAAAACTACAAATAGAACTACCATATGACCCAGCAATCCCACTACGGGGCATATATACCCTGAGAAAACCATAATTCAAAAAGAGTCATGTACCAAAATGTTCATTGCAGCTCTATTTACAATAGCCAGGACATGGAAGCAGCCTAAGTGTCCATCAACGGATGAATGGATAAAGAAGATGTGGCACATATATACAATGGAATATTACTCAGCCATAAAAAGAAACGAAATTGAGTTATTTATAGTGAGGTGGATGGACCTAGAGTCTGTCATACAGAGTGAAGTAAGTCAGAAAGAGAAAGACAAATACCGTATGCTAACACATATATATGGAATCTAAGGAAAAAAAAAAGGTCACGAAGAACCTAGAGGCAAGACGGGAATAAAGACATAGACCTACTAGAGAATGGACTTGAGGATATGGGGAGGGGGAAGGGTAAGCTGTGACAAAGCGAAAGAGAGGCATGGACATATATACACTTCCAAACGTAAGGTAGATAGATAGTGGGAAGCAGCCACAGAGCACAGGGAGATCAGCTCGGTGCTTTGTGACCACCTGGAGGGGTGGGATGGGGAGGGTGGGAGGGAGGGAGATGCATGAGGGAAGGGATGTGGGAACAGATGTATATGTATGACTGATTCACTTTGATATAAAGCAGAAACTAATTTAAAAAAATAAAAAAAAAAGAGTCATGTACCAAAATGTTCATTGCAGCTCTATTTACAATAGCCAGGACATGGAAGCAACCTAAGTGTCCATCAACAGATGAATGGATAAAGAAGATGTGGCACATATATACAATGGAATATTACTCAGCCATAAAAAGAAATGAAATTGAGTTATTTGTAGTGAGGTGGATGGACCTAGAGTCTGTCATACAGAGTAAATTAAGTCAGAAAGAGAAAAACAAATACCGTATGCTAACACATATATATGGAATCTAAGGAAAAAAAAAAAGGTCACGAAGAACCTAGAGGCAAGACGGGAATAAAGACATAGACCTACTAGAGAATGGACTTGAGGATATGGGGAGGGGGAAGGGTAAGCTGTGACTAAGTGATAGAGTGGCATGGACATATATACACTACCAAACATAAAACAGCTAGTGGGAAGCAGCCGCATAGCACAGGGAGATCAGCTCAGTGCTTTGTGATCACCTAGAGGGGTGGGACAGGGAGGGTGGGGGGGAGGGAGACGCAAGAGGGAAGAGATATGGGAACATATGTATATGTATAACTGATTCACTTTGTTATAAAGCAGAAACTAACACACCGTTGTAAAGCAATTATACTCCAATAAAGATGTTAAAAAAAAAATCCCTATCAGTGAGTGGCAAGTGACAATTAAGCTGCATCTTATGGAGTAGACTGGACATAAGCAACACACTTTGGTTGTCACTGTCTCCCATCATCCCCCGATGGGACCATCTAGTTGCAGGAAAACAAGCTCAGGGCTCCCACTGATTCTGCATTATGATGAGTTGTATAATTATTTCATTATATATTACAATGTAACAATAATAGAAATAAAGTGTACAATAAGGACTTCCCTAGTGGCGCAGTGGTTAAGAATCCGCCTGCTGGACTTCCCTGGTGGCAGAGTGGTTAAGAATCAGCCTGGCAATGCAGGGGACACGGGTTCGAGCCCTGGTCCGGGAAGATCTAAGCAACTAAGAGCAACTAAGCAACTAAGCAGAGCAACTAAGCCCGTGCATCACAACTACTGAACCTGCACTCTAGAGCCCATGAGTCAAAACTACTGAGTCCGTGTGCCACAACTACTGAAGCCTGCATGCCTTGAACCCATGCTCTGCAACAAGAGAAGCCACCGCAATGAGAAGCCCGCACACCACAACGAAGAGTAGCCCCTGCTCGCCACAACTAGAGAAAGCCCGTGCGCAGCAACGAAGACCCAACACAGCCAAAAATAAATAAATAAATTTTTTTAATTAAAAAAAAAAGCGCACAAAAATGTAGTGTGCTTGAATCATCCCAAAACCATCCCCCCACCCCAACCACCGGTCCATGGAAAAACTGTCTTCTACGGAACCAGTCGCTGGTGCCAAAGAGGTTGGGGACCACTGGTATAGTGGAATTCTTTCTATAGTGTAATATAGTGGAATGTGCTAACTAATCTGAATTTGAATCCCAGCTTTGAATCTAGCTACATGACCTCAGGCAACTTGCTAAATTTGTCTGAATCTTGGGGGGTTTTTTCCCCTTTATAAAAGAGAGATAATTAAATAACACTATCCTCACAAAGTTATTGTGAATATTAAGTTATAATGCATGAACACTTCCTAGATATTGACTGGGGCATAGTTGCGCTCCATATATATTAGTTTCTTTCCCTCAATTACTTTTTCTTCATTTTAGATTCTGTCCTTGCTAGAAATAGAAAACAGTTACTCAACATATACTGAATGTTGGTGGAATGTCTTCACTGTTTAATATTCTAGTTAACCGTACCTATGCCTTTCACTATAAACAAGGAATTAGAGTAAGAAGCAATTTCAGAGCATGCTGTGATTAAGAGCATGATTCAAAGGGCCAGAGTCAAAGCAGTAGTGTTTGAATCCAGGCTCTGACACTTACCAGTCAAAAGACTCTGAGAGGCTTCAACCTCTCTTGAGCCTCAGATTCCATATTTATAAAAGAGAAATAATGAGTAACCAATTCATTGAGTTCTTGTGAGGATTTGATAAAATAATCCAAGCAAAGTATTTAGTTCAGTGCCTTATACATAAGTGCTCAATAAATGTTAATGTTAAATAATCTCTTAATTTATTAAAGAAGCAAATAAAATATTCTCAGAATATTTAATCTGAGATATTCGTATCATAAAACATACATACTGGGGGTTAAAGAAGTCTTGAGTTTGAAATAGTCTGATCATGATTTAATTGGGATCATCTTGAAGCACAGACTCTAGTCAGGCAGATCTAAATCTGAATCCTAGCTCTCTTACCAACTAGTTATGTGACTTTATAAAAATGAATGAATCTTTCTGAGTCTCAGTTTTTTTATCTATAAAATGCTGATAAATGTTAATGCCTATATTCTGAGCTCTGGTATATGCCAGAATAGCATACTGGCATCTGTTCTGATTGCCTACATCACTCTAATTATTGAACATTTTGAATATTCCCCTTGCCCGTATCTCACAGAACTGGTATAATAAAGATTAAATGAGGTAATGAATGTAAAATACTTTATCCATAATAAGTGCTTTATATATGGTAGTGATTCATTAATCAGATGTATCTGATATGTCATCTTAATGATTTTAAATAATTTCATTTTAAAAACATTAAAATTTCAATAATTTAGAAATTAAAAATTAAAGCAAGTACCTTCATGCTCAGTTAAAATAAATTCTACTGGATTGCTAACACCCAGTCCTGAACAACGAGGTAGCAGCAGAATCACTTTAACTTTCTGTAACCTATGATCCTCTGACTCAAGGTTAATAAATGTCTCATGAAGTATTTCAATATCTGGGAGAAAAAACACAGAAAATGTATGTAAAAATATTAATTAAAAGTCTTAATGCAGTATGTAATTATATCTATTTATCACTGTTCATTTTTAAATCCTCAACCCCACAAAACGTCATTTTAATGCAGTCAGAAAAGAGGATTATTTTCTGATAACATCCTAAAGTTAATGCATGAATTCTCTTAATAGAGTTTTCTCCTTTACTTGAGAGAATGATTTTGAAGTTTAAATATCTTCTACATAAAATATAATTTAAATTTTCCATTCTGAACTTCAGATTCCATTTAAAGCAGTATGGTATAGTGGAGGGAAATGGCTTTTAGAGGCAGAAATACCCAAGTTTGACTCCCAACTTCACTATTTCCTATCTGTGACTTAATCTCTGTAAGCCTCAATCTCCTTATTTGTAAAATGGGATAACAAAGCCTACACCTCATCTAATTATAGTGAAGATTGAGATAAAGTAGTTAGGCTTAGCATGGTGCCTAGTATACAGTAAATGCTCAGTATTGGTTACTTCCCTTCCCATTTTTTAACCCCTTTTATAGTCTATTTTTCCCAGAAAAAAAATTTTTATTAGCATTTATATTTTCACTTAGCATTTTATAATTTTTATTTAGCTACAGTCTAAAGGTCCTCAGGGACCTTATAATTTAGTTTAAGAGTGTCTGCCTTCCCTCAGGTTATAACTATCTGTGACCCTATCTTAGGGCCACCCCTTCACTTCTGCAACGGCTCCCATTCCCCGCATCTGCTGAGGAGTCACTCTTGAAATTGCCCTACCCAACCCTTCTCTTGTCTGATCAATTCTTCCCTCTTTCTATTCTGTCTCTTTTGAAAAAAATTTTTTAATCAAGTGGGCCTTTTTCTTTTTTCCCCTATTTTTAACTTTTTATTATAAAAGTTTAAACATATTGTGTCAAAAATAGACATAATATGTAATCAATTCTCAAGTACCCGTTATGGTGCTTCAACAATGAACCATTCATGCCCAATCTTGTTTCATCTATATCCACACCCACTTCCACTCCCCCATATTATTTTGAATCTATAAAATATTTCACCATATATCTCTAAAAGATAAGAACCCCTTTAAAAATACAACCCCATATATTTTTAAAAGTAATTCCTTATTATCATCAAATAATAATGGCATACAATCGTGGCTCAAATTTTCCAATAGTCTCACACTTGTCAAATTTTTTTTTACAGTTTGTTTAAATCAGGATTTAGATAAGGTACATACATTGCAATTAGTTGATGTCTTATTTTAAATTTCTTTTTGTTTATAGGTACCCTCTCCATTTTTTCTTATCATTTATTTCTAAATGAAACATGTTTTTTTTGTACTACTAGAGTTTCCCGCAGTCTGGATTTTGCTAATTACTTTCCTAAAGTGTAGTTTATTAGTAGCTGGATCTTTAGAGCTTAATTAGATTCAAGCTCTTTTTTTTTCTTGGTGGGTGAGGAGCATAAAACTACTTCACAAGTGGCGTCACATTCATCCATTAAATTGCCTTTATGGTACCAGCAAGGGGGTTGCAAAATAGTCATATTCTACTCCCGTCTTCCCTTTTTCATTTATCACCTGGAATGCTTCTAAAAGAAGAAACTTCCCTTCCTCTACTGCTTGGTTACCCAGTGGTCCCTATTCTCTCTGGTTAACTAGGTAAAAATTCAAAGGGGTAATAAACCTGGAACTGCTGGATCATAGGGCATGTATTTTTTCAATTTTAGTGATTAATGCTAGTTTTCCAAAGTCACTGTACAAATTTACAGTCCAACCAACGGTGTTTGAGCATTCCTAATGCTCCTTACCTTGCCAGCACATGGTACTGCCATCTTTTTAATTTTAATCATTCTGTGGATATGTGGTGGTAAGTTGTGATTTGAACTGCATTTCCCTGATTACTAATGGGGTTAAGGTACTTTTGCATAAGTTTTTTTGGTATTTGTATACCCTCTTTTGTGAAATGCCTGGTCATGTCTCTTGCACATTTTCCAATTGGGCTGTCTTTTTTATTGTTAATTTGTAAGAATTCTTTGTACACTGTGGCAAAAAAAAACTTCATCAGTTTATATATTCCCTCTCTATAGTTTGCCTTTGTACTCTCTTAATGCATAGAAGTCCTTAAATTTAAAAAAATTTTACTGTAGTCCAATTTTTTTTTTTTCTTTGCGGTACGTGGGCCTCTCACCACTGTGGCCTCTCCCGTTGCGGAGCACAGGCTCCGGACGCGCAGGCTCAGTGGCCATGTCTCACGGGCCCAGCCGCTCCGCGGCATGTGGGATTCTCCCGGCTGGGGCACGAACCGGTGTCCCCTGCATCGGCAGGCGGACTCTCCACTGCGCCACCAGGGAAGCCCTGTAGTCCAATTTATCAATCTTTTCTTTTATGATGAGTGCTTTATGTGCCCTGTTTAAGAAATCTTTACCAACCCCAGTCAAGAAGTTTTCTCCTATAATACATTCTAGATTCTAGATTTGTGTAGATGGTGTGAAGCAAGGGTCATTTTTTCCCAGCACCGTTTACTAAAAAGACCTTCTCGGGCTTCCCTGGTGGCGCAGTGGTTGAGAGTCCGCCTGCCGATGCAGGAGACACGGGTTCGTGCCCCGGTCCGGGAGGATCCCACATGCCGCAGAGCGGCTGGGCCCGTGAGCCATGGCCGCTGAGCCTGCGCGTCCGGAGCCTGTGCTCCGCAACGGGAGAGGCCACAACAGTGAGAGGCCCGCGTACCACAAAAAAATATATAAATAAATAAATAAAAAATAAAAAGACCTTCTCTTCCTTAATATCCTGTAGCATCAAGAGGATTGAATTGAATCTATACAGATCAACTTGGAGAGGAAACATCTTTATGACATTTAGTATTTCAATTCATGAACATGGTCTGTTGTTTCCATTTATTTAGGTCTTCTTTCTTTCTTTCAATAATGTTCCATAAGTTTTATGAGATGTATTCCTAAACGTTTTATGTTTTTTTGTTCATTGTAAAAGGTATCTGCTTCATTTTCAAATTTTTGTTATTGGTGTATGAAAACTGAATTTGTATGCTGACCTTGTATCTAGCAACACTGCAAAAGTCATATGTGTAACTGATTCACTTTGCTGTACAGCAGAAATTAACACAACATTGTAAATCAACCATACCCCAATAAAAATTAATTTAAAAAAGGCATACGTGAAATCTATAGTTTATAGATTACTTTGTATTTTCCACATATATAATCATGTCACCTATAAATTAAAGACAATTTTATTTCTTCCTTTCCAATCTTCTATTTCTTCTTTTCCTTTCTTACTGTACTGCCTATGGTTCCCAGTACAATGTTGATTAGAAGTGGTGATGGCAGACATGCTTATCTAATCCCTCATACCAGAAAGCTTTAAATATGCCATCAAGTATGATATTTGCTGTGTATATATATAATGAATGAATGTTAAACTTTATCAAATTTCTTTTCTGCATCTATTGAGATGACCATAAAATTATTCTCCTATTAACATGGTAACATAAATTGATTTTTAAGAGTGAAACCAACTTTGTATTCCTAGAATCCAGCTTATTTATAATGTATTATTCTTATATATTTCTAAATACAGTTTGCTAATACTTATTTCAGCTAGCTAACACTTTTTACAAATGTGCTAATGAGTGGCACTAGCCTATAATTTTCCTTCCTTTAATATCCATTTCAAGTTTTTGATATTAAGGTTATAAATTAACTGGGAAGTAATCCTTCTTTTTCTATTCTCTGAAAGAGTATTATGTCTTCCTTAAAGGACTAAAGGTTTTTAAATTTTTTGCTTGGGCTTCCCTGGTGGCGCAGTGGTTGAGAATCTGCCTGCCAATGCAGGGGACACGGGTTCGAGCCCTGGTCTGGGAAGATCCCACATGCCGCGGAGCAAGTAGGCCCGTGAGCCACAACTACTGAGCCTGCGCGTCTGGAGCCTGTGCTCCACAACAAGAGAGGCCGCGATGGTGAGAGGCCCGCGCACCGTGATGAAGAGTGGCCCCCGCTTGCCACAACTAGAGAAAGCCCTCACACAGAAACGAAGACCCAACACAGCCCTAAATAAATAAATAAATTAATTAATTAAAAAAAAAAAAAAAAATTTTTTTGCTTTGTGAGTGGGGAGATTTTCAATTATGAATTTAATAGACATTTATATCCACTAATTTTAAGATCTTAATAGATACAAGAGTATTCAGATTTTCTATTTCTTCTTCTGTCAGTTTTGGTAAGTTGTGTTGTTCTAGGAATATGCCAATGTCATCTAAATGTTCAAGTTTGCTCATAGTATTTTTTATTATGTTTTAAATGTCTCTAGGATCTGTAGTAATATCTCCCTGTCCATTACTGATAACTGAACTGTTTTATAAACTTTTTTCTTGAAGAGCTGAATTAAATTAATATACTTTACCCATTTTTAAATTGTGATATATGTCTTATTATTGTTTACATATTCTAGATACAAGCCCCTTATTACATATATGATTTGCAAATATTTTCTCCCATTCTGTGGGTTGTCTTTTCACTTTCTTGATAGTGACCTTTGAAGAACAAAAGTTTTTCATTTAGATGAAGTTCAATTTACCTTTTCTTTTGTTGTGCTTTTGGTGTTTAAACAACCACTGCCAAATTCAAAGTCACAAAGTTTTACCCCTGTGTTTTCTTCTAGAAGTTTTATAGTTTTACCTCTTATAATTAGGTCTTTGATCCAGTTTGAGTTAATATTTGTATATGATTTGAAGTAAGGGTCCAACTTCATTCTTTTGCACATGGATATCCAGTTATCCCAGCACCATTTGTTGAAAAGACTATTCTTCCCTTGTTGAATGGTCTTGGCGCACTTGTCAAAAATCAATTGACCGTAAATGTAAGATTTTACTTCTGGATTCTCAATTCTATCCACTGATCTACATTTTTATCTTTATGCCAGTCCCACATTGTCTTGATTTCTAAAGCTGTGTAGTGAATTTTGAAATCAGGAAGTGTGAGTCCTAAAACTTTGTTCTTTTTCAAGACTGCTTTGGCTACTCCAGGTCCCTCGGATTTCCATGTGAATTTTAGGACAGAATGTCAATTTCTGCAAAAAAGCCAGCTAGGGTTTTTATAGGGATTGCATTAAATCTGTATTTTTTCATGGATTCTTTAGAATTTTCTATATACAGAGCATTTTATCTGCTGTTTCTAGATAATGTGGCTTTATATATGTTGAGACTATGTTATTATGTACATACTTCTTAGTACTGGTATATTTTCCTGATGATTTAAACATGCTATATTTCTAGTAAGTTTTCTTGACATAGCACTACTTTGTCTGTAGCTCTTTTTGTTAGTATGTTCACTGAATATCTTTTTCTGTCCTTCTAAGTTTTTTTTTTAAATATCCTTTTATGTAAGGGGTATCTCTTATAAGTAGCATTTTAAAGTTGATCTTTAAAAATCCAGTATTGATGTTCTTTGTCTTGTAATTCAAGTATTAGTCATGCATATCTAATATGTTTACTTATTGATTTATAAATACATATTTTTTAAAGTTTAATCTACTTACTTCCTTTCTATTTGTCTTTCCTTTTATACATTACTATGGTGATTCCAATTCCATATTCCACCCCTCCCCCTTAGCTATTAGTTTTACATTCTTTTATTATTTGTTTATTGTTTGCCCCTGATATTATAACACATACCAATGACTTAATAATTTACTACTTTTATCATTTCTTAGACAAAGCAACAATGATAGAACACATTAATTCCATTTCCGTCTCTAAACTATGTGCCATTGTTGTAATATATTTTAATTACATATAACACAAATATTGTTAGCTCCACAAGACATTAGTTTACAGTCCCACAAGACACTAGACTACAATTATTTAGATTTACCTATGTACTGACCTTTTCCATTGCTCTTCATTTCCTCCAGCATCTACAACCTTCTGTATGAGATAATATTCCTTCTACTCAAACAATAATCTTTAGTAAAGCCTTTATTGTATCTGCTGGTAACAAACTCACTCTCTTTTTCTGAGAGTGTCTTTACTTCAAAGGAAATTTTTGCTGAGTATAGAAACCTAGCCTGACGTTTTATTTCTGCACTATGAAGATACTGTTTGTCTCTGGCCTCAGTTGTTTCTGTTGAAAGTTAATTTCTAGTTTTACTGCTATCTCATCAAAGGTAATATGTATTATTTCCCTGGCTGCTTTGAATATTGTTCTTTGTCTTTGGTTTTCAGCAATTATGCTATGAGGTGCCTACTATGTTTTTTTTTTTTTTTTTTTGCTGTACGCGGGCCTCTCACTGCTGTGGCCTCTCCCGTTGCGGAGCACAGGCTCCGGACACACAGGCTCCACGGCCATGGCTCGCGGGCCCAGCCGCTGCGCGGCATGTGGGATCTTCCGGGATAGGGGCACGAACCCGTGTCCCCTGCATCGGCAGGCGGACTCTCAACCACTGCGCCACCAGGGAAGCCCCCTACTATGTTTTTTACACATTTATTTTTATTGGAGTTCATAGGGCTTCTTGAATCGGTGACTTTAATCAATTTTTAAAAACTCCCAGTCCGAATTTCACATATTGTTTCTTCCCAGTTCCTTTTCTCCTTTCTGGGTTCCCAATCACAACATACCTGAGATCACTGGATCACTGAATCTCATGTGTATTTTATGGTCTCTTCCATATTAGTCATCCTTTTGTCTCCTGATGCTTCAGTCTGGATAGTTTCTTCTAACTGATCAGTTCACTTATTCCTTCTTTTAGTTTTAACCTACTGTTAACTCTATCTGTTTATTTCTTAATTTCACATATTGTGTTTTTCAATTCTAGAATTTTCTTCTGAGTTTTTAAAAAATTATAGTTTCCAGTTCTCTGCTGAAATTCTGCAGTTTGTCATTTAGTCTCTTCAGCATATTAATCATAGTTAAAGTCCACATCTGATACCTCCAATACCTGGACCTTTTGTGGGTTTGCTTCTATTGCAGTATTTTTCTCTTTATTTCACTCACATCTTTCTTCTATTTTGTCTGATTTTTTTTTTGAGTGCCAGACACAGCATTTAAAAAAAAATAGGAGATAATATGAGATCCAGGATGATGTTACTTTCTTCCAGAGAGAAATTACTTTTGCCTCTGGCAATCCCAGATCACCTTAATCCAATTGGGAATTGAGATGACTGGAATTTGGGCTTCAATTCATCAGAGGACTGATCACTACCCAGGGTATACTTCTGTGCTCCAATGAAATCCTGGGTATTTACCAGTCTACCTCTCCATGTCAAGGCCTGAATTCTACTTATCATCTTGCTGACCCGGGTGAATCTATCAAAAGATTCGTTTAGTTTTTCAGCTTCACTGAACCTATAATGAAATGTTATCTTTTGTCACAGCATGATCCAATGGAAAAATTCTTCAAAACTAAGAAGCTTAAGGACTTAGCCTCTGGTCCTAGATATTAACTGTGTCCCTTAAGAACTCCTGTGATTGTGTTCTTATTTATTAAAAGATGACAATTTCTACCACTTACTTTAATTATTGTTTGAAACTCAAATTATGCAGTAGTTAAATGTCAAGCAATATACCAAAATGCCAATATATTCATTAATTTAAACTACAGTTGTTTAACCAATATTAAGCAACAAGAACAGCCTGATATAATACAGATTAGTGGGGGTTTTAGGAGTATACTTCATATATAGAGTTTTATATTACGAGAGATAAGAAATTCAAATATTTTTAACATTTCTAAATCTTACGGAACATTACCACCAAACAAATAAATATTTGTACATACTTTTACATCCCATTTTTGTGAAAAGGTTCTTCAGGTCAGGATCCTTAGCTTGTGATTGTACTCCACACACAAATATTTTTGAGGTATTATTATTTGTTAAGACTGACATATGGGCAACTGTGTACCACGAACCTGTATTGACCATTAAGATGTCATCATCCATATTTAATAAAGCCTTTACAGAATGGACAGCGAGACTTCGAGATTTGTCCTACAAGATAATGAATGGTACAATTAGAATTTCGAAGGGTTTGACTAGAAGCATGTACTGACTTCTTTTTGCCTTAGGTAAAACAAAGTATTGGCAGAAATTCTGAAGAGATACCTAACGCATTCAAGTTTAAAAGATCTTAACATATGTTAAAATATAAACTTAACAAAGATAACTGATATAAACTGATTTAAAACAATACCCTTTGTTTAGTCTAAATTATGACTGTTATCATTTAACTTTTACACAGTGATAAGGCAATGCCAAAATCCCCAAAATGTGATTAACAGATTACTGATGTCCTGCCTTAGCTCCCATTCTTAAGCCTTCATGAAAATGCACCCATTTGCTACTGCCATTCTTTCTTCCCCGTTACACTGTCATCTAAATGGCTGCTAGCTCACATAGATTAAAAGTAAGATGGTTGACAAGCTTATAAAAGAGGGATGGAGAGATGAGTTTCTGAAACTGATCTCAGTGCTCAATAAGGTGTCACAACAAAATAAGGCCAAGAGACTCTGCCCAAGAATGCAGGTACTATGAAGGGATAAACCTTACAAAACTTAGGTGAATGTGAGGCAAGAATTGAAATCTAAGGACATAAAAATTAATTTAACCTGATTTCTTTTAATTTTTCATTCTACTGAAACCACCTTATACCTCACATTCTCTTCCTGCACTGACAGCCATTTATATATACACATCTTACAAATCAAAGCTGTAGGAATATAGTAAAGAGGTAATGGGAAAGTATTGCACATTGCATTTTCAAATGCAGGATGGCACTAGCATCTTCCCCAGAAATGTAAAGAAGAAAAGGAATCATTGTGCCTTCTCTTGAATCCTCCCTTGGGAGAGAAAAACATAGCCTTTTAGCTGTAGGCAATAAGTTTCCCCATCTATGGTGTGTAGGAAGAATATGTTCTTTACAATATGCCCACTTCACATGGGGCAAAGATGCCAAAGTATAAAACGAAAACGGACTGTAGGGGTATTAATTTTATTCAAGGTGAAAATTAGGCCTTATAAACCTCCCTGATAACCTATACAAAATATAACCAATTTGTTAGGTTTTATTTTTAAGTGGAGGAATTCTCTGGGTGAGCAGGATTACTGAGAATCACAATGAAAGTGTTAGTTTACCTGAAATACAAGTTTATAATCTTTGAAAAGATCTATATTTAGAAGATCACTTTTAAGATGAGATGGAAAAATTAAGACATCATAGCAATGTTGATCCACAGCAAAGACTTTATTATCAATATGCAACACAGATTTGACTTTATTATAGCCTTTTTTCTTCAAACTATGATAAACTTCTTCAGGGCTGTAAATATATAACATTAGGTTTTAATTACAAATATAATACATCAAAAGTGTATTTAACACTAGAATCTTTTTCCTACAATAAATAAAAATATCACTGCATATATTGCATCTAATGGAATTTATAATTTTAGCCAACAATAAGTTGAAAAACAGAGACAAAAGTTAACACATTTATGTAATTACTTTCGGTAATCTGGTGATAAAATCCTGAACTAAACTATGATTCCCCAATCACTCCCCCAGATGAGCCCCCCAACCATTAAAAAGGTAATATTTCTTATCACATTATTTTGAAAGGCAAGTGACTTAAATAAAGAATTTGATTAGAAATCTTACCTGATTTTACATGTATTTATCCAAGCATAAAGTGGCAAAGTTGAGGCCCTTAGTTCCTGGTTCCTAACTGTTTCTGGAAGAATGTGGTAAATTGAAAGGGCATCATGTTTGATTCGACATCTTGCCAATGCCGCAGCCAATTTTGTCTTAAAACTAGAAATAGAAAATCCATTCTTGGTAAGTACTGCATTGAAAACAAGACTATCAATTTTCCACTAGAAACATTAACAATTAGATTTAGAATTTTAACTAATACTTCTATAATTCTGTTTCAAATTTTTGAAGTCTAAAATTAAAATTTGCCATATTTAAAAATGGAAATCCAATAATCCTGCTTCTTTTTTTCAGTTTTTGATGTCTCTGTATAGCTGTGTATCTCCTCAAATATATTTTTAAAATTTATTTATTTATTTATTTATGGCTGCGTTGGGTCTTCGTTGCTGCACGCGGGCTTTCTCTAGTTGTGGTGAGTGGGGGCTACTCTTCGTTGTGGTGCGTGGGCTTCTCATTGTCATGGCTTCTCTTGTTGCAGAGCACGGGCTCTAGGCGCGTGGGCTTCAGTAGTTGTGGCACGCAGGCTCAGTAGTTGTGGCTCGCGGGCTCTAGAGCACAGGCTCAGTAGTCGTGGCGCACGGGCTTAGTTGCTCCGCGGCATGTGAAATCTTCCCAGATCAGGGCTCGAACCCGTGTCCCCTGCATTGGCAGGCGGGTTCTTAACCACTGCGCCACCAGGGAAGTCCTCCTCAAATATTTAAAACGATTGCTGGCTGAGAGACAAATTTTATGTAGTGAAAAAGGTGTAGGATTTAGAGTCAGACAAACTTGAAGTTAATAAATTCAGGCTCTGTCACTTACTAGCTGTGCGACCTTAGGTATGATACTGAATCTCTCATCAGCCTCAGTTTTCTCATCTGTAAAATGTGATCAGCTCACCTTGCAATTAATGTGGTGATTAATATCATGTGTGTAAAATACTTAGCACAGTGCCTAGCACATGGCAGGCACTCATTATAGGTCAGTTATTATTATCAGAGATGGCAACAGTGTACTCTTGATAAGATTAAGGAACTTTCATGAATCTGTATCCAGTCCTTCCCAGTTCTGACTATTCCATACCTCAAAATTCCCAATAACAGAAAAGAAAAACAAGAACTGGTTAGCATAACCATGAAGATCCAATGATTTTTTTTTAATGTCATAGCCCAAATTTTTAATAAATGAGAATACAGGACTTACTCTTGACCTATATTCATAGCGTTTTCACAATAGGAATCTAACTGAATAATAAACCTCAAGGATAACCTTGAATGAGAAATGAGGAAGAGATGCCACAAAAAGTCAAGTTCCTTGAGAGTGGTGTATGTGGCTGCAGAAAGCTTAATAAGATAGAGATAGAGACAGAGAGCGAGAGCAGGGGGTGGGGGGGGAGGGAGGGAGGGAAACAGGGAGAGAGGATGAGAACACAGGGGCACTTTGGGTGGGGGGAGAGGGAAGGGTTATCAAACATTAAGCCTCCTGGGGCTATCACAGAATTAGATTTGTGGGAACTTCCCTGGTGGCACAGTGGATAAGACTCCGTGCTGCCAATGCAGGGGGCCCAGGTTCAATGTCTGATCAGGGAACTAGATCCTACATGCATGCCACAACTAAGAGTTCACATGCCACAACTAAGGAGTCTGTGTGCTGCAACTAAGACCCAGTGCAACCGAATAAATAAATTAAATTAACTTTTAAAAAAGAATTAGATTTGTGTAGTGCTATGTCCTAATGTCATAGAACTACAGCAAGGGACATTAAAAATAATTATATATTAATGTACATTGAAGAATAAATTAATATAAAGGGGATGAGTTACTGTTCTATATTATACACTGAGATGTTTCTGAGAACGACTATTTTTGACTAAACAGTCCTTCCAAATACCTACGTAGTTCGAATTTACCATAATAAATGCTACTGACAACTATTCATTCATTAAATATAAAGACCAGAGATATGAAGCCTAGAAAAATGTATGTGTTGTGTATATACAGGGAGTATAGGGAAAAAAGATTTTCCAAAACCCAGATAGCAAACATTTTGGACTGTGAATTTTAATATAATTTAATAATATAAAAAGTAACTTGAAGTATATGTACAGTTATAAAGATTCTTATATAAACATACAGTATCAGATTGAGGACAAAGACCAAATCCAAATGCTATTAGGATAACCAGATATAACACTTCCATAAATAAAATATCCTGTGATTACTAAAAAAACTTGCATAGCTTTAAGGTAGACTGCAGTGATGAAAATGGAAGCAAAAACAGCCTCTCCCAACATTCTTGATCCAGAGCTCCATCTCCTGCTACAATTTGTGTTATGGCAGAGAGTTGCTTAATTATCTTTTTATCAGCATCCCTGTTATACATGTAGCCAGAACTTTCTTTCTATATGTTAAATTGTAGTTATATAATTCCTAAGCTTAAATCTTAAATGAACCCATTAACTACAGGCCAGAATCCAAACTCTTTATCATGACACACAAGGATATTAATAACTTAACCTGAACCAACTCTTCCTTTCTCAGTTCTCACCACTCACATCCATAAATCTACTTCTAGTCACACACTGAGCTATTTACCACTCTTGCTTACATGCCACATCCATTCCCCTCTTTCTCTACTTGGCTGTTCCTCTGTCTCTCCAGACAGTATGGTTTGGACTCTGCAATCAGATTACCTGGGTTCAGATTCTGGTTCCACTAATTACTAGCTATGTGACTCTAGACAAGTTACTTAGCTTCTCTAAGCTCTAGGAATTAAGAAGTAGTATCTAACTCATAGAATGGTTGCAAAGATACTTTTGAATGTATTTAAAGTTAAGTTATTCAAGAAATGATAATGATTAATATGCTTATTCTTTTTTTTTTTTTTTTTTGGCTGCGTCAGGTCTTAGTTGAGGCACACGGGATCTGCATTAAGGCATGCGGGATCTTTCATTGCGGCACGTGGGCTTCTCTCTAGTTGTGGCGTGCGGGTTTTCTCTTCTCTAGTTCTGGCGTGTGAGCTCCGGAGTGTGTGGGCTCTTTAGTTGTGGCGTGTGGGCTTAGTTGCCCCGCGGCATGTGGGATCTTAGCTCCCCAACCAGGGATCAAACCCGTGTCCCCTGCAGTGGAAGGTGGATTCTTTACCACTGGACCACCAGGGAAGTCCAATATGCTTATTCTTTTATTACTAGTATTAATCAAGTACTGTTATCAGACCTGAGCTATAAAGATTAAAAGATAGTTTCTACCCTTAAGTAATTTACAATTAGGTGGTAAAACAGACATATAAACAAATAATTATAGCTCAACATGGTTAATGTTATAAGATACATAGATAAAGAAGAGAGTAAATGTATTGGAAGAACAAAATCAGCCTAAAGGGACTTCCAAGAGGAGAAACTTGAACTATTAAAGGAGGAGCAAGAATTTTCCAGACCACAAGAAAAGACATACAGACAGAGGGCAGAGTACCGTAAAAAATGGAGATGTTAAACAGCAAAGCATATTTACAGAGCAATGTTTCCACTTAGAGCAGACACCTACAGGTTTCTATTCTAAGCACCACTTCCCTCTGGGAATAGAAACTTCCCCTCTTCTGAAAAATGTTCCTCTCCTCCTTCCATTCATATAATTTTCTTGGGAGGTGTTCCTAACTGACTCTGTCTCCTTGACTACAGTTGATTGGGAGAGGGTGAGCACTTGACCCAAACCAGAGTCAAGTGAATTTTTGTGTGTAGCAACTGAGAGTCAAGCCAGTCTTTCTAGTTTTTGTGCTGTGTACGATATAAAGCTCCTGAGTAGTCAGCAGCCAAGTTTCCCATTCTATGAACAGAAAAAAAGATCCAAGAATGAAGGTAAAGCACACAAAGAGGCAGAGACGAGAGTCGAAGAGAGTCCTGATGATACTTGAGCCACAGGATTTAGTTAGTAGAAGCACAGCCACATCAATGTCTTTCCTGCAAGTCTCATTGTTCAATTCTTCCGTGTGATACCTTATAGTAAAATTTCTCTTTTGTCTAATCTAGTTTGAGTTGGAGTCCTGTGTGTTGTCAAAAAAGAATCCTACCTAATACAAAAAAGGTTTGACTCCTTTTTGGCTTCAAATTTTCAGAAATTTTATCTAACAATGAACAAAATATTTCAAGTTTTTTGTTGTTGTTGTTGGTTTGTTTTGCTTTTTGTTTTTGTTTTGTTTTGTTTTGGCCACACCACATGGCTTGTGGAATCTTAGTTCCCTGACCAGGGACTGAACCCAGGCCCTCCGCAGTGAAAGTGCCGAGTCCTAACCACTGGGATGCCAGGGAATTCCCAAAATATCTCAAGTTTTGGAGTGCCATTAGTAAGGCCTAACACGAAAGAATTATGGTTCTCTTTAAATATAAATTGAATATTTTCTTAATGCCAAAGGATAATCTTCAATGAACTGCTTGAATCTCCCATACAAATATAAAATCAGACATCATACTGACAACTGTTTCAGAATATTCACTAAGTAAGTGAAATGGGCTAAGAGTTTCCAAAGAAGGGGTGGAGAGAATATGAGAGACAAAAACCCATGAACAAGTGTTTAGGGAGCATTTCAGCAAATGAGAAACCCTGGAGCATTATGTGAATGAGAAAACTGAGGAATAGAAGAAAAGGGATATATCCAAGCAAATGTGATTTATCCCCAAAATCCATGGTTGGTTATAACATTCATAAATCATTCAATGTGAATTACCTTACCACATTAATAGAATAAAGGAGAAAAAAATGATCATTTCAGATGCTCATCCCAAAACTCTGATCTCTGTTTTCTTAATTTAGTAAGACTACAGTTTTCCTCTTGAGATCCTCCTTTCTGCACTGCAGTTGGAAAGTACCTGTAGGCATATAGCCAGGACTATTCTAGGGCTCACCTCATTTGTTTTCATTCTCTCAAGGATCAAAATTCTGTGCTGCTTTTTGTCTAATGTCCAAAATATTTGCCTCATATATTTTGTCCATCTAGTTGTTTACAAGAGGAATATAGTTTGATCCTAGATACTCTGTCATGACTATATAATCACTTTTTAAAAATATCACTTTACCTGCCATGTGGAACAGATTGTGAAAAAGTAAGAGTTACAGGCAGAGAAGGAGGACTACTATTGCAGTAGTCCAAGTGACACATTATAGTGGCTTGGATTTGGACAGTAGGAGTGGAAATGGAAACAAGTAGACACACTCAGCATGTTTTCCAATTGGAGTTACAGAACTTGATGTATTAGGTGTGGTATGGGCACCGGGGAGGGGAGGAAAGAGGAATCAAGGATGATATCTAAGAAGCTGGTGGTGCCTTAATTGTAATGGGGAAGGTTTCAGGACAGTTTTGGGTGGTTTGGGAGGATGGACTACTGAGTTTTTCCTCTCCTTCTGCCTCTCTACTCTTTCACTGCCCATTCTCCAATTCTGCCTCACCAAAGCCCAACAAATTATTTGGCAGAATCAGATTCTTGGGCTAGTGTAAGGCGGGGGGGGGGGGTAGTAAGAAAGGAAGAAGCTGTGGTCTCCTTTTATTTAACCCAGTCACATAGTATTTAAAATATGGTTGCATTTTGTACAAGGAATAGGTGTCATCTTGGATTATATCTCTAAAGCTATGAACAAATGAAGAAAAAGATACAAGTTGGACTAATAAGAACCTGCTGTATAAAAAAATAAATAAAAGAAAATTTTTTTAAAAAGATACAAGTTGGTAGAGTGATAAAACACAAGGATCTCTGGAAGAGACAATAACAACAAAGATCAAACACAATTTTCATAAGGAGGAAATAATTCTCATTCAATTTCTTGCTAAATAATTACTTCTATCACCTCTTAAAATTAGTCTTCGTCTTCTTGGTAGAAACATAACTAAAGTATACTTCAAGCTTACAATGATTCTATTTCCCTGGGGACAACAGTGCCCAGCCCCAAGCCACAGATGATCTACAGAGGTTGGCCGCTACCTTTCTGTCTCAGTTCAGAATTCTGCTCCATTGGCTATGGGGGATTGGCCCAGGGGAATGCACCTGACCTACATGGAGCCAATCAAATTCCCAGGGGAGGGATTATAATTTAGAATTGGGGTTAGAGACAATAAGTTAGTCTAAGTGAAGAAACTAACATACAACTGTAACAAGTAAGCTCAAGACCTGGAGTGCAATAGTAGGGCTTTCTCCATGTAGACTAGAGAAGCAGAGAAGGCAGATCTGCAGAGGAAAAAAGAATGAAGCAGATATTAAGAGAGAAGCAGAGTTTAAAAGATAAAGAGACAAAGAAGCAGAGATAAAGAAGGTCCTGACATCTTTCCAGCTCCTGCTTTCATCCTCTTCCTGAGTCTCTGAGTTGCATGAGACATTCCAATATCTTTATAAGAACATTTTCCATTTTGCTCAGGCTAACTGAAGATGGCTTCTATTACTTGAAAGCTGAGACTCTTGATTAAAACCCTTTAGTGTTATCTTCATACATGTATTTTCTCAGCATGATTTTTATCATTACACATGGATTTTTTTCAGTGTTATCTTTATATAAGTATACTGCACTACTGTTCTCTGCAATTCAATCACTAAATACACGCATTTCTCCTATAGCACATTATGAATTGAGTATAGCATGAATTGGGTATGAAATAACTTATTAATATGGGAATAAGGTCTGCATTATATGAAGCTCTATTGGTTTGGGTAGGGGGAAAACTGCACTGACAGTTTCTCGCACTGACAAGAATGGAACCAGATGTGTGTCAAGGCAGGAGGTAGCATGGTATGTATTTTGGGGAAAGGGAAAAATCTGGAGAATCAGGAACCTTAGACAGTAATATCTTCTGGTTCCTCTGGCCTCCTGAGCCATGACCTTTGCTTGTCCTATTTCCGGCCTGGCTTGCTAACATTCTCAGCTAAAAATCTGCTGCTCATGAAACCACAGTCTGGTCTTTCTTACTTGGTTGGAGCCCTGTGGCTTTCCTAACCTCGGCTCTCATTATGCTCACTGAGACTAAGTTGAGACTTCCATGAGCATCTCCTGAGTCCTGACTAAGTCAAAGAGAAACTGACAGCAGCTCAGGAAAGCTGAAACTCAGAGCCTGTCCCAGAGCATACTGCCCCACCAACTTTTCTCTGATGTATCTGCACCCATCGTGGGTGCCCGTCCTCAGAGGCAGGTTGCCCGGTACTGGTATGGGGGGTGAAGTAGTTGCCCAGAAACCTATGCAGTAATCAGGGGCAAGATCCTTACTTATCTAACACAGAGGGTACATACATCTGATTGCTTTTGCTTTTCTCCATCTCCAAATTTCTCATGGCTACAACTGACATGAGATATGACTATGTCATATCTTTCATCTTCTAGAGTACTTTAGCCACCACTCACTATCTTAAGTGGAAGGAGTGGTAGCATATAAATGGTTAAATCCTGGGCTCTAGAGTCAGCATTCCTGAATGTGTATTCTGGCTACTCCCCTTTCTAGCTCTATGGCATTAGGCAGGGTCCTTTAACATGTCTGTGCCTCGGTTTTCCCATGTGTAAAAATACAGGTTGGTAACAATATCTACCTCAAAGAGTTGTTATGTAAAGAGCTTCTTATAACAATGATTGATACATATTAAGTGTTCAATAAAGGTAAGTTATTACTATAACTCCATTACGTGAGTCCTCTAGTCTCAACCTTCAATACTGTAAGTGAAACTGCTTGAGTTTCCCATAATAATATAAAATGAGATATGACAACTCTTTCAGATTATTCACCTGGTAAAAATCTTCCTACAACATTGCTGTTGTTGCTATATTGTGCTTTCTATTAAGGTTCAACGATGTAATAGCAAAAGCTCTAACAACAGTAGCATTTAACACTGATTGACTATCTACTAAGTGTCTGACTCTAAGCTCAGCATTTTATATACATTAGTTTAATTACTTCTCCCAACCACCTTTTTAGGTAGATGCTATTATTATCCCCATACTAGGTTTCTGCTGATATTTAGGATAAAAGGAAAACAAATTTAAAACATGTTAGTTTTGTTCTTAACTACTAACATGAAGTTGTAGATTTTTTTTTCATCTTGGAAAAGTGATAGGTTCTTATCTACTGTTGGAATTTTCTTGTTTGATACATGTTAGATTTTTTTTAAAGAGCTATAAACAAAGCCAGGTAAACAAATAATAGCTGTTTCAAATGAAGTGTAACTTAAGTACGTGCTAAAAATTGTCAGGAATTTTTCATCATTTTCCAAATACTTACAAGTTGGATCTTACAATGCAAGCTTTGAAAAACAACTTGAATTTAAGCAGAATATATACCCTGTTCAAGATTTGTTTGTAAAGGAACTCAAGAAACTTATGAACTTTTATATTTTTTCTCTATAAAATTTTAACACTTATCTACACATTATATTGTATACAATTTCACCAGTGAAAATACCAATAATGATTTCATATAAAACATTGTTTTCACCTTTACAATTACCTGTTAAGAAGGTTCTCTACTTCTAGAACTTCTGCTATAGACTCTTCATTATCAGAAAGGAGACGAGCTTGAAATTTTCTATCTTGGAAATCATACAGCATCACAATGATAAGACTGTTCAAATGATCTGGCTACCAAGGGAAAACACACATAAAGAAAAGTATACAAACAATATCTAATAGCAATATTTTCCATTCCATTGTTTTTCATAAGAAAGCAGTCATAAAAATATGACTATTTTTACATAGTCTGGTTGAATTGGGAGATAGAAGAGGATTGCAAAGGGACTTCCCTGGTAGCACAGTGGTTAAGAATCTGCCTGCCAATGCAGGGGACACAGGTTGAGCCTTGGTCCGGGAAGATCCCACATGCCGCGGAGCAACTAAGCCCATGCACAACTACTAAAGCACGCACTCCTAGAGCCCGTGCTCCACAACAAGAGAAGCCACCGCAATGAGAAGCCCACGCACCACAACAAAGAGTAGCCCCCGCTTGCCGCAACTAGAGTGCCCGCACACAGCAACAAAGACCCAACGCAGCCAAAAATAAATACATACATACATAAAAGAAAAAAAGAAAAGGACTGCAAACTAGAAAACAAATCCAATAAAAAATAAACTTTTCAAAAAGGACAATTTTTGGCAGATTCATCAAAATGAAAGGAGTAGGATCTATATTAGAAGCCTTAGAAGTATGAGAGTTAAGGATGTGTTTTGAAGAAGTCTCAACATTAAACAAACTAGTTATTTAAATGTGAAGGCTTTTTGGTACTTTCTAAATAACAACCACGGGACAGGTAATTATATATAAGTTACACACTTACTATTGTGGTGCTTGGGAAGATATAGCTGTCTATTAATATAGTTTCCAAAATATCTTGAACTACAAGACAAGGAAAATGTCTGTTACTGAAAATTCCAAAGCTGAAAATGAAAATTTTGGAATCAAAATACACTTTGGACAATGCTATAAAATACTTATACTTTCATATCTAAAACATAACTAATTCTTGATAAAGACTCAAATTACAATGACATGATGAAATATTTGTCATCTTTATGAATCCTGGACCCCTGTGACTCAGGCTCCACATGGAATCACAGTCAAAGGAACGTTATCTGAATAGCTGAAGTAGTAATAAAGGAATTCCAACCTTTAATTTATATCCCTTGAAAAACATTAAAGAGGATCTAATTTATAATGTCTTATCCTCTTTATGTTGGATATTGTTGGATTCAATTTGCTAATATTTTATTATACAGGGCACATGGGTGCTCCTTTTGTTATAACTACTTAACTATATATATATATATATCTCATATAACAAATGTTTTAATAAACATAGATTTTTGTTCTATGTTTATGTTCATGAAGGATATTGGTCTATAATTTTCTTTTCATAATATCTTTGTCAATGTTGGTATCAGGATTTAAACTCTGGAAGAGTTTGTGTTAAATTGGTGTTATTTCTTACTTAAATATTTGGTAGAACTCACTAGTGACGACATTGATAAGATGACATTTAATCTAAGTCCCAAATGACAAGGAGTTAGCCATGTAAAGATCCAGAAGAAGAGAGCATTCCAGGCAGAGGGATAATTGCAGAGGTACTAAATGAAAACACATGAACACATTTTAAAACCTCCACAGGGCACATGAGTGTTCTTTTGTTATAACTACTTAACTATATATATATCATATAACAAATGCTTTAATCAGTTAACAGGAAGCTAAGACAGCTTCAATTCATTCAACATTTATGGAACACCTCCTATATACACAATACACACTGAATTCCAGTTTTTATCTGGGGAATGGGAAAACTAAAAAGAATTGACAAATTTGGGAGCACAGACTCCAGTTTTCATAGGAAATCTTTCAGATATCATTACCCATATTTTAGCCACCAATTGTGGCTGTATTGTACAAGGCAATATCCCCATTTCACTTACAAGGAAAATGAAGTTTACAGTTTCACACCCTTACTACCTGCAAACCAATTCCTACCTACTTCAGAGTTTCTCAGCATGAGTCCCAATTTTTGTCACAGAAAATATACTTGTCATAAGAATGAAGGACTTCTAAGATAGCAGACCTGCATAGGCTATAGAACTTTGAGCAATGGAGTTGCTGGACTCCTAAAAATAGGAGCAGTAGAATGAAGGAAAAGAAGACAGAACATGATTTTGCCAACACTGCATTTTTTTCCTAGGGCTCTTGTCAAAACTGACAATCTCTGGGCTGTCCCTGATATTGTGCAGAATGCATTGCCTTTATATATCTATAGTTTACAGAACATTCTCAGATAGCAATATCAACATTAATTCTGTATACTCTAGAGAGTGCTTTCTATGTGCTAGACACTGTTCTAAATGCTTTCCATATATTAATTCATTTAACCCTCACAACAACCTTATGAATTAGGTACCATCATTATCCCATTTTATAGAGTAGGAAATGAGGCACTGACTGGTTAAGTAATATTGTCATAGTCACACAGCAAGAATAAGATCAGGGACTCAAACCCAGGCAGTCTGGCACCCGAGTGCATGCTCCTCACCACATTATGCTGCCTATCCTCTACACACTCTTACAACAAACCATACTGGCTAAATAAAACACACTGCTGGGCTTCCCTGGTGGTGCAGTGGTTGAGAGTCCACCTGCCAATGCAGGGGACGCGGGTTCAGGCCCCGGTCGGGGAAGATCCCACATGCCGCAGAGCGGCTAGGCCCGTGAGCCATGGCCACTGAGCCTGCACGTCCAGAGCCTGTGCTCCGCAACGGGAGAGGCCACAACAGTGAGAAGCCGCGTACCGCAAAAAAAACAAAACAAAACAAACAAACAAAAAAAAACACTGCTAATGACTGATGTGGGTTATCAGGACTTATTTGAAGATAGCAAACCTTACTTATCCTAATTCAGCACAAAAGCTCCAATTATCGCTAGTGCCCCACTAATTAAAGCCTCTTCTCTTTAGTCTGTTGAAGGGAACTCTTAATCCTCATTCCTCATGTTTCCAATGCAGAAGGCCTTCCCTAGAGAAACACCCTTGGACTCTCTCCCTTCACTCCATGTGAAAAGAAAATTGAGTTTATTTAATTAGTGAATTTGGAAGAATATATCACTCCCTCCTCCTTCCAGTCTTTGTCTGCCAGTGTTTCTGCAGGAGGTGGGCATGCATTCCAGACTGCTCTTTGCCAAGCGCCTTGCATGAGTTGGGTGGAGGGATCTGCAATTCTTCAGCTGTGTCTGGATTAGATGGGAAGTTCTAATTCAGGAATAAAGTATTTATTTATTTATCAAGAAGGTGGAGTAGGAAGATGTGGAGCTCACCTCTCCCCATAAACAGTTCAAAATTACTTCTACATGTGGAACAATTTTCAGGGAAAACTAACTGGAAACTGGCAGAAGAACCAAGGCAGCAAGAAACAGCTCCACGTAACCAGGCAGAGACAGGAAAAAAAAAAAAAAAAGCATCATGTTGGGAACTGAGCCCCCGGGAGGGACCTCTGTAAGGAAGAGAAGGTCCACACAGGTGGACCCTAGCCCTGGGGAGTAAGCAGGTCAAACCACAATCTGGGCATGACAGGCCCCCTTGTCTGCTGAGAAATCCACTGGGACAGACAGAGGGCTGGAGAAGCCTAGGCTCTACACGTGAGGAGTGACCACATGCTGGCTTGCTGAGAACCAGGGCAAAGAGAGCCTTGCACTGGCAACTGCCACCTTGCCCCACTTCCCAATCCAAAGGGGCAAACACCCTGACCCCATTCACTCCACACCACAGCCTGGCATGAAATCTGGGCAGAGACTCAGTAGAGCTGCATAGAGACAGACCGGGGCACCTGGGTTGTGATCTGGGTGCAGCCGCAGAGGCCACTGTCAGCATGCATGTGAGGTAGTGCCACAGGAGCCTGCAGTGGCTAAGTGTTGAATCTTGGGCATATAGGCCCTAGGAGAGAACTCAATCTAGCTACCGCAGAGACAGCTGGGAGGTCCTGGAGCGTGGTGTGGGTGGAATGGTGACAATCACTGTCAGCAAGCTCAGGAGTAGCAGTGGTTAGTCTCCTAGCAAGAATACCCCAGTGTGCCCACACCACACCGCAGCGTAGCACTAGATATGGGGCAGACAGGTCCTGGGAGTCTGCCACAGAGGCAGCCCAGACCTCAGGCAGCAGTGCAGCCACCTCAATTCCTGCAGCCACAACACCCCGACCCTCAGCCCCAGCCTACTCCACACCATAGCCTTTAACTAGATCTGAGACAAACACAACAGAGAAAGGAACACAACCCTGGGCTGCTTCTGAGTGGAACTATGGATGCCTACGCAGGCAGCACATAAGTGCTCTGTGACCACGTGGGCGTCACTTGCTTCAGAAATCACCTCCTGAAACTAATAAAAAATTAAAAATATATATATATATATAACCTCCTTTGGGGCACAGCACATACTCAAGGGCAATGGAGTCCGACTGAACCCAACCCTCAAGCCTTCTACCCCAACAACTGGGGAGCAGACCCTGCCCCTGACAGGGAAGTGACAGCCACGGAGCAGAGAGAAAGCCCTGCCTCACATCCAGTACAGGCTCTGGACACCAGAATACCAGCCACACTCCCATCAAGGGGATAATGGCCAGCACACCCTGAGGAAAGACACAAACGAAGTCCATACCAAAACCAGCCGCTGCGCCAAAAACACTGGACACACACAATCTACATATGAACACTCCCACATAAAAACACCCTTCAAGACCACCGTAGATAACTGTTCCTCCTAAATTCATAGAGACAGAGAAAGTTAAGTAAAACAAAAAGGCAGAGGGGGCTTCCCTGGTGGCGCAGTGGTTGAGAGTCCGCCTGCCGATGCAGGGGACACGGGTTCGTGCCCCTATCCCGGAAGATCCCACATGCCGCGCAGCGGCTGGGCCCGCGAGCCATGGCCGCGGAGCCTGTGTGTCCGGAGCCTGTGCTCCGCAACGGGAGAGGCCACAGCAGTGAGAGGCCCGCGTACAGCAAAAAAAAAAAAAAAAAAAAAAAAAAAAAAAAAAAAAAAAGGCAGAGGAACTACTCCCAATTAAAAGAACAAGAGAAATCCCCTGAAAGAACAGATAATAAAACAGAGCTCACAGGCTTCCCTGGTGGCACAGTGGTTGAGAATCTGCCTGCTAATGCAGGGGACACGGGTTCGAGCCCTGGTCTGGGAGGATCCCACATGCTGCGGAGCAACTAGGCCCATGAGCCACAACTACTGAGCCTGCGCGTCTGGAGCCTGTGCTCTGCAACAAGAGAGGCCGCGATAGTGAGAGGCCCGCACACCGCGATGAAGAGTGGACCCCGCTTGCCACAACTAGAGAAAGCCCTCGCAGAGAAACGAAGACCCGACACAGCAAAAAAAATTAATTAATTAATAAACATCTTCTAAAAAAAAAAAAAACACAGAGCTCACTAGTTTACCAGACCCTGAGTTCAAAAAGGAGATAATAAAAATTCTAACTGAATTAAGAAAAGTATCGATAGAAATGCACATCACTGTAATGAGGAACTAGAAGCTATAAAGAAGAACCAATCAAAAATAGACAATTCAATTGCTGAGATTAAAAACCAATCTAGAGGGCTTCTCTGGTGGCACAGTGGTTGGAAGTCCGCCTGCCGATGCAGGGGACACGGGTTCATGCCCCAGTCTGGGAGGATCCCACATGCCACGGAGCGGTTGGGCCCGTGGGCCGTGGCCACTGGGCCTGCGCATCCGGAGCCTGTGTTCCGCGACGGGAGAGGCCACGGCGGTGAGAGGCCCGTGTACCGCAAAAAAAAAAAAAAAAAAAAAAAAATCTAGAAGCAATGAAGAGCAGACTAAATGCCACAGAAGAATGAATAAGTGACCTGGAAGATAGCATAATGGAAATCACTAAATCAGAAGAGCAGACAGAAAGACAATGAAAAAAAAAAATGATAGCAACATACAAGATTTATGAGATAATACAAAATGTGCCAATGGATGCATAATAGGTGTTCCAGAAGAGAAAGAGAAAGAGAATTGAAAGTGTAATTGAAGAAATTATGGCTGAAAACTTCCCAAACCTAAACAAGGAAACAGATATCAGGTACAGGAAGCACAGAAAGTCCCAAACAATATGAACCCAAAGAGACCCACACCAAGACATATCATAATTAAAATGACAAATTTATTTTATTTGGCCACACCACACTGCCTGCAGGATCTCAGTTCCCCAACCAGGGATCAAACCCGGGCCACAGCAGTGAAAGTGCCAAGTCCTAACCACTGGACCACCAGGGAATTCCCTAAAATGACAAATTTAAAAATAAAGAAAGGATTCTAAAGGCAGCAAGAGAAAAACAAAGAGTCAGTTACAAGGGAACCCCCATATGGGTATCAGCAGATTTCTCTGCAGAAAACTTCGCAGTCCAGAAAGGAGTGGCATTACATATTCAAAGTCCTGAAAAGGAAAACCTGCAACCTAGGATACTCTACCCAGCAAGATTATCATTTAGAACAGAAGAAGAGAAAATTTCTTAGACAAGCAAAAACTAAAAGAACTCAGCAGTATTAAACCTACCCTAAAAGAAATATTGAAGGATATTCTCTAAATAGAAAAGAAGCAAGAAACTATAGGAAAGGGAAAATCACAATAGGAAAGGCAAATATATAAAAAGATGGAAGATCACTTAAGTCAGTACACAGATTAAAAAACAATCAAAAAATTGTAAAAGCAATTATAACTACAACTAACAGTAAAAAGATATGCATGAAGATGTAAAATAGGACAGCAAAATCACAAAATGTAGGTGAGGGGAGTATAAAAATATAGATCGTTTAGAATGTGTTTGAAGTTGAATGACTATCAGTTTAAAGCCAGTAGACACAGCTGTGAGTTAACATACTTGAACTCCATGGTAACCACAAATTTAAAATATACAGTAGCTTCCCTGGTGGCTCAGTGGTTGAGAGTCCGCCTGCCGATGCAGGGGACACGGGTTCGTGCCCCGGTCCGGGAAGATCCCACATGCCGCGGAGCGGCTGGGCCCGTCAGCCATGGCCGCTGAGCCTGTGCTTCCGGAGCCTGTGCTCCGCAACGCGAGAGGCCACAACAGTGAGACGCCTGCATACTGCAAAAAATAATAATAATAAATAAATTTAAAAAAGAAAACAACAGAGGGACTTCCCTGGTGGCATAGTGGTTAAGAATCTGCCTGCCAGTGCAGGGGACATGGGTTTGGTCCCTGGTCCAGGAAGATCCCACATGCCGCAGAGCAACTAAGCCCATGCACCACAACTACTGAAGCCTGTGTGCCCTAGAGCCTGCATGCCACAACTACTGAGTCCACACACTGCAACTACTGAAACCCATGTGCTCTAGGGCCCGCATGCCGCAAGTACTGAGCCCGCATGTGCAACTACTGAAGCCCGTGCTCCTAGAGCCCTTGCTCCTCAACAAGAGAAGCCACCATGATGAGAAGCCCGTGCACCACAACAAAGAGTAGCCCCTGCTCGCTGCAACTACAGAAAGCCCACATGCAACAACAAAGACCCAACACAGCCAAAAATAAATTAAACAAATAAATAAATAAATAAAATAAAGTAAAATAGAAAACAACAGAAAAGATCAATAAAACTAAGAGCTGTTTTCTGGAGAGAGATAAATTCAACAAACCTCTAGCCAGGTTCAACAAGAAGAAAAGAGAGAAAACCCAAATAAACAAAATAAGAAATTAAAGAGGAGAAGTAACAGCTGACACAGAATTACAAAAAAATCATAATACTATGAACAGTTATATGCCAACAAATTGGACAACCTAGAAGAAATGGACAGTTTCTAAAAACATAAGACTTGCAAGAACTGAGTCCAGAAGAAACAGATAATTTGAACAGAACAATCACCAGACGTGAAATAGAATCTGTAATGATTTCAATAAAGATGAAAAACTGAAACTATTTCCACTAAGATCAGGAACAAGACAAGGTTGCCCACTCTCACCACTCTTATTCAACATAGTTTTGGAAGCTTTAGCCTCAGCAATCAGAGAATAAAAGGAAATAAAAGGAATCCAAATCGGAAAAGAAGAAGTAAAGCTGTCACTGTTTGCAGATGACATGATACTATACATAGAGAATCCTAAAGATGCTACCAGAAAACTACTAGAGTTAATCAATGAATTTGGTAAAGTAGCAGGATACAAAATTAATGCACAGAAATCTCTGGCATTCCTATATACTAATGATGAAAAATCTGAAAGTGAAATCAAGAAAACACTCCCATTTACCATTGCAACAAAAAGAATAAAATATCTAGGAATAAACCTACCTAAGGAGACAAAACACCTGTATGCAGAAAATTATAAGACACTGATGAGAGAAATTAAAGATGATACAAATAGATGGAGAGATATACCATGTTCTTGGATTGGAAGAATCAACATTGTGAAAATGACTCTACTACCCAAAGCAATCTACAGATTCAATGCAATCCCTATCAAACTACCACTGGCATTTTTCACAGAACTAGAACAAAAAATTTCATAATTTGTATGGAAACACAAAAGATCCTGAATAGCCAAAGCAATCTTGAGAACGAAAAATGGAGCTGGAGGAATCAGGCTCCCTGACTTCAGACTATACTACAAAGCTACAGTAATCAAGACAGTATGGTACTGGCACAAAAACAGAAAGATAGATCAATGGAACAGGATAGAAAACCCAGAGATAAACCCACGCACATATGGTCACCTTATCTTTGATAAAGGAGTCAGGAATGTACAGTGGAGAAAGGACAGCCTCTTCAATAAGTGGTGCTGGGAAAACTGGACAGGGACATGTAAAAGTATGAGATTAGATCACTCCCTAACACCATACACAAAAATAAGCTCAAAATGGATTAAAGACCTAAATATAAGGCCAGAAACTATCAAACTCTTAGAGGAAAACATAGGCAGAACACTCTATGACATAAATCACAGCAAGATCCTTTTTGACCCACCTCTTAGAGAAATGGAAATAAAGACAAAAATAAATACATGGGACCTAATGAAACTTCAAAGCTTTTGCACAGCAAAGGAAACCATAAACAAGACCAAAAGACAACCCTCAGAATGGGAGAAAATATTTGCAAATGAAGCAACTGACAAAGGATTAATCTCCAAAATTTATAAGCAGCTCATGCAGCTCAATAATAAAAAAACAAACAACCCAATCCAAAAATGGGCAGAAGACCTAAATAGACACTTCTCCACATAAGATATACAGACTGCCAACAAACACATGAAAGAATGCTCAACATCTTTAATCATTAGAGAAATGCAAATCAAAACTACAATGAGACATCATCTCACACCAGTCAGAATGGCCATCATCAAAAAATCTAGAAACAATAAATGCTGGAGAGGGTGTGGAAAAAAGGGAACACTCTTGCACTGCTGGTGGGAATGTGAATTGGTACAGCCACTATGGAGAACAGTATGGAGGTTCCTTAAAAAACTAAAAATAGAACAACCATATGACCCAGCAATCCCACTACTGGGCATATACCCTGAGAAAACCATAATTCAAAAAGAGTCATGTACGAAAATGTTCATTGCAGCTCTATTCACAATAGCCCGGAGATGGAAACAACCTAAGTGTCCATCATCGGATGAATGGATAAAGAAGATGTGGCACATATATACAATGGAATATTACTCAGCCATAAAAAGAAACAAAATTGAGCTATTTGTAATGAGGTGAATAGACCTAGAGTCTGTCATACAGAGTGAAGTAAGTCAGAAAGAGAAAGACAAATACCGTATGCTAACACATATATATGGAATTTAAGAAGAAAAAAAGTCATGAAGAACCTAGGGGTAAGACAGGAATAAAGACACAGACCTACTAGAGAATGGACTTGAGGATATGGGGAGGGGGAAGGGTAAGTGTGACATAGCGAAAGAGAGGCATGGACATATATACACTACCAAACGTAAGGTAGATAGCTAGTGGGAAGCAGCCGCATAGCACAGGGAGATCAGCTCGGTGCTTTGTGACCACCTGGAGGAGTGGGATAGGGAGGGTGGGAGGGAGACGCAAGAGGGAGGGGATATGGGAACATATGTATATGTATAACTGATTCATTTTGTTATAAAGCAGAAACTAACACACCATTGTTAAGCAATTATACTCCAATAAAGATGTAAAAAAAAAAAAAAAAAAACTCCCTGCAAACAAAAGTCCAGGAGCAGACGGCTTCACTGGGGAATTCTACCAAACATAAAATGAAGAAATTATACCGATCCTTCTCAAAATATTCCAAAAAATTGAAGAGAATGGAACACTGTGAAATTCATTCTATGAAGCCACCATCACTCTGATACCAAAACCATACAAAGACACTACCAAAAAAAGGAAATTATAGACTAATATCTTTTTTTTTTTTTTTTTTTTTTTTGCGGTATGCGGGCCTCTCACTGTTGTGGCCTCTCGCGTTGCGGAGCACAGGCTCCAGACGCGCAGGCTCAGCAGCCATGGCTCACGGGCCCCGCCGCTCCGCAGCATGTGGGATCTTCCCAGACCAGGGCATGATCCCGTGTCTCCTGCATCGGCAGGCGGACTCTCAACCACTGCACCACCAGGGAAGCCCTAGGCTAATATCTTTAATGAATATAGATGCAGAAATCTTCAAAAAAATATTAGCAAACTCAATCCCACAATACATAAAAAGGATCATACATCATGACCAAGCGGGATTAATTCCAGGGTCGTAAGGATGGTTCAACATATGCAAATCAATCAGTGTGATACACCACATTAACAAAAGGAAAGACAAAACCACAAGATCATCTCAAAAGATGCAGGAAAGCATCTCATAAAATTTGACATTATTCCTAATAAAAACTCTCACCAAAGTGGGTATAGAGGGAACATATCTCAACATAATAAAAGCCATTTATGACAAACCCACAGCCAACATAATACTCAACAGTGAAAAGCTGAATGCCTTCCCATTAAATTCTGGAACAAGACAAGGATGCCCACCCTCACCACTTCTACTCAACATAGTACTGGAAGTCCTAGCCCCAACAATCAGATAAGAAAAAGGAATAAAAGGTATCCAAATTGGAAGGGAAGAGGTAAAACTTACACTCTTTGGAGATGACATGATACTCTATATAGAGAATCCTAAAGTCTTCACACAAAAACTACTAGAACTAATAAATGAATTCAGCAAGGTAGCAGGATACAAAATTAATATACAGAAATCTGTTGCATTTCTTTACACTAACAATGAAAGAGAAAATTTTAAAAGTTATATCGTTTATTGCATCAAAGAAGAGAAACAAAACCCTAGTAATGAACTTAACCAAGGAGGTGAAAGACCTATACACTGAAAATTATAAAACACTGATAAAGGAAATTGAAGATGATTCAAAAAAATGGAAAGGTAGTCCATGCTCTTGGATTGGAAGAACTAATATTGCTAAAGTGAAGCACTCTACAGATTTAATGCAATCACTATCAAAACACCCATGATATTTTTCAAGAACTAGAACAAATAATCCTAAAATGGATATGGAACCACAAAAGGCCCAGAACTGCCAAAGCAATCCTAAGGCAAAAGAACAAAGCTGGAGGTATAACCCTTCCAGACTTTAGACTATACTACAAAGCTACAGTAATCAAAACACTGTGGTACTGGCACAAAAACAGACATATAGATCAATGGAACAGTATAGAGAGCCCAGAAATAAATCCACATACCTATGGTCAACTAATCTATGACAAAGGAGGCAAGAATATACAATGGAGAAAAGACAGCCTCTTCAGCAAGTGGTGTTGGGAAAACTGAACAGCCACCTGTATCAATGAAATTACAACATTCCCTCACACCATTCATAAAAATAAGTTTGAAATGGCTTATATTACTAAATATAAGACATGACACCATAAAACTCCTAGAAGAGAACATAGGCAAAACATTCTTGGACATAAATCGTAGCACTATTTTCTTAGGTCAGTCTCCCAAGGCAATAGAAAAGAAAGGCAAAAATAAATAAATGGAACCTAATCAAATTTAAAAGCTTTGAAACAGCAAAGGAAACCATCCGCAAAACAAAAAGACAACCTATGGAATGGGAGAAAATTATCTGTAAACAATGCTACCAACAAGGCCTGCATATTCAAAATATACAAACAGCTCATACAACTCAGTACCAAAAAAACAAACAATCCAATCACAAAGTGGGCAGAAAACCTAAATAGACATTTCTCCAAAGAAGACATACGGATGGCCAACAGGCACATGAAAAGATGCTCAACATCACTGATTATTACAGAAATGCAAATCAAAACCACAACGAGGTATCACCTCACACCAGTCAGAATGACTATCATCAAAAAGTCTACACATAATTAATGCTGGGGAGGGTGTGGAGAAAAGGGAACCTTGTACACTATTGGTGAGAATGTATATTGTTGTAGCCACTATGGAAAACCATATGCAGGTTCCTTAATAAAACAAAAAATAGATCCAGGCTTCCCTGGTGGCGCAGTGGTTGAGAGTCCACTTGCCAATGCAGGGGACACAGGTTTGTGCCCCGGTCCGGGAGGATCCCACATGCCGCGGAGTGGTTGGGCCCGTGAGCCATGGCCGCTGAGCCTGCACGTCCGGAGCCTGTGCTCTGCAGCGGGAGAGGCCACAGCAGTGAGAGACCCGCGTACCGCAAAAACAAAACAAAACAAAACAAAACAAAAAACAAAAAATAGATCCATATCATCCAGCAATCCCACTCCTGGGTATATATCCAGAAAAGATGAAAACTCTAATTCAAAAAGATACACGCACTCCAATGTTCATAGCAGCACTATTTATAATAGCCAAGACATGGAAACAACCCAAGTGCCCATCAACAGATGATTGGCTTAAGATGTGGTGTATATATATACAATGGGATGTTACTCAGCCATAAAAAAGGAATGAAATATTGCCATTTGCAGCAACATGGATGGACCTATAGAACATTATAATTAGTGAAGTAAGTCAGACAGAGAAAGACAAATACTATCTGATATCACTTATACGTGAAATCTAAAAACAATACAAATGAATCTATATATAAAACAGAAACAGACTCACAGACATAGAAAACAAACTTATGATTACTAAAGGGAAAAGGGGGAAAAGGAGGGACAAATTAGGAGTATGGGATTAACAGGTACGAACTACTATACATAAAATAGATAAGCAACAAAGATTTACTGTATAGCATAGGAAACTATATTCAATATCTTGTAATAAGCTGTAATGGTATATAATCTGAAAAAAAATAACTGAATCACTTAGCTATAACCTGAAACTAACAGAATATTGTAATTCAACTATACTTCAGTTAAAAAAAAAGAATGCCAAGGCCCTCTTGTAATTATAAATATAGGTGCATGGGGTTTCTCTATCTGTGGGAGGAGGGAAACTTGACAACCTTCATAGATGTTGTCATACATTGTTGCTGGAAGAATTAAGCACTGTCCGTAAGGCTCCTTTGAGAAAGGACAATAGAAAGCTGTACCTGGTCTCTTCTGGACTTCGTCCTGTGTATATTTTTCTGGTGCTGATCTTAATCTTTATCCTTTCATTGTAGTAAACTGTAACCATGAGTATGACAGCTTTACTGAGTTCTGTGAGTCCTTCTAGTGAATCACTGAACTTGAGGGTGGTCTTGGGGATCCCTGACTACACATACTTATTCCCAAAGCCATAACCAGACCATATATTAAGTATCTGCTAGGTTTTTCACTGACAGGTTACATGATTTTGAAATGACCAAGTTAATGCCACAGCCAGTTCCTTGGACTGAGAGGTCATCAAATACTATTTACAACTAGAGAGGTTGGAGAAAGAATTAAGCCAGGAATAAGATCAACAATTTCAGGAACATCTCTTTCCTCAATTTTTTTTCTTAATGGGTTGTTCATTAATTTTTTTTTTTTTTTTTTTTTTTTTTTTTTTTTTTTTTTTTTGCGGTACGCGGGCCTCCCACCGTTGCGGCCTCTCCCGTTGCGGAGCACAGGCTCCGGACGCGCAGGCTCAGCGGCCATGGCTCACGGGCCCAGCCGCTCCGCGGCATGTGGGATCCTCCCGGACCGGGGCACGAACCCGTGTCCCCTGCATCGGCAGGCGGACTCACAACCACTGCGCCACCAGGGAAGCCCCATTAATTTATTTTTTAAGAAATCGTTTCGCCAGTTTTTCTTCTGTTTTAATATTTAATAGTCCTTGAAACATCCAGAGATACTTTTAAAAAATAAATTAGCTGCTAGTACTCTACTTCTTTGACATAAGTCAAACTTAATAGGAATAGGTTACTCTTTATTACCTTCTTTAGCAGAAAATTGACCTTGCAGTTATTTAGCAGAGTGAGACTAGTGGTGGTCATTTCAACAAACATGACGCTGAGCCCCTTAAACCTTTAAAAGATTAATCAGAAAAATACACTCTCTGCTTTGAAAGACCTTATACACAAAGGACATCAACAAAAGGGCAAATAATAAAACTGGAAAACATAAAACAACCAAAAAAATACACTTAACATTTGTATAATTAGATTTTTTTCTTTATACTTCCTTAAAAAGATATGGCAATATGATCCAATTACCTGTTCACAAATTCACAAACAAAAGAGACCATTACCCAAGCTCTTTTTAGTTTGTACATTAACCTTTTCAGCTTTACTGCTCCTATAAAACCTTAGAGAAGAAATCCTGTTTTCGTTCCTGAACCATGATTCCCTGAACCTATACTGTATAAGCCAGATGTGAGTTTACAAAATATTACATGTGAAAGTATTGATAGAACACTGATAATACAAAAGACAAAAGTGAAATGCATAAGAGTCTCCAATATTTTAATTACTCAGCCATAAAAAGAAACGAAACTGAGCTATTTGTAATGAGGTGGATAGACCTAGAGTCTGTCATACAGAGTGAAGTAAGTCAGAAAGAGAAAGATAAATACCGTATGCTAACACATATATATGGAATTTAAGGAAAAAAAATGTCATGAAGAACCTAGGGGTAAAACAGGAATAAAGACACAGACCTACTTGAGAATGGACTTGAGGATATGGGGAGGGGGAAGGGTAAGCTGTGACAAAGCGAGAGAGAGGCATGGACATATATACACTACCAAACGTAAGGTAGATAGATAGTGGGAAGCAGCCGCAGAGCACAGGGAGATCATCTCGGTGCTTTGTGACCGCCTGGAGGGGTGGGATAGGGAGGGTGGGAGGAAGGGAGACGCAAGAGGGAAGGGATGTGGGAACAGATGTAAATGTATGACTGATTCACTTTGTTATAAAGCAGAAACTAATTTAAAAAAATTTTAAAAAAAAAGAGTCTCCAATATTTTAAAGTAAAATATCAGGTTCTTAATTATCTTGGAAGCCCACTGAACTTAGGAATTCTAGTTTTATTCCATTTGTACCTTCAGAAATTATTCAGATGATAATTTAAAGCAAGATACTATCATTAAGAAGAAAATAATAGTTGTACCAAGTAAACAACCAAAGCCATCTCATCTTAGAATTTGAACTTATAAAAATGAACATTTCAAGGAAAAGTAGGTTTATAAAGGTCTATGATAATAATTTATCTAAATGGGAATTTCTGGGTTATTAAAAAATGTCAGTCACAAAACCCTTTCATAAAACAGAAATATAGATCAAGAGAAAGAAAAAGATAATCTACCATACACATCACTATAGCATGACCATCTAGTCAATGCATTAATCTTACAAAGAATAATTTCAGGCTTTTATAATTGATTTCTAAAGGTAAGATTCAATGTTCTTATCGGGGGAAAAAAAATGGCCTATAATAGAATTTTGGCATTACCATTAAAATATCAACTAATCAACATAAATGCCTAGTCTGCATTTCATTGTTGCAAGGAGAAAATGTTCAAATGTTCACCTGACTCATGATTTAAAGTACAACACTCTGGTTGGTCTTTAAATCTGCATTTTAAAAAGGAAGAGGAGGGAAGGGATGAAATAGAATCTGAAAGATTAAACTGGAGGAGGGAAAAATGGCTAAGACAGATTTTAAAAGAAAAAAAAAAAGATCACAAGCAGAAAATAAAGAAATGAAACCCAAAGAGTAGTTGCCTCTTAACATCTTATAAATTTTTCTCTGTGATGGCAAATTCCTGGCCTCAGAGTTGAGCTACCTCATGTCTGCAGACAACCAAAAATATACATTCGTATCTGAGTAATTACTGGGATATTTAAATTCACTGAACAGTTGTTAACTGCCTCTGTGCAAGGATGTACAAGGCCCAGTAAGTACTAACACTAAGGAAATACATGCAAATGAGTGATGCCCTTTCTGGGTGTCTCTTTAAGAAGCTCATCATTTCAGCCAGGCTGCTAATACTCCAAACATTTCTGGAACTTCTTTTGGAATACTCAGTACACAAACCAATATAAACTTTATAGTTTATATTGTATTATAGTTTATAGCTAGTACAGAAACATGTCTCCAGGCCCTTTGACTGCTCTCACAGTAAAAATATTTGATTCTGTACTGGAGTCAACTCCATACTCAGAAGTTGATCATTACCCACCATTGAGGTAATCTGCAATATGACACCTCAAATCCTGGTGGCAAGTTAGGGGACTTTTACAAAAATTTGAAAAAATAAATTTACAAGCTTCCAAAATTAAAGCGAATGGCAGTGAATCGGATCATCTTAACTTGATTTAATTTTGACTCATCTAAGGACAAGGCACGGTTCTAGGCACAGGGAAATCTGCAGAGAAAAAAACGTTTCTGGCCTGAAAGAGCTTGTTGTACAGGGAAACTTTCCTAATGCCTGGACATTTGCAACTGACCAAAGATATTCATAAGCCTAAAAACAAAACCTGGTGTGTGCATGAGGAGGCAGGAAGGGGGACTGCACTCCACAAATGCTCTCATTATTTTCCGTTAGTGCTGTCAAAACGGGTACTACTCACACTTCAGGGCACTGAAAGCCAGCTCACAGGACAAACGCTGAAAGGATTCATCCTCAGACTCGGTGGAGGACGGCAGGGGCTCATTCCCATACTTTATTAAGACTTTCTCTGGTGACTTTTCGAATCGAATGCCCTGAAAAATGTTCGCTGCCATAATGTAAACGGAGTCCAGATAGCCAGTTTTTTCGGGCAAACCAGTTGAGGTTTTTTCGCTGTATGCTGTGTCCCCTGACAGTGCCAGGGAAGAGAGTTGGGAGATCTCCTCGGTAGTTTTTTCTTCCGAAAACTCCACTTCACTGGCGGAGTTAAGCATGTTTGCCCCTTCACTGTCGTAACTCAAGCTTGAATTACAATTCAGATGTCCCAGGAAATGGTTTTCCTTGTACCTTAAGCATCGTCTCTGAAAAGAAAAGATTATCTCGGTAAATCACTATTTCTGCAGGACCACACTTGGTGGCCCACCTCGTGTGGCCCTAAAGACCAAGAGGTCATTTACTGGCCGACCCGAGCATCTCATACTTCGAGCCGGGCAAGTCCCAACGAAACCTCCACACACTCACAAAGGGAGACAGGTGGAGACGGCTCCCAATCGCCTCCGAAGCAACGGGACTTTTACCGAGGCCCGTTTGGGAGCGTCTGCGGCCCCTCGGGCGCTCCTTTCACTGGCTCCCGCGAGTCCTCCCTCACCCCAGAGGGCGGAGGTTCCCCGGGGCTTTGGGGACAGAGACGCCGCAGCCGCCGCACTTCGGGCACCTGTGGCTGGTGCCTGAAACAGCAACCTCAGGAGCCCCGGGACTGCGGGGTTGCGGCGGCGACCCGCGCCGGCAGTTTGGTTCAAATGAGCCTCTCCCACCCGCCCGGGTCGGGGCAGGGGGGTCGCGACCCCGGCTCTCGCTCCGCTCCGGTTCCCGGAGGGAGGACTCGCCTCAGGGCTTCGCCCGCCCGTACGCTGTCGCCCTTGACGGACGGGGCTGCGGAGCACGGTGAAGCGCGAGGCTGGTGAACCAGTGGACTCAGGCCACGGAAAGGTAGGCCTCCCCCGCCTGTAGCAGTCCGCCGGCCCAGGACTCGGGTCTCCTTGGCAACCAAGGTCGGTGAGGGAACGCCGCCGGGGGGGCGGGGGGGAGAGGGGGCGGGGGGAGGGGGGGCGGGCAGGGCAGTTCCCGCGGGATTTGGCCAGAGCCTACTTTCTCTGTGCGACTTCTCTCGACTTCCCCAGATTCACAGGTGGCCCCTTTTCCCCAACACGTCCCCTGCGGTCTCCTTGAAAGCGAGAATTTTGTATCGCTGACAACACTCAGTTTAGTGGATTTAGCGGGGGCGCAGGAAATGTTAAAACAGATCAGTGGGGCTTCCCTGGTTGCGCAGTGGTTGAGAGTCCGCCTGCCGATGCAGGGCACACGGGTTCGTGCCCCGGTCCGGGAAGGTCCCACATGCCGCGGAGCGGCTGGGCCCGTGAGCCATGGCCGCTGAGCCTGCGCGTCCGGAGCCTGTGCTCCGCAACGGGAGAGGCCCGCGTACCGCAAAAAAAAAAAAAAAAAAAGATGAGTCTAGAACTACGGAAGAAAAGGGAAAAAAGGGACTAGTCGACTTTATTTCCACGCTTTTTAGAACAATAGATATCACATTAGATGGACCCTTCCAGAGCAAGTTGTGTAAAGACCTTTGCCAATTTAAGACCGCATCCTTCCTTTCCAGGAGTTGCCTGCAAAGAAAGATGCTGCTGAAATGGGCCTACAAAAAATCAAATTCACCCCACCCTTCAAATTATGGAATGGAACTGGGATTATATATAAACCACCCCAAAGGGTTTTAATATGGCTACTTTAATTTTTGAGAGCCCTGGAGCGAAGTCTGCATCCTAATGCATCAAAGAAAGTGAGCTGTGCTCTTTTTTTTTTTTTTTTTTTTTTTTTGCGGTACACGGGCCTCTCACTGTTGTGGCCTCTCCCGCTGCAGAGCACAGGCTCCGGACGCGCAGGTTCAGCGGCCATGGCTCACGGGCCCAGCCGCTCCGCGGCGTGTGGGATCCTCCCGAACCAGGGCACGAACCCGTGTCCCCTGCACCGGCAGGCGGACTCTCAACCACTACGCCACCAGGGAGGCCCTGTGCTCGTTTTTAAAGGTAGTGGAAAATACTCTCTTAATTTCTAGAATAAAGACAAAATGAATGAGATTTAAATCTTCTATTGAGTTTATGTGCATTTTAAACACTTCATTGATAGCCTTTTAGCCTGTTATCTCCAAAGCGCATGTTCTAAAACTGGAAGGGAAAAGATGATTTTTTTCCTCTAATGTACACCATTTGTATTGCTACTTTGAAACTTCTCCAGCAGATTTCCAGAGGTCTGGTAGTCTACTGATTTTACTGCCAGTCAGAATATCTAGAGCTTTTTTGTATGCACTCGAATTTTTCTTACAGTAAAACTCAATGAACTAATGCAAATGTGAATATATAAAGGTCATGCAATGAAATGTAACATATATGTACTTCACATTTCTTGCTTGGTTTAGGAAAGTCTTCAGTAAAATAGAAATGGGCGTTGGATTGTGGAACTTCACAAATTATGTTTCAAGTTTTAAGTGAAAAAAGTCGAAATCATTTTAAAAATCAATAAAAGAGTTGCTAATATCTACTTAAAAGAAAAAAAGAAACCTGCTAGGTACTTGGTCTCCATTTTCTCCATAAGGCAAAAACCAAAGCCTGCAAGTTGAGTGAAGTTCTTCATTTTGTACTGAGATCAAACAAAGTCACATGAAAATCTTGCAAGTCCAAGCCCCAAACTCAGCAAAAAGCATGCTAAATATACTTGAATTAAATATTGGCTACTGGTTAGGAATCTCAGATGTTGTTCATCTACTTTGTAAAAGTGGTCCAATCTGGAAAAGAAACATAATTTACATAACTAAGATCAGTTATGGTCACTCAGGAATTCTAAACTGTGTTCACTAGTCCTTCCTCTGTGGGTTAAACAGGAAGGGATAGACTGGCATTTGATGAACTGATATCTATGTAACCTTAGGCGAGTCCTTAACATCCCTCGGCCTCAGTTTCTGCATCTGTAAGGTGGAGTTAGTAATGCCTACCTTCGAGGATGTTTGTGAGGATTTAGTGGAATGATGTGTGTCGAGAAGACCCTCTGGAAAATATCAATAGTAGCTCAATAGTTAGTCCCTCCTTTCCCCCTCTATAAGTTTTATTTATGAAGCAGCTTTTTTAATCTTTAGACCCTAGAAGGTATGAGATTACAGAGAAAGCTAGTCTGCTGAACTAGCATCTGAAAGACTTTTACTGGAATAGTAAAATAGAGATGTTTGAGGTAGACTGGTATAGTCAATGGTTTTCAACTTTCACGCACCTAAAACCCTTGTTAAAAGTGCAGATTCCTGGAATTATCCCCAGAGATTCTGAGTAGATCTGGAGTGGAACCCAGGAGTTAGCAATTTTAGTAGGTAACCCAGCTGATTTTGATGTAGTCAGCCCAAAGACCACACAGTTGGAAAAACTCTGGTATAATTAAAAGACTACTGCTTCTAATTCCACCTCTGTCCCTGACTTGGAAAAATCCTTTAGATTTTGTTCCCTGTCCTACAAAACAGATTAATTATCCCACCTTATTTTGCATGTGAGTTGTGAGACTTTAATCTTTTCACTCTCCAGCACACCTCCCATACAGTATCTTCTTGTCTACCAGGACAAAACCCAGCTTTTCAACAAGGCAGACAGGGTCTTCTGTTATCTGGCCTTTGTTTGCCTTTTTTTTTTTTTAATATTTATGTATTTATTTATTGGGCTGAGCTGGGTATTAGTTGTGGCACGTGGGATCTTTGTTGCCGTGGGCAGGATCTTCGTTGCAGCAGGCGGGATCTAGTTTCCTGACCAGGCATTGAACCTGGGCCCCGTGCATTGGGAGTGCAGAGTCTTAACCACTGGATCACCAGGGAAGTCCCAATCTGCCTTTAAAGCATCATTGCTTGGCATCCTAAAGGCACTCCTTAAACTTCCATATCTTTACACATGCTGTTCCCTCAGTCTTGAATGCTCTTCCCTTTTTGTCCACCTGGTGAACTCCTATTCAATCTTTGAAACTCAGTGCAAGCATCACCTTTTGTAAAAGCCTTCCTGACACTTGTATTAGGATGTAAATTTAGCATCCGCAACAGAGACTCAAAATACCACTGGTTTCAGTAAAATAGAAGTTTATTTCTCACATAAAGTCTTGTTGACATAGTGGCTCTCCTCCACAAAGTTGTCAGGGCCCAGACTCCTATTTTAGAATGCATCTGAAGGGTTTGCCCTTGTCAGCTTAGCCCAAGATGGCTTACCACGATGTCCATTTCCAGCCGGTGGTTAGAGGAATAAAGAGGAAAGGAAGGACGTGCCTATTACTTTTAAAGACATGACCTGAAAGGTGCACACATAACTTTTGCTTACCTTCTGTTGGCCAGTCACATGACATCCCTAGCAGCAAAGAGGGTTGGCAAATGTGTCCAGCTAGAAATGAAGGGTACTATTGCTAGAGAAGAAGGGGAGAATGGATATTGGGGAACTATTAGTAGTAATCTGCTACAAACCTCTACCCCCTGACCCCATCACCCACCAGTTCACTCATTTCCATTATTCTCAATGTCAAGCGTTCCCTACTCTATGTTCCCATAACATTTTGTGCATGCATATGCACATTCATTCATTCATTCATTTAACAGGTATATATTAAATTCTTACCATATACCTCACACTTTGCTCAGCCCTGGAGGTAAACTAAATGAGTGTATAGAATGATCCGGGACCTTACCCTCAAGAAATTGATGGATATACTTGTTTTTGGACACCCTTCAATTTTTATTATATATATTTATGTATAGCTCTGTACCCCCCCTTCTGCCATCCTTCTACTCTCACAACTTGAACAATACACACTCTAAAATAGTTTTATCATATCTTTTAAATTTTATTATATATTATATCTTTTTATTCCCAGATGCTTTTTGTTTTCAGAAAGAGCAAAATATCACTCTTTCATACACACATACCTGCACAGAAGTTTATAAATATGAAGATGTTTTAGGGGTCATGATATATTTTATTATGCACCACACAGTACATAGTACAATCTGTGGAAAATGTGAGGTAAAAGCTAGCTATAAACTTTAAAATACTACTGTCTTTCAAACTATAATTTGAGGAGCTCTTGTTTTTTTCGTTTTGTTTTGTTCTGTTTTTAATGATAGATCAATGTAAGTGACAGCTCACTGTATTGAAAACAAGATTTAATGACAGTCTCTATCCCCAAAGTAAAGCTTAGGCCAACAGTTGTGGGTCGGTGAATTCATGGTTATTATTTACTCTAAGCATGTGCATAATCCTGCCTCCTTACCTTTTACTCCTGGTTTATGGACTCATTGTGGACTTAAAGTATTGTAGGGGAGGGCTAGAAGGAAGCATATCAAATTTCAGTGAGCACCATACAGAAGTAACCATAGAGATAGGTACGTGGATTCAACTGTTGTGAAAGCAGATAGGAAAAAAATATAGTCTTTGTTTAAGTCGCACTCTGTAATGTGATCGGAACATTAAATCAGAGATGGTGTAGAAAATTAAAAGTTAGTTACCTGGAGTTTTCTGCAAAAGGAACTTAAAGAAGTGATTTTCTTTCCCCAGGGGGTAGAGTATTGGAAATATTTGTAAATTAACATTCCTTGCATTTGACTCAGAGTAGCTCCTTTATGTTAGCCAAGTAGGTATTCAAAAAACATTTGCTCACTTGCTTCAGTTTGATCTGGGCATAAAAAACTGTGCTCAGTTCCACTGAAGCTTGTTATAGAAATGTAAAAAGCATGTGAAACAAAGAATTTTAACTTGTGTTCTTAAACATCATGACACAATTTATCATTATGGTTACTTAGAAATGGTACCATCGATTTTCTTTACAATAATTCTTTTCCTTATTCTTTTTTATTTGGCAAAGCTATCTAGTGTTCCATTGTGGACCTAAGCTTGGGCAGCCATCAGGGACCCTTTTTGTCTGAGGATCCTCAGGGTCTCATGGGTAAGGTACATTTGGGGACTGACAGATACTGAAATAGCCCACTCCAGAGGAGGGAGGAGGGAATACCCAAGAAGGCAGGAAACTCACCCTGAGGTAAAGGAACATCATCCTCTGATGCTGGGTGAGAGTTGGTGTGAAGGAATACTTTGCATATCGCAGAGGGTAGCATTACTCAAGAGTTTTCTTGCCTAGTCCTTGTGGAAACTCATCCCAAACAACTTGAAAAAGAAATGCAAAGATCCCTTTAGGAAAATCAAAATATGATTGTGGGTTCTTTAACACAAGACCATCAAAGATTAACCAAAAGAGACATAACCACTTGCAGAGGGGTAAAAAAATCTTCCTTAATTTGGAAAAGCAGCAGAAGACTGGGATGGAGCAAAGAGTCTTGAAGGGTGGGCAAGTGAAAAGGAACAGAAGTCCAGAGCATGGCAGTTCAGAGAAAGCACCATTAGGAATAATTCTGAGATTTAGAGGCCAAAAATGACAAGGCAGCTAAGGAAGAGTTTGAGTTAAATGAAAGGGGAAAAGAGGATTCTAGAGACTTATCATCCCAGCCCTTGACTGTTCTTTGTGGCCCAAGAGAAACAAGGGTGACAACGGACAGCAATTGTAATAGATTGCAGCAACAGAGTAGTTTCCCAGAGTTAGTCATTCAAACACCACGTTCATGAGTTATTTTTCCATATCCATACACTGCCATTTATATTACTTACTCAGTATTTTATTTTAACTCAGAATCATGGTTTTACTTAAATAGAAAACTTGTAAATGGAAAATCATTATCATTTGCCATAAATGAAATAACAACAATAAAAACAAAATAACACTATTGAATTCTAGCTAGAGTGGTTGTACCAATGATCCAGGCTTGAGGTTGATTGTTCTTGCTTAAAAAGGGAGATGGGCAATGTTAGAGAGGCATTAAACACCAGTACAAAAATGACACTTTTCTCCTTGACAGAAGGAATAAAAGAGGATTGGATAAAGCAGCTTTCTTATTGTGTGTTGTTATTCAACACTGGTTTGGCAAACCACTTCAAATCATTTCTCATACCTTTAATGGTGCTGGCCTCACACTTGGGGAAGCGCAGTGTTAAGAGTTCTGAGTTCAAGAATTAGTTAGGGAAACAATGCTTCCTCTGAAACAAGAGGAAGAAAATATAAGAAATTCAGAACTAACCAAAAAAAATAAATAAATAAAAGGATCTCATGTCACAGATTAATTCCATCCACTTATATGGCACAGTGGTAGTGGGAACTTTGAAACTAGAGTCAGAAGACCTGGGGGTTTTTTTGTGTTTCTTTTTAATTGATTTATTTTATTTATTTTTGGCTATGTTGGGTCTTTGTCACCGCGTGCAGGCTTTCTCTAGTTGAGGCGAGCGGAGGCTACTCTTCATTGTGGTGCGTGGGCTTCTCATTGCAGTGGCTTCTCTTGTTGCGGAGGGTGGGCTGTGGTCACATGGGCTTCAGTAGTTGTGGCACGTGGGCTCAGTAGTTGTGGCTTTTGGGCTCTAGAGCTCAGGATCAGTAGTTGTGGCACACAGGCTTTGTTGCTCCGCAGCATTGGGATCTTCCCGGACCAGGGCTCGAACCCATGTCCCCTGCATTGGCAGGCAGATTCTTAACCACTGTGCCACCAGGGAAGTCCAGAAGACCTGGTTTTTAATCCTAATGTTGCCATGAATTTGTTGCATAACCCCAGGCAACTCTCTTCACTATTTCTATTTGTTTCTTGATATGTTCAAGTCTGTGATTTACTTACTAAGAAAAAAGCACGTGGGGAAGGATTTGATGAGACTGAGAAAGATTGGCAGTTTATAGGAGAAAGATATTTAAATATCTATTTTAATATTTGCTTAACAATATCTATTTCAAATATCCATTTAAAAGTTTACTTTAGGGCTTCCCTGGTGGCGCAGTGGTTAAGAGTTCGTCTGCCGATGCAGGGGACACGGGTTCATGCCCTGGTTCAGGAGGATCCCACATGTCACGGAGCAGCTGGGCCCGTGAGCCATGGCCGCTGAGCCTGGGCGTCCGGAGCCTGTGCTCCGCAACGGGAGAGGCCACAACAGTGAGAGGCCCACGTACCGCAAAAAAAAAAAAAAAAAAAAAGAAAGTTTACTTTAGCAAAAGAAGGCAGAAATGGAGGAATAAAAGAACAAAGACATATGACATATAGAAAACAAATAGAAAAATGGTTGCTATAAATCCTAATTTGTAATTACATTAAATGTAAATGGGTTAAATACACCAATTAAAAAGCAGAGGTTAGTAGAATAGATTTAAAAATCCAGGTATAAGTTGGCTGCAAGAGACATGTTTAGATTCAAAGACACAAATGGACTGAAAGTGAAAGTATGGAAAACTATAGCCTTGCAAAACAGAACCAAAAGAGAGCTTGACTGGCTATATACTACTATCAAACAAAATAGACTTTAAGACAACAGTTGTTTCTATAATACTTTTTTCTTAGAAAATATACTTGAATATATCAAGACATTCTGGAATTGGCAAAAGGTTAGTAAAGTTATGGCATGTCAAAAAATTCTGTTGAATCACTGATTTTATTGGGAGCACTGGGTGTGTGTTTTGGGTCAAAACACAGCTCGTTTAAGAGGTACAAACTATTATGTATAAAATAAGCTACAAGAATATATTGTACGGCATGGGGAATGTAGCCAACATTTTATAATAATTATAAATAGAATGTAACCTTTCAAAATTGTGAATCACTCTAGTGTACTTCTGTAGCTTATATAATATTATACGTCAACTATACTTCAATTTTTTAAAAAGGTATAAATAAATAAAAACAGAGCTCATGCCTCAATGCTAGAATATCCTAGCAAATCAGACTGCATGACAGAGGTAAAGGTATGGTTTTTATGGAGAGCTTTGCCCTAAAGCTCAGGATACATAATTTAATTGGTATGAAATTCCTTTGTGAAATGTCAGAGCCACTTTACACTGAAATTATACATGTTGCCTTAGCATTTAAATGCTTAAGCAAATATAAAAAAAAATTAAAAATTAACATTTCTTTTTCATTTTAATTCTAAAGTTAAGGATTATGAAGAATCATATGAAATGGCTGGAAGGGGTGTTTTATGTTTTCGTATAACTAAATTAAAACTTCCATCCCCCACAAAAACTAACCCACCCACAACAAACCAATCAAACAAATAAACACTCAAAACAACAAAAACCCTGAAACGATAATGACTCCTCACTAGGTCTGAGTGTACTATCTTATTCTAAACTAGATTTGGGGAGCCATCTGCTGGTAAAATGATGAGTTGTCTATGACTTTTTAAATGGATGTTTAGCTAGGGTTGCCAGATAATTTACATAATGCTCAGTTAAACTTGAATTTCAGATAAACAACAAATAATTTTTTATCATAAGTATGTCAGTACAGTACTTGCTCCATATGCCAATGCTACTTTGTCTTATAATTATACTCTTTCAAGTGACTCAGAAAAGATTTTCTTGAAGTCCAGATAGTATGATTATTTAGGAATATATTCATTGCTATATTCACATGCTCCAGCATGAAGTGTTTGTCTTCCTCTATTGTATTTATATCTGGCTCCTTGTCATTTTTTTTTAACATCTTTATTGGAGTATAATTGCTTTACAATGGTGTGTTAGTTTCTGCTTTATAACAAAGTGAATGAGTTAAACATATACATATGTTCCCATATCTCTTCCCTCTTGCATCTCCCTCCCTCCCACCCTCCCTATCCCACCCCTCTAGGTGGTCACAAATCACTGAGCTGATCTCCCTGTGCTATGCGGCTGCTTCCCACTAGCTATCTGTTTTACATTTGGTAGTGTATATATGTCCATGCCACTCTCTCACTTTGTCACAGCTTACCCTTCCTCCTCCCCATATCCTCAAATCCATTCTCTAGTAGGTCTGTGTCTTTATTCCCATCTTACCCCTAGGTTCTTCATGACATTTTTTTTTCTTAGATTCCATATATATGTGTTAGCGTACAGTATTTGTTCTCTTTCTGACTTACTTTACTCTGTATGACAGACTCTAGGTCCATTCACCTCACTACAAATATCTCAATTTCGTTTCTTTTTATGGCTGAGTAATATTCCATTGTATATATGTGCCACATCTTCTTTATCCATTCATCCAGTGATGGACACTTAGGTTGCTTCCATGTCCTGGCTATTGTAAATAGAGCTGCAATGAACATTTTGGTACATGACTCTTTTTGAATTATGGTTTTCTCAGGGTATATATGCCCAGTAGTGGGATTGCTGGGTCGTATGGTATTCCTATTTTTAGTTTTTTAAGGAACCTCCATACTGTTCTCCATAGTGTCTGTATCAATTTACATTCCCACCAACAGAGCAAGCATTTATCTTTAAAAAAGTAAAAGGGGTATAGATGTATATTTTATTTTTGACCTTAAAAAATTTTTACTTTGTGTTTTGAATTGGTAATTTATTCACATGGTTTTAAATTTGTTTTAAAATATAAGAGAGTATTCCATGAAAAGTCTCTCACTCCTATCTCTGACACAGAGACAACCAATATGCTTTATGTGATTTTAGTCATCTTAAGGAAGGGCATTATTTTAAAGTGAAAGGAGGCAATAGGGTTATCTTTCAAGGGGGAAAAATGTACTGTAGATGATAATAAAAGACATTTCTTTCCTCATAAACTATAGTTTTTAATTGAATGGCTCAATTTTCTTTTGCCTGTGGGGCAAATAACAAGAAAATATTCTCTTAAATCTTGGTGGCATACGAATGATCGCCTATAGTTGCAAGATCCAAACTATTAAAAACCTGCGTTATAAAATATCACAAGATGGAGATATTGCTCCATGAAAGTGACAGTTAAAGAGAGTGAGGAAAAAAATCTTTTGTCTATTTTTGGACTTTCTTTTTTCTATCTTGCTCCCTGTCTTCTGTCATTTGAGATAGTGAGAAGCATTCTAAGGGCCTATATTCAAATCCCAGATTTGTCTCTTTCTGCCTGTAATTCTGAATTAAATTAACCTCTAGCAGCCTTAAGATCATCTGTAAATTCAGGCTTATGCTTTTGTTATGAAGATTACATTAAATAATATATTTGAAATGGCGATGCCCTCCAGCCAAAGCTAAGAACACACCTGCAGTTGAATAAGTTGGGTTTATCACTCATTGCAATGAGGGAGAATGCACACCATGGGAAGAGGGAGGCCTCTCAGTAGGAGGGTGTTAGAAAGGGCCTATTACAGGATTTGGGCTGTGATTGGGTGATTTGTGGGAGGGTCAAAAAAGCAGGTTCACTCCGGATTGAGTGCTGTCAGAATGCAGGGACAGTTAATGATGGGATAACTCAATTTTATTTATAGGAAGAGTAGAGTGAGGTTAAATTCTAAAGGTAAGGAAGCAGTACTGAATCCTATTAGCTGGGAAATGGAGCTATTTGGTATTTTGTGGGTTGTACAGTGACTTTGTTTTTGTCCATGCTTGGACAGTATTATAAAGTGGTCTTGTTTTATCTCACTTTCTCGTGGTCCCAGAGTGACCTTGACTGATTTTGGTGTTTTGTGAGATTGTTTATGTCCAAAGAAGAATAACTTGACCTAACAATGAGCTCTAGGCCGGCTTCTGAGCACATGCAAGCATAGCTATAAGTTTAAGGTCAATCAGTAGATGTCAAGGGTTGCTTTTTTCTTTCTTAGAAAGCACCTGGCACTTAGTTGATGCTTACTAAAACTTCGTTAGATCTGGATTGTATTAGAATTATTTGATGATATAGTGTTCTCCCCTATCACTGGACTATGAGCTTCTACAGGCCAGAGTTCATGTTTCATTCAACCTTCTTCTGTCTCTCATGTGAAACAGGTGCTAACACTACTGACGCAATAAATGTCTTTGCAGCCTTACTCTTGTTGCCTCTGCTCCTCTCTCCCTCCTTCTGTGTCCTCCCTCCCTTTTCACTCTTTTAATCAGTTGTAGTAAACAAGTACATATAAGGTTGATAAAACAGAGATTTCTATAGCACAACCATAGAATGATATCGTTTTAAAGAAGTTAGCCAAAATAGAAACTTTTCTCTTTGCTCTCCCAAACATTTAAGGGGGTCCAAGTACAAGTACATAATAGCTCTTATTTTAAATTGTCACTATTTTTTTTAAAATATAGATAAATAAATAAATAATCTTCACTATTTAGAATTCTCTTGCACCCAGAGGCTTCTAGGAGCCTCTCATCTTCCTTCACCACAACTTCATATACACCCTTTGTGGTCCCTTCACTTTTCTCCTCTCTGCTCTGCACAGTGCCACACAACATACTCTGAAGGACCTGCTGCTTTTTATAGGCTCTGGTTGGTTTTCTCTGGTTCTGTTTTCTTCTCAAAGAGTTGGGGTGAGTATGGGTGAATTTTCATTTCCTGTAATGGTAGGCAAGGCTTTTCAGGTCAGTGTTCCCATAGAAAAATTAATTCTGGAAAAATATGAAAACAATAACTGGATGCTTCAAAATAGTAAGGAATTAAAAGGCTAAAACTAAAGCTAATCCAGGAACCCAGAAAGGTGCTCAGGATACAGAATCTGCTTTTGCTCTAAGGGTATTTGTTGATCCCAGTAAATCTGAACCTTCGTTGAGGTGGCCTTGACCGGTGAGGAGGTCAGAAATGAAAGCACAGGTCTGCAGAAGATGCAAAGTCTAATAAGAGACCTTCTCCACAGTATGCTGGAAGCCCAAAGGGATACACCCTTAGGGTCAGGCTGAACCAGAAGTAAATGAGACTTCAGACAGACTTTCTGTATGAATTGGGAATCTCACGACTTGGACCTATTGGTCTCATGTTGGTTGTGCCCCCCAGGGACCTGGCAAAAATAAATGCAAATCTTCTTTTGAGGAAGGAACCCTTCATCTAGACCTCAAATTATTCCTACAAATAATATTTCAAGTACAGTGGGCACACACCAAAGAAATGAAAGACACAAAGAAACAATGTACTATAACAACAATGAAAAACCTTAACCATTAAAGTTGTAAAGAAATAAATATAAAAAATAAAAAAGTAAGACCTTGTTCTTTTGACATAAAAAAATAAAGTAAGCAGAGTTGAATGGCAACACATATGAAAAAGCTTTAGAGCTAAACCTTGTCTGCAATGTTACTAACAGTGAAGTGTAGCTATGAAAAAGGTCCTTTAATGGAAGCAGTGTTCAGAGCAAAGTAGCTATAGACAGAGGGGGTAAAATCTCCCCTCCATTAGCAGCCAGTCAGACACAGACATCACAGTTAAAAGGATAATAATATCAATAACCTGGAACACTTCCAAAGGGTAATTGCCAACAAGGGTGAGAAGTCTGAAAACTGACAGCTGAGAAATGGCTAAAAGATCTGAGTATTGTTAATCTCCTAGAGCAGTCATTTTCAAATTCTTCAAGAAAAGAAGCATCTGACTTGTTCTGGATCATTCCGTTTGGCAAATAAAAATAAATAATGATGACAACTAGGATTTATTGACCACTTACTATGTACAAAGACAGCTTTACAGAAATATTTGTCATCAATCCTGATAATAAACCTATGAGTTAGGTACTGTTATTCCTAGACATAAAGTTTGGTAACTAGTCTGAGGTCATATTGATAGTAAGTTGTAGAGTGGGGATTCAAGCCCAAGGAATCTAATTCTGGAGTTCACACTGGGCTATGTTGTTACACTGACTGTTCACTGTACCCTTTTAATCCCCACACCAACCTTATGAGATAGGTACCCCAATTACTCCTATTTTAGACATAAAGAAAATGATGTTTAGAAAAGTACTTTCCCAGGGTCACAAAGCCATTGTTTTTATTTTTTTAAACAGCTTTGTTGACGTAGACCTGATATCAAATAAACCACACATATTTAAAATGTATCATTTGATAAGTTTTGACATATGTATATCTCTGAGAAATCATGTAGCATAATCAGTATAATAAACATACCCCCAGAAGTTTCCTTGTGACCCTTAGTAATCCCTCCCTTTTCCCTCTCCTTGCCTCTCCGAGCCCCAGGCAACTACTGATCTGCTTTCTGTCCTTATAGATTAGTTTGCATTTTCTAGAATTTTGTATAAATGAAATCTAACAATGACTGAGCTATACTAGAGCTGAGGCAAAAGGAAAAATCAGTCATGCCAACCCTTCCTTTAGTTAAAATTTTGATATTTTGTTCACGAATTTTTTGCATTAATTTTAATTTTTAAAAATATTACACTAAAATATCATTTATCTTGATTATTGAGTTTTTTGGTTCCCCCTTAAATTTTGTGCCTGAGGTAAGTGCCTCACTTGCATCACTTAATTCACCTTAGTCCTGGCCCTGGATTTATATCTTTTTGTTTTTTTGCTTTCTTTTAGACTGTTAATATGGTAAATTACATTGACTGATATTCAGATTTTAGACCAATCTTATATTCCTCAAATAAATGCTTTTTTTTTTGGATTCAATGTGCCAAAATTTTGTTGACAATTTTTGTGTCTATGCTCATGAGGGATATTGGTTTGTAATTTTCTTTTTCACAATGTTTTTCTCTGGCTTTTGGTATCATAGTATTGCTATTCTTATAGAATTGGTTAAGAAGTGTTCAATCCACTTCAATTTTCTAGAAGAATTTGTGTAGTATTGGTATAATTTCTTATTTAAATGTTTAACAGTATTCAACAGTGAAAACATCTGGACATGGAGCTCTTTGTTAAAAAGTTTTTTCATGGCAGATTCAATCTTTTAATAGATATAGGGCTACTCAGGTTATCAGCATCTTCCTGAGTGAACTTTGCTGGTTTGTGTCTTTCAAGAAAGTTATCCATTTCATCTACATTATTAAATTTATTGGAACAAAGTTATTAAAAATATTATTATTCTTTACGGCTATAATGCTTGTAGTGACGTCACCTCTCTCATTTCCGATGCTGGTAATTTGTATCCTCTCTTTTTTTCCTGTTTAGTCTGGCTAGATGTTTATCAATTTTATTTATCTTCTTAAAGAACTGTCTTCTGGTTTCATGGATTTATTTCTATTGTTTATTTTCTTCTATTTTCTACTTCATTGATTCCAACTCTGATCTTAATTATTTCCTTTCTTCTGCTTACTTTGGAATGAGACTTTTGGAGGCCTTGAAAGAAAGTAAATATATTTTGCCTTTGGGAAGGAGGTGAATCATTTGGGCCCAGAAGGCAGACTGTGGTACCCAATCTTCAAGATGGCCTCTAGAGATCCTTGCCTCTTGGTTTTTATGTCCCTGTATAGTTCTCTCTCACACTGTATCAAGATTGTTCTGTGTGAACCACAGAATATGGCAGAAGTGATGGTATTTCATTTTAAAACTAGGTTATGAAAGACATTGTGGCTTCTGCCTCACTCTTTTCCCTTTTTCACTCTCTTTGGGGAAAACCAGCTGCCATGTTGTAAGGGCACTTACCAGTGCAGAAACCCATGTGGTGAGGAACTAAGGCCTCTGGCCAATAGCCAGCAAAAAACTGAAGCCTCTTACCAATAGAACTTGAATGATGTTTGAAAGGGACCCTTCAACCCCAGAGAAGGTTTCAGTGATTGTAGCCCTTTGTGACAGCTTATGACCTCAAGAGAGACCCTGAGTCAAAACCACTGAACTAAGCTGCTCTGGCATTCCTGCTCCAAAGAAATGGTGAGATAATAAATCCTTGTTATTTTAAACCATTAAGCTTAGGGGTAATTATTGTGGAGCAATAAATTACTAATAAACTTATCTTTGTTCCTCTGTACATAATTATTTTTTCTCTGATAGCTTTCAACATTTTCTCTTTATCCTTGGTTATTTATCCCTAGTGGAGTTTTCTTCATGTTTCTTGTGATTGGGTTCATTGAGCCTCTTATATCTGTGGGTTTATAGTTTTCATCAAGTTTGAGAAATTTGGAAAAATTTCAGCCATTATTCCTTCAGTATTTTTTCCACTCTCTGATCTCTCCTCTTTTTCAGTGACTCCAATTATACATACTTTTAGCCACTTGAAGTTGTTCCACAATTCACTGATGCTCTTTTTTCCCCCTAGTCTTTTTCTCTCTCTGTTTAATTTTGAATTTTTTTATATTACTATGCTTTTACATTTCCTCATAATGTCTAATTTGACATTAATTCCAAGTGTAATTTTTTTTAATATCAGGCATTTTAATTTCATCTCTAGAAGTTCAACATAGGTGTAAAAATATACCTTCCATCTTGTGAGAGCACTGGAATCACAACTAACTGCTGAACAGTCATCGACAGGAAGACGCTGGAACTCAACAAAAAAGATACCCCACATCCAAAGACAAAGGAGAAGCCACAATGAGATGGTAGGCGGGTTGCAATCACAATAAAATCAAATCCCATAAACATTGGGTAAGTGACTCACAAACTGGAGAACAATTACACCGCAGAAGTCCACCCACTGGAGTGAAGGTTCTGAGTCCCACATCAGGCTTCCCAAGCTGAGGGTCCAGTGAGGGGGAATTCTCAGAGAATCAGACTTTGAAGGCTAGCGGGATTTGATTGCAGGACTTCAACAGGACTGGGGGAAACAGAGACTCCACTCTTGGAGGGCACACACAAAGTAGTGTGTGCATCAGGACCCAGGGGGAAGGAGCAGTGACCCCATAGGAGACTGAACCAGACCTACCTGCTAGTGTTGGAGGGTCTCCTGCAGAGGCAGGGCATAGTTGTGGCTCAAGATGGGGACAAGGACACTGACAGCAGAAGTTCTAGGAAGTACTCCTTGGCATGAGCCCTCCGGGAGTCTGCCATTAGCCCCACCAGAGAACTTGTAGCCTCCAGTGCTGGGTCGCCTCAGGCCAAACAACCAACAGGGAAGAAACCCAGCCCCACCCATCAGCAGACAAGTGATTAAAGTTTTACTGAGCTCTGCCCACCAGAGCAACACCTGGCTCCACCCACCACCAGTCCCTCCCATCAGGAAGCTTGCACAAGCCTCTTAGATAGCCTCATCCACCAGAAGGCAGAGAGCAGAAGCAAGAGGAACTATAATTCTGCAGCCTGTGGAAGGAAAACCACATTCACAGAAAGACAGACAAAATGAAAAGGCAGAGGACTTTGTACCAGATGAAGGAACAAGATAAAACCCCAGAAAAACAACTAAATGAAGTGGAGATAGGCAACCTTCCAGAAAAAGAATTCAGAATAATGATAGTGAAGATGATCCAGGACCTTGGAAAAAGAATGGAGACAAAGATTGAGAAGATGCAAGAAATGTTTAAAAAAGACCTAGAAGAATTAGAGAACAAACACCCAGAAGAATTAAAGAACAAACAAGCAGATGAAAAATACAATAACTGAAATGAAAAATACACTAGAAGGAATCAATAGCAGAATAACTGAAGCAGAAGAACGGATAAGTGACCTGGAAGACAGAATGGTGGAATTCACTGCCATGGAACAGAATAAAGATAAAAGAATGAAAAGAAATGAAGACAGCCTAAGAGACCTCTGGGACACCATTAAACACACCAACATTCTCATTATAGGGGCCCCAGAAGGAGAAGAGAGGGAGAAAGGACCTGAGAAAATATTTGAAGAGATTATAGTTGAAAATTTCCCTAATATGGGAAAGGAAATAGCCACCTAAGTCCAGGAAGCACAGAGAGTCTCAGGCAGGATAAATCCAAGGAGAAACACGCCAAGACACATAGTAATCAAATTGACAAAAATTAAAGGCAAAGAAAAATTATTAAAACAAGGGGAAAATGACAACATACAAGGGAACTCCCATAAGGTTAACAGCAGATTTCTCAGCAGAAACTCTACAAGCCAGAAGGGAGTGGCACAATATATTTAAAGTGATGAAAGGGAAGAACCTACACCCAAGATGACTCTACCCGACAAGGATCTCATTCATATTCGATGGAGAAATCAAAAGCTTCATAGACAAGCAAAAGCTAAGAGAATTCAGCACCACCAAACCAGCTCTACAACAAATGTTAAAGGAACTTCTCTAAGTAGGAAACACAAGAGAAGAAAAGGACCTACAAAAACAAATGCAAAACAATTAAGAAAATGGTAATAGGAACATACATATTGATAATTACCTTAAATGCGAATGGATTAAATGCTCCAACCAAAAGACCAAAAGACGCAGGCTCGCTGAATGGATACAAAAACAAGGCCCATATATATGCTGTCTACAAGAGACCCACTTCAGACCTAGGGACACATACAGACTGAAAGTGAGGGGATGGCAAAAGATATTCCATGCAAATGGGCATCAAAAGAAAGCTGGAGTAGCAATACTCATATCAGTTAAAATACACTTTAAAATACAGAACATTACAAGAGACAAGGAAGGACACTACATCATGATCAAGGGATCAATCCAAGAAGAAGATATAACAATTACAAATATATATGCACCCAACATAGGAGCACCTCAATACATTAGGCAAATACTAACAGCTATAAAAGAGGAAATCAGCAGTAACACAAGAATAGTGGGGGACTTTAACACCTCACTTACACCAATGGACAGATCATCCAGACAGAAAATTAAAAAGGAAACACAAGCTTGAAATGACACAATAGACCAGATAGATTTAATTGATATTTATAGGACATTCCATCCAAAAACAGCAGATTACACTTTCTTCTCAAGTGCACACAGAACGTTCTCCAGGATTGATCACATCTTGGGTCACAAATCAAGCCTCAGTAAATTTAAGAAAATTGAAATCATATCAAGCATCTTTTCTGACCACAACACTATGAGATGAGAAATAAATTACAGGGAAAAAAATGTAAAAAACACAAACACATGGAGGCTAGACAATACATTACTAAATAACCAAGAGATTACTGAAGAAATCAAAGAGGACGAATGACAATGAAAACACGATGATCCAAAACCTATGGGATGCAGCAAAAGCAGCTCTAAAAGGGAAGTTTATAGAAATACAATCCTACCTCAAGAAACAAGAAAAATCTCAAATAAACAAACTAACCTTACACCTAAAGGAACTAGAGAAAGAAGAACAAACAAAACCCAAAGTTAGTAGAAGGAAAGAAATCATAAAGATCAGAGCAGAAATAAATGAAATAGAAACAAAACGATAATAAAGATCAATAAAACTAAAAGCTGGTGCTTTGAGAAGATAAACAAAATTAATAAAACTTTAGCCAGACTCATCAAGAAAGAGGGAGAGGACTCAAATCAATAAAATTCGAAATGAAAAAGGAGAAGTTGCAATGGACACCACAGAAATACAAAGCATCCTAAGAGACTACTACAAGCAACTCTATGACAATAAAATGGACCACCTGGAAGAGATGGACAAATTCTTAGAAAGGTTTTGCCTTCCAAGACTGAACCAGGAAGAAATAGAAAATATAAACAGACCAATCACAAGTAATGAAATTGAAACTGTGATTAAAAATCTCCCAACAGGGCTTCCCTGGTGGCGCAGTGGTTGAGAGTCTGCCTGCGGATGCAGGGGACACGGGTTCATGCCCCGGTCCGGGAAGATCCCACATGCTGCTGAGTGGCTAGGCCCGTGAACCATGGCCGCTGAGCCTGCGCATCTGGAGCCTGTGCTCCGCAACGGGAGAGGCCACAACAGTGAGAGGCCCGTGTACCACAAAAAAAAAAAAAAAAAAAAAAAAAGGCAGAAGACCTAAATAGACATTTCTCCAAAGAAGACATATGGATGGCCAAGAGACACATGAAAAGCTGCTCAACATCACTAATTATTAGAGAAATGCAAATCAAAACTACAATGAGGTATCACCTCATACCGATCAGAATGACCATTATCAGAAAATCTACACACAACAAATGCTGGAGAGCATGTGGAGAAAGGGAACCCTCTTGCACTGTTGGAGGGAATGTAAATTGAGAGAGCCACTATGCAAAACAGTATGGAGGTTCCTTAAAAAACTAAAAATAGAATTACCATATGACCCAGCAATCCCACTACTGAGCATATACCCAGAGAAAACCATAATTCAAAAAGACACTTGCACTGCAACGTTCATTGCAGCACTATTTACAATAGCCAGGTCATGGAAGCAACCTAAATGCCCATCAACAGATGAATGGATAAAGAAGATGTGGTACATATATACAATGGAATATTACTCAGCCATAAAAAGGAACGAAAGTGGGTCATTTGTAGAGACGTGGATGTATCTAGAGACTGTCATACGGAGTAAAGTAAGTCAGAAAGAGAAAAACAAATATCAAATATTAACGCATATATGTGGAACCTAGAAAAATGGTACAGATGAACTGGTTTGCAGGGCAGAAATTGAGACACAGATGTAGAGAACACATGTATGGACACCAAAGGGGGAAAGCAGCGGGGGGTGGGGTGCGTGTGTGTGTGTGTGTGTGTGTGTGTGTGTGTGTGTGTGATGAATTGGGAGATTGGCATTGACATATGTATACTAATATGTATAAAATGGATAACTAATAAGAACCTGCTGTATAAAAAAATTATTTCAAAATGAAATAGTAAAAAAAGAAAAGAACCTGCTGTATTAAAAAAATAAAATAAAATACAAAAAAATATATATATATATATGTATATACTTTCCATTCCCTACTTAAATGTTCAGTCTTTTCTCTAGTTTCTTGAACATATGTTCTAATATCCTTGTCTACTAATTCTATCACCTGTGTCATCCCTAGGTTAGTTTTAATTGATTTTTCTCCTCATTATGGATTGTATTTTTCTGCTTCTTTGCATGCTCAGCAATTTTTGACTGGATACAAGACATTGTAAAAATTTACCTTGTGAAGAGCTGAATATTTTCATAATTTTATAAGTAGTATAAAGATCTTAACTGAGTTCCAGAGCTTTGTTCTAGAACTCAGTTAAGCTTATTGGAAACAGATCCTTTCAGATCTAACTCTTAAGTTTATTTATCCAGGACCAGAGCAGCATTTAGTCTAGGAATAATTTTCCCCCACCCCTGAGACAAGACTCTTCTTAGAATTATAACCAGTATCTTCAAATTATGAGATTTTCCAGCCTGTCTGTTAGGAACAGGGACTAGTTCTGGCCTTTCGTGAGCTCCAAGAACTGGTCACTCTTCCCTCTAATCCTTTCAGGTGGTTCTTTTCCTGACCCTGGGTAATTTCCTCACACACATTCACAGATCGGCACTCAACCAAAAACTAAAGGGGACCCTCTGCACATCTCCAGAGGTGTCTCTCTGTGCTGCTCTCTCTGATCCTGGAATCTGCTCTGTGAATTCTATTGACCTTGGCTCCCATGGACCAGCAACTCCAAGGGAGAGTTGGGGAAATACTGCTGGTTTCCACTTGGGTTCCCAACTCTCTGAGGCCTGGAAATTTTCTCTAGGCAGTAAGCTGCAGGCAATTGTGGCCTTACCTCATTTGTTTCCCATCACTCAGGGATCATTGTCCTTGTTTGCCTAGTGTCAATATCTTGAATTCTGTCATTTCCTATATTTTGTTCAGTTCTGATTGCTTCAGATGGGAGAGTAAATCAAGTCATTGTTACTCCATCTTGAGTAGAAGCAGAAGCTGTCTAAAAAAACAAAACATCCTGTTCTAAATCATTGAATTACAGCACCTTAAACAACAACAAAACTAAACAAATATACATTAAGATAGTACCTGTCTTAGTTCAGGTGCTATAACAAAGTACCATAGCCTGGGTGGCTTATAAACAGAAATTTCTTTCTCACAGTCTGGAGGCTGCAAGTCTGAGATCAGGGTGCCAGCATGGTCAGGTACCAGTGACAGCCCTCATCTGGGTTGCAGACTGCTAACTTCTTGTTATACCCTCACATGGTAGAGGAAAACACCCAAGTGACCTAGTTCTTTGGTCTCTTCTTATACAGGCACTTAATTACATTCATGAGGGCTCCACTCTGATGACCTAGGTATCTCCTGAAAGGTCCCTTCTACAAATACTATTATTTTGGGGATTAGATTTCAACATACAAATTTTGGGAGGACACAAACTTTCAGTCCATAACAACACCAAAGTGTATTTTGACTCAATATAAAAATGCCTTTCTATAATGACAGTTACACAAAAATGGAATAGTTTTCCTTGAAAAGTAGTGTGTTCCCTGTTACTGCAGATGTTAACAGTGGTTATAAGCATTGTCTGGATATTGTGGGAAATATGCAAGTAGGGTCCGCAAACCACAGCCCGCAGGCCAAATATGTCCCACCACCTGTTTCTGTCAGTAAAGGTTTATTGCCACACAGCCATACACATTTTTTTTTTTTTACATATTGTGTGTGGTGCTTTTATGCTACAATGGCATAATGGAGCAGTTGTGCTAGAGACTCTGCCCTTCACAGCCTAAAATATTTACTATCTGGCCCCTTGCAGAAAAAGTTTGCCAACCCTGTTTTAAAGCTTCTGATGTGGCTGATGTGACAAAGCGACCTCTCTGATTTCTTCCCAATTTGAGATTCTATGAGTCTATGGAGGCAGGGAATAAGTTTCTTATCTAATACAAGTTTTGCATCTTCCTCTATCACATATTTATGTTTATTTTAATATAATATTCTGCTCCCCACTTCAGTTTTCTGGGTAAAGTTGATCCTCCCCAAATAGTCCTATACTTGTCCTTTAATTTTGCATATCTCCTCCCCACCACCATATAATCCTAGTGATGCAGTATCAACGTATACACTCTCCGCCTACTACTTCTTCTACTCTGCTCCTGTTTTTCTTTCCCCTTTACCTTCCCGCTTTCTCTTCTCCCTTTCTCTTTCTTCCCCCCTTCTCCCTCCCCCTTTCTCTTTCTCTTCCTTCTCTTCCTTCTTCCTCTTCTCTTTTATTCAATAATTATTTATAAACACCTCACCAGGCTATTTTAGACATTGGGGCTATAGAAGTTATAAGACAGTCTCTGCCATCACAAAGCTTACATTGGTACCCCGATTTGAAAAGCAGCCATTGTATGTTCCCAGGTCACAAACAAGCGAGTGTCACCAAAAAGGATTTCAGAGAATCCAAGGAAAGACACACTCACCAACTTTCACAATGTAAGAAAACCCAGAGTGATCATTCCCTGGCAAGGCAATGCCCCACAGCCAATCTTCCTAATTTTATTGAAAACTAAAAATAGCTTCTGCTTCAATATCCATGCAAAACCTCTTCATTCTAATTTCTGTTAATTGATTTTTTAAAGCAAAGTCTTCTTTAGGAGAATACTTTTTTATTATCACTTTCAATTTTTTTCTCAGAAACGTGTATTTAATAGAGAATTAGAATAAATTATGATACTGGAAAGTAAGCAATACTAGTTATGGAGGATTCTGTAACTGCGATCCATTTAACCCAATAATTTAACAGTGTCTTCATCTCCAAATTGAGCTTTGTACTTTGGATGTTGAACTCTAGTTTACAGAAAACTTCTAAAATGGAATTGCTACAAAGTTCTCCAGTTGTTTCAAACACAGGGACCTACTATTTGGCAAACCTGCTTGATCTTTGTTTCTTTGTTCTCTTCTTGAATTCTGCTGCTGTCCTATTTCCCTGGGTATGCAGTTTATATAGTTGTTAAAATGCTTTCAAATTGGAATATCTGCTCGAGAAAGGTACTAAGTAGGTCTGATAAGTAACTACCTTGACATTATGTTGCCTCGAATAAAATTCCAACATCAACTACTGAATAAGGAAATAGCTCTAATCTTGCCTATTACTTCTTTCTACTTTATTTGAACAGGACAACTTGAAATTGGCTATGTTTCTGAAAATAAAAGAAAGATATATAATGGGTTTATCAAAATTCCTCTTACCTGCTAAAAATATTACAGAAGGACTATCTACAGATAAAGATTAAGCAAATGCTATGAAAAAGCCACTGAGTTTAATGCAACATTCAAAGGAAATGTATGTTATTATATTTTTACTTACTATCCTCAAAACAGGAAAATTTCTGATTAATTTTGTTAAGATTAACTATTTACTGTGAGTTCTTATTTAATATGCTTGATTACTTGGAAATTGTCATTTTCCACTACTTAAATCTATAATCTTTTGTATTGCTTCTGTATAAATGATGGTGGATAATGTATATGATTACACATGAAAAAGTTTTAATTTAGTATATGTACAATATACAAAAAATGGATAAATTGGACTTCATCAAATGTTTAAATATATATTATCAAGAGTAAAAACTTTAATGATGTAAAGGACACTATCAAGAAAATGGAAAAACCCACAGAATGGGAGGAAATATTTTCAAATATATTTGATAAGAGACTTGTATCCAGAAATTATAAAGAACTCTTGCAACTGACAATAAAAAAGACAAATATCCCAATCAAAAAACAGGCAAAGGATCTGAATAGCCATGTTTCCAAAGAAAATACACAAATAGCCAATAAGCACATGAAAAGATACTCAACATCATTAGTCATTAGGGAAATGCAAATCAAAACTACAATGAGATACCACGTCACACCAACTAGGATGATTATAAAAATAATAATAATAAAGGAAAATAACAAGTGTTGGTGAGGACAGAGAAATTGGAACGCTTTTTATACATTATTGGTGGGAATGAAAATGGTGTGATTGCTTTGGAAAACAGATTGGTAGTTCTCTCAAAAACAAAAATGTAAAATCATCATTTTACTCGGCAATGCCATTCTTAGATATATATGCAAGAGAAATGAGAAAAAGGTGTCCAAACAAAAACTTGTATATGAATGTTTATAGCAGCACTATTCACAATAGCCAAAAGGTGGAAACAATCCAAACAGATGAACAAATAAAATGTCTTTATCTAGATAATGGAATATTATTCAACCCATAGAGAAGAATCAAGGACTGATACATAATGCAACATGGATTGAGCTTTGAAAACATCATGCTAAGGGAGACAAATCAGATAGAAAAGGCCACCAATTGTATGATTCCATTTATATGAAATGTCCAGGATGAGAAAATCCATAGGAACAAAAAATAGATTGCTCGTTGCCAGGAGTTGGGGGGAAGGAAGAATGAAGAGTGACTGCTACTGGATATGGGGTTTCTTTTTGGGGTGATCAAAATGTTCTGGAATTAGTGGCGATGGTTGCACAACTTGTATACTTTGAAAGGTTGAATTATAAGCATTTGAATTATATCTTAATCAAAAAGTTGTATGAGAAAAAAATGCTAGTGTATGGCTGAGATCAAACCCACATAGACCATGCAAACAAATTAATTTTATCTGACTCATAAACATAAAGGTGACATCAGAGTAGTTCTTTATAATGCTATTACATTGTATATATTTACCTGGCTTAAAATTTTAAGTTGTAAATTATAATTTATTTACTACACTAGTGTTAACTTGGGGGAAAATTAAAGTTCAATTTATGAAAATTAGAAGGAAAGAGGCTGTTGGTGGTTCCAATGAGATTTATCAACTTGATAATAATTTTCATAACCATATTAACAAATATTTATTAAACCTATACCATTAAGAGAATATGATGAGCATTTTGATAGATTATCTACTATAAGACCAGCACTGTACTAGGTTCCATGGGGTTTATATAAATGACAGTCCTTGTTTGAAATCTGGTTCAGGAAACAAGACTAAAGTAAATGAAGCACTTACGGAGCAAGTGTGGTATATATTTTAGGACTGAATGGTATGTACAGACTCCTAGAATTGCAATCCTTAGTACTCTTTTTTTTTTTTTTTTTTTTTTTTTTTTTGTGGTACGCGGGCCTCTCACTGCTGTGGCCTCTCCCATTGCAGAGCACAGGCTCCGGATGCACAGGCCCAGTGGCCATGGCTCACGGGCCCAGCCGCTCCGCGGCATGTGGGATCTTCCCAGACCGGGGCACGAACCTGCGTCCCCTGCATCGGCAGGCGGACTCTCAACCACTGCGCCACCAGGGAAGCCCCCTTAGTACTCTTTTATCTCAAACTTCTCTTTTGGCAGGCCCGACTTTAGGAATTAAGTGTGATAGAGTTCTGAAAAGGGGCAAACCCATTCATCTATTCAATAGATATTTAGTGAGCCTGCTATGTGCCAGAGATCTAAATGCCACTAATTGAAATTATTACAAAAATGAAAATGACTCAGTTTAGCTATGTGCATCTAGCATTATGGGAAGGAAATGAGAGGGATTTCAATCATCTTAATAGCAGACATTTTTCACTGTTGAACTTCCCCAGTTCAGTCCTATCCTATGATAGCATATTAACAATCAGAGGAAGCAATGAAATTTGTGGTTAGGAAATACAAGTGTTTCTCAAGGTGCCCATGTATTCACACACATAAATATTTATATCTTTCTATTATCAAATACATATTCAAATTTGATGCCATAAATATTTAAATCAGAATTTAATTCTATTTTTCAGAGTAGACAGCTTGAGATTAAGCTACCATTTAACTTTACCATTAATTTTTTTTTCTCCAGAAAGAACATAATGGATTCTGGATTCTGTCATCAGAAATTGACCAAGGTTCCACCTTTAGTTACTAGCTGTGTAAACTTGGGCAAGTCATTTAATCTCTCAGCTTCAGTTTCCTCATCTGTAAAAGGTAGGTAGCAATATTGCCTACCTTGCTGCCCTGAGTTGCAGCAAGTTCAAGGTTGCCCTGAGTTCAAGACTAATGTAAATAATGGTTTTAGCATTGTACCTGGTACTTCATAGTCTTCAATTAACATTACCTATGATATTGGAGGAAAAGTTTAATTAATCTGCCTGTTTCTCCAATTACAATTCACAAAGCAGCCATGGAGTTCTTGGAAATGGTGGATGTATTTGGCCCTTACAATAATGTCTATTGTATTTTCACTGCTTTTTCCATTACATATTTCTGAAAACAAAAAACTGAAAGTCTAAAAAAAGTCTTAATTATAAATAAGCTTTGGATGGGAACAATAAAATATTTTATGTAAGACAGTTTTTAAATGGTAAACTTGCAGGGATCTAAGTTCCTTGAGATCAGAGTGGAAGAAATTCATGTCTAGAGAACAGAGAGGATCCTAGGCAGAAGGCAGGGACCTGAGGAGCCAGCCATAGCAAAGCAGGAAGTTTGTGATACGTAATGAGAGGTTTTGCTTCGGGCAACACTTGTGAAATCAACACTTGTGAGATTGGAAATTCTATAAACTGACCAAGAAAATAGATGAGAAACTGAGCAATGAATGCCTTATTAAAAACTACAGGTCTTCTTACGGCCTGCATCCTTGAATGAGTAGGCATCCTTTCAAAGTTAAGGAAGATAAGACACAGGAGGGTTTAATCATTTGCCGTAAGTCACTAACAATATTCTTATTCTAAAAGTTTGTAGTTAGGTCAAGGCTCAATATTTCTCACTGTGAACTTGCTGAGGGAGATGAATTTTATACAGACAGAAAGTAGATTAGTGTTTGCCAGGGGCTGGGCATGGGGAGTGGATGGGGACTGACTGCTACTGGATATGGGGTTTCATAATTAAAATCAATGGGGTGGTGAAGAGAAGAGACACGGTTCCTGCCCTCATGGAGATTAGTATCTATGAGGGAGACAGACAAGTAAAACAATCATTGTAGTACATTTTGTTAAATGCAATAGTGGGAAAAGTGAAGGAAGCCAGGTTAGTGGCATTTATGCAGGAAGTAAGTTCTAAGAATGAGTAAGAGTTAGTTAGAGGAAGAGGGATGGGAGGCAGCAGGAAGTACATTCTGGTGTTCCTGGCAAAACAAGCAGTATATTCAAATGATCAGAGATGAAACAGCACATGGCATAGTTAGGAATCTGGAGAAAAAAAATAGATCAATGGGAACAGGGTGGGAAGCAGAGAGAGACCCCAGATGGGGGTCAGACCACACAGGAGCTCATAGGTCACATCAGGGAGTTTGAACTCTATCCCCAAAACAATGGAGAACCATCAAAAGGTTTTAAGGAGGCAAGTGACATGACCTGATTTGAGTTTTTGAGAGATTACTGCAGAATGGAGAATGGACTAGGGTGAGCAAGCCTGGAAGCAGGGAGACTAGTTAGGAGGGAAATCTTGGTGAGAGATAGTGTGACTGAACCAGGGTGGTGGCAGGGAGGATGATGAGAGGTAGAAGGAAGAGAGATTTTGGAACTGAATCAGCAGGACTTTGTGATTCATTGGAATGCGATATTAGAAGGAGGCAAGGATTATTCTGTTTCTGGCATAGGCAACTCAGGGCCATTCACTGAGCTGAGAGCACAGAAAGGGAGGAGATTTGGGGAGATTTCAGTTTTAGAAATATTAGGCTTGAGGTGCCTCTAAAGTTATCTACATGAATATGCATAGTGGGCAGTGGGTGGTACGTGTCTAAAGCTCAGAAGACTGGTCTGGAGCCATGGACCAGTGAGTCTAGAGATGGTAATTGAAGCCATGGAAAGAGATGAGTTCCAGGGAAAGTATAATAAGAAGAGAAGGGATCTCAGGATAGAATCATGAGGAACACCAACAAGTAAGAAACGAACCAAAGGGAGGAGCCTACTAAGGAGCCAGAAGCCAAGAGGAAGGAGGAGAATCAGAGGCTCATTGTGTCACAGAAGCCAAAGAAAAGAAGAATGGTCAAATGTGTCAAATGCTTAAAAGAAGTCAGTAAGAGAAGGACTAAGAATTCTCTATCGAATTTAGTAACAAGGAAGTTGTTGGTAATTTTGGGATTTCAGTGGAAAACCAGATTTTAGTAGGTAAATGAGTGATCTGAAGATAAGGCAGTGGAAACAATCCTTTGAAGAAATGGGTCTGTGACATAGCTGAAGAGAAATGTGAGATCAAATGAAGTTTTCTTCAAACAAACAAAAACTAAACAAAAAGAGTGGGAGGGAGTTAGCTAAATTTAAAAGATAAAAGGAATTAGCTAATAAAGAGGGGAAAGTTGAGGATGCAAGAGGGACTTCCCTGGTGGTCCGGTGGTTCAATCCCTTGTCAGGGAACTAAGATCTCACGTGCCTCGTGGCGCAGCCAAAAAAAAAAACCCAGAATTTCAAGATGCAAGAGAAGGGTTTTAACTGATAGAACAAAATATTGCAGAAGGCAGGAGGCATTCACTTTAGATAGATGAGGAAAAGAGGAGAGACGTCTCTTTCATTGTAACTGAAAGGGAAGGAGAGCATGTTTTGGATGCATTTGTTTCTGGGTTTCACGCAGTGTGTGCTGGTGCCAGCTCCTACTAGCTCACCGGAGCCAGTTGTTAAACTTTCAGGAATTTTGAGATCTGGTTAACTTACGTTAATAGCTTGAATTCAGCCGTAATGAGAATATTTACACCATGGAAATTGGCAGACACAGCAGATCAGAACTCCCCCACATCCCACCCTGAAGACTGTCAGTTATCAGTAATTTACCACCACACCCCTGGAGGTAGGAAAGTGAAAGAGCTCCTATCTGAATAGCACCATTTTCTCTGTTAGGTAAGAAGGCAGATTTCGTGCTGATGTCAGAGGTTTGAGGAAAGTGAAGAGAAGCTGAATCCTGTGAAGCATGGCAGACAGAGAGAGCCACCTAGGAAAATATGAAATGACTACCAGGCTGAATTGAGGGACCAGCTGAGATTGAAGACCATTAGTCTCTGGTGGAATCAATCCATGCAGTTGTATGATTTCTCCTGCAAGCTGAGCAGCCTGGGGAGCTCAGCAGAGAAGGGAAGAGGTGATTTGATCCAGAGTCAGTCTTTTGCCTGGCGGTTGCGATGGAAGAACTAAATGGAGATAGTATGACAAAGCTATTTATAAGAAAGTAGCTGCAGTAATGGGCCATGGAACCCAAACTGTAAAGGGAGAGAGGTGAAACCAGAAGGTGATAAGTAAGGAGAAGGTGGAGGAGTCATGTTTTCCTGGTATCACATGTTTTGAGTCCTCTTGCTGTATCCTGGTCTCACCTTTGCAATTTGGTCCTCCCATTTGACAGTGCCATTTTTAGAATGTGACAGATCCAGGTCCCTCAATCTTATATGGTACTCCAGCTTCATCTGACCATTAAATACTATACAGTTGTCCTTGTTTTAGACATCATATCTTAAAGATTGCAATGCCTGGTGTCATTGGAAGAGCTTAACAGCATTATTAACCACACAGGATAAATGAGTTGAAGCAGGGATAGGCAGATTTTTAACATTTTAAGGGGAATGATATGATATTTGATCATTTTGATCCATATCACCAATGAATAATCATTGATATCCTGTAGTATATACAATCACTCCAGATCAGCAACAGTGAATATAATTGCCATGAGGATATCATTTTGCAAATTATTAGAAGAACATAAAAGTATTAAGTAACATGGGAGAACTTCAGAAAGTTAATGTAAAATCTCTAAATGGCCTTCAAATAAGCTTATTTTCTTAAGAGTAATTTAACCGCCAGGAGGAAAACCCTTTCTGGATTATACAGAATTTGTTTATTGGGTAAGACCAGAAGCTGCCTTAGAGATGGAACTGTTAACTGGCAGAACCTCAAGAAAGAACAAATCTGCTATTATAAGACAAGACTCAGGGGCATAGGAACTAGTACTTTAATTTTAAGTGACAATGAATTTTTATAGCTGATACCTGCTTATATCTTCCAAAACATTCTAAAGAGTATAACTGTCAGAAATCTGTGTACTTGGTGGACTACATTCCCCATTTCGCCTTTCCCTAAGATTAAATAAATTGAGTGTAGTGCCAGTATTTAATTTCTCAATATGTATATGTTACAGGAGTTTTCTTTCTGAATTAAAAATGTCATTTCACTGAGATAACTGAATTGATGGTACTCCTGTGTTTGCAATTCCTCATGATTAGTGCCAGATTCAATAAATATAATTCATTTTCACCCACTACCCTGAGATTAGCTGGATGTCATGGCTTTGAAATAGCTAGAATCCCTGGTGCTATGGATATAAATCTTGCCCATGTAACTTATATTCTTTCTTTTGAGGTAAGTGAGGGTGAATGGCATATAGTTTTCATACGGAGGAAGACACTTCCTTCCCCATCAAAGTGATTACATCATTGCATTTCCCACTTGGATAGCTGACCCCTCAAAAACATAGCAAACAAAGCTGTTGATTTTAGTCCCCTCATACTAGATTTTTTTCTTACCATTTTTTTTTTTTCTGACCATTTTGTCTTTTCTAACCTTGAGGTATTTGGATACATGGTAAGAGGAAGAAATATCCGGGAGAACAGGAAGTGTACAATTTTCTTTCTTGTGTCACTCTTCACATTGGCCAGCAAGGGGAGTTATAGGAACAATTTCAGGTGTTTGAGCTGAGACAGTTACTTCCCACAGTTGATTATTAGTCACCATGTCTCTTGCACTGGACTTTCTGCATAACTCAGCTAGTATTTTTACTGTTGTGTGCCAGTGTAGTTTTCCTTTCATCTCATAGTTTGCTGAACAAAAATTAATTGTGAACTTCAAAGTGAAAAATTTACCAGAATGGTGGGACACTGGAAATGAAGTGAGCTTCTATGCCCAGGTGGCATAAAAATCTAATTGTAGCCAGGAGAAGCCCAAGCCCCCTTAATGAGGATAAGACAGCATTCAACTGGCTTCAATAAAAAGGGACTTAAATGGAAAAGAGGTGGCCTTGAGGAGAGCAGCGGGACTGCCAGGACTGAGAAGGCCATTGTTCTAAGTTCTCCTGGGGCTTATGGAGATTGACAAGGCACCTGCTGCTTTCCAGAGCTGAACATTCAGGGCAGCCCTGAAAACACCCAGGGCTGGGACACTCCCCCGGCCTCTGGCCCACAGCCATCCAGGAATCACCCAGCCCATGCTGGAGATTCAAAGGTGGGCAGAAGGTGTGGGAAGAGCCTTCAGGAGGGATCTGGAGAGACAGTTTCCACTCTGTGAGCAACCCAGGACAGCTCTCTCCCCTTTAAATCACATTTCATGCTTCTTAGCTCCAACCAAGGATTTCTGTGGTCTTCTGTGGAGTCCCTCTACTAGTAACATTTAATCTCTGACCACTGTCACAGATAATGGTTCACTTCATTCGCTTAGTTTGGGACCAGGATCAATGATTATGTACCCTACTGACTGCCTTGATTCTGCTTCCCCAAATCCCCATCCTGGCTGCCCAAAACAATACTTTGCTGTTAGTGGCAAAATAGACTAAAAATCAGTAATCACTAGTTTTCTCTATGTGAAGGTCAAATTCTAATTTAAATTATTTTACATATATGTTTTGAATGAATTATGATCCCATGCTTTGCTTATGAACAAACTGCGTTGTATGGAGAAAAGAATCTGGTCCTGAGAGTAGGAGATGTAGATTTTAGTTCTGACTCTGCCACTTAATAGCTGTATAATCTTGGACAAATCACATGATTTGGGGGAACTTAAGTATTCTCACTACAAAAATGGGGAGGGTGGACAAACTGGGTGGACAAGATTCTAGACTTGAGGGTCAGGCAGAGCAGGATTTTCATCCTGGCTATTTCATGTATTAGCTAGATGACTTTAAGTAAGTGCTATTAGCATTATTTTAAGGCTTTAATGAGATAATGTGCATGAAACCCTTAGCATCATCCTTAGAATGTAATAAGCACTCAACAAAGAATAGTTATTATAATAACCGTGAGAATGATCATAAAATTAGGACTTTTTTAAAAACTCTAAAAGGCAGTGACTTGACTCAAGTGTTGTGACCAATTGCTCTGAATGCACCTGTTCATTTGATCCTGTGCTTCTTCAAAGAATTTGTTAAGAAATAGACTGAAAGTTTAGAAAACTTTGCAAAGTGTTAGATTTTGTTGTATAGTACTGCAGTCACATATTCAGCAAACAATGTGATTATAGGCATTGTGATAAATACAGCCATGGGCTGATTTCCTTTTTTTTTATGTCATAGTGTAACGCCTACGAGAAAATCTGTAAAGGTTAAAATTTGTTTTCAGTACTAGCACAGTGAGTGAAGCAAGAGAGGGATTGGCTCTTTTCAGTTTTAAAACTGACTTCGAATTTTCTTTTAATTTACAAGTTTTGAAAATGTTCTCTCTATAAAGTTTAGGCTTAATTTAAAATTATTCTCAGATAGTAATAATGACTGGCAATGAGCTGAGTTCACCAGCTCTACAACGAGGATGGCAAGTAGATATAACTTATTGAATAAGTATCTATTGAATGCCCATTACGTTCCAGGCACTGCTCTAGGTGTTAGGATACAGCAGTGAATAAAACAGACCAAAGTCCCACCCTCATGGAACTGACCTTCTGCTGAAGTTTGCCTTCTGTTGAGGTGCCAACTCTAACGGAGGGCCTGTCAGGCTCTCTCTAGTGACAAGAATCAGGAAACCACACCAGGGCTCATTAAGGAAGGATGCGGTGGCTGATGGGTGACTTCCACCTGGGGTGAGGTGTGGGAGGGTCCAGGACTGTGCTGTATTTACCACCCTCACGGCAGAGCAGTGCTGTCCAATCAGGCAGCCACGTGCCACATGTGGCTATTGAGCTCTTGAACTGTGGCTGGTCCAAATTAAACTATACTATAAGTATAAAATACACACTAGATTTCAAAGACCTAGTAAGAAAACAAGAAAGGAAAATATCTCATTAATAATTTCATGTTAATGGCATATTGAAATAACAAGATTGTAGATATATTAGGTTAAAGAAAATATATTATTAAAATTAATTTCATGTTTTTACTTTTTAAAAATCTTTACTTTTTAAAATCTGGCAGTTGCGATGTGGCTACTAGAACATTTTAATATTATACATGTGGCTCTCATTATATTTCTGCATGACAGCGCTGGTACAGTGTTATGTCCCGGCTTGAGTCCATGTAACACCACAAATTTCTTAACCAGCACAGGCAGGAGGCAACACTATGAAAAAGTGAAAATGTGTTGGCTTCTTTTTTAACTTTCTCTTCTTTTAGTTACTGCCTGATCCCTCAGTCTTCTGCCTGGAACTCTGAGAGGACTCAGACACATTTCATGGAGCTATTTCCAGGCAGTTTTCGATACTTCAAAAGTGTCCTATCCTATCAGAACTTTACTGTTCAGAGTCCCATTTCTGTGAGATATTTAGCTTTCTACGTTGTTCATAGATTCTGACATTTAGGATATCATCTTTTAAAATGTGTTCATTAAATGCATGTACCCTGTAATAAAATACCTTGGCTGAGAGAAATCAATCTCAAGTAGTGGTGATTTTGTACTGAGTAATAGAGCTGGAGCACTTTTTCTTCCTGGCACAGAAGCACAGAGACTATAATCTCACCTTGTCCACAACTGTCCACTGTGATCAAGACCAGCCAAGTCTTCCCTACACATCCTCCCTCCCTAGTATTTGGACATTATTTCACAGTTCACAAAGTGCTTTCACAGAAGGTTTCTCATTTTAGCTTCCAACCACCCCGTGAAATAGGTAAGGATGGACATATTAATTGATTTAAATAGAAGATTTTAAAAACCAAGGTCAGGAAGCAATAGGTCTTCTGGCTATCAGGGTCTGTGGAGAAGGAGTCCAAGATGATCCATGGGGACGTAGAGAATAGTGGAAAAGGAAAGTGAGTAGAACTGTCCTAAAGGTCTTAGCTGTGGGATGGAGGGGAATTGGGGATGGGGTGGTGGTCAGCAGGGCTGGATTAGAACGTTATAGTGGGAGTTATACTGCAACTCAGGGTTAACTTATTTTCAAATAATACTAGAGACATATATTCTGGTATAGAGGGCAGGGAAAGGGATAGAATGGGAAAAAATACAGGAGATATGCCAAATTCGATAATGGAAAGTATATTAACTTGTTGAAATGAGCACATATAGAGAAAAAGGAAAAGAGCAAACAAAAATCTAAATTAAATAGATCAATATCGTGTAAGATAAGAACATTAGATGTGATAAGCTCAATGTACCCATTAAAAAGCAGAAACTGCCAGATTTGGTGAAAAAGCAAAATTCAGCTGTGTGGTAGCTATAAGGAACATGCTTAACAAGGTATCAAAAAAACATATGCATGCAGACAGAACTATAATTCAAAAAGATACATGCACCCCTATGTTCATAGCAGCACTATTCACAATAGCCAAGACATGGAAACAACCTAAATGAATGGATAAAGCAGATGTATTACATATATACAATGGAATACTACTCAGCCATAAAAAAGAATGAAATAATGCCATTTGCAGCAACATGGATGCAACTAGAGAATATCATACTAAGTGAAGTAAGTCAGAAGGAGAAAGACAAATACCATATGATATCACTTATATGTGGCATCTAAAATATGACACAGATGAACCTATCTATGAAACAGAAACAGAATCACGGACATAGAGAACAGACTAGTGATTGCCAAGGGGGAGGGGTCTGGGGGAAGGGATGGAGTGGGAGGTTGGGTTAGCCGATGTAAGTTTGTATATACAGAACGGATGAACAACAAGATCTTACTATATAGCACAGAGAACTATATTCAATATCCTATGACAAACCATAATGGAAAAGAATATTTTTTTCTTTTTTTTTTTTTTTGCGGTATGCGGGCCTCTCACTGTTGTGGCCTCTCCCGTTGCGGAGCACAGACTCCAGACGTGCATGCTCAGCGGCCATGGCTTACGGGCCCAGCCGCTCTGCAGTATGTGGGATCTTCCCAGACTGGGGCACGAACCCGTGTCCCCTACATCGGCAGGCGGACTCTCAACCACCATGCCACCAGGGAAGCCCGGAAAAGAATATATTTTTTTAAATGTATATATATATATATGTATACCTGTACACTTTGATGTACAGCAGTAATTAACACAACATTTAAAATCAACTAGACTTCAAAAAAAAAAAAAGACAGCAAATGCAAAGAAAAAGCAGGCTGGTAACATTAATATTAGACAGATGAAATTAAAATTGAAAGCATCAAGCAAGATGAAGAACACTATGTAAGCACATAAAATTAGGTAAATAAATTTACAAGCTTTGGACTTCCCTGGTGGCACAGTGGTTAAGAATCCACATGCCAATGCAGGTGACATGAGTTCGATCCCTGTTGGGGAAGATCCCATATGCCACAGAGCAACTAAGCCTGTGTACCACAACTACTGAGCCTGCGCTCTAGAGCCCACGAGCCACAACTACTGAAGCTTGTGCACCCTAGAGTCCATGCATTGCAACTACTGAGCCCACGTGCCACAACTACTGAAGCCCGCATGCCTAGAGCCTGTGCTCTGCAACAAGAGAAGCCACCGCAATGAGAAGCCTGCACATCGCAACGAAGAGTAGCCCCCGCTCGCTGCAACTAGAGAAAGCCTGCACACAGCAACAAAGACCCAATGCAGCTGAAAATAAATTTTTAAAAAAATTTACAAGCTTTAAATTTTATTTATAAAAAGAAAGATAATAAAAGTTTATCACGGGGACTTCCCTGGTGGTCCAGTGATTAAGACTCCGCACTTCCACTGTAGGGGTCATGGGTTCAATTCCTGGTTGGGGAACTAAGATGCCATGTGCCATGCAGTGCAGCCAAAAAAAAAAAAAGTAGGGACTTCCCTGGTGACGCAGTGGTTGAGAATCCACCTGCCAATGCAGGGGACACTGGTTCGAGCCCTGGTCCGGGAAGATCCCACATGCTACAGAGCAACTACTGAGCCCACGTGCCACAACTACTGAAGCCCACATGCCTGGAGCCAGTGCTCCGCAACAACAGAAGCCACCATAGTGAGAAGCCTGCATGCGGCAACGAAGAGTAGCCCTGCTCGCCGCAACTAGAGAAGGGCTGTGTGTAGCAACGAAGACCAAATACAGCCAAAAATTTAAAAAAATAAAAATAAAAAAAATCTGTCTGGAAAAAAATAAAGAAAAATGAAAAAAAAGGAGAAAATAGAAATCTTTGGGAAATTATCTTTATTTTTTTTAATGCTTATTTATTCGTTTGGCTGTGCCAGGTATTAGTTGCAGCACAAGGGATCTTTTAGTTGCAGCATGAGAACTCTTAGTTGTGGCATGTGGGATCTAGTTCCTTGACCAGGGATCGAACCCAGGCCCCCTGCATTGGGAGCGTGGAGCTGTAGCCACTGGACCACCAAGGAAGTCCTGGAAAATTATCTTTTAAAAAAAAAGTTTATCATGGCTTTAATCATCATTAGAAAACAAAACGTTTAAAAAAAAGTTTATCATGGATTTAATCATCATTAGAAAACAAAAATACCCGCATACCGCAAAAAAAAAAAAAAAAAAAAAAAAAAAAAAAAAAAGAAAACAAAAATAAACATTAAAGGAACTAAGAATCTATTTTAAGAAATTAGCAATGAGAAAAAGGAAAAATAACCAGAGAAATAAGGGAGAGTTATTAAGGCTAAAAGCCAAAACCAATGAAATAAAAAACAAAAATGATAGAGAGGACAAATAAATCTAAAATCTGGTGCTTTGAAAAGATTAATGAAATAGACACTTTCTCCTCCCCTTTTCCCTCCTCACACACTGCAAGGAACAGAAAGAGGCAAAATGAGGAATGAGAAAGAAGTCCTATCCCCAGATACAGGAGAGATTAAAGGAATAGTTACAGAGATTACTTCATGAAATTCCATGGCAGCAGTTTGAAATTTTAGAGAAAATTAATGATTTCCTGGTGAAAAACAAGTGAGTAAAATTAACCCCAAAAGAAGTATAAAATATGAACAAATTATTATAGAAGAGATTGAAAAGATGATTTAAAGTCTTCTATCAAAAAAGGCCACCAAGGGCTTCCCTGGTGGCACAGTGGTTGAGAGTCCGCCTGCCGATGCATGGGACACGGGTTTGTGCCCCGGTCCGGGAAGATCCCACATGCCGCGGAGCGGCTGGGCCCGTGAGCCATGGCCGCTGAGCCTGCGCGTCCGGAGCCTGTGCTCCGCAACAGGAGAGGCCACAACAGTGAGAGTCCCGCGTACTGCAAAAAAAAAAAAAAAGGCCACCAAAACCATATGGTTTCCCTGCCAAGTTTATTTGACTTTAAAAGAAGATATAATTACCAAGTTATTTATCATTACAGATGAAACTCTTCTAATTCACTGCATAAAATGGCAAACTTTAATACCCAAACCTAAAAATTATAGTATAATAACATAAAGTACAGACCAATCTCACTTATGAATGTAGATGCAAAAATTCAAAATAAAATATTAGCAAACAAATCTAATTGTATAGCAAAAGAATAATATACTATGACCAAATAGGATTTATTCCAGAATATAAAAATGGTTCATTACCAAATAATCTATTGCATCAATAAAGTAAAGGAGAAAAAATAAGCATGTCAAGAAATGCTAAAAACATATTCAATAGAATTCAGCAGCCATTCCTGATAAAATCTCTTTAAAAAATAACAGTAGAAGGAAACCACTTAAATATGTTTAAGATTAACAAAACTCAGCGAGCAAATATGCAGTGGCAAACCACAAAACCCATTTCAATCAAAAATAGGATAGCTGGGACTTCCCTGGTGGCGCAGTGGTTAAGAATCTGCCTGCCAGTGCAGGGGACATGGGTTTGAGCCCTGGTCTGGGAAGACCCCACATGCCATGGAGCAACAAAGCCCGTGCGCCACAACTACTGAGCCTGCGCTCTAGAGCCCGCAAGCCACAACTACTGAGCCCGAGTGCCACAACTACTGAAGCCCACGCGCCTAGAGCCTGTGCTCCGCAACAAGAAAAGCCACCGCAACGAGAAGCCCGCGCACCGCAACAAAGGGTCGACCCGGCTCGCCCCAACTAGAGAAAGCCCGCACGCAGCAACGAAGACCCAACGCAGCCAAAAATAAATAAATAAAAGACCTTTAAAAAAAAAAAAACAGGCTAGCTACCACCCCCAATATTATTTACATTGCCTTATAGGTTTTGACAAGCAAAGAAATTAAAATAATTGCCATCTGTCCAGGAGAAAATGAAAAAGGACCTCCACTATACACTATTATAAAATACATTCTTAGAAGTTTAAAAACTTAAATGTAACAATATAACTCAATAACGATATCACACAAAGAAATGTAGGTTATTATATATGTTCAACCTAAAGGGTGAGGGAATATTTCTTTCTGACCATGGCTGAAAAATTCCGAAGCTCTGAAAGAAAAGATAGATATACTTGACTATATAAAAATGGCTGTCTTCGTATGACAGAAGACATAAACAAAGCAATAAACAAACAGGGGGCTTGGAAACATACTTTTATCCTTTGCATTTTTTTCCTAGATACATTATTCACACATTCAGAAAAAAAAGAAAATGCTATTTTCTCTGTGGAAAACAAATCTGATAAGAGCTGGAGAGTCTCTGAGGAAAGAGAAAGCACAAACACATACAGTATCAGGGTCTGCTTAAACCCCACTCATTCACACTAAGTGTGGTCCATGTATCCTAAATTAAGAATTCCTCAATAATAACAACAAAAGCAAATAACTGCATTAAAAATGGGCTAAAAACTTTAATAGATATTTCTCAAAAGGAGATATGAAAATGGCCAACAGCATATGAAAAAAAAATCAGCATCACTAATTATCAGGGAAATGCAAATTAAAACCACATGAAATATCACCTCACACCCATTAGGATGTTTACATAAAAACAAAAACAGAAAATAACACATTTTGATAAAGATGTGGAAAATCTGGAACTCTTGTGCACTGTTGGTAGGAATCTGAAATGGTATAGCTGCTGTGGAAAGCGGTATGCCGTTTTCTCAAAAATTTAAAAATAACATTATCATATGACCCAGCAATTCCATTTCTGGGTATATACCAAAAGAATTGAAAGTAGGATCTCAAAGAGATATTAGTACATCCATTTTCATAGCAGGATCATTGGAGTAGCCAGGAAGTTAGGGATTCAGCAATGCAAGAATCCCTCAACAAATGAATGGCTAAACAAAATGTGGTGTATATGTAAAATAGAATATTAGTCTTAAAAAGGAAGAAAATTCTGGCACATACTACACCATGGATAAGCCTTGAAGACATTATGCTAAGTTAAATAAGCCAGTCACAAAAAGACAAATATTTATATGAGGTATCTACAGTGGTTAAATTCATAGAAACAGAAAGTAGAACCGTGGTTTCCAGGAACTGGGGAGAAGGGGAAATGGGGAGTATTTGTTTAATGAGAATAAAGATTCAATGTCGCAATACGAAAAAGTTCTTGAGATTGGTTGCACAACAATGTGAATATACTGGACATTACTAACCTATATATTTTTTAATGGTTAAGATGGTAAATTTTACATTATGTATATTTTACCACAACTACCGCAAAAATCCCTGCCTTACACATTTTCTACATAACATAATTTTAACTGCTATAAGCAAATACCATTGACCTCAGGTTTGCAACTCTAGTACAAAGTTCTCCCCTGATGTGATGATTTATATCTCTGATTGCATACTGGGCTTCTCTTACTTGGTTATATTCCACTGGCTTTTTAAACTCAGCATGTCCAAAACTATTTTACCCACAAACCTGGTCCTCCTCCTATTTCCTGTTCTATGCCCATGAATGAATGAATGAACAAATGAATGCACCTTGGATTTTTTTCATAGGAACCTAATAATCTGTCTGATATCAAGATAATGGGTCATTTGAGTCCTGTTATATTTTTTTTGTAATGGTTTTATTGACATATAATTCACCTACCATACAATTCGCCCATTTAAAGTATACAATTCATGGCTTTTAGTATATTCACAGAGTTGTACAATGTTAACCATAATCAATTTTACAATATTTTCATCACCTCCCTCCAAAAAACCCTGCACTTTTTAACTATCACCCCGCAGTCTCCCCATCTCCTCCAGCTGTAAGCAACCACAAATCTACTTTCTGTCTTTGTAGATTTGCCTATTTTGGACATTTTAAGTAAGTGGAATCACATAATAGGTGCTCTTTTGTAACTTTCTTCTTTCACTGAGCATAATGTTTTCAAGATTCACCCATGCTGTAGCATATATCAGTACTTCGTTACTTTTTATGGACAAATAATATTGCATTGTATGGATAAATCACATTTTGTTTATCCACTCATTAGTCAATGAACATTTGGGTTGTTTCTACCTTGGCTGTTATGAATAATGCTGCTATGAACATTCATGTCTAAGTTTTTGTGTGGACATATGTTTTCATTTCTCTGGGGCATATATCTAAAAGTAAGGAATTAATGGGTCAAATGGTAACTATGTGTTTAACTTTTTTTTTTTTTTTGGCTGTGTTTGGTCTTCATTGCTGCGCGCAGACTTTCTCTGGCTTCAGTAGTTGCAGCACTTGGGCTCAGTAGTTGTGACTTGTGAGCTCTAGAGTGCAGGCTCAGTAGTTGTGGCGCACAGGCTTAATTGCTCCGTGGCATGTGGGATCTTCCCGGACCAGGGCTCGAACCCGTGTCCCCTGCATTGGCAGGCGGCTTCTTAACCACTGCACCACCAGGGAAGCCCCTTGTTGAAAGGTCTTGATACCTTTGTCAAAAACCAACTGACCATAGATATTATGAGTTTATTTCTGGACTCTGAATCCTATTCTATTGATCTACATATATGTCTTGTCCCAGTACCACATTATCTTAAACACTGTTGCTTTGTAATAAGTTTTGAAATCAAGAAAGGTGAGTCCTCCAATTATGTTCATCTTTTTTCAAGATTATTTTAGCTATCCTAGGTCTCCTGAGTTTACATATGAATTTTAGGATAATTTTATCAATTTCCACAAAGAGGCAACATAGGATTTTTATAAGGATTGTGTTGAATCTGTAAGTCAGTTTGGAGAACATTGCCATTTAACAATATTAAGCCTTCAAATTATGAACATAGGATTTTTTTCCTTCTTTAATCTTATTTAATTTCTTTCAACAATGTTTTGTAATTTTATGAGTGTAAGTTTTGTACTTCTTTTGTTAAGTTCCTAAGTGTTTTATTCTTTTTGATGTTGTTATAAATGGAATAATTTCTCTATTTCATTGTAGATTGTATATTGCAAGTATATAAAAATACGATTGATTTTCATATATTGATCTTGAACCCTGCAAACTTGCTGTACTTATTCATCACATTATGTTTTGTTTACTTATGTTTGAACCAGAAAATTATAAACCAAAAGAGTTTATAATTGTTGCCAAATGTTACCATTTGGAATTATTGAAGTAGAGGGCATAGAGGAATCAATTTCCAACTAATACAACATTTTATTTATGAGTGTGGCATTCACACCAAATTTTATTTCTGCTACTTTTTTTCAGGGAAATTTATTGTTTTTTCAATTAATTAGTTGAAAGCAAGAGAATATAGAGATAATACTAAAAAGCAAAATGCAATTTATAAAATTTATTTTGTCACAATTCAAATGAAATTAACAGTATTGCACTTTAACAAATTTACTTATCTAACAAATAGTTTCTCAATGGTTTGGTTTGTCAGGAACCTTGTAGATATCTGGTAACTCATTTGCTTATGATTCTGGGCAGCTATAGATAGAAGTCAGATTGCCGCAGTCTAAATGTCAAGGTTTATACCACGCACAACTTTTTACAGTTTCTTTAACTTTTAAAATTAATCAAGATATTATTTTCAAAGAACAAGGCCCCAGTTTACATCAGTACCTTAAAAATAAAAGATTTATTTCAATGGAAGATAATTATTGTGAAAGCATTTTTGATATGAGCACACTTTCTGTATTTGCACTTTGCTTTAGAATAAAGCACAGTCTTTGTCTCCCTCAGCAATTGTTTTCTTGAAAACTATTAACATCATTTACACATTCTTTGCAGCATTATAACACACTCATATATAAATGTCACTCTGTTAGCAGCACTAACTGTACTGATCGTAGTTATATATTATAGTTTCATATTACTCTTTCTTTTGACTGGCATGTTGTAGTGTCTCTTTTAAAATCAGGAATATGAATGAAATTGTTTCCTCACTTAGTAAAGGAGGGTTTTGAACTTATTTTGACAAAATAATCACTGCCTACATTTAGGACTTGAAAGTCCCTCTTGCTAATATTTTCATTGTTTGAGGATAGTGACTTAATTAATGTTGTTAATGCTGCTATTATATCTGGCAATAATAACAGTTGTCTTCACCTGTTACCTGTTACCAATAATAACTGTCTTTTTAAAAAATATATTTATTTATTTATTTTTGGCTGCACTGGGTCTTCATTGCTGCACACAGGCTTTCTCTAGTTGTGGGAATAGGGGGCTACTCTTCACTGTGGTGCACGGGCTTCTCATCGCAGTGGCTTCTCTTGTTGCGGAGCACAGGCTCTAGGCGTGCGGGCTTCAGTAGTTGTGGCACGCAGGCTCAGCAGTTGAGGCTCACAGGCTCTAGAGCGCAGGCTCAGTAGTTGTGGCACACGGGCTTAGTTGCTCCGTGGCATGTGGGATCTTCCCGGACCAGGGCTCGAACCCGTGTCCCCTGCATTGGCAGGCGGCTTCTTAACCACTGCGCCACCAGGGAAGCCCCAATAATAATAACTGTCTTTAATAACAGTTGTCACTCTGTTTCATTTCTGCTATTAAGATAGATTTCTAAAAACTAATATTAAAGATGACTCCAAGATTGTAATCCTCAGGATTTTTGCTTTAGCCCAATCTTAATCACTCAAAGCTAGGCTTTTCTAGAACATCATCTGTTGACCTCTAATTGTGGGTTCATCAGAAAAGTATTTGGCTGGGGTACAAAGGGCTTTTTTCTGAATTAACGGAGCTGAAAGCAAAATATCTATGGTATTAAATCAGTAAGATAAGTGTCCTATATTTCCTAAATTTTCAAGGATATTTTGCAGTAAATTATCTGAATAATCATCTTTGTGTGGCATGTCTCTTTTGGAAAAGGATATATTCCGAGGGTGCTTTCTAATGCTTAGAAACGCTAGTATATACTTGGAACCCACAGCAATAGATAACTGGGAGACAGAGTGGTAGTAGGAATAATCTTTCACTGGGTAACTAGGACTGAGATTTGCAAATAAAATGGTTGGAAAGGAAAGAGTATCCCCAAGAAGCCTAAGTGTCCATCATTGGATGAATGGATAAAGAAGATGTGGTGTATATATATATAGATATATACACACATATATATGTATATATATATATACACACATATATATGTGTGTGTGTATATATATATATATATATATATATATATACACAAAATGGAATATTACTCAGCCTTAAAAAAAGAATGAAATCTTGCCATTTTCAACAAGTCACACAGAGAAAGACAAATACCGCATGATTTTACTTACACGTAGAATGTGAAAAACAAAACAAGCAAACATAACAAAACAGAAACAGACTCATAGATACAGAAAACAAAACAAATTGGTGATTGTCAGAGGGGAGGGGGTCAGGGGGATGAGTGAAATAGGTGAAGAGGTTTAAGATGTACAAACTTCTAGTTACAAAATAAGTCACGGGGATGTGATGTACAGCATTGGGAATATAGTCAATAATAATTGTAATACCTTTATATGATGACAAATGTTAACTAGACTTATGGTGGTGATTTTTATAGTGCAAAAATATCAAATCACTATCTTGTACACCTAAAACATATAATACTATATGTCAATTATACTTAAATAAAAAATAAAAATAAAAGTAAAGAGAAGGAACATATCCAGCCTGGAAATTTTTTCATCAGGCAGTGACTGGTCTTTAACTCTCTTAGTTGGGTTTTTGTTCATTTTCAAACAATTGGGGATTGTTAGCCTGAGGTCCACTGATAGAATTCAGGGTGATCTTAGATGAAAAAATTAAATTTTTGTTTTCACTAACCCCTAAATAAAGGTTAACATTTCCTTCAATAATGAATGTAGGGGCTTTCCTGGTGGCGCAGTGGTTAAGAATCCGCCTGCCAATGCAGGGGACATGGGTTCGAGCCCTGGTCCGGGAAGATCCCACATGCCACTGAGTAATGAAGCCCGTGAGCCACAACTACTGACCCCACGTGCCACAACTACTGAAGCCTGTGCACCTAGAGCCCATGCTCTGCAACAAGAGAAATCACCGCAATAAGAAGCCTGTGCACCGCAACAGAGAGTAAGCCCCACTCACCGCAACTGGAGAAAGCCCACGTACAGCAACAAAGACCCAATGTAGCCAAAAGTAAATAAATAAATTTATTTTTAAAAAATAATGAATGTAGGCAACATATGACAGTAGTATTAGCAGTAGCTGTGGCTTTTCACTAAAAGAAATCACAGACATTTTCATTATCACATTACAGTTATTACAGGTATCTTGGAAATATTGTATAAACTACTTCAAATTTATGGTAATTAGAACTCAGATCTTTTTTTCTTTTCTGTTATGGTTTATATATGAATATAGTTCCCTGTGCTGTACAGTAGGACCTTGTTGTTTATCTGTTATATATATAACAGTTTGCTAATCCCAAAGTCCTAATTTGTCTCTACACCCCTCTCCGCTACTATCCCCTTTGGTAACCATAAATTTGTTTTCTATGTCTGTGAGTCTGTATCTGTTTTGTAAATAAGTTCATTTGCATCATATCTTAGATTATAAGTGATATCATATGATATTTGTCTTTTTCTTTCTGCCTTACTTCACTTACTATCATAATCTCTAGGGCCACCCATGTTGCTGCAAGTGGCGTTATTTCATTCTTTTTTGTGGCTGAGTAATAGTATTCCATTGTGTATATATACCACACCTTCATTATCCATTCGTCTGTCGATGGACACTTAGGTTGCTTCCATGTCCTGGCTATTGTAAATAGAGCTGCAATGAACATTGTGGTACATGACTCTTTTTGAATTACGTTTTTCTCTGGGTATATGCCCAGCAGTGGGATTGCTGGGTGGTATGGTAGTTCTATTTGTAGTTTTTTAAGGAACGTCCATACTGTTCTCCATAGTGGCTGTACCAATTTACATTCCCACCAAAAGTGCAAGAGTGTTCCCTTTTCTCCACACCCTCTCCAGCATTTATTATTTGTAGAATTTTTAATGATGGCCATTCTGACTGGTATGAGGTGATACCTCACTGTAGTTTTGATTTGCATTAGAACCCAGATCTTGTTTTCTACTGTGTTAATAAGAAAGCACATACATTATCATGTAAAAATTGATAACAGTATTTCAATATATTTTATTTTTTAATAATGTATATTTTATTTTATTCATTTAAAAACATTATTCTTAGAACAAGTAAAGAAATCCATGGTGCAAAAAAGATTAAGAACTCAGCAAGTGTAGGCTTACGTACAGTGGGACTTGCAATGTGTTCTGGGGAGGATGCCTATCAGTGTGGTCGCTGAACATGCCTCATCTGTTCGCTCCCTGTGTTTGAAGGGAACTATGCCAGTTTCAGTATCCAGCAGAACCCTGGGTCCTGGATAGCTCCTGTCCACAAGCTGATATTGATAGGCGAATTCCTTATGCTGACTGTGGCCAGCTTGAAAACTTACATGAAAATGCATCTTCTCAGGATCTGCCAAAACTAGGTTCAGACTGCCCTGAGCCAGTCCTGACTCATCTTTGATTTCAGATTTTCACCCTTAAACTAAGCCCTGGTATCGTGAGATGAGCCAGCACATGCTGAATGGAGTTTCCCCACCACCACTGCACTTATGCCTTAATTTGCCATTAGACACATTGGGGAAAGTATCAGATAGGAGCCACCCCAAACCATAAAGCAGAAGTGGAAGACACATACTAATGAAGGCATGAGTTTTACAAGGAGTGTCATTTCAGTGGTTGGACCAGGAGTACTGGAAAGACAAAATGATAATTTGTTCAAGGAAAAGGTAACTATCTAACACAGTGGTTTAGTTAAATCGTCACATTTCAATTATAGCTGTTTACTGCACATTTAAAGTGATCTTGCAGGTAGAAAGTTCAGCTGACTATGTATTAATTACCTCCAGGTCCATTGGGTATTTCTAGTTTTTTATGTTTGTAGAATGAGAGTGAAAAGAAAGAAGAGTTTCCTTGTTTTCACTCACCTTAAACAGTAATAATGTGCATGACAAACAGAATTTGCTGTACAGCTGGACTGCCTTTCTGATTGTTTACTTAGATTTTTAGTATAAGAGATAATGGGTAAAGAAAGATTATTAAAAATAGAAACCTTGGGCCCTAACCCTGATACTCCCCCCCCCACCCCGCCCCGCTTAAACCAATTATGTTCTTGTGTAAGTCCCTGTATTTTGCTGTGCTTGAATTTCCTCAAACTATTGACATAGAGATTGTGGGGGAAATGAAGGAGATGGGAGAGAGAGAAAAACAGTGTGAAGTTCTTTGCATTTACAGGAAAGTTGAACAGACATACTATTGTAAAATATTTTTAAATTTTCTACTATAGTTTGCCTTGCAAATAGCAGGTGAATGTTTATTGATTTGAATTTGTTTGACGTTAGTATTGTTCCTTATGTTTCAAAGCACTTTGTAATAAATAAGGAACTAATCAGGTAACTGTTATTAGTGGGTTTTATTCTTTTTGTTGATTGTCATATAAAGAGCAAGATGGTAGCTCAGGTTTGTCAGTGTGAAAAACTTTATATTGTACATTCCTCTGAAAGAGGATACAAGAGAATTTGTTTACTATAATACACTCGGAGCCTAGAATATTGTCTAGAACATGGTAAACCTTCAATAAATGTTGAATGATATAAGAGCCCAATCATCACATCTTCAAAATAATGCTATATTAATTATATAGCGATTATACATAAATTTTCATTAGTGGAGAAGATTAGAGCAAATTTTTCTTTTAAGTCCACTAATTCCAGGCTGGGACAACAAATATTGTAATTAGGCTTCCCTGGTGGTGCAGTGGTTAAGAACCCGCCGGCCAATGCAGGGGACACGGGTTTGAGCCCTGGACCAGGAAGATCCCACATGCCACGGAGCAGCTAAGCCCATGTGCCACAACTACTGAGCATGTGCTCTAGGTTCCTCAAGCCACAACTACTGAGCCCACGTGCCACAACTAGTGAAGCCCGTGAACCTAGAGCCCATGCTCCACAAGAGAAGCCACCACAATGAGAAGCCCGCACACCACAATGAAGAGTAGCCCCTGCACGCTGCAACTAGAGAAAGCCCGCGCACAGCAACAAAGACCCAATGCGACAAAAAATAAATAATAATTAATTAATTTAAAAAACAAATATTGTAATTAAAACATTTAACCTACTGCTTTCCTCCCCCTATTACTTTAGCTTAATATTTGCAGAGCTTGCAGTTAATAATAGTATACAATTTTGTGGCAGAGGGAAGGAAACATTACTAATAGAAAGAGTGTATTGTATTTTTGCCATTATATTATAGATAAGGCATGTGGAGTAAAAATGGCAGGCATTCTGACTTTGCTTTAATTAAGGATGTTTCATAGCAGCACTGGCTCACAGCTTTAAAATGCCCCTTCCTCACATGTAATTAACTTATCTTCTGTGGCTTTCATTATTTTCATTTCTTTATGTTAGGGTACAACCCATTAAGCTGAGTAAGCAGGAAAAAATAGAGCATAGCCCTGGTTCTTCCATATTCTTACACAAGTTTCTTCATTTCTCCAGGTTTTGACTTTATGCTCTATAGTAGGGGTTGGCTAACTATGGATCACAAGCCAAATCCAGCCTATCACCTATTTTTATACAGCCCACGAGCTAAGAGTAGTTTCTATATTTACAAACGGTTGGGGAAAATTTTTTTTTTAAATCTTCATGGCATTTGAAGTTATATAAAATTCAAATTTCAGAGTCTATAAATTAGATGTTACTGGCACATAGCCAGGCTAATTTGTTTATGTATTTTCTTTTTTTGTGGTACGCGGGCCTCTCACTGTTGTGGTCTCTCCCGTTGCGGAGCACAGGCTCCGGACACGCAGGCTCAGTGGCCATGGCTCACGGGCCCAGCCGCTCCGCGGCATGTGGGATCTTCCCGGACCGGGGCACGAACCCGTGTCCCCTGCATCGGCAGGCGGACTCTCAACCACTGCGCCACCAGGGAAGCCCCGTTTATGTATTTTCTATAGCTGCTTGCACACCAACAATGGCAGAATTGAGTAGCTGTGACAGAGCTTTCAAAATCTACAACATTTACTAACCGGCTCTTTACAGAAAAGGTTTGCTGACCCCACTTCAGGCTGTTTAATGAATGAAAGAACTTTATTAAACTATATGAAATGAAAATATATGTAGACTTTTAAATAAATTAAAAACAATTTTAGATATTTCCCATGGATTAAGGGATCATCTTTAAAATGAATTTGGTAAGAAAAAATAGTATTCTGAATGAACAGCTAAACTGATTTTGCATCAAGAATGTCCTGGCTGCTTCCTCCAAGTACTCTTTCATTTTATTTAAACTGATGTTCTAATATTCTGGTTTCATTCAGAATTTTAACCACAAAAATCAAAGAAAGATGAGTCAGAGTCAATTCCACCTGAAGGGGACTCAGAATGGAATTCTTGAGTTGATGAGACCCAGGTTTCAGTTTTGGTTCCACCACTTATTACCCAGGAAATACAGTATTTAACATCTTTCAACCTCAGTTTTCCCATCTGTAAAGTGGCAGTAACCACATTTACCTCTAAGGCCAGACCAGACATGAGGGCACCACAGGTATTAATTTGGTGCCTTTGCTTCAAACCAATATTCTTTATTTATTTACTAATTGTTAGTGGGAATGAAGAGAAACTAAATTTTCTATTGACAAAGATAAATTGCGCCAGGGCTTCCCTGGTGTCGCAGTGGTTGAGAGTCCGCCTGCCGATGCAGGGGACACAGGTTCGTGCCCCGGTCCGGGAAGATCCCACATGCCGCGGAGCGGCTGGGCCCGTGAGCCATGGCCGCTGAGCCTGCGCGTCCGGAGCCTGTGCTCCGCAACGGGAGAGGCCACAACAGTGAGAGGCCCGCGTACCACACACACACAAAAAAAGATAAATTGCGCCATTTTTTGATGTTCAGAGTAAGGGAAGGGGTTTCTTTGTGGAAAAAAATATTTATTTATTTTTGACCGCGTTGGGTCTTCGTTGCTGTGTGCGGCTCTCTCTAGTTGCGGCGAACAGGGGCTACTGTTCGTTGTGGTGCACGGGCTTCTTGTTGCAGTGGCTTCTTTTGTTGCGGAGCACAGCCTCTAGGCGCGCAGGCTTCAGTAGTTGCAGCACTCAGGCTCAGTAGTTGCAGCAGGTGGGCCCTAGAGTGTGCGGGCTTCAGTAGTTGCCGTGCATGGGCTCTAGAGCACAGGTTCAGTAGTTGTGGCACACGGGCTTAGCCACTGCGCCACCAGGGAAGTCCGGGTTTCTTGAACTATTTGGAATCACGTTTCACTTTGCAGATTTTTCCATCACTGACAACTATGTCTGTTACTCTCAGCCACCAAGGATTAGGCTAATTGATGTGGATGTATTTATAAGTATCATTCAAAATACATTTTAAAGGTCTTTTTTTTTTCTGTTTTCAGTATTTGCAAAATGTCTCCCATCTTGTCTCTGTGTATCTGTGTGCTCACACACATGTTTTGTGTATATGGTTTTCTAAAGCAGACCACTTATTGGGGGAGATATTTAAAGTTTTATAACAGATGATAAAGGATAAATTGAACTTCCTCAGTAAGGACCGCTATATCCATGCATTGTTTGGTTCCAGTTTTGAATGTCCCCTGGTTGACTAGGCCTCAGGATTCATGCCCTGTGGTACTTAAACTTGTAAGCCCTCCAGATTCTGAAAAGACACAGATGCATAGTTGCAAGAATTGTCTTTGATTTGCATTAGAGGTCCCTAAGATCTGATGAGGTCAAAACCAATTTACATTTTGCCTATTGATTTAAGGATTTGAATATGGAAACCTGAGTTTTGTTTTTTTTAATTTATTTATTTATTTATTTTATTTTTGGCTGTGTTGGGTCTTTGTTGCGGTGCATGGGCTTCTCATTGTCGTGGCCTCTCTTGTTACAGAGCACGGGCTCTAGATGCACAGACCTCAGTAGTTGTGGCACATGGGCTCAGTAGTTGTGGCTTGCGGGCTCTAGAGCTCAGGCTCAGTAGTTGTGGCGCACAGGCTTAGTTGCTCCGCGGCATGTGGGATCTTCCCGGACCAGGGCTCGAACCGGTGTCCCTTGCATAGGCAGGCAGATTCTTAACCACTGTGCCACCAGGGAAGCCCCTGGAAACCTGAGTTAATGGGCATCAAATTTCCAATTTATTGCAGTGATATTATAAAATAGCCTCCCTGAGCTGGCTCATGGTTTAATCCTATGAGGAATAAATAAGATTGTATATATATTACATACATATCTATATCTATATACATATACATATCTATTTATCTATCTATCTATCTACCTACCTATCTATCTATAGCACTCTATTACCACACTCTTTGGGACAAAGTAGGCACTGAAAGTAAGGCACTTGATATAATTATTGCCACCTTGTTACAGGTGTCTCCTTAGAAAGAGAAGCTATATCAAAATACTATGGAGATGTGAAAGGTAGGCTCTAGAACAATGCTGTCCAACAGAACTTTCTATAATGATAAAAATGTTCATTTTATTTATCTGGGCTATCCAATGTGGTAGCCACTACCCATATGTGAACCGAGGAACGGATTTTTTTTTTAATTTAATTTTAAGTAACTTAAACTTTAAAGTCACATTAAACAGCGCGACTCTAGAATTTTTAAAGATATCAACAAAGGATTAGACAAAATAACATAGCTCTGATAACACAGGGAGAATGAATTCCTAATAAGATACCAAAATGGGAAAATCCATAATAGATACAGAGTCACATTAAAATTTGTGATAAACAGCCTTTATTTGACAGGGTTTTTCATGTAATTGATCATGCTGCAATGATGAGGGAAGGAATTATAACATCTAGGAAAGGCATTCCAAAGTGTAAGCATGCAATTTATTAATATCACATATGTTTACTCCAAAATATATTCACAAAATTAAAATAATATTTTTAATATTCACAAAATTTTAAATAATACTGAATGGAATTTCATGATTTGTGAGATCTGAGCTTTCTGCCAAAACAGAAATAACTCCAAACAGTGGATTCACTGGTGACTTCATTTTATGTACCACATTTGATTGATCAATTATCTAATTCAACAAATCTCTGGAACCCTTAGACTCAGGATATGTAAGGATGAACCAAAGAGACATAAGGAAGAACATGTCAGGAAGTAGAAGTAACCTGGGAGAAGGCCTTGTACTGGAAAGAACTGAATAAAAGCAATGTGGCTGGAGTAGAAAGAGACAGATGGAGGGGAGTACAAAAAGAGAGAGGTGGACAAGGGCTAAACCTTACAGAACCTTTAGGCCAGAGGGTGAAGTTTGAACTTTCTCCTAAGAGCAAGTGAAAGCCATTTGAAAATTTTTTTAAGTTGGGGGTTGAAAAGGGATGATGACAAGATTAGACTATTTTTAAAAATCTGATGATTGGAAATAAAACAAATGGATGGACGACTGTCTAGAGAGAAGCATGGGAACCAATCTGGGAAATATGAGGGCAACTGAGTAATACACAAGGTCTTTCAAGAATAAAGTAGATTTTATCGTATTTCATGACACAGCCCCAAAATGTTTTCCAACACAGCAGCCAGAAGGATACTTTAAAAAGCCAGATCCTGGGACTTCCCTGGTGGCACAGTGGTTAAGAATCCACCTGCCAATGCAGGGGATACGGGTTCCTGGTCCGGGTTCCTGGTCCGGGAAGATCCCACATGCTGCGGAGCAACTAACCCCGTGCACCGCACGCAACTACTAAGCCCACCTCTAGAGCCCACAAGCCACAACTACTGAGCCCACGTGCCACAACTACTGAAGCCCTCGCACCTAGAGCCCGTGCTCCACAACAAGAGAAGCCACCACAATGAGAAGTCCACTAGCAGCAACGAAGAGTAGCCCCCGCTCACCGCAACTAAAGAAAGTCCTGTGCAGCAACGAAGACCCAACACAGCCAACAATAAATTAATTAATTAAAAAATAAAAAGGTCAGATCCTATCATTTCCCTGCTTAAAACCCTCCAATGGGCCCCCTTCTCACTCAAGCCTAACACTGGCCTACAGGGCCCTATGTGATCTGGGACCTACAATCTCTCTGACCTCATGTCCTATAATTTTCACCCTCATGTCACTCCAACCCCACTGGTCTCCTAGTTGTTCCTTAAACATGCCAAGGCCTCTCTGTAGCACAGCTTTTGAACTTGCTGTCCCTTCTGCCTGGAATTCTCTTCCCATCAGATATCCCCATGGCTTCTTCCCTCATTTCTTCAAGTCTCTGTTTAAATGTCATTGACAGTGGGTGCCCCCTTATCAGCCCTAAACAACATATGTAAGATAGTACCTCCCACCTCCCAAGAGTCCCTTTTCCTGTCATCCTGTTCTCCACAGCACTTATCACCGGCTGATGTACTATTTATTTATTTGCTTGCTGTTTCTCTCCCCACTAAAATGTAAGCTCTGTGAAGACAGGGACTTTGATTTTTTCCCTGCCATATCCTCAGCACTGTAGGTATTCAATAATTATTTGGGTTTTTAAAAAATATTTATTTAAAAAAATTTTTTTTAATATTTATTGGGTTGCACTGGGTCTTAGTTGCAACAGGCAGGCTCCTTAGTTGTGGCATGCGAACTCTTAGTTGTGGCATGCACATGGGATTCAGTTCCCTGACCAGAGAGCGAACCCGGGCCCCCTGCTTTGGGAGCACAGAGTCTTAACCACTGGGCCACCAGGGAAGTCCCAATAATTATTTGTTGAGTGAACAGATGAATGAATGATGAGGGATGGACTTGATGACCTCTCTAATTCTTCCCTAGCTCACTGACTATAGTTTAGAGAACCGTGACCAGCATGTCATGTTCTGCTACTTTGTGCAGAAGCACACTCCCACCCCCCAGCTTGGGACAGTTCCAAGAATTGTGGCCAATCTCTCCCATCTTCTACTTCTTTCCCCAGCTCAGGTATCCACAAGGAACCGTGCCAACCCTTCACCCAGCACCAACTCTTTCCAGTGCCAACTACCTTCTCCTCGACTCTTTTGCTTTACCAGAGGATGAGGGAGCTGATCAGGATGGCTGAGAGCCATGAGGGCTAGACTGGGGGGAACACTTGGTGGCTGCAGCCCAATTGCAGAGCTTTGGAACTCCTCCAAGGACGCACACAGGGCAGCTGCTGCCAGACCATAAACTTGTTTCCCATATACCATATAGAACCTTTCCTGGCAGTACAATGCATAGACCACCGGTCCTGTGAAGGAGTGCCTCTACATTGGTTGTAACAGAGATGGGCCACATGTGTCAAATTCACCTGGTGAGCTATTTATTGTCTTTAGATTTTAGAGGAGGAACCAAACAAATGGGATTTTTAGTCTGTCTCAAAAGCACCAGTAATTTTTATTTTATTTTATTTTATTGGAGCACAAAGTAGAGAAAAGAAGGTGGATTAGGACTCAGAAGATCTGGATTTGAATCCCATCTTGTGACTTGGTTTGTGCTATAGCCTTGGGCGAGTAACAAAACCTCTACTGGCTACAGTTTCCCATCTGTCAATAGGAATAACTATTCCTGCTCTGCCCAACCTCTCAGGGATGTTGTGGGGATTATGAGACCATAATGGGTGCATATTAGGTGAAGTATACAATATTTTTCATACACAGAGGTTTTTATGAACAGAAACATAATGGTGGCATCGCTCAAATGCCTGACAAAATGAAAGTGATCTCTCTTCATCCAGTAATGAAAGGAAAGTTCAAGAGAGGTGAGGAAGCGGATCTTGATGCATTTTTGGACTTTGCATTTCCATGGAAACCATCAGCACACCACCTATTGTCTTTAGAGAGATATTATATTACAGATGTGTTTTTATGGCATAGACAAATTGACTACCTCTAGTAATTTAAATTCTCTTAACCAAAAAAAGATGGATTCACATAGTCATGGTGACAAGTTAAAATTATGGCTCTCAGAAGGAATTTACTTTTTTAAAAATGGTTGGTTTGACTGTATATATATGTGTGTGTATATATATATGTAGGTATATATATGCATGCGTATACATATGCTTATTTTAAATAAGTGTGCATGCAGAAATGCTTTTAAAATATACTCCACATAATTTTAACCTAAGCACAATAGTTTAATTAAGATTGACATGCAAAGTACAATGTTATGAAAGAAAATGTCATCATCTTTTTTGAGCACGAAAGAGGCTCTAACATAGTATTCATCCGTCATTTGCAAGCGTGAGGCTACTGTAAATCTAGAGAAGTGGCGAGACTGGTCTACTGTTTCTGGGAAAAAGGATAGGTGGGCACAGGGGAAATCCCAAATGAAAATTCTACAGCAAGTAGAATTAAGTGATCTGTATGTCTCTTCCCACACATTAGAAAAGACTTGAGATTTATCAAAGAGAAAAATCTAAAATTGCCTTGGGTGGTTGATTCTGAGAATGAGGCAACCTCCTGTTCTGCGTAACCCTAACATGAGGTCTCAATGTTCAGTTTTCAAAGGGTCATCATCCAGTCTGGGACTGAGCCGCGGCCTTGGCATCTTTACACATGTGTTTCATGACTCAGAAGTTCCTCTGCAGGATGAGGATGGGAAAGAGGGTGGAATCCTACCAGCAATGTAGGCCTTGGTCACAGCTGTGCCTTGGTGACAGGAAGAGTAAAACTAAACTGCTGAAATAAGGGTTTGAGTTTATGTGTGAATTTCAAGTGTCTGTGATAGTCCCATCTGCATAGCATGGAACTCTAACGTGGCACACCTTGTTGAAACCGGCAGGTTTGCAAGGATTTCTTTTCTTTTCTTTTCTTTTTTGGCTGCACTGCACAGCATGCAGGGATCTTAGTTCCCCAACCAGGAATCGAACCTGTGTCCCCTGCAGTGGAAGCATGGAGTCTTAACCACTGGACCACAGGGGACGTCCTCTGCAAGAATTTCCGAGCGATGAGATGAAGCTATGGGTTTCTCCCATTTTGCCGGTTAATGTTTGCTCTGGTTGGGAGAAGATTGGTGTGTATCTGGTGGTTCTGACTATGTCACTTGTGGTCATTCTGTCCTCTCCGGAGCTGAAAACCTCACTCTTCAAACCTGCCCCTTGGTTCCTGGTTGTTCATATGTTCAGCAGCCTATGGATCCCATTGTCTTCCATGCATGTTTTAATCATGCAACACATGAAGCTTGTGAAATGGAATATCCACATTATATAAATTGCAATAATCAGCTCTTGACAGATTTCTACAAAATGTATGTCAGTAACTTCCTTCAATGTCCTGAGACATTTTACAAAGAATCATTGTCAGTGTTTCAGAGAGAAAGAAAAATGAGATAGTTATCTATACTATTTCTCCATTCTAGTATTGCATGTGCCTGGAAGCCAACCAGATTTCTAACAGGGTTTAAAATGTCAGCCAGAATGTACTGAATATATAGTAGAGGCTAAGATTAAATTTCCTTTGGTTTACTTAGATAAACTGGGCTTGGGGTTAGCTTGGGGGAGGGAAGGAGTCACTGGTCTAATAATATAATTCATTGCCCTTTAATAAATCTTTTCTTACTTTCCCCTTCAATTTCTGCTCTTCTACGCTTTTTATCATATCCAGAGAGTCAGGCAATAGTCAGGTCTATTAAATAGCATCTTGTTTGAATATGTTCTAAAAAAAAATTACCATGAAAAAAAATTAGTCATCAAATTGCACACATTTCTCTACACCATGAGAAAATATAAATGAAGCAATTCGAATTACTTTATACTCTCCCTAAACTGAATAAAGATGTGCAGTTCCCCCAATGAGAATGAATTTGCTTATATCAGTCCCAAACAGCATTACTTTGTTTGAAAATCAAATGGACAAGGATGTTTTCTATTTGATGAAAAACAGTCTCTACGCTTAAGTTGCAAACAAAGCTGCTAAGTTCCCATGTCACTCCTGGACCCATTTGAGTTTTCCTGGAAATGCTCCAGGTTCAGCCCAGCATGGCAAGAAGCACAGGCTTCTGGGACACTTCTTGGGCCACATCTGTAGCTGAAAGAGCTCTTCAGAGCTCTCTGCACCTGTCTCCCTGCTGATATTGGCAAAAGCAGAGCCATTATTGTTGAAGCTCTACAACTCTTTAAAAAAAAAAAAGGCTGTTGGCAATATCCAAGCTCCTTCTCTTCTGCCATACTCCTTCTCTTTTTAAGGTCTAGGAGCTGCCAGTGGTCACTAGCCCAGTTCCCCTTCCTCTGTGTAAGCTCCAGGATTAAAATCCTGCCATCAAGGAGTTCACGTTTCCTCGGCTCAGGAGAAAGAATCACCATGATCCTGTGCTTTTAAGTCCTGATGAATTCTAACTACCTTCTCATATACATGGCTTAATTATAGCGATGAATTTTATATGTGATTGAGGTGCCATGACTTCACCATCATATTTTTTTTTTTTTTTTTTTTTTTTTTTTTTTGCTGTACGCGGGCCTCTCACTGCTGTGGCCTCTCCCGTTGCGGAGCACAGGCTCCGGACACACAGGCTCCGCGGCCATGGCTCGCGGGCCCAGCCGCTGCGCGGCATGTGGGATCTTCCGGGATAGGGGCACGAACCCGTGTCCCCTGCATCGGCAGGCGGACTCTCAACCACTGCGCCACCAGGGAAGCCCCACCATCATATTTTGAACATAGATGATTATAGTTTATTGTTTAATTCATGAGAATAAAATGATGTAAGTTTTGTGATTATAGACATATGGACCTAGGTGGGGCACTCAGGGTAAGTCCCCTGCCTCAAACCAGAAATGGACATTAACTGTCTTTCAAAGATGGTCTTTGTTTGTCTATCCCTATCGACCTCAGAAAAAATATAAACAAACAAAAAGCTGGATACATTTTTAAACAAAAGAGACTGACTTTTCCTCTACAATCCTTATCCCAGTGACTCTACTTGGGAAAAAGAAGAGGCAGTGACATAAATCTTATCAGCATTTCTTCTCTTGGTGGGAGACTTTCCTTAAAGATGATTTAGTTTGATCCCTCTATTCAACAGATGAGGGAAGGGAAGCCCAGAAAGTCTCAAGGAATTATAAGTGTTTGACAGAGAACTGACACTGGAACCTCAGACTCGCTATGTCTGTCTAATCCAGTATTTTCAGCATTGTTTCACCATACTTCTGGGTCATTAAATCACCTGTGGGCACATGGGCAGAATTGTACATGCAACATTTTCAGCCATTCCATACAGGCCTCTGGAGTGTAGTCTTTGTGCTAAAATAAAATCTGTCTTTTCTACTGTTTGCACAAGGCCAGTACAGGTAGATAGGCCATACTTTCCCTAAGGCTGTAGAATATTTCTGTACTTTGAGGAAGGCTGTGGCCAGGACAGAGGTGGGGTAGGGCAATGGTTTTCAAGTGCTTTCACCACAGTAAGAAATACATTTCATATTGTGACAAATCCCAAATAACATGACTATGAAGATGCAAGTATATGCATACAATGTAACTGAAATAAACTCCACAGAAAAACACTTGCCGTTATTATTTCAATGAATTCAGCTCTATTATATATATATATATATATATACACACACACATACACACACACACGTATATATATAGATATATATATATTTAGTTTGTGACCCGCTGAATAGATTTCATGTCCCTTTCACCCTTTCATGAATGGAACATGAGTCCAGAGCTTTATTCAGTGGGGATGTATCTCATTTTCCTCATCATACTATTCCTGCCCCAAATACAACCAAGCATATTTATTTCTTAATGTAGATCCAACCATACCCTATAAAACATTTAATTGGGAGCCATCTTGGTTGGTCTCAGCATGATCAAAGGCCTTTCCTGTCAGCGTGTCCATGGGTGTGTCCTAGGAGAGCAGATGCTCTTTAAGAACTGGGCTTGTGTCTCCTCTTTCAAGCTGCTGAACCATCTTTTGGGTCCCCTCCCCATCTCTCTTCCCAAATAGGAGTGATCAGTAAATGGTTGCAAGCCAACCTGTTCTACTCTATGCTGTGACCTTGAGCAAGTCACTTAAACTCTTTGATCCTGAGTCTCCTGATCTATAAAATTAAAAAAAATTAATTCCATCTCACAAGGCTATTGTGAAAGGCAAAAAATATATTAAATGAGAAACTGCCTTCTCAAGTTTAAAGTAAATGTTAGGCATAATTATAATTTTACCTATAACACTGTAGGCCATGACACATTAGAATTAAATGTACAATGACATAGTGAACTGAAGCTCTGGGAAGTTTCCTGATGCTTCTGCAACTCTCTGGTATTTAATAAACTAACAAACACATTAATATATTCTAAAAGCAGATTATTAAATCTATCAGTATCTATATAAAGTTATATGTCGCTACCTAACAAACCGTCTTAAAACTTATTGACTTAAATTCATAGAGAAATAAAGTAGAACAGTGGTTACCAGGGCTGGGGAGGAGGAATGGGGAGTTAGTGTTTAATGGGGACAGAGTTTCACTTTGAGATGATGAAAAGATTCTGGAGATAGATCATGCTGGTGGTTGCACAATAATGTGGATGTACTTAATGCCACAGAACTCTGTACACTTAAAAATGGTTACAATGGTAAATTTTGTTATGTATGTTTCACAATAGAAAAGAAACACAATGACTTAAAACCACAACCCTTTTAGAGCCAGGATTTGGGGCAGTGCTCAGCAGGCTTGGGTCAGATTGCCCATTGTGGTGTCTCTTGGGACAGTTCACATGGCTTCATTGACCACTTTGATGCTGTCTTTTAGCTGAGATGCCTCTGTTGTCCACATGGCTCTCAGCCTCTGAGGCTTCTCAATACCTGTGTCCTCTCTCTATAGCTGGACAGCCTGGACTTCTTTACAAGGCAGTTGGGTTCTGAGAGAGAAAGCAGAAGCTCCAGATCTCTTAAAGGCTTGAAGTCCCAGGAAGTTGCTTCCATCCTATGCTATTGGCCAAGTCAGCCATTATGCTGGCACAGATTCAGTGTGGAAGGGGACTGCACATGAATTCAGGGAGGCATGGTTCATGTAGAACCATTTTCTAACAATGTACTGCAGGCTCCATGCCACATTGGTATCATCTCTCCCTGCTCTGCTTATCTTGAATTCTGTTCTAGTGCAATTTCTACATATTAGCAGTGCGGGTAGTGGGTAAGAGGATGGACTCTTGCAGGAGGCTTCAAATGTTGGCTCTGCCGTTTGTTGGTTCTGTGACCTTTGGCAAGTTATTCATTGTATCTGTGTCTCAGTTTTCTTATCTGTGAAATGGGGATGGCAATAGTATTTATCTCATTGTGTTGTAAATATTAAATGATGAATCTGAACTGAAAACTTAGTAACAGTGCCTGGCACGAAGTAAGAACTATATAAACATTTGCTATTATTGTTGCTGTTGTTTTTGTCTATTTTGCTATAAAACAAATAGGGTGATACGGTGGGAAAGGGAGTATTTAGGGCTAACTGAGGCAGAAAGGCTAGAAACTTGCTTAAGTACACAGGACCTCCCTGCCTCACTGTTCTCACTTACATCTAGATCCCTTGCTGACATTTAAGCCTCTTTCCTTTTGTTCTGCCCACAGGAGACATGGAGAACAGCTGATCAATATCTCCTCATAATAATCCCCTGAACACCTGAAGACAGCTGTGAGAGCTTAAAGATTTGCTGAGGCTAATCTGAACACAGGTAATTGAGTTGATGATATGTTCAAATGCACATAAACTGGTGCTGGGCACAGCTGTGAAGTAGTAATAGGCACCTCACACTTCCCTTCACCCCCCTTAGGAGCTGGAGTGGTGGGTCTTGTCTGTATGCAGTTAGGGAGTGAGTCTCCTCTTTCTGAGCAGAAACCTGGAGCGGGTTTCTGAGGAGGAGGACAATGCAAGCAGGGCCTGAGAGGCGCCACGTGTATGGCACTCTGCTGGTTCAAAAGAAGAGCTAAACCCAGGAACCAATCACGTTGAGCAGTTAATTAACACCTCCTGTTTATTTCAGTGAGCTCTTGTGGAGCTCACCAGTGGACCTAGTGCTTAATCCAATAGGCACTTTTCAACCCTCAGCTTCCTAGACAGCACTGTCATACTTGTCATCCTCTCCTGTTTTGGAGTGAGGCAGAACATTGTGGGTTTTTTTCAAGTATTGGAGCCAGAACGCCTGGATTCTAGTTCTGGCTCTGCCACTTACCAGCTGCATGACCTTGTACAAGTTACTTGGCTGGTCAGTTTCACCTTCATCCTCATCTTCATCTGTAAAATGGGTTTGACAATAGTTCTAAATTATTGCGTTGTATGTATGTATTTATTTATTTATTTTGGCTGCTTTGGGTCTTCGTTGCTGCGCTCAGGCTTTCTCTAGTAGTAGAGAGTGGGGGCTACTCTTCGTTGTGGTGCGCGGGCTTCTCGTTGCAGTGCCTTCTCTTATTGCAGAGCATGGGCTCCAGGCGTGTGGGCTTCAGTAGTTATGGCACACAGGCTTAGTAGTTGTGGCTCGCGGGCTCTAGAGCGCAGGCTCAGTAGTTGTGGCACACGGGCTTAGTTGCTCCGCAGCATGTGGGATCTTCCTGGACCAGGGCTTGAACCCATGTCCCCTGAATTGGCAGAAGGATTCTTTTTTTTTTTTAATTAATTTATTTATTTTTTTTTGGCTGTTTGGGTCTTCGTTTCTAGGCGAGGGTTTTCTCTAGTTGTGGCGAGCGGGGGCCACTCTTCATCGCGGTGCACGGGCCTCTCACTATCGCGGCTTCTCTTGTTGCGGAGCACAGGCTCCAGACACGCAGGCTCAGTAGTTGTGGTTCACGGGCCCAGTTGCTCCGCGGCATGTGGGATCTTCCCGGACCAGGGCTCGAACCCGTGTCCCCTGCATTGGCAGGCAGACTCTCAACCATTGCGCCACCAGGGAAGCCCCCTGCAGATGGATTCTTAACCACTGTGCCACCAGGGAAGTGCCAGGGTTCTCGAAATATTAAAAAAGAATTTTTTTTTTCTTAGCACAGCTGGGGAGCCATGGTAAGGATTAAAAATATTTTTTAAAAAACTCTTCTCCACTGACTTCTGGGATAGTGGCTCTTCTTCTGCCTGTTAGACCACTCCTTCTATGCCTCTTTAGCCAACACTTTTCTTTCACTCATCCATGAAAAATTAGCAGTTTCCCCAATGTCCTATCTTTGATCCTCTCCTCTTCTCATTTTGTGTAACCTCCTATATGATTCATGCCCTTGGACTCAATTACTATCTGTACACTGATGTTTTGCAAACCTTTATCTCTAGGCTCCCTTTTCATTGTAGAGTATCTCTATCTGGATAGTCCAAGGCTCTTTAAATTCAAAAGGTCTAACACCAGGACATCTACCCCTGGCTATGATGGAGTAGAAACTGGTCACAGATTAGCCATCCCACCACTTAAAAAAAAAAATCACTAAGGTGAGCAAAATATTTGAGTCAGCTGTTTCAGGCAGAGCACAAGTCTGTGATCCTTAAGAGAAATTCAAGCGGTGAGGCCCAGAATCACTCTGCCTCTTTATCTGGGGGCTATTTCCCAACCAAGAAGCAATGAGCTGAGGTACCAGCTAAGCTGAGCAGACAGAGATTGGAGTCTGGGGCAGCTGAGCACCTCTAATCTGCAAGGTAGGGCACTGAGAGAAGGGAGCTTTGCGGAGGGAGGGCTCCAAAAATCCTGTGAGGATCCTCTGTGGGTGCTTGGCTAAAAGCTGGTTTGCACATGTATAAGGTGAAAGTATGCAAGGATTTCCAGATACCAACTTCTGTGGGGTTGAAAGCTGAGCAGGGTTATTAGAATTCAAGCAGTGATGAGGGTCATTGGAGTGGTGGCCCAGCCTAAGTGGAAGGCCACATTAACACTTTGTTAATAACACCTCAGGCATCCAGCTGGGACACCAGAAAGAACACATTTTAAAAGTAAGGATAATGTTCTAAAGCAGCATTTCTAAATAGCTGTTCCTGGGCCAGTAGCATTAGCATCACCTGGAAATTTGTTAGACATGCAGTTGGAAATACTAATTCTAGAGTCCCACCTCAGATCTACTTCATCAGAGACTCAAGGGAAGATGCCTAGAAATGTGTTGTTTTTTGTTTTTTTTTTTTGCGATACGCGGCCCTCACACTGTTGTGGCCTCTCCCGCTGCGGAGCACAGGCTCCAGATGCACAGGCCTAGCGGCCATGGCTCACAGGACCAGCCGCTCCGCGGCATGTGGGATCCCCCCAGACCGGGGCACGAACCCGTGTCCCCTGCATCAGCAGGCGGACCCTCAAGCACTGCGCCACCAGGGAAGCCCTAGAAATGTGTTTTTAACAAGCTCTTCAGATGATTCTGATACATGCTAAAATTCGAGAACAGCTGCCCTAAAGGAAGACCTACAATAGAACTGCCCTAACAACGCCTAACACCAAGCTTGACAAGATCACAGGAGAAACAGTGTGAAGGCTGAGTGCACTAAGTCAGAGGGCTTGGGAAGATAGCTTGGACTTTCCAAAGATCTACCCTAAAAACTTAAAGCAAACAAACAAACAAAAATGCCTACACAAGTTCAAAGTGGCCAGACAATAAGTGAACTGCCTACTACAACAAAAATCAAAACTTTTCAGAGGAAAATAACATAGTACAGAATCCACAATTTCTACAATGCATCATCTGTAGCCTTAAGTATGACAATAAAAAATTACTAGACACGCTTTTACATTGGGACTTGGGAGCTGCTCTGTGGTGCTGGGAACAATAGTTTTCAGTGTAATGGAGCTCTTATGTGGAGAGCCTAAGCTTTTTTTAGATGCAAAGGAAATTTTCAAAACATACAGGAGAATATTGACTGGAAAATGACTTGGTTAAAACGTGATGATCTTACCAGCATCCTGCAGGTCGATGAATATTAAAGAAGCTAGGGATGTCACTGATAGATGAGCAGCTTTATTTTGAATGAGGGGGCTGTCTGCCTATTGAAAGAGGCCAGTTTGCTGTGAAGTTCCTAAGGTGTAAACATTTCTGGCTAGTGCCAGATTTGAGATTTACTTTGTTGTATGAAAAACTGGTGATCAGGAAAACCTCTTCATTTTATGGATATGGAAAGAGAACAAAAATCAAGACGGATTATATTTTTTAATTTTGAAATTGATTTGTAAATAGATTTCTGAACCAACATCGGATCTAGATTAATGCATCCATAAGATTCAAGCCATTTCTATTTAATCATGTCACTGCCCTAGAGTCATAACCTGTTAACCAGTATATTACTTTCTAGCTCTGGAACTATTTTTAATGGAAAATTCTTTTTCAGTTATCCAGCCTTGTAATTAAATAATTTTGAATGAATGTTCAGCCTTTGGTCGCCTCTCTGAATTTAAAATGCATGATTGTAATTACAGCCAAGTGAAAGTTTATAATACTGTGGGAAAATCCTTAGTAAGGTTTTTAGGGAGAGATGACTTGGTTTGGCAATCACAAGAACGGAGGATATGGAAAACCTTGGCTTTGTGCAGGGTACTAAGTATTACCGAATTAATGGAGGTGAGAGCATAGTGGAGAGACAGGATCTATTACTAGGGTGAGGGGAGAGAAAGCCAGGCATCAAAACAACCAGTATAATTACTAGCTGAATTATGGAATATTTAGTCCTAGTGTAATAGTAATATGAAAGGGTATTTATGCTAAAAATAGGGAGGAGTAATGCTGAAAATTAAGAGAGCACAACGTAAAAATCAAGAGTCATGAGGGAAGGTTACTGATAAAATCTGGGTTAAAACTGGTCAAACATTGTACAGAATGGGTAAGTGTAAACAGTAATAGCATCTGATCTAACCAAGGTGGTTAGGCCCCATGCATAATCATTTTCCCTAAATAGCTACATGAATAAATTGTTTCCAAGCGCATATTTAAATGTCACAGTCAGATGCCAATATTCTTGTCATCTTATAATAAACTCTTTTTCTTTAAAAAAAAATTACTAGACACACACACAAAGGAAAACAAAAGTAGAAAATAGAAATCAACCCTAAGATTATTCAGATATTGGATTTAGTAGACAAAGACATTAAGGCAGCTATTATAAAGATAGTCAAAAAATTAAAGGCAAATATGTTTAAGATAAACAAAAGTATGATCTGAATGAGTAAATAAGTAGGGAATAGATAGGGAATCTTGAAGATGGGAACTATAAAATAGCAACGTAAACCCCAGAACTTTTCAAAGTAAAACAAGATAACACAATTCACTAGTGGCTTAACAGCAGATGGAAGATGGTAGAAGAGTCAGTAAACCTCAGGATTAATCAATAGAAATTATCCAATTTGAAGAACAGAAAAATAATTGAAGGAAAATGAATAGATCCTCTGAGACCTGTGGGATAATATCAGATGTATGTGTAATTGGTGTCCCAAAAGGAGACAGTGAAAATGGGACAGAAATATAATAGAAGAAAAATATTCCCAAATTTGATGAAACTGTCAACTTAACAAACCTCCAAAGCTCAGTGAACCCCAGGCAATGTAAATACAAAGAAAAACTACCAGATACATCATTGTCAGGTTACCAAAAAATACAAAAATAAAAATAAAGAGAAAAATTTGAAAGCAGCCAGAGAAGAATAATGCATTACATATGGGGCAACAACCATATGGAGGTGACCAACTTCTTGTCAGAAACTGGAGAGAAGACAATGGAATGACAGCTTCAAAGTGCTGAAAGAGTCCATCACCAAATTTATTACCTTTCCACTTCTCACTGTGCTCATCATTCTCTAATCTCTGTTTGAATTACTGGTCACCATCCATTTGACATTCCAAATCAGAAAATTGGGAATCATTCTAGATACCTGCTTGTCCTCTCTCCTTACATAATTGCCCATCAGATCTTTTTGATTCTACTTTTAAAATGTCACTAAACTAGTACCACCTGTTCATCCCCATTTCTATTGCTTTAGGTCAGGCTCCTGCTAGCTAATCTTCAGAAGTCAGATTGCCTGGGTTTGAATTTTGCCTTACTAGGTGTAACTTTGGGCACATTCTTTGACTTTTCTGAGACTCAGTTTCCTGATCTGTAAAATGGGAATACATAATAATAATAATAATAAACCTATCTGTGGAGAATTTTAAGATTGTACAGAAATTTTTTGTCTCCTCCATAACAGTCCCAGGTGAACTGGGTTATGCTACAGTTACAAACATCCTTCAAATCTCAGTGACCTACAACTGGAAGTCAATGGGTGCTCTGCTATCTGTTGTTCTCACTCTGGAACTTGGATGAAAGGAGCAGCCACTACGTGGAATACTGCCAGATGTCATGGCAGAGAGAAAGCAAGAGCCTAACAAATTTTGTTCCAGTTCTTAGTTCTTAAAGACTCCTAGTTTTCAAAGCTTCTTCCATTTCTTTGGCCAAATTAGGTCACACGGCTCACCATATCCAACTTCAAAAGCAGGTCAGAGCAAGAGGGAGGAGAAATGGGGAAATATGTATATGTATAGCTGATTCACTTTGTTATACAGCAGAAACTAACACACTATTGTAAAGCAGTTATACTCCAATAAAGATGTTAAAATAAATAAATAAATAAAATTAAGTAAACCATTAAAAGAAAAAAAAAGAAAAAAGCAGGTCAGAAATGTGCAGTTTTATTCTATGCTCAGAACAGGATGTGGTAGTAATTAGTGCTGGTGTCTGAATATTTCTGGTTCTCCTTTTGGACTCGTGGTAGGGTTGCACTTCCCTTCTCCCCTGGAGTTGGCTGTGGCCATGTGACACTTGGGCAGAAGCTTCGAGAGCCTATACACAATGAACCACACTCCCTGCCTACTGCTGGGATGATGATCCCCCCTCACTGCTGTGAGGTATATATTGAGATGAAGTCTCCATTATCCTGGGTTTCTTTGTGGCTATGAGGAGCATTGCTCCCTGGCCAACCTGCATGGGACATGTGGTAGAAGCAAAGAATTATTTTGGTTGTTTTATGCCACTGAGACTTTGGGGTTGTTTCCTGTCACAGCATAACCTAACCTGCCCTAATATACTACCTTATAGAATCATTGTGAGGATTAAATAACTTATGTCATGGGCTTAGCACAAGGGTAACACTCAATATATGTTAGTAATTACCATTCTTGCTTGAACTCTCATACTAACCTCATAACCACTGGTGTCTGACCCTGCCCCATTTACTCCATCTACTCCATTGCCACTAGAGAGATCTTCCTAAGATGCTAATCTGATCGTTCACTTCCTATGTGAAATCCTTCAGTTTTCTCCTGACTTTGATTAAGCCTAAATTCCCTAGCAGGGGTCTAGAGCTTCCATGGCCTGGACCCTGCCTGCCTCTCCAGTCTCATCTCCCACTAATCTCGCAAAGGTCCCCTGGGATGCAGCCACATCAGGCAACCAGTCCTTGTTCTGCTCTTCTTACATTCATATCATTGCAAATACTGTTCCTTCTGCCTGGAATGCCCTTCCTTCCCTCGTCCACAAGGCAAACTGCTTATCGTTCTTCAAGACAGCTCGAAGATCATCTCCTCTATGAATCTACTCTGATACACTCAGTAAGAGTTAGCTATAGTCCTCTGTTATGCACTAATTGTTTCCTTGTCTATTTTCATTAGACTGTAGCCCTGAATGGCAAAGACTTTGCCCACTTCTTTTTTGTAGCCCAAGTGCTTAGCACCGTGCCTTCCATGAGCCAATTATGTGTTTAATACCTGTTTATTGAAAGAGTGAATAAATGACTATTTATTGAAATACTGTTTCTAATACATTCATTAATTAGGACACACCAAGGTGGGCAAAGTTTCCAGTTTTTCTTCTTAGACATGACAGGACCTAAAAATAGAAAAGATTTTCAAAATAAAAGCAATGCCAACTAAGGTAATTTGTAATTCCATATTTTTTATTCTGAAGATTCCAGGACTCATCTCCAAATTCAGTTCCATGATTGTCACATAAGTGGTAAGGTAATGTAATAGGTAGAGGTGATAGCTGTTACATGAAATGCTTATTTTTTGACATTTTGAATACCTGAGATACTTTATATGACAATATTTTTGATATAATGCAAAAACAAACCATCAATAGATAAAATTCCTCAGGAATATACTTCTAATTAGTATTCTATGGGTGCACTTTCTTTTACAAATTCTAGTTTTAATAGCCTTGAACATCTGCAGTCACTTTTCTGGTAGGATTACTGCCCTTTTTATGGCAGATATTTACTATTCCTTTAATCTGCAGCTTCTTTGAGAGTTCTTTATTGTCTCTCTTACTAAGAATGGTAGCTTTTTTCTGTTCAGTTTTCAGATCTTTTTACCTCCACTTCCACCATAAAATTCATAACCATTACGAAGGGTATTGTTTGAGATTTTTCCAACAAAACTTTCTCTTCCTGAGTCCATGACTTGATTTCTATGGGCCATAAAAATTCCAGAACCCTTATACTGCGCATTACTATCAAACTAACATAGTTTTGCAAGGCTGAGGTAGTCCAATAGCAAAATTTCTAAATAAGGGAACTCTAAAAACCAGACTTCCCTGGTGGCACAGTGGTTAAAAAAATCCACCTGCCAATGCAGGGAACATGGGTTCGAGCCCTGGTCCGGGAAGATCCCACATGCCACGGAGCAACTAAGCCTGTGCGCCACAACCACTGAGCCTGCACTCTAGAGCCTGCGAGCCACAACTACTGAGCCCACATGCCACAACTACAGAAGCCCGCGCACCTAGATCTCGTGCTCCACAACAAGAGAAGCCACCGCAATGAGAAGCCGGCACACCGCAACAAAGAGTAGTCCTCGCTCGTCACAACTAGAGAAAGCCCGCGCGTAGCAACCAAGACCCAACGCAGCCAAAAATTAATTAATTAATTTTAAAAAGAGAGAGAGAACTCTAAACACCTAAGAAATATATCTCAAAGATTTATAAAGATCAGATGGAGCAGAGGTTGAGGTGAGGAGGGCATGCAATAATCAGTAAGGAAAGGAATCTTGAAACGTGGGTATAAATCAACCCGTGTGTGGCAGAGTACAGGGACCCAGAGTGACTTGGAGAAGGTCTTCACATAGGAAACTGCCTCTGCAGGTTACGTCTTTAGAAAAAAAGGAAACATGGCTAATGAAGAGATAAGTGTAGCTCCCAGTCAAGGAAAGGCATGACTCAGAAATGCAACACTTCTGAGAAAAAATGTGGTACCACCCACATGGGCTAGTCTTTAGACCTGGGAGTTGGTGTAACTGCACTTAGCAGATGGGAGGAAAGAGAAGAGCAGAAACACAGTTCTGGGACAGGAAAAGGACATCACCAAAAATACTTATCTCCTCTCATACACCAGGGTGTTTTGACTCTCCAAAGACAAAAATGACTTCAACCATAGGGACTTCCCTGGTGGTCCAGTGGTTAAGACTCTGTGCTTCCACCACAGGGGGCGTGAGTTAGATCCTTGGTCAGGGAATTAAGATCCCACATGCTGCATGGCACAGCCAAAAAAACAAAAAAACAAAAAAAACAATAAAGGCTTCAGCCGTTGTTGGTGATTTCAAAAAGGAAATGTAAATTCCACAAAGAGAAAGAATTGGATCAATAGCACAACCGTGTCAGCAGTGGTGGGAAAACATATGTCATGTGGTGACTGAGCTGACATTTTAAATTTATTTATTTATTTATTTATTTTTGGCTGCACTGGGTCTTCGTTGCTGCGCGTGGGCTTTCTCTAGTTGTGGCGAGTGGGGGCTACTCTTCATTGCGGTACACAGGCTTCTCATTGCGGTAGCTTCTCTTGTTGCAGAGCACGGGCTCTAGGCGCAAGGGCTTCAGTAGTTGTGGCTCACAGGCTCTGGAGCGCAAGCTCGATAGCTGTGGAGCACGGGCTTAGTTGCTCCAAGGCATGTGGGATATTTCCAGTCCAGGGCTCAAACCCGCGTCCCCTGCCATGGCAGACGGATTCTCAACCACTGTGCCACCAGGGAAGCCCTGAGCTGACATTTTAGGTTCAAATAGTCTGTCGAATTGTGAAGGGGACCCACCCAGCGTTTAGCATATTGTGTCTATGAGAAAACATGCTCTCGGTTGAAAATGAGGCTGGAGTACAGGCTATTTCTCATTTGTGGCAGTTTGTATCCAAGTAGCCACCTCTTTCAAGTGCATAACATCTTTAGCAGAATATGACTAGTCATGCATTGCAAAGGAACTGGCAAATTAAACATTTAATGGTCACTGAACAGAAAAGTCCATTTTTATTTTTATAAAGAAACCAACTGCATAGATACAAGGAACAACAAAAGGAATGTAGTTACTGAAGTCAGTTCTTTCTTGGACTGGGTCTGAAATACTCTGAACATATGGATTGTTTATTATTACTGTTTATTAGTTGTAGTGAAACGTGCTTTAGAGAAAGACCACATCAGATCACATAATAAAATTATGTGATTAGCAAGGAGTTCCCAACATTGATCAATCCAGATTGATATTGTAGTTCTTGGTCTTCCATTTCCTAAACTTGCTTCAGGTAATAGACCCGGGGATCTGATCATTCTTTGTTATTTCAGATGAAAATGAACGAACAAAAATAGAAGTAATGGTCTGTGTGGAAGTATTTGCTGGCATTAAGTTAGGGTTTCAAGGAGAGGGACGTGTCTGCTCCCTATGTTGGGTATCTGTTGTCTCTGTGGTAGCTTGAAAAGCAAGTTAAATATTATGCTGGTCAGGACACACATCTACCCAAATGTCTTTGTATTTTCAAGTTAAAATGAAATAACTTTTCCCAATTTTAGAAAGAGATAAAAGGCCATCTTTATTTTGAGTGATATTACCTGAAAAGAGCAATTTTTCCCCGGTGGCAAAGAATCCCCCAATTGTTTCAAAGAATGTCTGAAACACCAAAAGCTGAAACCACTGGATTAGATGGGGATTCAGGAGTCTTCTGTGATAGAGAACTAGGCCAAGTTGAAAATTTTTTGCAAGGAGGACCAGAGATTAAGGAAGTCCATCTTCAAAATACACTTGAAAAGCCTTAAGAGCATGCCAGTGTAAGAAGTCAGCAAATTGGTGAGACTGAGGATTAACAGCTATACAGGATGGTTGGTTTAGTAATGCTCCTGAACTCAGAGAGCGTTTGTTTCTCTGACTCATGTGGGTCAACCAGAGGGCAGTGTACAGGTAAGGTGGGGGAAGGGATGATGGTATGTAGTTGTTAATACCATATTCCTAAGTTATTATTGATTCTATATACTTTAATGATTATGTATAATTTATCTTAAAATTTCACATAATCTTAAAGCAGGAAATGAGATTTTTATACTGATTAAATAAATGCATAGGTTAAAATGTACCAAATGGTACTTGAGGGCCCTCATTTAGACTCCCTTTTGCAGAGTTCACGGTAGCCCTTTCAAATAGATTGGTCATGATTCACAATACTTACAATCATTTAAACTATAATCTCAAGAGAAATGATAAAATCAAAATCTTCCTACCTAACCACTAGTGACTCAGTTTTTACTCTATAAGGATTTCTGTCCTTTCTTCAAAGTATCCACCATTGTTAAGGGTGAAAGGGACATAGCCAACATCCCAGTGGTCCTTTTCTACAGGAGGGTGAAGTCTGTCTGCTTTCAAAGTACCAGCTACTTCTACCACTACACACTGTAACTGTGTCCAAAAGGAAGAGTATAGTCAGAGAAAGCTCCCAGAATACATAATCCCTTATAAAACATGTTCAGCTGGAGCACAGACCCTTTCAAGTACAATGTATAGCCCCATGGTGACTTATCTGAATGCTCCACTCAAAGCTTACTCTGGATGGCAGGGTCAGATTGAGACTGCAAAACTGTACAAGTGTGCTTCCAAGCATCTCCACCAAAAACTTCCACTGAGCCATGCAGATGGTCTGGTTAGATCACTAGTCTTTGGGCGGGTATGATGCCTTCCTGCCTTAAATGTATGCCCATCAACCTTTTAGGTTTCATTGCCATTCCCACACAAAGAGGCCCTTACACTGTCAGAAAGTTCTAGATCAATGGTCCCCAACCTTCTTCTTTATTAAAATCTCCTTATTAGCATCAACACATTGTAACTTTATTTGGACTTTTATTGAGTGAGAAAACTACATAACTGAAAAAAAAATACTAGCAACCTAAAATTGAGAATTAACTTATTAATCAACATTATCTATAGGTATTTTAAAAAATAATAGTTATATATGAAATATAGTCAGTCTTCAGGCAAGACTTGAAGACCTGTTTTACTTAAGGCTCTTTTGGTTGCAAATAACAGAAACAAACTCTGGCCAGAATAGATTAAAAGGTTCCAAGGAAAAGATAAACACCAAGCCGTGGGAAGGGTCATGGTCAGTGGCAGTTCATGGCTTCATTTGTCTAGTTGATGACAAGAGTCAACTCATCCCAAAGAGTTACACCCTCCCAAAAGGGAGAGATCTTCAAAAACTTACTCAAATTCTATAGCTTTTTTTCCTGAAGGTCACACAGTATTAGTTGGCTAGGGCTGCCATAACAAAATTCCATAGTCTGTGTTGCTTAACAGAATTTTTTTTTCACAGTTCTGGAGGGTGGAAATCCAAGGTCAAGGTGCCAGCAGGATTGGTTTCTCCTGAGGCGTCTCTCCTTGGCTTGCAGATTTTCATCTTCTCATTGTGTCCTCACATGGTATTTTCTCTCTGTGCACATCCCTGGTGTCTCTTGCCCTTTTTATAAGAACACTAGTCATATTGGATTAGGGTCACCCTTGTAATCTCATTTAACCTTAGTTACTTCTTTAAAGGTCCTATCCCCAAATACAGTCACATTGGGGTGGGGGAGTAGGGCTTCAACATATGAATTATGAAGGGACACAATTTAGTCTATAATAGACACCATATCTGTTTTTTTCTCAGTAGGACTTATAAACTGCCATTGGCCAAAAGCACAAGAATCCTACCAGGTTGGGCACCTTCTTTTTTATTTTTGGCCATGCCTTGTGACTTGTGAGATCTTAGTTCCCCAACCAGGGAATGAACCCGGGTCTACGGCAGTGAAAGCCCATGTCCTAATTACTGGACCACCAGGGAATTCCCTGGGCGCCTTCTTAAGTAGGTAGGATTAAACAATTTTGATAACTCAGAGTTGAACACCAAAGAAGCACTGACCCAGGAATGTCACACTTTACAGGAACACCTCCTGGCAGATTTCAGTATTGCTACTTCACTAGCTGCTCATTTTGAAGTTCCAATGAGCAAGGAGTTCCATGATTAGCATATCTAGGCTGCTGTATGGAATTTTTAAAATATCTGTGGAATCATCCTTATAGAATAGATTCAAAACCAAATGGAGATAGTTCATTATTTGACTTCCAAATTAGGGAAAAGCAAGGAAACACTACATGTATGGCTGGTTTCAACCAAATTCTTTCTTCAAATGACATAATATCATTCCTTACAGGTTTGGATGCCACTGTCATGGGAAAAAATGAGGGAGGTAGGGAAGACTTAGTTACATGTTATTCAGTGAAAATTGGAATTTGAACAAAATCTTATCCGGAAAAGAAAGAAAAAGCATTGAGACTTAGAGTTTTTTGTTTGTTTATTTGTTTGTTTTGCGGTACGCGGGCCTCTCACTGTTGTGGCCTCCCCGTTGCGGAGCACAGGCTCTGGATGCGCAGGCTCAGCAATCATGGCTCACGGGCCTAGCCGCTCCGTGGCATGTGGGATCTTCCTGGACCGGGGCACGAACCCGTGTCCCCTGCATCGGCAGGCGGACTCTCAACCACTGCACCACCAGGGAAGCCTGAGATTTAGAGTTTTACCAAACTTCCAACCAACTTGGACCAAGATCCAAAACAAATACTGTTGACCTGTGAATAACTCGGAGATTAGGGGTGCCAAACTTCTGTGCAGGTGAAAATCTGTGTATAATTTATAGCTGGACCTCCAGATCCCCGGTTCCTGGTTCCTCCCTATACACAGTTCTTCCATATGTGCAGTCCAGCATCCGCAGATTCAACCAACCTCAGATAGTGTAGTACTATAGTATCAATATTTACTATTGAAAAAATTCTGCTATGAGTGAACGGAGCAGTTCATACCTGTGTTGTTCAAGGGTCAACTGTACATGAACTCTCAGATCAAAGACAAATTTTCCAAAAACTGAAAAGCCCTTACCAAACAAGTCTAAGGTACAAAAAGATCTAAACTACAGCTATATATAACCCAATATGTAATATCTATCATTCAAACCTTATTACTTTAAAAAAGTATGGATTTTTATCTGGGCTTACAGCTTCTTTCTCCTCTAATTATGTGCCAAAATAAACAGAGTTGTTCATGTTCTGGTACATAAAATCACTTTTATAGTATTGCCTGCTATTAATTATCACATGAATAGTATCAAAGTATAGTATTACCTGGAATGAGTAGTTTTAAGTATTAGTCCAAGGAGGAGAACCTCTTTCACCAACTAAATCCCCTGGCAAACACTGGCACCTCCCAGGCACAGGCACTGCTGCCTCTCAGCAAGGAACAGTCAGTCCCAGGGGTGCCATATTGTTGAACGCAGATAGATAATCACCAATACAGAACAGAATACCATGTCCTCACCTGTGTTAAAAACATATCTGTGGGGCTTCCCTGGTGGCGCAGTGGTAAGAATCCGCCTGCCAATGCAGGGGACACGGGTTCGAGCCCTGGTGCGGGAAGGTCCCACACGCCGCAGAGCAACTAAACCCGTGCACCACAACTACTGAGCCTGTGCTCTAGAGCCCGCGAGCCACAACTACTGAGCCCGTGTGCCACAACTACTGAAGTCCACACGCCTGGAGCCCGTGCTCCATAACAAGAGAAGCCACCACAATGAGAAGCCCGCGCACCACAACAAAGAGTAGCCCCCGCTCACTGCAACTAGAGAAAGCCCGCGAGCAGCAATGAAGACCCAACGCAGCCAAAAATATACATAAATAAACAAATAAATTTATAAAAAACAAAACCAAAAAACATATCTGTGAAAATGGTCTACATGATATATTATCGTGTAAATATTCATGCTGTAGTCTGTGTATAGACTATCTTAGGAAGATGTATGAGACTATAGTATCAGTATTGCTTCTGGGAGCCCACTGTCTGGATGCCTTGGGTGGGAGAAAAACTTAGTTTTTATTGTTTATCTTTTCGCACCCTTTTAAGTTTTGTAGGATGTCAAGTATTGCTAATTCAAAAATAAATAAATAAACCATAATTTCAAAAATCCATGCCACTGTCTGATAAGAGAGTAGGTTAGGCTGGGGGTGAAGAGAGAAGCCTTAAGTGACTCACTTTTGCTACTCAATGCCAGGCCCTACTGTGAGCATTTTGTACATATTTAATTCAGTCCTCACCGCAACCCTATGAAGTACATACATGCTCTACAGGTGAGAAAACTAAGCACAGAGAGGTTAAATAATTTGCCCAAGGCCACATTGAAAGAATACAGCAGAGACAAGGTTTGAACCCTAGCAGCGTGGCTCTAGAGTTTATGCTCTTATGGATGCTGTGTTGTGCATCATGATGTCATGATGTGAAAACTATGCCTTGATCCTATCATATTTAACACAGTCAACCCCAATATCCTGAAATTAATTCAGAACCCCATCCCACCCCCCTTTTATTTTTTCTGGGCCTTCAGTAATGTGCAGAGGCCATTCCTTCTTCATTTTAAGGTGACAGAACTTAAGTCAATTCCCAAAATTCAGTTGGTATCTGTACTATAAAAGCCTGAGCTCAAAGTCCTGTGTTGATGAACTCCACCAAAGTACATGGGAAGGAAGAGGAAGAGGCAGCTTTGCCAAAATTATTTAACAAGGGAGGGAGAAGTATTGGGTTGGCCAAAAAGTTCGTTCGGGTAATATCTTACGGAAAAATCTGAACGAACTTTTTGGCCAATCTAATAACATACTCAGAAGATAAGGGAGGAACTCAATCTTTGTCTTGTTAAATTAGAATTTCCAAATCATCACATCAATGCTCCAACTAAAATAGAGATCACTTATGTGCAAAATACTATTTTAACATCCATAAATATGAGAAAGATCGTAGTAAGTATTTACCATGGACAATTCAGTCTCATCGTATGCTTGATTCACTGAGTAGGTCAGATACTTATCTGCTCCCTGCACCAAAGGGGTCCTCATGCGTTAATAGTGGCTAAATTGATTGTCTACTGTTTTACACACATACATCATCTCGAATTTTCAGGGAAATTCTCTGAGCAAAGCATTTGTTGTAGGCAAAAATTTTTAAGATAGCCCCCAAAGCTATCTCACCCTAACCCCTAGAACGTATGAATATGATGAGATTTCACTCTGGTGATTATTTTATGTTATATGGCAGGGGTGACCTTAAGAAAGGGGGATTATCTGGGTGGGCCTGATCTAAATACAGGAGCGCTGAAAAGCAGTTAGCCCTTAAATGGGTGAGAGCAGAAGTCAGAGACACTCCAAGTGTGAGAAGTACTTGATGTGCAGTCCCGGTCTGAAGATGGAGAGGCCTCAGAGAAGGAACGTAGGCGCCTGAAAGAGCTGAGAGAGGCCCGCAGCTCTCAGACCTACAACTGCAAGGAACTGAATGCTGCCAAGAACAGAAAAGCGCTTGGAAGAGGACCCTGGGCTCTAGGTGAGAACACAGCGGATGGATACCCTGATTTCAGCCTTGTGAGACGGCTCAGAGAACCCAGTTGTGCCACCTGGGACTTCTGACCTACAAAACTGCGAGACAATAAACAGACGTTGTTCCAGTCCTCTAGATGTGTGCAAATTTGTTACGCAGCAGTAGAAAACTAATATACATTAATACCCCCCTTTTACAGAGGAGGAAACTGAAGCTGAAAAAAGTCAAGTAAATTGGTTAAAACTATCTTGTGGGGAATTCCCTGGCATCCCAGTGGTTAGGACTCCGGCTTCCAAGGCAGGGGGCTTGGCCGTGTGGCCAAAAAATTAAAAAATAAAAATGGGACTGTGGTGAGGACAGGGTTTGACTTAGGCTTGACTTCACAGCCAGTTCACCTTTCTCGCTCACGGCCATACCACATACAGTGGGGGAAGCTGACGGCCCTGCCCACCCGCCGCTGAGTAACGTGTTAACCAATCAGGAGCCACGGGGGTAAAAGGAATAAAGTTCTCTCCGGCTGAGGAAAGGATGACTCAGATTCTTATTTTAGAAACCAACATGAAAGTATTGGCTGAACAATAGCTAGGTTTTCTACAGAGATCTTGATCCGTGGGAGTGGCCTCCACTATCTGCTCTGTTGAGATGTATTAGTTGGTCTCCTTTTTTAGCTGCAAGCACTAGGTGACTGATTTTCAAAGAAGTGGAGCTGAATGGATTTAGACAGATTAACATTCAACAACAAGAAATGGGGGAAGAAGAGCGAATCCTGCGGTGCTTGCTAACGTATTGAAACACATTCAGTAAAACCCCCCTCTCCAAGGCCTAGCTTTGTAAATATTTGCGTTATAAAGATATGTCAGTTTAAAAGGGAGTAGTTTCGAAGAGCAGTTGCCAGCAGGATCTGGCCCAGCTCCCTATGTGACCTTTCTTCCTCCTTCCGGCTTCCTCCACTCCAATCACAGGGCCCCTGGGCATTCCCTAGAACCTGCCAAGCCCTATGCTGCCTTAGGGCCATTGCCCTTCTGTTCTCCCTGGCCTGGAACGTTCTTGCTCTAGTGCCTGCCCTGAATTCACTCAGATCACTGTTCAAATGGTATCCTACTTGAGTGTCTTTCCCTGACCATCTTATTTAAAGCAGCTGTGCTCCCCGCCTGTCACTCTCTCCTTACCCTGCTGTATTTTTCTTATAGCACTTTGACCACCTGAGACTCCTTACACATAAAAATATATTTATTTGTGGGGCTTCCCTGGTGGCGCAGTGGTTGAGAGTCCGCCTGCTGATGCAGGGGACACGGGTTCGTGCCCCGGTCCGGGAAGATCCCACATGCCACGGAACGGCTAGGCCCGTGAGCCATGGCCACTGAGCCTGCGCGTCCGGAGCCTGTGCTCCACAATGGGAGAGGCCACAACAGTGAGAGGCCCACATAACACACACACAAAAAATATATATATATATATTTATTTGTTATCTTCTGTCTCCCACACTAGAATGTAAGCTCTAGGAGGGCAGAGAGGATTTCTTTGTTATATTCTTTGCTGCATCCCCAGAGTCCAGAACAATTCATGGCATATAGCGGACAGATATTTGTTGAATGAATTAATAAATCAGGAACAACAGCATTGCATCTGTTTAAATAATTTGTCTGGGACTTCGCTGGTGGCACAGTGGTTAAGAATCCGCCTGCCGATGCAGGGGACACGGGTTCGAACCCTGGTCCGGGAGGATCCCACATGCCACGGAGCAACTAAGCCCGTGCACCACAACTACTGAGCCCATGTGCTGCAACTACTGAAGCCCCTGCGCCTAGAGCCCGTGCTCTGCAACGAGGGAACCCACCGCAGTGAGGGGCCCGTGCACCACAACGAAGAGTAGCCCCCGCTCTCTGCAACTAGAGAAAGCCCGCGCGCAGCAATGAAGACCCAATGCAGCCAAAAATAAAAAATAAATAAATAAAAATAAATTTAAAAAAAATTAAATAATTTGTCACTCCTGAGGTATCTCTGCATCCACTTTGTTTTCTCTCTCTTTTAAAGCATTTGCTAACATGTTCAATATGGAACAGATACTTGATTGCATGGTTATACAAAGTCCAGAATAAAAAAAGATTGAAAATGAGAAACAGACTAAGAATGAAGTTCTTCCTTGCCTTTCAATAGTTATGTGACCTCGGAAAAGTCAATTATTGCTCTTGGCTCCAGACGTCTTATCTTTTAAACAGGGATAGATAGAGTCTTTTTTTTTTTTAATTGAAGTATAGTTGATGTACAATATTACATACATTACAGGTATACAACATAGTGATTCTCAACTTTTAAGGTTTATATTCCATTTATAGTTACTACAGAATACTGGCTATATTCCCTGAGTTGTAGCACGCAAATTATAGAGTCTACTTTGAAGGACCAAAGCAAATGGGATCTAGAGGTTTCTTCCTACACTAAGATCCTTTGAAATTTGAATTCACTTGGTAGAGAAACAGGAAATATCGGTTTTAGCTTTCCCAATGTTAAATGTACACTGAGTATGTAACTTAAGACATGTCCTTTAACCTCTCTAGGCCTCCAGAGAAACCAATATTTTTTTGAGGTCCCTTTGAGGTCAGATCTTAGTCACCAGCAGGGGTGGAGGTGGTGCGGAGCTGGGTCAACCAGATGTCCTGGTGTTTGCAAGACCTTGATCTCTGTCTCTACAGGGCATGGGTCCACCTGTTGTTTGGTTGGGGTGAGGCTCAAGGCTGAAATGTTGGTTCAGTAAATATTATCTGAGTACTTGCCATATGCTATGTGCTGGAGGATACCACAGTGAACACTGCAGACAAGGTTCCTGCCCTCTTACATTCTAATGGTAGGAAACAGATGATAAATAGGTAAATTATAAATGAATCGAGACAAAATGATAAGTTCTAATAAGGAAGCAGAATGTTGTAATAGAGAATAGCAGATAGGAACTATTGGGTTAACTTGGATCAGGGAAGTCCTTTCTGGAGCATTTAAACTGAGCTTTAAAGGATAAGAAAAATCCAGCTACAGGAAGAGCATTCCAGGCCAAGGGAAAGGCAGGCCTAACCAGCAAGACCTTGAGAAGGGAAAGGGACATTCTAGGACCTGACAAAGGCCAGTGTGCAAAGGGTGTAATGATTGAGGGGACAGTGGCATGAAATGAGGCCATGAGGCAGGCAGGAGTCACTTCCTGTAAGGCCTTACGGGCCGTGCTTAATGTGACCAGTCACCCCTATTGCCCAGAACTGAGGAGTTTCCTGGGATGCGGGACTTTTAGTGCTTAGATCAGCAAAGTCCTGGGCAAGATACGGGATGAATTGGTCACCCATGGTAGAGGGTTGTACTGTAACCTGTCTGCAACAGTGAGTCACTGAAGGGTTTTAAGTAAGGAAATGATATGTCTTGCCTTCTCTTTTCAAAAGTCATTCTTGGCTTTTGTGTAGCAGAAGGATTGGAAAGGAGCTAAAGCTGGAAAAGGAGGCCAACTAGCCAATTATTGCAATCCTCCATGCAAGGGAGGATGGTGGATTGAAATAGACTGGTGGCATTGAAGATGGAGAGATGTGGATGGATGGAAGACACATTTTGGAGGTAGAATGAACAGGACTTGGGAATGTATGTTAGTGTTAGTGAAGTGAAATGAGTTAAAGATAACTCCTGGGCTTCTGATTTTAATAACTAGGTAATGATTTTTTTTCAGAGGGAAATCTGAGAAGGACTAGATGTGGAATTTGGTGGAGGACAGGGATGGAGGTATCTAGAGCTCCATTGGGAGGAAAATGTGGTATTTGGAGTGAAAACACTCTTATTGTTGATGTTCAAAGTATTTTGTAAGCAGTAACTAATTAGTTCTCATAACAGTCATTCTGAGTTGTTAATTACCCAAACCCCATTTTACAGGCTCTGGAGAAGAGCAAGTGTCAGTAATTCGCCTAAGGCTAGAGCAAATTAAAGAAGTAACAGCAGCATGAATTAATACCTGGTAGTCCTACGCTCTGCCAGTCTTTTAAAAGAGTAACTCTTTTGGGTAGGGTGAGTAAATCAAATGGTATTTTGGAAGAGAACGGTATGGATTTTGAGGTTAATAGACCTGGAGTCATGTTTTGGCTTTGCCCCTTATTACTGATGTGATATGGATGCATATGTAATAATAATATCCTTGAGCCTCAGTTTCCTATAAAATAATACTTATAGAGTCAACTATTAAACATGTTCTTATTTCTGCTGTATTTTCTGCCTAGAAACAAATTTTCCCAGAAAGCCAACTGTCATCCTATTACAGAGAGCTTCTCTGATCACCTATAATAAATTAGCATCCCCCCACCCAAAGGCATTCTCTACCCACATTAGCCTGGTTTGATTTCTCTTTATAGCACTTATTACCACCTGACCTATTATATATCCATTTCCATACGATCAGGGATTTTGTCTGTTTTGTTCCCTGCTGTGTCTAGAATGATGCCTGGCACAAGAGAGTGCTAAGTAGTTGTTGAATGAGTGAATAAATTAAACAAAATTTTACATATAATAAAACTCTTTGCATGATATCCGCCATGATAGGAACTCAATAATCGTTATCAGAATAGAAATTGAGAAACATACTCAATTTTATGTATTCCTTGTCTAAGAAACATTTTAGCAGTATTTCTCTGTATATTATATTAAAGATAAATCTTTAGGTTATTCCTAAAAAGGTATACCAATTTTGTGTTTCATTTGATTCATGTACAGAAAGACAGTCTTTGCCATTCTGTGGTAATTCTCATTGTCATTTTGTGGATTACAGTTTTGTGGTCATGAGAACAAACCACTTAATGCACTGATTCACACAAACAGTATGCGCATGAACAAACAAAACTGACTGAAGGTTCAAAAGTATGCTACCACCACTTAGGGATGAAAATTGTATTTTTAAACAATTGAGATGAAAATTGAGTTATAGATACTTTGTCATCTCCCAGACCTCCCAGCGAAGAATGGGAAAGCTACAAGTAACTTTTCTCCTGGAAGAGTACCCAACTTCTCAGTAGTAATTTTATTATAAAATATTCATTCTTAATTTATCTATTCTAGTGATATAGGTCTTACCATTCTTATTATTATCTTTCTTTTAACCTCATCTCCTTTAAATATTTGCTCAAATGCCACCCTATATGTGAAACCTATTCTGACCATACACCCTCCTGTCCCTACCACTCCTGGTCTCCCTTACGTGGCTCTACTTTTTCAAACCACAGCACTTGCCACCTCAATGCTATTATATAACTTACTTATTTATTATGTTTATGATCTGTATCCCCCCCAATTAAAATGTCAGCTTCCCGAGGGTAGAAATTTTTATCTATTTTGTTCACTTCTATCTGCCCAGGGCCCAGAACATAGTCTATCACATCATAGATGAATGACTGAAACTGAAACTCTAAGACTAAACAAAATATAAGTTTGTTGGAGCTCAGGGAGATGAGATGGAAACTGCAGTCTCTGGTCTCAAGTCACATCAGACAGGTGTAGTAGCATAATCTCTGCATGATGCCAGTGCGACTTCTAACCATGATGTCAGCCAAGTCTGTCACTGTCTTTTCTGCTTCTCCCTGTACTCCCAAGCATTAGTCTCTACTTGGTTACCAGCCTTCAGCTCATTTATTTTTCTGGCCACTTCCATTTTATTAATGGTCTCTTTCCCCTTCCTTCGGATTTTCTACCTTTCCTCCTTCATTGAGAAGAAACAAATGAATGAAGCATCAATCAATGAATCAGTCAACAAGCATTTACTATCTGCTATATATTTAGCACCAGCAGGCATATAATATATCCTAGTGGTTGAGCCAGCAACTTTGGGGTTGGACAGGCTTTGGTTGAAATCCTGGCTTTGCCCTTTACTAGCTGGCTGACTAGGGACAGTCACTTAATTTCAGTTTCCCCATATGTGAAATGAGGGTAATAATGACATGTGCCTGAGAGGCTGTTCTGAGGAATGAGTGAGAGTGTGAGTATGAAATACTTAGAATACTGCCAGACGCAAATTAGGTGATCCATAAAAAAACATAACATAAACATTAGCTCTTAAGATTAATTCTGTTCTAGTTCTCTGTGGGGAATAGGCTATATGTCTAAAACTTGATCCTTATCTCCATAGGACTTCTCAACCCATAAGCCAGTTAGAAAACAACCCAGGGCTAGATATATGACCTAGTACTCATTTTTTCAGTTTAAACTGTATAGAGATGTAGTGGCGTTGAAAGGAGTAAGAAGGGAAAAAAGTAAATGCCAGAAATACTGATTTGTAGCATACGTAAGAGGCAGAAAATATATATTATTAGATTTGTGGTGCATTAAAAATTTTATATATAGTATATTTAAAATATGTATTAGATTCATAGTACTGGAGGAAAAAACTTGCATGAATTGCAAGCGTTATTAGCCTTTTGAGGTGCAATGCATTGTAGTGGTTGAGAACTTCAGTATCCTAGAGCCATATTGCAGGTTTGAATCCCACTTAATTAGCTGTGTGATGTTGGTCAAGTCATTTAGTCTCTCTGTACCTGTTTCCTCATCTGTAAAATGGAGGTGAAAATAATGATAAATATATTGTAGGATTGTTATGAAAATTAGATTGATTAACACATGTAAAGTACTGAGAAGAGTGCCTAGCATATGGCAAGTGCCCAAGTGTTAGATACTATCACCCCACATTTATTCCTTCTTTCTTTCCTCAGTCTTCACGAGAGAAGAATAGTTTAAAATGCCATAGTTAGATTTTTTCATTATTTACTCCTAATATAAAATATGTGTTTAATTTGAGCTACCTCGTAATATGTCGGTAGCAAACAAAGCAAAACAAAACGAAGAAAACACAGTCCTTCTTAAGAGTCATTTTAATGCAGTGATGCCAGGTTAGCATCCTGCTGTCTCCTGGAAGGACCAGTTCTTCAATACTGTGTATGAAGGTGATATGGGCTTGATTATGTATTAAAGGGGAGAGCTGTTATATTGCCTCATATGCCCAAACTATCGAGCTCTGTTATTTTGCATTTACAGCATTACCCTTCCTCCTTATGGATTTCCAGGCTCTTTCACTGCATTAATGTTTTTTCCACCCAAAGAATTACCATTTAATGACTATACATGGCACATACCTAATACATAGGCCTCACTGTTTTTTATTTTTTCTTGTCTCACATGTTCATTACAGTCTAAATTTTCCTTTATACATGTTATTTTAAGTTTACAATAGTGTTCCATTGGTCTATTACTCCATGATAAAGACTTTTTTAAAAAAATATTTATTTATTTATTTATTATTTAGGTTGTGCTGGGTCTTAGTGGCAGCAGGCAGGACCCTCAGTTGCGGTTCGTGGGCTCCTTAGGTGTGGCTCGCTGGCTCCTTAGTTGCAGCATGCAGTCTCCTAAGTTGTGGCATGCAAACTCTTAGTTGCGGCCTGCATGTGGGATCTAGTTCCCTGGCCAGGGATCGAACCCATGCCCCTGCATTAGGAGCATGGAGTCTTAACCACTGCACCACCAGGGAAGTCCCCATGATAAAGCTTTTAGACCCCATTCAGATGAGCTTTGCATAGAAGGAACCAAAACGTTTTTTATCTGAGCTGCTACTCAAATTATATTTTAAAGTAGTTCTGTCTCTTTTACTTCAAATAATAAAGTACATTGGGATGTTGGTTCATATGTATAAAATCTTTCATAGGGCAGGATGCAAATATAAAGCATTGTTACAGACGGCTCTGGCATGCCAAAAAATCTTCCTTTACTCTAAGGTTGCTAACAATGTCTTCTATTCTAGAAAATAGGTGTATAACTTTGCAGTGGAGAAACCTTAACCAAGTAATCAAGTTAATACCACCACTGATAAAGAGATATCAATCTCCTGTTCCCCCTAAAATGATGCACCAAGGACACATCATTTCTGTGGTCCTCCTGCCAAAAAGGCAAACTCCAATATAATCACGAGTAAACATCAGGCAAACCCAAACTGCAAGACATGCTATAAAATAATTAGCTGATACTCATTGATAATGTCAAGGTCAGGAAAGAAATGCAAAGACTGAGCAACCCCTGTGGATTGGAGGATACTAAGAAGACACAACAACTAAATCTAACGCAAGTACTTGTGTTGGATCCTGGACTTCAGTGGAAAACTGCTGAAATTTGAGTAAGATTTATAGTTTAGTTAACAGACTTGTTTCTATGTTAACTTTCTGGCTTTAATAATTGTACTACAGTTATGAAAGATGTTAACATCAGGGTAAGCTAGATAAAGGGTAGTCGTGAACTCTATACTATTTTTTCAACTTTTCCGTAAGTCTATAATTATTTAAAAATAGAAAATAAACAGGGCTTCCCTGGTGGCGCAGCGGTTGAGAGTCCGCCTGCCGATGCCGGGGACACGGGTTCGTGCCCCGGTCCGGGAAGATCCCACATGCCGCGGAGCGGCTGGGCCCGTGAGCCATGGCCGCTGAGCCTGCGCATCCGGAGCCTGTGCTCCCCAACGGGAGAGCCCACAACGGTGAGAGGCCCGCGTACAGCAAAAAAAAAAAAAAAAAGTAAACAAACAAAAGAACTCTCTGTGTCTGACTTTAAGGCCCTGACTCTTTTTGTGTGTGTGTAGTACGCGGGCCTCTCACTGTTGTGGGCTCTCCCGTTGGGGAGCACAGGCTCCGGACGTGTAGGCTCAGCGGCCATGGCTCACGGGCCCAGCCGCTCCGCGGCATGTGGGATCTTCCCGGACCGGGGCACGAACCCGTGTCCCCTGTATCGGCAGGCGGACTCTCAACCACTGCGTCACCGGGGAAGCCTTAAAGCCCTGACTCTTAACCACCAGAATGCACTTTGAATTCTAGGTCCAAGCTTCATAGGGATTGGTTGATGGTTGGCTTGTGGAACTGCATTGCAAGACACCTGCCTGGTATCTCAGAGCTAAGTCATGTGTTTAAGGTAACTGGAAATAAATAAATAGGAAAAAGAATAAGTAACAGTTTGCCTTCAATTAACTTATTAACAAACTTTCAATCCAAAAACAATTAGAAAGCATGTCAGCGTTCAAATAATAGCTAGTATTTACATGGCACTTACTATGTACTAGGCCTTTCTCTAAGCATGTTACAAATTTTAACGTATTTAATCCTCTCTCCAACCCTTTGAGGGTAGATGGCATTAATTATCCCTTTTTACAGATTATGAAACTGAGACACAGATTTTAAGTGGCTTGCCCAAGGTCACAAAAATGATAAATGGGAAAGCTAAAATTCAGACCCAAGCAGTCTGTCTCTAGTCATTGGCATGTGCTTATCCAAATTTCTACACTGCTCTCCACATAGATTTTTGCATTTTTAGAAATTTTATTTTGAGTTACCTATGGTTTGGGGAGCACCAATGTTTGTCAACGTTTAGGGTCTTGAGGCCTGTACTTTTTAGACCCTAAACTATGTCCAGTCATGTCCTGGTACACAGCTCAAACCCACCCTGCAGTTTCCCTGAAGGGTCTACAGAAAAGGCACTGAAACCTCGACCAGGTTGGCTCACTGATCTAGCTTTGCCGGAGAAACCTGGAGAGAAAAGATTCCTTTCCCAAACGCAGGTCTCAGTTCTCTGTCTTAGGAGTGGGTTTTATTTTCTCTACACAAAAATAGAAGCGAATTTATGCTATATAATCAGTGAGTTTGCAAAGTAAGGATTCCATTTCCCTGTGATAGTATCTGAACTGAACATGTGAACCAACAGGCTCCTAAAACTATTGGTTAGTCAATTCAACTAGAAAAACAGAAAATATGCTAACTGGCATGGCTGGGCCAGAGTGGGCGGAGGAAGGCTAAATTTCTATTCACAAAGTCTGATTCATTTAGAAAAAGAAAAAGTCACATGCCATCAGATTGGGGTTTGTGTTCACTGCACTGAGGAGAAGTACAGAGCCTTCATACTCTCAGGGGTGACTAAGCCATTATTTCACTTGGAACACAAAGAACTGTTGCTTTGCACACCCCTCACTGTAATTAGCCCTTGCAAGCAGGGGATGAAGAATCAAACACGAGAGCTCCTTGGCTGTGGGCCAAACACTCAGAATTATTTATTTTATTTTGCTTAAGGAAACAGAGGAGAAGAGGGCCACGTCTAACAGCCTGTTTCTTCATGGGCCCCTGATTTATGTGCAGTGGGATGATAATTATGCACTCTTCTGTCTGAGAGCAATAGTGGGTCCTTCCAAGAGACTCAGATTGCACATGCTGGTTTGAGGCAGTGGGGCATTGGTTTGACAACCGGCTTTGGGAGAGGTTGAAGGCTGATTTGTTGTGTTTGCCAATTTCTACAGTGTAAATACTCCTACCTTGACTGACTTCAGGCTACTAATCCGACATCACTGAACAAGGAGTTGGGAAGAGATGGATGCACAGCAGTATGGCCATTATATACTCTTTCCACCATTCAAATGCAGTTGATGTAACTAACCTTAAAAACAGAGATAATGGCAAAATGTAACGAAATAATTAGGAAATGATAAGTTTTGAGTATTTGTTACTTCATTTTAAATGGAATTTATCGAATTGTAAGTTTGCATCATTTAATTTTAATAATGGCTGTATTTAACAACTGGCTCACCAGCTGTGAGAGCCAGAACAAGGCAGCTCAAGCACCGCAGATCTGAGCCCTGTGGCAGGGGCCACTGTGTGGCATGGGCACAGAAGAACTCAAATACATCTGTCACTTCAAAACGGAGCCCACGCATTGTCATCTGGGCTTCTATTTTCTTATTTTGTGAGAATAGTCATTCTAGAATGTCTTGCCTAGCTTTACTCACTGACAAAGCAGAGAGAAGACCATCCCTATTCCTGGTTATAGTCTGCAGGTTCTCTAATCCAAGCCTCTGATTTTACAAAAGAGGAAAGTAAGTCTCAGAAGAGTCAAATAATCGTAATAATAATAGCTGACATTGATTAAACTCCTACTATGGAGACTTCCCTGGTGGCGCAGGCAGTGGTTAAGAATCTGCCTGCCAATGCAGGGAGCACGGGTTCAATCACTGGTCCGGGAAGATCCCACATGCCACGGAGCAACTAAGCCCTTGAGCCACAACTACTGAAGGCCTTGAGCCACAACTACTGAAGCCCACGCTCCTAGAGCCCGTGCTCCGCAACAAGAGAAGCCACTTCAATGAGAAGCCCACACACTGCAACGAAGAGTAGCCCCTGCTCGCTGCAACTAGAGAAAGCCTGAGAGCAGCAACAAAGACCCAAAGCAGCCAAAAGATAAATAAATAAATAATAAACTCCTACTATGGCCAGCTGCTGTGCTAGTTATGTCATGGTTCACCAAAAAGCAGCTCCTCCTCTTGACTTTGTGTTTTCATCACCCAAGCTGCCTCCCATTTATACCTTGAGAGTAAAGACTATGGCTTTATTATTTTTATATAGCCTGCCATAACTTGCACAGAACCTTAAATATAATAGGTGCACAATAAATGTTTACTGAACTATACTGAGATATTTAGGCTCCAGACCCAAATATGCTACTTGAACTCTTGGAAAACACTGCCCCAGTATTCCCTGTCATTGCCAAAAAGGCTTTTAGAACATTTGAAGGGGAGTAAGATATACATATTATAAAATGTACCACTTTAACCATTTAAAAATGTACAATTTAGTGGCATTAAGTACATTCACAATATTGTGCAACCATTATCACCCTCCGTTTTAAACTATTTTTAAAAAGACACCCACAATAGTTATTTTTTTGTTTAATGAATAAGTAACATACGCATATGACATAAATGTAAACAGTCTGTGAGGATTTATAGGAAAAAGAAAGTCTTCCCATTCCAGACCCTGTAACCTCCCATTTCTTCTCTCCAGAGGCAACCAGTGTACATTTCTACACATCTTTGTATTCGAGGAGAACATGAACACTAGAGCTAGCTGGCATGGGTTTAAATCCTGGCTCAACCACTGACCAGCTGTGTGACCTTGAGCAAATCACTTAACCTCTCTGTGTCTCTGTAAAGTAGGGATTATAATAGTACCTAGCTCCTAGGGTTATTGTAAGGATTCATGCATTCATATGTATAAAGTACTTAGAATTGTGCACATAGGAAGTACTGTCTATTTCCTGTGAATAATACACTGGGATTATTATCTTCCCAAAGACCTTAGTGCATATATGAGTGATATGCAAGTGTGTATGTGTCACAAGCAGTGTGGGAGCACTGAAGGGTGAGGGATGGGATGAGGCAGCAACAATATGCTGGGAGAACAGCATATGGAAAGTAGGGGACTGGTGATCTTCCTGTGTTGCTGACAAGCTTTGGGGCTTCAGACGTTACCTCTCTGAGCCTTTGTTTTCTCACCTGTGAAATGAGAACATTTGACCAGATGAATTTTAAGGTCCTTTTCACATTTAACATTCAGTATCTGTCTCTAACAGGTTTGAAAGGTGCCAGGACTTTTTAAGGGAACTGAAGAAATCAAATTAGTAGGTAGGGAGGAGGTTTCCTCAGAGAGACATTGATACTTCAGTGGGACCGAGACTCTCAGGTCAACTGTGCCACCTGCTTGAGTCACCTGGTTTCCCACATCCTCTTTCAAAGGAGCTACGCACCATTCCTCCACACTAAGGTTCAATTTCAAGTTCACGTGGTCCAGTTCTAACAGGCCAGAGGGATTCTTTGTTGGCCTTGATGACTCATAGGGACAGTTTGCCACCTATTTTACTGACTACAATCCAGGATTACTGTGCTGATAGATTCTTGAGTCTTTTGCTTGGTTTTCTTAAAAGGTAAAATTTACCAGCTGGTAAGCTCTGGTTATTTTCTGGTCTGCTTGGCCAGATGGCGCTTTCAGTGATAAAGCTGCACAGCACAAAGGTTTCGCTTTGTTCTATATCTTCTCTGCACTGTTTCTCAGATATCAACATTTCTACTCACGCAGCCTTTTTTTCTGAACCCAGAAACTTAGACATTCAGTGGTGAAAACTGATGAGGGAATCTCCCAGAGTCTGATTAGCTTGGAGTCATCATCTAGTCACTGTTTGATTAGACATTCAAATAAAATTATACACATTTCTATTTGGAGACTCACTTTGATTATGAACATTTGAAAATTCACCGTTATTGTTGTTGTTACTACTGCATTATCATTATTGTATTGATAATAAATATTGTATAGAATACTTGCATATTGTCATTCACAAAGTATCTTTTAAAATATTAGCTTATTTGATCTATATTATTATCCTTTGGGGAAGTATAGGGCTGTAGATGAGAGAATAAGCCTCAGAGTTTTACCAGATTGGGTTTGAATCCCAGCTCTGCTCTTAGATTTGTTAGTCTCAATGTCCATGTCTGTAAAATGGGGATAATAATACTTAATTCATACAGCTGTGGGTGGCACATAAAGCCCTCAGTAAATGGTGGCTATGAGTACTACTGTTATAATCATTCTCCTTTTCTACATGAGGAAATTGAGGCTCAAAGAGATGAAGAGATTTACCCAGGGTTGTTTATGCCATAAGTGATAAAGCTATGATTCAAATGTAGGTCTTTTGGACTCAAAATACTTGTCTATAAGGGCTTCCCTGGTGGCGCAGTGGTTGAGAGTCTGCCTGCCGATGCAGGAGACAGGGGTTTGTGCCCCGGTCTGGGAGGATCCCACATGCCGCGGAGTGGCTAGGCCCGTGAGCCATGGCCGCTGAGCCTGCACGTCCAGAGCCTGTGCTCCTCAAGGGGAGAGGCCACAACAGTGAGAAGCCCGCATACTGCAAAAAAAAAACAAAAACAAACAAAAAAAACGTGTCTATGTTCTTTCCACGGTGTGACATTGCCTCCCAAAACAACTGTTTTAGTACACTAAAAGTGCCTAGCTTTGTGATTCAACTCGTTAAAAAGGTACTTGTTGTGTTTTTAAGTTTTATTAGCTATTTTGCTTTGTTCCCTTTTTTTTCTTGTTTTTGGCAGCGAACAGGGATTGAACCTGGGCCCTCGACTGCCAGGGAATTCCCCCCTTTACCTCTTGATAGTTTTCTCTTTCTCTTTCTCTTTTCCTCTCTCTCTCTCTCTCTCTCTCTCTCTCTTTCTCTTTCCCTGTCTCTCTCTCTCTCTCCCTCTCTCTCTCTCTCTCTCTCCCTCCCTCCCTCTCTCTCTCTCTCTCCTCTCTCTCTCTCTCTCTATTTAACAGAACCCAAATTAGGGAATTTGAAGTGAAGAGCAATAAAAATAGTCCTTGGATTGGTTTCTGACTCATAGAGAAACAGCTCCAACTTACACTCAAGCGCCTACCTGTTTGTAAGTCTCCAAATGTTCCCTTAGACCTTTGGAGCTGGAAGTCCTCTTCTTTCTCTTCCGTGTCATCTAGCACAGCTCCTTCGTGAAAGCAGAGGAAAGCAAGTTAGCACAGGAAGTTCAAACTCATGAAGGAGCCAGAGCTGGAACCCACATGTCCAGGATCCCAGTCCAGGTTTCTTTCTTCTTCTCTTTGCTCTTCGATGAGCGTTCTCTCTCCTCTACCCTTTTACTAAACCTAATGGACATTGTCTTCATAATCCTATGTGCTGGATTCGACGATCATTTAAAATATCAGTGGCTTACACAATTGTAACACTCGAGACATCACAGTCATAAGACTAGCATGGCTTCTTTGGAGATCATGCTGTCCAGATGGGAGTCTCCTCCCAATGCTTTTGTTCTGGTCTTAGGGTGGTAACACGAGGCTTTCTCCTGACTTACCTAAGCCTTCCTGCTTTGGGCAGAATTGAAAGCAGGGCAGTACTTGCCAATCCCGTGGTATTTCAGTGTCTCCCTATGGTCATGACCAACGTTAGGAAGTATAAAATTTTAAATCCTATGCTTGCAGGCTTCCTCCCTCCCTCCCTTCTTCCGTTCCTTCCTCCCTTCCTTTCCAAGCCAAGTACACTGCTAAACCCAAATTTGGAGATTTTCCAAAAGTTAGGCCTCTTTAAACTTGATCCTCTAAAAGATCCCTTCCCCCTTCTCTCTCCCACAGTCACAGTGCCTACCTCACAGTGCACCCAAAGGCAATGAATTTCCAAATGCACAGAGGAGGAAAAAAATATGGGCCCAGTTTTGAGTTATGATCCCTGACTAGTTTGAGCACATGACCTAAATCAAACAATGATGGTCATCTTGTGTTTTGAACTGGGTATGAATTATTTTCAAACGCTTCTTGTCACTTAAACCTAAATTTCATTCCTTACTAGCTGGGACACCTTGGGCAGATGAGTCATTTGACCTCTCTAGGTTTCTAGTTTTCCATCAGTCCAAGGCTGTGATAATAGCTCAAAGGGCTAGTAGAAGAAATAAATAAGTGCTACCTTCCTGGCACATGTCAGCCCTTAAAAAATGCTGACATTCTTTCCTTCCTTGCCTCCTGAGTGCCTCTATCGCCCCTCTTCAAATCCTCCTTGGTTCTTCCCCAATTTCCACTAACAACATGGTGGAACCTCAGGGTCAGTTCCCTGTGCCAACTCCCATTTCTTACACTGAAGGCTGTTTAGTTCATTTCCATTTCTGCTCAGCAGGGAAGACCAACTTTCCTTCTCATGGCTCTGGAATTTGTGTTCCTCTTTGTTTGAAGTCTAACATTGTGGGGTATCAGCCTCCACCTTCGATCTAATCCCTGCTAGTCCAGGCGGACAGGTCTTCCTTGGCAGTGAGATTTTAAAATAACACCGCAGGTAAGCACTGCTGAAATTCAGCTGAAACCAGCCTTCCCTAAAGACCAGCTGCCTGCTTAACCAAAAGTCTTGGATTCCTCTCCAGGATTACATCTCCTTCTGGGCTATTTACTCAGCCCACAGCTTACTACACAGCTGGTTTTCACCCTATGATAAAAACTACAAAGATAGCCGCTTTCTTAAGACTGATGGCATCTTTGAGTTCCCTCAGGCTTATCTGCAGCAATTTTCCTGTAGCCATTCCACCAACCCGCAGGCCTCTAGTCACTGGTTTTCACACCCTTGGAATTTATTCCATGGATTGCTAATGGCTGGGCAAGTCTGTTTGGAGACTTGCCCTGCATTGAAAGGACCCCCCTTTTTTTTTTTTTTGCAATAAAATCACAATCAGAGTCAGTCCTGCGGGAGGGGCAAGGAAAGGTTTCCTAACCTACTCTCAAGACACAGAATTCCCCTTGGCCCAGCAGTGCAGGGTCAGGAACATGGCTTCCAGCTTTTTCCTGTGTACGCGGGGGTTATAGCCAGGAAACCACGGCAGAAGGTTCACATATTCTTTCATCAAATATTTATTGGGCATTTACTCTGTACAAGGCACTTTGCTAGGGCCTGGGTTGACAAGCTGAGTAAGTTATAGTTTCTCATAAGTCCTAGTGGGCAAAGATAAACACACCTACACGTAATTACAATGCCATGTGATGCACATCATAAGAGAAGTCTGTGTAAAGGGCCAAGGATCTTGGAGGAAGGAGGCCCTCGCATTGGACGGTAGAGTATGGTGGATGAAAATGGTATCACAGAGGAGGTGATCGTCCAGCAGAACTTCCAGAATGGGGAACTCAACTGACTGGAGACAAGTGGCATAAGGGCCGAAGTGGAGGAGAAAGGAGAGACTGTTTGATTGGATTCCTCCAGAAGTAACTTCAGAGACAAGGACTTGAATGCAATAATTAATTTGGGAGATGATCCCAGGAAACAGGGGTAGGAGAGTGAGGACTGCAACAGGGATGGAAGGAAGGTGCGTTTTCAAAACAGTGGCCATTGGACTTCCCTGGTGGTCCAGTGGTTAAGACTCCGTGCTTCCACTGCAGGGGGCGCTGGTTTGATCCCTGGTAAGGGAGCTAATATCACACAAGCTGTGCCGCGTGGCCAAAAAAAAAAAAAAGTCTGGCATCTAAAGCTGGCATTAAAAGAAAGAAAAAAAAAAAAGGCTTCCCTGGTGGCGCAGTGGTTGAGAATTTGCCTGCCAATGCAGGGGACACGGGTTCGAGCCCTGGTCTGGGAAGATCCCACATGCCGCGGAGCAACTGGGCCCGTGAGCCACAACTACTGAGCCTGCGCGTCTGGAGCCTGTGCTCCGCAACAAGAGAGGCCGCGACAGTGAGAGGCCCGCGCACCGCGATGAAGAGTGGCCCCCGCTCGCCGCAACTAGAGAAAGCCCTCGCACAGAAACGAAGACCCAACACAGCCAAAAATAAATAAATAAATAAATATTTTTCAAAATTTATATTAAAAAAAAAGACAGTTGCCATTGTGAGTAATTGGAGCTCAACCCCTTTGGGCAGCTCTGGGAGTCAGTGTAGCATAATGCATGGCTCACACTTACCCCAACAGAAGGGCAAAGATATTGGAGTAGGGAGGAGCTGCTTCCAGGGACACTTCTGGCTTACCCTGCCTAGGGTGCTCCTGCAGCCAAAGAAAAGCCACAGGAAAAGAGATGCAGATGTTTGCAGCAAGTTTTCGTGTGGACAGGTAAATGTGGCCTGATGTGAGCGAGGCTCTCATAGCATGAGACATGAAAAGAGCACCATGAATTATGGGCCATTAGTGAAGGGGCAAGAGATAAAACTGAAAAAGAAAGTGGGAGTCAAATAGAATGCCTTGCTAAGGGGTTGGATTTTTATTCGTTAGGGGATGGGAATCACTGAGGGATCTGGGCAGCAGAGTGCTATGGTCAGATGAGCCAAGTGCCACAGAAGCAGGACAGGTTGTGAGATGGGAAGGCAAGGCAACACCCAGATACTGGGCCTGTCAGCATACCTGATGGACAAATCAGCAGCGCTTACAAGGAGGAATTAATTGTTCCTTCTTCAGGAAGGAACTTCAGTACTCTCAGGCAAAGCAGGACCTTTATGCTTTTATAATAGTTGTACATGCTTACTCAACCAGACCATCCGTTTACTGGCTCTGGTGTCATGCATCATCCTGAGCCCCATACCTAGTGCAGGGTCTAGCACATGGCAGGTACTCAGGAAGTATCTGACTGATGGATGACTAGGTTGGTTTATACTCACAGCCCTCCCCAGAGCTATTCACTTTGCTTATAACAGGATTATCCTTGATTCCAAAGGGCGCTAGATTATTTTGTGTATGCATTTTGGAAGTGGACTGCAGAGGCAGTGCTGACAGGATGCTCTGAAGTATTTTGAGTCTCCTCTATAAGCCCAGAGCAGGTCACAGATGATGTTTCCTTCCCCCTGTGCTGCTCTCGCAAGGCCTCGGTGGAACTTTCCCTAATTGTCACTTCCATGGAGACATTTTGCCACAGTCCCTGTGTCATCACCGGAGGCTGGACTTTCCCTCTGGCCTTGGCCAACTAAGTGTCCTAGCCCCCTCTTTCTGCCTAAATCGGACAGCAGTTTCTTCTGGTTGCCAACCAGAGAATGAGGCTATCATTGTCATTCAACAAGAGGATAGTTTTCTGAAGTGGCTCTGTGACCTTTGCAGAAAATCCCCATAGAAAGGGGAAATATCCTGATGATAAACAAGAGGAAAATAGAAACAATTCAGTAGCCAAATCATTTCCGGAAGGGGCTCCACGCCCAGTGATTCTGACCCAGATCTCAAAGTAGAGGAGAGTTAATCAGATCCCACCACCACAGAGTCCAAAAAGAACCTCTAGAGGTCATTCGATCCATGGCTCTGCTGTAGGCACAAGCAAACTGAGTTCATTAAACAGCTGTACTTCAAACATTTTAGGAAGGAGATTCTTTATCCTTTTCCATTAGAGATCAAAAAATTTTATGGTTAAGAAGTCCTTCAAGGAAGTAACAAAACTTATGACCTGGAAACTCATTTCATAGCTGATGAAACTGAAGCTGAGCCAGTGCTAAAACATTGTCCCTTGACCCTCAGTTTAGAAACTTCCTTCAATCACTCATCAAGCATTCCTTGAGTGCCTACCATGTGGACCTCTAGTTGGAACTGGGAAAACACAGCTCAACAAGACAGTTTCTGTACCCCCAGGAGGGGGCTCATAATCCAGTTGAGCAGAAATATTTGCATCTAATTAACTATAACCAAACATCACCAATGCTAAAATAAAGGCATATTCAAATGCATCTTGAAGTCTTACCAAGGTCTTTTTTGTTTAAAAAAAAAATAGGTGCTAATATTTACAGCAGATTGCAAATGTTTCTACTTCTACCTCCTGCTCCAATCCTCGTGTTCATTAAGAAATGTATGCATTTCATTAGGTACACACTAAATGACAATTGTGTAAATCCCTGAATTTTATTGTAAAATCAGAAAGCACATGCTCCCAACTCAAGTTGCAGTGTCAAGCTGTTATTTGTCCAAAGCAGTAAAGGAACTGAACTGAGGTATTTACCTTCCTACTGCCTACGACCCTAGAAACATCGTCACTGTGTTGACAATAAATGGAATCAGATGCTAAAAAAAATAAGGAAGAATAAAGAAAAAGGAAATCTTACTACTTTCCAGGTTTATTGTAAAATCCACAATGAAACGCTTAATGTTTTTGAGGAGGGGAGTCATACAGGTCACTAGCCCATGGACTGGTTGTCATTGCCAAAGAAATAGGCTGAAGTTAGAATGTGATTTATTTGAACAATATTGTGTCAGTTAGGGCCTAAAAGAAAGATGCTGGTAGACTAGCCCTCTTATCATTCTAAAAAGAAAAAATGCACTAGTCTTACCAAAGTTAAGAAAGGAGATACTACCAGGATGATAGCTTTCTGATTAGTAGGACATGAGGGCGAAAATGCCCCTGGGGACAGACAGGTAAGTGTGTATAAATTTCACTAACTCTGCCATTGCTATTTCATATGACTCTTCAATCAAGAATTGAACTTGAAAGTGTCAATCAGTGATACATTGAAGTAAAAATGCCACTTAGGTTCTGGAACCAAATCTCCTTCTGCTCCCCTATAGTCAGTACTGACCTAGTTTCAACTGCTGGCCCCATAGCTGGATGCTGTGGCGAACCTGTTCCTGGCAACTCATGGGATGCCCCACTCTCCTACCTGCAAGTCACCACCTCTCTCTGTGAATTCCTGTTTTGATTGATGGTCATATGAAGCTAGAAACCTTGGAAGCAGGTTGCCTGCTCTTTTTTCTCACTGCCACTCCCTCCCTTCTTCCTTACCACATTCAGGTGACATCAGATTCTCTCAGTTCTATTTATTCAACAAATCAGGGAGGGTTAAACTGCAGTAAATAGAAATCATTCTAGCTGTTTTAAGCAAAAAGGGATTTAATATACACAACTAAGTGCTTATACAATTATTGGAAATGCAGGTATTCCACTGGACCTTGAGACCTGGCTTCCATAGTAACACTGCAGAATTGGCCTGTCAGGGGAGCTTCTGCATTGCCACTATCAGGGAGGTGGGGAGTTAGAAAACCACCACTGGAACTACTGAGTTCAGGGAAACACCTTTTTCCGGGGTCAGAAAGCTACCACTGCCATGTTTGCAACAGAAGCATGCCATGTCTGCTAGATCCACACCAGCAAAACATGGGTGCTCTGTGCTCTACCCACACAGCTAGCAGCCCCGTGGGATGATGCCACAGGAACACTCCACGTGTTTATGACCGTGCTTGCTGGAAGAAATAGCAGAAGCAGCCAGAAACCTGGCCCCTTCCTCACTTTTTTTTTTTTTTTTTGCGGTACACGGGCCTCTCACTGTTGTGGCCTCTCCCGTTGCGGAGCACAGGCTCCGGACGTGCAGGCTCAGCAGCCATGGCTCACGGGCCCAGCTGCTCCGTGGCATGTGGGATCTTCCCGGACCGGGGCACGAACCCGTGTCCCCTGCATCGGCAGGCGGACTCCCACCCACTGTGCCACCAGGGAAGCCCCTCCTCACTTTTATCTTCCAAACTTTGCATAAAATGGATCCGTTTGTCAGAACTCACATTGCATTTGGAGCTTCAACTGCAAGGGGTCTGGGAAATGTGGTTTTTAGCTTTGAAGCCTTTCAGGACAAGGAGGTACACTGGAAGAAGAGTAGAATGAGATAATTCACAGTATCTACCACATTCAACATCTCTTGAACAGCCACTGCCATATAGACCTGGTCATCTCTTACCTGAACCATTGCAATTTCCTCGTAACTAGTCTCTCTGCTCCAAAGTTCTCCCCCTCTACAATCCATCCTCTGTGTTGCACTTAAAACACACCTGGGATCATGTCACTGTCCTGCTCAAAATCTTATCACCCATAAGAATAAGGACCATTCTCCTTTCAAATCTCTTAACCATCTGGCCCCAACTCACCTTACCAGCTGCAAATCCTGTCACTTCACCACCCCCCAGGCTTTGGTCACACTGGGTGTTAAATGCTTTCACCACTCCTCCCCCTATCTTGTTGTTATTGTTCAAGACCTTCCCCTGACTAGAATTCCCTACTACCCTTCATTTTTCTTATTTTTAATTCCCTGTTCAAACATTACCACCTCGAAAAAGGTCCCATCACTTTCCCCCTCTTTCCACATAGGCAGAATTAATGGGTTCTTCCTGGCATTTTGCATCTCTCTCTGTCTTCCTTGCTTTGTATTATGTATAGTTAAATATGTGTCTGTCTTTCCAATATGAGGGAATGGATCATGTTTCTATTCATCTCTGTATCTCCAGTGTGTGATTCTTGGTAGATACTCAATAAATATTTGTTGAACAAATGAATGAATGAATGACTTGTTCACTGGGTCTAGGACACCCTATCCCACTCGACTAGCTTTCCTCTTCAGCTTATAGACATTCCGAGGCCTTTCTCCTCTCAAAAAGCAAGCTTTCTTTTGGTCCTCTGGCAATTATCCTATCACTGTTCTTCATTTCAAGCCCAGTTATCTGAAAGGGCTGCCTACACCTGCTATCTTCACTCCTTCACCACCCAGCTTTACCACTCCACCAAAATCACCCTTGTCTAGGTCACCAGTTATCTCCTAGTTGCTAAACAAAATGAAGAGTTTTCAATCCTTATCTTACTTAACACTTTGCCTCACTTGAATTTGTGAACAAGCCTTCCTTCTTGAATCTCATTCTTTCCTGGGCTAACACTTTCTCCTTAGCCTTCTCCCTTTGTCAGGACACAGTTTCTGTCTCTAGTCCTTTTCTTCTCCCAACACTCTGGGTGATCTCATGGCCCCATTATCCTCCTAACTCTTTTTTTTTTTTTTTTGCGGTACGCGGGCCTCTCACTATTGTGGCCTCTCCCGTTGTGGAGCACAGGCTCCGGACGCCCAGGCTCAGCGGCCATGGCTCACGGGCCCAGCCGCTCTGCGGCATGTGGGATCTTCCCAGACTGGGGCATGAACCCGTGTCCCCTGCATCGGCAGGCAGACTCTCAACCACTGCGCCACCAGGGAAGCCCCCTCCTAACTCATTTCGTATCATTCTCTCCTTCCATCCCTCCACTCCAGCCAGCTATCCCAGCCTTCTAGCTGTTCTCAAATAGGCCAACAACACTCTTGCTCTGCCTGGAGTACACTTCCTCTGGGTGTTTGAGTTGCTCTGTCCCTCACCATCTTCATCCCTCTCAATGTCACCTTTTCAGAGAGGCCTTCCCAACCACTTTTTTTTTTTTAACATCTTTATTGGAGTATAATTGCTTTACAATGGTGTGTTAGTTTCTGCTGTCCCTGATCACCTTTGAAATATTGCAACCCACTTCAACTTTATTTTTCTTCCTTGCTTTACTCTTCTATTCCCTTCCCTGTTTTATTTTTCTTCATAGCTTCATGGTACTTACCATCATCAAACCTGCTGTATATTTGGCTTATTTATTATGTTTTTTTTTTTTTTTTTTGGTGTGTCTCTCCCAACCAGAATGTAAACTCCATGAGGACAAGTTTGTGCCTGTTTTGTTCACTGCTGTTTTCCCAAGTTCTAAAACAGTGCTTGGCACATGGTCGGTGTTTAATAAATGTTTGTGGAATGAATGATTACCTCTACTCCAAACCTTTTTGTGTTTCCTAACTCACCCCCAATAACTGATCATTCACTAAAGCCCCATGACTCTTACCTCCTAAATATATCCTTAATCCTCTCTTCTCCATGTGCTTTGCCTCTAGTCTAGCCTCCAACAGGTATGCGAATTTGATACCTGCACCCCCTTTTCAAAGCCCTTCTGAACTCCTTAGCGTAACAGATAGTTCTCATGAACTGGTCTATCTCTCAATTTCATTTTACACTACCGTCATCCAACCCTCTAGCTATAGAGAGCTCCTTGTCTCAAACCCCTGAATCCACCATCTCTCTTGTTCTGGGTTGGTTTTCACTCTCCTGAAATACACTTCTCAACTTCTTTACCTGTCAACTCCTAAGCAACCTACAGGCCTCTCAGTTCTGACATCATCTCCCTTAGTAGACCCCTAAAGCCTAAGTTAAACTGCCATGAACGTCCTGGGCTTACACACTGGAATGCCATTGGCCGGTTGCTTACCTGTTGCCATAGAGTCTAAATTCCTTGAAGATAGGGAACTTATCTCATTTATTTTTCTATATTCAGCATGATGCACAGAACCTAACACATAATAGATGCTTGATAAATATTGGTTGACAGTTGGATGATGAATCATAACAGGAAGTACTTACATTGGGCTTATTATGGTCTGGTGCTCTTCCCAGCACCCCAATTACAGTAACACATGGAAACTTCCCAATACTCCTAATGGTGAGGATACTGGTAAGGAGCCTAAAGACCCGCGATGGTTAAGTTATTTGCCCACAGTCACACAGTTGGTAAGCGTCAGACACAGGATTCAGACTCAGCTATCTGGCTCCACACTGTCTGTAACACTATGCTTATACCAGTGATGGATGGATGGAAGGTGTATACAAGGATAGTCTAAGTAGAGAAACAATAGAAACAAAGGTGAGAATATTCTTATTTTTATGTGGCTTTTATGGTCAGTAAATTTGGCCAAAACTGAAATGAATTCTGTCATGTAAAATACTCATCCCCGGACTTCCCTGGTGGCACAGGGGTTGAGAATCTGCCTGCCAATGCAGGGGACACGGGTTCGAGCCCTGGTCCGGGAAGATCCCACATGCCATGGAGCAACTAAGCCCGTGCGCCACAACTACTGAGCCTGCCCTCTACAGCCCATGAGCCACAACAGCTGGAGCCCGCGTGCCACAACTACTGAAGCCTGCGTGCCTAGAGCCCGTGCTCCGCAACAAGAGAAGCCACCACAAGGACAAGCCTGCGCACTGCAATGAAGAGTAGCCTGCACTTGCCGCAACTAGAGAAAGCCCGTGCACAGCAACGAAGACCCAACGCAGCCATAAATAAATAAATAAATAAATTTATTAAAAAAAAATACTCATCCCCTACAATGTATGTCAAATTAAAACCTTATTCAGGGGCTTCCCTGGTGGCGCAGTAGTTGAGAGTCCGCCTGCCGATGCAGGGGACACGGGTTTGTGCCCCGGTCCGGGAAGATCCCACATGCTGCGGAGCGGCTGGGCCCGTGAGCCATGGCTGCTGAGCCTGCGCGTCCGGAGCCTGTGCTCCTCAACGGGAGAGGCCACAATAGTGAGAGGCCCGCGTACCGCAAAAAAAAAAAAAAAAAAAAAAAAAAGCCTTATTCATATTTTGGAAAATACACTTTGTATTCACTCTCCAATGTGACCCTAAACCTCAAATCCTAGATGAGCTAAACCCTACCTTCCTTGACACACACTTCTACAAACTGATATAAAAACATTCAAATGTATATCCACATTCACTCATTCATTCAACAAACACGTTCTGAGTGCTTCCTGTGTGCCAGGCACTGTCTTTACACTGGTTCTACTGCCACTAGAGTTCACACGCCCATATATAATATAATCATAGACAATATAGAACCTTTTCTGAGGCTGTAGAGTGTAGTGGTTAGGATCACAGGCTAAGGAGCCAGACTGCCTGGGTTAAACCCCAGCTCTGCCATTTTCTAGTTGTGGGATCTCAGCATTGTCATCTGTCCTGTGCATTGGTCTCTTCATCTATAAAATGGGTACAACAACAGTCTGTCTCCAGGGGTTGTTGTGAGAATTAAATAGTTAAAACATGTAAAGTGCTTAACACAGCATCTGGCAAATACTCTGTAGCAAGCACTTAATAAATGTTAGTAATTTTATGTTGACAATCTTTTTAAATAAGTTATTGCTGAATGATTGAGCTTCTTATGTGAGGCTGTCTTCCCTTATAAAATAAAAAGAAACCTGGAGGTCTTCTCTGATGGGGAATAAACCTTAAAGAGATATAAAGGAATTACCACATTTGTTGCCATAACAAAACCATGTCTTGGTCTCAAGTGGGCCTTTAAGGGCCTGTAATTTACATTAGGGCTCCTTCTATCTCAGCAGGCGGGTGAGGCGGGCTTTGGCAGAGCTATTTGTGCAGGAAGAACGGAGGTCAAGGGACTTCTTGTATTAAAGGCCTTTCTCAAAATGAAGGATTTGGCTTCTGAGATTAATGTTCGAAGTGAACCCCTGCTATACTTAATTCCTTTTTCTGTGAACTCAGTGCATTTTTAAAATTCAGTTAGGGGCCCTCCTATGGTGTGGCATGGAAACCACAAACCCAGACGCCCTTCCGATGGAGTTCACACTGCCCTCCCTCATCTTTCGACCCATGGGCTGATGACTGCATTCTAGGGTTAGTCACTGCGCTAAATTCTTTGGGTTAAAGTGTTCCCAGAAATAACATGTCTTAAATTTGCACACTTTAGATCCACTGGGGACTTAATATAAACATTTAAAAATAAAAGATTTCTTTAAAAAAGGCTTCTATGGGTAGTTAGTGGCCACCATGTGAGGAAATGAGAAGCTGTGGAAACTGTGGGGATGAGAGGTCTCTTTGGGTCGAGTTGCATTTTTTAGATTATAATAGGGTTTCTTTTCTGAATAATTTCTGTTGGGCAAAATACCAACAGCCTCAACAGAAAGCTTGGGTTCAGATTGATGATTTTATCCCATCTACCAATAAGTTTTCTGTTTTAGGTAAAATTAGGAGGAATGAGGGAAACTGGTGGAAAGTAAATCCATTGAGAAGATATTTGCCTTTTTCACTTTATAAGATCAGCTCCCAGGAGAAATAAACAATAAAAGCTCCCCTCCCCACAAAAGTCAACTGCTTATCATATAACCACTGTTACAAGGAATTGTTATATAGGGAAATGATTATAACAGTAATAATAGCAAACAGTTATACAGCAATTACTATGTGCCGGGCATTATTCTAAGCTCTTTGCACTTATTTGTTACATGCCTCATTTAGGCCTCATATGTACCATTTTAGTGCATAGTCTTAGTCTTAAAAAAAAATAACTAACGTGTTGAAACTTAGAGTGTGTCGAGCACTGTGTTTTTATGTGTATCACCTCATTTATCTTCATGATGACCCCACAGTTAGGTATTGCATCAGCCGCAAACTGAGGCTCAGAGAGTTAGGTAACGCTCTCCACAACTGCCAGGATGCAAACTTCGGTCTTTTTGACATCGAGCCTGAGCTCTTTATCTTGCTGCCCTTCTGTGTGTCATAGAATTGGAAGCATACTGCATAGGGTCAGTATGCCTCACTTTCACAGGGACACATGATGGGGTTCTTTGTGGGTTTCCATGCCTCCAAAGTGAGGAGTGTCCGGAAACTCTGGCTAGAATTTCCTGGTCCTCTCCCCACAACTAGGAGCTAAAATAATTGTTTGGAACGCCTTGATTCTGTTCCCGAACTGGGTATAGGAATAGAGTAATCATAGTTCTAGCAATAGGAATAGTGAAAAGCAGTTAAAAAAACCTGAAACAAAAAACCCTGGCTCTGCTATTTACCAGCACCTTGGAGCAACTCTTGTTAACCTCAGTTTCCTAATCTGAGCAGTGGGGTGATACAAATGATTTGTGACTTACCCATACATACACTGTTGTGATGACCAAAGATGACAATACATCATCATTGGAAATTCTATGTAAATGCGTGGTTATTATTGTACTGTGGTTCTCTACAAAGGTCTGAGGCTTGTCCCGATTAATGAGGGTGTCTTGCAATAGTGTTATTTGACCTTAAATATGTGAAAGACAATTCTTTGTGAGCTGTGGAGTAGGTTTTTTCCAGGTACAAAAGGAAATACCATTTCTGGAGTACCTACTATGTGCCAGGAATCATAATGAGACTTCACCTCTCATTTCACTCTTATAGAAATCCAGAGAGGGAGATGTTATTATTTTATAAATGAAGAAACTGAAGCTCAGCGCAGTTAAGCAATTTGCCCAGCATCGCATAGCTAAGAGGTAAAATTTAGATTCAAACTCACAGCTATGGGAAAACAATCTCCATGCTATTTGCATCCACTCTAGCACTCTGCCTTTTAGGCAGAAGGAAAAGAAGAAAACAGAAAGCAGGGGTCTGCAGAACTCAAATGCCCCAGGATTATGGCGTTTGCCTGAGAATTAAAATGATGATGATGATGATGATGATAGTAATAGTAAAGACGAAGAACAGACATCAAGGTCAGCCACAAAGAAGTAATAATGAAAGTTTACATTTCTTTTGCCATAGACTGCCACTGAAAAAATCCATTTTGTTTTCTGTACATTCCTAGGGATAGCAGTGGGAAGTAGTTAGGAATAAGAATTATACCCACTTAATAGGTGGCAGTGTACAAAACTGAGAAAGAAAGAGCAGAAGTGCCAGGCAACATTTGAGAGAAAGTAGCCAACTCAGAACTGCCACAAGGACTTGCTTCCAGGGCCATCTTCCTTGACTCCAGCTTCAGTTCACCTGCAGTCACTGACCTCCACACTTTCAAACTCATTGTATTATTCCTGGTCATTATTCCCCAGGTTTGGCCCAGTCCTTCCTGTAGAAAAACCTGTTCTGAGGTGGAAAAATCTGTGAGCCTGAGAATGTCCCCTCTCGAATTCTTTAACTCAGAGGGTCCCTGACACTGGGAGGCTCTCAAGGCCACAATCCAGATATTTCTGGAAAAGAAAAGAAAAATTCAAGCTAATGTGGAGTTGGAGTTTTTAAGTTGTCTTGTGGTTGTGGAGCCCTTGTGCATGCCTGGCAGCTTAAGATACTGTGAGAGAACCTCAGAGAGTTCTTGATGCCTGATCTTCATGCTTCACTCTGGCTTACATACTGACAAGGAATGAATCTAAAACTCAGAAAATGTTTAATTGATCTGTTATGCCTTGCACCATAGAGAGATAAAAAATCAAAGGGATTTAAAATGTTTCAGAATTCTTTGCTGGTTTTAAGGAATCATTTTTTCCAAAAGGTGGCAAATGCTGCTTTTAGATTTAACTAGAACTGAGAACAACCCCAGCCTCACCACTCAGGGAAAACTTGCACTAATTGATCTCAGTGCCTTCAATCTGCAAAATGGGGATAAAGTACTTAATAGGATAGAACTGTAGGATCAGATAAGATGAGGTGGGTGAAAGTGCACAACAAAGTACAAAGGGCCTCATTCATGTAAAGGGACTATGATTTCTTTCTTTAAGAGTGAAGTTAAGTGGAGGCAAAAGGGTGTCAGCACTGATCACATCTTAGCCTTCAATAATCACTTTCGAATATTTATGAGGAGTTTGAAAATTATTTCCCCCGATTTCACACTGATTTTCAAATGGCAATGACCATTATTTGTCCAGCATTGGCTTTTAACTGAATAGGATAAGTAACTCTCCCAGGGTCAGACAGTAAATCAAGTGCCTAAATCCAAATTAGAATGAAGCACACATCCATGGTAGATTGCAGGGTCCTGAGTTTCCTCTCTGTTAGTGAACTTCATGGAGTGTACAGGCCGATTTATTTTCATGTATCTTGTCAACCTTGCATCTTTTAAGTGAGATGGAAATCATCTGAACACTATTTTACAGGACCTTTATTTTCCATCACATTCAAGACTGTCCACAATGAATATAAACTGCAAAAGCTTCATCGTTAGAATCTTCCAGAAACAGAGGCTGGGAGAGGTTAAAAAAACAACAAAAACAAAAACACTGGCTCAAAGCCTTACAGCTAGTGAGTGGCAATGCTGGATCAAGAGCCCACTTCTCTGATCAGGACATCTCCTCTTCACAAAAAAGCCATAGTACAAATAATAATAATAATTTAAAAATATATAGTGGCAGCTAACACAATGTGCCAGGCACTGTTCTAAGCTTTTTGTATGTATTAACTAATTTAACCCCCCCAAAAAATTTTTTGGAGTATTCCTTCACTAAAGCAGCCCAGTGAGAAGCAGCACTTTTTTTTTTTTTTTTTTTTTCTCAGTTGAATGACATTGCAACCCGAAATCACAACTCCGTTTTAGGTTCCTGGTGGTGCCTGCTTCCTCTTCTAGTTTGTTTAGTCACAGAATTCGATTCCTGTTGGCCGATTACGCGCCTACAAACAGGCTTAGCGCTCAATTGAAATGCGTGAGGCTCCTTAACTCTTGTGTAAACAGGTAATGCGAAGGGGTGGGGCACAGATTGCGGATTTCTTTGCGACGGGGATGGGGTGGGAGTTAGAACCAGCTACCCAGAGATCAGGCAAGGTGAAGGAAGGGCTTGGCTGCTGTTTTTAAATGCAGTGTTTTTTGTTCCCTTTCTAGAAACCAGCTGCAACTTTAGGTCAGAGCGCATTAAAATGAGCCACTTCTGAACGAGCAACGCCCAGGCCCCAGGCCCTGCTGCGAAGGCCCCGGCAAAGGTCAGGGCTTGGTCCGCGTGACGTTCCTCCTCGTGCTCGTCCAAGCGGTGCTCTGCCTCAGGTAAGGACACTCTGGGAGGTTCCCCCGTCTTCAGGCCCGCCGCCGAGCTCGCGGTGATCCTACCTGCTCAAACGACTTCTTTCCTAGGGGGGAAGAACGGGGGTGGGGTGTACTGATCGGCTCGTGATTCAACAGCTGGTTCCTTATTCCTCAAACGTGGTTCTGCTTGGGTTCCCTCAGCAGCCCAAAGGGGCCAGACGTCTGATTCAGACAGATGTCCTCAGGTGGCGCAGGTGCCACTTCTGGGGCTGTTTCTGGCTGTCTGAAATGGATGTGACTTTTTGAGCGGGGAGAAAAGTCTGTGAGGTGAAGTCCCCAAATCTCTCCCAGTCAAGACAAGATTTTTTTTTTTTTTTAACCTTCAGCAAAGGTATCTGCCCTCCTAAAACAACAGGAATGTTGCACTGGCCTTCAGCCAGCGAAGGCTCAGCGAGCAGGATAACATTTCAATGCAGATTTACGGGAAGTTGCCGGTGCTGGGAGTAAAAATCTGGTTTGGTGAGTTTAAGGGAAGGGAGTAGACGAGAGACAGCCTTGCTACTGTGAGGCGCGGAGCCTCGGCTGGGGGAGGGCAGAGGGGAGGAGGGAACAGGGAAGAGCTGGAGCCGAGACTGAGCGCTCCCCGCGCGCAGCGCCGGACGCAGCAGGGCTTCCTGGGCCGCCGGTCTCCCCCGGGTGCGGATCCGACGCCGCTCTGCCAGTGGAATCGCCGCGCTTTCAAGTTCACGCTCCCGCCAGGAATTTAGCCCCAGAGAGCTGCCTTCTGGTTATCGCTCCTGCTTCCCACTTTGGAATGTGCAGTTTGGGACAGTGAGAAGCCGGGGCTCAGGGAGTTTTCCTCGTAGAGAGTTTCTCCCTGCAGGTTTCCAAGGTTAAGAAATTCTGACAAACTGGAATTCCCAGAGCCTGGGAGTTAAGCCTCAAAAGATCTGTTGCTTTAAGCGGCGCGGTAGGGAGTAGCTGGACACTCCTTATTTTGGTTTTACATTAAAAAGAGGGAGGCCGAGAAGATGTTGTAGGTTACTTCCTAGCTCTGTAAATTGCTACCGGGCTGTGAATGGTGTTAATTTCTGAAGTGGGCGACTGCAAATACATAACAAAGGTAAGGTAGCTTTGGGCAATCCTTCTAACTACTGTCCCTTAATGTTACATTTGGGTCCCAATTTTGAAATCTTGTTTTCTTCTCTTTTTAGCCCTTATCTCCCCTCATTCTACCACCCCCTTCCGATTCTGGTATATTTAATGGGAAAGAAATGGTTTATAAAAAGATTTTAAAAGCGTCAGCTTCTGGAAAAGCAGAAAATCATATAGTCAGCCCCATCGTTTCCTCTGGTGATGAAACCTTTTCCATACAAGAAACAGATTTTTTTTTCGCTCTTGAAAGCATACGGTTGGGCCGTCCAGAGGCACAGGTGACTTTTTAGACTCAGATTATTAAAGTGAGATTGAGGAAACCTTTATGACAGGCGTCTCGCTTAAGTGAGTGGTAAGGCGGGGGTGGGGGAGGGTTGCTGGGGCATGTGATGTCCTCTTGTACTCATTTACCTCCCAAGGTAACACTGAGTACAGGCTTGGTTGTTTAAAGTTAAAAATTCAGTCCGCATAGAAGCGTAGAGTTGATGAACTCAGACAGATGACAAATCAGTCACCGGATATTTAAGAAGTCAGTTAAAATAAATGAAGTGGAATTTTTCAAATAAGTGATTCATTTTTTATTTAGGCAAAAGTTCATATACTCTTGGGTACTGTCCCAAGGCATTTGGGGATGAGGCTTCTTTCTTGAAAGCTAATCAGAGATAGTGTCCTCCAGGTACTCACCCGTAGGCTGTACTGATTTGAACGAAAAATCAAGCAACTTTTTTCTAGTGGTGTTGTAATGGCTCACTCGGTTTTCTTTAGCATGAATGTAGGATAGAAATGTGTTCTTTCAAACTTGTAATGCTGGAGTCACACAAATTTTTTAGGGCAGAGAAAGCAAAGGGTTGACAACACAAACATGAAGAGGTTGCCACAGTTTGAAGGACCATTGCAATTTAGACCAAGAGCGTCTGAGAACTGCAGGTGCCAGTCCTAAAGGGTGAAAGGTTGTCAGCAGAGTAAAACACAACAGAGTAAAACTAGACAAAGACAAAGCCAAGTACCCAGTCCAGGCGATGAGATAGCATTTTACGGGAGTTGGTGTTGCTATTAATTCAAACCATAATCCTTGTCAGACTGAGGATATGAAATCTTGGAGGGAAACAAAACTAAACCAGTCTGAAATGGAAACAGGAGGAAGGAAAGAAAGAAATTTGGCTTTTTGTATCCTTTCTTGTCTACCTTACCCTTCTCCTTGTTCTGATACATTGGGTTGGCCAAGAAGTTCGTTCGGACTTTGCTGCAACATTGTAGGGCAAAACCCGAACGAACTTTTTGGCCAGCCCAACACATACCATTGCTTAATTACTGCGCACGGGGAAAATGAGGAATCAGACATTTCACGAGCCCAGCTCATTACTTCAATATTTGTTAAAGGAAGAAATAAATTGACCAAAACCAATCTCCTAGCCTAACTCTGCCATGCTTCTTTACCTGACTAGGTTACGCTTAAATTCTGCTCAAGAATCTTTTGTGAACATATGCTTTAAATGAATCAAATTTTGAAGATTTATTATCTTTCTCTTAGTTTTTGAGTTTTCAGAAATTTGTAAGATTGAAAACTCGGCATCATCACTTTACTCCAATCTCTATAGTTTTAATTTTCAATGTATTTTTGATTCCCTACCTGTGCTGCTGTAGAGTAAATTTTGCCCAAAACAGTTGGTGACGCTGAGGATGAAATCAAGATAGGAAGCAAGGAAACTATGTGCTTCTGGACACATGTCTTCAGTACTTGCTCTGACTAGTGTTTAGGACTACTCCCATTTTTTTCCCTCACGTGATAAGAGCATTCAGATTAGACTGTTCTCTTTGGTTTACTAGTAACAGAACCTGTTCTCAGTAATTTAAACAAAGATTAGAAGGTTAACGTAGATGAAGTTATTTTCTTACAAAATGAATTTGCTTTCCAAATTCTACTTTTGATCAGTTGATTAAAAATAAATCCCGTCCCAGATGATTGAGCTTTGACTGCTGTAGGAAAGTATTTGCCTGTTTCAGACAGGTTCCCATCTCCACATTTCAAGTCCCTTCTGATTTTTCAGGACTGGATACAGGGGTGCTGGTGGGGGAAGGGAGATCTCCTCAAAGTTAGACCGAGGTTCAAGTGAAACTGTGATTCAGTTTTCCCAGAGGACGCATAATCCTAGAAAAAACTTACTCTGAAGAGGGCTTAAGTTTGGGATTCATAAGACTTAGAAAAAGGATAGATTTTGAATGAATCTAGAATTTGTGTGCCACACGTTTGTGAAATTACAAGGAATATGTAAATGCAGTTTAAAAAGTGTTTGTCGGAATGATTCCAAGTTAAAGGTTCTATTGGAACATTTCAGCTACTTGCCTTATTAAGATATATTTTTCCTCTTGGGACCAGTCTCTGTGTCTTATGACGATGTTGATTTTCTGGTTTAATATTCTAAGACGTGTGTGTTAGTCACAACAACCACCTGCTCAGAGCAATTGTTTCAGAGGACAACTGGAAAAAGATTTTCAATAATGGCAGTGCAAGGATGACTTGGGTTATGAGATAGAAGGCCTTTAGAAGCTCCAGAGAAGAACTAGCATAGAAATGATAATAAGTAATTGTTCAACTGCCACCTCAAGTTGTTCAAAACGTCTCATACGGAAGGATTTAGGGGGAAATGGCACCCTGCCACTTTTTGTGTGTGGTCCTGAATCATCTTGTCAGTGAAACGCTCCTGAGATGGTCTGAGCTTGCTTTCTGATTGTTTCTGCTCCTTTCATATTTGCCTCCTCTTCTATTCTGACAGCCTCTGTATGGGGGAAAGGAGGCAGAGGGAAAGGATATCCTTCCCTCGAAGTCAGTGTACCCCCTCTTTTCGGAACCTCTTACTTTTTGCCCGGAAAAGGGGGCAAGGAAGGAATTTTCCAGTGAAAGTAGAAGGGGAGAGAGTGTCTGGAGGAATAAAATGCCAAGAAACAGGTGAGCTCCAAACCCTGTTAAGTAATATGTTCACCCGAAAGCTCACATGGAGATTATCGATGCCCTCCAACTATTGCAGGTGAACTGGCAACTGTAGGAATTTGAGGCTCACCCCCCTTTTGTAATTCAAATGCTCCTAGTGCACTGCAATAGATGGCTCATCTGAATGAGTTCAAGATGTCATCTCTAGGTACAACCCAAAGTAAACTGATTACAAAAGGCACAAGCCTTTCTTTCAACTACGCTCCACTCTGCCTTTCCTCTACTTTCTGCAGTGGTTTAAGGACACCTGAAAAAAAAAAAAATCACAACTTAGTTTATGTAATTTAGGTATATAATACGAGCATTCTTTTTCATTGTGGATGTTGAGTTTTTGTCATCTTAGGAACTTAGTTTATGCAAAAGTGATTTGTGGGTGTGTTTAGATGTAAACAGTTTATATGTCTGTAAAATACAAAACATGAGGAAACTGATACTATGATAGAAATGCTCGACTATATTTTATAGTTTCTCTTTTTGGTAAACCCTATCAGGTTTTAAGAGTGGGGTCATTTTAGAAATCAAAAGAACAATCTACCTTTCTGAAGGCCACTTAAGAGAGATGACATCAGAAGACAAAGGGCTGGTGTAACCCTGAAAACCCTTTGTGATTTTGAGAAAATATCAATCCTTTGGTCTCAGCAGATTCCGGGTAGTGCAAAATGTATACTTAAAATTACAGCCATTTACATTAATCAAGAAAACAATCGCCGGCCTCAAATCACGATATTTGTCTTTGGGAATACTGTATGTTTGTGGTTCTTAGGAACATGGCGGCCCAGTGCCAAGACCATAGTAGGTGGGTGTATGTTGATGAAAGGGGATTTGCTGACAGCGTTTGCCTCCTGATTATGCTTTGCTTTGGCTAATAGTCAATTTTGCTCATATTCCTTGAGTTTCCACCTACTGGGGAAAAAAACAACCTGATCTCAGAAGCAGTGGATAATCCACATGTGAGTGAGCAAGAGTTAACTATACATAACAATGGGCAATGGGTGGATGTGCAATATATGTGGGGCATTGTGTAGCTGAAACAGGAACAGGACACTTCTACCTGACCAAGGAAATGCCAGCCTGTAAAAATTATAATAAAAAATATTTACCTTTCAGGGCACTGAGACCTGGCTCAATCATTTTAAGCATTACACATCATGCCAAAAGAAACAAAGAAGTATTGAATAAAGTGAATAAGATTTTTTTCAGGTGTTAATTCTCTTAGGTCAATTTGATTGCCATTCTGAAAATGTGTATTTGGGCCTTTTGAGCTCGAGTAAAATATTCATGTTTCTGAAAAGTAGGGATCCGTGTCCATGATGATGATAGCACTGTGCCTTTTGAAAAGACAGCTTAAATAATATTTCTTTTTGTTTGCTGTCATTTATTTTTAAAAATAATAACATGGTTCTTGGTACACCAAGACCTTGCCAAGATTAAGCCCATCTTCTCAGTAGCCTTCTCAAGACAAAGTTGCCTTTGTGTAACAACTGGGAGGATTTGGTGACACAGAAAACTCAGTGGGGCACTGCAACTTATTATTAACAGAAAATTCAATGGCCTGATGTTTTTTCTGTTGCTGTTATTTTTATTCTACCAGCTAATATCTATGATATATTTCTCCATGCAGATGATCTTACTATTTTATTTTAGACTTTCCCAGGGAAGAATGTAGTGGTTGAGAATTTACGTTGGAATTTAGTTAGATTATAAAAGACGAAAGCTGCAGCGTACTGAACTTGGCTCTGTGGGCTAGTTTGTTCTGGGGGTAGTCAGCAAAATTTGGTCACATGTGGAGGGAAAGAAAAGGTAGCTAGCCAGAGTGAAAATGACAACCTGGGGGAAAAGGATGACCATTCACATTAAATTTAAACTCCATGGGGAAGTGGCTAAGAACACAGTCTACCTTGGTTCAAATCCTGGCTTGGCTACGTATGGGCTGTATGCAGGTTACCTAAATCTCTCTGTGACTCAGTTTGCCCGACTGTGAAATGCCTACCTCACAAGGTTGTTACAAGGATTAAATAAGTTAATCTATTGTGTAAATAGGGCATGGAACAGTGCCTGGTGTGTAGTCAGTATGATATGGCACATAGTCAACATGATATACATCATGTTTAGATGCCTTTCTGTGTTTGAATTCTTATCTCACTACCTTACTCCTTTCATGACCTCTTCTGCTGGTTGTAATCCAGGATTCTCTTCCTAAGATCACTCCTTTTGACCAAGTGCCATTGCCATTATAGGCAGGCACTATTTTTGCAAGTTTCTTTTGGTTTTTGTATCTTAGTTGTATGGAGAAAATGTAACTTAGAATCACCAAGGTGCCGTTTTCTTTTCTCTCAGAGAGGTATACTATGTTGATTAGAAGCAAAAAGAATGATGCTATTATATCTGTCAAGTGAGAGACTGGCAAGTGTCTTGCTGACAACGGAATATAGATTCTGGAAACGGCTAATGCAAAGTAGAAATATTTTGTGTAAAAGAACTTAATACAATACAGCAAACTTAAGTAGGTCCTATTATGACTTTTGTTGGTTAGTGTTAACTGGTCATAATCATAATCACAGTATGAGACTTTCTCAGAACTGCCACAGTGTCTTATCTGTGCACTTCTCATGGCATTTATATCACTGGCTACTTGTACATATACTGTTTTCCCTGCCAAACAGAAATTAAGAGGCAGAATTTGTGTCTGAATAACATTTGCATCCCTCAATGTTCCTATTTTATAGTTCAGTGCTCAATAAATACAATAAGAATTTCTTTGCCCAAATTCATTACCATCTAAAATAACAGCATTTTTGCATTCCATAGGCATGTATCATGGATCATATTTATTTGGATGACTTCTACTTTTTTCCACAAGCATTTTAGCAAAAATTCTTGGATAGAATATGATGGAGAGGTAGTGAACTCAGAAAGCAACCAGAATGGAAGCTTTATCCACAGCTAAGCCTCTGAAAGCATGGCAGGATGGGGGAGGCCAAGGGCAGGGAGGAGGTGAATTGTTGCAGTGCTTGGGTGCCCATCGCATTGTTTAAAAGTTTATACCTCTTGGGGCTTCCCTGGTGGCGCAGTGGTTGGGAGTCCGCCTGCCGATGCAGGGGACACGGGTTTGTGCCCCGGTCCGGGAGGATCCCGCATGCCGCGGAGCAGCTGGGCCCGTGGGCCATGGCCACTGGGCCTGCGCGTCCGGAGCCTGTGCTCTGCAGCGGGAGAGGCCACGGCGGTGAGAGCCCCGTGTACCGCAAAAAAAAAAAAAAGTTTATACCTCTTTTTTCTGCTCTTTAACATTCTTTGAAAGGCCCAGACTTGTTACTAGGTAATTATGAGAAGGGGAAAAATGCATTTTGTTAAAATTAGAAGGAATTTATTAGATAATTATAGGAAAAAGTGCATTTTCTCACAATTAGGGAGAGTGAACAAAGAGATCCACTGAGGAAGAACAATACCAAGTGAATATATAGCTCTGTGAGCCACAGTGGTGTGGTGTTTCCAGTGGGGCTGCTGGTATACTCTTGGCTAAGGCAAAGACAAGAGGAAGGAGGGCAGGTGGCTGAACAAGTATTCAGAGAATTGCCTCCAGTGAAATCCTATTTGCAGAGCAAAGGGAATCCTGTAACAAGCTAGCTCTAACCAGCTGATGCAAACAATAGTTTGGCCCAGGTACTTCCTTGGCTCTTTGCCCTACATTGTGGGTTCCAGGATGCACCTCAAGTTATATGTAGAGTTGCCAATGAGTAGACAGAAACTACTAACTCCGAGGGTACTAATGAGTTCTGGAATTTGTGCCTTGTGTCTGCAGTGGCTCCATATTCATAGACAACCACTCCCAGCAGATGAGACCAAGCCTGGGAAGGCAGGGATCTTAGAATATTCTCCCAGCATCCTTCCCAGAGTGGAACCTAGGAGTCACTCCCACAGCGGGACGTGTAGGAGGCCCACAGACCCTGAATCAAATGGTAACACGCATGTTCTCACACATCCTAGTAATGTGTGAAGGGTCTTGCCCTTTCCTCATTGGCTAGAGATCAATGAAATTGTCAGGGGAACTGCAGTCTGCTTATCTGTTCTCCCTGCTTCCATCTTTGCCCTTTATCCCATATGCTTGGTTCTTGACTCAGTATCCGGAGCGACCTATAAAACAAAGTCAGATCATGTCAATCCCCTGCTGAAAACCTTCCAGAGCCTCTGTGTCTCCCTCAAAAGCCACATGAAGCACTGCCTTTCTAGTCCCATTACCTCTTTAATCACACCTCCTACCGCTGACTCTGTTAGCACTTGGCTTTAGCCACAGCTTCATGCCCTCTGTGGCCTTTGCAGTCTTTGCTCCCTCTCCCTGAACCGTCTTCTCCCAATACATCCACGGTTCACTTTTTCACCTCCTCCAAGTCTTTACTCTTCTTTTGTCTAAGACAGCACTTCCTCCTTCCTGTTGGCACTCTCTATCTCCCTACCCTGCTCTATTTTTTCATACAGTACTTTTTTCCATGCTATGTGATTTTATGGCTCATTGTCTGTCTCTTCCCTACTAGAACGTCTGCTTCATTTATTGATGTATCCCAAGCACCTTAGAGCAGAGTCTGCCAAAGAGTAGGTACTCCATAAATACTTGTCAAATAAATGAATAAAACACAGGCTTTTACACAGCACGGGTATGACTGAAAGCGTAGTACTACTTGTGTGTTCTACTCAAAATATAACCACAAACACATCTTTCTGAGTAAGCATGATTTTTTTTCCCCAGACCTCTCCTGTTAAGCTGTCATATTTTCTCTGGTTTCTCTGGTTTCATTATTTTCTGTGCCACTACGAGCCCTTGATGGAGGCCGTGACTAAGTAACGAGCAAGGCGTAGCTAAGTGTGGGGATGGTGCAATCATTTCAGCACTTCTCTGTTTCCAAATCAAAGCCTCGTGTTTGGCAATCTTTCTGCGATTTCCATCTAAAACTTACAGCTCAGTTTTGAACAGTCTTGTGAATTGCATGCCCTACAGATAATTACGCTTGACTCACTCATGTTCCTATATTGTTTATCATTTTTTCTATTGTCATTTAATTATAATTAATGATTTTTCTGAAAGTAACTGTCAAGACAACTTGTGTGTGTGTGTGTGTGTGTGTGTGTGTGTTTTAAACTGTCTCTTTTGACCTTTGAGATTTTGCCAAGTGCCAACTGCTGCTACAGGAGTCCATCTAGATTTTTTCTCAATTGCAGGGCTCAGTTAAGTATTTTCCCTTGACCTGGCCTGAAACGAGCGCTAGTGTCTTTGTCTGAGTTGTTAATGTTTCCCCAGAACCTTTTACAAAACTTTAGTCCTGCTTTAACAACTGGCACAACCACTCTGATCTGTCGTACTGGTTTGCTAGCCCCTGCCTCACTTTCTCCCTCTGCACAATTTTCCTTGGTTTGGCAAAATTGCATTTCTTGGGTCTTGGAGGTACAACTCCCTCTGTGCGTCTACCTGCCATTTTTAGATCTATAGCTCTGTAAGGTACTTCCTCAATGGCTGGTGGAATCCTGTGACTACTAGGCTTGGGGACCCTAGAATTGGTCTTGAAGGTGAGTGTACATTCCAGGAAGGTTCTTTGTAGTAAACAAACAAGCCAAACAAACAAAATATTATGTAAATTCTGCTGAAGGTACACCACGAAGATCCTGGCTTTATTTATTTATTAATAAATTTATTTATTTATTTTTTATTAGTATTATTTTTGGGCTGCGTTGGGTCTTCGTTGCTGTGCGCGGGCTTTCTCTAGTTGCGGCGAGTGGGGGCTAGTCTTCATTGTGGTGCACGGGCTTCTCATTGCGGTGGCTTCTCGTTGCAGAGCGTGGGCTCTAGGCATGCGGGCTGCGGTAGCTGCGGCACGCGGGCTCAGTAGTTGTGGTTCATGGGCTCTAGAGCTCAGGCTCAGTAGTTGTGGTGTGTACACGGGCTTAGTTGCTCCAGCGACATGTGGGATCTTCCCAGACCAGGGCTCGAACCCGTGTCCCCTTCGTTGGCAGGCGGACTCCCAACCACTGTACCACCAGGGAAGTCCAATTCAAGAAATTTTTAAAAATCCTCAGTATACCTAATAATCAGCTAATATTTCTAGCACTGTCTGCAAATCATTTTATTCCTTATCATATGTACTGAATAGGACATTAAAAATGGGTAGCATATAAATGTTAAATTAGAGCTGTTTTTAACAATATACTATGTAGTTAGAGCTAGTGGTAATTATTTATGAGTTTTAAAAACTTATCAAAATATAGACCTAGTAAATAGGTATACTTGAAAAAAAAGATGAATATGAATTAAATTGGCTTAAACCAGACATTGAAATGACCTATTTTTTTTGTATAGACACAGACTCAACTGTTATTTATTTTTTTTGTTTTTTGGGTTTTTTTTTTTTTTTTTTTTTTTTTGCGGTGCGCGGGCCTCTCACTGTTGTGGCCTCTCCCGTTGCGGAGCACAGGCTCTGGACGCGCAGGCTCAGCGGCCATGGCTCACGGACACAGCCGCTCCGCGGCATGTGGGATCCTCCCGGACGGGGGCATGAACCTGTGTCCCCTGCATCGGCAGGTGGACTCTCAACCACTGCGCCACCAGGGAAGCCCTCAACTGTTATTTATTGAGTAGCTGCTATGTGCCAGATACTGGTACTAGGTATGCAGTGGAGAACAAAAGTTCTCTGCCCTCATGGGACTTTCTTTGGAGATGGAGATAGGATTCAGTACTCTGAAGGAACTGAGAGGTACTAGACGATAGAAGGTGGGACTCTGAGCTGTAGTGGTCTGAGACGACTCCTCTAGGGATGTGATGCTGAAGGTGTCTGATGGAAGGAAAGGTCTAGAAGGTGTAGCATTTATGATGGTCCTAAGGCTGGAAAAAGTTGAGCATGTTGAAGGACGTAAAGGAGGCCGATGTTGCTGCATTGCAGGAAGCAAGGAACAGAGAGGCACGAGGTAAGGTCATGTGGGTAACTGAGTCCTATAGTATGTAGGCCGTTCATGACCACGGAAAAGAGTTTTGTTCCTCCTGAGCCCAATGAAAAGCCAAGATAAACAATTTACTTGTTAAACAATAACTGACCATTGGGTGAAGACTGAACTGGAGGGAGGATGTTGTGGCAGACAAAGCGAGATTAGAGTCCGTTTTTGAAGTTGGCAGTGAAGGTGGGGTCATGCTGGTCAACTGGGTTGACCATTTCTTCTGTGCACCCTCTTGCCTTTTTTAGTCTCGGTTCAGCTGTGGTATGGGTTTCACCAATGGCTGGCAGAAATAGCAAGACTTGGTGATGGCCTGGATGTAGGGTGGAGGGAAGGGATGAGGATTCTGGCTGGAGTTACTGGGTTCAATGGGGGAGACCAAAGGAGAACAGGCTGAAGCGGGGCAGAGGGAATCAGGAGCTCAGTTTGGGGCATGTTTACTGAGATGCCTGTTAAACATCCTAAAGAAATATTGAAAAATTCCCTTTTGTATCCAGCACTTCTAGCAAGAATGAGAGGCACCTATTATAGGCAACTATTTTGGATTTCATTATTTTTTTTCACTGTGTCTAAATTTGCACATATAGATAAGGTGAGTGACCTTTATTTATATATATAACACATGACTAAACAGTATTCGAACAAGAAATGAGCATTTGTGGCATATAGGAAACTGTGATGGGGGGGTGGGTTAACACTGAAAAAATTTAAATATAGTTTTAGCCATTAAGAATCTTCTAATTCAGGGCTTCCCTGGTGGCGCAGCAGTTAGGAGTCCGCCTGCCAACGCAGGGGACAGAGGTTCGAGCCCTGGTCCGGGAAGTTCCCACATACCGTGGAGCAACTAAGCCCGTGCGCCACAACTACTGAGCCTGCGCTCTAGAGCCTGCAAGCCACAAGTACTGGACCTGAGTGCCACAGCTACTGAAGCCTGCATGCCTAGAGCCCATGCTCCACAACAAAGAGAAGCCACCGCAATCAGAAGCCTGCGCACCGCAACAAAGAGTAGCCCCCGCTCACCACAACTAGAGAATGCCTGCACGCAGCAACAAAGACCCAACACGGTCAAAAAAAAAAAAGAACCTTCTGAACTTCCCTGGTGGCGCAGTGGATAAGAATCCGCCTGCCAATGCAGGGGATACGGGTTCGAGCCCTGGTCCGGGAGGATCCTACATGCCGCGGAGCAACTAAGCCTGTGCGCCACAACTACTGAGCCTGCGCTCTAGAGCCCACGAGCCACAACTTCTGAAGCCTGCATGCCTAGAGCCCGAGCTCTGCAACAAGAGAAGCCCCCACAATGAGAAGCCTGCGCACTGCAAGAAAGAGTAGCCCCCGCTCGCTGCAACTAGAGAAAGCCCGTGCACAGCAATAAAGACCCAGCACAGCCAAAAATAAATAAATAAAATAAATAAATTTTAAAAAATCTTCAAATTAATCCTATATATATTTAATATTTCAGTATTAATTATATGTTTGATATTTGCATTATATATTTAACATTGATATGCTACTATATTATAAATATGTATGTGCTAAGATGATTAAATATTATATTTAATATATTTAGTATAGAATACATATTTAATATGTGTTGAATTTACATTAAATGACATGTTTAATATTGAAAACTAAGTGTAAATCATGCATGAACAAAGACTCATTCCGTATTACGGATGATAAAAAGGAAATATTACAACATGAAATACAGTGGATCTCCTTGTGAGGTACAACCACTTAGAGGCATGCAAATTCATGCTAAATATTGGCATATATAAATGGATCCATTTAGGACGTGCAAATATATTTGTCTCTTCCTTACCTAAATTTACGAAGGGTCTGCTGTACTTCTTCACAGTATGTGAGTGGAAACTGGAAGCCAACATGGACACACTTTAAACTACATTGTGAAAAGCTGATTTGTATCTCTAGCAAACCCGTTTTTTTTAATAACTTTTTAAAAAAAATTTATTTATTTATTTAATTTATTTGTTTTTGGCTGCATTGGGTCTTCGTTGCTGTGTGTGGCCTTTCTCTAGCTGCGGCAAGCGGGGGCTACTCTTAATTAGCGGGCTTCTCATTGTGGTGGCTTCTCTTGTTGCGGAGCATGGGCTCTAGGCATGCAGGCTTCAGTAGTTGTGGCACATGGGCTCAGTAGTTGTGGCTCACAGGCTCTAGAGCGCAGGCTCAGTAGTTGTGGTGCACGGGCTTAGTTGCTCCATGGCGTGTGGGATCTTCCCAGACCAGGGCTCGAACCCGTACCCCCTGCATTGGCAGGTGGTTTCTTAACCACTGCGCTGCCAGGGAAGCCTGCAAACCTGTTTTTTGAGCTTCTAGAGCAAGCAGTTGGGGATATGATAACGAATAAGACATGAGGCTTTTGGAGCTTGGAGGGATGGAAGCTATATCTGTACCACCACTGCAAGCACTACTCCCCCACCAGTGGTTATTCTAAAAATAAAAAGATTGAGCTTATATTTCCAAATTTGTAGGAATAAAATGCTATATTGTGGTTTGAAGCAATGGAAAACTCTAGTCCAAAGAAGTAATGTTTTAGACAGTCAAAAACCATTAATAGTGGGTGGACGTAGGAGAGGAGGTTGATAATGTTTTGCAATCACAGCTATAGAAACTGTCAACGGCTGCATCTTTTCATTCTGGTATGTCAACACCAGTGGAGCCCATGAGGCATAAGCAAATTTATTGTTGCTTAATTGGGCCAAATGGTGTGGTTTTTGGTTTTGCATAAGATGGGTCACTTTTCAAAAGGATATGTAGTATTTGAAGGTTTCGCATTTATTTCAGTGCTGTTTTCAATAAGGAAAATACTTTGGTGAGGAGCTACTACATGTATGTGCCTACAGCAGTGAATCATAGAGAAAAGGGGAGTCTTGTGTTTGAGGAATTGCTTAACAGCCATCTGTAACTGAATATGTGAAGTTGAAAGTTGAAAACAGAAAATAATAATGGCTGCTAGTAATCGTTGACGTTGAAGGAGAATCTACTGTAACGCCAGGCATGACTTTAATCAGAACCAACTGTAAGAATTAGGTCCTCAAGCAGCCTGCCCAGGGTAAATAGTGGTCAGGATTCAGATTCTTGTAAGGCTTCCCAAATGAGGTGGGGTTTGGGAAAATCCCTGGACCAGGACCAGTCTTCGTACTAAGATCTTCCCTCGGCTTAGCAGACAAGTGACTTTGGACATAGCAATTTACCTCATTGGCTTTCAACTTCTTTGCCTTTAAAATTGGATAGAAAGGAGCGGAGATTTTGGACAAGACATGTTTTGCACAGCCCCAAATTTCTCTAAGTCTTATTTTAAAAAATAAATTTATTTATTTATTTATTTGGCTGTGTTGGGTCTTTGTTGCTGCGCGCTGGCTTTTCTCTAGTTGCGGCGAGCGGGAGCTACTCTTCGTTGCGGTGTGTGGGCTTCTCATTGCGGTGGCTTCTCTTGTTGCAGAGCACGGGCTCTAGGTGCACGGGCTTCAGTAACTGTGGCATGTGGGCTCAGCAGTTGTGGCTCGCGGGCTCTAGAGTGCAGGCTCAGTAGTTGCGGTGCACGGGCTTCGTTGCTCCGGGGCATGTGAGATCTTCCCGGACCAGGGTTCGAACCCATGTCCCCTGCATTGGCAGGCGGATTCTTAACTACTGCGCCACCTGGGAAGTCCCTCTAAGTCTTTTTACTTTCATTGTTCAAATCTGTAAAAGGTTGCTATTCCATAGGATTTCTAAAGGGAAGATCAAGATGGTGGGAGTAAATGAGGATCGGGGGTAGGGATGGATTAGAAGCGCAGTCACCCTGGCATTAAGTCACAGGAAGAAAATGACTAGGTTAGATGGCCTGTACAAATCTTACAGAGTTCTTACAGGCTTGATTCTTGATTCTTGTTTCTTGAATCCCATTTGAGGTAGTGAATATTGCTGACATATAAGGTGGTTCTAGACCAGTGGTTCTTCACTGGGGGAGATTGTCCTCCAGGGGACATTTGGCAATGTCTGGAGACATTACTGGTTGTCACAGTCTGGGAGGGGCGGAACGCTACTGGCATCTCTGGGCAGAGGCCAAGGATGCTTCTAAACATCCTGAAGTCCACAGGACAACCCCTTATAATAAAGAATTATCTGGGGCTTCCTTGATGGCGCAGTGGTTGGGAGTCCGCCTGCCGATGCAGGGGACACGGGTTCGTGCCCCAGTCTGGGAAGATCCCACATGCCGCGGAGCGGCTGGGCCCGTGAGCCATGGCCGCTGGGCCTGCGCGTCCGGAGCCTGTTCTCCACAGCGGGAGAGGGCACAGCAGTGAGAGGCCTGCGTACTGCCAAAAAAAAAAAAAAAAAGAATTATGTGACCCAAAAGTCAGTAGTGCCAAGGTTTGGAAAGCCCGTTCTAGGTGAGTCTTTGCTCTCCACAACCACTACAGTCTATACAACAAATAGTGTTCCTGCCTTTAGTTTTTAATAGCATCCGTCTCTTTTCTGAAGATTCAGGGTCAGAGAAGGAATTTGGGGGAGAAGGTCAGTGACAAAGCTGAATTGAACTCTGTTCTTACAATGCAGGTGTTCACCAGCAGCCTGCTAGAAAAGTTCTCAATAGTTTATTTCTCCCTGGGACTTCCCTGGTGGCGTAGTGGTTAAGAATCGCCTGCCAATGCAAGGGACATGGGTTCGACCCCTGGTCCAGGAAGATCCCACATGCCGTTGAGCAACTAAGCCTGTGAGCCACAACTACTGAGCCTGCACTCTAGAGCCCGCAAGCCACAACTGCTGAAGCCCGTGTGCCACAACTACTGAAGCCCGCACACCTAGAGCCCGCGTTCCACAACAAGAGAAGCCACCGCAATGAGAAGCCCACTCGCCGCAACTAGAGAAAGGCGGCATGCAGCAATGAAGACCCAACGCAGCCAAAAATATAAATAAATAAATATATATATTTTAAAAAGTTTATTTCTCCCTTTGCCATGGATTCAGTGCTTAATGTCAGTCACTTCACTCTTGCCTTCTCAGGTTCTGAGAATTTTTCCTTAGGTACAACTGGATGTCACTAAAATACTTCCAGAATTTTGGTAAACTTTTTTTTTTCTTTTTGAGAGGCGTCTTGGTCTTTATACTTCCAGAATTTTGCTAGACTTTTTTTTCTTTTTGAGAGGTGTCTTGGTCTTTATAAATTCTAAGAGCTGGGCTTAGAGAAAGTTTGTTAGTAGGATCTTTTCAGATCTAAAGATGCCTTCAGTTTAAAGCTTTAGGTTAAGAAAGAATGAAGTTGTCCTGTGCTTTATCAAGTCTGTATCCTGGGTTCATCTAAAAAGAAAAAATCTTGTACAGTGCTTTAAATTCCATGGAGAGAGAAGATCTATATTATATAAATACATGCTGGTGATTGATATATAGACACATTGTCAGCAACTTTGGAGAAACAACAAACATTCAAGGATGTCTAGAAATGAACTCCATGTATTATGCTGACATTTTCCTCTGAAGAAACATTTTGGTCAATATGTGAGGTCCTATAGATTTGGAGAAGAAAGATAAATGGATTTAGATTTACAGTTGTTCCTGGCTGAGGGAAGCTTAGTTTACCTAGTTTCCATACGAAATTAATTACAAAGAACACCTTTTGTGTTATGCTGGGTCAGGTCATTTAAGGTCACAAAAGCTCTACAAATACCCTGTTAGATCAGGGCATTTGCAGGCTTCATGGGATATATTTTGGACAGTGTAATTCATGAATTTCTAGTTATACTCTTTGAATGTCAGTTAGATACAAACCCTAGATGCCATTATGTCTACACATCCACACATTATGGATTCATGATTAATGAATTCATTCAAATTCTGGGGAACTTACCTACGTTTCCCTCCCTTTTACCTTTAAGATCATCTGGTTCTACAATTTATTATGTCTCATTAAAGAAGTGCTTATTTTTCTTCACTCTAAAGTTAACTTTCAGGCTTTTTAGAGGTAGCTAATTTAACTGCACCCTGGCTCTCTTGACCCTTCATGCTTTTGACATTTGAGCCCTATTCCTTTTTTTTAAAAAAATTAATTTATTTATTTTTGGCTGCGTTGGGTCTTCGTTGCTGCGTGCGGTCTTTCTTTAGTTGCGTTGAATGGCGGCTTCTCTTGTTGCGGAGCACCTGCTCTAGGTGTGCGGCTTCAGTAGTTGTGGCTCATGCACTCTAGAGCGCAGGCTCAGTAGTTGTGGTACACAGGCTTAGTTACTCCGCGGCATGTGGGATCTTCCCGGACCAGGGCTCGAACCCGTGTCCCCTGTATTGGCAGGCGGATTCTTAACCACTGCGCCACCAGGGAAGCCCCACGTCCTGTTCCTTTTCAGTCTTCCCTTTTCAGTCTTCATCTTTCTGTTCTCAAGAGGCTTGTGTCTTGTATGGAAGGCCAATACCCAATGCTTGATTATTTTAGTTGCTCCTCTCATGATATTGGAGATATAGAGATACCCATCTCATCTGTGATATTTTTGATGTGATGGAAAAATTTCCCAGTTAACCTAAGATGATTTGTGGTTTTGCCCAACTATCAAATAACACTTTCAAGTTTGCTTCCAAAACTCTTCTTGAAAATTCTACGTGTTTTGTTGGCCTTTTTGGTAGTAATAACTCCAGCCATTTATTCATTGAGTAAATACAGGTTCTATATCAGGCATTGGAGATACAAAATGGATAAGAAATACTTTGGGTTCTTAAGGAGCTCACAGATGAGGCAAGTCATATAAGGAAAAAAACACGTTTTTGTATTTTCTACGGTAGAGGTATTTGTTTACTCATCCGATCGATTCACTAAAAACCATTTATTTTGTGTCTACATTTATCTTCTAGAAATAAGAAAATACCTATTTTAAAGGAGGCTAGTACAGACAGACTGACAGCATTAAAAATGAGTGCCGTGAAATATTCTAGATGCTGTTAGGGATCAGTAGCATCAGTTTAACCTGAGGAGGCATATGCGGGGGAAGGAGTGGGGGAAAGCATGAACTTTAGGGAACTCCTCATAAAGACAAGACCTTTAATATACTTAATATTCACATAGCGTGTGTTAAGTGCCTGGTCCTATTCTAAGCACTTTACAAAGATGAACTCATTTAATTCACATAAAAACACTATGAAAAGTGGTGCTGATGAACCTAGTGGCAGGGCAGGAATAAAGACGCAGATGTAGAGAACAGACTTGAGGGCATGGGGAGGGAGAAGGGTAAGCTGGGATGAAGTGAGAGAGTGGCATGGACATATATACACTACCAAATGTAAAATAGATAGCTAGTGGGAAGCAGTCGCATAGCACAGGGAGATCAGCTCAGTGCTTTGTGACCACCTAGAGGGGTGGGATAGGGAGGGTGGGAGGGAGGGAGACGCAAGCGGGAAGAGATATGGGGATATATGTATATGTATAGCTGATTCACTTTGTTGTACAGCAGAAACTAACACAACATTGTAAAGCATTTATACTGCAATAAAGATGTGAAAAAAAAGAAAACACTATGAGGTACATACAGTTATTATCCCCATTTTATAGACTAGAAGGCTGAGCTGCAGAGAGGTTCAGGAACTTGGCTAGGGTTACATAGCTTGGTAAGGGCAGAGCCAGATTTCCATGCCAGGCAATTTGGCTCTGGAATTAGATGTGATTCTTGAATGAGTCTTGTAAGAGACTCAGAGATATGAAAAACAGGTAGTTGCCAATTAGGGGGGAATCCCTAACCCCAGAGAGAGATGAGGCAAAGAGGCAGGAAGAAATTTTAGAGATAAGAATTTTATCTCATGGCCAAAGCATGTAATTTATAGAAAGTAAATAAAAATGCAAACTAAAAAAGAAGGAAAAATCACCTGGGTTAAACTTGTTAAATTTTTTTAACCTTTCCTTTAAGCTCTTTGGGTAATGTATTTGCATTTTTTCACATAGTCCTCTAACCATACCACAAGTCTGTATTACTGTCCTTCACGTTAGCTCACTTAATCCTTGCACCGTCCCTGGGATATTCATAGTCCCCATTTTACAGAGGAGGACACTGAGGCTCCATGAGGAAACAGCTTAGTTCACATGGAACCCACAATCTAACCCAGGCATTCTAAACTGATGTTCTGGTTCTTTTCTATTTCACACCTGCCTCCCAAAACAAAGGTGGATATAAAAAGAGGTATGGAAATGTATCCAGGTCTTGCTCACATGTTTCATGTCATCTTGTTTTTTCCAAATCAGTGATGACAGAAGGATTAGCAGACTGACTCTAAGGAATGTTCATGTAAGACACTCTACTTCGTTGAACGGTGCCATGCTTGCAGGATTTCTGCTACTTGTGTTTACATCGTAACGTGCTCACCCCGAGTGTGGCTTCTTTGCCAGGATCTTACTAAGAATTGTACCTGCTTTACTGACAACGGCTTTGGCAGGTCAGTGATTATCAGAGCAGAGATTGTCATTGCTCCAACAATCTCTAAATTCAGGATTGCCATGTTTGCTGGGCACAAACAAGCCTAGTTGACAGGAGAGGAAAAGAAATCCAAGTCTAAGCTTGTTTCATTCTCGATGACAAAAGAAAGGACTTTTTATGCTGTTTTGTACATGGTCTTAATACTCAACAGGGGTTGGGCCCTCGTGTAGGGGCATGAGATCTTTGGCTACTAGGTTGGTACTTTAGAACCTGTACACTTGAGGACCTAATAACTCTCCGAGCCTGTTCTTCCCTCAGATGGTAATGTTCTGCTTACTCTGTCGACCCGACTGGCATTTACTGGAGCAACTACTGGTACTGGTCATTCTGATAAATTCTGGGGAGTTGTAGATGAACCACCCACTCTCCCTGCCTTCAAGCTGCTCACATTCCAGTGGGGACAGCTGACCTCTCCCACCTTACTGTAATATAACACGGCACGGGATCTGGACTGGGAGCCCTGAGGAGGGGACAGTCAGGCAAGAGAGGGGTCTTTTAGCTGGATTTTGTTGTTGTTTTTTGATACATAATTCATATACCATAAATGTCACCATTTTTAAAGTGAAAAATTCAGTGGTTTTTAGTAAATTTACAGAGTTGTGCAGTCTAATCCACCATCTAATCCCAGAACATTTTCATTACCCTAAAAAGAAACCCTGTGCCTGTTAAATAGTCATTCCCCATTTCCCTTTCCCCCACCCACTGGCAACTACTAATCTACTTTCTGTCTCTATGGATTTGCCTATTCTGGACATTTCATATAAACAGAATCTTATATTATGTGGCCTTTGTGTCTGGCTTGTTTCACTTTGCCTGTATGTTTTCAAGTTTCATCTATGTTGTAGCATGTATCAGCGCTTCCTTTTTTTTTTTTTAAGTATTTATTTATTTATTTGGTTGCACTGGGTCTTAGTTGTGGCAGGCAGGCTCCTTGGTTGCGGCACGTGGGCTCCTTAGTTGTGGCATGCAAACTCTTAGTTGCATCATGCACGTGGGATCTAGTTCCCTGACCAGGGATCAAACCTGGGCCCCCTGCATTGGGAGTATGATGTCTTAACTACTGCGCCACCAAGGAAGTCCCTTCATTCCTTTTTATGGCTGAAAATATTCCATTGTATGGATGTATCATATTTTGTTTATCCATTCATCAGTTGATGGACATTTGGTTTCAGCTGGATTTTGAATAAATGGACACGTTTTTGCAAGGCATAGAAAGGAGGGTGCATTTTATGGCAGATAAAACCCATCTTTTTTTTTTTTTTTTTTTTTGCGGTACGCGGGCCTCTCACTGTTGTGGCCTCTCCTGTTGCGGAGCACAGGCTCCGGACGCCCAGGCTCAGCGGCCATGGCTCACGGGCCTAGCCGCTCCGCGGTATGTGGGATATTCCCGGACCGGAGCACGAACCCGTGTCCCCTGCATCGGCAGGCGGACTCTCAACCACTGCGCCACCAGGGAACCCAAACCCATCATTTCAATTAACATGTATGTGGCATAGTACCTGTGGAATGCCAGGCACATTTCAAGTCCTCATTACAACCCGGTGAGGTGGCAAATGAGGCAGAAAGACAAGTTGCCCAGGTTACCAGCCAGTAAGTGGAGAGCTGGGGACCAAATGCAGGCAGTCTGGCTTCGGAGTTCATTGCTCAACCACCCAGTTGTGCTATGAAGCCAGGGTTGTGGGACAAGTCAAGCCTAGTCTGAGGAGCTGTCTAGGGCAAGAGGGATGCAAGAGAGCGTGACAGATGAGGCCGGACATTGGGTATCCTGCACTCAGCACTTGTCTTTGTAAAGGACACATGTGACTGCATCATTCTCCTATTTAAAAACTACCCCTAGTTCTCCATTTTTTTATATTAGTTTCCCTATGCCAATTATTTCTTGCTACCTTTATATTTTTTCCCATACCTGTATTTCACATATATCATTGTTTAATATTTTCTTTAAATCAACTCACTTTAGTTTTGCTTATGCCCATTTATTTAAAGTGGAACTTTATCTCTCTTCCTTAACTAGAAAAGCAGTATTTTTCTAATGCACATTTAAATAAACCAGACCCTTAAGATGAAATGCCTTCACTCATTGCCACCTAAAAGCAGCTTGCACACCAGAAGGGTGTGTCATACTTATGGAGAAATTGGGGCTTGCGGGGTAAGGTTTGAACACTGTACTGGGCCCTTCAAAACCCTGCTTCAGTCTGTGCTTCAGCCCCATATCTGGCTGTACATAAAAGTGCCCCATGTAGTTGTCACATCAAACGTGCTTCCCTCCTTCTTGGACTCATCATGCTTTTTCATGACAACATATTGTTCTTTTTTTTTTTTTTTTTTTTCTGTACGCGGGCCTCTCACTGCTGTGGCCTCTCCCGTTGCGGAGCACAGGCTCCGGACACACAGGCTCCGCGGCCATGGCTTGCGGGCCCAGCCGCTCCGCGGCATGTGGGATCTTCCGGGATAGGGGCACGAACCCGTGTCCCCTGCATCGGCAGGCGGACTCTCAACCACTGCGCCACCAGGGAAGCCCAACATATTGTTCTTTTGACTGTCCTTCCTCTTCTGTCTCCATTCTTCCTTATCACCAGCTCAAATAATTCCTCCTCTCTCAAATCCTCTCAGATCCTCTGGGTTCCTCCAGAACTTGGCTCTAAGATGTCTTACATTGCTGTTACTTTTTTCATGTGTCCCTATTAGATCTGAGGTGCCTCAAGGCTGGGAACATTATTTGTTGAATGAATAAATGGTTGATGAGGGCCAAAGAGGAAAGACCTTGAATGTGATGGTGTTATGAACAGCAACATTCCCAAATCATAGAATGTTTTGAAACAAACAATGTGATTGGTCCAGTTTTTAACAAAACTTAAGTGGAGTTTGTTGTATGGAGATAGAAAGGAAGGGTGAGATCCTGGAAGCAGGGAGACAAATATAAAATAAGCACTGATTAAAATGCCAGGTGCCGGGCTTCCCTGGTGGCACAGTAGTTGAGAGTCCGCCTGCCGATGCAGGGGACACGGATTTGTGCCCTGGTCCAGGAAGATCCCACATGCCGCGGAGCGGCTGGGCCCGTGAGCCGTGGCCACTGAGCCTGCGTGTCCAGAGCCTGTGCTCCGCAACGGGAGAGGCCACAACAGTGAGAGGCCCACGTACCGCAAAAAAATAAATAAATAAAATAAACCGCCAGGTGCCAAAAAGAGGACCCACTAAATCTGAAAATACACATAACTTATGAGCCAACAATTCCACTCCCAGGTATGTTCCCAACAGAAATCTGTTATATATGTTCACCAAAAGAAAAGTTTAACAATGCCCTTAGCAGCATCATTAAAAATATCGCCAAACTGGAAGCAACCCAGATATCTATCAATAGTAGAAATAGTTGATTTTAAAACTGTGGTATATGCATTCAATAGGATGCTATATACAATGAGAACAAACAACTATTACTACATGTAAAAATATTTTCACAGCTCACAAACATAATTTTTAGTGGAAGAAGCCAGGCCCAATAGAATATATATTGTAAGATTCCCATTTACATAAAGTTCAAAAATAGACAAATCTATGGAGTTAGAAGTCAGGGTAGCTGTCGACCTTGGCTGGATGGTGACTAGAAGGGCACATAAGAGGGACCTCTGGGTGCTGGTGACACACATGTTCAGTTTGTGAAATTCATTGAGAAATACTCTCTTAACCTGTGCATTTTCTGTATATATATATATATATATATGTCATACTAAAATGAAAAGTTTATATTTTAAAAAATGGGAAGAAAATAAAAGCAATTACCAAAAAGTAATTTCTTAAAGTTAAAAAGTCTTGTTCCAGAAAGAAATAAACAGCATACTAATGAAAAATAGCCGAGAAACTAATGATGAATCTAAGATCCTGAGCTGCTTCTCTCAGTTTTCATTTGGCTTAGTTGTCTTGGGATTTATTACTGGCCGTGGTTTAGCTGCAAAAGTAATAACTACTAACAATGGCATTTTGTTTTACAACATTTGAACCATATGGAGTCATTATTCTATTTCATCTTTAGAACATCTCTCTGAGGGTTCACTATCATCCCCATTATCCAGATGAGGAAGCTGAGGCCCAGAGAGATTTTTTAATTTGCCACAAGTCACAGGACTAGTAAGTGACTGAACTGAAACCATGTCCTCTAAGTCCCGTCCACGACTCAGCCTCTAATCCCACCGTCCACATGGGATTGGCGGTGTACTTGAACTTTGAGTCTCCAGGAGCAGAGAGGAGCAGAAGGAAGCTGGCACTAAGGGAGGGAAGAATGGTGAGCCATCTACATGGTAAAACCACGATGGAAGCTTTGTGACTCATTATGTCAAGCCAACAAACAAGTAAAGCAAAACTTTTTTGGCATGTAAGTTAAATCCATTGTTCTTTTCTGCTTAAATAATTAGGGGCTTAAGTACAAATTAAAGGACCTCAAGTTAATAGAAAGAGAATGCCATTGACTTGATTGTGTTGTAATTGAAAATGTTTTTGGCTGCTTCCAGTTAGCTTTCAGCAAACAAACTTTCCATGCGTGGTCATGGAATCATCTAAGCATGTTTTCAGTTGGACAGGACCACAGGGGGTTTCTGGTTCGACATTCCATCCAATGTAGAAATGCTTCTGCAGCATTAGCAATAATGATCTGATAATATGTGCACTGAGAGTTTGCAATGGACCGGGGGCTCATTACAGCTGTCTGAGTTGCTGTTGTTAATATCCCTATTTTACAGATGAACAAATAGACTTCAAGAGATTAAGCCATCTGCCCTAAAACACACAGGTAATTATAGCAAAACAGATGTAGACACAGGTCTTTCTGACTCCAAACTTGAAGGATTTTGTTGTTGTGCTTACTTTACTGTTTCCATCTTGGCCTTGAATTCCTATAGTGATGGGTGCATCATCATGATACGTCATCCATGAGACACTTCAGACTAGGAATGGAAAACCCTACTAGGAAGCTCTTATATTTAGCTGGAATCTTCTTTCTTTATGCAGGAATGAAAAACTGAAAATGATGTAATAGGATAAGAGTATAAATTAGCCAATTTATAAAAACCCTTTGAGTTATAGCCTATTTATCAAAACTTTCATCTATGGGGCCTAGTTTTGCTCTCAAGATAATAGTACCACTTAAGATTCCTTCTTTTGGGTGACAGTCACCACTACAGAATTTTTTTTTTTCTTTGGCTGCGCAGCATGGCTTGTGGGATCTTAGTTCTCTGATCAGGGATCAAACCTGAGCCCTCGGCAGTGAAAGTGTGGAGTCCTAACTCCAGAAGTTTTAAGTGAGAGGTTACATTAGTCTGTAGTTACCAGAATGATGCAAGGGCTCCAATTATCTCTTGGTGTACAATAAACTACCCCGTTTCTTAGTAGGTCAAGCAACCACCAATGAATACCTGTCATCTCTCATGATTCGGGCAGGGCTAAGCAGGAAGATTCTTCATGTTAATACATGTATCAACAAGGACCTGTTGGTGATAGTCAGCTTGTGGCTAGTGTGGTCCAAGGATCCAAGATGGCTTCACTCACATGCCTGGCACTCACATGCCTCAAGCCTCTATTTCATAAGGTCTCTCCTACAGGGTAGTTGAACTTCTTTCGTGTCAGCCAAGCACTCTAAGGGTGAGTGTACACAGAGAGGACATCAAAGCTGCCAGTCTCTTCAGGCCTGGGGCTGGAAGCTGGCACAGTGTCACTTTCAGGTCAGAGTAGGCACAGTGCCCACCCAAGTTCAAGTGGAGGGAAATAAACCCCACCTTTTAGTGGGAGGAGTGTGTCAAACACTTTGCAGCAATTTTAAAAAAAATTAATTAATTATTATTTTTTTTTTTGTGGTACATGGGCCTCTCAATGCTGTGGCGTTGCGGAGCGCAGGCTCAGTGGCCATGGCTCACGGGCCCAGCCGCTCCGTGGCATGTGGGATCTTCCTGGACCAGGGCACGAACCCATGTCCCCTGCATCGGCAGGCCGACTATCAACCACTGCGCCGCCAGGGAAGCCCCAATTAATTAATTTTTGGCTGTGTTGGGTCTTTGTTGCTGCGCACGGGCTTTCTCTAGTTGTGGTGAGCAGGGGCTACTCTTCTTTGAGGTGCGCGGGCTTCTCCTTGCGGTGGCTTCTCTTGTTGTGGAGCATAGGCTCTAGGCACGCTGGCTCAGTAGTTGTGGCACCCGGGCTCTAGAGCGCAGGTTCAGTAGTTGTGGCGCACAGGCTTAGTTGCTTCGCGGCATGTGGGATCTTCCCGGACCGGGGCGCGAACCCATGTCCCCTGCATTGGCAGGCGGATTCTTAATCACTGCGCCAGCAGGGAAGCCCAACTTTGCAGCAGTTTTTAATCTGCCGTACTAAGGATCAGCGTAACTTAATCCCCAATTTTCTGGGTTGGAGGTGGTACTACCTATTAGGGTTTGAAAGTACTCCTGCTCAATTTATTATTTTCTCTATTTTGGGGTATTTGAACTTCAGGAACTTCTTTTCCTAATAATTATTTTATAGAAAACAATCTTTATCAGTTCTAATTATTTGCTGAAGTTAAAGATGATAAGCTCATTGGTATTATAGTCCTTTAAGGACAGATTCTCCATCTGACTGACAGACAAAAGACTTGCTGATATATATATATATCATACATTTACAGTTTAAACACATATAAGTAGAGAACAGAAGGATGCTGGAGATTGGGCAGAAAAAGAATATAAGAACCCTACATCAAAGAGTTTTTATAAATAGCTTTATTTATACTCTTATCCTATTACATCAGTTTCAGTTTTTCATTCCTTCAGAGCATTTGTGGTGTTTGTGATGTTTTGATTCTTTAAAACAGCATTTTAAAGTTCTGTAATTCTGGTCAATGATATTTGTTTTTGACTTTGTTTTCCACTAGAAATTGAGGCAAAATTCAATAGTTATTTCGCTACTTATATTAGTAGAAAGAATTAATTAAAATTATTTCTAATCTTTTGATCCCTGTCACACTACTCTGCTATGCAATAATACACTAAAGAATTTTCAGAAAGCAACTGTTGGGGACCTAGCCTAGCTCCCTGCCTTAAAAATGTGCCATTTTGTGGAGTTATGCTAGCAGCTGATATACTAAATCGACCCAAAGGTGCTGTTTTAGAAAACATAAAATGCTTTAGGCAGAAGTAAAATCAAGATGCTTTGGTTGAGATGTGAATTCACTGTTGCCAGTGCCTAGTTCTTTGTGCTTGAGATCCTGAGGAAAATCTTATAGTGATTCAAAAGCTGAAATAGGTTTTTATGGGCAAATATTTGTTTGTTTAATTTATTTTTTACCCATATAGTCATTACTGCAAAAATAGAAATGAACTTGAGCACACTCATTTTATGTGCCTTTGCTTTCACTTCTATTGAAATATTTCAGACCTCCTGAAAAGTACAAGGAATGGTATTTTTCCAAAGACCCCTGTGTCCCTGAGCCAACATAGGGAATAAAACAGAAAATTGAAGCCCCTTGCAAACTGCATCCCACCCCCAACCCCCTTCCTCCCTTCACAGGAGGGGTCTCTACCCAAAATGCAGGTTTTATCATTCCCTGGCATGACTTCTTGCCTTTACTACCTATGGTTTGAACCCATAATTAACATGTAGGCTTACTTAAGGGTTGGGAAAAAAATCAAAAGAAGATCTGTTGTTTTTGAAAATCATATGAAGTTCAAATTTCGGTGTCCATAAATAAAGTTGTATTGGCATACAGTATAAAAACATATTGTCTCTGGTTGCTTTTGTGCAATGTGGCAGACTTGAGTAGCTGGACCTGAAACTGTATGGCCTGCAATGCCTGAAATATATGTTTGCTGAATCCTTGTCCAGCATTCACACACACGTGAACACAGAGTAAGTAATCTGGCTAGAGAAAGGTTGGTGTATAGGTCTATGTGCCTTGGCTGGGAGCAGGCTGAAGTGGACAAAAGACTTTTTTTGTTTAAATAACCCAGAAATTCTCCTTTTCTTTTGTCTCTTGACGAGAGCAATGATTGACTTTTCCCCTCCCAACCCCCATCCCCTGAATGATTATATTTTGTTCCTCTGCTCTAAGCTTCTTTTCCTCTTGCACTTGCTTTTCCCACCCCCATGCCTACAAAACCAGCAAATTCCATTTGTCCTGTGACAGAAAGAACAGCTCCAAGGATAGTCACCTCCCCCCTCCTGAAGGTTCTCAGCCTAGCAAAGCACTTTGCCGGCATCTCTGATTTGGCACATTGAGTTCCCTTGGACTTCCCTTGTCTTCTTTCTCTTAGAATTCCGGCTTATTGTACACCACGAGATTACGTCCACACCAGCTACAGAGACAGGCGAAGGTCAGCAAAGAGTAATTGAGCATATGACCTTTTAAACATAAACTATACAAAGAGTTGATGAGGAAATTTCAATTTCTTTTGCATAAAAAAATGATACCTCTCCCTTGTTTCTTTAATGATGGATCTTCTCCTTTCCCAAGCCAGAATTATGCAGATATTTGTTCCAACTGATGATTTCCTCTTCCAATAATAGCTGAATAATGGATGGTGCTGTGCACTCAAGGGGAGCCTGATGCTGAGCTTCAGGGACTTTGAAGTCAAGCAGCCTGCCTGTTATTGGGGATACCTTGGAGTTCTTTTAGGATAGAAGAGGGGAATATGGTGTCTTTCACAAAAGACAGAATACAAAGACTGATGATACTCAGGCTTCAATCTGAAGGAGCTTTTAAGTAAGTGAAATAAAAAGTGAACAATAGAAAATGATAAATGCTACAGGGTAAATAATCAAAGCGAGTGTGATAAAGGCTGTAAGAGGAACGTACAGAGAAGTTATTGGATTGGAAAGGAAAGAGAGATGATTTCCTTCTGGGGACAATCTGAAGGGCTTCTTGAAGGACGTGGCAGGGAAAAACAACAAGGATTTGGATCAGTGGAATTTAGAGCAAGAATTTTCTAAGCCATGGGACAGCATGAGCAAAGGCACTGAGGCCTAGAGAGAGTAGGTTACAAACAGATAGCAGGTCAATCTGACCTGTATGAAGGGAACTAGGGAGATGAGAAGGGAGATGAGGAGTAATGTCTGGTGAGGCCAGAACTTGAATGCCAGGCAGACGAATTTTGTCACTATGACAGTTTATATACTCCAACCAGTAACAGGTGTACCCATGTGATGATTGCATTTGAGGCAGACCTCTGGCCTCAGTTCTAGAAGACTGCTGTACCACAAGGCCTTGACTTTTCCTATCTCGGTCCAGTGTCACTCCATGCAGATTTGCTGTCTCAGTACAGAAGATGTGAAAGACACTGGAACATGCTGTTTCACAAAATATCTCCAAAAGAGCCAATCTGAGCAGCATTGCACAATGGCCCCCATCCCTCCGTTATCACTTTCAAATCAGGAGAAAATCCCTGACTGTAGTGGAATTTGCCGTCCCTTGCGTTCCTCACTCTTCTACAGTTCTGGTCAGAAAAAGAGGCCAGAATGGAAATTTTCATATTTGAAGTGGGTGGAGGAGGGGAGGAGAGAAAAAAACATTTTCTAAACTATTCCCTTGGATTGGTAGGGATATATATTTATCAGGGTTTCAAGTGCATCTAAAGTGGTCTTCCATGGGTCTCTTTCATTTAGCAGTCAGGTATTATTCAAGGTTTCCATCTATGAAGGTGGTTTATTGAATGCAAAAATTATTTAATGTTTTTATAATAATCTGTGTCCTAAATAGTTTTCATTGATATTAAATTGGATAGGGAGGTTAGTAAACTGAACTAAGGTTCAAAGTGTCATTTCCGTGAGGGCATGAAGGGGCAGAGATTCTCAAATGTGTGCAGCCTGAGTCCTGGGTCAGCATCACTCTGGGTCCAAAGCCTTGGAATCTGCACTTGACACATACTTGAAATAAAAGGTTTTGATTTTTTTTTATACAGCAGGTTCTTATTTGTCATCAGTTTTATACACATCAGTGTATACATGTCAATCCCAATCGCCCAATCCATCACACCAGCACCCCCACACCCCCGCGGCTTTCCCCCCTTGGTGTCCATACGTGTGTTCTCTACATCTGTGTCTCAACTTATGCCCTGCAAACCGGTTCACCTGTATCATTTTTCTAGGTTCCACATACATGTGTTAATATACGATATTTGTTTTTCTCTTTGTGACTTACTTCACTCTGTATGACAGTCTCTAGATCCATCCACGTCTCAACAAATGACCCAATTTCGTTCCTTTTTATGGCTGAGTAATATTCTATTGTATATATGTACCACATCTTCTTTATCCATTCATCGGTATATGGGCATTTAGGTTGCTTCCATGACCTGGCTATTGTAAATAGTGCTGCAGTGAACATTGGGGTGCATTTGTCTTTTTGAATTATGGTTTTCTCTGGGTATATGCCCAGTAGTGGGATTGCTGGATCATATGGTAATTCTATTTTTAGTTTTTTAAGGAACCTCCATAGTGGCTGTATCAATTTACATTCCCACCAATGTTGCAAGAGGGTTCCCTTTTCTCCACACCCTCTCCACCATTTGTTGTTTGTAGATTTTCTGATGATGCCCATTCTAACTGGTGTGAGACCATACCTCATTGTAGTTTTTTTTTTTTTTTTTTTTTTTTTTGCGGTACGCGGGCCTCTCACTGTTGTGGCCTCTCCCGTTGCGGAGCACAGGCTCCGGACGCGCAGGCTCAGCAGCCATGGCTCACAGGCCTAGCCGCTCCACGGCATGTGGGATCTTCCCGGGCCAGGGCACGAACCCGTGTCCCCTGCATCGGCAGGCTGACTCTCAACCACTGCGCCACCAGGGAAGCCCCATTGTAGTTTTGATTTGCATTTCTCTGATAATTAGTGATGTTGAGCAGCTTTTCATGTGCTTCTTGGCCATCTGTATGTCTTCTTTGGAGAAATGTCTATTTAGGTCTTCTGCCCATTTTTGGACTGGGTTGTTTGTTTTTTTAATATTGAGCTGCATGAGCTGTTTATATATTTTGGAGATGAATCCTTTGTCCGTTGATTCATTTGCAAATATTTTCTCCCATTCTGAGGGTTGTCTTTTCCTCTTGTTTATGGTTTCCTTTGCTGTGCAAAAGCTTTGAAGTTTCATTAGGTCCCATTTGTTTATTTTTGTTTTTATTTCCATTTTGCTAGGAGGTGGATCAAAAAAAAGATCTTGCTGTGATTTATGTCAAAGAGTGTTCTTCCTTTGTTTTCCTCTAAGAGTTTTATAATGTCCGGTCTTACATTGAGGTCTCGAATCCATTTTGAGTTTATTTTTGTGTATGGTGTTAGGGAGTGTTCTAATTTCATTCTTTTACATGTAGCTGTCCAGTTCTCCCAGCACCACTTATTGAAGAGACTGTCTTTTCTCCATTGTATATCCTGGCCTCCTCTGTCATAGATTAGTTGACCATAGGTGTGTGGGTTTATCTCTGGGCTTTCTATCTTGTTCCATTGATCTATGTTTCTGTTTTTGTGCCAGTACCATATTGTCTTGATTACTGTAGCTTTGTAGTATAGTCTGAAGTCAGGGAGTCTGATTCCTCCAGCTCCGTTTTTTTCCCTCAAGACTGCTTTGGCTATTTGGGGTCTTTTGTGTCTCCATACAAATTTTAAGATTTTTTTGTTCTAGTTCTGTGAAAAATGCTAGTGGTAGTTTGATAGGGATTGCATTGTATCTGTAGATTGCTTTGGGTAGTATAGTCATTTTCACAATATTGATTCTTCCAATCCAAGAACATGGTATATCTCTCTCCATCTGTTGGTATCATCTTTAATTTCTTTCATCAATGTCTTATAATTTTCTGCATACAGGTCTTTTGTCTCCCTAGGTAGGTTTATTCCTAAGTATTTTATTATTTTTGTTGCAATGGTAAATGGGAGTGTTTCCTTAATTTCTCTTTCAGATTTTTCATCGTTAGTGTATAGGAATGCAAAAGATTTCTGTGCATTAATTTTGTATCCTGCAACTTTACCAAATTCATTGAGTAGCTCTAGTAGTTTTCTGGTGGCATCTTTAGGATTCTCTATGTATATAGTATCATGTCATCTGCAAACAGTGACAGTTTTACTTCTTCTTTTCCAACTTGTATTCCTTTTATTTCTTTTTCTTCTCTGATTGCCGTGGCTAGGACTTCCAAAACTATGTTGACTAATAGTGGTGAGAGTGGACATCCTTGTCTTGTTCCTGATATTAGAGGAAATGCTTTCAGTTTTTCACCATTGAGAATGATGTTTGCTGTGAGTTTGTCGTATATGGCCTTTATTATGTTGAGGTAGGTTCCCTCTATACCCATTTTCTGGAGAGTTTTTATCATAAATGGGTGTTGAATTTTGTCAAAAGCCTCTTCTGCATCTATTGAGATGATCATATGATTTTTATTCTTCAATTTGTTAATATGGTGTATCATGTTGATTCATTTGTGTATATTGAAGAATCCTTTCATCCCTGGGATAAATCCCACTTGATCATGGTGTATGATCCTTTTAATGTGTTGTTGGATTCTGTTTGCTAGTATTTTGTTGAGGATTTTTGCATCTATATTCATCAGTGATATTGGTCTGTAATTTTCTTTTTTTGTAGTATCTTTGTCTGGTTTTGGTATCAGGGTGATGGTGGCCTCATAGAATGAGTTTGGGAGTGTTGCTTCCTCTGCAATTTTTTGGAAGAGTTTGAGAAGGATGGGTGTTAGGAAAGTTTTTTTTTTTTAATGCTTTTATTGTGATAAAATATACATAATATAAAATTTATTATTTTAACCATCTATCTCTGGAACCTTTTCACCTCCCCTAACCGAAACTCATTAAACAATAATTTCCCATTTGCTCTCCCCCAACCCCTGGCAACCACTATTTTACTTTACTATGAATTTGACTAGTCTAGATACCTCAAAAGTAGAATCATATGGTATTTTGTCTTTTTTTTTTTAAATGTTGGGGGTAACAGTTTATTAGTTAATTTATTTATTTTTGCTGTGTTGGGTCTTCGTTTCTGTGCGAGGGCTTTCGCTAGTTGTGGCAAGCGGGGGCCACTCTTCATCGCGGTACACGGGCCTCTCACTGTCTCGGCCTCTCTTGTTGCGGAGCACAGGCTCCAGACGCGCAGGCTCAGTAGTTGTGGCTCATGGGCCTAGTTGCTTCGCGGCATGTGGGATCCTCCCAGACCAGGGCTCGAACCCATGTCCCCTGCATTAGCAGGCAGATTCTCAACCACTGAGCCACCAGGAAGCCCGGTATTTTGTCTTTTTGTGACTGGCTTACTTCACTTAGCATAATGTCCTCAAGGTCCATTTGTAATATGTGTCAGAATTTCATTCCTTTTTAAGACTGAATAATATTTCATCTATGTATAGTACCACATTTGGTTTATCTACTTATCAGTTGATGTCACTTGGCTTGAATCTTTTGGCTACTGTGAATAATGCTGCTATGAATGCTGGTGTGCAAATATCTCTTTGAGTCCCTGCTTTTAATTCCTTTGAGCCTATATACCTAGGGGTGGAACTGCTGGATCACATGATAATTCTGTGTGTGATTTTTTTGAGGAACTGCCATACTGTTTTTAACAGTGACTGCACACATTCCCACTAACAGTGCACAAGTTTCCAGTTTCTCCATAGCCTAACCAACACTTGTTATTTTCTGTTTCTTTTTTCTTTTAATAATAGCCATCCTAATGGGTGTGAAGTGGTATCTCATAGTGGTTTTGATTTAGGTGATTGATTCTTTTTTTATACCAAGTTTGGTAAGAGAATGTGAATTTACAGAATTGTTAAAATTACTTCACAAATGTCAGTGGTCAGAAAAACACCTTGATGTGACATAGTCCAGCTGTGCATTTTCAAGTAGTTACTTAAAAGTAACTGTGATAGAGGGTGGTGTAAATAAGAGGAAAGTAAGTTAATGCTTGTGAAATGATGCTTTCCTTGTATTCCACGTTTTTGCTGAGTCCCTATAACTGAAATCTACTCAATCCGAGGAAGAACTAAGAAAAAGGAAAAAAAAAAAAGTTTAAATAGTTGGGGGGAAAAAGTTGGGACATTTTAAAGCAAAGGTCAAAGATTGTGCGTTCGAAATCCAAATGGGAAATGGTGGCCCTCTGGAAATGAGGAGGCACTGTAAGAACAAGTGAAGCAACACTTTGTTTATGAATAGGCACTTTTCCTGAGTTGTAAAACATATTTTTGGAAGTGATTCACTCTGGGATTACCATAGAGAATCTCTCCTAGAGATGCTTTCTAGGCATTCAAAATATATATAAACTTTAAGGGATTCAGTTTTCACAGAGATTTACCTCACACCTAATTCTTGCCAGTCCCTTAAACATCGTGTGCTCTTTGTGCCATATGTCTTTTTTTAAAAATAAATATTTATTTATTTATTTTTGGCTGCACTGGGTCTTCGCTGCTGCGCACAGGCTCTCTCCAGTTGTGGGAATGGGGGCTACTCTTCATTGCGGTGCACAGGCCCCCCACCGCGGTGGCTTCTCTTGTTGCGGAGCACAGGCTCTAGGCGCGCGGGCTTGAGTAATTGTCGCACTCAGGCTCGTTATTTGTGGCTCACAGGCTCTAGAGCGCAGGCTCAGTATTTGTGGCACACGGGCCTAGTTGCTCCGTGGCATGTGGGATCTTCCCGGACCAGGGCTCGAACCCGTGTCCCCTGCATTGGCAGGCGGATTCCCAACCACTGCCACCAGGGAAGCTGCTGCCATATGTCTTCACATATGATGTGTCCTGTGCCCTCTCTCCTACCTAGAGAACTCCTTACAATGTTTACCCTCTGGGGAGCCCTCTGGTCCCAGGTAGAACCCATCACCTGCCAAGATAATTGTGAAGTGGTCCCCACACATCTGCTACTCCCTGGTTTTTCTCACCCCCCAGATGCTGTTGCTTTTTTTTAAAATGAGGTAAAATTCATATAACATAAAATTAACTATTTTAGAGTGTACAATTTAGTGGCATTTAGTACATTCACAATGTAATGCAACCATCATTTCTATCTAGTCCCGAAACATTGTCATCACCTGCAAAGGAGACCCTGTATCCGTTTAAGAAATCACTCCTCACCCCACCTTTCCTTAGCCCCTAGTGACCATTAATCTGCCCTCTGTCTCTATGGATTTACTTATGCTAGATATTTCATATAAATGGAATCATACAATATGTGGCCTTTTGTGTCTGCCTTTTTTCACTTAGAATGATGTATTTGAGGTCCATCCATGTTATAGCATGAATCAATACTTCATTCCTTTTTAAGATTGGATAGTATTCCTCTGTATGGCTAGACCCCATTTTGTTTATCCGTTCATCTGTTGATAGTAGTTTCCACGCTTTGGGTGTTGCTTTTTAAGACAGCCACAGCCAAGTTTTACGCTGATCACCAAGTGAGGCAGTATGTCTTCAGCTTGGAAACGGGTCCTTGCCCCAGCAAGAGGGACCTCTACTAGGACTGAATAGTGACCCTACATAAGAGGTGGCACATGGGCAGTTCACAGGCAAAATGAGGCTCCCAAGATGTGCTGTGGTTTGTTTTTCCATGTACTGTTGTCCTGCAGTATCTTTAAAAATTGTATCAGTTGGCCTCATTTAAACTTTAAGAGAATTCTCTCTCTCTCTCTCCATCCGCTCCTCCCCACCCAATGCCTGTGGATTTCTGTCTTGTTACAAAAACAAAACAAAGCAAAGCTTTATCAGTCCCTGGCCTATATCCACCTGGCAACTAACAGCTAGAGTTGGGTGTGGGTTGCCCCCATCTGGCCCTTGTGTTTGGGGAAGCCCTTTCCAGTTGTCATAGCCCTCACCCCTTCTTAGCGAGGCCAAAGGTCAGACCATTTGAGTTGCTGTTTTTTCTAATTAATGGAATTAGAGGAAAGTGAAAGATGGGCTCCTGTCTCTATCAAAAGTAGGAAAAAGAGGGCTTCCCTTCAGTGGTTGAGAGTCCGCCTGCCGATTCAGGGGACACAGGTTCGTGCCCCGATCTGGGAGGATCCCACATGCCGCGGAGCGGCTGGGCCCGTGGGCCATGGCCACTGAGCCTGCGTGTCCGGAGCCTGTGCTCCACAACGGGAGAGGCCACAACAGTGAGAGGCCCGCGTACCGCAACAACAACAACAACAAAAAGTAGAAAAAAGAAATGAAAGCGGCTACTTCCCTCATTGCCTTCCATGCCCCTGCAGGCACTTAGGATCTGTGTTCTCTGTCTTACCAAGTGTTCATCGCTTTACTGATTACTAGAATTAAGGGGAAAGAAAGGTTTTATTGAGATATGATTCACACTCCCTACAGTTCAGCCATTTAAAGTGCACAATTCAGGGCTTCCCTGGTGGCGCAGTGGTTGAGAGTCTGCCTGTGGATTCAGGGGACACGGGTTCTATGCCCCGGTCCGGGAAGATCCCACATGCCGTGGAGCGGCTGGGCCCGTGAGCCATGGCCGCTGAGCCTGCGCGTCCGGAGCCTGTGCTCCGCAACAGGAGAGGCCGCAACAGTGAGAGGCCCGCGTACCGCAAAAAAAAAAAAAAAAAAAAAGAAGTGCACAATTCAGTGGATTTATTATATTCACCAATTGCAGCCATCACCACGGTCAGTTTTAGAACTTTTAAACAGTCATTTAACCACAGTCAGTTTAGAACATTTTCATCACCTTAAAAAGAAACCTTTAGCTATCACCTCTCTATCCCCCTTAACTCTCGGATGTAAGCAATCTCCGATCAAATATCAGAAGTTTTCTTTTTTTGGCTGGTCTTAGCTCACTGACCAGGGATTAAACCCACGCCCTTGGCAGTGAAAGCATGGAGTCCTAACCCCTGGAACACCAGGGAATTCCCAAATATCAGAATTTTTGTTGGCACTGCAGAAGGGATGGAAAGGGAAACAACACTAGACGTGTCAGCCAAACTTCCAATGCAGACACTGTTGGAGTATGACAGTGCCTCCCACTGCCACCAAAAGAGGGGGAGAGAGAGAGTGAAAGGAAGGGGAGAGAGAGAGAGAGAGAGAGAGACTCTGACTATAGCGCTTCATCACTATATAAACAGCTCATACAACTCAACATCGAACAAGCAACAAAAACCCCAACTAGAAAATGGGCAGAGAACCTGAGTAGACATTTTTCCAAAGAGAACATGCAGATGGCCAACAGGCACATGAAAAGATGCTCAACATCGCTAATCATCAGGGAAATGCAAATCAAAACCACAGTGAGATACGACACCTGTCAGAATGGCCATCATCAAAAAGAACACAAGTAACAAATGTTGGTGAGGATGCAGAGAAAAGGGAACCCTCCTACAATATTGGTGGGAGTGTAAATTGGTGCAAGCCACCGTGGAAAACAGTATGGAGGTTTCTCAAAAAACTAAAAATAGAGTTCCCATGTGATCCCACAATCCTACTCCTGTGTATATATTTTAGAAAAACAAAAACACTAATTCAGAAAGATACATGCACCCTAATGTTCATAGCAGCATTATTTACAATTGCCAAGACATGGCAACAACCTAAGTATCCATCAACAGATGAATGGATAAAGAAGATGTGGTATGTACACACAATGGAATACTATTCAGCCATAAAAAAGAATGAAATTTTGCCATTTGCAACAACATGGATGGACTTGGATGGTATGCTAAATGAAATAAGTCAGAGAAAGACAAATACTGTATGATATAACTAATATGTGGAATCTAAAAAAAATACAACAAACTAGAGGGCTTCCCTGGTGGCGCAGTGGTTGAGAGTCTGCCTGCTGATGCAGGGGACACGGGTTCGAGCCCTGGTCTGGGAGGATCCCACATGCCACGGAGCAACTGGGCCCGTGAGCCACAACTGCTGAGCCTGCGCATCTGGAGCTTGTGCTCCACAGTAGGAGAGGCCGCGATAGTGAGAGGCCCGCGCACCGCGATGAAGAGTGGCCCCCGCTTGCCACAACTAGAGAAAGCCCTCGCGCAGAAACGAAGACCCAACACAGCAAAAAAAAAAAAAAAAAAAAAAAAATACAACAAACTAGTGAATATAACAAAAAATAGACTCACTGATATAGAGAACAAACTAGTGGTTACCAGTGGGGAGAGGGAAGGGGAGAAAGGCAAAACGGGTAGGGGATTAAGTGGTACAAACTATTAGGTATAAAGTAAGCTACCAAGAGACTTCCCTGGTTGTCCAGTGGTTAGGATTCTGCACTTCCACTGCAGGGGGACTGGTTCGATCCCTGGTCTGGGAACTAAGATCCTGCATGCTGTGCAGCCAAAAAAAAAAAAAAAAAAAAAAAAATCTACTGGGATATACTGTACAACATGGGGAATATATAGTCAACGTTTTCATAATAACTATAAGTGGAGTATAACCTTTAAAACTTATGAATCACTATGTACACCTGTAACACCTGTAATATTGTACATTAACTATACTTCAATTTAGAAAAAAAAAGATACAGTTGGTCATCTGGGAGGAAAAGTTCAATTAGAAGTAGATTTATGTAAAGACCTTTCAGGTATTGTCATTATTCTCATTGAGGATTCAATTGTGACATTTTGAATCCTGAAAGAGAAACCACCCCAGAAATAATTCCCTTGCTGGAGAACCATTGAATTTTTTTTTTTTTTGGTGGTACGCGGGCCTCTCACTGTTGTGGCCTCTCCCATTGCGGAGCACAGGCTCCGGATGCACAGGCTCAGCGGCCATGGCTCACGGGCCCAGCTGCTCCGTGGCATGTGGGATCCTCCCGGACCGGGACACGAACCCGTGTCCCCTGCATCGGTGGGCAGACTCTCAACCACTGCTCCACCAGGGAAGCCCAGAACCATTGAATTTTAAATAAGGAAGGCTTGGGTGTGCTGGAATGTTCCCCGTCAAAGCCTGCCAGACTCACCTTGCAGGCTGTCTTCTGTTTCCTGTTGGCCTAAGGTTGCCATATTAAGCAAATGAAAATTATTGGTTGTTTATCTGAAATTTAGATGTCACTGGGTGTTCTGTGTTTTATCTGGCAGTCTTCTCTGGCCACAGCCCAGTGGATCTCATGGCTTCGTGTCTGCTCTACACCACTGGTTCTTTGAGTTGCAGGGTCTGGGAGGGCTTTGCACACCTCTTAAAGAGGTGGGAACTCAGTGGGGCAGGCACTAGGCTGGAGTCCCTTTCCAGTTGACACAGCCAGGTCCCATGAACTGGCCAGGGAAAAGAGAGATTTTAGAAAAAACAGACTTTGATGCCAGTCATGGTGCTGTCTGGCAGCGGCCCAAATCTTGGGCCTGGCTTCGTCACCCTGACCCAAGGCAAGTCACTATAATGCCTTGGAACTGCATTTTCATCTTTTTACTTCCTTGAAGTGAAAATACCAGGAACCAGCATCTGTTTAGGCACTACCCTTTACTCGTCTGATGTAGCAACCCTAATTAGTGTGGCATCCCCCTCGCGCCCTGCCCTGGGTGTCTCATTTAATTTTTACAATTATCTTTGAAGAGTGTCATTAGACCCATTATACAGACAAACCAAGGCTCTGAAGGGTTAAGGAAAGAATACCACCCAACCCTCTCCAATATTTTATTTAGTGGAATCAAATTAAAATAAATTCAAAAACATGCCTGGAGAGGGAGAGAATTCATAGAAGTGGAAGGAAAAAGCAGTCCACTTATTGTCTTCATACTTAGTGCCCATGTTTTCCCTGCCCCCAGCATCTAGTGCCTGGCACGTAGTCTTAATACATGTTTCTCGAATGGGTAAATATTTGGAACCACAGGGAAGGTTGAGGAGTCAGGGCCTCTGGTCTCTTCCTTAGTGTTACTCCCTGCCGCACCCCCCCAGCTACTCCTTGAGCCCTGCCTGTGGTCCCTGCATCCTGGCCCCAGTCCCTTAGTACCTCCATTCCTCAAGGATTCCCCAGTCTAAGGCTCTGAGTCTGTTTGAACTGTTCTTCTCTTTGTCCCTTTCCCTCTGCTTGTCTCCCTCAATACCTAAATCATCCTCATCCTCAGTCCCATTGCAGGTCCTGCCTCTTCCTCCAAGCCCTTTCCAACCATCCCAGCACAGTAGAATTCTCCATTCTTCACTCTTTAAGCAGTTAGTGGATATCACACATTTCAGCCCACAGCAGAGCAGGAAGTTCCCTTTGGTTATATTCAGTCCAAACCCCTCATTTTATGGATGAGGATACTGTGGATCAAGGAAGTCCTGTGATATGCCCAAGGTCACACTATTATCTAAAATATGTGTTCGTTGCTTGTGTACAGCTGTTCTGAATCTCCCCCCAACCCCCATTCCCTCTGTCACCCGCTGTGTGTATATGTGCACTGTCTTCTGTAAGGAAACCCAGAAAACACCCTTAAAAGGGAACTCGGATCTTCCAGGTTGGCAATGGAGAGGGTCACCCTTGGGGAGGGGTTCCTGGTCCTTCTAGCTGAGACTCTTGTTTCCCAGGACAAGAGTAATGAGAGTAACAAAACTCTTGTTAGAGCCCCCGTTCCCCACCTAAATGTTCTCAGGAGCGCTGCTCCCACTTTAAAACTTGAGTCCAAGCTGGATGATGCTCGAGGGGGTGGAGTAGCACAGAAAGTTGCATACAGCTAGATACTCTGGCTGACAATCTAAGGCTTTTCCTTTTCACTTGTAGTTGGACCTTCACTCTCAGTCTCCTTCCCTCATATTTCCATGAAACGGAGGTTGCCATTAACACCCTCCAAAAGTCTGACTCCTCGTCCAAGAGAAAACTCCAAATCGCAGGAGTTTCTGTTCCTGGTGGTCAAAGGCTAATCTTCCAGGTGCTGATTTTCGGTGCCTCTTCTTTTCAGGGTGTCTAACGTTAGGAATGGTCACAATCTTTAAAGAAGATGCCCAGCACCACCACTACACAACAGAGTTTTTTTTACCCCAAACCTCAATAGGATGAACCTATCAGATCACAACACAGTTCTCTCCACATTCAGTATTCTCTGCAGAGGAGTGGGAGGTGGGGGGCTGGCATCTCCCTGACACATTAATTCTCTAAGACAAGTACCCTCTGTTTTCTTTCTTATGGATTCCTGTCCTGTGGCTTTAGCATGGTGCTGGGCATTTAGTAAACCCTTGTTAAACTGAGTGGATCTGACACACCAAGTGTGCTTTAGGGAGGGAGCTTGGGATGGGGGAAAGAGGGTGGTGTGGGAAGAGATAAAGGATGCCATCCTGCTTACCACCTTCCAGACTGCCAAAGAATGCCTGCTAAGCCTTTGTTCCCTCAATGTATTCATTCATTCACTTATTCAACAAATATTTCTAGAGTGCCTGCTACTTGCCAGGCATTATATTTGGGGCCGGGCATCAACAATGAATAAAAATAGCATCTCTGCCTGCCCTAAAGAGCTATGGTCTCTGCGTGGTGCTTGACGGATGACCTGTCGTGATCTCATTAGTAACAGTAGGAGCATGGTTAATAAACCATGCTTGATCATGTGCTGAAACACCTTCGCCTTCTGGAGATGGCTGGGTTTACTTTGATTTTGTTGTGAAGCATGGGTGCTGAGATGAGTTTTGCCCTGAGAAGCCCCAGCGGTGTGGTTACACCAGTTAACCAAGACGGCCAGTATGAGGCAAGAAAATAATAGGCAGTTGTGTAATGGATGTGCTTTTCTTTACACAAGACCTTTAAAGGTCAGTTTATTAGAGCCTAATGAAACAATTAGGTATATATATATGGGGTAATTTAGTTGCTTCCTTACTTCTACAGTAAAAGTCGCAGTTCTGGATGATTGTAAACTAGTTCTGTGCTCTGAAATGAAAAAGATACTAAAAATGAGGCACAAAGGAGCTTGATTTATTTTTCCCTTTTCATTTTTATTTGGCACATGGATTCCATTCCATACCAATTTTTTTCCCCTGTGCATTGTAAAGTTTTAAAACAAACAGCAGCAACTCTGTTTTCCTAGTTTAACTAACATGGAAACATCTAATCCTCTTAGTTTTCTTGATTTTGCAAACAAGGATTTGTTGGGATAAAATCTTTAAGTAGTCCAGTCACATGGACTAGGTATTCATTTAATGACCCCCAAGTACAACCTGTAGGAAAAGCAAAGTAATGAATAACGTTCCTCACAGTAATTTTCTCTGCCTTATTTTTCAACCACAGGTTGTGCAATGTTAATGGAAGTAGTGAATGCAAAGTTAATTCATCCTGTAAGTAGGAAACAGTCACTTCACATTATTCGCTAGCACTCCTTTCAGCTTTCTGACCTTCCCATTTTGAGCATGTGGAAAAAACCCATGATCTATAGCTGTGCTTTCTGGTACAATGGCCATTAGCTACTTGTGGCCACTGAAATGTGGCTAGTGTGACTGAGCTAAATTTTTAAATTTTAATTAATTTAAATGTAAAAATGGAAACAGTGTATTCTTTTGTTAAACACAACTTTATTGGGAAGCTTATATATGTTTGGAGTAACCTGAATGTGTGAGTCTACTTTTTCAACTGTAAATTTTATGCAATACTGATTATTTCTGATGAAAATGTAGCATCCAAATTGCAATGTGCGTAGACCTGAAATACACACCAGACTTTGAAGACTTCGTAAAAAAATGAATATAAAATATCTCATTTAGTAATTAATAATTTTTGTATTGACTACATGTTGAAATGATAATGTTCTGGCTATATTGGGTTAAAGAAAATGTACTAAAATAACTGTCACCTGTTTTTTGTACCTTTTAAAAGTGGCTACCATAGAACTTAAAATCATATAAATGTCTCACATGAATTAATACAGAACAGCACACCTCTGTTGGATTGGAACGAAAGGTTCCATGTCATGGTCCACAGGGTTCTCAACAGTTTACCTTGTGAGAATATCACAATGAGCTCAGTTAAAAACATGAACAAGGAATTCTATGCCATAGAAAATCATGACATATTTAATAATTCTGTTTTTTTTTTTTTAAAGCTTGTCAAACCCAGGTGGTCTTGGATACTTTTTGATTCCAAAACTGCATCACATATTTAATTCCACTTATCTTAGGGGAATCTCAGTCTAAGCTTTGACACTTTAAACAACTCAGTTGGTTAAGAGAGCCATTCAACAGTATGGTTTACTGAGTCTAATTATAGATAATGTTATAAAGCATTTAAATAATATTTTATGCTATAATCACCATAGAAACTGTGGTTAAAAACTCAGATTTTAGAGTCAGGCAGACCAGGGCTTGAATTCCTGATCTGCCATTTTCTAGTTGTGTGTCCTCGGACTAGTATTTTAAACTTGCTAAGCCTTGATTTCCTCATCTATAAAATGGGGCAAGAATAGTCCCTACCTGATAGCATTGTTATGAGGATTAAAAGATGTAACCCATGTAGAGTGCCTGGCACATGAGAAACAGCTTGTTGATAATTGTTGATTATGAGGTTATTATTGTTGTATTATTATTATTGGCCCTATAAGGTATCCAACATTGTCCTCAAAGACCCTATCGGCTGTGTTGCTGTAGTATCTGCAGGACTTGGTCAGAGCTTCCATTCATTTGCAAGTTGTGTTTAGTGTTAAAATCACTTGCAACTTATCTTTTTTTTTAAAAAAAAATTATTTATTTATTTGGCTGCGTCAGGTCTTAGTTGCGGCATGCAGGATCTTTGTTGCCGCATGTGGGATCTTTAGTTGCGGCATGCGAACTCTTAGTTGCAGCATGTGGGATCTAGTTCAATATGTGTTCAATGTGTTCAGTAGTTTGTAAGGAATAGTTGGTCATAGTACAGAAAGTTGGAGTTGGAACAAGACATCAGACTGGAGAGGGGGCAGGGAACCGATCCCAGAGGACTTGGTATGCTTTGCTAACTAACTGGTATTGAGTGACACAATCAGACACTAGTTTTGGAAAGATCCTTTTGGCAACAAGGACTAGAGTTAGGGTGAAACCCTGTAATGTTAAACCAAGATGGTGGCTGCGGGGATAGAAAGAAGGGAGATGAGACATGGAGATTCAAGATACCTGTGTGGTGATGGATGTTAACTAATCTTATTTGTGTGTGTGTGTGTGTGTGTGTGCGCGCGTTTAATATTTATTTATTTATTTATTTATTCATTCATTCATTCATTCTGGCTGCGCCAGGTCTTAGTTGTGGCACGCTGGATCTTTGTTGGGGCGTGTGGACTCTTAGCTGTGGCACGCATGTGGGATCTAGTTCCCTGACCAGTGATCGAACCCGGGCCCCCTGAACTGGGAGCGTGGAGTCTTACCCACTGGACCACCAGGGAAGTCCCTAACTAATCTTACTGTGGTGATCACTTCCCAGTATTTACATATATCAATCATTATGTTGTACACCTTAAACTTGCACAATGCTATATGTAAATTATGTCTCAATTTAAAAATTAATCAGCTTCCTCCAATAAAAAAAAAGGGGGTAGGGACCAAGAGTGGACTCTGTGAGCCTTGGCAATTGATGGGGTGAAAGCAGTGAGGAAGCAGGAGAGTCAGGCGCTGTCCAGGATTCTGGCATGGTGACTTGGGGGATGCGATCCCCTTGCTAAGACAGGCACCGAAGGAGGGGAAGCAGGTTTGGGGGAAAGAGGATGAGGTCAGTGTTGGACTCGGTGAGTCTGAGGCGCTGCGAGCAGCGGGGTCCAGCTGGCAGTTGCTCTATGAGACTGGGGTTCAGGAGAGAGAGCTGGCCCACGGGCTCCACAACTATGTAGCTGCTGTTGTTCTCTCTTGCTTTTTCTTTTTCCTCTTGCAGGACTGTTGCCACACATACCACTACCAGCCCCCCCTCTACACATGCACACACACACCACCACCACCAGCCCTCTCTGGCCGTACACACACTCTGAATGCTCTCAGGGTTATCTTTCAAAGCATTTCCTGTCAGTGGGTTATGAGCTCTCTTCTGAAGAGGGGCTAATTTAACTCTCCTCCCCACACCAGCCCCCCTTCTTATCCTTTCACAAGCAGGCTGTACCAGCCAGGAAGAGGTCTTCCTCCAAGAAAGCAAACAAACCATCTCTATGGGATGCTTTCTAATTCTCCATCTTCTCAGATGTCCCCCTGCAAAGCTCAGCACTCTTCAGTGGCATCTCCCTGTATTTAGAATAAAACCCAAACTCCTCACCGTGGCTCTGAAGCCCTTCGTCACGGGACCCCTGGCCACCTCCCCAACCTTGACTCTTTCACTTCTGCCTCCATCACCAGATTTCTGTTCCTGGAATTAAAAACAAAACGAGCAAACAAACGCACTTCTCCCTGGCGGATGTTTGCACAGGGCGTTTGTACTTGTTTGTGCCTAGACTGTCCTTTCCTCAGATCTCTGCTAGTCCCCCTCCAGTTCTTCTTCCAGTTCTCAGCACGAGTGTCTCAGGGTGGCCTTGGCTGATCCCTGTTGGTCTCCATCCATTGCCCTGCTTCATTTACTTAACAGCGATTTTTGTTGTCTGAATTTTTAAAATTTGTATACCTGGTCATTCCCCATTAACGGGTAAGCTCCATGGTTCCTGCACATTCCCAGCACCTAGCACAGTGCTGACACATAGCAGGCACTCATTAGACATTTGTTCTAGGAGCTTGAAATCTTGGTGAAACAGCCTTAAATTAAGGTGTTTTCCCCCCAGCCGCTTCTGCTAAGTTGTTTTGAAACAAACTCTAGTTTCTGGAGTGACTCTATCTTTTGGAGTGGGTGGGGAGGCAGTTATATCAGTTGGATTCCCCATAGGAAACAGATGTACACTCAACAGGGTAATTGAGGAGAGATTAATAAAGGGATTATCAGGGTTTAGGGAAACCAACAAGGGATTGTGAAGTACTGCCAAGAACCCAGAGCAAATAGAGGCCCTGACAAGAGCCTTTGGTAAAGGGCTGCAGCCACCCTCTGTCACCCAGAAGGGAGGGAACCTTGGGAATAAATGCCCTGACCTTTCTCTACTCCCAGCCTCTCATCTTAACATCGTGAACGGGGAATGCGCTTACAACTCCTTTTAAGAGCATAGAGTGTGATAGGGAATTACTCCTCACTATGTGTGAACTTTTAAACCGCATTGGATGATATGTGAAAATTCGCTAAGTGAATATGTTCTGAAACCAGAATATTTGGGGTCAATCTTAGGAATGACAAGCAACAATTTAACCCTCCATAACAGCATTTCGATAGTACCCCAGTGCTTGATACACCAGGACAATATATGGTCATTTTTGTGTTGTTGGTTTGCTTGTTTTCGTATATCATTTATGGCCACAGTCATAAAACTCCATTTGCGTCCTAGGTCAGAAAAAATTCTCTGTAGGGAAGCGGACAGTTGATGAATCTTCCAGGGCACTTTCTCTATCTGGGCTGACTCTACTCTGAGGTTGATAATATTACTAAAAGGTTAGTGATGCAGCCTTGTCCTGTCAAGTAATATATTTTAGGAGCCAAAAGAAAAAAAAAGCAGGATTAAATTTGATGGTAAAAACGTTAAGCTCTAACACAATCTATTCTTTACTGTTTGTTGAGAGCTCATGAGGTAGACCATGAGTCCCCAAATGTAACAAAAAATAATAGCTGCCTCTTTTGAGCTTCTACTATATACCAGGCACTGGAGTCCTTGACATGACATCTAACAATCTCAGGGGGTTGGTATTATTATCACAGTTTTATATATGAGATGGACTTAAAGTCATCAGCAAGAAAGGGGGATTCAGGATTCAAACTGGCATCTGTCTGAAACTGAGGACAGGTTCTTGCCACCTGCACAGATGCACTCAGACGGGACTGCTGGGATCCGTATTGGAAGCCTGCAGTAGGGTAAGGGTGGGACTGTGGTCAAGTAGGAGGACAGGGCTGAGGGCATATGTGAATCACTCTTGCTCTGCCATGCTGTGGGAAGTGAGCACTGCGGAGAAGAATGAGTTGTGGAAAGGGCACCAAGGGACAGGCAGCTGACACTAGCGGTGAATGCCCGTGAACCAGCCCCCAGCTGCTTGGCTCACTGGGAGATGCTGGCAACCACAATCTCAAGCCTAGTCTCCCTCCAATTTGTAGACCAACTGTCACTGTGCTTCTGGTCACAGGGTCTCTGCCATGTGTGCGAGGTTCCTCATTTGGTGTCCACAAGGCTATCCTGTAGTGTTCTGAGGAATTCTTGGAGCCCTGAAACCAGGAAGAGGATCTAGAGTTTAGGTTCCAAATGAGGAACCCAAACTAATTTGTTGTGCAGTTTGATTATCTTTCACAACTAAGAGAAGGTACTAGAAAGTTGGAGGAGGAAAATGAGGAAGAGGAGAGGAATCAAGCATACAGGTAAGTCACTTGTATTCTAAGATTTTTTTTTTTTAAGTAGAAGTAAACAAATTTAGAAAATATCCATGAGGTGGAATCATTTGACTTTGCTAAGTAAACGGAGCTTAGTTGGGGAAAGATTTCCTAGTGGAGAGAGGCCCACGGTATTTGGCATGCTGCAATTTAGACAGACCTAGAATTTGGGAGTACCTTGAAAGCATTTTGGGACTCAAAAAATTATTAGATTTTGCTTAAGATTTTCTGTAAAGTAATGGTCAGTTTGGGAGAAAATACTTTGTATTTCTGCTGGTCAGTAACTATCCTAAAATCCATTTTCTCAGCATAGTAACTCCAAAATCATTGGAGAGAAATACTGCTGCTTCAGAAGATTTCCCCAGAGCTTCTTGTTAATGTGGATTTACGCATGCATGTGGCAAAGTTGCTTTGATTTGAACGACCTCCATAAAATGGGCCCAGTGAATTGTCTAATTCTCCCTGAAGTCAGGTCTTATTTTTCATAATTACTTTAAAATGTTATCAATGGAATTTTACCTACATAGACAATCTGAACTAGTAGATTCTGTTTAATTTAGGGTTTTTGTTTGTTGACGGTAACTATTATGTTTGAGCACCCACTATGCACCAGGCATTGTGCCAAGCATTTTATGAACATTATTATCCCTGTCAATCCTCACAGCAAGTGTTGTTCTAGCACCATCCACAGATGGAGGAACTGAGTCACAGAGGCATCGTCCTCTCGATACCCTAAATAATATAGTCATTCTAGAAGTTAAGGTGAAGGAAAAAACTATATATATAAAGTTAAGAAAACTAAAAATGAAAGTAAAAATGGTGTCAGAGGGAGATCATTTAATCACCAAATAAGTGCCAGGGGGAGAAAAAAACCCCATACTTGTGTGTTTCTTGGTTTCTTTACCAGGGAATAACACAATGGTACTACATCTATCTAATCTCAAGATTTGTGCTGAAGTAGGAGAAAACCCCAGAGTTTGAAAGTGCCTGTGATAAGGCAGAGATTTGGGGCTTTTGGTTTCTCGTTTGGCTGCATTCCTGTCTCTCTGTAACTATAAAGGTTATTCCAGACTTTTTTTTTTAAAGCATAAAACATCAAAAGAGAGAATCAGGGAAGGGAACACAAAATTTTTTAAAAATTGGGACAGAGGAGGTGAGAATAAATGGCAGAGAGGAACATCTTTCTTTTTTCATAAAATCTGACAGGTACCTATTATACTCTCTGCATTTGTTTGGACTGTCAGTCATGTGAACTGTTTCTAGAACTGTCTTCATGTAACTGTTAACTCCCTCATCTTTCTGAGGCTGCCTGCAAGGTGTTTAGTCTGCAAACAGGCTGTTAGTCTAGGACCCTCACAGCAGGCATTTCCCTGTTTGAGGAAGTCCCTGTGGCCGCAGTGTTGGACTGGGGTCACTAGCTTGCAGAGAACGGGAGTGTGGATGCAGTGATTAGCTAGATGGAGTTTAGCCTCTTTCCAGAACTGAAACTGGTCCCCATCCATTTGTTGGCTCAGCACTCGAGAAAGGCTGTTTCAGGAAGCAAACCCACAAGGAACTAAGCACAGTCATGTGTGTATGAGTGACGCACTCGGGCTTTCTGCTCCAGCACGTGACCGTCAGACAACCAACTGTGTGGGGTGGGCTGAAAGTTAATGATGCATTAGGGTGGGGGTGGATTTTATCTGAGCAGCTTTCTTCTTTCCCCTGAAATGGCTTGAGTGATAGGTAGCAGCATCCAGCATGAACTTTAGAGCCAGCCTGCCTGATTCTAATCTCCCAGCACCACCAGCTCTGTGACCCTGGGAAAGTTATTTAATATCATTCTACCTCAGTCTTTTCATCTGTAAAGGTATTTACAGAGGAAAACATCTGTATTTGGCATCATCGTAGTAATACTTGATAGGATTTTTGTGAATATTATATGAGACAACAGATGTACAGTGCTTATAACAGTGCCTGCCACATGCTAATTATAAATGTTTAGCAAGAAAGAGAAACAACTGTTCGTTGTTAACCTCAAACATAAGTGATTTCTCATTGTGACATTAATATGTTACATTTATTTTGTATTTTAGTTTGTGAAATGCTTTCATATGGCATTTCATGATGTCCTTTGATGAGAGGATAGATAGTAGTTAAAATATTTCACATTTATAAGAAATAGGCTGAGGAGAGAGTATAATCTAGGAAAGATAAGGGGAAAGGTTTCCACTCTCAAGGAATGCATTGCCTGAAGTGCTTCCCCAGGGGAAGTTTAAGAAAGGTGAACCAATGCTGATTGCATGCCCTGTCTCTCAGCAAGGTATGTGGGCCTCCAGGGCAGGAGTGTTTCTAGGGGCCCTATCCAAAGAAGATCCTGGACCACTGGCCTGGCTGGGGGTAGAATGATGAACTGTTGACAAGCCAGAGACCCAAGAGGCTCCACCCTTCCCACTGGGGCTGTTTGCCAAGAGGCAGCCTGCGGGTACACAGAGCATCTGAGGGATCAAGCCCTTTGTTTCCTTCCTGGAGCCAAACCTTAGGAGGAGCTTGTTAGGTAGAAGACACGGCTCAGAGAAATCCATGAAGGAACCAGATTTTTCTCTTCAAAAGGGAAAAATTCCAAATGACCAGATGGAACTGTGCCCTTGTCCAGCAGAGTGGCTTCACTTGTCCTCTCAGTGCTAAAACCAGGATATTCCTGGGCAAACCCAGCAATCAGTTACCCTGGCACACTCTAGGCCCTGATCAAAATGGCCTAAGGGGAATTGAGGGCAAAGCTATTACTCAAATTTCAAGGCCGGATAACCTGATGACACCTCTTTTTAGATAGCTACTTTCTTACAGTAGCTATGGTAATAATATTTTATTTTTTAATTATAATATATATTTTTTATTTTTAATTATTTTTAAATTATTAATATAATTACTTTGTGAATTATAGTGTTGGTTGAGTATTTCTGTGGGGTCAGTTCACACCCCTCCTCCCCCCCAGGTCAGGGTGTCACTCTGGCACAGTTGGTATTTTGGATTGTTGTGGTATGTTGTCCTGTGCATTGTAGTATGTTCAGCAGCATCGCTGGCCTCCATCCACTAGACACCAGTTGCACCCACACCAAAAATGTCTTCAGGCATTGCCAAATAACTTCTGGGTTGGGGGGCAAAATGGCCCCAGTTGAGGACCATTGCTCCAAGGTCCATAACAGGACCCACATTTTAGGAAAATGACCACCGGTTATCTTCGTAACCTATATGAGTTTCTCTTAATTTTTTTGTTCCTTCCCTCCAATTTTGCCCCCTTGATATTTTGATAGCTGCCTTGTCTTTTCTAGTCTCCTATCACCTATGATCATATGATTACTTATGAAATTCTGAAACATACCCACAGAACACAGTTTTGTCTAACAGACTGGAAGGAGTCATTTCATTGAGTTTTCTAGAATCTATGGAAATTCTTTCTTGCCTCAACTTCTTTTGTCTCAGGAGGGTGTCCTCTGAGGTTCACTGGAATCAAGCATAAAAAAGTCTTTAAGGTTTTTTAGAAAAACCATAATTAATTTTGATGTTACTAGAAAGCTTGTTTCTTCTCATGGCTAGTTTTGCCCAGGCCACTTCTGAAATAATAAAATTATATTCCCTGTAAAAACTTCTGGAGGAGCTTATTACATGGAGAAGATTTTAAATAACCTGCAACACCTGTAGAGGGGCTGCAGAACTGAAGACCATTTGTACAATCTAGATTCTTCCACCTGTTTAGTCAGCCCCATTCTTTCTAATTATTGAAATGAAAAAAGTATTCTAAACACCACTCTTCAGTTGCCATGACAGCTTTGTGGTAAAAGGTCATCTCATCCACCTTTTAGCCTTTAACAAATGAGTAAACCAGAGATGTCTAATACTATTTCTATAAAGTTTTGCAGACATAGAAATTCCAATTATCTTTATTAGTAAACTGTTCCAATTTTTAATTACCCTCTAAGTCAAAACTTCTTCCTTTTCTTAACCACTGAAGACAATTGCCTCCTTATTTACTTTAGTAGAACACATTTTAATCTAATTATAAAAGTAACGCAGGCTGATAGAGAAGCAGAGACGAACACAAAGGAGAAAGTAAAAATCATCTATAAACCCACAACCCAGACATAATGCAGGTAATGTTTTTGGAATTATACGTCTTTTAAAAATGCATATAATATATGCTTATCAGATTAACTCTTCTATTCCATTCTCACTAGGGATAGAAAACAGTTCCATAATTTTGTGGTGAATTTTAATGTGTTGTATGGTTTAAATAAATAAATAAGGAATTTCACAGGAGAATTAAATTGATAGAGAATGCATAATGATGAAGACACAGCACTTTTTTCATTATTAAGTTATTGTTTTATTCAAATAAATGAGGTATGGATATCAGTTGTCTTAGTTTCTTATCTATTCTTTGAGAGTTTCTTTATGCTCGTCAAACAGATATAACGTCTACTCCCCTCTCCCCTTTTCCACAAAAGGTAGACTATTAGGTGAATTGTTTTGCAACTTGTTTTTCTTCACTTAGCAGTACATTTTGGAGTTTTCTCAATCTCAGTACATTGAGATCTTTCACACTGACTTTTTATAAAACAGAGATAATAGTATTCCATTGTATGGATTTACCATACTTTATTTAACTAGTCTCCTATTGATGGGCATTTGGTTGGTTTCCAGTCTTCTGCTATTAAAAACAATACTGAAATAAATTATCTGTACACATGTCATTTTCCAAGCATAAAATATATCTGTAGAATAGATTCTCCAAAGTAGAATTGCTAGGTTAAAAAGTATATGCAATAATAATTATAATAGATATATAATATGATAGATAAGGGTCCTCCACAGGGATGCCAGTATATACTCCCATGAGAAAGGTATGAGAGTGCCAGTTTCCTCACAGCCTTGCCAACATAATATGTTAATATGTTACTGTAAAACTTTCGGATTTTTGCCAATCTGATACATGAGAAATGATATTTCAGTGTATTTTCAATTTGTATATTTTCATAAAGTTAAAGGTCATATGTTCTTTGTCAACTCTGTTCATCTCTTCTGCCCATTTTTCTATTGGTTTATTGATCATTTTCTCATTGATTTGTATAAGCATTTTAAGTATTACAGAAATGAGCTCTTTGTGATGTGAATTGTGGATATTTTCCCACTGATTATCTTTTGTTTTTGTTTTGTGGTTTAAACAAATTTTGTATGTAGTTGAATTTATCAGTCTTTTATTACGACTTTTGGTTTACAAGTCACAGTAGAAAGGTCTTTCTCATTTCAAGGTTATAAAGAATTTTCCCATGTTTTCTTGTAGAATTTTTATGGTTTCATTTTTCACATTTAAATAGTTGATCCATTTGGAATTTATCCTGGTATGAGATATGAGGTATAGATCCAACTTTGTTTTTTCTAGGGGAAATGTAGATGTCCCAACATCTAGACTATTTATTGAATAGTCCTTGTCTCCACTGGTATGAGGTGTGCCTTTCATTGTCTAATAAATTCCCATATGGACTTGGATATATTTATGGATTTTCTATTCTGTTTCATTCTGACTACTTATGTGCCAGAATTTGATTTTTGTATATAGGTGCCTGTGTTTATCACTCCATTTTTCCCTCTATTAGGTTGGAATTCTGTCTTTTTAAAAATATTTTTAGCATTCACTCTATATGTTACTGGATGGCTTTTAAATCAATTTACCCACCTTAGGGCTTATGTGCTACTCTTCTCATGTATTTTAATTCTCTTTATAGTATTTTAAATTTATTAAATATTTATTTGTTTATATTAAACTCCATAAGACATTATCATGATTGTTTTATGTGGTCAATGTTTGTTTAAATCTACCATTTTTATTGTTTATTGGAGTTTTCCTCATTTTATTTTTTTATTGTTCCTCGTTTTATCCTGTATTCTCTGACTTTCCATCTTGGGCCATTTTCCTTCTGCTTAAAGAGCATCCTTTAGTGGCAGTCTACTTGTGACAGACTCTCACTATTCATTTGACAGAATATGTCATTATTTTGAGCTTCATTTTTGAAAGATACTTTTGATGAGAATAGAATCCTAAGTTCGTAGTTTTTTTTCTTTTTTGTTTTTTTTTAAATTTATTTATTTTTGGCTGCATTGGGTCTTCGTTGCTGTGTGTGGGCTTTCTCTAGTTGCAGAGAGCGGGGGCTACTCTCTGTAGTGGTTCGTGGGCTTCTCATTGCTGTGGCTTCTCTTGTTGCGGAGCATGGGCTCTAGGTGCGAGGGCTTCAGTAGTTGTGGATCATGGGCTCTAGAGTGCAGGCTCAGTAGTTGTGGAGCACGGGCTTAGTTGCTCCACGGCATGTGGGTCCTTCCCAGCAGGGCTTGAACCCGTGTCCCCTGCATTGGCAGGCGCATTCTTAACCACTGCGCCACCAGGGAAGCCCCTAAGTTCGTAGTTTTGATTTGTTTCACAGCACATTGAAGATATTATTCTACTGTTTTCTGGCTTCCATTGTTATTGAAGAAGGCAGTTGTCAGTCTAACTATTAGCCCTTTGATGATAACTGCGTTTTGTATGATAAGCATAGCTGTTTATAGTCTGTCTAATAATTTCCATATCTTGAGTCCCTGTGAGTTTAGTTTTGTTTCCTCTATTTCTACTGATTCTCACACATGTTGTCTTGATGCACCTGGTTCTCTTGGACTGGTTGCTGGATCCTGTATTTGAAAATGTTTTTGTAGAGATAAGTTGAGGTTTAGCATTAAGTTATGTTCTTCCTGGGTCAAACTGTTTCTTTACTGAAACTTTCTACTATGTTTTGATGTTTGATATTGCTAGTGGCTCTTCTGTCAAAATTTTCCTGGTTATGAACTTTAGGATTCACTTAACTAGTTCCAAACCTCCCCTCCTTAAAAAAAAACCACTCCATTGTTATTATTTTGGAGGTGAACATGTTAAATTTATACATTAATTCAAAATGGCATCTGAGGGCTTCCCTGGTGGCGCAGTGGTTAAGAATCTGCCTGCCAATTCAGGGGACACGGGTTCCAGCCCTGGTCCGGGAAGATCCCACATGCCGCAGAGCAACTAAGCCCGTGCGCCACAACTACTGAGCCTGCGCTCTAGAGCCCGCGAGCCACAACTACTGAGCCCACGTGCCACAACTACTGAAGCCCGCGTGCCTAGAGCCCGTGCTCCGCAACAAGAGAAGCCACCGCAGTGAGAAGCCTGTGCACCGCAACGAAGAGTAGCCCCCGCTCGCAGCAGCTAGAGAAAGCCCGCGCGCAGCAACGAAGACCCAATGCAGCCAAAAATAAATACAAATAAAATAAATAAATTAAAAAAACAAAAAATGGCATCTGAAGATGTTGAGTCTATCCAAAAATATGGTAGAGACAACATTTAAAAAAAGACTTGTTGGGATTCTCAGGTGTTTTATTCATTTTGGGACTTTAAAACCATTTGCTGAGATCATAATAGACATCAGTGTTCAGGTATGGTTTAATATATAAATAATTATTTTAGATTGTCTCATTTATAAAGCATGATAACTTTATCAATGCTATTGTGATATGAGACTCATGGCCTCTTGACTCTCCAGCATTAGCTTTTTATTTATTTACTTATTTATTTATGGCCTAGTTGGGTCTTCGTTGCTGCGCGCCGGCTTTCTCTAGTTGCGACGAGCGGGGGTTACTCTTCGTTGCTGTGCGCGGGCTTCTTATTGCGGTGGCTTCTCTTGTTGTGGAGCACGGGCTTTAGTAGTTGTGGCACGTGGTCTCAGTAGTTGTGGTACACGGGCTTAGTTGCTCCACGGCATGTGGGATCTTCCCGTGAACACGTGTCCCTTGCATTAGCAGGCAGATTCTTAACCACTGCGCCACCAGGGAAGCCCCCAGCATTAACTTTTATTTTTATACTTCTCTCCATCCTGAGTCTTGCCCCATCCTGAGTCATTTCGGTCAACCAAAAGCTCTGACTTTGATCTTGATTTGGTTAGGCTAGCCCTACATTTCTTTGGCTTTTATGGACGCTGTATTGCACTTCTTTCTTCAGATGTATTCTCTGTGCTTTGCAGCATTGTTCGTGATACCCAACAAGCATGCTGGCAGTGCTTCCACAGAATCTTGGGGTCAGAGACAACAAAGCACAATGCCTCAGAGAGCAGGATCTGGTGTCTTACCAAACTGGCTTGAAGTCGTGGCTGGGCCTCTTCTAGCTTAGTGACCTTGGCTAGATATTTCACCTTTTGAAGACAAAGTTTCCTCCTCTGGAAAATGGATGTAATAACAGAATCCTCATCAAGGTATCTCAAACATTAAATGAGAGAACTTATGGTGTGCACAGTAACAGGTGCATATTAAGTGGTCAATAAATGTTAGCTAAAATGTGCTTCTCTCATTTAACAGAGACTTCTGCTCAGGTTCCCTCACTTGAGTAACTTTCCTAAAATCCCTGGGATTCTAGGAAGTGGCCAGAGCTTTTTATCTCTGAGGCTAGTGCTCTTTTCACGGTGCCACCAATGAATAATGAGTAAGGAGTAGCTAAGGTACATGGTGCTTATCAGGTAGGTACTGTTCTTAGCACTTTACCTCTGTTAACTCAGTTTATCCTTATTAGCGAGAAGGTAGCTACTATAATTATCTCCGTTGTACAAATGGAGAAACCAAGGTACAGAGGCATTAAACGAGGTACACCCAACTAGTAATGACGGAGCTAGGATGTGAACCAAGACAATCGAACTCTAACGCAAAGGTCTAATTGGTCTGGTAGTCCCTACCACTGGCAGTAGGGATTTGCAGTTCTCAACAGGGTGGAGTGACCCCCTCCAGGTTCTTCTTTGCTGCTCGCCTCCCTGCCCCCCACTGTGGCCTCCTGTCTCTCCCTCTGTCCTCTTATCCTTTTCATTCTGTCTCCTTATCATTTATCCTCTATTTTTCTTTTATTCTAATCCCTGTGCCTTGGGCTTGCTCTGAAGATGGTGTAAGCTGAGGAGGAGGTTTAGGGAGACTAGCTTTTAATAAACACCTACTAAACATCAGACATCGTATCACTTGCTTTCATATCTATGTTCTCATCCTCATTTTGCAGTTGAGCAAACTAGGCTCAGAGAATATAAGTAATAAGTTACCCACACTCACACAGTTGGATTGTAACAGAACAGATTTGAGCCTAGGTCTGTTTCCAAAGCTTGTACCTTTCACCAGTGCTGATAAATAGCTGCATGCCCTTGATACGGCCATGCTGGTTGTTAAAATATTGAAATCTCTCTGAACCTCTTGGTGGATAGCTGCTGTTCCAAGTTTTTCATGTGTCTCTACCACCACCAACCAGCCTGGCCTGTCTAGTCCCTTCCCCAGGAACCTCTAGATGTGCCCATAAGCCAGCAAGTAAAAGACTGATGGCCGGGCTTCCCTGGTGGCGCAGTGGTTGAGAGTCTGCCTGCCGATGCAGGGGACACGGGTTCGTGCCCTGGTCCGGGAAGATCCCACATGCCGCGGACTGGCTGGGCCCATGAGCCATGGCCGTTGAGCCTGCGCGTCCGGAGCCTGTGCTCCGCAACGGGAGAGGCCACAACAGTGAGAGGCCCACGTACTGCCAAAAAAAAAAAAAAAAAAAAAAAGATTGATGGCCAGTCCAGCAGGGGCATCAAGGACCGTGCTCCAGCACAGAGGCTGGCTGGCAGATGTTGTGTCAGTGTCCTTGAGGTACGTCTGCTCTTAACCACACTGTTGTGTAGTATCAAGTATCCTGCTGAGTACTGCTTAGCATCACTAGGGCACCTCAGGATGAATGAGAAAATAACTTAACAGCTCACTAATGAAATTGCCATTTGGAATCAAATCAGAAACACTGTGGAAGCTTAGCTGAATTCATTGCCTCCCTTGATAAAGTACTGGATGAAGAATGTTGCGTCTGAACAGATGGATTTTGTGTTCTCACCAAGACTGAGGTTGCTATAAAGGGAGCTCTTTCTCAACCACTACCCAGTCTCCACCCCCAGTACCCAACCTACCCAAGCCACCCATGCCAGGGCCCTCCTTCTAGGCCTCAGCCCCTGGGGCCCTTGCTTAGAGGCTTCTCTGCCTGCCGCCTCCACCCACTGAGGATTTTAAGACCTCAGAGGCCCACAAGACTGACGTTACCTTTAGAATCATTTCTATTGCACTTGGGCAAAAAAAGATTTTTTCGTAGGGTGTGGGGTTTTGAACATCATTTCTAACATTTTTTCTTAGGAAAAGGCATTCTGTGTTTCAAAAAGCTACTTATAAATGAGCTTTTCTAAAATCAGGACAGGTATTTTTCTTGTATTCTGGAAGGAAACTAAGTTAGTCTGGTATGTTTTACTCTTCCCCAAATCCTGTTGATTCCTTCCTGTTGTTTTGTGGTTGATGATAAACCAACAGATCTGTTACCTGAGCTGTTTATTTCTTCTACTTTAAAGCCATGCTTTTCCCAATCTTCAGAGATTCCTTTTGTATTTGTTAGGATAAGCTAAGTATCAGTAATGTGCAGAGCCCAAGATGTCAGTGGGTTACCCGATAGAAATATAGTTCTTGTAGTCTTGGTATGTGTGCAGGTTTCCAGGGTATCACCTCCATGAACTCATTTGGAAATCCAGACTGAGAATAGCTTTGCGTTTTCCAACACATGATGTCCAGAGTTGCCTGGGCATTGCTATCCCCGTCAGCCAGAAGAGGAAAGAACCCAGAGGGGAGCAGACTTTTAGGGCCAGGCCCACATCACATCATCATGGTGCACATCAGTTTCTCTCCATCCATTGGCCAGAGCTAAGTCAAATGGTCACACTCCACTGCAGTGTGGGAACTGTGGTCTTGCTGTGGTCCATAGAAAGGACCGACCACTATTCCTTGTATTTTTCATACCTTTCAAATATACCAGGCAGTTCTAGTTGTAAATGTGCCTTCCTGAAGGATGTACTTAGGGGATGTACTTAGGAGATGTGCCAGTGAGAGCAGGGCTATCACTCTTTTGTTTTAATTCAAGAAGTAGCCTTGGTAACACAGCCACACTGGGAGGAATCTTTATTACCCTTCTGGATAAGGCAAGTCCAAAGTGTGGACCAGGTGGGAGGTTAGCGTGTGGGAGAGTCCACCCAGGTTCTGCCCACTGGACATCACTGTCTCTGAGTACCACCATGCATGCAGTGGGAGAGGCCCCAGTTCCAGGCCCAGATGAACACTGACTGGCCGTGTAACCTTGGGCAAGTTACCTGTCTGAATCTGTTTTCTTATCTAGATCAACTAGCAAATATTTAAGGTATTTCAGTGTTTTAAGATGGTATGGTTCTAAGAATTTGACCCCTGGGGATCTGGTAGGGTAATCACAACACAGCCACAAAGTTTGGAGAGCATTTTACAGCTTTTATAGCCATTTAGTCATTTAAAAAAGAAAGAAAGAGGAAAAGGAAGGAAGGAAGGAAGAAATGAAGAAAGAAAAAGGAAAAAAGAAATGCACCACAGATCATCAAAGTGTTCATTGTTGAAATGCTGTTTATGAACGAAAAAGGATTTGTTTCGAGCCAGTGTAGTTGAGCGGCGAACAGCTCAGAGGTCCGCAATCACACTAAAATGTACTTTAGAGTGCCAACCTAATGTAACACATGGATCCATTCACTTTGGATGATTTTAAACTGCCGGTTTACAGGGCCTTATCACTGGGCTTAACCCTCTTTGGGATGTGGCATTTGGAGCTTCACGCCCACCCGTATGACTCTCAACCCTTGGAGTGAATTCTTCATTGATGTCTCCTCTAAGAATAATATTACTTCTAAGCAGCCCTATATATTGAACCAATACTACTTAGTATGGAAAAAACATATTATCAGTGAAACAAGTTTTTCTTCCTAGGAAGTAGTCATAAATAGAAAGGAGGCATCTTGTGGGCAAATTATGTTGTGTTTTCCACTGCAAGGAGTGGTGTATTGTGCACATGAAAGCTTCTGTAGGCTTTGGCTTGCAAAGGGCCAGGCCAGGCTGTTGAAAAAAGTATTGAGTGCTCGCTTGCTCAAAGCACTGGGCTAAGGGCTGTGTTAATATTCAGAACATTACCATCAGTGTGGGCTACCTAACATTTGCTGGTCTTCTGAATATTATGTCATCTGAGATCTCAGTGGGATAGGATCTAAGTTTCTGGGACTTCACTTGGTAGGATTTGGGGCAAAGGAATGAGGGGAAAAGGGCCTTGGTTTGATAATAGAAGCTGTTGTACTATTATTTTTCAAAGCAGTTTTTAAAAACTCTGACTCCCCAGCGTATTACATTGCATTGAATATATTACCTCTTACTGAGCCCACACCCACAATAGGCTAAATGAACTGCCAGAGAACTGTGGTTGACAAGCTTCCCCAATGAGTAGAATTACTGGGACACTGTTTAAGATGAGAGATTTCCAGACCCTTCCTTTAGTGGTGCTGATGCAGAAAGTCCAAGGCAAGGTCAGGAATCTGATTTTTTTAAAGAAAATATTTATTTATTTATTTGTATTTTTGGCTGCGTTGGGTCTTAGTGGCAGCACACGGGATCTTTCGTTGCGGCTCGCGGGCTTCTATCTCTAGTTGTGTGCGGGCTCCAGAGCGCGCAGGCTCAGTAGTTTCGGCACACGGGCTCAGTAAGTACAGCGCGCAGGCTTAGTTGCCCCGCAGCATGTGGGATCTTAGTTCCCTGACCAGGGATCAAATCCGTGTCCCTGCATTGGAAGGGGGATTCTTAACCACCAGGGAAGTCCCAGCAATCTGATTTTTAACAAGCTCTCCAGGTGATTGGACCAGCTTGAGAAACACTGCTCCAGTGCAGTGGTCACCAACCTTTCAGAAGAGAGTGGCCATGAGGGGTGCCACGGGGATGAGAAGTGCTCCTGCTCCAAGGCCAGGGCAGAAGATCTAGATGAACACCTAGCTTGGAGCATGCCCTCTATCAATATTTGTTGACTACTGGAAATAAGGTTACTTTGAGGAAATGAGCACATTCTCTCTCAACCTTGAGTGGATAGGGAGAAGCAAGTCATTTTGGAAGACTACTGGAAGTCCAGTGACTTTGGAAGTTCCAGTGGGCACTGCCAACTTTTATCTGTCCAGCTTTTTCTAGGCTTACCAACAGGCCCACCTATTCTTTGGAAAGTCACATCATTTTTTTCTTTATTCACTTTGATTTTACAGTCTTGGAGCCAGGCCAGACCAGTGGTCTCTTTCTGTTGCTTTTTTGTATCTTTACATCTAGTGGCTCTTAAAGATTATCTCTCAGGGGGCTTGTTCCCTGAACTGTAATCTGACTGTACAGATTGTAAAACATGCAACTGATTCAGTAATAGCTTTTAAAATGAGTAATATACACATTGGTTATTTGAGAGATGTTAAAATATAAAATCTGGTGTATTATTTTGAGTTATTGATCAGACCATACATTGTGGACCTCTAATGACTATTACTGATAAGAGATTTCTGATCTCCTAGTGGAAGGGTCTGTTATTTTAAGATAATGGAATAATGCCAGTAAGACCAAAGTTTAAGTCTCAGCCTACTTCTTAGAAGCCTTTTTTTTTCTTCTTTTTAACGAGATACTCTCTGAGCCTCAGTTTCCTTCACTAAAAGTGGGCTTACCACTTCCCACCTTGCTTGGTTGTTGGAGAATTAAAACCAGACACGTGGTCTGTTTTTTTTTTTTTTTTTTTTAGCGGTACGCGGGCCTCTCACTGTTGTGGCCTCTCCTGTTGCAGAGCACAGGCTCCGGACGCACAGGCTCAGCGGCCATGGCTCACGGGCCCAGCCGCTCTGCGGCATGTGGGATTTTCCCGGACCGGGGCACGAACCCGTGTCCCCTGCATTGGCAGGTGGACTCTCAACTGCTGCGCCACCAGGGAAGCCCCATGCCCTTGTATTTTAAAGGCTGACCTTAGTGAGTGCTTCAAGCATTTTTGGCGTTTTCTGCAATTTTCGTGGAGTGGATTCAGATTCTGCAGGTGATGTTGGTGAAACCTTTAACTGTCAGTGACCCTGGCCATGTTAGGAAACGCCTGACAATTGTGAAAATTCTGAGTGTTTTGGCTGTGTTTTGACAACAGCATTTCAGCTGACTGGTCTGGTTTTTCACTGTTTTGCTTCTATAAGGGTCGGGGCAGAAAATGCGAACAGGTTAATGCTCGAAAGTGAGTGCCTGGCTAGGGGTGAATGATTCACAGACCTACTTGCTAATCCATCTAACATCTATCATGAGTAGTTAGACCAAAAAAAAAAAAAAAAAAAAAAACCCAAACCATTTAAAACTGTTTGAAATATATAGATTTAAAGGAACACCGAGTTATCTGTTTCATTTGTGCTTGACAGTCAGGGCTGGGGCATATTTTGTGCTGCCAGCAGGAATGAGGAATTGAGAAATAAGGAACAAGTGTTCTTTCTACCCTATAATAAAGGGCCTGACTTAGCAAAACAACAAAAAATCCTGCTTTTGTGCCACTGAGAGTTTTCCTGAGTTGAGTGGGACCTGAAGGATGGTGGAGGGGATATTTCATGAAAGTAAAAAGAACTTAGCTGAATTAAGATTTTCTGTGCCCTGTGTTGGTCCCTCACATAAGCAAAGTTAGAACTGTATTTTATATTTAAACAACACTCAGTCTTCCTGGGCCCTCTTGATTTATTAAAAAAAAAAATTTAGACACTATCCTGCCCTTGGGGGCTTCAATATTCAATAATATTACCTTTAGAAATACCTGTTTTGAGCATCAAATGAAGCAACCATTTAGAAAGAGTAGATGCAAAATGCTGGTGAGGGAGCTTTGAGGATTTCGAGGCAGTATAACTTACATCCATGTGCTTCTAATCTAGTTAGGAAGATAAGATCTAAACAGGTTAAAAGTTAAATAAGAATAATAAAGTGAAGAAATAACCTAAAGCTGTAGAGATAACATGTCACTGGGCCGGCATATGATGAATTGCCAAATAGAGTTACACAGCAGGAAGGCTTTCACAATTCAGAGGTGGGAGAAGACCTGGTGTGTGTCTGCTGGCCAAGTGCTAGCCACCTCCCGGGTTTCTGTTGTGAAATTCAAGACTCACTCATTCATTCAACAAGTATTTATTTGTGTCAGGTGCTGTGCTACATGCTGGGCATACAGAGGTGAGCAAACAGACAAGGAGATTACAGTTTGGTGGGGACAGCTAGACAGTGAACAAATAAACTCACAAGTAGTTCATCACAGGTCATGATGAGTTGTACAAGGGAAAGCTTACACCAAGATGAGAAAGGGGGGAAACACTCTAATTTGGGCTGCTGTAGGGGAAGGCTACCCTGAGGAAGTAACATTTGAGCTGAGAGCTGAAGAAAATAGTTCACCCCAAGTATCTGGTGAGGTAAGAACGCTGCTGGACCCAATTAAGTAGCATCTTTTATTTCCACAGATAATTAGTTTAGAGGATAGAAATAAAAGCCAAAACACAGTTTATAATTGTTTCGTGTTCTGGACATTAGGTAAAAGTCTATTTGTAATGAGCATATGCTTCCATGAACACCGCCGCCCCCCCCCACACACACACCTTTCTTCTTACACATTGTCCTGCTCATACCCCACCCATGGCTCTCCCACCCGCCTTGACAGTGGACAAGGTCATTCCAGATTCCTAGCAGGCCTGCCTCAACGTTTCCTAGAAGCTCCTGTGGAGGTGTTTAGGGAGGTGAAAGTTTTGATTGCCAAGCTTTGTATACCCTCTCCCCGAACGAGGCCATGACTTCCCAGGAAGTCCACTGTGCTTGGGTTACTGTCCCTATGCCTTCATTTAGCTGGCATCAGCACTGGTCCAAATCAGTCTTCATGGATGACAACACAAGTCTGCCCCCACCATTCACCTTGCCGGATCCTATTTCCTGGAGCCCCATCGGAAAAATAGTGGAGGCAGTAATTGCTTTTCAGATGACAGCGACATCATCGACTGGAGAGGCAGGATAATGTGGCTGCTAGCACAGCCTGCAAAATTAGACCGCCCGGGTTGGAACCCCAGCCTGCCTGTGTGACTGTGGACAGGTTTCTTCTCTGCGTTACTGTCAATCTGAGACATGCTCACCTGCAACCTATTGGGTCAGATGCGTTTTGAAATCCAGGATATTTCAGATTTTAGACAGTATGTTGCATATACTCTACATTGCTTAACACCACTAGCTGGGTCTGGGGTAATATCCCATAATCAAACATCCCTGTTTCTTCAGCATAGCATATGGATACTCATATACTGGAAGAAAGGAAATCTGCAGAGTCTTGTTAGAGACTAGAGAGTCTAGGTTTGTGTGCTAAATGACTTCTAAAAAATACTTGTTTTTTCAGAGTTTAGTACCTTTCTTCCAGGTGAGATGGATGTCTTAGGAGGATCAATGAGAAGATATATGTAAGTGCTAAGGACAGAAGACACCATGCCAGTATGAGCTGTTAGCATGAAGTATCTGTTATTATAAAGCCACTGTAGACTGAGAATAAGCTGAATCTACAATGTCATTTCCTTCTGTTCTCCATCTCAACAAATAGGCCTTGACTGTGTGCCAGGCACACTGCTTGGCGCTGCAGGAAAACAAATATGGACCAGATGGGGTTCCTGCATTACATTACAGTCACAGCACCCATGGTCAGGGACACTGCCAGCATTTTTTTTTTTTTGCTTTGCATATCCCGCTCTTTCCTAGGTATTTTCCATGCTGGGCTATTTGAATTATGTAAGGAGCAAATCAGCCCCCAGACAGACAATTGTGTCTAGTATGTTGTCATACATACAGAGAACAGGAAATGATGACACATGACGCAAGTGACTGGAAACGGTTCTCAGGTAGGAAGTTATAGTTGGGACAGTAATGAGAGGAAGGAAGCCAGTTCAGTTGAGTGAGCACTTAAGGTAGAAGTGAGGACACTTGTTCCTCGGGCACCCTTCTTTGTGGCAGGCACCTTGCTGGCTCGTGGGACTGCAGGAATGAGAAAGGCAAGCACTCTGCGCCCTTGAAGTGCTGTGGTGTCTGCTGCTGTTCACTGTTTCTGTGTGAGCCTGGAGAAACCAGTCGCCCTCTCTGAGCCTGTGTACTTATCTTCAGAACAAAAGGGCTGGAGCCGGTTATAACTAAGGCCCCATCTTACCTTCAAAAGTCTGTGATCCTAAAGAATTACTTAACAGCTTGTTGGTCACCCCTGTCCATCACTCTGGGATTCAAGTAAAGGATATGGGCTTTTGCTGCAATAAGAGAGACTTGAGGTAGACCTAAGGAAGGACGTGCTGGTGATAGAGTGTTGGAATGTATTTCATTAGGGTTTATTATCTCCCCAAGCCGGGATATCTCATTTCTCAAATAACGAGGACTGACAAGTGTCAGGCTCTGTTTTAGGAGAGAAAGCCCCTTCTCTTGTGGAGTTCACATCTCAGTGGGGCAGAGAGATAATAAAAAGTGATAATAATGAATACACGATGTAATTTCAGATAATAATAATTGTATAGAAGAAAATTAAAGACGGGAAAGAGGAGAGAGAGTGCAAGCAGGGTTGGTGATTGGAGGGCTGTTTTCATAGAACGGTCTGGGAAGACTTTGTGCAGAAGGTGAGTCCAGTCACGGAGAGAGCCAGGCGGGGAAGGCTGGGAAGGGCAATTCCAGGCGGGGGCAACCGTGAGTGCTGAGGCAGGGAGCTTTGTGAGTGCTGAGGCAGGGAGCTGAGAAAGCCGTTGGAGGAACAGCCAGGAGGGAGTGAGGGAGTGGGAGAGAGGCAGGGAAGGAAGTAGAAAGCCACACAGGCTCCTGGAGGGAGCCCTGGGAAGGACTTTGGATTTTATTCCAAGTGTGAGGAGAAGCCATTGGAGGGTTTTGAGAAGGGAAGTGACATGATTTGATTTGAAAAGAAAGCTTGCTCTGCTAGAATATGGATTTAGCAGTCATTTATCAGGAGTGCCTGTGACCCTCATGTAGGTTAATTTAGTCCAGCCTGATATTACCGGATCTGGACTAGGTGCATTTTTAACATCTCAACAGTTGAAATAACAGCATCTATTTCCATCTGTATCTTTGTCTTTTCTCTATGTATTTCTTTGACAAAAGGTCTTGTATGAAGATGGATTGCTTTCTAAAGAGAAAATATTGTCATCTTTTGAGTTACTGCTTGTGCCGTCTTTTATCTTTTTTAGTGCAACTTTTGAAAAGCTATGCTATTTGCTCCTTCCTCCCTTCCTTCTTTCCTTTTTTTAAACAAACACTTAATGTTTCATAAGACATCTAGATTCCCCGCACGCGAGTGTTAATAAAAACCAGTGTTTGGGTAGTATATGCTGGGTTGTTGTTGTTTTCCTTTTTTGTGCAAACATACCTTGGAATATTGAATAGTATTCACAGATGGTGGAATTGAAACTTTCAGTTCTATTTTCTTTGCACACACCTTGTTTGAGACAGATGTTTGCTTCTGATACGCTGATAACCGTGTTGCGAAAGTGAGATTTAAATTGCCTTAAAATGTCTCTTGAATTTGTCAGCCTCAAATCATGTGTATTTTGTGGCACCCCTATTTTCTTAGTTATTTAAAGCTCAGCTATGACACAAGCCCAGAATGGCCCGTGCACCTCTCGTGTGCAAGTGGGCAGCACACCCACTCTTAGTCACCTTGAGGAATATTTATGGGCAGGCTGGGGCTTGCTACCCGAATAGCTTACTAACTGCCCACTTTTGTGCTCAGGAAATATATATCAAAGCCACAAGAGGGCAGCTTGTCCAGTGAGTCGAGGGGTAAAAAGTGCTTTAGACACAGGATAACGAGGGTGAGAACTTCTGAATTTTTCAAAATGTTTCTTGCATAAGGAAGCTTTTTTACATTCTTAGCCAGCTTCATCCATTTCAAGAGACAGTGTTTTTGGAAATTAAAGGTTTTAGGGCAAGTTCTTTCACTCAAATCTGTTTTTACTTTTGTTTGGAATATGAGTACCCATTTCCCCTTGAACTCCCCTTTCCCCCATCTTCCAGCCCTTTTATCCTTATTCAATCTTTACTGAACTATAATTTACATATAGATAACATTCAAACAATTTTTAGTGCTATGTAGAACACATACAGCCATGGAACCACTGCCCTCATCAAGATATAGAAATTCCCAGCTCTCTAGAAAGTTCTCTCGTGTCTCTTTGCAGTCAGTCTCCCTTTGCAGGTCCGACATCCCCTTGGATCATTAATCTTTGAAATTTTTATAAAGCATTTTATAAATGTAAAGTAATGATCATGCACAAATATTGGGGCCCTTTCTAAGAAGCTGTGTGAGGGCTCTGGAGAGATTAAGGAAATTGGAGGCAGCTCCTTTCCAAGTCAAGTATATAAGTTCTTACTGTTTGTAGTTGTGGTGGTAGTTTTAATCTGGCTCATTTTCACTGAGAGGGAGGATTATCGTTAACTGCACAGTTGATAATTATCCATTTGTTCTTTAAAGTTTATTTCTGCTCTAATAATAGCTGATTTAATAATAATGCATTTCTGGCACTTAACTACTTACTGGTATTAATGAGCTCAAGGAATCGTCTCTGTGAAAGAAGTGCCATTATCCATATTTAGATGAGGTAACTGAGGTACATGTGACTTTGATGGATGAAAAGGATGAGTAGAGTTAGTTTCTTGATGTGAAATGTAAGATAAATGAAATTAAAAGCTTAAGAAATGCATGTTCTCATTGATCAAAGTAGTACCCTTAAAAAATTAGTGCTTCGGGCTTCCCTGGTGGCGCAGTGGTTGAGAGTCCGCCTGCTGATGCAGGGGACACGGGTTCGTGCCCCAGTCCGGGAAGATCCCACATGCCGTGGAGCGGCTGGGCCCGTGAGCCATGGCCGCTGAGCCTGTGCGTCCGGAGCCTGTGCTCCGCAACGGGAGAGGCCACAACAGTGAGAGGCCCGCGTACCGCAAAAAAAAAAAAAAAAAAAAATAGTGCTTCTCTAGATGCACATAATATCCTTGGGCAGTGTCGTCTGTGGCCATGGGTTGAACGCCATGACAACTTCAGTTCTGCATCCCTGACCTTGCCTGCCAGGCATTCCTCTGTCTGTTTCCCTGGTCCCCGCCTTCATCTTCTCCAGATGGGTCACCCTGCCTTTAGCCCCTCTGCATCGTGGTCAGGAGATCTTTCTAACAGGCAGTTCTGGTAATGCCACCTTCCTGATTTAAATTTTCCAGTGGTTCATTGTGCAATGAAATGTGAGCTCCTTGCCTTTTTCAGCTGCATGTCCTGCCGCCCCCTCCTCTGCTCACCCTCAGTCCAACTACTCGTCATTCTCCAAAGATGCTGTGCTCTCTCATGTCCCCGTACCCAGGAACTCACTGTTCCTTCTGGTTGAAAAATGCCCTCTCCTCATCCGTCATCCCTGTCTGCCAAGCAGACTGTTATTCATCCTCCAGAACTTGGCTCACGTCTTCCTTGATTAACCTTGACAGACTTGCAGTCATCGTTCCACTTTCCATTGCCCCTTGTGTCTTAGAGCTGGTGTCCCATTGTTTTATGATGGTCTTGTTTCATGTCTGTAGTCTGCTAATCTACAGCACCCTGGAGGGCAGCAACTTTGTCTTTTCAACTTGGCGTCTCTCACCTAGCTCAGTACCTGGACTCCCTATCCCAGACCATTATATACCATGAAGGCAGAGAAGATGCCTCTTTTATTCACCACTGCTATACCCAGTGTCTGGCTTAAGGCCTGACCTGTAGTAGGTATTCAATTAATATTTGTTGAAAGATGAATAGTGGGTGTTTTTAAGTGTCTCATTGCAATGGTTTAGCCCAAGGATTGCCACCGAAAGGTCCCCGGCATAATCAAGCCATGGACATATTCTGTGTGGCTTCCCAGTATTTTTTAAAGATTAAAAATTTGGTACCTCTCCTATTTACCACTGTCTACACCACTCCTGTTATTTTTTGCTCTTAGTCTACTTCCTCATTTGTTCCCTGCCTGGTCCTGAGACATAAGGTTGGGGGTACAGAGAGGGAGGTAGTGTATTAGACCCCTAGGGCTGCCATAACAAAATACCAATACCACAGACTGGGTGGCTTAAACTAGAGAAATTTATTTTCTCACAGTTCTGGAGGCTGGAAGTCCAAGATCAAGGTGTTGGCAGGTTTGCTTTCTTCTGAGGTCTCTCTCCTTGGCTTGCAGATGGCCACCTTCTCTCTGTGTCCTCACATGGTCATCCCTTGCTCTATATGTGAATGTATCCTAATCTCCTCTTATAAGGACACCATTCATATTGGGTTAGGGCCCACCCATATGACCTCATTTAACCTTAGTTACCTTTTCAAAGGCCCTATCTCCAAATACTGTCACATTCTGATGTACGGGGGTGGAGGGGCGGTGTCAGGGCTTCAACATATGAATTTAGGAAGGACACTATTCATCTTTTTTTTTTTTTTTTTCTTTTTGTGGTATGCGGGCCTCTCACTGTTGTGGCCTCTCCCGTTGCGGAGCACAGGCTCCGGATGCGCAGGCCCAGCGGCCATGGCTCACGGGCCCAGCCGCTCCGCGGCATATGGGATCCTCCCAGACCGGGGCACGAACCCGTATCCCCTGCATCGGCAGGCGGACTCTCAACCACTGCGCCACCAGGGAGGCCCACACTATTCATCTTATAACAGGCAGGAACATGCACTCTCAGGTACTATGGTCTCTGTCTTGTATCTGACGAGTGTTTTAGAACTCAAGAGCCATGAGAGAGAGCACTTTGCTCACCAAGGCAGAATCTAGATGGACATAGCACTAGATGGACATGCACCTGCTCCAACATCTGATCTCCACTCCGATCACTTTGATCAAGGGATCATATTCATGTTTCCTAAACAACTGACATTTAGGTAAAGTGGAACTTAGGTGCTTTTCAGTTTGGAAATATACAGCCTTTCATCCTATTCACTCCAAAAGCTGATGTGTGGGCTGCAAAATACCTTTGCCAAGGGTTCGGTGGACAGTCGAGGGAAAAGCCTTATAATGACATGGCACCACCTCCATTTGCTGTAAGCAAACAGCCAGGTCCTTTATTACCCTTGAAACCAGCACTCGTGACACAAGTTGGACTCAGAAGCAAGTCAAATGCCAACTTTCTGTGGGTCAAAGTTCCTTCAAGCACTGTGTTAATCAAAAGCTCAACCTTAGTTAATAGGGCTATTGAGTTGGGAAGAACTTTGGAACAAATGATTACCTAGTTCAACTGCAGGAGTTAGCAGAACTCAGTACTTTGTTTCCCAGAGGTAGCTTGCAGACTTGTGGTCTTTCTTGGAGTGGGTGATAGTGAGACTCCTGTGGGGTTTTTTAATTCATTCTCTGCGAGTTGTAGCAAAATAAAGTCTGCTGTACAGAGCCTAGTTAATCAAATGTATTTAATTAAAGATGAAGTGGAATAGTTAAGGAATATTGTTCATATATGGGCAGAAAAGCTAGCTTCAAAGGGCTTCCAAAGGTAAAGAAATATTTAAAACACTAACAGCTCACAGGGCTTTAAACAATTTTGAGTGTTTGGTGATTTACCCTGAAAGACCGCAATTTAATGTGCCTCTGCAGAAAGACATTTAAATGAATATAATAATCATAGCTGCCCTCCATTGAATGTTTTCTCTCATATGGGGCCCCAAGGGCTTCATATATGTTGTCTTGTTTATTGTCACAATGTCCGTAACACGTGGATAAACAGGCTCATATTAGATGAGAAAAAGGAGGATCAGAGAAGTTGAGTAAAACGCCCAAGGTCACCCAGCTAGCAAGCAGTAGAGGTGAGTTTTGAGCACCTGGCCAAACCCGTGAGCTTCTCCTCCCTGTTACACCACCTCATTATACGTTCCTCTTCTCTCCTTGTCGGACTGAGATTTTTTTCCCTTGAGTGTCCTTTAGCTAATATCAACCTGAATAGCCTTGTGGAATTGGCAAAAGGACATGACCTATTTTCTCCATGTATGTGAGCCAGTGCAGATCTCTTGTACTGACTGGTTATGTAGCTTTCCTTGTAATCCATGCACACACAAAGGTGTGTAGTAATCATAAAACACCATATTTCTTCTTCTTACCGCTTCCCCTCCAACCACTTAGCCGTCATTTACTGCATACTCCTCCTTAGCCATCTCTGGGTCAATAGTGTTATCTTTTCCATTTCAGAGTTCGGGTAAGAGAGGCATCAGGACACCTCACATTGGTCACCTAGCAGAGATCAGCCACTCCTGGGCTCAGTGAGGAGGTTTGGTAAGTCATCTGGCTCCATCTTCACTGGGGCTCAAAAGAACATCATTCAGGGGTGGAGAAAAGTAGGTGAACATTACAGAGTGACAGCCAAATGTTAATCCTCTCTCATTTTTTAAACCAACACATATCGTTTTTTTCTGGGTATTTGCTTAATTTACTAGGCCAGAGTGCCCTGTATGTTTTTTGTTTTTTGTTTTGTTTTTGTTTTTGCGTACGTGGGTCTCTCACTGTTGTGGCCTCTCCCGTTGCGGAGCACAGGCTCCGGACGCGCAGGCTCAACGGCCATGGCTCATGGGCCCAGCCGCTCTGCAGCAGGTGGGATCTTCCCGGACCAGGGCACGAACCCGTGTCCCCTGCATCGGCAGGCGGACTCTCAACCACTGCGCCACCAGGGCCGCCCCGCCCTGTATGTTTTGTAAGTACCATTGTCCCCAGAAGACTCCCACAGTCAAAAAGAATGACAGAAGCTATATTTGAGTGACTTTGCTTAAAGTCTTTTAATACTGAGTTTTTCCTGTAGTGTACACTGCATTTCATCTACTGTAGAATACACTTCCCCCCCCCACAATTTAACATGTCTGAAGTTGGGATACATCTTATGGAGATTTCGATTTGGTGAAACACAGCATTCCTCTAATAACCCACAAATGACCAGCATTAAGTGTTCTCTGCCTCCTATTTTTCACAAAGTGCAAGTGCCTTTAAAAACTAAAATTTTTGGTGACTCCATATGATGGTTTTGAGACGAGTAGCCTGTGGACCTCCTAAGCAGTGGTCCTGGCATTCAGAAAAACCCATGTGACATCACGGAGCAGCCTCTTAGGCAGCAGGTCCTAGAACTATATACTCTTATCCAAAGCCTGGCTCCCTTCCAGGGCTCTGCATCATGGGATTTACAAGTCAAGTACTCTATTTTAGAATATTTCACTACTATGTCCCCAGAGTGATTTGTTAGCATCCATTTATGTGTGAATGAGTCCAAATTCACATTCATGTTAAATGCATGCATAAATAGCATCTTTGTAGAGGTAATGCCACAGAATGGACAGGATTCTCCAAGTCACATGGGTCTGATTTATACAGGCTTTAAGATTTGCAGAACCTCTGTATTATAGGGCCCCATGGGTGATAGTACATTAATCCGTAAATCAGTAGGGGTACAGGTAAATTGGTTAACTAAGGTTTTTCCCTGCACCTACTATGTGCCCGGCTCTGTGCCAGGTACTGGGTAATTAAGAGATTAAGACAGAAAGGATTGGTTTTCTGCCTCCAAGAACCTGGTCTAGTAGTCAAGGCAGACATTAAATAATTGAGTTGTGAGTGGGCTGAAGAAGAATTACAAGGAGTTAAGGGAGTTTAAAACCAGAGGACCTACTCTGAATGTCAGTGGGAGGAGTGACCACTGGTGAAGGTTTCTTGGAATTTAAGTGCTGTTTTAACTGAGAAGACCTGAAGGAGAAGGAAGGAGTGGTTTACTAGGCAGAGGGCAACTGGGGGCAGGTGGTAGTGACTTATCAAATGAGGAACAGCTGGAGGGTTTCAGCATGGGCCGGCGAGTGTCAGGTTCAAGGAATAAGCATGAACCCAATGGGGAAAGAGGTAGAGGGAAAGTGGCTTCAGACGAACAGACGTCTGTCCTAAAATAAGGATTTAGTCACGTTTCTTGAAGAATCTTTAAAAACCCTTAAGAGAGTTTTTGTTTTTGTGGTTCAGACATATATTCTTCCTTCTCTATTAGCATCATTTCCTAGAGCTGGATTGCAAGTCCTGTTTTCCTGCCAATCCTTTGAATTCTCCCCAAATCTATGTTCTTAATTTCCTTCATCTACCCCTTACAGGAAGGTGATCAGCTTCTAGTGAGAGATTGTTTTCATTAATAAATGTGTCCACTTTTCTTTTTCTCTACTTACTTGACGGCATCAGGGAAGGGTGATCACTGGCATAGTGTAATACATAATTCCTCCATCCAAAAGCCAGATTAAAAAAAAAAAAAAAGATGGTTTAAACAGAACAGACAGAGGCCAGCTCCTTGACCCTGCTTCCATTTTGGACCATTATGAGATTCTCAGGTTTTGAAACTTTATGCTCTTTGTTCACATTTTCTATCCAGAGTACTGCTAAGCAATTGAGTAACTTAATTGACAGATTCGGAAATTCACACACGTGCGTGTACACACATACACATACCATATACAGCATGGAACCCAAGTTCCACTGAATTGGCCTTCTCAAGCTTGCTGGTTTCTTAGTCATGAGTGAATTTGATGTCATCATTTTTGAGAGATCTGTTGAGTGGAGGCCCACGCTGCTCCCGGGCCCCTTGAACTGTTCTTGCTCTGGAATATCTGCCGATGCTTCAGGCTTCAGTCGTCTTGAGCACTTTAAAAAAAAATGTCAATGCACAGGCCCCGCTCGCTGAGACACTGATTTAACTGGTCTGAGGAGGGACCCAACTATCAGTATTTTTTGAAGACTCCACGATTGAGTCTTATCTGTGTCCCGTGTGGGCAACCACTGGTTTACACTTTTGCTTATTAACCTGGTGAGTGGCTGTGTATTGCTTTTTCCGGAGAGCATAATTTGCGTTCTGTAGTAGCTGTTTTTGGTTTTGTTTTTCCTGTGGTCTGCGAAGATGGTTTGGGCCTTAAAAACCTTTGGGTCTTAGGAAGACTTTGCCACTGCTTGGTGGAGTCCTGTCTGTAAATGGATCCCCTGTTTACACCACCCCATTACATGTGCTGGGAACCACACCTACACGTCTTCCCTACGACACTGCTCAGAATATACAGTTTAATTACTTAACACCTAAAATCTTATAGATTACAGGTGTATCTATAAAATAGATACACCTGTAATAGAACTCCCGTTGTATGTTACTGGTACAGTACTATGTTACTTAAAGATCATGGGAACATTTTTGTCTTACGACAACCCCAGCTATCTGTCTGTTGTGATGTTCACTTAAAATGAACAGAGACTTAACACAGACACATTTTAGTTCCATTTTAGGTCTGGGGGAAGGTCTTGAAAATCTCTTCTGACCTTTACTTAGACACCAATAAGAAGAGATTTAGAAGTTGATCTAGACCAGTCCCTAGATGCTAAAATGCTAAAACCCCAAGGCTAGGGGTTGAGAGAGAGGCGGCGCATTGAAATAGCCAAGCGTAGAACTCAGGTCCCAGGTCCCTTAACGCTAATGATCTTTTCTCTTCCCTCTGCTGTCTCACTGAAAAAGTGTTTTGTGGCTTTTCCTCTTTATTCATACCACCACCTTCCTAGTCCTAGTCCTAACTTTATTCCTGAGTTATTGCAATAGCCACAGAAGGGGGAAAAAAACCCAACAAAACCCAGAAGAAACTGCATCAAAATGCCAGCTATGGTTGAGTGTGAAAGGTAGAGGTCTAGTTTTAATTTTTATATCTGCTTTTCTGTGATTTATACATTTTCTTTCATAAAGAAGCATTACTTTGCTAAAGGAAAACCAAAAACCATTAGTGGCATAGCCTTCTGACCGGTTTCTGAATGTATGTGTCCATTATGCAATCCTGTCTGTGGCTCGTTATCAGATCAGATTCCTCAACTATGCTTTTCTCCTGTCATTATCCTGCTTAAACCTTCAGGGGCTTCTGTTGCTCTTGAGAAAAAGTCTAAACTCCTGGAATGCAAAGGTCTCCTTAATCTAGCCCCCCCCCCTTCTGTCTGTCCCCGTATCTCCACCTCACCCAGTGCAATCCTCCCTCTGGCCGGGCCAGCATCCCCCTTGTCCTAGAACCAGGAGAACTCTGTCCAGTTCCTCGGATCATGCTGTTCTTCACTTGGAGAGCCCCACATTCTTTGTCCCTTTCTCTTTATCTGTCCAAACGTTGCCTTTCTAAGCTCAGCTCAAGTACTTCCTTCTGTTCACATTTGTCACTTTTTATCTGTATCAAGGATGGCAGATAGGTTTCATTATATATACCAGGTCCAGGCAATTGAGAATAACATTGCATGGGGAATCCTGAGAGCTCGTCCCTGCTCAGAGGGGAAGGGTTCTGTGATCAGCAGTGGTTTCTGCCAAAGGCACAATAGGGAGAAGTGACAGAATATTGGTTACCTATCTTCCGTCCAGATCTATAACCATTTTTTTAGACCTGTGATGTCCAATACAGTGGCCACTAGCCACATGTGGCTATCTAAACTAATTAAAGTTAAATACCATTAAAAGTTTACTTCCTTAGTCATGAGACAGGCTGGGACCTGGGACCCTTTACTGCAGTGCTTGCACCTGGACAAACGTCTCCTCCTCGAGCAACAAAATACAAAGAAACTATGAGGGACTAAAAATAACTGCAAGCGTGTGCAGTTGGGGCAAATTATGAACATGTCACAGAAAGACCAAAACCCAACTGCCACTTCTGAGGTGCAGGGAGCAAAAGCAGGGTCCTGAGCATGACCCCTGCACATAGTACCACCAAGGGGGTGGGCAGACCACCAAACCACGCCTCCCCCCACGGATCCACCCCATCCTCACCCCATTTAGGGCACCAGCTCACCCCGCCTTGGGGGGTGAGCAAGGGAACCTGTTACCTGTTTTTGCTCCCTTGGGCTATAGCAGGAGTCCCAATAAAGCCTTTCCTAACTTCCTCTTCTGGCCTCTTATCAATTTTTATTGATTAACGGGTCCAAGAACCCAGGTTGGTAACAGCAGCACTACCCACATGTTAAGTGCTCAGCAGCCACACTGGCTGTACTGGCCACCATATTGAACAGCAAGGATAAAGAACGATTCTGTCACTACAGGAAAAATCATCAGCTCTGTTTTAGCTGTATAATTACATAACAATGTAAGACAGAATATATTCGTCTCATGTGTGTGTGCCTTGTTTTCTCAGTGAGCTCAAAAGCTTTTCATGGGCAGGACTCTTCTCTTACACTTGTTTTGTATCCCAGAGCACTGAGCCAGTGCTGGGCATGTATGGAAATACTTTATAAGTATTTGTTGAATTGAATTTTCAGTACTCACTTGGCAATGTGCTGTGAAGTAGAGTAGTAGAATGAGAACTAATTTGGAAATCGGGAAACCAAGTTTCTGGCTCAAGCTCTTCTGCCAGCTAGTGTGTAACTTGAAATATCTCATTTAACCAAAGTAGGTCATAGTTTCCTCAAATGTAAACAGTTATGGACTAGGCTACGTTGGAAGATTTTTCCAGGTTTGGAATTTTGTGATCCATATGGAGTGTTCATTTTAAACAGAAATGCACTCATGCACACACACACACACACACACACACTCAGGATGGAAAACTAGCCTGTTAAAAAATATTCTAGCTTATTTTAAATGCCTTTTATCTAATTTTCTGACTATATAACACTATCATTTGAAGGTTTAATTTCCTGCCAGATCTACAGCTAAATTCTTCTTTGAAGAGGATCATAGCAAAGGGAAGATGCCTCCACAAGTGGAGAATGTCAGACTCGGCAAGTGCGATGGAGAATTAGGTAGCCTTTGTCAGTAAGAAGGCAGTGGAACAGCCGTCTCATGTTATGACAACCAGACTGCATGCAGAAACCTTCAGTTTTTGCTGCCCACCCTTTGCCCTTGCTCTAAGTAAGGGATCAGCAAACTGTGGCCTGCTCTGCTGCCAGCTTTTGTATGTAGCTAAGAATGGTTTTTACATTTTTAAGGGTTTCCCCAGAAAAAGAAAGAGAAAGAAAAATATGTAACCATATGGCCTGCAGAGCCGAAAATATTTACTGTCTGGCTCTATGCCAATGGCCAGTGACCGTCATGTACAGATCCAACCACTTTTCAAGGCAGATCGCTTTCTGAGATGTCATAAGGGCCTGTAGCTCAAACACAGTGGGGTAAAACTCCCTGTTCTCCAGGCGCTGAAGACAGGGAAAAGCAATGGGCTGGTGGGGCGAAGGCCGGGCCCCATGGCTCCGCCGCCTTTGTATCTGAAGCAGGCAGAGGCCTTGACTCTCAGTGTTCTGAGTGCAAAGCCAGTCCTTGGATCCAGACTGTGCATTCTGGTCTTGACGTTGGAAATTTGATGAGTCACAGTTGCTGGCTGTGTCCTCCTTGACATTCAGCACTCACAAGAATAAATTCTGAGGGTTCCTTGAAGGGGAAAGCTACACTCCTTGGTCACCCAAGCTTATCTGAGGAGGGAGCCATGCTTGCATCTCAGCTTTTTATTCTTTTTCTTTTTCCTCTCTCTGCAGACACTCCGTTCAGTGCTTGAGTTATCTAGACTGAGTGTGCAGTTAGAGAGACTGCTGGAAAGGCAGACCCCGCCACCAGGGCAGGGCTGGGCCAGTATCTGAACTCACACAGCAGCCCTGCCTGGTGGGCCTGAGATGAATGGCAAAGTTGACAGTTTTAAAAGTAAAAAATGACTCTTTTACTTTTCCTTCAGATGTCCCACAGCAAGGGCCCTTGGGTTTCCCCAAACCCTCCTTCTCCCTTGGCCTGCTCTCTAGGCTCTCACTAAATCTTGGTTTCTAAAATGCACATCTTCATTATCCAACACCAGTTTTGGCATCTTTCTGATCTACCCTTTTTTGCCCCTCCCCTTGTCTCATTCTCTCCTCCAGGCTAATTTTCAAAGTTCTATCACCCTTGGCTTCTGGTTACACAACTGCCTTTAGTACAATGTAGTGTGCCTCACATCTAATAAAAATCCAAATTTACAAAACAAAAAAGATTTGAAAGGTAAATCTTCCCTTTGTTAAAGAAATAAAGAAATTTCCCCAGTGAAAGACTAGTATCTCTCCTTCTCCCTCCCTTACATGTTTATCACTTTCTATATTTCATTATAGCCCTTGGTGATTGAGGGTGGGCCCTAGTTGGCTGCAAGCAAATTCATTTTTGTATTTGCAGATCATGAGGCCCCCCCCTTGCCCCCATCCTGGATCATAAAAAATTTTACTTTCTCTAGTTTGTTTACTGTCAAACCTGAGCTCATTAAATATATCCAGTGGCCTGGGTCATGATCATACAAAAAATAGGACCTTGGCTCACTTACAACAATGGTTGCATTTGCTTCAGTTAGTACAGATTCATGTGGAGAAATTACCAATTTATTCTCAAGGATGATCCTAGCCCAGCACCAAGCTCCCAGCAGCTTCCAATTAACAGTAATGAGCAGTGCCTGTGCACCATTTCTCCATTCTAGAATTCCCAGCCTGGAACAATGCTGTTGTCATGCCCAGGGAAGCATCCTTTAGGAAAGTCTGCACCAAGTCAAATGCTGATGGCCAGTTCTGGATAGAATTCCCTGACACACAGCCTTGGTTTTCATCATTGCTCTCATAGCAGAGCACACAACTATGAGACAGAGAGAAGAGAAGCAACAGAAATCGATTTGCTAAAATTTGAGATGCAAACACACAGAAAACCCCATCTTTGGGGTTCTCCATTATTCAGAGTTCAGTGTAAGGCTAATAGTTACAAGCTAAGGTTATGGTGTCTGAGTGAGTGAGTTCCAGTCTTGCCTTCCCCCAATAACTAGCTTTACTTAACTAGGGATCATAATAGTACTTGCCACATAGGATTTTGGAATGGTTGAAGAGGTAATATTTGTCAAGAATTTAGTGCTGGGTCTGGTACACAATGGGTGTTTAATAAGTGTTGGTATTAGTGTGTTAGTACATGTCTGAGGGGCATGGTCTACTGCAGCTTTTTTCAAACTTTTTTGGGCTTAGCACATCTTAACAGGCAAGTAAAATAAAGGACACTCAATGAGATGTAAACTTCAGATAAGCAACAAGTAATTTTTTGGTATAAGTATGTCCCAAATATTGCATGGATACTTATGCTAAAGTATTATTTGTTGTTTATCTGAAATTCAAATTTAACTGAGCATCCTGCATTTTTATTTGCTAAATCTGGCAACCCTGTCTTTACATTCTTAAGAATTATTGAGGAACCTGAAGTGTTTTTGTTTATGTGGGTTGTATCTGTTACTATTTACCACATTGGAAATACAAACTAAGAAATTAAAAATATTTATTTATTTATTAAGTACTTAAAAATAATCATAATTTCAAAAAATAATCGTAATTTCTTATGTTAACATAAACGACATTTTATGAAAAACTATATAACAAGTAGATGGTAGAAACCACATTATATTTTTGCAAATTTCTTTAATTACTGGCTTGCTAGAAGTCAGCTGTATTCTTATATCTGCTTCTGCCTTCAATCTGGTGAGATATGTTTTTATCAAAGTAAACAAAGAATACTCAGCTTCACAAAGGTATGTAGTTGGGAAAAGGAGGGGTATTGTAATAGCCTTTCCAGATAACTGAAAACATTCTTCTTTGATATTAAACCCAAACTCTACAAGAGATAGTTTCTTAAAGATGAGTTGCAGTGTAGAACCTGAAACCATATCAATGAACTTTTCATACTAATATTAAAATCCACTAGGGGCCTCCCTGGTGGCGCAGTGGTTGAGAAATCGCCTGCCAATGCAGGGGACACGGGTTCGTGCCCCGGTCTGGGAAGATCCCACATGCCACGGAGCGGCTGGGCCTGTGAGCCATGGCCACTGGGCTGCGCGTCCGGAGCCTGTGCTCCGCAACGGGAGAGACCACAACACTGAGAGGCCCACATACCGCAAAAAAAAAAAAAAAAAAAAAAAAAATCCATGGGTTTATCTTGTACTTTGAATGGATCTTTTACTATGCATGATTCTGTGACATCATGAATTGGTCATTTGGAAAATATTAGTTTACTGAGTTGTGAAGATGATCCAAATATTGACACATTTCAGTATACAATATTAAAAAAAAATCACATTTAATAATGTCACAACTAATCTCATCAGAAAAGCATGTAATTATTGGCAGGCTGTCAAGCTCATGGTGGTGAATTCAACTTCTTCAAAATTTTAACTTTTGCTTGAAAGCTCAAATTTTATCATTGGAAACAAATAGTAATACTATTAGTTGTGTTTTTTGAAGTGACAGGCACACTTCACTCATTTTTCCAGAAATTGTCTACCAAAAACCCATATCTGGATAGCCATAGTTTATGTCAGTCATTGCTTCAAGTAAAACTAGTGTTCCATGCTTTCCATGATGAAAGCAGCTGTAGCTCAGTCTGTAACTCAGCCACACACATGACTTTCCTTGAGCCTATGATCATAATTTATTATGCAGCAAAAGTGCTTGTACTTGCTTCCCATTTCATCACAAAGAATATTAAAAAAGGTATATGCTCAAGACATAATAAAATTAATATTTTCCTGCTTCAAGTAACATTCTTAAGAAAAACTGCCTCTTAAAAAAAAATAAAAACAACTCCTAGTGCCTGGCAATAAAAAAATGCTATGATTACTAGTACACATTTGTGCCACTGTCTTATTCTGTGCTGAGGTACCGGCAGTTTTACCTTCTGCTGCCTTTTCATCGTTGGTGCAAATGTCAACACAGTGAAAAAAAGGGCAGAAATGTTAGTATTATTATGAAAATAGTTTTGACTTTGCAGACCTCTGAAAGAGTCCTGGGGTCTCCCAGGGGACCCAGGGACCTCACTTTGAGAACTGCTGATCTAGTGGCTGATGACCCAGTGAAAGACATTGCTGGACAGTGTAGATTCATTACGTGTTCCCCTCATCTGTTCCACCATCTCCTTCCTGAAGCAGTTTGGGAAAACACCAGGGACTATTGGGACCTTCCTTAGGGTTTGGTTTAGGCTGGACTAGGGGACCAGCAGTTTCTGAGGTCTCACTCACAATGCTCTCTGAAGCCCTCTCCAGAAAACTGAAGGGGCTTGAGTGATTCAGGGGAGTTTCAAGACCTTTCCAAGATTCTGGGAGACCTACTAGTTCCAAGTAAAATATTCACCCCTTGCTGCTGCTTCCTCTCCTGTCACTAGTCTCTGAGAGAGCGCAAAACTCCTTTCAGAATCTGGAATCATCTTGCAGGCCAAATATATGCTAGATTCAAATATACCTAAGCTAGAGGTGGGCCCCTGGAACTCACAGACACTCTGGAACAGGCCCATGGTGATAGAGCAGCACTCGCCAGAGGTTGATTCTTCTGCCGTACAGAACGTGGCAGTTAAAAATACGAGGGGCACACCCGCATGCCGGCATGCCCAAAACAATAGCACAAAACTCGATTTAGAATTGCCTGGCTGGAAGTGGGAAAATGCAGTTATAAAACATTTATATGGTATAGAAGGCACGCTTCTTCCTCAGGGACACAGAATTTAGTCTCTGAGCAGCAAGAGGTAGAATATTTGAATACAGTAGCACACCAAGGGCTATATATAACACAGGGAATTTTAACACAGCCTACAGTGTTTAAAGTCAAGTATCAAATTTGTGACCATAGGAAAAAAATGAACATAAAGGCTTACGTGAAGTAGGGAAATCCATACTATCTGGATGGTCTTTGTGGTCAAATGAGGGCCCCAATAATAGAGTTTGTCAATAGATTTCAAAGTGAGCAGGACAGATTGTCTTGGGGATAAAAAGAAAAGGTGAAAGGAAGGGATTGGGGAACTCAAGGAAAAGAAGTTGAAGAACAGGGCTGAACGGGTTCTCATAGAGTCTAGAAAGCATACACAGGTGGCTCTGGATTTGGGCAACAGACACTTAGTTCCTAGACTGAGCAGGCTGCAGGGTCCTTGCGTCAGGAGAGTGTGGCTCAGGTGAAGAGCAAGGACTCGGATTGGATCTGCTTTGATTCTCAGATCTGCCCTTATTGGCAAAGTGCATGCCCTCGGGCAGGCTCTCTGAACCTATCTCCGCCTCCTCTGTTTGATTAAATTAAATGAGATTGTATATCAAGTACCTGGTGAATTCTAAGCATTTAATCATTGGTTCTTGTTTCATGGAGTGATTTGATGGTTAGTTTATTTGCTACCCTGTCTTTATAATCCACTTTTCTCATTCTCTCTGAATACAAAACAAAAACAAAACAAACCTACCACATCAAAACCCTAAACTCTTGGGCCTCCAGTCATTCCTGGAGTTTACTCCATGGAGGCACTACTTTGGATTCTGATATTATGTCTTCACATTTTTTTCCTTCAGAATTCAAATATATTCCTTAACAGTAAGCACTGGACACCATGCTAAGGGTGCAGAGGTGGATACTCTTATGGTCTAGAAAACTTTTGACATACACACAAATACGCTGGTGCAGCATGGCATGGGTACCCAATAAGGAAAGACTCCTATGAAGTGAATAATTATTCCCCAGTCATGCAGCTTTGTCACTTTGGAGATTTGCTTCTCTTGGGTTTGCCTAAAGAAGGGCACACAGGGCCAGCAGTAGCCAGGAGGTGGGTTATGGGGGTCAAGTGAGATAGACCCTAAAAATAGGGTGAGAGTTTGACAGTCCAGAGAGGGGAAGAAAGGAGATGAGAAGAATGCTGTGAGAGGGGAATATGCCACAATTAGCAGTGAGACCCGATTAGACCAGGTGGGGACTTTGGGGCACTGAGAAGAGGTACATCTGAGGGTGGGGAGTCGGGTGGTCAGGGCCAGGAACTGTAGTAGGGCAACCCTGGCCTGTCAGGAGAGCCGAGCTTCAGCCCCATGACCTCCGGCCAGCTGTTGAATCTTTCTGGATCTCTCTTTAGTAGAATCTGGATGATAACACATCTGTCTCACCTCCCTCACCGGCTTGTTTGAGATACAGGTAAAATAACAGAAGAAACAGGATGATGAGAATAATTGCTGTTCACATCTCTCTCTCAAGGATGCAGGGCAGAAAAAAGGAAGGAGGGTAGAAAGGGGAAAAAAGAGAGAGAAAATGAGAAAAAAAAGAAGACAGAAGGAAAAGGAAAGGGAGGCAGGCAGGTATCTGTGTTAGAGGGCAAGATGAATTCAAGAGGAGTAATGTTGTGAAAGCACAGGCGCTGGCAGCCTGGGCTGGAGGCCGGCAAGGCCCCCTCACCACGCCCCTGAGAGGCAGATAACCGGGCATTTAGGATACCCACCCAGGGCAGATCAGTCATAGCACTAACCTGAGGCATCTGTGATACAAGGAAATTGAAAACAAGATAAGACTTATATACAGGAGGTAGGGGGGAGAAAAAAATGGACAACAACCCTAAACTGCTTTGAAAATGTGTATATGCCATTTTCTAGGCTCTCAGATTGGGAGTGCTGTCAGTTCTTTGGCAAATCTTTCCTGTTTCCAGACACTTTTACTTTATATATGAGGAACAGGCTCAGAGAGGTTAAGTGATTTGCTCAAGATCACACAGCTGGTGTGAAGAAAAGCCATGACAGCAATTCTATGTTCAGTTTCCTTTTTTCCCCACTGGATATACTAAAGGTATGAAATGCAGAATTCTAAGTATTCCTGGGGACTGGGTTAGGGGGTAGGGCCGAGAGAAATGGTTTTCGTAGTGGCCTAACCTGGCTGTGTGTGAGATTCCAAAGCCAAAGTCACTTCTTTCTTCTCCTCTCTACAGCCTTGGTCTCTTTTCATGGAGTAGGCTTGACAGTCACTAAATAATTCTGTTTTCTCATTTCTCAGTTCCAAGAGCAGGTAGGTGCAAGCGGCCCACTTGAGCTCCAGACTCCAGCCATGTCCATATGTAGTTTCTGTAAAGCCAGGCCGACGATCCCTGGACACCCTCTCTTTTTATCTTGTTAACCCTGGTGGTACCAAGAGGCACCTGACATTCTGGGTATGCTAATAATTCGGTGCCAGCAAGTTTCTGTTATCCTCGAGTTGTAATGGTTAACTCGAATGGAATGCAAAACTTCTGGTTTGGAGCGGAGTTGGTTTTTAACTGTGAATTACTTGAGGGGTATGGAAAATGGGGAGTACATTTTGTGTTTTGTGGAAGATGGTTTATGAAAAAGCTCTTTTGGAGTCGGATTTCCTCTGAAAAATAGAAATCTACGGGACATGTGTAGTTGCGCCGGTGTCTACAGATTCACTGGGGGACTCTACCCTCTGTTAACTCTTGCCTTTAACACTTTTTCATTTAGAAAGCCAAGACTTGCTTGGGGATTAGAACAATGAGCTTATCATAATGCCGCTTTAACCAAAAGGTTTATTTCTGCGAGCCCTTCCTCTAGCCGCCCTCCATCCCACCCCTTGCAAGTCTGGGATTTTTTTCCCCTTAAGAGGAAGTGTGGAAATAGAGCCCGCCTGTTCATTTGCATCATTGCACATCACACGATATCTCTGCGACCATTATATTGTGTTCTCTCAATGGTGTTTGCTCTGAGGGTGGGACTCAAGGCTGTTTAGTGTCTCGTAAAACATTTACCAAAAGCACTGAGCCATGGTTTTGAAGGGCATTCCGTTGCCAGAGCGTGTGGGAGGAGAGAGCCAGCCGGGGAAAGAGCGCTCCAGGTGTTTGGCAGGTACTTGTTTCATAGTTCAGAATTTATACATGTTTAGAATTTCAGATTGCGTACCGATTCGGGTTCCCTTCTGCTGACGGGGCGGGAATGGTGAGGGGATGAAGGGGGCCAAGTGATTGCTTTGCAAACTCTCATTTTTTCCGTGGCCTGGAGTCCCCGGATAATTGTAATCTTCAGTTTCAATCAAATGTTGTTTTCAGTTTTACCAGGCGGAGGTGTGTGTCATGGAGAAGGAGGTAAAATCTGCCTGTGCTTGAGGTTTTCCAGGGGCCTGAATCAGAACTTAGCATTTGCTCTAGCAAAGAATTCGGAACCAGGTGTGGCGTTTCTAGGAGACGACGTGTAACCTTGTGATTTGCGCTTCATTATACCCCGTGACTCATTCCATGAAAAGCTTTCGCTAAATGGTGGCTCTGGTTGCTTGAAAATATTCTTAAACTTTCTTTCCTCCCCCATCCCCTACCCCGATTAAAGGTCAGCTTGAAAGACTGCTTCTTATCCTCAAATTTTGTTTTTAGAACGCAGTTGCTAGGAGTAACTTTATATACTGGTCATACATAGTTTTGGAGAAACTAATGACTCAGTATTTCTTCGGAATACTAAGTATTTCTATGCTAGCTTATTTTTTTTTCTTTTGTAGAAAATACGAGTGTATATGATAAAACTAGAGCCGTAATCAAATGTTTACATTTGATCAAGTGTAATAATGATATCCTGGACACAGATACCTGGAACTGTGTTATTAGTGGCTAAAACCCAAACAGGAGATAAGAAAACCTAGAAAAAGAATAGCTGCAAAAGATTTCTGTAATGGCCAGTTTCTGGAGAAAGAAGTTGTCTTTGCGGTGTAACAAGCATATGGAATCTTTAGTCTGTTTATCTTATGGTGGGAAACCTCAGCATGAAGAGGGAACTAAAGTTAAGATTAGACTGCAAGCATATTGATTATGAAAGAACGTGATTTGGGTACTCTTTTGACCAGTGACTCTGGCAGTAAGAAGCTGAGAGTCTTCTGACAAGTTCACAGTCATCGCAAAATGGCTGGAATAAATGATTGTTTCAAAATAAGAGGAAACTTCCTTCATGGGAAAAACAGCCCTGTGGTTTTGTGTATTTAGGCAAATGGGACCTAATCTAACAACTGTGGAGGGCCAAAGACATCCAGTTCACTTGAGGGAGAGCAGATTTAATTATTTTTATATGAATATCAGAAATTTGAATTTAGCATTGAGTCATTTCACTACCCTGACTACTGGAAGTTTATGTAACTTGCCACAATCAGATTAATATTTTTCTTACCTCTTCTAAAATTTCAAAACAGGGGTAAGAATACTTGCTCTCTACTTGTCTGTCTTGTAGATGCACCTCGATTGCTTAAGAGTCTGTCAAACTTTTGACCTTCAATGATACCTCATAAATCCAAAATAGACCCTGACCAGTGAAGGAAATCATGTGTTAATTCCACTGTCTCTGAAATAGACTGATACAGTTTTACCTTTGAAATTTTGTCAGAGGAACAGAAAGACTGGAAAAAATTCTAATAATAAATCACCTTTAGATACTTGTCATTCCCTGTTTCCCTTTATTTCACTGGGAAAATCCTATTAAGTGCAGTTCCTTTGTTTGGCTCTTTTTTTTTTTTTTTTTTTTTTTTTTGCGGTACGCGGGCCTCTCACTGTTGTGGCCTCTCCCGTTGCGGAGCACAGGCTCCGGACGCGCAGGCTCAGCGGCCATGGCTCACGGGCCCAGCCGCTCTGCGGCATGTGGGATCTTCCCGGACCGGGGCACGAACTCGTGTCCCCTGCATCGGCAGGCGGACTCTCAACCACTGCGCCACCAGGGAAGCCCCTGTTTGGCTTTTTAAAATTAGAAGTCCCAAAGATATGTATGGAATTGTAAGAAACTAAGGTCAGCAAAGGCTACATTTACATCTCTCATTAGGAGTTTTTGCAGTTACATGGTAGTTTGTTAATTGATCAACTCAGGCGTCAAATTAAACCCTGCGTACATTGGCCCCTGTCTCTGGCATTTTAAACTTTGCTGCTATTCCATGTGATATGTTAATAATGCTTCTATATCAGGCTGGCTTTATAAGGCGTATATTTGAGTAAAGTCTCTCTGCAAAGATTGTTGTCATCTGTTCCTTCTGTCCTTTAGACTGCAAGTTCTTGGTTTGTAATATGTCATAAAGGTGAAATCTCCAGGGACAATAATAGGCCCCAAATTAGGCGGTGGTTTGCAACATGCGGTAATGCCCAAGGAGTCATGGTTGTTTTGGCTTGCTTGGACAGAGCTGTCACCGGAAGGTGTGGGTGGGTGACACCCACCTTTTTGGGTGACCGTGCCAGGAAAGTCACATTCATGGGAACTTGGGATCAGAACTATGCAGGCAAACTAGAGGAATCATCATAAAGACCCAGGGTTATTTTGGTCTGGTTTTGTTTTGGTAAAAACTGAATTTGTATAGGTTAACCAAGCAACGATTAAAAATCCTTCACTGGTCTAGTAACTCAAGGTCTTGAGTTAAGGCAAAAGTCTTCACAGTAGTCAAAAAATTAATGCCATTATGTCCGTCCGGGCCTCACTCTGTGCCATTGGCTCTTGGTTTAGACATCTTTCAGTAGAATTCCTGTTTTCCCAGTGCACAATAAATTGGAACTCTTCTTTGTTCGCTAATGATCATTCACTCATTCAGCAAGTACTTACTGAGGTCTCATTCTAGGCTAGGTTCTTACCTCTCAGTTCTTAAATGTCCCTTCCTCAAGGTGACCTTCCCAGACCCCCTAAATTAGGTCCTATACCCCTGCCCCTTTAAGATAGTCATCACCCTTGTTTGATATCAATACTTGCCTCTTCTGCCAAAAAATAAGTCCCCCTTACATTATGGATTGTGAGTGTCTTATTCACCACTATATCTCCAGTGCTTAGCACATACTAGGCATTCTAAAGACAGGTACCAGATACATGACTAAATGAGTGAAAGAAAGCAAATGATAAGAACCAGGAAGGTTAGCGACAGACATGTAACAATGAAAAATAGCCCCTGATAACAGGGAAGGGGCAAAAGTTACTGTCACCCAGTTTAGAAGCAATGGCCCCTGAAGCCATCATTTCCTCTCAGCTCAGCTCAACCATATAAGTTTCTAAGGATAGCCTTGGTTCACCAAGAAGAAGAATGTGCTCAGTAGCGTTTAAGATGATAGTCAGGACTACAAATCATTTTATAAAGATTTTCATCCAAGAAAGTCATAGTTTTCTTACTTAAATGGATACATTCAATTATTTGGAAATTTTAATATATGAGTAATATTTTATTCCTACAATTATGAGGTACCAGTGAATACATTTATCACTTACACAACATACAAGAAGAGCCTAGAAGAATGCATGAGAGAAAAACTTCCATGTAATGAAATTAAGTCAAGCAAGTGCTTTAGAAAATATTATTTCACATATTCAAGTATAACATAAAGGCAGTAAAATGAACAACTCTTAAGTGTACAGCTTGAATTTTTACATACACCTGTGTAACCACCAGTCTTAGTTCAAGGTACAGAACATTTTCAGTGTCCCAGAAGGCTCCTTTGTGCCTCTCCTCCCTGTCACCCACCCTGCTCCAGGTAACCATTATTCTGACTAATATCACCATACCTTAGCTGTTCTTGAACTTCATAAAAGTGGAATCATATGTATGTGCTCTTTTGTATCTGGCTTCTTTCACTCATCATTACTTTATGTAGCTATAATATATTCCTTCATTGCTGCATAGTATTTCTTTATAAGAATACACCACAATTTAATAAATTTGGTGGTGGGGGGGATTAAAAATATGACTCTATGAGCTGCAAATTATTCCCTGTGTGTGCCAGCCCTTTCAAATTAAATGATCTTATAAAAGGTGGGTTGGAAATGTTATCAACTGAAAGGGCGGAAGGAGAGAAGTCTTTCTGGGAGTGGATTTGCGAAGTACTCTGCACAGGCTGTTTGTTTAAGTGAAACCATCACCCTAGGAGGCGACTCCCACGGTTTGCAGATGAGGAAACTGAGCCTGAGAAAAGTTTCATGACTTCACAGTTGGTCTGAACTAACACGCAAGTGGTTAGTTACAGTAGAAAGCAATCCTGTCCTGGCAGAGACTATGCGAGGTGACTGCTGAAGCTGTGCTACCTCTTTAACAAAGACTCAGCTTTTATACAGTACTGCAGACCTGTGTGCCTCCTGCTGGAAAGCTGGCCATTGACCTGACTTTTCTTAGGTCATTTTCTCTGTCTTTCCCTTCAAAGTTTGTTTTGTTTTGAAAACAAGCAAACTTTTCTTTATGAATAAATTTTTGTGGCTTATGAATTTTTTTTTTAGTTGCTCGTGGTATAATCTAAAATCTAATCGTGGTATAATATAAAATCTAATTAGCAACTATTGAGGTGTTTTTTTTTTTTTTTTTATTTTGGCTGTGCCACACCCTGGCCATGGCAGTGAAAGCACCAAATCCTAGCCAGTAGACCACCAGGGAACTCCTTAAGATCAGGTTTCAATATCAATGCATAAAGAAATGTTCAATCACCATAAGAAAGGATGGGTGAATTTCAAGTCAGAATTGCTGAGAAATTTCCTGGGAGGCAAAAGTCACATCTTTCGATGTGGGGTTTGAAGTGTTTTAAATCCTAACTCCCAGAAGGGTCTATATGCTGAATTCTCTGACTCATCTGATCACCTTGGAAATGAACAAAATTTCTTAATTTCCTTTTCCTTACTACCTTTCTTGATTTTCCATCCTACAAGTATAGGCATTCACAAATGTTCCATTCTTGCTTCAAAATTTCTCAGAAACTTGCTTAGAATGTCCTTCAGTTAGACTAACAAAAGGGAGCATATACCCTTTAGATTTTTTTTTTTCTAGTTGGGAATAAAAGAGGTTATGTTTTTAATTTTGCATTAATATTGTAAGGCAGATCAGTGTGATCAGGTCATCATTTCAGTGAGGCCACAGATAAGCGTCCCCCTATGCCCAGTGGCAGACAAGAGAATACCCTGAGTGTCGCAATCAATTGTTTTAAGTCACTTCTAGAAAAAGCAAGAGATGCCCAGATTCTTTGCTTCAAAGGTATCATTATTTTCTCAGTTAGTAGAAATCCCCTTTCATACGGGATGCTTGAAAGCAGTCATTGAAGATTTGATTTGATTCTTTTTAACTTTATGAACAACCACAGGAACAATATCTTGTATTTGTATACTTTAAAAAAGTATTTTTATAGTTATCTTTTTTAAAAAGTTCTGAGATGTAACATATACCCATTTTGTATATGAGAAAGCAGAAATAGAGAACCTAAGGTCACACACCTTGTTAGGGAGAGAGGTGACATCCAGACTTTTGGCCTCCATGTTGCCAGCTCTTCCCACTGCCCACATTGCCACCCAAGCAGTGTCTGGTGAACTGCATCAGCCATTAAAAATAGCTCTCCTTCAAAACCATCTTTGGTCTGTGATGGCTTCTCAAATCATACCATTTGACTGTGCACTTACTATGTGTCAGGCATTGTACTGGCTACTATATGTATATTATCCCCAATTCTTGAAACAATCCTGTAAGCTAGGAATCATTAACCCCCTTTACAATTGGGGGAACTGAGTCACTGAGAGCTCAAGAGCCTTGAATAAACCCACATCATTTAGTAAATGCTGGAATCTGCCTTCACACTCAGATTAGTTTGACCCCGAAGTCCATTCAGTCTCCCCACGCCATCCTGCCTCTCATCAGTAGATAGTGTCTTTCCATTATCTTATCAATTACAATTGAGGCAAGTGCAGGAGCCCTAAAACAAGTTGTTGACAAGCCTTAACTCACCTCAACACATCTTCCTGACAAATGGGCATTTTCTTTAGAACTTAACAAAGACATGTACTGGGTTGTATTCAGTTAAAAAAAATTTTTTTTAACTCTTGGAGCCATAGGAAAACTAGATTTGGTCGCCATGTGGTCAAGTGTTGAGTGCAGAGGGTCCTCTCTTCGTCAGTGAGACTGGGGGACCCCTGATGGGGATGCTGGAAGAAAGCGTAGCTCTTTGAAAAGGTGATTGGGTCCAGGTGATTCTCAAGATCTCTCTAACTCTCAAGATTGTTGTGTTCTAAAAAAACAGTTCCATGATGGAAAATTGGAGAGAAGTGTTCAAAGCCACTGCTTATTTCTCTCCATCAGAGTTATTGTTTTCCTTCGCCAAACAGCCACGTCTTGAAGTGGAATCAAGTGGTTTCCAGCACCCGAGACAACTATAATGTGGCTGCAGATAGGATGGTCTCAAAGAAACTGAGTCAGCCAGAAAGGTACCTTGGATGCCAGTTGGGTACAAAAAAAACACCGTCATGAGGTTGACTACATATTGGCCTTGTCCTGTGTGATAAAATCAGAGCCAGCCAGCAGCTGAGCGTTCTGATCTTCCCAGTACAGTGGCTTTCTCTGTACGGCACTTTTACTTTTTCGGCAAATTTACCAACCTTCTGGCAGTTACTGTTAGGATTAATTGAGATAACATGCAGTATATGGAAGTATCTGGCACATCATGGGTGATCTTAGTTTGCCTTCCTCTCAAACAGGATTTCCTGGAAGGAAGTTGGCACATGTGAATGGACCTGGACTCTTACTTAATAGTGAATTCAGTGGATTGGACATTGTCACATAGACTTTCTTCCCCCTTAAGGATTGTGAAACCTCACCATTTAAATTCCCCATTGTTGAAGTGAGCACGATCTCTGTGTCAATCACAAATGCAAACTTTGAGTAGAAACAAAACAAAGGCTTTTATTCTACTCCTCTAATTAAGTGGCTTCTTATTGTAAAGCTGTAAGAAATGCCCACTCTTTCATTTTTTTTTTTTTTTTTGGTTGGGGGGTTACGCGGACCTCTCACTGTTGTGGCCTCTCCCGTTGCGGAGCACAGGCTCCAGACGCGCAGGCTCAGCGGCCATGGCTCACGGGCCCAGCCGCTCCACGGCATGTGAGATCTTCCCGGACCAGGGCACGAACCCGTGTCCCCTGCATCGGCAGGCGGACTCTCAACCACTGCGCCACCAGGGAAGCCCTCTTTCATTTTTTAATAACAAATAGTAGAGTAGTTCATAGGCACAGTCCCTGCTGTTGTTTGAATAGATATGTCAGAGAGAGTAAGATCATATAATGAGGGTGTTAAACAGGGCATCTGCACACATCACAAATGATTGAATATAATCCCGTTCATAAAATGATAAGGGCTTCACTTGCTACATAATAGGATAGCTGTTTTCATTGGAATTTTTTTTTTTATTTATTTTATTTTATTTTTTTTGCGGTACGTGGGCCTCTCACTGTTGTGGCCTCTCCCGTTGCGGAGCACGGGCTCCGGACGCGCAGGCTCAGCGGCCATGGCTCACGGGCCCAGCCGCCCCGCGGCATGTGGGATCTTCCCGGAGCGGGGCACGAACCCGTGTCCGCTGCGTCGGCAGGCAGACTCTCAACCACTGTGCCACCAGGGAAGCCCTCATTGGAATTTTTAAATGAAATATTTTGTAGAAGATGTCAGGCTCTGAGGAATTGGGGTGCTATAGAAAGAACACTGACCAGGAATCAAGGAATTGATTTATGCCTGGGCCTTCTTCCAACTCATCTGTGACTTAGAGAAATTTCTCCGTGCTTCTGGCTGCTATCTTATCTGTGTACTGTCACATTGTATGCCTCTCAGGAGCATTCTGCTGTTTGTGCAGTAAAAGTTTTGTTTTGCTTTTAATTCTAGGGAATGACACTGATTTGGATATTGTACTGTTATTCTATAGAAAAAAAATTAAATATCAGAAGATTCTGGCCTATGAAATTTAGTCCAACCCATCTTTGTCTTTGCCATAAGAAAAATTAAGGAATAAAGCAGAAACTAACACACCATTGTAAAGCAATTATACTGCAATAAAGATGTTTAAAAAAAAAGAAAAATTAAGGCATCTTCTTATTCTTAAAAGTAAAAAAAACAACAAACAACCTTTTTCATTTTTATAATTTGCCTTCAGAAGTTGACTGTCCTTTGCCCTCCCTAAGCACTTCTTTGGTAAAAAACCTGCCACATACAGAATATTTCACAAATGGCTTATTTCTGGGCCACGTAAAATTGGTGACCAAAATAAGAAATTTGAGTGGAATGTGAACAAATTAAGTTAATAGTGATAATTTTTGATGGGGAAGGATTTTCAACACAAAGAAGTCATTCAGTATTTTATTAATTCAGTATTCTATTCACAGGGTCTTATCATGGAATCTGAGAAGTAAAACAACAAAAAAGTAGAAAGGAACAGTCTAATTCACAAAAGAGAAATACTGTTGTATAACATAAGGAAGAAAGTCAGTTTTGCAAATAACCTGCAAATTAGAACAACAGGGAGGTACCATTTTCCTGCCATGAAAGCCAACTTCCTTATGTATGTCTGCTGGCCATGCATATTGGTATGACCTAGTAGGGAAAACAGTTTGGCAATATATATCAAGAACTTTAGAAATGCTTAATCCAGTAATCCCATGGATGGGATTCTGTTTGAAAGAAATAATGTAGAAGAATGTAGAGGAACACCACTGAAGAATCAAACACCCAAATTCCCACCCATGATGAGAGAGAGGGTTTACAATTTTATATTTAATTATCCATATTTCCATATCCTATCCTCTTTCTTCCCTATGGCCTTTAATAAGAAATCATCTACCCCAGTGTGTGTGCGTGCGCACACGTGCACGCGTGTGTGATGTTTCTGTGTTTTCCATGGTGAACACTGATTTTTTTTGTATAATCAGAAGAAGCATATGAAAATGTTATTTCTAAAGATCACTGAAATTCAAAGTCTCCTGCTGCCCGAGCCACAAGATAAAGAGAGTAAACAGTGTCCAAGGTGATGGAAGCAGAAAGCAGTGACCATGGGAAGAAGCTTTTTGACCTTCCAACTGTATGCTGCTAGTAAGAACTCTTGCACCCTCTGAGTCTTTTCAGAATGCCCAGGACTGGTGTTACTTGTGCCCACAGCTCTCCTCCACTGCCTCCTCCCCAAAATGCGAGTATGCAGTTCACCTTTCATGAATGATCTTCTTCCGTGATCTGGAGGAAACCTTCTCCTTCCAATTCCTGTCACCCACTGCTGGCCATCAGCAGCCACCAAAACCTCTGCAGACCTCACCTCTATGTAGCTTCCCTCTACCTTGAGACCACGTTGTAGGGAGGATTCCCCTGCCCAGTGCAGACTCATCATACTTCTATTGCATTTGTTGTTCTCTCTCAGCTTTGGGTTCCGATTTCAAGTCTTTGTAGTTCTTGTTTCAAAGACAGGGAGTGAAAGAAGAGGGAAGATACAAAGGTCAGATTTTAGTCACCGGTTCTGAGCCTGTGATGCAACACTGCCCTACGTCTGTTCAGGCTTAACAAATTCAACTGTTTTCAAGTTCTATATCGTTGAACAGTGACTGGTTCACACAGTCATTAATCTCCCTCCCTGCCTCTCCTCCGCCGCCCCCGACCCCCATCAGAGGGATGGGAAAAACATGCGCTAAGCCAGGGCATTTATTTCTCAACAACACTTGGAGAGTCCTGTCCACTTCCTCATTCATACTTGACTTCTCAATTCAGACCAGGCTCATTCATTGAATGAAGTTCTGTACTCTTTTCTGAACAGAGTAAGGAGGACCAATCAAACAAATATCCTCTGGGAAATAACGTCAACATGATTACAATACAACAGGCGATTTGTCCATTTCGGCAGACCCACCCTAGAAGGCAGGCAGGCAGGCAGACCTGCTTCAGACATACCCAAAACAGCTAAAAATGCCCAAACTTGACCTTTGTGTGTATTCATTCTGGTGAGCTGACAGGCCAGAATCAGGGGGTTTTGCTGCAGACTGTGTTAATGCCTAAGACTGCCTGGATGGGAAATTGAGCTGGGGGAAGCAGGAGATGGGGGAAAGAATATGTATGTGTGCTGGGGCTTGTGGTGGACGTGTGTGTGTAATTGGTGGAAGTGGTTTTGTGGTTACTTAATATTGGTGTCAGGAAGGGAATTCTGCCTCTAGAAACGAAGAAGTAAAAGACTAAAGTAACATCACTTGAGCTACTGAGCTTCATTTGACTCTCATCTGAACCTTTATTGAACCTTGAAAAAGATGACCTCAAATATTCATAGTGCATTAAATGATATTGGTGCCTTCTGCTCACCACTTGAATGGAAACGGTGTTGATTAGCTCCTTGCCCTCTACCAGACTGGATAAAACATTTCTAAGACTTACTAATCTGCCCCAAATCTCTTATTCTTCTGTCTGGGGGCTACCCTATGAATCTAGACCTGTGTGTCCAATACAGTAGCTAATAGCCACATGCAATGCAACTATTTAAGTTTAATTAATTAAATGTAAATAAATTAGGTCCTTGTTTGTACCAATACATTTCAAATGCTTAATAGCACTTGCTTGGTAGCCACTGTATTAGACAGTGCAGATATAGAATGTTTCCCTCATCACAGAAAATTCTGTTGGACAGCACTGATCAAGATAACCTGTTCAGGGGCTTCCCGGATGGCGCAGTGGTTGAGAGTCCACCTGCTGATGCAGGGGACACGGGTTCGTGCCCCGGTCCGGGAAGATCCCACATGCCACGGAGCGGCTAGGCCCGTGAGCCATGGCTGCTGAGCCTGCATGTCCGGAGCCTGTGCTCCGCAACGGGAGAGGCCACGACAGTGAGAAGTCCGCATACCACCAAAAAAATAAAAAAGATAACCTGTTCAGGATCTGAGAGTATGAAGTAAAGGCTGTGCATCCCTCTACCCTCTGAGATTAGAACCATAAGCAACAGAACTCCTGGATTTGTTTTATATGCCACCCTTATTTCTGTTTTCCACATCTTCTTTGCCATACAACCTTCACTATAACTTTTATCTTCATGTTATATGAGATATGTATGGCCTTGGGTTGCAACGATCAAGTTCAAGTTTTGATTATGCTCAAATTAAGACCAGGAGTATTTCCCTGTTTTTATTTTACTCTTCATCATAAATGAAACCATCATCTAATCTCCTGTGCACATTTGGGCTCCAAATTAAACCTTCAGTCACCTGGAGCTTTTGTTTTATATTACTACTATTTTTGTGACATTGTGGAATTCAATGAAAAACATAATTGTTCCAGAGCCCAGTTTAAATACATATTCCCCTTGCAGACATTTCTTCAAAAACTTAGAACTTGAAATTCATCAACAAGTGAAACCTGAATAAGAGACATGACATAGACCAAAGAATAGACCACAGGCCCATAGTCTACGTTTTCTGTAATGGATTTATTACTAAAAAGTTGTGGTTAAAGGGAAATCTAGCAAACCAATCGAGTTTTCAATGTGTTGAGGAAGCAGAAGAGAGTAGATCATTTTGGGGGTAGATCATTTTGTAAAGAAAAAAATTATTTTGTTACATGACCTAAATCACCTTCTAATTCATCTGTTTGGTAAATTCAGATGCCCATGTGTTGTGTGGTTATCTCAGTAAGGCTTATACCTACATAACCAGTCTGTTTGGACCTCAGACCAGTTCATTAAATACAAAATTAAGTCGAGTTGTTTAGGATCAAATAGATGAAAATGTTACTGGTTTTATATTTATTTATTTTTGTTTGGCTGAGCCACGCAGCATGCAGGATCTTAGTTCCCCGACCAGGGATTGAACTCCTGCCCCCTACAGTGGAAGCGCAGAGTCTTACTGGTTGTATTTTTTAAATGCCACACCTTATGTGTTGGAATTGTTTGGGCCTGGCTGTGGGTTTTTCCTAAAGGTGTTTTAGGAATTCTTTATATACAGAGTGTTTCTTCATAGTTATAATTATATTACTATGGAGTTTGCAAAAGAGACATTCACTGAATGAATCAATGAATGACAAGGCTATCTTTATTTAATATGACTAACCCAGTAATTCTAAGACCTGTAGTCATGACTTGGGTGTTTCTAATTCATTCAAAGGAGTCATAAGAATTTTTAAAATTCTAGTAACAAATCGAACTTAGATTCACTTTAATTTAATTTATTTTTTTTAAGTTTAAAAAAATTTTTATTCATTTTATTTGTTTATTTTTGGCTGCGTTGGGTCTTCATTGCTGTGCACGGGCTTTCTCTAGTTGCGGTGAGCAGGGGATACTCTTCGTTGTGGTGCGCGGCTTCTCATTGTGGTGGCTTCCCTTGTTGTAGAGCACAGGCTCCAGGCACACAGGCTTCAGTAGTTGTGGCTTGTGGGTTCAGTAGTTGTGGCACATGGGCTTAGTTGCTCCGTGGCATGTGGGATCTTCCGGGACCAGGGCTCAAACCCGTGTCCCCTGCATTGGCAAGTGGACTCCCAACCACTGCATCACCAGGGAAGCCCCACTTTAATTTTAAAAAGGAAATCTAGGGGAATTCCCTGGTGGTCCAATGGTTAGGACTGTTTCACTGCGTGGCCTGGGTTCAATCCCTGGTCGGGGAAGTAAGATACTGCAAGCTGTGCAGCATGGCTAAATAAATAAATAAACAAACAAACAAACAAATCAGTCTTTTAATGAAAGAAGTATGCTGTTTCATCAATTACAGAATGTAATAATTTCAAACATTTGAAATTAGCCCTTTGATTTTTGTAGTCTTAATATGCGTTTACTAATTGGTTTCAAAAAAATTCAGAAATTTTCTAACATACATTGAAATTTAGAGGGAATAAATATAATAAATTCCAGTATACCTGTCTCTCAGATTTAATAGCTTTTAAGTTTTTGCTTCAGTGTCATCTATCCTTTCCTCCTTTGTTTAAGTCATTTAAAGCAAATAAAAATATCATATTATTTTCATTTCTAGTATTTTAACATGCATCTTTAAAAATATGGAGATATTTTTATTTAACCACAATGTCATGATCATACCCAACAAAATTAACAGTAGTGCCTTGTGATGCCTTGTGATCGTCTAATACCCAGTTCACATATACATTTCCCAGTTGTCTTTTTTTTGTTTTCTAATGCCCCTCCCTTTTAAAATTTAACCTTTCTAAAATTGAGGTATAGTTAATATAAAATGTGTTAGTTTCAGGTGTACAGCAAAATGATTTAGTTATACGTACACACATATATATGTATACATGTATACCTTTTCAGATATATATATGTATATATAAAGGTATATATAAAGGTGTCTATATATAAAGGTGTGTGTGTGTGTGTATATACACACACACACACTTTTTCAGATTCTTCTCCATTAGAATGTTACAAGATACTGAGTATAGTTCCCTGTGCTATGGAGTAGGTCCTTGTTGTTTATCTATTTGATGTAGAGTATATGTTATATATATATATGTTAATCCCCAAATCCTAATTTATCTCCCCCACTCCTCCATCCCCTTTGGTAACCATAAGTTTGTTTTCTATGTCTGTGAGTCTATTTCTGTTTTGTAATAAGTTCATTTGCATCATTTTTATAGATTCCACATATAAGTGATATCACATCAGTAGAGCAGGTGGGTAACCCCATCATCAGGGGACTGTACGGGGGGGGGGGGTGGTGGCTCTGGGCCTGGTCCCGCCATGGAGGAGGTGGATTAGTAGTGCTTCCCCAGAGTGCTCATGTTTGTTATGGGATTCAAGACTTCGCATTGCCGTATATACCTGTCTTTCATCAGCTGTCAGCTATGCAGGTTGTTTGCAAAGTTGAACTGTGTCTCTTGGTGATGTTAGGAGCTTGCTTTTGTTTTTTTAGTCTAAAAATAGAAATGAATGTATACTTCCATCTTTTGTCAGTTTCCCTTTTTGTTATACTCATGCCAAACTCAGGCTTTTTTTTTTTTTCTTTTTAACTGTTTACTTCAAAGTAAATAAACTCAAATAATTTGAAAAATTATGTGCTCTAGTTGTCTTAATAATTTCTTTTTACAGTTGGTTTCTTCATTAAGGCTTTGAACAAGGCCCCCAGAGAATGCTTAAGTCTTTTTTCACCAACATTTTATTATTTTATTATAATAATTTCAAACATACAGCAAATTTGGATCTTACAATGAACACCCACATACCCAAAACTTAAATTCTGCCATTAGCATTTGCTATACTTGCTTTATCATTATCTACCCCTTAATCCATTCCTCAATCCATATATTCATTATATTTTTTTGATGGCCTTCAAAAACAAAGTGCTGAACTTTGGGATACTTACCCTGAAATATTTCATTAACTAAAGTTCAATATTTGTTTATAGTTTTTTTTTTTTTTTTTTTTTTGCGGTACGCGGGCCTCTCACTGTTGTGGCCTCTCCCGTTGCGGAGCACAGGCTCCGGACGTGCAGGTTCAGCGGCCATGGCTCACAGGCCCAGCCGCTCCGCAGCATGTGGGATCTTCCCAGACCGGGGCACGAACCCGTGTCCCCTGCATTGGCAGGCGGACTCTCAACCACTGCGCCACCAGGGAAGCCCTGTTTATAGTTTTTTAAGATAAAATTTGCATAAAATGAAATGCACTCATCTTAGGTGTATATGTACTGAGCTTTAACAGAGGCATACCCTGGTGTAACCCAAACCTCAGTCATGATAAAGACATTATCATCACTCCAGAAAGTTCTCTTCATGCCCCCTCCAAGTCAATACCTGCCCCTACCCCTATCTCCCAGAGTCAACCGCTGATGTTATTTTTCCTACCACATATTAGTTTTGCCTGTTTTCGAATTTCATATAAATGGAGTTTACTCAGCATGTACTCTTCTGTGTAAGACTCCTTTTACTCAGCATGTTTTCTGCTAATGATCTATGCTAATAAGCTAGTGAGCCATGACATTGCATGTATCTGATTTTAATGAGCAATATTCCATTGTATGACTTTATCACAGTTTGTTTATCCATTCTCCTATTCTCAGCAGATTCTTTTTTTTTTTTTTTTTTGGCCGCACAGTATGTGGGATCTTAGTACCCCAACCAGGGATCGAACCCACGTCCCCTGCTTTGGAAGGCAGATTCTTAACCACTGGCCGACCAGAGAAGTCCCACAATTTATTATTAATCTTAAAAAATATTTTATTTATTTATTTATTTGTTTTCCTCTTTTTTTGGCTGATCAGGTCTTAATTGTGGCACATGGGATCTTTGTTGAGACATGAGGGATCTTTTTCCTTACGTTGTGTGATCTGCTCGGGTTTCTCTCTAGTTGCGGTGTGCAGGCTTCCCTCTAGTTGTGGTGTGAGGGTTTTCTCTCTCTCAGGTTGAGGCGTGAGCTCAGTAGTTGTGGCACATGGGCTTAGTTGCCCCGTGGCATGTGGGATCTTAGCTCCCCGACCAGGGATCGAACCCGCGTCCCCTGCATTGGAAGGTGGATTCTTAACCACTGGACCACCAGGGAAGTTCCATAATTTATTATTAATCTTCATTATTATGATGTTAAGGACTTCACCTAAGTGGGAAAACTCACAGTGTTCAATCTAGAAGAGCATTCCCATGAAAATGCAGTGTTTTGCCAATAAATTGGAGCTTTGAAGAGATGTGGTTGTAAAGACACTAGTGGGCTTTTGAGCTACAGGAAAATAACTATCACAGTGCCACTTGACTTGTGAATTGATCTGGAGTCAATCATAAAGTGAATTTTACATGAACTTTGGGTTGGGAGAAAAGAAATCTGACCTTTAGTGCTAGCCCTACCACTAATTAGTTAACTTTGTCACCTTGAGAAATAATCCAGTCACCAAAAGGAAATGAGGGGTTGAGCGAGATGATCTCTAAGGTGTGGTTCACGTCATTAACCATTTCTCAAATATGTGCTAAGCTTTGAGGGCACAGTTAGGAATAAGACATATCTTTTGGTCTTCTTGCTGTTCACAATGTAGGAGTGCCAAATGGTGTTCTCCAGCTGTAAAGTGTCTGTGATACTGCTGATTCATTGTGTACCTCCTTTTGAGCAAAGCACAATATAGTCAATGGATGAATAAGTGAATTGAATGAATTAATGAATAGAAGCAAAACCCCCAACATCAAGAACACTGTAATGTAGCTAAGGTTACTGATAGGTCTACAACCAGTTGTAATATAAGCAGAATATGCTGTCTGCTATAATAAAGACTCTGTGCTTGGGGAACAGTGGAGGAATGACTGAATAAGATGTGATTCTGAAGTAGTAACTGCTTCCTCATAGAGTCTTTAGGAAAAGAAAGTCTAAACAGTAAGTCACATTTCTGATGTAGGAAAACTTCTCCATGTATGTATTTCCATGTACCTGAAAATGTAAATAAATGATACATTTTGGAATCTAAAAGCCCTGTTGGTAGAGTATAAGATCCATATGCTGTAGATCTTAAATTTCACCCTTTTTGATTTATTTTTTAATGAATGTGTGAAGTTTCGTTTTTCTGTCTGAGGTAGCCTTTCTCCCTAATTTTTGCATTTCAGTCCCCTCCCGCATTTATGTATTCATTTAACAGGTATTTATTAAGTACCTATTATTAACATGAGGCGTGAGGTGGTAATACCACAGGGAGGTATAAACTAACTGAGTAAGACTTATCTGAAGCTGACTGTAAGATCTGCTCCAGTTTGTAAAGGTACCAAATCACAGTCACATTTATACGTTGTGTTAGAAATGAAAACCTCTGTGTGTGTGTATGTGTGTGTGCGCCCGTGCGCACGCCTTATGTTTCCTAGCAAGTAGAAGCTATTGTATCAACTGTCATACTTAACAGTTTTTAATAGAATGCTATACTATAGTTTGCTTTCCAAGGATCCCTAAGGGGAATTTCTAGATTTACCAGTAATTTAAGCATTTTTCATGAAAAGGAATTTAAAGAAGCATCAATTTTAGGTAACTGGTATCCTGGGATATGTATTACTAGAAAGTTCACTGATGATATGTGGCCCAAATCAATTGTGTATTCACCAGACTAAGTAAAACCAGCTTGCTCAATAAAGTAAGTTCAAATTGTAAATGGACAATAGAGTTTTGAAGGTAGGCTGGTAACAGCTCGACATTTATCTCTTTCTAGAGTTAGAGAAATTTTTAAAAACAATAAGCATTTACAATTTATCATATAAAATGAAGGAAACTTCTTTTGAATTTATATATATTTCTCTGAGTTTTCACCAGTTTTTAAATAGTCATGTATTTGCACACGTGGTAGGATATTAGAAGGATACCAATTTTTGGATTAAAGACACAGAGATGAGGGGCTATCTTTATAGTGGAGACAGAACAAACTTAGATTGGGGTTTGCTGTGCCACTTATTTGCTGTGTAGTGAATTCCTTTACCTCTACATTTCTCCATTTCTGGTGCTGAAATTGGAAATGGTACTACTGTCTAGGGTGGTTGCAAATGTTAGAGATGATGTATGTAAAGTGCTTAGTACAAACTGATATGCAGTAAAGACTTCAGAACTGATGGCTTTAATTATCTGCTCGTGGAGAAGAAAGAATGGAAGTACCCGGGGCATTGTTAGTGGCCATTTTGGTTATAGCCCAAGCTGCCCAGGACAATTGTGATGGTTAGATAAAGAGTTTGTTTGGATGTCTGTATGGATGAGTGGTTTTTACCTTGGCTACATATTAGAATCACCAGAAGGAGCTTTTTAAAAACTACCAAGGCCCAGGACCCTCCACAAATTCCAGGTTTTTTTTTTTTTTTTTAAGATCTCTAGCCAAGGTTGTTCAGCCAAGGCTGATGTATAATAGTTTAGACCAAATGACAGTTTAGAAGCCGTCGTTTCTGCTGATAGCCTTGCTTTGCACTATAGATAAACAGGTTTATGAGTGAACCACTGCTTAGCCCACACAGGTGCTGATCTGGTTTAACCCTGGTCAAAACTTCTCTTACAGATTTTCTATAGTTTGCTGTAAAAGTTACCTCCCAACAGGTTTTGTTCTTTATTCTTATCTGCCCTCTCTTTTTTTTTTTTTTCCTAAGAGG